>NC_044575.1:9671344-11131344 GCF_901933205.1 Camarhynchus parvulus | reverse complement strand
GGGCCCTTCTCTGTGCCAGTCGCAGGAATACTCGTGACTTCTCACTGCCCTTGGCTATCTTGTTTTTAATTTAAGAACCATGCAAGTGCACTTAAACATCATTGTTTACTGGTGTCATTGTTATCAAAGCAAGTAAAGACATCAGCATCTGTATTGTCCTCGGGTTTTATTTTCATTGTGTCAGGCTACAATGGGACTTTGAGCATCTCGTTCTTGACTACAGGCACCATTCAACAGGAAATTGATTTCCATGGGTGACAGGCGTGGAGGCTCCATGGGTTCCCGGGCGAGCGCAGCACCAACATGCTCTGGGTCCCTATCCCTTTTCTTCTCAGGCTGGGGCTCTCAAGCCCTACCCTGCCTCCTGCTGAACCCACACACCTTCCTCCTGAGCATTAAGATGTTGGTGCTGGAGCGCAGTCGGTGTTTCCCACAAACTGTACCTGCTTCCAAATCAGGCGAGCACTAAGGGAAGAGAGGAGCCCGTGCGGGATGGGGGGGCAGAGGTTTTTACAGAGAGTAACTGACGATGCATCACCATGGACAGGAGCCTTAAGGGCAAAATACAGTGCTTGTCAGTTCATGTTTGTCTGCACTTGGAGAAGAGGCATTTTCAGGCTCTGCATCATGATAGCTGTAACAAGCTGAGTTGAGAGACTTCAATACGTAGCCAGCTATGAGTGTGGACACTGATGAGAAAGCTTATGTGTGCCTACTCGCATTCATTTCATACCAGGAGACACTTAGCTCATTCAAAAATACAGCTGGCAAGATAAGCCTTTGAGAGTACAAAATACATATGAGGGTGTTCAGTTTTCAGTCAGGGTTATGCCATTTTTAATGGCCATATACTTACCCTGTCTGGTGCATTTATTCATTTTTGAGCCAAACTAGATTCAATGATTTTCATCATTTTTTTCACCTCTGTTGACATTGTCTGACAAGACCATTCAGACTCAGACTGCTTAGGAAAAATAAACTTTGGTGCCAGATTTTGAGCCATCAGCAGTGTTCACTCTCATCTTTATTCTATTATTCTGCTGCAAAGGAACTTTCAGCTCAGGAGCCACAATGGAAAGAAAACAACTCCAGCTCTTTTTTCTTTTTTTTTCCCCCCTTCTCCTTTTTTCCATCTTGTGATCTTAACCCAGCTGGTGAGGGAGAAAATTCCCATGTGAGGCATGTGGGTGGAGCCCAATTGTGTAAGCTCCATGCTTGCAAAGTGTTTGGCATGGATCCGCTGGCTGGCTTTGTTTTCTATGGCCCGACACAGAGGGAAGCCACATTCAGCACATTAACAGCCACCACCTGTTGCTCTGTTCTACTTCACAGGAACCCTGAGGCTGGGGAATAGCACTGTGCTCTGGCCCTTGATCTCCAGGGAAGTTTGATGTGCCTGGGATGTGCATTGGTCCCCACATTTTTCTTGCTTTTGCAAGACATGATGCTGGTGCGTTTGGGAGTCCTGGTGGAGAAGAGGTCCTTGGAGGGATTTGAGCTGTGCTTTGGTGCAGGTCACTAGGAGGGATTTTCAAGCTCCATTTGATGTGGCTCTCCTGAAGACAAACTCTTCTTGGCTAATTCACTGCAATCAGAAATTTCCCGGCCACAGACTACTTCAAAAATCCTACCTATGTCAAGCCTAAGTACAAGGAGTAGCAAGAAAATGCAGAAAGAAAGAATTTACTCACCTTGTCAGTGACATTTGTAGGACCATCACCAGATTTCTCCCCTTTGCACAGCACAGCTTAAATTGATCTCCATTCCTATGCACTTTCCTGTTCATATGTAAAGCACAAGGAGATAAAAAAAGCTGCATATCTCTAATGCAGCTAATTCTCAGTATCTTGAAGCAATTGACACAAGTACATGAATTAACTCATCACTTTATATCACATACTTGAGGTAAATGTGCTATTTGGAGTACCTCTTGGTAAGAATAAGCAATTTAAGATCCATTAGTATTTGGAATATTCTGTTTCATTAATACCACAGTCATCCCTAAATGCAGATGAGTGGAGAGAAGCTATCAGCCTCGTGGTTGTACTAGACAAACTTAAAAACACTTCATATTACAGGGTGCTGTGAAAGGGTTTTTACACAAATACAAGCCAGGCCTTAGGTTTCCAAAAGAGGGTTCTCCTACCTTGGGTTGAAGTTTCTTGTAGCTTTCATAAGTTTGAAAATTATAATGTGAGCAATTCTGGTGAACAGATTTTAAGCTTTTAATATAACACCAGATTAGTTTTGCAAAACACTATCTGCTACTTGCATACCAAAATTCATTCTCCTTTTTAATGGCCTCGGTGCCTAAGATTATGGGAAAGCTAGAATTATTTTTTAAAATAATAAATACATATTCTCTGTTTTCATTCAAAATTTCCAAATAAATTAGGGCCCCATTGTCCTGGGCTTGATCTGTAGAGCTTTAAGATCAAATCAGTTTCATTTATGATACTGTGTTCTAAGAAGTTTTATAAATAATATAAAAGCAGTGGCTTCAGATTTTAATTAGGCTTGTGACAAATCTATAGCACATTAAACAAAATATATATTTCAATGATTTTTAAATACTTACTGTACAGACCAAGGAAAAATCCGGAAAAACTTCTGGAAAAAAAGAATGTTCTTTTTTCAGTCACATTTAACCCTCAAGACGTTCCTCAACTTAAAAAAAGCTATTTTGGTCTAAGGAGTAAAGGTAGAAATGTTACAGAAGTCACAGGAATTTCTGGAAAAACTAAATCCTTTCACTGTGCTGCCTAATTTAGCCTTAAGTCTTTCCCAGATGTTGAAATACACGTTCAGGGCCACAGACCTTACAATTCCTACAAAACGGGAATGCCTGCAGGCAATGGCTGAGTGAGAGATGGGCACTATTTCACTGCTGGGGAAGGAAGAGCTGGCTCCTGGCTAGCACAGAGTACAACCTGCCTTCCACCCTTCACCAGGGGCCACTGAGTGAGGAGAAGCTTCAGTTCCAGAAAAGGAGCTGATCAGTGCATCGAGGCACACGAGTGCATCTGTGGTGACATGATTCTGCTGGGAGGAGTGTCCCAAGAGACTGTTGCCACACAAAGTTCTTCTCTTGGAAGAAAAATCACTTCCTGATTGACAAAATGCACATGGTAAGACCTCATGTCCTGCTGAAATAACACTGTAGAGCTACACTGAAGTCACTGCGACCCTGGCTGACAGGCTTGTAGAATGTGTCAAAAAGAGTAGGTGTCCTGGCTAGGCACCTCAAGAGCATGCAATGTATCCCATGACTGCTCTATATCCATTGTATGGCTTAGATTGATTCCAAAAGTTTCAAAAGCTAGTTTTATAGTCAAACAAAGGCACTGGATTCTGGTGAATCAGGATTAGTGTTCTGCAGCTGTAGGGGAGATACTTTATAATTAAGCCAGCACCCTCCAGCAGATCTCAGCTGGAGGTACCAGCAGTCTTAGGCAAGAACTGGTGTGAAATCCGCCTTGCTTCCAGCTGAATCCTCTGCTGGTGATGAGGAAAAGTCTCTGTGTTTCTATGGCTCCCACACAGCAGAAGCCCACCTAGAATACCTGAACATGTGGACCTAATACATCTTTATTTTCTTGCTTTTCATTTCTCTGCAAGATTTATGATTGTGAAAAAAAAGAAGGAAAAAATGTTCTATTTACAAGAGTGGCTGCAAAATTAACCATTAACTTTCTGCTCAAATGCATGGACACAGTGCAAAATGATCCTTAAATGACAGAGCAGAAGTCAGGTTAAATCTGAAATTCCTATGCTGTTCACTTTTCTAGGTTACCAATCCATGTATTGAGGTAATAGCTGGTAGATCCTTGTCAGGAACAAGGCCTGGCCTGGCTGGATTTCAATAAGTTTGCAAAAACCATTGGCCTGAAATTTGAGGCTAAGTAGGATCTTCCACCTGACTCATAAGCATTCCACATCAATATCTCTGATAAATGTCTCAAGCATTTGAACACAGAAATAATACCAAGGGTACTTCCCTCACAGCTGAATCAAGCTGTGACAACAGATCCTGAAAGTGGTTATCTTTGTAATACTTCGTCTTGTAATTGTCCTTGTTTAAAATGTCTACTTCTGCAGGGAAGCAGAGCAAAGTCCTTTCATGATGAACAGGTTTCAGGGCAGTTGGTTGTTCATTTCCCTGAAGCTACGTAGTGTTTCTGCATCAGGGTGGGACTGAGGTCTGTGTCAGGCAAATTCCATGGTGATGTTATTTTTAAAATCATGTCTGCTCTTAGTTTACCCTGGCTGACAGAATTACACCCCTTTCCCATCTCTGCATTCCTACACAATCTGGCCAGCAATAGCTGAAATTTGATAGCACACACAGGTATAAAATTTAGTCAACTGTTGGATTTTGGCAGTTTCTTGGCCACAACCTGTGGAGTCCACGGGCCTGAAATGAGAGTGATGGAGCAGCTTGCCATCCCTAGAGCTCTTATTTTAGAGTCTCTAAAGTCAAGTGCACCTTCTTACCTTGTTGCTTCACACTTGGTTCAGATTTGAGAGAGATCTTGACAACTCTGAGAGCCATGAAACATTTTAAAGTGATTAATAAGACTGCACACTTAGAGCAAAGGATGACTCCTGCAGGACTCTGCCTACATTTCATGTTAGCATCAGATAACAATTCATCCAAGTAAAGTAGATAACTAGCAGATTTTTCCTACACATCCATAACGAAGTCTAAACTGCAAGAATAACAACAAAGTGCTTAAACACACAATATTTTCAGAACAACACAGATTAAAAGAAACACTCTCTGAAAGAAAACAAACCTATGAATATTATATATTTGGAGACCTATGCTTAGGTCTCCAAACCACAATTTTACCTGTCTAAACACAGGTAACATTAAACTGTCTTTTCATTTTCCCACGATCTGCTCAGATGCCTGGGTGACACGTGTCCTTCCCACCTGCTCTCATCCTGGAGAGGCCGTCCCCTGTACATCTCAGTGCCATGACACAGGAGACTGTGCTTCTCCAGGCCCCCTCCCAAGGCTCTGGGTATCAGGCCATCGCAGCCACATCTCCCAGTGGCCTCTGGTGCCATAACCCTGTGGCCCTGGGGCTGACTCTATGCCAGCCTGTGTCCGGCGGGTCCAGGCACAGGAGGGGATCCTGCTCCCTCACAGATGGCCCATGCCTGCTGTGTGCAGCCAGGGGACATGTACCACTAAAAGGCAGGATGTTTGGCTGCAGGCTGGCACATCCTGAGCAGGCTGGGTAGGGCCACACATCCGTGTGCTGTTTCTGAGCATCGCTGCAGTGATCCTCAGAAACAGGCTGGGCTCACTGCTGTGCCCTGTGCAGCTGTGCTGCCTCTTCCCATTTTACGTCCTCAGCATCTTTACTGAGAAAACACCACTCTTGTTTTCCATGCCACCTGTGCAGTTTATCATTTTTTCCTCTTCTAATGCATTTGTTTGCTGTAATTTTGGATGCATTTTCTCCCCTGCTTGTCTGGTTTTTTACCAGCAGCACACTATGAAGACAGTCCTAGCCACTTGATAATACTGGTGGCAAAGTTGTCCTTGTTTCCTTAGAGCACAAAGCTGCCTGTGCTCACACTGGAAAAGACTATATTGTCAGAAATCCATTGTTGCTTTTGTGCCCCATATAGCATTTCTCTTTCTTCCCTGTGGGAATAGCAACCACAATCAACAGTTACTTGGCCACAAACCTGTGCAGCCCATGGGCCTGAAATGAGACTAATAGAGCAGCTTGGAATTCCTAGAGCTCCTATTTTAGACTCTCTCCAAACTCAAGTGGACTTTCTTACTTTGTTACTTCACACTCAGTTTTGAAAGAGATTTTGGCAAGAGATCCTGCATTCCCTTTACTGTGTGTTTGGAAGTGAAAGCACTTACTGTGATAGCAGCACTGCCTTACCCAAACAGGCCAAGAGACAGGGAACTCTGAGCTAGTCAAACTGCCGAGGTTGAAACAGATTTATGAAAAAATCTGTATTTATTTATTTGTATATACATTTCCCATCCTCATTTTTCCCCCATCTGGTAACCCGATATTCATGCGAGTCTATTCCTTTGTTGAATTTTTGCTTCACTTCCTGTCAAATTATTTCATTTTATTTAACTTCACCTGTCAAAATACATGAGCTAATTCTCTCTGTGATGACCTGCCACTGCTTCTTAGTCTCCAGTGACAGGATGCAGCAACAGCATGCCTGAAAAGCCTGTGCCATGGAAATCACCTGGGCATCTTTACATACACACAAGCAGAGAAGACAAACCCAGCCTGAAATGCCTTGAACCAGCTTAGCCCTGCTCTCAGGTGCTGCCAAAGAAAAAACCTTCTCTGCCCACAAACATGGTCCTTTCACACCTTTCATCTCTGGGTTGCCAAATGTTTAGTGTGCAGAGTCTAACACAATGGACACCACCATCTCTCTGAGTTTATCCCTCACCTAAAACCTCCTCTGGGAGGACTTATGTAGGGTTTTTTTTTCTTTTTTGGGAGTGCAACTGGTATAATGCAATATGTTCTGAAATAATTTCTTATTCTATAAATTGACTGCATACTACCTAACAGCAGCTGCAAAGGAAGGCACTCTCTGTAATACCATGGTATTTATTTTGATCATTTTTACGGCTTTGATGCTGGCAGTTATGATTTATCTGACTTCCCAGTCAATGTGCAGAGCTACCATGGCCCCATGCCACCTTGCAGCACAGAAAGCCCTTGGCTGGCCAGTCCAGTGGCTGTCCAGCAAGTCATTACTTGCACTGGGAGTGGTGAAATGCAAAGCCAGAGCATCTTGAGTAAACAGATCCCTCTTTCATCTCCTCTACAGAAGTTGGGGAGTGAGAATTGGTGTTACACAAGGCTGCGTTGATGCTGTTCAAAGTGATGAGTTTTACCCTTAATGTTATACTGAGGGAACCCATGTGGTGGCCAGTGATTGATTACCTTCACAAAGCTCATTTTCACTCAGCAGTGGTGAGTTTCAGAAGGGTGATAATAACAGATATCATTGCCTAAGTTCTCCCTCACAGTTTTTCCACTGTCCCGTGGAAATCAAAAGGTGATTAATTCCTTTAACAGCTTTTGTGGTCCTCAGGAAAAGTTGACATAAAGTGGAAGATACTGCATATTTACCTGTGGGAGCCAAAGCCCATAATGGGTCTTTAATAATGAAAACTGAGGACAGTACATCAGCAGAGAACTGGAAGAATGTCTGTAAAGAAATAGGAACAAGGCTCTCAGCAGGGATTCAGGACATCCACAGGAGCAGGAATGAACAGGAAATCTGTGTCTACCTGTGAGCTTGTGTGCTTGAAGAAACAGAATCTGAGCTAGAGGCTTTGGAAGGATGCTTGTCTGACCTTGGAGAGACAAGTTACACAACCTGAATAAGAAAAAATAGATGGCTGACGTTACCTGTTAAAATAGGGAGGTTCTCCTCTTCGGGAATTTTAGCTGAGGTTCTTCCAAGCATGAAGCTTCCTTAAAAAGGACAAAACATACAGATTGCCAGCCATCCCAAAGGGTGGAGGAAACACCTGCTGGGGGCAGTTTGTCAGGAGTGCACCATCCTCTGTGGCCAAAGGCCCTGTGGTGGCCGAGGCAGGTGCGTGCCCCTGTCTGAGGGGGTCAGATTAGCAGCTTGCTCCTCCTCACAGGCAGTGCCAACCCCAGAGGCAGCAGGGCTGGGTGAGGACACTGTTATCCCTCATCCTCTCCCTCCTCCCCACGAGCAGCAGCAGCTGTTCCACCCCCTGCCCCTGGCTTGCCTGAGCGGCGCCTCTCGGGGTGCGCGGTGTCAGTAGGAAATGGAAGTAATGAGCCTCAATTAAGCAGCTCCCCATACAGTCATGGATGAACTTGTCCCAGCAAGAGTACCCAGGCCCAGGGGCTCTGCAGGGTGGTTTTGTGATGTGCAGCTGGTTCAAAGCCATTTGTGGAAGGCTGAATATTCCTCCTCCCTGTGGGACACACTTGCCCTTTTGAGTGCCACACACACAGGGTGTAGCCAGGTGGGGGGCACAAAACACAGGATGTGAATGCCATCCTTTCTATATAGGTCTGGTTTTATACATGCCTTTTACCAAGGAGTAAGAATAGACAAAGGGAGAAACAGTCTCCACCTTCATAAAAATCATGAAGGCTTTGGCTGACATAACAATGGTTTGTCCCTGAAACAGAATTTGGGCACCATTCAGCTTTGCTCTCATTAGTGTTTATGTAGGACAACACTTACCTTCACTTAGAGAGCCAGCACAACATTTTGTGTCTTTTCTTCTTCCCAAGTGAGTCTTCAGTGTGGGATTTACACGGTGGCCAGAACTTATGCAGCCTTTTCCCAGTGGGATATTTCTGCAGCAATACACAGATCTGAAAAGATAAACCATTTATTCCCATTAAGAGTACTTAGGGAGTAAAAAGGAAAAAAAAAAGTCTTGTTACATTCTGTATCATTACACTTGGTATGTTGTTTTTGGGATTTTCTCCCACCAAGCCTTTTTTTCTCCAGCTGTTTTCATACTGACTGTGCTCCTAAACTTCCAGCCATGATGGAAAGGGGACATCAGCCTCTGCTGTCTCTGAGGTTAGGCCACAAAAACTTCTTTCCTTCAGGGAAGCAATGTTGCTTCCAGTAGATTTCACACTTTTTGCAACATGTGAGTCACCAAGTTGACTTTTGCTAAAAGAGCATACAAAGTTTGTAGAGCTATACATACATAAGCTTGTACTCAGTGATTAGGGGAGCAACAGTGCTCACTGCAGAACAACATTCAGCTGGACAACTGCATGATAAAATGACCTGGGAGTGGGCTTGGGGAGGAGGTGAACCCCTTGCATGGTGGCATTCAGAGGTGATGAGAAGTTTAATTAATTCAAGGGTTCCAGGTATTTTAGGAAAGGTTTTTACTGACTGACAGTAGGACAATGTTTGCATAATTGCCCAAGCATGCAGCCTTTGAATAATAATAATATTGCTGTTCTCTGAGATACACTTTGTTTTCAGAAGTGACCTGATATCAGCAGAAGCAAAAGACTCAATTTCACAGTTACTTCGAAACAAAAATAATTATGGGAATGCATGCAGAAATTAAATTTGTGCAATTTGTGCTAAGAAACTAAACATCCCCTAAAGCTGCACAATTTCAACCATTTGAGATTGGTTATCCTCTCTGTATCACTATTTAGGTCTGAGATCTCTTCTTCATCTGCTCTAATCCCATTCTTTTGCTGTCTTCCATCATGCTAGAGATATTCTAGATCTTAGACAATGTGTATATCCAATAAATGTAATTAAAATGCAACTACAACTATCTTTTTCATTTTCCTTATCACAAAAAAATTACATATTGAACCCTTACTAACTTTATGGATGTGTTTCTCATTTTGAGTCTTGTGCAGTATCCACTGAAGAAAAATAGGATAATTTCCCATGAATACAGCAAACACTGGTACAAATAATACAGCAGCATAAAAAGAAAGCCTGTTTAAAAATTGCAGGAATGTGAGAATCTCTCTGACTCAAGATGTGTAACCCCCAAATCACTGAGGAACCCACTCATCAGCTTTCAACCTAACACCACCCAAAGAATGAGAAGCTTCTTTTCTCTGTTCTGTCTTCATTTTGAGCAGCCTAGAAAACAGTAATTACAACTTATCTTTTCATGCATTTGTTCCTTCCAAAAAGAGCAAATCAGCAAACGGCCAGGCAAGCCATTGTTAAGCTCTGTTAAGCCATTTTTGGAGGATCACCTTCAGAGGCTCATGAGATTTATTTGTTCATCTTATCTGGCAATAGTTCATCAGCAAAGTATTTCTGAAAGAGCAACAGAGCATCTTTTCCTGGTGCTGTAAGTGGGAAAGCAAACCCGGGTACCAGAGCTCTGTGTCTGTCCTCTTCCCTTTAGTGAGTAGTAATAGCACCACAGGTCCTGACAGGCTTGGAGAGTGCCACCACACTGTCCCTCAGCCAGTGGGGAAGGGTGTGACAGTGACTTACAGCCGCAGGGAGTGAGAGAGACAGCACTGACCTGGAGTGCTGAGCAGTCAGGGAAGGTGAGTGCTGTGATCCGTGTCTCTGCTCAGCCCTTCCTGGCTCCGTTCAGTTCCCACTGACGCTTCCTGGGCTTCCACCGCTGTGACCAAGGGTGGGATGTGCACCTCCTCCATTCCTACTCTGTCCCTACAAAGAGCTGCAGATGATGCTGTTCTCTGTCTCAAGGCTGAGGGCCAGCCTGCTGATGCCATTTATGCCACCAACAGCATCAAGGAGGAAAATGGTGCAGTAGGGTCCGACCAAGGGTTTAGTGTGAGGTACTCTATAAGTCATCTGCTCAGCCTGGTTCCATCCCAGATCAGCTGGTAGGAAATGAAGGGCAAAAAGAAAGTACTTGGCAATGAATCCTAGTATTTTTTCCTTTTCCTCTGCATTCCTCACCCACCTTTATTTTGTAGTTTTGATGAAAAGAGCTGAAGAGAAAAAGGAACAGTTTGAGTCTAAAGCCATTTTTGATAATGTAAATGCACAACCATTTATACTTCCAAGGATTCAAATATGCAATTTCAAAATGGAATTAGGCCAATCACATTTTTTATCTGGCTAAATTAATTGTTAGGAAATCGTAAATAATGATGACACAGGACCACTTAAGGGAAAGACACTGACCCTTCCTCCATGGTTTATTACTATTCTCTGGTCCAAACTGAAGTGAGCTTATGTTCTCAGCTCAGTTTGTCTCTTGCCATAAGAAGTAGTTTTGCTTTAGAAAAAGGCTCAGAAGTGGCATGAGGACCTCAGTCATTTATTTCTCTGAGGAAATACATTCTCTTTGGTCTCCTCAATGGGATGTGTCTTTGTAGGCAGGTTCAGCACTGCCAGGGGAGGGGAAAACCAATAATTTCCAGCTTCATGATCATGGTTTCAGGAATCATCTTGGCTGGGCACTAGCATTAGTGTCTGTATATGTGTCTGAGGGAGGACAGGTCCTCAAAATAAGCAAATTCAAAGAGAGTAATCTCCTCTTTATCCTCAGTGTGTAGGACAAGAAACGGGCTTACCTGCAGCTAGAGGTGTTATGAAACAGCAAAGTTCTGTTTGAATCTTCTCAGAATCCCTGAGAATTTTCTCAGAATCCCTGAGAAAAACTGCCTGATGAAGTGTGGAGTGCCTGTTGGCAGAGGGGCTCAACAAGGCTCTCTTCCTGGGCAGATGCAGATATTGTTAAGGACAGAATAAATAACTTCTTGGTAGACATTCCATACCTGTGAATGACAAAATTGTTTTACTCACACCAGTTTTTTTGTTTCTGAGATCTTCTAGCACTGAGTGCAGTGACAGAATATCTCGGTTCTTCCTGCCACATGTCACATGAGAGTACACCAAAGGCAGGAAGGAAAACAGACAGAGAAAATGTAGCCTCAGAGCATGAAACATGGAAAATAAGGATATGCTGGTGGCATGTGAGCCATCCTTCAGGCTCCAGGTGAAATCCTGGGCCTTGGCAGGCATCTCCTGGGTGTGTGTGTCCGCCTGACTCCGGAACAGCTGGTGGCACAACCAGCCTGCAGGTCATCCAGACAATCCAGGGCTCTCCTAAACTTCATGAGCTGTTATTCACCAACACCCAATAATTAAAAACCAATATGTTGCAGGTAACATGGGGAACAGCTGACAAAGACCAGGAGTAAAGACACCAGCTAAAAATATGAACACAACAGGCTGAGAGAGGCTGGAATTCTGGAATAAGAAAGGCTCCACATGAACCTGCCAGAGCTGCATTTGTACGCCGAGAACTTTTCATTTTAGTGCCCTTTTAGAGAAGCTGAAAATATCCACTAACCCTGAGAACAAACATATCATTTTAAAGCAGAATAGGCCTGTAAGACTTTTTAACACTTGTTCGTTGATTATATTAATGCCAGAATATATTAAAGAAGTGCAATATAAATTTGATTTTAATTGTTTTGTACACACGCCAGTGAAAAGGAACTGATTGGATACAGTTCACAGGCAGTATGTTAATATGTTATTTTCATATGATGATAGCTTTGCATAATCTTTCTTTTTCCAAGATTTAGAAGAACCTGTTGTTAACCAAAGCACAGGAGAGAGGAAGAATACAATTTACATAAAATCGGCTACCCTACACATTAATTAGTAATGTGGCTGAGCGGAAGGTGTGTTCACTTAGTAGAAAGTACACTTTATAATTTATACACCAGCTGTTTCAGTGCTTTCTAGTCCATTTTCCTCCCTGCCTGCCTCTAATGAAATCGTGTTACTGGAGAATTGACTGGGGTGAATTGAGATTTTAATCCCATTGACGCTTCTCTATGGAAAGGCACACTGGTGGGAACTTTTAATGGAAGGTCTGTAATCAGAAGACACTTGTATTCAGTCCCCCACTATAATGACTCTCATCAAATGTTAAAGCCCAGGCAGTGTGCAGAAGGCTAGAATTTCAAGGTTTTTGACCAACCCCATTTGAGGCATTCCTCTGGGAGCGTGTGATTACTCAAGTTTAGCAGTTTATTGCCTCATCTTTCAATATCCAGTGAAGCACAAAATTCTCATCTAGGTTGCTCTTTTTACTTAAAGAACAGGCCAAAATAGACTGCAGAGCTACTAGCACTGTCATTGAGGTTAATTCTTGCTTCTCATTTAACAGGAGATCAATGAAAAAGCTTTAAAATATTAGAACACAAATGCTGCTTCTAAAATTGCTTAGCAGCCTTTGTAAAAATTCTGGTTTGCACCACACTTTCCCAAAACATGCTTGCATTTATTTATTACCAATTGCTTTTTTAAGGCTAAGAGTAACATTAATTGAGAGGTGGTGCTGTTCTGCAAAGAAGGATGTAAACATGTATTAAAATCCAGCAGAGCGAACAGTCTTCCTATTCCCCAAACTTTGCAGTCAAGAAAAGTACAGTCATTAAAAGAGAGGTGGTCAAAAAGCAAACTGAACTGGGAGTTAATGGGACTCATTATGCTGGCTGCATGTTAGTAATGTCTCCTTCTCTACCAGAAAAACAAGCAGAAATAGACACAGAAAAGCAAAACGCACTTAAACAAATGCCTGTTAAAATCCCTGTGAGGAGAATGCATTTGCTCTGAACAGACACAAACACATCAATTAATACAGTGGAAGCCACTTATACAAATACATGTTAAGAAATAAACTGGAAAAATGAAGGAACTTCTGACAAAAGATGTCAGATGCTGTTAAAAGGAATAAATCTATTTAAAAGACAACATATTTTTCAAATGCAGCAAGTCAAAATAGAAGGAATAATAGGAAGAATGCCTCTGAACCATTAATGTTAAATAACAAAAAAAAAAATCTTTCTCTTCCTTCTTCTTTTCCTCCTCCCCAAAAAAGGAGTCAAGATGAGAGTTCCTTTAATAAGCATTTCTCTGCCAACTTAATGAATACATTTGAATGACTTTCCCTATTCCCTGTTCCTTTCTTATTGAATTGGTCAGACAAAGGTCTAATTTGGGAGGTTTTTTACTTAAAGGAGCTCTTTCTTTCTGATACTTCTTTCGGGCCAGCATGGGTTCAGGATTTTCCACTCCTTATGCAATTCACTCCCTCTGGTCCCTTTCTTATTTTAGTTATTTCAAAAAATGTTAGGATCCACTTGTTATTAGAGGTTCCTTTTTTATGGCCTCCAATCTGAATAGGTGCCTACATTCTCACATTCCCTGCAGAATTCATGGCAGTTATTGTATATGTGCCATAATTCATACAGGAAGGATTACAATGCAGCTTTTCACCAGAATATGTTTGTGTGCATTTTTCAGGGCTTGTTTAATGCTTATTTAATTTCAAGGTTTAAATTAATCTATATGTCTGTAGATTTTTAGTGTGTACACTATGCAAATGCCTTTCAGGAGGTCTTTCTTTAGACTTTTAGACTCCCCACTCAAATTTGATGTATTAAAGCTTTCCAAGTGTCCAAATTTGAAGGGAACATCCAAACGTCAGATTCCTTTAGAGTTTCTGTAGCAAGTAATGAATGCCTTTTGTTATATCAGCCCCATTTTTTCTGGACTCTCTCCTGTTTTCTTTAACCAGCCTCCTGTCCACTTCTTTGAGAGTTTTCTCACTCTCCACCCTGGCAAGCCAACCTGTGTTCCCAACCAGCTTTCTGCTGGTGTCCCTCAGGGGTACCGATCCATACATCAATGATCTGCACACTCCACAGATATTCATTAATTTAGCTCCTCAGCACCTATATTAGGCATGGAATATTGCATCAGTCTGGCAGAGAGAGAGCTGAAACAGAGACAAGCAACTGAGTCACCCAAGGGCACTCAGAAAATTTGCTTGAGGGCCAGAAATCTCATCCTGGCTCTCATTTCTTAAACACAGATAGTACTGAATAAGTTTCCTCAGTGGTCCTAATCCACCAAAAAAGAGCAAGATACAAATTCAGACATTCTGATGTTGTGCCTAACCACAAAATACCAGCACCTTACTATGTGGGCTATCTTTTCTAGCTCTCCAGAAGAAAACAGCTTAGCAACTAATAAGTAAGGCCATTAAAAGCGGATTAAGATTGAGGAAATGTGAGAGATTCTTTCTGTAAGGGGCAAGGAGGCTCCTGAGCACAGACTAGCACTCCACACTCACCTTTCTTATTGAAGCTGACCTAGTTATTAACTCTCCATTTTGAAAAGGACACACCAAAGAAAATGTGGAGACTGTTGTGAGATAAGAGCTGGTCAGAGGGGAAAGGAAAAGAAAAAGATGTATCAGCACAATAAAATAATTGGCCAGGCAGTAGCATTGCTGGAAAGGACTGAAAGGAGCCCTGGATCATGAATGGATCAATGAATCAGCAATACTGTTACCAAAACTAAAAACTGAGAAGTTTGCAAGCTGCAAATAGAGTTGTCATGTAAGAAAGGAAGGGGAAAAGGAAAATATGTTCCAATAAAAAAAAAAAAAAAAAAAAAAAAAAACCCAAAAAAACAAGAAAGCCAACTCCCCCACCCCCCCGGGATAGAAAGCATGTCTAATCTTTCAGGTTCTCCAGCACCATCTCTCTAAGATGTCTATAGCATCTATCTGCCCTTAGGTAGATGTTGGTTAGGGGCAATCTGGATCACCAGACTAGAAAGAATGAAGAACTCTGTTTTCTGATTAGAATTCAATCATAGGCATCTGCAAATTCCACTCTTTCTGTAGTGCCTTCTAAATGTGTCTGTCACAGATTAATCTGAGCGCGTACTTATTCTAAAAGATGAAAGCTATAGATCCAAATATTTTGTCTTGAAAATAAGAAACCCTCAAATTTTTGTTTCAATCAGTTTATGTTTCTTCACTCTGCTTGCTTCTGGTGCTTTCTTTATGGACACGTGGAGTGTGGCAAGTTTTCCCTGGAGTAAAGACAGCAAAACTGCAAATGTGGTGGAGGAAGATGATATAAAGAAGTACTCACATGATGGAAATGTGTTTGTCTTGAGTTGGTTCTTCTGACTGTTACTAAGGCATGACTGTCCATGTGCTATCTGAGCTGCAAAACAGAGCAAAGAGAGTTATAGGAATAAGAAGACCTCCTGCTTCTAACAAGAATATTGCTGTTTATAGCAGGGAAGCCCTCTAAAATACATTTGCACAGCACTTAGCACAATGAGCCCTGGTCTTCAGTGATACAACAGTAATAACTGTCAATATTACTGTTTATGGACATTTTCTCTTTTCAACAGCATAAGGGTGCTTTTATAATCCACAAAGGCTATAAACTTGAACTATTGCACTATTTCTAAGGGCAGAAGTGAGACCAGAGATCAGGCAGATGAAGCGTGTCTTTTGTGATTTATCTGCTTGCTGCCACCACCACCTTCTTTCTGCAGTGAAGCCATAAGGAGGGGATCATCAGTGCTTAACTCAAATGTAAATAAGTATAACATCTTCTGGAGGCCCAAGCAGTAATCCTATTCAGAAAGACATAAAAATTGCTATGACTGGGAAGTACAAGCCATCTACATTTCCTGTATAAGGCAGCTGTCGGGCAATTTAACAGGGAAAGTACAGCTTTTGTTCTGTGAAAAATCAACCTAAGATAAACTAAGAAGGAAACACAGACATCTATGGTAGGAGACAATCCCACAAGTCCCAGGGGACAGTGCAGCCAGCCTGATGTGGCACAGGTCTTCCCCTCCCCAGACTAGAGCTACAGAGTCCATGGCATTAATGGAGTTTTTGGCTTCTGCTAATCTCTAGTAGTTTAATGAACCATATGTTTTTTTCCCCAGGACAGGCTGCCTTCCACAGCATGGTCCTAAAGAAAGGATGAAAAAAATTGGAAAAAAATCCAAATCTAGCGCTGCTGTTCAGAGGGAAAAGGCAAGTCAACAGTCACAGAAGAAAGAAATGTCATTGAAATTTTGTTGTGTTGAATCACTTAAATGAGATCATAAGCTACTATAATATATTGATATTTTTTTCCATTTCCTGGGAGGATGCCATTTGAAGGAGACAAGGTGCTTTCTATTTGCTTTTAGGCATTATTTAACACCAAGTTTTACTCTCCTATGTAAAAATTGGGTTGTGTGCCAGTAACTTGATGAGCATACTTTTGCTATATCCACAGGATACAAAATGGTCATACAGCTCAGAGCTCTATAATATACAGTAAGTTTTCTTACAAATTTCTGTGACCTATGAAAAACACTTTTGCATGTGAATATCTTCAATAGATTGATCTAGTTTCCCTTAATATTTTATGACCATGTGTGTTTAACAGGGAAGGTGCTTATACTGACAGTATTTTATACCCTTTGGTATATTTGGAGTATACACAGTAAATATTTCAAATGCAACTCCATGGTTTCTTAGAGAAAACAGCAATAGCAGTGGCAGTTACAAAAGTGAATGAAGCAAGGAATAGGTTATTTGTTCCCTGCCCAGAACAGAAGATACAGCAGAGGAAGAAACAGTTTTCTTTGAACTTTCAATAATGAAGATGCCCATGCAAGTCAAACACATAGCATAGCAAGTTTCAACTGCTTGGGCTATAGCTGGCTTTTCCCCTGGAGTTTTAGTACCAAAAACATCTCTTTTCTGCAAAAGTGTTAGTCCAGACCTTCATGTTTCGGTTTGCTTTCAGCAAAGGGCGTTCTTTCACCTGAGCAACACAGCCAAAAGAGGATGAAGTGCATGTGGAGGATGAAGTGCACGTGGTGTTATTTTCCACATGAATCACTGACATGGTGACTTAATTTTCAAGGGGGATGGAAAAGCAACGCTATGGGATCTAGCAAGATGGGCAAAGAAATAGGAATTTGCAAAGACCTAATGAATAACCCTTCTGCAGATAGTGACTAGTGCAGGAAATATCTGATGGCTGATGTTTTGGACCAAATAACCTGCAATCAAGAATTCACAATATTAAATGCACTGGAGATTTTTACAGCGCTTAGCTGGTAGACTAGGATAGATAACTTCCAGAAAGGTATATTTGTCCCACCATCAGTACTCCCAAATACATTAAATTTCTTGTTGCTTTTGGAAAAAAAACAGATGAAATTGACCATTTTGAGAACTTCAACTAAACTGTAAGCAGAACTCACTATCTCAAAGATCAATGTGATCTAATAGGAAAGGAAAAAAATTAAAAATAAGAATCATCAGTTAGCCAAAAGGTAATATCTAGCCTATTGAAGGAGGGTTATGTAGAATAGGCCTAATCATCCCCCACTGCTTTTGATATACCTGTCCCCAGCTGATCTGGGGGATGATCTGATTGCCAGAAGAGCCTTTTGGGTTTTGTCCCTGCAGCGTGGTCTCTGCCAAAGTGAGACCAGACCCCTGCAGGATGGCTGTGACAGTTCTGATAGGAAATTTGTGCCCATGTCTCTGTAAATGCTCCCTGTGCCTCTCCCATGGGCCCGGCTGCTGTGCCTGGGGAGTCACCTGGAGCTGACAGACCAGAAGCACCAGCACCACATTTCCACAGGAAGCTGTTTGTGTGCCCAGACATTTTCCTTAGGAAGCTGTTCCGTGTGCCCAGACATTTTCCTTGGGAAGCTGTTCTGTGTGCCCAGACATTTTCCTTGGGAAGCTGTTCCGTGTGCCCAGACATTTTCCTTGGGAAGCTGTTCTTTGTGCCCAGACATTTTTCTTGGGAAGCTGTTCTTTGTGCCCGGAGACCTCCTGCTGAGCTCAGCCCTCTTGCAGCCTGTCCCAGCAGGCTCTGGCTAATGGAGCCAGCTTCTGGAAGAGAGGGGCTGGGTGCAGAGTGCTGTGCCAGGAGAAGTCCCAGGAGCAGGAGTGGCTCCCAGCAGGCACCCCAGAGGCCCTGGGTTCGTTCAGCCACTCGTGAGCCTGGAGTACGCGGGTACCGACAGGGCCGCGACCTCGGCGCGGGAGCAGAGCTACTGTTACGTGTTTACACTGGATGGAAAGTGGATCCACGAAGCAGCACATATGTTCCTCTGATAGTCGTTAAACAGGGATTTGACTGCAGATCTTCTGGGAGAAATCTAGCAGGAAAGAGCTGAGTATCTGCCTCAGTCTTGGCATGCAATAGTGCAGCTCCATTACCATTAGGGAATTCACATATGTCTGGAATTAGGCACACTGGCAATCAAGCTACTTCTTTACAAATAACTAAGAAAAGGGAACAAACTGTTTGTTATCAAATTGATTCAGGCATCTGGGACACAGTGGGTGAATACTATTGATTATTTTCATTCAGGTTTTAAAATGAATTTACTTTGGCCGACTGCTCTCCTTTCATATTTACTTGCCAAGAGCAGTTGGGTGATCAAGTTTTACTTACACAGATGTGACCTTGACCAAGTCCTTTTACCCTTTGTGCTTCCATTTCCTCCTTTTCTCTTACCTGTCTCAGTTACAAACTCAAATAGATTGCACCTATCAAGGTCTACACCTTAATTAATTAAGCACGTTGGGCCCTGTCTTCTCTGGGATCACTCCACACAATTCTAATACAAATCAGAATAACATTAAATTGCTCAAAATGCATTTCCAAGTCTCATATATGAATGATGTTAGTGGAAAAAGATTTTGAAATTCAGAGATGACATTTGAGCCAGAGGCACTTGCCTTCTCGCTCATCCAAACACATAACCCATCTGCCCAGTGGTGGTGAGTCCACGTTGCTCAGAATGGGATACTTGCATCAAATTACTTCCCAGTGGGATTAAAAAAATAGGGGAAAAAACATTCACAAAATATTTACAAACCTAAAGCCAGCATAGAACCACACTCTGATCTGCTCAGAAAAATTTCAAGAGCAGGAAAAAACCTAACTACTTGTATCTGATACATTACATGTTCAGTTGCACCTCAGTGCTTTTTAAAACTGCTTGAGCGGATAGTTTATAAACAGAAGTAAAAATTATAATAAAAAGGGGTTTTTTTCTTCATTCTTTTGTGATTAGACATGTATGTGGCCTCTAGGTCTCTTGGTTACAATGAGCTGAGTGTGTATGACTTTTCCTCCTTTCTTCTTTGGCTCCATATTTTTCCACACATTTGCAGGAATTAAATAGCTTGGAGACCTCTTGCTCAGCCAGCTTTGCTGAGGCTCTAACGAGAGGTTCAAGAATGAGTGGAGAGTAACCCACAGGGAACATACCTGTAGAATCCATATTTCCAAGAAGCTCTGGCTGTGGCCTTGCAGAAGCTGTTCTGCCAATGGCACAGGGCCAGCCCCAGTGCCAAGCACAGTTCTGTTCCCATGGCTGTGGGATGGCAAGCACAGGTATCATTTCTTACAGCAAAGCTGCCATCTGCAGCATCCCTCTTCACCACAGGACAAGTGAGAGGGAGTGGAGATGCAGAGAAGGACAGTAACTTATGCCTCTTATGGAACAACACCAAAAATGTGCTTTTGGCAGCACAAAGGATAAAAGCCCTTCTGCAAAGCAGCTGCTCAGTAGAGAAGTCCCTGAGCACCCATTCCTTGGCACTTACCACTTCCAGTGGACAGCCAGTTCAGCCTCCTAGACCGCAAATCCCAGGGTCAGAGAGAATACCAAGTCCTGAAGGGTGGCTGATCCTGTATTATTTAAACTCTTTACAAACAAGGGCCAGATTCTCAGCTACTGTAAATTGAGAACTCACTCACTGAACTCATTCAAGGCAGGTAAACTTAAACCAGCTGAGGATGGTTCAACCAATACAACTTCTGAGTGCATTTACTTAATAGTGAAAAAGAGAGAGAAATGTACTTGGTTCTTGGGGCATATTTGGTTTGTTTTCCTGGGTCTTGTGTTAGCTCTTTCTTGGAGTTTTTTGCTTAGGAAGGAGGAGTGAGGTGAGAGGGATTGTGTTTGGCCTGCTTGGGAGTTGCAGAGCTGAAGCTGGGAAGCAATGCAAAAGAGCACTTTAATAAGTAGGGAGTGCCAAATGAAATGCTGTTTTTTCTACCATGGATGAAGAAAGCTAAATACAATATTCACGTTACCTCAGTTTCTTCCATTGCTCCAGACAAAACCATTGCCAAGACAAAATAACCCCCTCTGCTATTGCATAAACTCTTCATGTGCAGTTATTTGTACTAGCCAAACAGAAAGAAATTAATCCCATTTTGAGCGCTGAATATGTGGCCAGAGATTTCATTATATTGTTACCATTTGGGACAAATATGCAGGAAGAAAATAACTACTCTGCCAGGATTTCAAACTGAAATATACATTTAAAATTTAGCTCATGACTTCCCAGTGCCATTGTGAGGTTTTTTTCCTGATGTTTCCCCTGGAGGCATCATGTTGTGAGTTCAGCAGGCAAGATGCTGCCATGACTTATACCCCATCAGATCAAAGGCATTGCATGGAGTGCCAGGGATGGATATGATTCCTTGGACTAATTCTATTATTATAACTCCACTGACTTCAGGGCGTTACACCAATGATGAATTTGGCTCATCACCCGGCAAATGAAGCTTAGCATCTTTTGTTCCAAATCTTCCTTTCTATGCACCTCCTCTGCTACCACCTGCTATTACTCTTTGGGTATGTTTACACCACATATTGCAAACAGCCATGAGCAAGCTCTGCCCACGCTCCAATCTGACAGAAGCCATGTGATTGCACTGGCACCAAGCCTGAGCTAATAATCCCACATGAGAAGGATTTTTTTCAGTGAATAGCACGAGCACGATGAGTGTACATCTATCCATACAGTATCAACATGCCCAAAGACTAATCTATGCTGGAAATCTCTTTACACGTCTGGAATCTTCTCCTTCCCTCTTTCTTTTCCCATGCCCTATAAAGAGATCTTGCACTCATAATCCCCACAGTCAGAAAAATGGTCCTGAGTGCTACAGAGAATTGCTGCCTTCACTTGTTGGTGCAGGACCCTTCTAGGACTGCTCAGTCCTAAATACTGAACTTTCTTCTCTACCAGTTTAAACAGGTTTTTCACCCAAAGAGCTGACAAAATGATCTTGCATCATACCACATCTGCCTCCATTTCTTTCTGCTGCTGCACTACTTTCCTTTGCCTTCTGCACCAACATCACAAAGGATTGTTGATGGTGCCCCTCCTGCACATGGCTCGTCCTCCTCTTTGCAGCAATACCTATTGAATATCCCAGCTTCATCTTTTGTTTTCCAAGACCTGGGAGAGCATTCCTTGGGATCTCACTGCACCATATCCCTGCCTTGCACTGTGGGGAGGGCAAACCTGTAAACACCATGACTGGGCCTCCACAGCTGGAAGGGAACAGCCAGACCCAAAGCCTCGTGGTGTCTGTGAGGAAGCATCACATAATTTTCATCTCTTGAAACTCATTTACTCTGATGTAGGGAGCAGCCAGATGCTACATATTTTTAAAAAAATTTAAATCTGCCTAGATTTTTCACTTTACTTTTGTTATCAGTTTAAATGAACAACCACAGACCAAGACATTTCAAGTCATTATCCCACTCCTTGATGGTTTTCTACACAACATTCAGTCACACTCTCCTGACTCAGACAGTTTGGATTGCTCTGCAGGTACAGAAGGAAAGCAGAATGGTAGAGCTCTCATGGCTTCACCACCTTATAAACTCAGGTTGTGCATGTACATTCCCATTTCTCTGCATTGCTCAGTAATATGAAATTCTTTCCTTTATCCCAAATACAGGGTGGAACCAGGAAACAGTTCCAGGCCAAGAGGAAGTCATTTTAAAATCAAGGATTTGCATTATTTTTTGCACTAATGAAAGCCAAAAGAGAAGCCACCACTGGTTTTCCATGAGCTTTACATTTACTGATAGCTCTACAAAAATTTGGCCAGTAGAGAAAAGATCCCAAATTAAACAGAACCAGGAAAAGAATGTGGCTCAAGAAAGAAGAGCCAAGTGTGTAGAAGCACATCAAGAAGATAGAAACAAGATAAATATTTTACTTTCCTCAAATCCAGCAATGAAACTATTCTGAAAACTTAGATTTTTTTTGTGCATATTCATGGCCACATTTACTGTCCTTTCAACATCTTTATCAATAGTAAAGGCTTTAAGTCCAGAGGATGCAGTGTCACTCCATCTTTTTTCAAATTTGAGACTGCTAATAAAAGACTTTGTAAAAGTTATGTGAGGTTTGTATTGGCAAAGGATTAGAGAGATACCTTTCCAGAGCTTAGCAGTAGCTCATGAATTGTCCATCGATGCAGGCAAAGGGAGCCAGAGAATCCAAATATCACTCCACACTCTACAACCTGCATTTTTTCCCATGGGCTGCTGTTTCCAGTGAACAGCTCCACTTCTCAGTGATGAAGAAAAATGATTTAAAAGCCACTTGATCTGTGTTGTCTCCATTCAAAAAGAATCTAACCTGATTTATTGTTCCTCAAATGGCTGAAACACTACTTTGCTTAATGTCATTAAAAACCTGATATCGGCACCCAGCCCTAATGAAAGCATCGGGAACAGGGTAGTAACCCACCCAGAGAAGGAAAATGAAGCTGTCATTTTTCAATATAATTAAACCTGGTTTCAAAAATCCAAAGGTCTGTAATATGAATTACACTAATTACTTCTTGTGGTTTAAACATTGATTCCAATGTTAAATTTAATGGACTTAATGGATGTTGCTTTTCCCATCAGACTGGTGGCCGATGTTTGTCTTGTTTCTTGACCACTTATAGATTTCTGCTGACCCTTTAAACATATTACAATCGGCAGCCTGCTCATTCTTCGTGCATGAGAGTGCTACTATTACTTTCCATGGATAATCCCAGCTTCCATGTAACCTGTCTCTCAGAGTTATTTTTGGCAGCCAAAAGCATACATACCCCAGGAAATAGAAAAAGAGATCATTGGACTAAATTTTCAGAAATGTGCAAGCAATTAATTTTGCCTGGGCAGTATGTGAAATCCAAACAAACATTAGGAAATAGCAAAACGTGCAGAAATTCACAGAGCTGAAGTGCTGCTGTTTGCTGCACACCAGTCCCTTTCCTGCATTTCTCCATTGCTGAGCAGAGTCAAAACAGAGAAGCAGGGATTCTGAACCTAGTCCTGAACTCCAACTGGTGTTGGAATCAGAAGCTGCTGGAATCCATGGAAAAAAACTTTGGAACCAGGTTCCCTCCTGAACTTTCTGCTTACCCGGAAAACACCAAAAGGAGTGCTCGAGTTGAACAAATAAGAAATACATTACAAATAATAAACTCTGGGCTTTCTGTTGACTTAATGACAGAACCCCCACAGATTTCAAGGAGAGTCAGATGAGATACTTTTCATGTGTGATCAATGGCAGAAAAGGACCAGCTCTGGTTTTGGGCTCACACCCAAGAGACATTACCCTGAGAGAGTAATGTTTGATGCTTTGATTCTCTTCAGGAGTTGGAACTAATCAATGTTGTGTCCAGGCAAGATGATGTGGCTTGTTCTACTGTTAAGAACACAAACAAAGTCTGAGTTCTCAGATCACATATGCCTTCATATGAATTTTTAAGGTTCCACTTGGAAGAGAAGCCCTACTCCTGAAGATCCAGGTGTAAATAATGAGGAATGCTGGTTTCTTCACATTCTGGGAAACAAAGCCATTTTCAAATAAGTCCATAAAGAAAGAACTTAGGAGAGGATTTTCGAAGTACCTAGTGTTGAAAATCTTGTTTTCCTAATACATCACAGCTGCTGAAGCCATCCTAGGCTAAGGTTGAAACAACAGCAGAATGCCTGTTTTCCCACCAAACTGTTTTTACATCTGTTTTCCACAGACAAGGGAACATTGATACCCAAAAGGAATCAGTACTTTGAGATATTTGCACCATTTCTTTCTCTGCAGCAGAAACTCTAGATGCTACATGAGAGGTAGTTGGTAAGAATGGAAGAGAAGTCTACAAATATCTATAAATTCAGTCTATCAGGACACCTACAGCTGCAGTGAAGTCAAGTAGAAGAGTTTGCTACAGCCAAAGAACTGCAATTTGTGTCTCAGGACAACAAAATTATTGCACATTTATCTATGGCAGTCTCGTTACAGTGGTGATGCCAAGGGGGAATCACCATTCAGGAAAATGATCTTCTTCTTTCTGTGGCACATTCCTGAGCAAAGTTGTGCTGCTGTATTTGTCACTGGCTGTGCCTGAAACTGGAACTGGTATGACTTTTAAAAGAACAACATTAGCACTGAGGAATTCTGCCAGCACCTAAAAGACTATTCTCTCCATGGCCTAAAACATCTGTGCATAAGTAAAAAATATATATAATCCATATGTGGATTGAAAGATTTGACAGAGTCAAAACACACAGCTCTAGGAAAGCCTTGTGATGGTACGGGCCAAGTAATCAGCATGTATAAACTTGCATGGTTTCATGACACCAGCGATGCTCTGCTGATTCACATCAGCTCAGGAGCCTCGTCTCATAAGTATGTTTTTCTTCCTGCATGGGAATTCACTCAGCCCAGAATTAAGGAGTATAACATAATCCTTAAAGAAAAGGGAGAGGATTTTTGGAGAGGTAATTTAATTCTTTCAATTTAGGAATTCAAGTCAAATTACAACACACTGAGGATTTCATACGCAAATCCTGCTCAATAGGGAAAACTTTTCTAGATGTTCAGAAAGGCCTTTGGACTGAGCTGCCAGCACTGGCCTCCTGGCCAGGGTCTAATGAGAGGAGACAGAGCATGACCTATTATGTCTCAGAATTTGACTGAATGGAGACTTTTGGCAGGTGTGTACTGCCATGTGAAGCTCCTATGTAAACTCTGCAGTTTTATGATTGCATAAAACCTTTTTATAGCCAGAAGGTATTTGAGTTCATAACACGAGCCTTTTCAGACTAGATAGTAATGGAATTCTTGATTATTTTCTATCTCAATATCAAGATGCAAGGCTGACAGGTTAACGAATCCTTGTCCTTTCTGAGGTAACTCTGTAAGAAAATAATTAAGCAGTGGAAGTAGCTGGAGAAAATGGTTCTCTAGTCATCATTACTGGTCACAGCCCAAAGTCAAACATACCCAGCCATCAAAATTCCATTCTGTTTTGACACTGGATGATGAAGTCATGTTGGTCTCATTACTCACTGAACTTTCCTCCTTTCTAGCAAGTACTGGCTCCTGCCACCACGTTACTTTTCAGAGCTGCTCAGAAAATTTTCTAAGCAAATCATGCAGCTCCATGGGTTTAACCTTCCTTTTCCCCACCTCAGAGCTACATGTTTTAACCAGCCCCTGGACTTGCCTGGAGTCTTTTCTCTGGGAAGACAGCAGCTCCTCATTCCTCATTCCTGCCAGGTCTCCTGCCCAGGGGAGCAGTGCAGGTGCTCATGACCGCCTCTTCATGGCTGCATCCAATTTCCACATTACTTCCTCCCCATTCAAACTGCAGACAGGTGCCCTAGAAAAGGGATGTTTGAGCATTCACTTAAGCCCACCCCTGAAGTAAAATACATCCCATGGAATAATGCTTTGGGAGGATAGAAACTTGATGTGCTCCCAGCTAATGAGTAGGGTGCAGGCAGCTGAGGCTGGCCCAGGAAATGCTGTGGCAGGAATCCCAGCCCTGCCCTTACCCCTGGAACTACTTGGAGTCAGAGCCCTGCCATTTTCTCACTTTTGCCTTACTAAAACAAAGTAACTAATACCATGTTTTCTCATCTCCTCGGGCATGAGGGAGGACAGATTCTTTAAAATAATGATTTTAATTCACAGTACTTAAAAATAGGCTCTTAACTCTATATGCTGGCATCTAAATAAAAGCAGCCTGACTTTGAGAGGTGCTAAGCATTTGCACCTCCTAGCAATGTGTACACGAGCTGTTTTAAAGATCTCCAAAGATACAGATTTTCTTCCCTGCCAATACCATTTCTCTCTCCTTCAATATAATTTTATAGGCCATCCATTTTGACATTACATCAAATTAACACTAAAAACACACCTACCACTTTGGATAGAGCTTTTGAGAACTGACTCTTCCCAGCACACAAGGCAGGGTGCCTACTTTGTGTTACAGACAAGTTCACATTTAACTTTGAACATTTGCACGAGTCACGGAGAATTCATTTTGACTTCTGTGTTGTCCTGAACAATGACATTTTCCTGAATCAGGGACAAAGAAAGTCATTGGAAAAGCAGTGACAGCCGAATAGATCATGTTTATGCAGTTTAGCAGGGGCATCTGTTTCTCTAAATGAAACCCCAAAAGAAAAATAATAACCAAGAAAAAATTTATTCAGTAAGATTTGAAAAAAAATAAAACCAACCAAAACCAGAAAAATTTCTCCTGGCTCCTCCAGACAAACTAGCCTAAGGAGTCAGGAATGCTAAAGAAAAGAGAGAGTGCACTGCTGTGAACTTGTCTGAGCTTTTATATCTCTTCCATTCGGTAATTTTCAAGTAGTGTTGATTTAGCAGTTTCAATTTCATTCAGAAGAGGCTAAACAATGTTAGATGTTCAAGTCTTCCTTTCAGGTTTGCTTTACAATTCACTATTGCTCTTTCTACTCTTAAGCCTGTGCTCCGATATAGAACCAGTTATATATTCCTTATTAAAAATGTACAATGTTTCAGAAAATTGAAATAGTTTTCAAAATTGTCCCCCATTGGTAATTCTGCATTTGATTGTCAAAAATGTTAATCTTTTCTCAGGCCTGAAATTATGAGCCAGCTTTATTGGTCAAAGGCCATAATAATTTGAGCTCTTATTTTATAAACTCATTTCTGCCGAGTGATATCCTGATAGGAGCAAGAATAATAAATCACAAACATGTCCCCCAAGATTGCATTGTAAATGTCAAACTAGACAGGAAATTGTAATTAAAGAAAGGAAATTGCTACAAAGAAGCACTTGATTTTAAAATGAGCTAAGCACGGAATTTTCTAAGCATTTAATTATAGACCAATTTCAACTGACTGCTTTGCTTTTGCAGTCATATTTCTTATTATAACTCTTCTACATGATAACCAAATCTCTGTGCTTATGCTGGTCAGGAGCATTACCACATAACACTGCATAAGCACAGGGATTACCAACTTTACAGGAACCATTAGCACGTTCTAGCGTGATGGACAGCAGTATCAGGTTTTTAAATCAGTGACAATCTGATTTTAGCTCCACAACACAGTGGATATCTTTTCATAACAGCAACTGCACCTTTTGGCACCTCACCCTTAAACAAGCAGCAGGACCAGTTCTGAAACACCTGGACTGACAAACGCCTGGATGAGTGAATAATGTGGTCAGGGACAGACCCTGCCACCACAAAAAAAGGCTGCTGTGGTTCCTATCAATCCAGACAGGGTCTTTCAGTGCCATAAAGAAAAGGCGCTGTTCACTTCCTCTCCAACGCATATAAGCCAGAAAAGAAAGGATTTAGGGAAGAAAACAATATGTTATAGCAGCACTAGTCTAGCAAACCAGTTAAATATATGGGTTGTTGTGCACTGAGCAACTCGGAGCAGCCTTTTTGAGCCCTAAATTCTGCTATTGACCCTTTCTTTTTTACTGATCTTCTGTTTCAAAAGAGTTAACAGGCCTTAAAACCCCTTCCTTCCATCTTTTCAGCCAGACCCAGGAGTTAATCCTCATCTTCCCAACCATCTTTTTCTACTTCTTGTCAATACCACAGTGGTGTAAGTGGTAAGACTGAAGTGCACAGTTCTCTTTTTCTTTAGCATAGCCTAAAACTTTATTGGAAGTAAAATATACTATATACCAGCACACTGTATCTTTTTTGATTTGAAAAGACAGATATGCAGAAAAACTTTTCTACCAGACTGAAGCTGGAAAAAAATCCTGTTACATTGAATCCTCATTAGGACCTAGCAAAATTCACTGAAAACTTGACACTGCATATTTCCAACTAGTAAGGAATAAATCAAGATGCAGATGGGATCATTTGCACCCATAAGCTGACTGCAATGGAAATATTATGCTGCTGCAGGAGCAAGATGGAATTGGATAAAGCCTAGTCAACTGGCAAATACTTACCAACCACAGAATTTACTTGTTGCCTTGTGAATCAATATAATGACCCAGAATTTAACTACTCAAACATTTAGGAGAGCAAGGTTAATAGAAGCATTCTGATCTTTTACTTTCCTAGGGAATAAAACCCATTAGACTGGATGAAAACAGTGTCACAACAGAAAGAGCATTTTCTTCCAAGTGTGGGTATGTAATTGTGGTGTAATGCAGCCATTATTTGGCACATGGTCTAAAGACCCCTGAAGCAGGTTACATTCTTAGGCATAACATGCAAAGGAACACAGTCTGTGTGTCTGATAAAATAGATGTCCTGCTGTCCAGCATAGCTTACTTTCAGATTTCACCAGCAACCAGAAGTCAGTTGGAATGAGAGAAAGAAACTGCTCTTCTCAAAGGGAAAATTATGCTAGTTTTGCTGGAAAGAGGTGTAAAGAAATTGAGCCCATCAAAAAGATGTGTCTTGGCAAGAGAACTTACAAAAAAAAAAATCAGTGTGAAAAAAGCGGTGAGTGTTTTAAGGTTGCTTTTGTTGGGAAGAACTACTGAATCCAAACTAAATAAAGATGTTGTGGGTCAAGTAGTGTGCATCATCTGTGGGATAGGATTGTATGAAAAGGAGAAAATGAAGCATCTGTGAATAGATAGGTGCTAAAAAAATAGAGTAAAAATAAGAGGAACCAATAAAGGAAGAGTAAGTCATTGTGGGAATCTGTGTGGATGAGGATACAGATGGAAAAGACCAAAAGGCCCCATAAGGAAGCAGAAACTTTGAAGAAAAGATTCCATGGAGAGATGGAAAACCCAAAAGGAAGAATGAAGCAGTGGGTGTAATGAAACAAAAAGAGAAGAGAGGTCCTACCCTTTGGTAAGGTGTGCAGCAAAAAGTCCAGATTTGCCATGGTGCCAGCCAGCAGGGCACGTGGCAGGGTCAGCAGGAGGGACAGGCTGTGCCTGACAAACCCACCCTTTGCTGGAGTCAGAACATTGCTCACCTGCTGACTCTGAATGTTGGCACAACACACTGAACAACAGAGAGTGGATACAGATGCCACAAAACATACTTTTGGGTCAGGGTGAATAAATATGTGTCCATTTCCATTGTGCATGGTGTGAAGTGACAGTGACTGCAGAGGAGTTGAGGAAAAGGAGGATGGAGATGATGCTGTGATTGAATAAACAGCACAGAACATAACCATGTCTAATAAAACATGCTCTTACCAGAGCACCTGGAGAATTCTCCTGCTTTACACAGAGTTTTCCTCATTATTTCCTGTTTCTGTTTTCCTTCATGCTTATGGCTTTTCCACAGCAGTGGCATTGCTAACACTATGCTTAAATCCTCTCAAGTTAGTCTGAAACCCAGAAGAGAGTGGCAATTTTTGCAAAACCATAAATGGAGTGCCTTAGAATTACTGAATTACTTTGTAGAGCATTTTATTACCAGCAGAGAAAGGCTGCCCTGGCCAAGCTGTAGCCTGTGTTCAACAGGGCTCAGCCACATTATGGGATTTTAGCAGCATTAGGGTCTGGGTGTTGATGAGATTAGGGCCAACAGTTGGATGTTGCTTTAGATAAGGCTTCCTTCAGCTAAACCCAGCATTTTTGTCATTTTATCTAATTGCTATTACTTTTTTTTCTTATGCATTTCTCATTTCCCCTCTACTTACATTCATTTTTTATATCTTCCTGTAGTAAATTCGACCAAAGTCTCCTTTTATACTTTTTTTTTCCAGGACATGATTACATGTGCTTAATTCAGGCAATACTGCGAGCACAACAATTTCATTGCTTACTAGCAGTGACAGCAGAGCTTAAAACAGGCACCAGCAGCGCTAGGGGTGGCAAGCAGAGCAATTTTGGCTGGTGCTGGGGGAATGATGGCACAGGGGATTCACAGTGACCAAAAAGGGGCTTTTCCAAGGGCAGGAGCTGCTGCTTGTCCACCCTCACCTCTTGTAATCCAGCCCTCTATGCAGCCCTGCCACCTGATAAGCATCTTGTCTCTTTGGAAAGCAATATTTCCTGATTACTGGTGAGCTCCTAGTGGCACGGACAAATTTATTTTGGGGAAAAAGAAATACAGTCTGGCATCCCACTCTTGAAAGGCTACTCACCTCACGCAAGGTTTCCATAACAGTAAGGTCAGGAAAGCAACACATCTCTTTGACAGGAAGATAGCACAATAGATTTTCTGGCTCTATTACACCATCCCCATGCAATCTGGACACGGCACTTCATGACTCGTTTGCCTCAGTTTCTCATTTATAAAAATGAAGACAGAAATCCTTCTCGCCTGTTCGGGCTCTGAGCTCCTGGGTACAGGCACAGGCTCAAAATGAGGTTTTACAGCACACAGCCCAGCAGGAGCTATGTCTTACTAAAGGCCTTCTTCCATTTTAATACAAACTGGAAACTTGCGTTACTGAAACACTATTTACATTTGTCACAGCGCTCATTAAGTTGTTAGAAATATCAGGCGAGACTATTAGTTACAAAATTTGCAACCAGCACCCTAATAGCAATATATATCAAAAGAGGGAGATGTTTAAAATGTCTCTCAAGCACTTCAGAAGGAGCTCTTTCTGCTGCCCACGTGGAGCACTCTCACTCCCCCGCCCCCTGCCAGCGTGCTGGGATGTGCTGGGATCACCACACAAACACATATTTATGTTTCAGCTTTAAAAAATGGCTTTTCTTTATAACCTGCAGTCTTAGGCACTTGCCATCAGGAAAGCATGTTCACAGGGGAAGGTTCCCAAATTACCTGGCAGGTATGGCTAACACAGCCCAGGGAATTATTGGTAGCAGCAGACTGCTGTGAATGTGCAGAACCAAGGCAGAGACACAGTGGCATATAAAATGTACACACACACACAAAATGAGGGCATTCAAAAAGCCAGTGCAACAGCAAAGCTTCTTCCAGTGCACAGGGAAGGGAATTGCTTTGTTTATTGCCATCACTGCCCCTGTGAATCACAGCCCATAGCAGTAGAGCAGATGAAAGGCCACAGCTTTAATTCCTCAGCAAAGTCCCAGATCAGAACAGTCAAAATTTCAGACAAAGCAAAATTCCAACAAATGAAAATATCTAACTATATCAAAGTAACTTCTTAGGATATAGTCCCAGTGCTTCCTTTCAACCAAACACTTTATATCCCATGAAAGCACCTCAGCCTTATAAAAATGAAACATAATGATCATTTTACAAACATCATGATCTAATCAGCTTGTTCCCACAATTTTTTTGAGGCTGCTAAATCTCTATTTTCTATCATGAAAGCTGTAGTGCTCTGTCACTTGTCAAATCCTGTGTCACAAAAATATTTTAAAACCCATTTTGCCTTTCCTGCACTCCTTTTCTTTCTTAATCAGTAACAGAAAGAATCAAATTGGCGAGCAAGCCCTGGATGTGTATAATAGAAAAAATTAGGGTAAAGTTTTGTGTTAAAGCATCAGTTCAAGCCATAGAGAGATAAGACCTGGGATAGACACTTGGGATAGACAGATCCATAGATTTTGTAGACTAAGTGCTGAAATCACACAGAAGGAAGCGCTGTCTTGTGAGAGGCTTGTGGGATTTAGATATCAGGAGGAAATTCTTTACTGTGAGGCTGGTGAGGCACTGGCATAAATTGCTCAGAGAAGCTGGGGCTGCCCCATCCCTGGGAGTGTCCAAGGCCAGGTGGGATGGGGCTCCGAGCAGCCTGGGATAGGGGAAGGTGTCCCTGCCCATGGCAGGGGGTTGAAATGAGATGATGTTTCAGGTCCTTTCCAACCCAAACCATGCTATAAAATTCCATTATTTATCCAGGATCCCCTGGGAAACAAGTGCATAACCAGCAGACTCATCAATGCCCTCATCAATGCTAACCTAAGTTACTGAATAGCCCTTACTGTTTCACTTCCATCACTCTTTTCCAGGACGTGGCTTTATTCTTGAGTTAAGGTCTCCAGATCCACAGGTTGGAAAGTCACGTCACTGTGGTCAGGGGGACATGGACATAATTATCATCTGGGCCATCACTGGGGGGAAAATGTGTCACGTGTGTCCCTTTTCTTAGGGGGGTATAGTTGTTTCTGCTGTCCTATTTTGAACATGTCAAGAAATCCAGAGGATCCCAAGCCTGTAAGGGAAATCACAGTCAGGGTACAGGGAAGCTAGCTCAAGTCTTGAGGGTTCTTTTTCACAAAGCTACTGAGCTCAACTAGACATGAAAAAAAAATCTTGGAGATGATGCTGCCTACATATGCCATAAACAGATGTAGAGTTGGATTTTGTCCATGTAGCATGAACATTTAAAACTCAGTAGAGGCAGGATATGCAAACAAAGAGAGAAGCTTTGTGTATTCACTCATACATTGACTTATAAAACTCAAGCTGATGGGTCATAAAAATATTTGAAGATGTTTACATGAAAATTTCACTTTGCTTGCAGCAGTTTCAGCAGCATGTTCTCCCAATAGACTGCGTTATTAAGACAACCTTTTTTCACAATGAGCTGCAAAATGACAGTGCCCAATTCTAGAAGCTCTAGGCTGGTTACACAGTGTGAGAAGGCTTCATAATCCCTGCTCATTGGTTCTTTCCACCATAGAGTAAAGAAAAGTTTGGTATAGTCTCTGGCCATAGTAGCAAGTAGCATGGACAAGCCAGTGTTTCCCACCTACGTGTCCTCACCCTGTGACAACCAAACAACACAAAAAGAGTCCTTGCTCCTGCCACAGCCCTTCTCAGGAGGCCCTGCAAAGGCACTTCAGTTTCTCAGAAAGGACAGAAGCTGTGCAGCTAAGCACGAATCAAAATGACCATTTGGAGAAAAAAATTACAATTTCTCCTTTTCTGTTCATTCCAAACACGAATGAAGGATCAGAAATGTGACTCTTCCCTAGGACAGATATTTTTAGAAAACTCCCCTTTGGAGAACCCCATGGGGAATGTGTCACACCTCATGTACCCACGAGCTTGTGGGGATCATGGCAGAGTGTGGGTGGCAGCTCAGCGCTCCTGGGGGCTTGGGAGCCAAGGCAGGCCATGGAGAGCTCGGGATCTATGCAACTCCAGAACCCCAGCAGAGGGAAGGCAGCCTGGGGAGCTCAGCAAGCCTCCAGGCACACTTTCACTGACCGCAGGAGTTTGCCAGGGGCTGCTCAGCATGTCAGACCTCAGCAAAGTGGTGTGGGCATGTTTGCAGACCAGGGATTGTCCCCCAGAACCAGTCTTTCCAAAGAGAGCCCCTCTCTGAGAGCCAGGCCCCCAAAGGCCCCACTGAAATCACCATTTTCACATTCTGCATCATGTTCTGAGCTTTTCCTCCTGCTGGGAAGGGGAGCTTTCCTCAGGGGCTCAGTGAGGGCCCAGGAGCTGTGGCTGCTCCTTTGGGGCGTCCTGTCCTGGGCAGCCCCAAGGAGAGTCTCGTGCCACACTGAATGGCCCGGGTTTCACCCGGCCTTCTGTCAGGTTTGCAAACATTCCCCAAAATGCAGATTCCTCATCTACACAGAAAAATCTAAAATGAATCCTCCAGGATGGCAGTGCCAGCAGCATCCACATCACTAGATACAATCCTGACTATTCCTGCAATTAATGAACTGGGAAAAATTACAGGTAAAATAAAAACGACTGTGTGAAAAAGGCCTTGAAAGACATGAAACAGACAATGAGTTTTTTCTACTTTTTATTTCTCTTTCCCTCCCTTCCCTCACTACAGCTTTATGCATAATTGTTTGGTCAGTTTGTTCTTCCCTGAAACTTTTACTGAAATGGATTAGGTAAACCATGCTCTGAAACAGATTGAAAATGGAAAATATGTAAATATATAGCATATAACTTACAAAACTGTATATATATGTGTGTGGGTGGGTGCTGGAATAAAAAAGCGACTGTTACTTGCTGGTAGAACAACATATCAACAACTGTTGGAGCTGACTTGAAGGTTAAATATTAGGAAGGAATCCAATTTCTCTTGTCTATTCAGCTCAGCGGTGTGTTAGATTGCGGTTGGAGTGTGCTTATGGAGTGTGGGATATGAAGTAGGCTAATCAATCCCTGCTGCTTCATTCTCAGGTTCTTCTTATATCAGGTCCCTGCCCTCAGGCAGCCTTCAGCTTTCCAAAAGCCAATTCCATACAAATAAAAATTGCGACCTGCAGCTAGAGGGTGAAGCTGAGTTTCCCCCTTGTGATTAATCTCTTCTTGGGTGGCTTTCAGGGGAAAAAAAAAGAAGGAAAAAAAAAAAAGAAAAAAAAAAAAAGGAAAGAGAAAAACCATGCATGCTGCAGCCCTGTGAAAGAGTTTTCCTATTGAATGAGCCCAGTGCTCTGGAGCCAGCTTATCAAATGAAAGAATTCATTTTTTTTAACAGTGCCTCGTGTTGACATTGAGAAAATGAGCTATCAAACACTATGATTAAACTTCAGCTGCCATAATTGTCGTCCGAACAACTGCATGGTGGAACTGAAAAGCATTTTTTTTTAACCAGCTCTATATGGTTCACCAGTAATACTCAGTTTAAAAGGTTGTTGCTGCTAGCAAGAGAAACAAGGCTTGAAATTAACTTTTTCCAATCCATAGACAAAATTAAACATAGGTATTTGAGTCACACAAACAACAGGTAAATCAGATGTGCTTTAAATTTCATTTTTAGTAATTTTATCTGCTGAGGGGTAGCTCCAGGGTATTAAAATATCTGAGCATTTTCTTATTTCACTGCATCTGACTGGATAGGTCCTGCCTTTTATTTTGAGAAAGGTAGACAGACAGACAGAAAGAAGCACAAGGAAGGGTGCCTTAAATACACAACTTGGTGCAAGAGGGGGTAGATGGAAGGAAATCTAAGATTTGTGGAATGTTTGCCCTGCAACCTCAAGATTCAATATGAGCAGGGGACAATCTAAACCACAATTGCCCCACGGTGTGCAATTATTGCTCAGCCTCCTTTTGGGCCTGGACTTTAGGGCATTCCTTAGCTTGAGGCTTATGGGAATACTGAGTATTTCATAATGCTAAGTATTCTACACTAATTCTCAGCAATTTTTTTACATACACCCTCAAGAGACTGGCTCCTCAAGGAGGCTGCATAAGTCCTTCAGGGAGGGCTGTTAAAGGCAGGTCACCTCAGGTAGGTGACACTGCTGGTGACAAACTGAAATCCTTTGGGAAATGAGCTGTTGCACAATTAAAATCTCTTCTTAAATTTGTTAAAAAAAATAAAAATCAAACACTACAGTACAGTGAAGAAAATACAGTATATGAAGGAAATAATGATGGGGAGTATGAGGATATAAATGAAATTTCCTTGCCCCTTTTCCGAGGAGCTCGGCGCTCCCTCCCGACGGGAAGGTGCGCGGGATGGGGAGCGGGCTGTGAGCCGGGATGCGGCTGAGGATGCTGAGGATGCTGCCGGTGCCGGGCAGGGGGAGTTCGCATGCCCAGCAGCCCTGTAAGCAGCCCTGTCACCGCTAGATGTCCGCCCCGGCCCCGCGGGGACCAGCCCGCCCTCGGCATCGCCATCGCCATCCTCATCCTCCTCCCAGCGGATTAACACCGCATCATCCTGGGAACAGAGAGGTTTTGGCTTCCCGCCCCCGCTTCCACCCCACTCCACCTACCCAAGCAGGTGTTTCTGCAAAGCCAATTATACAACCTGATCTGTTTCCTGAGCATATGGGGACAACATTTTGAAATAACAATAACATTTTCGTTGTTTTTAAAGTCTTGCACACCCTGAGCTTTGCTTTATCCCTTCCAGGAGTAAAACTGGTAACGTCGAGGGCTTGTTGAGGATACTCAGGGGCTGAGGCTCCTGCTTGCAAACTGATTTCAGGATGTGAACAGAGCAGCTGAAGGAGCAGTGAGGTGCAAGAGAACTTAGTAAGAGTTGGGAGCTGAGCTGGAGAGATAGGAGGAACAGCTTCCAGAAAAACAGCAGACTGGATGCAACAGACTGGATGTTGCTGATGAAAAATAACACAAGTCTGCAAAGCTAGGTAATGGCAACTAATAATAATAATAATAATAATAATAATAATAATAATAATAATAGTAGTAGTAGTAGTAGTAGTAGTAGTAGTAGTAGTAGTAAAGGATTTTCAGGTGTAAACCTAAGAAAACTGAAGTCACTCAGACCTGTTACTTCCATAACACCTTCAGCAGCTCTTTTTTCAACCTAGTTCTGGATTGTTCCCACCTGCTGGACTGCACACACAAAGTTATTATTGTAGGGTTGCTTATGCATGCTGAGCTGCATTCCCATGCTTGCTATTTGTAGGGTCACTCAGACATGCTGTCTGGATCATGACTATTTTCAAGCACCCTGGGCCACTGGAAAGGACTCATTTATCCAAAGCAACAGCAAAGATATTTGTGTCAGAAACAAAGATATGAAAAAGGTACTTGAAGCCAAATTCTGGGCCAAGCTGCAGAAGCACTGGGCAACACATTATTCACTCATCATGAGCTTTGCAATATGAGTTATAAAAAAAAAGTTATAACCAATTAAGAAAACAGAGTCTGACACTGCAATACTCTGAGCTTAAGGAAACCAAATAAAAGATCACAGCTTGCTCAAAAAGCTTATTTTGAAATCTCAGTGTAAATAAGAGGTAGAAACACACATCCTTTCAGCTAGGTTTTGGGTGAACTGTCAGATCTATTTGCTGCTGTGCAGAAAGCTAAATTACCTTTTAAGATGAGTCTTTCATGAAAGGCCTGCAATTCTCTCTTATCCCTCATTTCCTACATTTGAAATACTTTGATTTAAAGAATCCAGTCTGTTGTTCCTGTAATAAACTTAACAATTGCAAAGAGATGAACCTAACATGGCCACTTTGAGTTGAGGACACAGTTTTTTTCTTACTCTCAAGGCAATGTTATTGAGCACCACTGCAAGTGAATTCCAGGCAGTATTGGAGATGGGGTAAGCACAGTGCACCTGCAGGTTGTTTTGGCTTTAGGTTGCTCTTTGACCAGAAAGAAAATGTGAAGTTTGGATTGGCTGGTGAAGAGAAAGGGAACCCCTGGCCCCTCTGCACTTGGAAGCTGTTCCTGAGGACATCAGCCTGCCAGGCTTTTCTCTAGGTGACAGAGGAGCTGGGCTTTAGCTCTCATGCACTGTGCTAAAACAGCAATAAAACTGTGACAAACTGACAAAAGCAGGTCAATTCACAGCTCAGGCTGACTCCACTTTTTCAGCCCATATTGGTCGATTACCAATCAAATTTCAGGTACAGGGGAGAGAGTGGAAGAACAAGGCAGTGCTGAGACACACGGAGATATGGCAATCACGGTTCCCTTGGGGACCCAGGCAGCTCCACCTCTTCTCTCTGGTTTTTGGCAGCCTCACCACTGCAGGTATGTGTGTGACAGCTGCTGGGAGAAAGCCCTGGAGACCCCCACAAGCCTGGCCCCTTACAAACCCCTCATCCAGACAGAAGTGAGCCTGCAGAGGAGATCCAGGCTCAGATTGTGAGGCTGGGAATGCCAGGACCAGGTTCCTGAGAGAACAGGGCTGTGGAGGGCCCTGTGCTCATGACTTCCCCAGGCACTGGCTGGAATAAGGGCTATTAAAATATTGCCATGAATGTCAGTGCCTGAGGATATCTCACATGTGAGGTTGCTTTTCCTTGCCATCCTTTCCCACAATCCCAAAGGAAGGCAGCCACTCATACCACATAGCATCTCAGCTTTTAAGCTGGCACATTCACCCACTGATAGTTCTTTTTTCACTGTGTTCAAACTTCAGTTAAATTAATACTTTAAAGTAAAAAGCAGAGCTAATCATATCATTGCTGCACGAGAATAGCTGTGACTGACAACCTTTCTGAAAACACAAGCCCATGACTCAGTGCACACAACACAATTTGTGAAGGGCAGAATGAAAACTGCCTGGAACACAACGTCAAAGTAGGAGAGGAAAAAATAATATACAGGATAAGATTATGAGAGGCAAAAAAACCCTCTTAGCCCCCAAATATCAGCTATCCTCCCACTACAGGTTGTTCAGAGGAAAGAAGGATGCAACATCCTCCCATTCAGATTTAACTGCATTTCTATGCATTTTTACTTTTAATGCAAAATTTTTTTGCCTCATATTTGCTGTGTTGCCTACAGAGAAATTACTTGTATTCATAAAGTATCTTTTCTCCTTTTGCATTACCAGAATGACCTGTCTGTCATGGCCCTAAGAGCTCCTCTTTCTCAAAAGTGGGCCTTGGCATTCAGGAGCAGCCCTGGATCTCGGAGCCCAGTCTGAGTATTGCAGAGTTAACATCACACAATTCCTTTCACAAATGTATTTTCTGAAACACGCCAAGCAATATGGCTGCTGCTATAAAGTAATAACAAATAAATACAAGGAGTCTTTTTAAGGGAAAAATATAACAAAAGTTAAACAAGTCCCCTCAATTAAACAATGACTAAAACCCATAGCTGCTTCTTTCACCTGAGCCCAAAGCAACATTCAGAAAAATGGCTTGCTTAATCCAAGGGACGAGATTTACTTTTCCTTCCTTCCTTCCCTGACTCATGCAACCAACTCATCATCAAACCTCTTCCTTTCACAGTTAATTTGTTTGGGGATGGTTGGGGAAGTAAACCTTTATATTGCTTAACCTGATTTCTGTACCAAGTATCTGCACTGGGAGCAACGGGTGTGAAAAAACAGAGTTAACCTGTTTCCCACCAAGTGGTGCTTCAGTGGTGCTTATGCTGATGTTTTTGCCAAAATATCAAGCAAAATTCATCTCAGCTCACAAAGAAAAGAGGTAATAAGCATTTATATTTTCTTCTATTCCTTTCAGAAAAGCTGAAGCAGATGGAGTCACCATCCCTATAAGAGAGTCCCAGGTCTGGGAGAGGGAGCCTGGGAGATACCTCAAATAAAATAGATGGAAAGTTCTCAGAAAGGCAACTCAGGGTGCTTGCTGCCACCAGAGACTTCTGGAGCTCCAGAAGGTGGGCACAGAGTGAAAAGCCAAGAGGTGAATCCTTCCAGAGAAAGCAGAGACATGGATGGAGACATGGAGAGCCAGACATACAATTTTTTCAATGATATTTATTCTCCAAGTTCCAGGAATGAATTGTCATTACAAATAGTCCTTTCAATGCTACTTGGCAGGTACAAATGTAAGGTGAGTCTGTTTTTATCTCACAGCTGAACAAATAGCTGAACCAGAAAAAGTACTAAAGACAAGTGCTCTGAGAGTGTGTGTTATTGCATCCATACGGGGTTTCACAGAATTCCACCTATTTACATAAGCTGTGAGTAGATGTGCTTGTCCAAGGGGTTTTCCATGGTCAAGAGCCTATTAGGTTTTCATTATAATTGCAGCTGGTAGCATTACCAACTACTGATGCTGCTTGACATTTTCCAGCAATCCCAGTTGCTTTATATTTTGCCGAATATTATTATTATGATTAATTATTGCCAAAATTTTCCAGTTCAGGCTGGAATTGGTATCCTGGATATGTACCACTGTGGTGAAACTGTCACCAAACCCAGGTGTCCCTTCCAAGGATGAAATCAAAGGCAAATACACTGCTTGGCCTTTGTTCAATACATGTACACACTTCTCCCCCCCAGTTTTATTTCTGTTTGGTTTCTACCACCCAAGTGCAGCGTTACACTCTTTCCACTACAGAAATTTTGCAATTTAGCAGAAGGGGAAAAGGAGGGGATGTCCCACTGCTGAGATGTGGGCCTTGCTGCCCACTGAAGGGGATTAGCTATTGATCTGCTCCTTATCAATTCTCCTCACACTGGAAGGAGTCTGTGCCTTATCTTTCCAGTTGGACTGGATTCCCTCTCATTTGAGCACTGGAGGGAAACCTAGGCATGCCCAAGGGGTGGGACAACAACATCTGGTCCTGGTTAGCTGGGGACTGTGCAGCAAGGCACATCCCAACAGGAACAGGGTGTCAGGGCCCTTAGCAAGCTGTTCATCCCCAAGATTCACTAAGCTGTGTTAATTGACACAAATTACAACCTGGTAAAAGATCCTCCTGATTGGTTGTGCTATTAGGTAGGAGCAATCCCTTAGTTTTGCAAAAATGTTCCACAGTTCTTATGTGTTCAACTTCATTTTCAAGGGGAGAGGATAAAAATAGACAGTCTGCTAAAACAGACTTTATAATAAACTATTATTCTATAAAGTAATTGGAGAGATTATTAGAGACAATGATTACTTTGCAATTCTATCTAGAGAAATCATTATCAAGGCCTGTCAGCCTGCCTGATGGGACTGCATTTATACCCTTTTTTGGGAACCATCCACTATAATGGCTGTTTCAAGTCCAGAGGAAGGTAGGCAGATGTGTGACTTGTTAGCCACAAAACTCTGGCTACCTTTCTAATTTGGTGTAAATTGACATAGCTCCAGTGATGCAAAGTTTCAGGAAGATTCGAAGCAATGCCAGTTCCTGTCCCTTCATCCCAGTGGGGCTGTGATTACATCCACTGAAGATGTGGAGATTTACTTTAAAGTATGCATGAAGCATAATTTCCTGGAAATCGTTCCCTTTCACTTTGGGAATTTGAAGGAAAAAAAAAAGTATCCAAAACCCTCAAAAGGGAAAAGAAAACAGAAGGGGTGAAGAAAAATTACTTAGTTCAGTGATATTAGACATAATGATAAAAGGAAACTTCAAAAATTCTTGAGTGGAATTTATAAATAGATAAATCAAAGACAAATACAGCGACTAAGGTATAGTTAACACAGTAATCTGAAATTTCCTGGAGACTTAATGAGTTTGGAGCCACTAACACTTCACCAAGCACAGGGGACATAATCAGAATCAGAACTGACACAGAGCTCAAAATCATTTGAATTGTCTCTTTCACTTGCATTAGCTAGAAAAACAGTAAACAGTCAATGGCAAATCAGAAGTACAGTCAGGCAACATCAATGGGGAGCAGCCAAGGCTGGGTCATACAGTACACTGAGAAGAGAGCTTGACCTTTGGAATTGAAATATAGGCATTTTAAGCTCCAGTGGAATGCATCAAAATGGCCTTTTTCAACTTAAATGCATAAAAGGTCAAGGGGAGGTCGCATTTGGCTTTGGGTTCATCAGCACAGAGCATATCCCAGCACTTTCTTTATTCATTCTCATTTTAAAAAAAGGGTTTTCAAACCTCTCTGGCATGGCATAAATATTCATTCTCCAGGGCCAGATTTTCAGTTGGTGTAAAGCAGGATAACCACATTGAAATAACAAACCTCTGCCAATTTATACCATCTCAGAATCTGGCCATCCTGTTCACATTCTTTTAAGATATAGAAATGGCAATTTTGAAACTTTTCCTGGAGCAAATGCTTCCAACAATAATGATGCATGTTGAAATTTGAGACTTTGACATTTAAATTGTCTGGGGTTTTCTTTGAAAGGCATGGCAGGAGGCATCCTCCAGAAGAGCCAAGGAGAGAGTAAATACCACAACAATCTACTGCTTCTCTATGCATTTGCCCTTCAGTAGCAGATTTATGTCTTTTTCAATACTCCCGCAATTCTCTTCAGATGGGAAAGAACTTTTCTGTTCCCTTATAAATTGCTTTGAAGACAAAAAACAAAAAACCAAGAGGGCCACTCACAAGCGGCACTGAGCACACGCAGTAGATGCAGCAGGACTGCATCCAAAGCCGGGTACCATCCTCATTCTGCTACCAAACCAATTAATTACCCAGAAACTGGATGAATGTGGGAGGATCATCCAAAGTCAAATGAGTGGCCATCTTAAAGTTACAAGCATCCACAGTTATCTAATTTGAGTATCAGTCTCCTTTCTAAAGGAGGCATTTCACATCCTACTTACTCTCTTAGTGCACTAAGATAATTTCTCATGTATTGGTAAAGAAAACTTGCCACTCATTTTTAGGATAGAGGATCCATTTGAAGAAATAAAATAATATCAAACTTCTGCAGCCCTGAATAATTATTTTTTTTCCTAAAATGGATAATAAATAGGAGTTTCTCTTTATTTGCATTCTGAAGAGTTCAGATGACACTATTCAACAATTTTCAGAGGCTCTTGGGAAAAACACGGCCCACCCCAGGTGGCATTGGCTTTTATGTGGCATTTCTTAGACTTTATCCAATTTCACTTCTGTCCCTCAGCATGCAGGAGAACCAACTCAAAACAGTCAATATTGCTCCATATTGAGAGTCAATTCCAAGGGAGAGAATCTCATTTTATATTTTATTTGTCTGTAATATGCTTATCCTTAAATGAACATTTTAGACACAGATTCCAAATTATGCATTCATTGGAAAGATTAACTCTGATTAACAAATTCATGCTAAACAACTGTGTTTAATTGGATTTTTGTAAGTAGCTAAATGTGAATGCTTCTCAGTTCTTCTATGTGGCAAACAAAACAAAAACTAATTTTAAAATATTTAATGAGGAGCAATCTCTGTGTTGCTGACCTATCTTCACTGGTGATGAACTCTTCCACCCTGCATTCCCCTGCATGCAAAGTTCTCCTAATCTAGTCCTAATAATGGTTAAAGTTATCTGTCTAATCAAACTAATTAGCACTGGTGAACAGAGACATAATCATAATAGAAAGCAAATGCCAGTTTTACAAAATGAAAACGCCATATGTGCAGTAATTAGTGAACCACACGCACTTTTTATAAATCATATTTATTAGTTCGTAAACAAATCAAATCCTAAATGAAATGAACGTTACCATTACCAAACACCACTGAATAAACAGATACAATGACTGGCCCTGCTGGGTGTGCTGTACAAGGGTTAGGGGAAGGGCACCCCCTCCTCTCAAAGTTCCCTTGGAGGTGTTTATGGCTTTTTACAGAGGTCTGTGTCCTCTTCTTTAAGCCACAGCATGGAAGTATGAGCTGACCTAGGGAAGCTGCATTTTGGTCATATGGGCTGTTCTTGACTGGAGACCAGATGGTCATAAATTAGGATATTCAGGCTACATCCATGGTGAAAAATGTAGTACTAATAAGTACTCTAATAATGTTCTACAGCGGACCAGGTTTCACTAGCAATTTAATGTGGATTTTGTCACCTTGCATAAATGATATAGTATAAACTACATTTAATGGCAACACTCAGCCAGCAGAGGCTTGCTGTCAGCTGCCTTCAGACCTAACATACAAAGGGCTCTTTTACACCTCAGACACAGAGCTTAAACACACAGAGTTGGAGAGACACACAGCCAGACACACAGTGCTGGAAGCTCGGCCTGAACAATCTCACTCAATAACCACAGGAAGCCTTACTTAAAATTAAGAAGGTTTGTCATAAATACCACATATCATCGTGTATCCAATCACAATTATCACAATAAATACCACTATCATTGTGTATCCAATCACAATTTTCCTCTCCCATGGGGAATACTGGCAGCAGAAAAAATTATGAACAGAGATATTTTTGGAGGTACAAAAACTACTTCATTCCTCTAACTGTTAGAAGACTCTAACGGTTGACACCTCTTCTTTACATCAAGTGCTCTTCAGTTTAATAGATCCTGGATATTTCCAAATTTTGGGAAGAAATCAGCTTTGCTTTCTACAATTTGGCTGAAAATACTGCAGAACCTGATCTTTTGGCTTCTTGAGCCATTTTGCTCTTGACAAAATGAAGCCTTTGACTCCCACAACTTCTGCAGACCTGATCACATCATGAATGTTCCTGTGCCTGCAGATACCCAGATTTGAGTCTGAGCTTAGTTGCATCCTCCTTTCCAAGGTGATCCTATAATATGGTGAAGGAAGGTTTAGGAATGGGCTGTGCACATTCTGCTCTGAGGTCATGGCTCAATATGTTCTCAAATCCTCACCTTTTGAGGTGAGAACACAGCGGGAATTTGGAAAGCAGAAGTACAAACCAACTTTTCTGTCACTGGTAAGCCATACTATTCCCTTTGGTGCTCATTCTGAAAACATTAATTAGAGCGGGTATTTAATGTGACTCTCCTGTAGTTTGTACACGAAGAGCTCAAACTAATCTCAGCCCGCCCCAGCAGTTCCAATGTACTCTGTTACAATGTCTAAAACATTAACAGTGAATTAATTATAATTGTGCAGTGGCGCCTGGCCACTTTGCTTTCTGTCTAGTTTATCTTTATTTTAGACTAAAGGAAACAACAATGAAAGAGCAAACATGCAATAAAATCTGTGCAGGAGATAGAAAGCAGAGTATCCCTGTCTTGGTTCCCCTCTTGGCCATACCCCCCCATCTGGGCAGGAATCATGCTTTTTACGTTTAAAAGTGCAATGCAGAGACAGCAGATCCAAAGCTGCAAGCATGCTGTGCATTTAAATTTGATCCCTTCTTTTGTTTGTTTATTTTCCTGTACTTCTTTGGATTGGACAGGAAGTTTAAGCATTTCAATAAAGAAACAAAAGCCATTTTCATTGTATATCTGGCCTGGCCAAGAATAAGAGGTAATACCAATATTGTGAAAAAGCCTGAGCAGGAAGGGATTTTGCACACAGCAGCTGAAATGAATCCATGCAATCATCTGAACAGTTTTTCAAAACACAGTCTCGCCAATCACACATGGTCCAAAATAGTCACCCAAGATTCTACAAAAAAACCCATGAAACTGCCTTTAAAATGATTATATTTTGAAATAATAGTAACACAACAGCTTCCTCCCTTTAGTCTCTGTCTTCTGGGCACTTTTATTTATTCACACTTTCAAGCAAAGTCTTTCATGAAATATCTTGTTTCCAAGACCTGGAGTTCTAGAAACTCTCCATTACAGCCCTGGGATAAAAATCACAAAAGCTTGACAACTGCAAGGTGCATGGACACCTCCCAGCTTGGGTTGACTCCAATAGTTGGCAGAAAAGCCATATGAGACAGTCTGAAGGGCCTCACACATCTTAGCAAGGGGGAATTTTACACTCTGATACCAGCAGGACCTAAGGATAATCCTTGCTCTGTGGGAAGAACTCACTTTAAAAACCTTTTTTTCACCCTTAGAAAGGATGAGTTGAGTCTGTTTGTCATGGGGCAGAGAAGTAACAGAAGGGAAAGGGAGGAAATACCTATGACATGGCAGTGAAAAGGAGGTGTGGGGAACCTCTGTGAAGGAAGCAAAACCAACATCATTCATGCAAACACCTGTGGGCTCCAGCCTGCCAAGCCCCTGCACAGCACTCAGATGCTACCAGCCCTCTATTATATTGCTTCAGGAGAGCAACCTTGGCCTCCTCACTGTGCAGAAGGCCTAAAGCAGCTTGAACTCCCACTGGAAGTGCAATTCATAAACTATGGCAGGACACCCAGCCAGTACTCTGCTGGTTCAGCAGGACCAATCCTGTCCCTGGTGAAGTCACATGGGGATTTTTTGGTGAGTAAAGGGAGCTGGCACAGGGGAGATACCTGACTCTGCAACAGCCTGATGAGCAATGACAAGAGGCACTGAGAAGACTCTTGTAAATTTAAATAGACATTAACTCTTGGATTAACTAAATGGGGTTCATGGCTGCTTCACATTAATGCTGGTAGATAGCAGTGATCTGACCCCAGCATTGTAAACAGCAAGACAGAGCTTTAATTTGCTTATTCTTTGAAGACTGGCCTTTTAGCAGTCTAATAAAGCAGAAGACTAATCTACACAGGATAAACTACAGTACATTTTAAGTAATTATACTCCATGGTTAAACAGTCCTTACTGTAGGAGGACAAAAACCAAAAAGATTAGTTCATGCTAAATATTTCTCTTAAGTGATGTTGTTTTCCCCTCCTAATTTGGTTTTCTTACAACAAACTTCGCCTTCACAATTATTCCCTTGATTACTGTAAGAGTGCCAACATAATTTAGTATTTGGGGCTGGTATACAGAGCCTGGCAAAAACCTGACTCGAGCAAGTTTTGCTGCAGATTGGAGATTCAGCTTACTGCACAGAAAGCAGTTTTCTATATGAAAACTATTAAACTATATGAAGAGTAATTAAAAGCATCAATTAAGGATGTGAAATACAAATAATTTTATATTAGCCAGAAAACTTATTCTGACATACTAAAATGGGTGCTTAAAAGAAACTGCAGTGTGGGCTGCCACTTATTCAGAGCTCTAAGATACTGCCAAGTTGTGTCTAAATGTATCATTTGATGCAGCATTTATAGGAAAATAATTTATTCCTACAATTTAAATTAGTGTAATACACTGTCACTAAGTTCATTTGTATGGAGATATCCAGAAGTGCCACTGCTACGCTGGAAGTTATTTTTAATTCTGCAAACAACCTTGTCTTTCTATGCATGGAAAGACACAACCTGACATTTTCTATTCTCCAGCTTTCCCAAGCCAGGAAAAAAGGGCAACAGTGCTGTGAGTTGCCCCCATGCTTTGACACATTTTCCTGAAATAATTAATTTTTGCTATGAAATAGTAACCACAACTATATTTAACAGCTCTGTGGCAGAATTTTCTTGGTTTATATATTGTTGTTTAGCTTTTTCCTATGGAGAGTCACTGTGGAAGGTTGGATTCCTTCCTTTCAGCAGAGCTACATACCAAGCCACACTGCACTGGTCTTTGGCAGAATGCTGCAAAGCAGTTACCCATCATCTGGCATGCAAGTGTTTTAGAAGGTTATAAATGAGGTTTTTATGGAAAACAAGAGTTAGAACAAATTTTGGTTAAGCCAACCTTGCTATTAGTTGCTGCTATTCTCTAAAATCTGGTTCTGCATGGCAAGATGTTACCTACTCATACTGCTGGCACCTACACAATCCTAGGGAGAAGGATGCACAAAAGAAAATTCTGGATTACTTCATTCCAAAACAAGAGTAACCTCTCTTAGCATGTGTGTACAGCATTGGGAGACAAGGAGCTGCTGTTGGAAAGAGCAGGACACCAGTTGTGTTCTGGCACTCCCCTTTTGCTAAGGTTCTACTGTACAAAATAAGCTGTCTGTAGCTTGTCTTTGAAAACAAAAATCCTCACTAAAACAAAGAATTCATGAAAACAAAGAAATCTTTATGGCAATGAAGCAGAACACTTTTTTTTTTGTGACACCCTCCATCTGTACCAAAAGACAAAATAGCAGTAGCCTGGTACATGCACCAAAAGAAGAAGGTTGCAATACCAAAAAAAAGAGTGCACTGAAGGATTGGTTGGCAACATATCGCATTACATCCATGGAATGGTTTAAGGATTTGTGATCAATCCATGCAGAAAAGCTTTCCATAAAGTTCTTAACAGTTGGTGTGTCTCAAGGTAAGCTTTTTGGGGTCTTGTGAACTAAGAAACTACTCAAAGAGGAAAAATATATGAATTATTCCCTCATCTCCATGAGGGAGAACAAATGCTGGGGACTTCATACCTCACCTATGGCTGTTTAATAACAGAGAAGAAAGGAAAAAGAAGTAGTAACATCCCTGCTTTTTAAGATAAAGGTACAATTTTCAAGTGCAAGGTTACCCACAGGCCTGGGGTCCAAACTGCAATTTCAGATGAGTCACAGCAAACATGTGGTGACAAGCCAGTTGGAGAGTTTCAATTCAAATATACTGGAACCTGCTTCTTTACAGCTCATTTTCCCCTCACCTACAGGTACTGGTGGGCACCTACTTATTCCTCATTTTTACTACATGAACACACTGCTTTGACAAGCCTTTTCCTCATGTGCTGAGTTTAACCCTCTACAGCACCAGCAGTAGCTGTGTACCAAGATGTTGTTGTAAGAAAATGGAGCTATAAAAAGGATAAAATCCCTTTGTCAGCTCATCAAAGGAGCAATCAAAATTGTGAAGCCAAGCCCTAACCTATTATTACTCAAATCGTGGCAGCAGCAGGCAGAGTCCTTATGTACTTCTACTGCAAATCACAATCAATTGTGTTAAAATATATTGTAGAAACACACATGCTGGATCACCTGAAAAATAGTAGTACCAGCTCATTTGTATTTTTAAGCAGGATTTGATGGCACATCTCTCATCCAAAAAACTAATATGTTAACCCAATCTGCTACCTAATCCCCAAGAGTCTCATTTTGATGGTACAAAAATAATTTAGGGAACCTAACAGTTTAAAACTGTCTTTTCTGGTGCCTAAGTGCTTCATTTTAATAGATATTAGCTGTTAAAGATACTCATTTTAACAATGACATTTACAGCTTTAACCAGTCTATCATTGAGCACAGTGCATCACTTAGCAGGATAGCACTGTTTAAAAAATAATCTACTTGCTTTAATGTATATTGGAGTGTATTAGTTGATGTTGAATTAGGTCATTTTAACCCTTCAGCATTTTTCAGCAGCATGAATGCATTTCAGACCCTTTTAGTTCAAAATTGCACTAAAAGATATTTCCCCTCAATCAAATTATTCACTTACATCTCCCTTTCCATTAAATTCCTTTCCATTAATTCCTTTCAATTAATTAAGCCTCACAACATCACTGTAAAGTGTTTAAGAGCTACCATTGCCCAGTTTGAAGTTGCAGGCCATATCCATTTGAGATGGATGGAATAACTCCCACTGCTTTGAAGCAGGCCAAAGGGCTGGGCTTTTTCATATCACAGGGAGGACTCCCATCAATTTTTTAGGGACTGGGTCAAGACAGAGAGGACTGAACCGAAGCCACACACTGCCACATGACATCATAAACCTCCTGAGAGATCACAGATGTACAGATTCCTGCCTATCTGTAACCACAGCCCTGCTCTTCTTTTGAAACAAAATCATGGGACAGAGGATGATGAAGAAAATGTCAACAGGCTGTATAAACATGCAGTGGAAATCTGAGAAGCTGATTCCTCCTTTGTTGCTAAAGGCAGAAGAACTGCCATGTTAGATCAAACAGCAAATCCAATTAACACAGTATCCTCTCTCTCGTGGTGGCCAGCTCTTAGGAAATGATACCAGAATTATGTTATGCCATCTCAGTTTCTTAAAACCAAAAATTCAAACACCTTTCTGAGCTAGGCCTTAAATCCAGGTTAAGTATTTTCAAACCACCCTGCAGCCTGCTCAGGCCTATCTCCATTTCTGCTCAAAATGGAGGGTTAGGATATGACATGAGGGAATGGGTCCCCGAGTGAGTCTTGGCCCTACACAGAAGGAAGCACTGACAGGAGGTCGCCTCCTGACCCTATAGCACCTATAGGGATGGTCACTGTGTCTCTGGGAGCAACTGGTGGAAGGTCTGGCACCCCTGTGCAAAGCTGTGCCTCTCCACTCTCCACTAAATTCTTGCAGGCTGCCAGAAGGAGCTGCTGCCATTCCCAGGGGTGACATTCAGCCCCACGGGGCACCCTGGGAAACCTGCAGAGGCTGGTCCTGCACAAAAGCCCAAAGCCACCCCCACACTGATGTCCAGCTGCTGACTGGAGGCACCTCACAGGGTATCTACAGGCCCTGTGGGGCAGCCATTCGGCAGTCCTGTGTCCATAGGGGTGTGTGTGGAACAAGGGAGCAGCAGGATGCAGGGCTGCATGCCCCACCAGCTCCTGCACATCCCTTTGAGATGGGTGAGGAAAACTACAGAGCACCCCTGAAATATGGCCCTGCCACTAATTTGTACTGTGGAATAAATATTTTCTCCTCTGTTTTCTCTCTCTTTGCTTAATAATTCGGAAAATTCTCCTTGCTTTCCCAGCTGCTGCTGAGCAATAACTAGCTATTTTTAGAGAACTAATCACTGCAACTCCACAATATTTCTTCTGAGTAGTAAAAACTCATTTGCCCTTGCTTTATCTAAGGCAGTTTGCTGTGTAGATATTGTCAGGGCTCCCATTTTCCAGGGAGAATTTGACTATATTGCCGCTGAATTTCTCTGCCATTTGAGTTTTCCAATAATGGGAGTGTCCCAGACATTAGGTAAGGGAATCTTCTTCCACAGCTTCTGGTGGCTATTTTAGATTTGACCCTCTTGCTATACAGTCCCATTCTATAGATTTTAATGGCTGTGATGTTCAGATTTCACTGCATTGTTTGGGGCTTGGGATAGAGAGAGTCTCTCTGGGTGAGGGACATTCTGTGCACATGTAAAGTTTGACAAAGGTGCCCAAAATTTTTTAATATCTAAACAACTTTATGAGGAACACAACATAAACAGTGGTTTATATAGAGGTGTCCACAAACTATTAGATGAATAGTTAAAACCAGACTTCTATTGTTCTGTCTAGCACATTGCATTTCTTCAAGGTGAGGATATCACACCTCTGCAGAAGAGCAACAGACCACAGAGTTATTATTCCTTAGTAACTAGAGGTTAATAAAACCATTTTTCAGATACAGAATTAAAAAGAGATTAAAAAGAGACCTTCTTATCCTGAAAATGATGTTACACTATGTACAAAATTCAGGTTTTTCACATGGGTTCCACAACATGGGAAAAGATGCTTTATCAGGCCCAGTTCAGGAAAGAATGTTCTACTTTAAGAGCACATGCTTTCTTTTATCATTTGGTAAATCATCTCTGCTTTCCTGAATAGCAAGACATTTAAGTGTCTGATGTAGTCTCCTGACTTAGAAGTTCTAATGCTAATTAAATTAAATTTATTTGGACTACCTGAAACAAGATATTGATGCATCTGCATACAGCAAAGGATAGCGTGAGCATCTGCAGAATAAAATGCTAGCCAGCTGAAGGAATACAATTAAGACAAAAAGAACTTGGGGATACTTTTTCCTTCAGTGTGCCATGCAAAACTAAACAGGAAATGGGTTTAGCTTTCCACCAGAAAGCTGAGTATAACACCAGCTAACACATCCATTAGTATTCACAGGGTATTAACAAGCTTAGAGCTCTCTGCAAGATGGGGCTGGATAAAAGAGGTAGGCAGTGTCCTCCTAGGGAATGCTGAAGAGTTGCTCATAGGAGCTACAGTTCTCTTTGTGAACAGGAATAAATCACCTGAATGGGTCATGTAGGACAGCAACAAAGCTATGGACAAAAAAATATGCCAAAAACTGGAAAATTAAAACACTCTGTGCAATGTAGTATCATAAAGTTCTGTGCATGTTTCTTTGCAAAAATGTCATGTATGAAGTTCTGATGAATAGATTAAAAATTTACTGGGTAAATAAAATTGGGTGTTAATTATAAGTTTGTACTATCCAAACCAGCATGTGCTAATAAGGAAGTGTCTGGGACATCACTCCAGGTGTATTGAACCATTGACAAATTGCCAGCTTTTGGGTTAATAACTTTGCATAGGTTTGTTTTAGACACAGGGCGTGGCACTGGGCTGTTGTCCTAGGGGGCTGATATCAGACACTACTCTCTGAAAGCCCCTGTACTTCATCAGGGCAAGGTGTTAAAAACAAAACACATCCAAGACTGACATCTCAGAGGGTTTCTGAAATATTTGCATTCAGGCCATGCAGTTTCCACCCGTGTGTGAGGGGGAATGTCCAGGGTGCACAGCTGACAAATGACACCCTCTTGACAGCCTGTAACATGTCAAAGAACAGAAGACTTCAGGTTAGTATGAGACTGTGCAACTTCTACTTTTGTTTCCCATCTGGGTTTTTGCAAGAGAAAGAAAACCAAAAGAGCTGACAACTGACCACAAGGGATGTCCTTATATCTCTCCTAATGGAGCAGCATGGGGACAGGCCATTTCATCCATCTAGCCAGCAAGCTTGAAACTCAACCTTACTGACAGTGATTTGGGGTGAGTCACTCCGCTATGTTTCTTCTCATCCCTGCCTACTTAGGTAACAAGACATTAACACAAAAATTCCCCAAACTGATTATTTGTTTGATGAACAGCATGAACAAAAGCAATCTGTGTGATTCTCTCCCAAAAATCACTAATGACTTAGTGACCCCCTTTCAGGGGGGTTTCTTGCACAGGAAGCAAGAGCCACTTGAGTTGCTCAGCTACAGGAATGTATCTCACTCTTCCTTGGACCACTTTTCTACCAAAACCACACCAAAGCTCTTTCTTTTTGTATTACCTGACAATGGGAGCAGGACTCCCTCCCACCACAGTCCTTCATCTGAGAAACTTTTTGGTTCTGGGACCTTGTAACAGACTTCCCATGAGCAGAAGCCAGGTCTGTGTGAAGCTGCAGCTCAGAGTTCCAAATTCCTCAACATTTGCGCACACGGCCCTGTTGATTTTTGTCCCTCCAGTTATGACACCAAGGTTGCTAATGTGGTCATTCCTGTAGAACTCACACCTGATTAGCCAAGAGAACAGATGTGCTGCTCCTAAAATTTGCATTCCCCATTTCCACCGGTGAGAATAATGCCATCAGCTTGCCCATTACTCGTGGAGATTTGAGCTTGAAGTCCAGACTGAAATCTTTTTACAAGACCCACGTTTCACCAATCAGAAATGCACTCTGCAAGAATGCAACTAAACTGGAGCTGGAGAAAGCTTCTGTCTCTGATGCAGGCCATTGTGATGCTTTATGTCAGTTTGCATCAGTCAAGCTTGCAGTTTAACTCTGTTTCAGGGGTTTTTTACAGGCATCAAAAGGTTTGTCATTTTTCTGTGATTTAGGTAAAGGTAGGTTAGGTAATACAATTCTGTGGGCTGGCAAGCACTGAAGCAAACCTCGGCTTTTAGCTTTCTGTTCCCAGATGCCTACATTTCCAGCAGGTAGTCTGTCATATGTCTAAAGAAAATGAATGCTAATGAAATAGAAAGTGGTGAAAAGCTGCTATAATGGTAGAAAGTTTCTCAGCTAATAGAACAGGCTCTGATAGAGGCAATGGATAAAGGTTTCCCAGAGCTCTGAAAAACAATTATTTAAATATTTATACATGCAAAGAGTAGAGAACTGAGGGAGGAAAGGGTGCATCCATTTGGAAGTCTGCTGTAGAAGGGATCTTCTTGAGGCTACCCAAGGCACACCCTCACTGCCCTGCGAGTTCCAGGGGAAAACTCTTCCTCTACTCCCCAGCTCAGAAACCAGCTTGCTGCTGAGACACACTTCTGTATTACATGAAGGACAGAGTAATGGATTTTGAACTCTGTCTCTTCAATGGAAATCCTTCTTTCCCCCCAGCTGGCAGGAAAAGGTATTATGTCTGCTCCAGTCCAGAACCGTCATCACATAGGAACTGACCCCAGACTTTTCAGAAAATTCATAGATTCCATCAGCTTTTTTTCTTAAAATGTCGCATTCTTCCACTCTTAAACGTTTCACTAAATGCAGGAGCCACAGGAGGCAATAAGTTGGCCTTGGCAAAGCCAAGACAGGATTAAAGCCCTAGAGCCCATTCAAATCAACAAAACCGTTTCCATTACACTAAGGGATGACAACAGGGAGAGAAAATTGCAGGTATTTTGCCAAAGCTTTTCCTAATTTTTTTTATTTTTAATTGAAAACTTGAAAATCTGACTCATTTTCATAACTGACATACACATGAGCATATGGTTAACAGAGAGTCAACTTTCCAATCAACCCTGCAGGTCTCCAGAGGTCTGCCACCTTCAGCCAGCAGTTTTTGGAGGATGATGTTTCATTAGTGGATCAAATCCAGACTTGAGCATGAATCCAGCTGGCACACACAAGGCCCTCAAGCTGACAAGCTGTTCCTTGGAGCATTAGCAACTCTTTCCTCTCCTGCCCTAGTTTTAAAGCCAGCCATTGGCAGTGGGATGGACTGGTTCACCATGGCATCTCACAATGATGCCATGACACCCACGTTTCTGAACAGGAGTGCATGGAATTCCAGGGGATTCTGCACCAAATCTCAGCCTGAGCAGTTATTGATAAGCATTTTCTGGAGTGAGTCAGGCCCCCTTATCCTCTGGGAGCAGGGAGCTCAGATGTGCTGCCCTATCCTCCCCCATCTCGCTTGGGGGCCTGGCTAAATCCCTCTCCCTTCCTCTGCAAATGCCAGCTCTGACTATTTTCTCAGCTCCTTGACCAGTTTAATTCTGAAAAGCCACTGTGATCTGGTGCCAGAGTTCACATGCAGATATTGCCCCAGGCTGCTGATAGCTGTAAACCTTCCTCCCTCCTCACACCCTGATCAAGTGCTCCTTTATGAGTAGGCAGATCTTATCACAGAATAAGCTGAGTTGGAAGGGACTCACAAGGATCATGGAGTCCAGCTCCTGGCCCTGCACAGGACATCCCCAGGAGTCACACCAGGTGCTTGAGGGCATTGTCCAAACACCCTTGAGCTCTGGCAGGCTGGTGCTGTGAGCACTGCCCTGGGGAGCTGTGCCAGTGCCCAAACACCCCTGGGGAAGAACCTTTATTATGTTCAGGAGAGAGACTGGTCTTACTTCATTGCTTGTGAAGCTTCACACCACTCACTACCTTCAGTGAAGAATAAAGTAGACTGAAGAAAAGAAAAATCTATTTTTTCCACATATTTGGTTTACAAACCACAGAAGTCCTTGCTTTTAAGTACAACGATATATAAATTGCTATATAAGGAAACAGACAGTGATGGCCTGTCCTCAAGGTGCCACACTTTGTGTGCATCAATCACAAAGAGCTTATTCTAACTGAAAGTGACCCCTTGAATGCTTGTAGGGTTTTTTTACCTTAAAATGATGGCACTTCCTGCACTCTGATAACTAAAATGCTGGACTAGAACTGAGATTCAGTTTCTGGTGATAATTGTCCAGTGCCAACTGCCTTCTAGGTCAGCATCTGCCTTCACACCCAGAAAGCAATTCACACAAACACTGGCTTGCTCACTGGTAGTGAAAAAGCATTTCATGAACTTTGAAAGTGAAGACAAGAGCTTCAGGGTTTCAGTCTGGCTTCAAAATTTATGATGTTTTCTGTGCATCACAGTGCAAGGGTGTGTAAGCCAGTCTTAATGGAAAAGCTTTGGTGGCATTCTAGTTAGCTTTGATTTAAAGCTTAATTTAGGCCCTGAAAAGGGTTAGTGCATCTTTACAGCCATCTTGTAATTCTCCAAGAGTCCTGCCACGAAGTTAGCCAAGCCCACATTTCAACACGGCAGGGTCACTTTCAGATCAAAGAGGCACTCAGACAACTACCAAAACCCACTGGGAAAAGTCTTACACCTTGTCCAAAAACCCACCAAAAAAGGAGGTAGGTCATTCACAATACTGTTCAAGTGCATTCGAAGGAGATGTAATGAAATAACATATGTCGTATATACATAAATATATATAGTCAGTCATGATGTTAAATGAAAAGCAAAATTCTAGGTTGGAAGTGGATCTAACTAAATATTTAAAACTCAATATTAGAGCTGAGAGAATAATTGGCAGCAAATAATTCACCCATGAATTCAGCTTCTTTTTCGGCTTGTGGAGTGTCTGCATACAGATTGCCATTTCATCGGATTTGATCATTACTTTAAATGAGTCTCAGTTTTATAGTGTAATTCTTTCCCTGTGTAGGTCGATGGAGAGGAGTCTCCAGTGCTTTCCTGACACTTTGCATCTGAAGCCTGCTCTGCAGATGTATTGCTCTGACCCACAGCTTGATGTGCGTGTCCTGTTTGAAAATCTGAGCATGCCACTGCAGCACTTCATTTTTACAGGCAGCGGTGGGGGCGAAAGCTGACCACTAAAGTACCAGGAAAAAGCAAATAATAAGCAGAAAGTATGGCAGAAAGGTGCTCACTTTTAAATATTAGCAGATCCTCAGCACTGACAGAAGGGGCTGAAGAGAGCTTTTTGCCTCTCCTTAGCAAAAGCACCTCCAACAATAGCTCTTAGTTCAAACTGGAAGATACAGTTTACTGGGATCAATACCAAAACCCAAGTATTCCTGCAGCTGGCATGGAAGAAGCCCATGCATGCACCAATGTAGGCTGGGGCCAAAAGGGTAGAAATGAACACACTTTTCAGAAAAATTAGCTGAAGGCCTGGTGGGCAGGCTCCAGAGAGGAGTGAGCAGTGTCCCTTGCAGCCAGCACAGCTGGTGGCCCACAGGACTGCACCGAGCAGCCAGCTCTGCTCTGGCCTCTGTCTGAAGGGATGGAGCCAGCAGGACCAGGGGGGTGATAGTTCCTCTCTCAGTCAGCACTGTCAAGGCTCTACCTGGAGCCTGGTGTCCAGTCCTGGGCTCCACTACACCAAAAATAAAGACCCTGACTTACTGGAGCAAGCAAAGCAGAGGCCACCAGGATGACTGGAGAGCTGGGAAAAGGTAAGGTGAGGTAAGGAGCAGCCGAAGCAATTGGGTTTGCTCGATTCAAAGAAAAGAAAGTGAAACAGAGATTTTATTTCTCTACAGAAGCAACCTAATGAGAGGGTACCAAAAAATGGAGTCAGACTCTCCTTGGAACTGCACAGCAATGCCACAAAGGGCTATGGACATGAGCTACAGCTTGGAAAACTGGATTGGATGTTCAGAAAAGCTTTGTCACTGTCAAGGTGGAAACCACAGGAGCAGGTGGTGCAGAGGCACTGAGGAGTGTCTGTCCTCAGAGGCTGTGAAAACCCCACTGCACGCAGCCCTGAAGAACCCGCTCTCTCCATTCATGCTCCATGTGGAGGGGAGACTGTTCCACCCCTGGAGGACCCTTCCTACCTGTGTGCTTCTGTGATTCCCTAACACTCCAATAAATATTTTTCCAGTCCTTGAAGCAAGTCCAAAGTGTTTTTACGCCCCCGATCTCTATTTCCGTGAGGACGTAAAGATTTTTTGTAGCGATTTCTGCCTATGAAGAGATTTGGAATATTAAAATCCACCCCCCTACAGAGACAGATTAGTGGCAAAATGACGGCAACAAAACCAAAGGTGCAGAATTCCTTAATGGTGGGCCTCTCTGTGAGCATATCTCAGCTCAGCACGACTGACTTACGGTCACCCTGATTTACACCAGCAGAGAGCTCTGTGTTGAATCTTAAGGCTGCATAAATGAATGTGTTTCACAGTTAACATAACCTCATATGTAGTGCTGCTGATTTAAAGACATCTGAAGAGTGCTGTCTTTCTCACTGTTGTACCATGGTAGAAACCTGTGTGCACCTCCTGTGCTCTCTGACTTGCAGTGTTACTGTGTCTGACACAGAATTATTAGATACTGAAATAAACCTCTGCTTTTAATGACTAAAAGTCATGCAAGAGGATGCTGGATTTGAAAGCCAGCAGAAAAGCCCTAGGCTGTTTGAGAATTCAGATTCAAATTATTTAGTTATCTCCAGTCCTCTTAGATATCTATAAATATCTGGACTCCACGGGGTGCTCATGCAATTTCTGATGGTTTACCAGACTGAAGCCACCTCCTCAACTGTAGGTTAGAGTTGTAACTCCTTGATATTGATGAAAAGGCAAGGGACTTAGTTATGAAGGTCATTTTTCAACTGAACAGTTAACTGGAGGGCACCACAGAATGAGTTTAGCTCTCTTTTGTCTCACAAATTTTGCAATCAAATAATATAAACTTGAACAAAGCCATTAAGGAGACCTCTTTTTCCAAATGCTATGGAAAAAATTAACTAACTTCATAAGGTAAAAAAATGAGAACATTTTCATTAACACAAAATGTTCTTTTTAATTAGGATTTTGCAAGCTAAGTCTCCTAATGAATGAAGGAATGGAACTTCAAAAATGATTTGAATTGCTTATTTTTTTTTCCTTCACACTGAGAAGAACAAATGTAACTTTTTGCAAAAGATATTCAGTTTCTAATTGGAGGCTTTTTAATTAACTACTTCATGGCCGGGGTTTTTATCAGCCCATAGAAATGCATTGCCATGAGATGACTGCTCTCCTAAATAATCCTCAAGAGCTCTGGGTGCTTTAAGAACACAGTGCAAACCATGCTGAGACACGTGTGGTGAGCAGAGCTACAGGCAAATTACTCCTACAGAAAATGGGTCCAAAACATCTCCAGGAGATATTTTTCCCTTTGTAAGGAAGCACTTACAGGGCACAGAGGCTAATGAATAAAGGGACACATTTACCGGGGAGACCTATGTAAACATGGATGTTGCTCTGGTGTGGCTGGACCCACACTCTGGGAGGTGCCAAGAGAGGACAGAGAGCTTTTACAGGGATGTGAAGGAAGGCAGCAGCCATGGAGCCAACACACACTGGCTGTGCCACAGCACAGTGCCCTGCCTGGTGTCACACAACCAGTAGCAACATGACAGACCACGAGCAAACACGAAACAAATTAGCCCGGTTGAGCACTTCACATCTGGACACAGCTGGTAGGACCTGGTCAGAGCAGAGAAGGTGTGGAGGGTGCCATCAGAGTTGGTGGCCACCTCTCCAAACACACAGCAAAATCTCTGCACTGGAGCCAGGCTGAGCAGACCAAGCCAGCACTGCACCAGCCCACCTGCAGACACCAGAGGTGTCACCACCCACCAAGGTGAGGGCAGCACCTCCCCAGCACTTGCAGCCCCAAAGACCTCAAGGAAGTCCCTCTGCCCATGATACATCCCTACCCAGCAGGCTGATTTCCAGGGAAACACAAGGCAACACACAGTGATGGGAAAGCTCACCCTGAAACACCAAGAGAAAAGCACAAACTATGAGTCTTCAGCGGAAGGAAAGAAGGTGTCTAAAGCTGGCAGACTTGGCAGATCATGGTGCAACAGGGATGAGGTGCTGCTTTTGACCTACTGGTCTGGCTCCCTTGCTGCAGCAGCTTCAGAAACCTTTTACATGGGCTAATAGAACCACGTTACTGCATGCTGTGCCAGAAGAGGCTATAAAACCAGTTCCAGACAGCATCATTAATCAGAGAAGTGCACTTGATCCACAGAGATAGGAAGCTTGAGCAGATGGACTAAGACAGAACATTGTGATAGAAAAGACAGGTCAAAGCAAAGTTGTGGGAAAGGGCCTGAACATTTGCAGAATTACTAGAATCTGGGTTTTTTTCCAAAAGAAAACATTAGCAAGCAGTAAAAGAAAAATGTGCAATCAATTATAAATGTAATACATGGGTAGCTTCTTGCTACTGCTCACGGACTACAGCCTGACTACACTCTTGTGTTTGTAACACTGTGGCTTTTTCTGTTCATTAAAATCTCAACAGTACACCTCTAGCTCAAGATTTGGAGAAACCTGGGGTTTTAAGGCTAGGATGATACTTCCATTAATGCCCATCAAAACACAAATGAGGTCTGTTAATTCTTTTTTGTTCCAAGGTGAGAAATGACCAGGTCTGTTTGCACTAAGCATGGAAACACACACTTGTGTTCAGCAAAGAGGTGTGAGTGTTGAGAAGGCAGTGACCCTTCCTAAATGAATCATCCTAGACCCAACATACAAGAGGGAGGGGAAAATAAAACCCAAAAGTATTTTAATAAACAGAATACTGGAAACCAAAGGTAGACTGAAGGCAAAGGTTAAGATAAAACAGAGGGTTTGGTCAGATGTCTTAATCTATTTACACAGCAGGAGGCTTTCAACAAACTGCATTGGAAGATTAGAAAAGAATTAGCACGTTCTGAAAACACACACTGATGTTCAGGAACAGAGAGCAAACACCACACACATCATTTGTACCAAGTACCCAACACTAAAAGCAAAATCCAAATGTTATTTGATGTCATGATGGCCACACTCTAAAATAGGACAGAATAGAATAGTTCCAGTCAGAAGGGACCTAAACTGATCATCTGGTCCCTTTATAGCACAGTAAGGTATGAAGTTGTGGGATGGGAAGGCCCATATAGGGTCTTTCTGAAACAGAAAACACAGATGTCTTAAGATTGTGTAAAAATTACTGAATAAGCCCAATGCAGCAGATATTAAAGAACATCAGAACATGCTTTAACAGATTGGAATGAGTTCAGGATATATGGCACATACTAGTATTCAGGTAAGAATACATGCACACATAAAAGAGCTCATTAGACAATTAGGAAATATGCTAAATTTGAAAGGTAAAGTCAGATCACAGTCAGTGTTTGCAGATATAATCTATTTAACTTAAGAGTTCAATCACTTAAATAACTGACTGTAGATTCAGATCTGGAAGACAGTAATGCTGAATGCAGTCCCAGAAAGAACAAGCACTCTGGTTTCCTGCAGACTAGAAGATTGGGCAAATCCTAATGCTATAATTAAATTTAGAAAAAATTATCTGCAGGTACTTTTCAGTAGGTTTTTTTGGATACCCACTGTTTTACATGATCAGCTTCAGACCAGAAGCACATGAGACATTATTTCATGTGAGGCACTGTGGATGTGACCATGTTATCCCATTTTATTTTTCCTATTTGTCTCATGTCATCCTTGGGCCAGGGAGAGATACTCAAGACAGAGTTGGGAAAGGTTTTGCCCCATTCTTTCTGCAACACAAAGATATGTATTTATGAACAGCTGACCTGAGGTGGGGAGAATCTGCCCCACACATGCAGAACATGGCAGCTCTGGGGTGCTGGAAAGGCAGAGGCAGGGAAAAAAAGCTCCAGTCTTACACCATAGGTGCTCCTGGGTGTCAGGGGGTATTTATCTTTTTTTTTTTTCCTTTCATTCTGTCTTTTGTTTACTTTTGTGCATGTGCTGAAGGCTGGGTGCTTTTCAAAATACACAAACCCCTCTCCCCAGAGAGCACACAATCTGTAGCACAGTGCAGCACAGGGCTGGCTGCAGAACCCTTTTTGTATTCCTTGTGCACTGGGCAGGGATTTTTTCATTTCATGCATCATCCATAACTTGCCGCAGCAATTCCAAAAATCTCTACCACGCTCACATGAATACGAATAATTTAAATTCACATTTTTGCTTTTGGAAATTTATCATCATAGAAGTCGGGCTCATAAAGCAACTGTATTTCTGAAATTTCTCACAGAATAATCAAGTGGTGGCACTGCCCAACTAAACAGCCCCAACTCTTTGGCTCATACAGGCACTTTAAGCTATGATTCCATCTCACAAGGTCAGCTACTGACAGAAATCTGTCACCACCATCAGTGTTCACTCTACTAGTTTTTCTTTGATCCTTCTTTATTTAGACTAACTTAATAAGCAATAATTAAAAAAAAAAGAGTACAGGTAGGTGTCTTTTCTCTGCCAATGGCCAGTAGCAAATGTTTTGGATATGAAGTGTTGCTGTGAACATCTATTGAAGAGTTCGCCTTGAGCAGATTTTACTCCTTAGTCCCCATTAGAGTCCTCTAGATTTTGGCCAAAGGACAAAATATTGCATTTCTTAAGCATAATTGTGAATACAGGTGTTTAATCCTCCCTGACGTCAGAGAAATTATTGGCTTTCAGACAAAGCAAAGCAAATTATAACTCTGCCATAAGCAATGAGTCCAACAGTTTCTCAATTTTAAATTAGTTGGCCTTTGAGAACCAAACATTTCCTACCATGGGACCATATCAAGGCTCCACACCTGTCCCTGACCCTACAACTGCCTCTCAGCAGTGGAGTTGTACAAGGAAGTCTTGGGTTTGCACTATAAAATATTGTTTGTGACTGGGATGACTCCCTTTCTCATCACCTCTATCTGTATTACATTCAGCTGAGTGCTTCCACACCCAACAGTGCTTATAGGAGAAAAAAGGGAGAAGCCAGAAAAGAGAAGAAGGGAAGAAATGAATTGCACTGCTTTTTCTGTTGAGCTCACCCCTGGCAGAGGGCCAGCTTGGGATTCCAGAAGCTGTGCACACAAGCTCCCCAAAAGATGCTAAAGAAGTCTGTCCAAACAGTTAAAGCAATCTTATAATTACACACAGAGTGTTTAGGACAACCAGCCTAAAGCTTTCATTCAAGCAACAAAGTCTCCATTGGAAACATAAGACATAAGAACTTCTAAGATTTTCAGGAAGACAGGCAACATTATTAAGACCTACCCAACTGAAAACTTAAATCAAGTTTGAACCCTGACATTTTTTCTTCAATTCTAGAATGAAAAAATCTGATGTTTTTCCTGACACCAGCCTGCTGATGGAGGTGGTGGGGTATCCTTGGGTACAATTCCAGCTGCCATGTGGTGTGCCCCAAAGGGCTTTGTCACAAAGCACACTGCAACTCCTGCCAGCCAGGTACCAAGGCTGCCTGCTGCCTCAAGGAGTTTTATCTAAAAATAGAAGCTGCTTAAGAAAAATGACCACCTCTTTAGAAGAACAGTCAGTTTCTCTCTGAATCAATTTAAGCCCGGGCACATCAATGAGATAGAGTTTGACCTAAAGAGCTCCACAGAAATCAAGACCTAAGGTAAAGGTGTGCCAGTAATATGGAAGAAGATAAGGAGGCTGTGGGCCTGATCCAAAGGCCACTAGGTCAGTGGCAAGCTTTAATGTTGATGTAAATGGGCTTTGGAGCAGGCCACGCTTGAGAAAAGAGCACTCCTTGTTATAAAAATCAGCAGCCATTAGATATGGACTGAAGCTACAGGAAATTCTTTGCAGACAAAAGTTCCCTCCATTTTTCTCATCATCTCAGCCAAGCATTAGACAATTTGGCTCCATAGATGAGGAGGCACCGGGTTGCCACCTTATCCCAGGGTCAGAAGCACATGGGTACCATTTGCCCAAGCTGTTTCTGCAGCTAGAATGTGGTTGGACACTGTCCAGCTGTGCTTGCTGCATCTTTAGGTGCTTCATCAGCACAGCTGGGCACCCAGGCAGCAGCACTGCCCACCCAAATTGCTGCACACATCCAATTAGCATGAGTGACTGCAGGAATCCCTTCCCCACTCACAGAGAACAGTCACGGCTCGAATTACAAGACAGAGCTAAGCAGTGGTAGAAAACCCTAAACCACCAGGCACCCCACCCCACAGCTGCTGCTTGCCAGTGGTTACAAAGTCATTTTTGACTCAGGTATAATCCTCACTAAGTAGGGAGAGAATGCAGATGTTTGGCAATAGGCAAAAACCACACCCGTTGAGTCTCACCCTCTCTGGCCCGTGCTGAATATTCCTCACTGAAGCTGTTAAACTGATAAGGTTGTTCACTGACAAGATATGAAAGAGCAAATGCTCTGTAATTGAATACCATATGCCTTGCCACAAATAAAAATAACACAGTTCTCTCAGAGATAAAATAAAGGATGTAGTAAGAGAGCATTGTTAAACTGTGCTAAAACAATGAGGAGAGAGGGAATATGCAACTCACCCTGCTGGCTGCAGTATAATTGGCTCGTTAGGGAAGAGTGCACACATGGACACATGCAAGGAACAGGAGATCACAAAACACTGTGACCCACAGACCAGCATGGACTTGGGCACAGCTCCCTGACAGTGCTGCTGAAATGAGGGGGTTGATGATGGGACACAAAGTATCTGAGAGCCTTGAAAATGAGAGCACGTATACACAGCTGGCCCCTCCTGACGTCCCTGTGCCAGCCCAGGGACCCTGCTCCTCTGTGCCCCTGGCAGGAGCCATGTCGAGCTGTGAGGAAGCTGCTCTGTGCTCCCTGACTCGGGAGCTGCCAGTTTGCCTTCAAGTATTAGAGAGGCATTATATTGATTACTGCCTGGTATTTGCAGGTCTACAAAACGTCCAAGGAGACACAGGAAAGTTTAGAGAGTTTTAATTTGCTGTACCAAAGCTTTTCTGATGGTCCCAGAAGATTACACATTTATGAACAAGGGCAGCAACTATAAAAGCTTATTGTTTGCACTCAGCCAAACTTCATGGATTTTTTAAGTATGACAAAAGAGAAAATGAGTTACACAGATTTTCAATAACTTGAACACCAATCTCTGCTGTCCAAAGGGAATTGCTCCAGTGTTCTTTCCTCGTCTACCTTGGCCTGGCTTTAAGGGTTTATCCTTGTAAACGACATCAGTAGTTACAGTTAACAGGCCCAGATGAAGCTGTGGGGCTGAGATCCCTCTTGCCCTGATGTGCCAGATGCTCCAGGGAGAAGACTAAAGATAGCAAGAGGAACTTTGTCAAGGTAGGCTCTGTGCAGAAGATGGGAGCAAGCAGTGTGCACAGCCCTTCGCTTCACTTCAATGACACATCAGAGGTACCAGGAGGATTCTCTCATCAGAGGGCAATGGCACAAAGTGAGATTAAGGCAGAAACCCATTTTGCTTTTATGTGCTCAGCTAAAGAACAAGGTCAAAGACATAAGGTATTAAACCTTTTTAATTAAGTGACAGTGGAATTATTTGCTTGCTCCTGGATTACATTGATGCAATACAGCCTGAAAGCTGCTGTTTGACATTTCCCTTGATTTCCACTCCTCTTTGATGGGGTTACACAGTAAATTGTTTTCAGGTACAGACTTGCCATAGCTACTGAGAGGCATGATGCTCCTAAAATCTTCCCCACTTTCTGTTTAACTGAAATGGCACAAAGGCACCAAAGCCATAAAAAAAGAAAGCATTACTGCAATACAAACTAATGTGGCTACAGAAAAGAAAAAGTTGCAAACTGAGGGGAGGGATAAGGCAAGTACAGATATCTTCTTTGAAAAGAATGGATTGTGAAGGATCCTGAACAGTCCCTACTCAATGGACAACAAGTAGAACCTTTTTTGGCAATACTGATGCAGGCACAAGTACATCAGGTGGGTCTGAATGGCTGGATTGGTCTGTGGCATGCAGCCCTAGGAGCATCCAGCATTCAAACGTATGTGGTGGAGCAGAAGCAGACTCCACAGTCAGGAAACAGAGCATAAAATGCATGGCCATGGTAGGAATCAAACTAAGATGTGATTTTAAAAAAATAAATTAGGAGCAGTGCTTTGCTTTCTGAGCTCTCTACTTTATTTTTATTTGTTTTTATGCTCCTGTAAGTAAAATCAACAACTTCTTTTTCCCCAATAAACTGAAATTTTGCAGACCATTAATCCATAATATGGACAAAAGGCTTCGGGTGAATGTGAAACAAAATGAAAAATGGTCAGTGTGGTTCTTCCAGGAAAAACTGATACTTTACATGAGCATAAAGATTTTCCAACAAGCAGCAGCACACACATTTCAGTGCAGACCCATGGTGAGTAGAGGGTAATGGCTCTGAATATCATTTATGCACACTTAACTACCATTTAGTTAATGTTTATGCAGCATTTTGAAAATGTAAAGGGCTGTAAAGATGCCAAATGTTATTATTATTAATAATCCAAGTGATAAATATGACTCCAAATTCTCCACTTTATCCTTGTCCTTCATGTCAAAGGGGTGTTTGCACGTATAATAAGCACAGCAATTCAGCAAGACACTCACAGTGTTTGTGTTACTCAGAGTTTATGAGCTCTACACAGAAGGGAAAAAAGGACCAACTGGTTTCTCCCAAAGTTTACTGAGTGTTACACTCCAGCCCCCCCAAAGTAAGATGGAAGATTATGTTAAAATCCTGCTTTTAAAAATACCGCATCAGAGCTTTACTGTAGCATTTAAAATTCTATTTGGAAAGGGAAAGAGGTCAATATGTTTCAATAAACTGCATTTTCCTTTCAATGAATGTAAAAGAGGGCACAGGAAAGGACTTAAAGCCAGCCATATGTGGGCATCTGCTGTCTGCCATGGTCCCACTGCACCTCCCAGTGTGGATCACTACTGTCTGCCCAGATTTGGAGCATCCAAGCCCCCTGATCTGTGCCTCCTTACATCTTCACTTTGGCCCTCAGAGCAGGCCACCAGCCACAGAGCACAATGTCACAGAAACAATTATCCCCTCAGTGGTTTTCCCCTTTCCCTAGACCACTTCTCTCTTCTTTGCACCTGCAGAACCATGACAAAAAGTCAGGAGCCACTCCAAAAGACACAGGTCCACCAGGAGTGCTTGCCACCGCAGAGGATTGCTCTTATTGCACTAGACCTCAGCAGGGAAAATAATCCAGGAGCCAGGGCCTTTGGTCTCTCCTTTTATCCTCAGAAATGAACCTACTGGTGCTCTCAGAGAAGTGGCTGTTATTTCAAGGAGGTGATCAGTTTGTGAGGAAGGGATAAGGGAATTTTTTGTTCCATATCTTTTTCCCAGGTTTGGAACAGCCTTTGTGATTGCAACAGCTTCACCACTGAGGCTAAACATGAAGTTACTTTTCTGAGTGAATCATCCCATTCCCCTTATTGAAAAACCAAAAGGACAAGACAGATTTCTAAAAGAATGTCTTTAAAATATCTTCATTCACTTCAACAAACTGGATTTTCCTGAGTTCAGCTCTCATTCCTGTGTTCTGTTATAGTGGTTGGATGCTGAACTCTTGGATGCTTGGCCCAGACTTTGTGACTGGGGACACAGGCAGAGAACGTGTGGCTCAATACACCCTTTGAAGGCTTTCTCCAAGACTTAAAAAAACTATCTTAGTTTAAAAAAAGGAAAATGAGGGAAAAAAATCCCACAGAGACAGCCTGATCTTCTACTTTCTCACACTGGTATAAATCAAGAATAACCCCATGGACTTTGTAGGACTTGCACAAGTATAAAACTGCTAGAAATGAAAGGTTCACATTTCCTAACTGCAGCAGTTGGCTGGGTTTTCTTTAAATAGCTTCATTAATAAATACTTTGAAAAAGGGAAAAAAAAAAAGGGCTCTTCCTCCCCCAATACTAATTGCTAGCGCTCAGATTTAATCTTCAGCATTTATTGTGCTTCACCAAATCCCTAATAATCACCCCAGAAGACTCCTTAACATTGTTGTATAATGGGAAACAAGGGCAGGGTATTACTTTTTCATGTACAAAGATGTTTCATCAGGAGGCCAGATTTCTTCTATGCAGCTAAAGTACATAGAGCCTGACACTTTTAATTTCTTCCGTAATTGTGTCACAAGAGGGGTTTATGTCACTGTGCCTCTTTGCTGAATTCCAAGAGGCTCAATGCTATTCCCATGGTCATTGCCTCCTGCCTCTACTTTAAAATAATGAAGATTTGGGCTGAAATAAATTTGAAGATATCAAATAAGGACCCCTTGAGTTCCAGGGAAAGAAAATAAAGCAGCTTTTATTAAACTTGTTATGAGACCTTTCATGACCACTATTCTCGCTGTTCTCTTTGCTCAAAGCCTTTAGAGAATGGTCTCACTTTAGCCTAAACTCAGCTCTTTCTCAGCTCTCTAAGCCTCTGTAAAATTGAAGGACATTCACTCCAACACACGCCTTTAATAACTCAGTATGATTTAAACTTTCAATCTGCATTCCTGATTTCTGTAATAATTGAAAGGAATGCATTAGCAGCAGAAAAAAACCCCCACTTTTGCTTCATAAACTTTACCTTCATTGCCTCAGATTTTCAGTAGTTCTCAATATGTAAGTTTAATGGCGTGACCCTAACAAGAAACGATCAGCAAATGAAACGAACCAGTGTGTAGCTGCTCCACACGGCTACAAGTGTCAGCTGTGGCCTGCCTGCCATTAATTTTATTGTAACTCATTTCTTCAGGTTGAGTACAGCACGATTTAATGTTCCCATTCTCCCATTCCTGTTCTGCATGACAAATTGTTTTAATAAACATAAACCGGGTAATAATAAAGTAATAATAAGCCTAGCACTCACCTTATATCACTGCAGTTAAATTCTCCCACAAGCCAGCGCTGGTTACAGTGACAATTACAGTCGGGCCAATCCGCAGCCAGGCAAGCACAATGGACAGATTTAATATCGTTTGTAAATATGATTAGTGTGCTGTCATGTTATTGCAGCCTGGTATTTACATTTCTCTCTGGGGTTATTCACTACACCAAATCAACATTAAATAGTGCTCCCTTCTCTTTCCCTTAAATCAAATATACCTTTCTTTGTGCTCCACTCAGAAGTTAATGAAGAAAATGGCATCGATTGTTAATATTCAGGGATCAATCAGTGCTTTACATGCCTCTTTTTTTTTTTTAACAGATGTACGTCTGTCTATATAACCCTAGAAGATTTCTTTCGAAATTCATAATCTCCCTGCTTCCTCCTCCCCCTCCATACACACCCTTTAACATCAACGCTCGTCTGCTGACTCTCTTATGAAAAATGTTCAAATAATGAATGGCTGTTGTTTACAGAAGTAATTTCATGCTACATTTCCATTATTGCCTGGATTTGTTTAGCTTCTCAAGCTTCCCTATTTCCCTGCAATGAACTTTTAAGGAAATATAACCAGCTTTCACTGTTTATGCCATTATGTTTATAATAGAAGCCGCTCTCATTTGTGACATATTGCAACACTTCGTAACTGTGTGCAAATAAGCATCCTTAAACTTGTTAAGGTCAATTAATCATTGTACAAAAGCTTTTTTAGCCAGGACTTCCACCAGCATAAATCCAGCCGTGTAGCAGGGTAATGAAAGGGCTCTAGCATGGACTCGGGTCCTACATGGCACAATTGTGTGCTTCAGATGTTAATAAAACTGCCTGCAGACGACACAGGTCTTTTTCTCCAAAGTTATTTGGCTCCTGCAGTCAGGCAGCACAGGTTGAATGCCTGCAGCCCAAATCAAGAACAGACAAAAATTTATAATGACTTCAACCACCAATTCCCACCAACATAAAAAAAAATTCTAAAGCCACTTTTTCCATGGCGAGAGCAAGGAATCAAGCCCTAGGACATCCTGCTGAGTTTGGCCCCGTGGCATTTCCCTGGACAGGATTTGACACATGAAACACACGGCAGCCAGCTCCTGATTTCAGACATCACAGAGGGCACCATCAAAGGAGAGCGCGCTGCTGTGCCGAGCCCCGGCTGCTCGGGCACGGGGATCCTGTACCAGCATGGAGCCCTGGCCCTCCTCCCACTGCTGGGTAACTGCTCTGGGAGCAAGGGGTCCCTGGGGGCCAGCACTGCCTGAAAACTGCCTGGCACAAACACTGAGCATGGAAAGGGCTCTTCCTAATTAGCAGCCACCTCCTCCATGCAGCCATGGCACACACAGGCGCGCTCTTCTCGCTCTTGCCCTTCATGCGGTTAAGAAAGGGGAAATATTCATGTGGTTTGTATTTATGCTTCCATTTTCAACAAAGAGGTTCTCATCTCCTGCACTTTTGACTGAATTAAGACCTATGTCTGAAATTTAAGACATGCCTTAATCAGGCTCAATAGGTTTTCTGCATGCCCCAGGCTTACTGATGTCATGGTGCCTGGGTGCATGTAAAATAAGCCTGGTCTGTGTCACTGGACTTGGACTGATGTGTAAAAACAATGACAATAAACCCTCACAGCAACCTCATTTAAACTGCAACGGTAAAATTCAGTGAAATATTTAATACTAACAGAGAATTTTAAAAAATAGGACACCAGTTTATGAGGGTGGCCATGTGCAGGCACATTGGGCATTCACTAGCATTTAACTCACACTTACTTTTCCATGCAAATTGAAGCATGAAGAGATGCCCCACGTTAGAAATCTACCCCAAGGAAGTCCAAAATGCATGACAAAGACCGATACTCAGGTATCTGTAATAATTACAAAGCTGACTCACACTTTGTTTTTTACTGCCAGTTTACTTTCCCATGCTACAAGGTTAAGTTAGGAGAAAGGAAAAGAAAAAAGTTAAAGAAAGCATTACTAGTCAGTCAGAGAGCATAGCTATTTTGTGGGGGATGTAGATAACCTGGAGACCAAAGCAGGACTTTTTAAAGACCAATCTGTAGTTGCTGCTTTATTGAAAATGATAGATTTAAGAATATGGCTCCTATGGTCACCCAGAGGGCATGGATCCCACTTACTGTGACTTGCTGATATTCTTTATTTAGAAGAGTCAAATGTCACAGCAAAATATTTCTGCTAAAATATTTACTGCATTTTCCTTTCAAAGCTCAGCAAGGTGACAGCTGGAGAGGGGTGTCTGTGCATGTGTGGAAAAAAAAAAATAGGGGGAAGAACTGGGGTGTTACTAAGCACAAGATCACAGTACTCGAAACATCCTACTGAGATCAGAAGAATTGTGAAGCATACCGAGGTGGTACTCCGGCTATTCATTAACTGCCTCTATCAGCTGGCCCGGAGATTAGAGCTTAATGCAATGGTGAAGTAAGTGTCCATATCACAGTAGCCATGGAGGAATAGCAAGATGTAATGAAACTGAATAGCTAGCCATTGAAAGTTGAAAAATATATTGATTTTTCAGTGCTTGATCACCCAGGAGGCTTTATCAGGTATGAATACTTGGGAACCATCTGCTAACTCTGTAATGGTATTTTAGGATTTGTGACAGACTCCAGCAAAAATAAAACTGCGCGTTAGAAAATAACACATAGTGAAGCCAGCTTCTCTGCAATACATTCCACTACTCCACACACATCTGCTTTTCTCATTCCTGCCTTTTAATTGTTCTCGAATTAGCAATAGCTAATGTGTGAGTACAAATTAAAATTGGTACACGGATTGAATCTCTCCCCACCTTTCACACCAAAGACAGCTCAGACATTTATAGCTGCATTTATCTCTACATCAGCTTGCATTACACTTGTGGTAAAGATTCCTCTCCTCCCCAAAGGAAGTCAGCAGGACCCCGGTTATTGTATTTAGCTATTGAACCTCCTTGTCAACATTTCTTAGCATTCATTTGTGTAAGTCAAAGAACAAAACCGAACAGGAACAGGCTTGGAGGCACAATATCTACATATTGTCTGATGTAAATAACACTCCTAGACATGATTGGCATTCTCCAAACAACAATCATTGTTATTGAAATGTGCCTCTATTCCCCTTGTTTTAATACTGAGAATGATTATGAAATCTCTTTGGGTACGATAAATCAGCTGAAAGATGTAATAACATGTTTCAGCTGTTGGAATGGATGTTTGATTACAGCTCTGAGGGTTTTTTCCTCATCTTGTTGCTAGTTTAATTCTTAAACCATTCTTTGATTTAACAAAAAATATATTCTGTATATCAACAGCAAATGCACATTCTTGTTTACAGTGTGGGTAACTGAGCAGGAATTGAGTTGCATTTTAACAACACAGGGAAAATATTTTTCTATCATGGTTCTGGTTCAAATAGTAAGCTAAGCTCTGGTTTGAAACGGTTTTAGTAAACACTTAACACCTAAATAAAAACAGAAAAGATAAAAGGGAGTGAGAAGGACAGAAAGAAAAGGAGGCTTTGGTCAGGCCATATTTGATTTCCATACACAGAGAAGAAAAATTCAACCTCTCCTCTGCTGCCTCCCTCCACGATTCTACAGGCATCTCTTTGAGTAAGCGGGAGCAGAATTAATTTGCCCCAAAATGGTGACGTGTAAGTGGAGGAAAATAGTTTTCCCCTGATTTTACACTGTAGTGGCAAGACACAAAAGATGAAGGAAGTGAGACCACACCACACAGCGGCAGCGAGAGCGAGGCAGCTGGACAGAGGCTTTTGAAGGATCTGAGAATCTGTGTGCAGCAAAGGCAGCACAGCTTCTCCAGCTCACTCTCCCAGAAAAGATTCTGGCAAATAATGCCTTTCCCTTGAGTTTATTTTGTGGAGGAGAAAAGGTGAAGAAAAAGCCTGAAAAGCTATGGGAAACAAAAAGATTAGTGCATGGGTGGTGGTTTCCCTTTCCAATCAGCTTTCCTCCCCGTCCTGCAGGGCTGCCCCTGTGCTGATGAGCACACTGTGGAGCCTGCGAGGACATGCCTTGGTGTTCCCTCAAAGTTTGCAGAGCCAAAGAGGCAACTACATGCAAGACTGGTGGTGGGAAAATTCAGAGACATTTGGGGCTTCCCAAGGTCTTTAGAACTGCTCAGTGATGTCTTGCCAACATTTCAACAAGAGGTTTCTAAGAGAATTCCCCCCTTGGCCTGTGATAAACTCAGTGCCCCAACCATGCCTTTGCCTGCCAAGAGGAGGGCAAGGGATGAGAAAACCATTCAAGCATTTTCCTATTTAAATGAAAACACTTTCTCATCATTGTAATCAAGAAAAGAGGCTCTCCTACTGTGAAAGAAACCCTACCCCACCCATTTGGGTGGAACCGCACACACTCTATGTCCCTGCAGGACAGAGAACTGCATTTGTAGGGAGAAATCACGATAGCAAGACATCCACCCAGGATGGAGTAAGCAGTCTTAAGTATTTCTCCCTGAACCTAGAAAACAGTCAGGGATAGCTGTTAAGGGCAACTCTAAGGTGACATTCACATGAGCAGAGCTCCCCAGGGTGTGCTGCAATCGGACACAGGTTGGCAGCTCAGGTCCCACCCACAGGGAGGTTTCCTATTCCCTTTGCCTCCCTGGTTTATTGTGCAGCCTGCCCCTACTCTCAGAACAGGCAGGCTTTTAAATTAGGACACACAACTCACTCTTCCCTAAAGACACCAGCACAATGAAGAAAATATTTCTAACATTCAATGGAATTACAGAATACCTTTAAAAAGTTACTCATTGCTTAATTCACTCCCCTCTTTCTGACCTTTACTCAAGGGGAAAACTGCCAACTGCACAAAATCCTGCCAACTCCAAGGAGCTTAATTGTGCAGATTACAGTCTGTTTGTAACACAGATTATTGAAACACACTTGGACCCTTCATATCCCCATGTTTGATTCAGTAATAGGTTCTGCATTAGATAAAGGAGATTTGTTTTGATCCTCTCCTCGCAGATGCAGAGCGCCCTACACCTTTTGTATTCCAGACTCCATCATCCATGACCTCTTTGCATAAGTGAAGGAGCCACAATAGGCTGCTCCATACTGTAACTCCCAGATCCCCACTTTTGGGGGTGCAAGAAAGCCAGGCAGAGATTTAGTTCATGGCTTATATGGTAAAATAAAAAAAATGCACATCTTATTCTATAATGAGCACATTTCTCTGAGAGATTCTGGCACTGTGTGGCACAAAAGCTAACCATGGTCATATTTGAAAGCAGAGCACATTGTATTTTTAAAACAGAAGAAAAGTGAAAATTGCCTTTTAAATTTTAGAGAATGAGGTGAAACACAGAGTAAGAATGGAAAACTTACCCTCAAAATACATGAAGTGAAATAATTTCCTTAGGTTCAATTTTTTTTCTTTCTTTCCCATGCTAAAAATTTAATGAGAAAATAATCTCCTCACCCCCCTAAAAAGTCTGAAAGAAGTTAAAACATTTTATTTGCCACCTGCTACAAAAGCACAGAAAACAACCCTGAATTTCCAGCTATCACATGGTAATTACAAATCAATCCTCCCTGCCTCAGAACCAAGGCCTGTTCCACAGCCAGCCATCATCATTGCAGAGTCTGGGTGGGAAATGTCAGGCTTTTATTTTGCATCTTCGTTCTTCAGCTTCCTCTGCTTCAACAATTGGACTTGATGACCTTAAAGGTCTTTTCCAATTGTAATGTTTCTATGATTCCCAATATTATTATAATTAAAAAATTAGGAGTTTTTCTTCAAACACTATCCAATAGGTGTTTTGTACTGCTTACACTCCAGTGCCCTTAAAACAGGAGGGGGGTGAGTGGAGACACCAGAGCTGTGGCCATTAATGCCAGCCAAGTGTTCAGGCCTCAGGGGAGTCACTCCAAGCACAACTTGCACACAGCGACTCTGCTGTGGCTTCTCTCCTCATTTACTGCCTTACAAAGAAGGTAGGAGGTGGCAACAGCTTTCCCTGGCATTAATGAGCTTTTAGTCACCTGATAAAAGTATTTTCCTCCTGTAATCTCTGCACAGCACCAGACTAAATGTGCAGAGCACACTTTTAATTTGAACACACCCTCATAGCTGTGTGCCAATTCCTTGCTTCTGTACTGTTGATGAGCAGTTGTATGTGGAACAAATTGAAAAAGCCGCACACTAATTTCCTAAATGTACCTTTTTTTCCCCCAATGCTAAGGAAATTATGAGTTTTAGATGAGAAAAAAACATCTATCTGCAGCTCAATGAACTGAAAATGCAGAAAGTAAACTCCTGCAGCCTTCAGAAGTACTCGAGAGTGACACAAAAGTACTAACCTCTTCAAATTTTGTGATGCAATTAAATGGAGTCAGCAAATTGAGAGGATGACAAGGACAGAGGAAGACCAAAACACACCTGAACTACTGTGATAAATGAAAATAACAACTTCTTTTTTTAACAAAATAGTGCTGTGATACATACCATAAGCTGGTAGAGTACTTTTATTATACTTCAGCAAAAATTGTGCATAACTGGCAGCTCCCTACTTGTCCAGTTCTTGGTAGCAATGCTGCCTCTCATATTCAGCACAGCTGTGCTTCTCTTAGTGAAAAATCAAGGGGGCAGCAGAAGCAATTATTTCCCTTACTGCATTGTACCATTCTGCTATGAGACACCAACTCACACTGGGTGTGCATTTAAGAAAATTAACTTCTGCAAATTTTATTTTCAGCCACAAAGAATGCTCCAGTCATCTGAAAGCCCACGAAACTCTGTTTAATAGGACCAGGACTGCCAACATTTCTAAATTAGCTCCAGTGGAAGAAGCTCAGTGCTGTGCAGATGGGTGGAGGAACTCCTAAGGTTATCTCACTTCTGGAGGTCTGTAAAACAACTTGATGGTGTTGGTTTAATGCTCAAGTTTTACTGCATACCTGTAAATGTAGATTTGGGGTAATAAAGTGTGTTTGCTGAATGCTCACAGTACCTGGGTAATTTTACAGCTGTGGAGCTGTGCATCCGCGTACCCTCAGTTAAACACAGATGTAGTTTTCCAGAGGAATTCTCACCTTAGTTCATTGCTTTTAAATTTCAGCAGAACCTCATCTTTGCCCCTTTAGGTCAGCAGGTTCCTCTAGAACACACTGCTTTGCCCATCATGCTGTTAACAGCTTCCTTACAGAATTCTCTTGCTTTTAGCCACCCCTGCTGATGTACAGAACATTTAAGGGAGGTCTGTGCCCTGTGGTGCAGGACCTGGGGTACTGGTTTCTCCTCGCTCCTGGCTGATAAGTTACTTCTAAAAGCAGATGCAATGCTTCAGCTCTTTTACTGGGTAGGTAAGTGCTGTCTTAGGGTTCTTTCACCACTGTAATATGAAAAAAGGGGCTTCTATGCGTATAAATTAAGAGGGCAGGATGGGTAAGTTGCATGAAAGCAATGGGGTAATACTGTCCTTCAAAAAAGATCCAGTCAAGCTTCGCTGCTGAGCTGTCTCTGGACATCAACAATGTGCAGACAAAGCTGGTGCCTGCTCTCTCAGTGCTGTGTTGAGCCCATGGATCAACCAACTGAGTCTAACCTCTACAAAATGTTATGTCCCACCCCAATCAGAACCTGAAAGGGAAAGGAATGCCCTGGTAAAGGCTGAAGCACCCATCATCTCTGCACTGCCATGGGAACCCTTTCTGGAGATGCAATCAATCTGATTTGAAAGCACTAAGTGTCAAAAGAGCACCAGCTAAAAGGACCAGAACTTTTAGGAAATTATTTATTTGTGATATTTGTGAACAGTGGAGCCTCATCAAGGTCCTGGAGCTCTAAACTTTGCTAAGCACATACTCTTACAAACTCACACTGCTGCAATGTGATTACCAGCACAATGAGCTGCCATGGGGGGTGGAAAACATAATAATCATTACACTATGAAATCAGAATCAAATATTTTAAGATAAAGAGCCTGGAATTCAAAATCATCATCTGCAATAGAATATTTTTCCCAAGTTTTCTTGCAAGGTATCCTAATTTGGTAGGACACTTCAAAAAGAATATTTCAAAGTGGAAGGAGTGAGTGTTAATCCCTGCCGATAGCAGAATAGTAATTTTCACTGTGTAGGTGATGTGCCAGCAGCAAAAAGGGCTCTTAGAGACAGACTTTCAAGTTGCCTTCATATTTCAGATGTAAATAAACTTTTTCTTCAAATGTTCAATAGTGATAATTTTGTGAAAATTCTGGGTTTGTTGCCAGTTCATGAGAGCAGTCCAGATTTCCTCCTTTTCAAACAAGAATTTTACGGATTCTGACATAGGAAATAATATTTCCTATGTGAAACTAAATGGTCATACAACTCTCACTCAGTCTGGTAAAACCAGAAGACTATAAAATGTTGGAAAATATATAAAAGCATTTGTTTCCTTTTCTGTTATTCCTGTGATATGACTGGGTCCCAATTCTACAAGAGATTCTGCATTATCCTTATTTATAAGGTTGTGTTTGCCTTACTGCAATGTAAAGTGTAAAATACCACAAATTAGAATGGTAATATTCTAAAATAAAATAGTCGTATAAATAATGAGAAATCAAACAGAAACAGTTTTTTCTCCTTCTGATTTTTTTTTTTTGAGGCTCTATATTTTTCCAGTCCCAAATATGCATTAAAACTACTTTAAAATCTTTAAAGTGTTCATAGCTAAAAATTAGAAGGCTACTCAATTTGATCATTTTGATTAAGTATATTGTTTCAACAACTTTGGAACATTTCACTCCCACTTGACCACAATTTTACAAATTTTTTAATCTGTTTTTGAAACTAAAATCAGAAGATTTTGTACCAAACAATACAAACGCATGTCTGTTACTTTCAAGAGCTTTATACCATTTAAGTAGAATAATTTCTCAAAAATTTATTCACTCCCCCAAAATCCCAGTAGCTTGGACAAGCCACAAGAGCTGGGAAAGCTATAACAGATCACAGAGAGCAATTAAGACCCAGGTTAGATTCCCTAAAGCAATTTCTAAATAAACCTCCATGTGTTCAGTCTGGGTCCCTCACTACAAGAAAGACATTGAGGGGCTGGAGAGAGTCCCAAACAGAGCAATGGAGGTGGGGAAGGGTCTGGAGCACAAGTCCTGTGAGGAGCAGCTGAGCAAGCTGGGAGTGTTTAGCCTGGAGAAAAGGATGCTCAAAGAGAAACCAACCCATCCGAGCAATGATCACTTTTAAAGTCTGTTTACAGCTGGCATAGCATCAAAACATTAATAATTTCTCAAAACCACACGATTTGGAAGCTATGATATATTCCAAAACCTAGTGCCTTCCCTCTTCTGATTATTGACATCCCTGTCATCACAGTCTCTGAATGTTTTGCTAACAGAAATAGACTTCTACTGAATAAAACAAGCAGACAATATTCTTCATAAACACAAACTAAATAACAAGCTTCTTGCCATACAGGTCAGCCACATGAAATTTACTATGAGACCTCAAAAATTTTGCAGAATGTGAAAAAAGTTATTTGAAAATTAACTCCTTAAAGTAAACAGCCTATGCAAAACTTGGAGCAGAGTATAAAAGAAATATGCACATACACTTGTATATTTTGTGTGACTAGGTTTTCTAATGACCAATCAGAGATACTCAGAAAAAAATCACAAAAATTATTCAGTGGTGTTTTCTACCACTTTTGACCACTTTTAATTACATGTAATTCAGAAACAGAAACAAATTTATGTTGGCCCCTTTACTCTTGCACTGGTGTTTCTCACCCTCTTTGTCTATGTTAAAATTACATCCAGGAATTTTTTTTTTCATGAAATGCATTTCCTATTTGAATTGGAAAAGCCCATCTCCCCCAAGTATTTATGCTATTTAATCTGTGAACAAAGATTTAAATGTCTGAAAGCCTTCAAGAAAATCTATTACTTTACATTTAAAGGTTAGATTTTAAATGTTTCAGTATCTACCTCTTCTTCTGCATTTCTGTTGGAATTGCTGGATGTCTCTTGCAAGCCTGTTCAAACTACTTTCCTACTACATTTTAAGAAACTGGCTTTCTGATTAATAAAGTGCTGTTTCACCAGTCTTTCCCATCCAAGCAATGTTCTCCTTACTTACACCCGTGATTTCCTGTACATATACTCAAATTGTTTTGACCTACAGTTTGAGCCTCAAAATCTTCTGACAAAGATGGCTGCTGTTTCCAATTGTGTCTAAATAAAATGGACTTCATTTGGATAGAAAAAGCTCCAAATTTTATAATTAGAATCTATCTCAGTACGAGTGATGTGTGTTCTAGAAGCGCTGGAAGATAGGGCTTGCTATGTGCATCCCCAGCACCTCTCCCTCTTACCCTGGCTTTGCAGTGAGGCACCATAGAGGTAGTTTCAGCTCATTTGGGAGAAGCCAGAGCTGTAGCACTGGATTTTATCTTCCTTGAATGGCCCAGACTAGCATCAATTCCCTTCCTGATCATTGCTACACCTCACTCAATAAGGGTAAGGCCTTATGAAGGTCTTCTTTCTAAAGGTGACAGCACCTATCCTAAAAACAGAGAGAAAACCCAGAGACAGAGCAAGTCACTGTGCCACACTGCAGGGGCCACAGTGGGAAAAGGGAGCAACCTCCTCACCTGCCATGTCTACAGGTGCCCAAGGTACTGCTCAGTTTGATTAGCCAACCCACACACAACGGAGAAAGCTGGAGCATTATTGCTCTAATTATTCTGCTCCTTTTCTCTGCCTTTTCCTGCCTCCCTCACCCCTGGGCTCTTGAAAGAAAGGCTCCCAGGAGTTTCCATTCAAGTGGACTGAAAACAGTGTCAGTGGGGGCTGACTTCTGCAGCACGGGTTGCTGTCATCAGTGACCTATTCATCAGCACCAGCACCAGCCTGGCTTTGTCTTCTGCCCCCTAAACAAACTGATGGCAGACTCAGTTCTGCTGCAGAAATATTGTGAATTAAACAAAGCACAAAGGGAGCAGGCAGCAGGGTTGAAACATTTAGTGGAAATAGGGGAGCTGGTCAATAAAAGGGGATGGAGACTGGATCAAAAGGGGATGACTTACAATGGGACAAGGGCTAAAAAGGGGTGTGCACTATCCTGCAGGTCAAAAATGACAAAACCTTGTGGTCCCGAAGCTGTCACCTTCTGCACAGTAGGGAGGGATCCGGGAGCAAGGAGAAATGCAAAGCTAGCAGCTCAATATATAGGAAATGTACAAAGGAAAAAAAAACATAAAGGGTCAAATTCTAGGGTGCTTGAAACAAGCTGAGACCACTGATCTCCATGAACAAAACAGAATAAATGCTTAGAGGAGGTACTGGAAAGAAAGAGAAACAAAGGATGATAAGGAAGAGAGATTTTGGCTTAGGGGCTCATCTCAAGCTTGGGACAGCTGGCTCCATTTCAAGACTCTGCCATGTGTTTGCTGTGGGACCAGAAGTGAGGCATTTAATCTCTGCAGTTCAGTCCCCATCAGTGAAGAAATACTTAGGGAAAGGATATGGCATGCATTTTATCTGTAGAGTACCCTGAGTTCAGCCACATTCATGTAAAAGTAAAATAGTTTGTTGAAATGGAAAGATGTAAAAAAATTCCGTATTTTTGAATTTTTCTATTTTGGAGGCATTTCAATGGATCACATTTACTCTTAAATAAGTTTTCAAAGCATTAAACTTCCATTCACACCTTTCTATCATTTGCTGCCTTTGAGGTTCTGAATACAAATATCTGACCGGTGTCCAGTGAATACAGATATCTGAATGCTAGCCAGAGATTTTCCTCTTCATTCTTTTTCTGGTTTTCCTACTTTACCTTCTGCTCTTGTGCCAGGTTCCAAAATGCCTTCTCTTCTGGAGAAGGTTAGAGGGGATGAGAAAGAGTAAAATTGTAATGCCTGTGGCCTTCCAAAAAATAAGTTAAAACATTAATGATATTTGAGAAAAGTAATTTCCTCAGTTTAAAGGGGTTTGGTACATTTTCAGTGAAAAGAAGTTTTTTTTTCTTCCATTCTTCCTTCGTGTAATTTCATTTAATTTAAATATATTTTTCCTCCTTAATGTTTCACAGAATGAAAGGAAGCCCAGAAGAGTAAAATAGCTAGAGAAAACAGAATTTCTTTGGATGTTAAAAGACCCACATGCATTTCAGCTATGCTTTTTAACCCCTTGGAAATCTGAAATAAAACTCTGGTGCCATACACACATCATGAGAAAATGCATTTGTTTAAATGCTGGTCTGTGGGACCAACCTTGATAATCATAACAGAGAATTCTGGATCCTGCCAATCCCTATGGAATTCCTATTCCAATGGATTCCTATACCCTTTGTTGGGGTGACTGCAGCCAGAGGGAACACATCTTGGCTGCCTTGAGGTAGTAAAATACTTTCCTCTGTCTTGGTAAAAATTAAGAAAGGTGGGTTCTTAAGGCATGTACTACCAATAATAGATGTACTGGATAATATAGAAAATCTGCCTGTGTCCTTAACACCTGTGCATGGATGGCACAAAATTCCCTGCCCCACAGATGAGCTGATATTTGTCAGACAGAGCTGCCCAAGGGCGCCTAGAAAATGCCTGAGCTGCCCAATCATCAGCTGCTCCTCACCATGGTAGCTCCACAAAAACCAATTCCCAGATCTGTCCTCGGAGTTTAAATGCTGGCCACCTGGCTGACAGTCTCACAAGTAATAAAATAATTCAAACAGGTCAAGTTACCAACTCAGAAACAGTGAGGGGTTTTTTTGCTTCATGCCACGGAGAGGAAAATTTCCAGTCTTCGTTCAGAATTGGCCATCATTATTAAATGCACACATGGATGGGCTTTTTGGCCGTGATATAAATGACTTAAAGCTGTGATTCAAATAGGTCTATAAAGTGCTTCTATGATGTTCCTCTCCCTTCTTTTTTCTTTTTTTTTTTTTTTGAAACTGTCTCTGCTCCACTGTTCTTTGTAGAGATAAGCCCTTGAAAATCACCCTTCTTAAGGTGTAAACTTGGCGACTGTACATTATAGTAAAACATTTGATTTGTTATAGGCTAGAAAAACAGAGAAGTTGAAACCTCTTCATGGTGTATTAAAGGTCACACAATTATAATAAAATTTTGCTCCAGCAGCTCTAGTCACAGACAAAATCAGTCTCAAATTTCCAGCGAACAATGAAGTCCCCACAGAGTTTCAGCTTCCCCGGGAAATCAGGGTATCTCAGGCTGTGTTGATTTTAAGAGTGTCCTGAATGCCCATCATAAAAAAAAATGTGTTACTCAACACAGTCACAGCTCTTTCAGGGTCCCCTGATTGGAAAAAAGCTTTTTCTGTGGGCCATGGCACTTTTCTGGTTCCAGGAACCCAAAGAGCAGCAAGCTCTACTCTGTTCGGGTGAGACGCCACAAGGTTGAATGTCATTTCCTAGCATGCCACACATCAAAATAAAATAATAGTAATACAGAGCACAGAACGACATGCTCACAATACAAGCTAATCTTCCTGCTTCCCATCAAGCGAAACATATTGACAACTGACAATAGGCAATTAATAGATTAATGAGTATAGCTCTTATCTGTCTACATTATGAGTTTATCTGGTTGTAACAGGATGAACACAACACGAGCCTGCGCTCGCAGGAGGGCTGTCCCAGTAGGAATGAGATCATTGCAGCAAGATATGAATGTAGTATTTTGATTACCAGGTATCACTCAATGGAACAGAACCACCACACTCACACTTTATTCTATACATTTTTAAATTATTCAAGGGCAAAGAACAGAATATAATTTGCTAGAGAGAGAATTAGAGGGAAAGTTTTACAAAAGCAGGAGAGATTAGGTTTTGATCCAGGGTTAAGACCACTGCCTCTGGCACACACAGAATCCGTCAAGATAGGTAGTGGAATGTGAAAAAAACCTTTCCACTTAAAACTGAGACTAAACTCAGTGATGTCTGTAATGCTGAATAATAACAAACTTTTAAATTCCTTTGATAACCCAAATAAAATAATAAAGCACACAAACTAGTTTTTTGATGGTTCTAACTTGAAAAAATGGGGCTGTTTCTGGCAGTAGTAAGTTCACTCACACCATGGATAAATTTAATCTACAGAAGCACAGAGGTGCACTGGAAGATGCTGTGCTTCATGAGGAACCTGCAGAAAAGCAGATTTTCCTGCTTTTACCAAAGGACCTGGGTAGGAGGGCGAACAAGGTATGAATCTGGGGAGCCAGAGAACCATTATCTCAGTTGCATTGACATTTTCTCCCTGGAACTTGGCAGTTATGTATTTCCCCAGCTTTGTGCTTACTTGTTCCCATTTCCACCACAGAAGGAAGCCAGATTTACTTCTCTCGTGCCCAGAGCCAAGTTCTGCCTGCTCTTCCTCGCATGTGTAATCTAAGTTTTCTCGAGGGGTCCGTTTGTACAGATAAAGTGAATTTGCCCTTGATAGCACTGTGAAGTTTCAAAGCAAATATTGTGATGGTTTTTGTGGGTTGGCAAACACAATCTGCAATTTGCTGTGTGGAAATTGCTGTCCTGCTCCAGAATTATGCAGCTTTCATAATGACTGACGGCATGAGGCAAACGCAGCAGGACTGTTGCACGTTGATCATTCTCTACAATTTTGCTCACAGGCTGTTTATTTGGTTTCTTTCAGAGCCCAGGGCAGCCAAAAGAAAAACACCAGTGGAGTGAACTTTGGATCAAGCTTGGTGTTATTCCATTGCAATACACCAGACAATAAGAAGTGAGAGGTTTATTCTGATTTCATCAGTCCCCTGATGATGACAGTCCCCCAGGCATGTGGCTGTGCAGGTTCAAGGTACTGCTGTCCCAGCTACTCACTACCAGCCCTTGCAGAGCAGCCTGTGGCTTTGCTTCACCACATCAGGGCACAGGATCAGAAGTCCCTGCCTGGCTGCTGGTCAGTAATTCCAGCAGCAGAGCAGGGGAAGAGCTGCAGGCAGGGCCATTGAAACCACAAAAGCAAAAATCACCACAAGGCATTTCAAACCTCCTTTTACATGTGGACCTCTGCTGTTTTAAACTACTGTCATGGGAAGGGGCTCAAAAGCTACTTCTGCATGCGTCTGTTTGGATGACAAAAAAGAGCTATATGAGCCCAGAGAAATATGGAATTGTTCTATACTGCATTGAAGAGGGAATTCAGTTTGTGTCTCATTTTTAAGAGCTAATATTCTTTTATCTGATCAAATGGTAAACAGCATTGCTAAATCAAGTTTTGATGGCATATGTATTTGCAAACAAAACTTTATATTCAACCTTTTCTAAGATGATCCCACAAATCCGTGTTGATATCCTCTGTGGTCACATTTTTAAAGAGCTTGAAAAATAGAACAGCCTCCCATGCACTGCTTTAAACCATGTACATGCACTTCTACATTTCCTAATTGAATGGGACCTTCTAGGCATGCAGTGAAAAGCAGCTCTGGAAAATCAGCGTAGAGAGGGACAGAATGTTTTCCAAATGCTGATTTAATTCTGTACTTGGGTATTCTATTTCACAGGAAAACAAACTAAAATTCCCCCACTGAGAACTGCAATGTGTCATTCAAACACATCCCTCATGCTTCAGGGATGACATTTTCATGGATGCCTCCCAGAGCACCCTGCTACACTGAGCTGAAGCTCCTGGGCCCTCTGAAAGGAAATGTACACACAGGATGGCACAAAAGCTGTGAGATACCACCCCTCTCTTAAACACACTCCTTCCACAGGCTCTGCCTCCCATCATTTGGGCTGGATGCCTCAGGACTAGTCTGGTATCACAGCCCTGTCACCTTGCTTTGTCATTCCTCTTCCCAGGGTTTGAGGAACCCTGGAATGCTGGAAGGCACAAAACCACCTGAACTATCCCCTGGCAAAACCAAGCCATGAGTGTTTGACACAGCTTGGTACATTTGCTCCTCATGCTCCTTGGTACATGCTCCTTCTTAGGGGCTGAGAAGTCCCAGGTGTTTTCCCCCAGCATTTCTGGAAAAACTCTTCAGTTTTATGGATCAATCTGGGACCTATAGTTTGTGGTTTCTGGGAAGAACTGCTGACAGAAATATCAAGAAACATCCCCAGCCCGCATTACTGAGAGATGCTTTGAGATTGGAGGGTAGGAAACCAGTTTGAGCAGAGCGGTTGTGACTCACTCGTTCTTTGATGCCATGTAATGATGCTAAAGAAGTCACTGAGGAACTTTGCTGCCTAGGGAGAAAAAACTGGTGCAGAGAAGAGCAGCCTTTGGTCACATAAAGCCACTTCAGCTCTTTAGGTGGGTGATGCCTACTTGCAAGATTTTTCATTTAGAAAACAATAAAAAAAAAAAAAAATCTCTCCTCGAACTATGTTTGAATGTGTGGACCAAAACTGGTTCAATAGGGAGCAAGGGAAAGAAAAACAATGGACAAGAGCCAACACTGCTGACTGCTAATAGACAACAGCTTCTCTTGACATAAAATGGTGCTGCTCTACCGAGGTCAGGGGAAGCAGCAATGTTTTATCTTAGCTAAACGATATCAGGACACAACTATTTCTCTATTTTATATTGTAATTAATACTTTAACATACTTAAATGTTTTCCTGTGAAGGAGTTAATGAAGCCAAGCTTAGATCTTCGGACACATTTACAGCCCATTATTTAAGATACAGGAAAAAGTAAGGTCCTTTAAGAAATGAAGCAACCTGAGCCGTTTACCAAAACAAAGAGATCACAAGACATGTTAAGCAGCAATTGAACCAAAGGCTACCTTCCAAACTGGCATTGCAAGGCTGAAACAGGCAGGACAAAGGATTTCAGACACACTTAGGCTGGGGGAAAAAACAAACCCAAAAATGTCAGATAGGTGCAGACAAGAAAGTTGGCTCAGGGATGGTTAAGTTCTGATAGCAAATATGTTAACCATAGAATATTTCCTATGCTCAGGAAAGGCAATGGAACCATGTTTGCTCTTTGCAAATAAACAGGATTGCACTGTGGGTAGAACCAAATTTGGTATTAATTCTGTCCTTTCACTATTGATCCCTGCTGCTTTCCCCAGTCCGGAAAACCTACTGGTGATTTGGCTCAAAAGGACAGCACAACACAAAAGAATCAGAAGCCATTTGAAGACAGCACATTCTCCCCTCTCCCCATCAAAGCATAGCTCTGTTCTACCAACCCTTTGGCCCTCTGTCTTGGTCTGAAATAACAGAAATAACTTGGCAGAAGAGAGTGAGAGTCACAGATCACGAGCCCACTCAGTGAACTCTGGGAGAAGGAGTTCCCCTTCTGCCCTTCAGTATTTTCATGTATGCAGTACCTCCCTTGTGATGAGAGCTACCTACATGGGGAATATCTGGTTTAGTTCTATGCACAGAAGCTACTTCCATTCAAAATATTTGTGGAAAACCACCAGTTTCAGATGTGTGGCTGAGAAATCTCCAAATAAAACAGAGGAGGTTTTAATGCAAATATAAAGCTCTTTACAAATATCAGACTTTGTGACATAACATCAGCTGTGAATGTAAAACAACATAGGGATGTGTTTTCCTGCAACAACAAAAATTTAAAGATCAAATACCTTTTCCTTCAGATTCCCTATGCTGATTTCTGAGAATCTAATGAAACACAAAGTATGTTAGCAAAGTAGAACGTTTGCATATGCTTCATTAATTAGTTTGGCAAGGCCTCCACCACCAAAGGTGCACGTATTTTTACACAGGCTTCAGCAATCTGCCTTGGAGCTTTCAGTATTCATGTTTCTACACTATTTGTGCTCTGTATCATTTCATTATATCTATATATATGTATATTTTTTTAACAGATCTTGGACTTTGTCATTCTGCTAGGATTTCTAAAAATATCCTTTCAGAAGAACTTTCATTGAACTTGACTGGAATAGGAGAGGTGGTGCACATTTTTCCTTTTCTTGGAGCTCCTCTGTCCTACAGTAATGCTGTCCTGTAATCTTGGCATCATGTTTCAAACTAAGCTCATGATGAGCTTAATTTTCAGTAGAACTGACTGTGAATTTTCAGATGGAACAACTTCTCATTGGAATACAACAGCTTGTTCAAGCAGAATGTTTTAGGCTTTGACAACCTCGCAGCTCAACACAGACGGGGATGTCTTATAAAACTGCTCCTGGGGCTCCTGAATCAACATTCTTTGGCAAGGGGGTGATGGACTTCCTAAGTTTACTGTGACACCTGAGGAGCTGCTTCCTCCCAGTTTGAACAGAAACAGGAATAAGAAACAGGTTTGTTTCTGAAGCCAGTGTTTCTGAATTTCCTTTCCATCTCCAATTCCAATTCTTTACATCCCACCCCACACCCAAACATCCCAACAAAGGTCTTCTGGCAACACAGAAATGTTAAATACCACCTTCTCTGGTCTGGTTACTGACAGTAGTAAGGGGGCTATAAGGGAAGCACTGAGAAAAGTGATACAGCAGCAGGCTCTAGAGCCTTCACACAGATTTACCTGACTGCTGAAGCACTGGATGGCTTGAGAGCTTTTTCCATCCAGGTCCAGCCCAGCTTTCACTTTGGGTTTTATTGTAGGAAAAAGGTACCCAATGCCAGTCACTTGTGGCAGTACTTAGCATTACCCAACAGTTAACAAGAATGCTCTAGAACATCCCAAAGTAACAGATGGGAAAACCCACATAAATTACTGTAATGCATTAAACTCCCAAAACAAAGGGCACATCCTCATGCAGAACCTGTCCTGTCTCTCCACAAATAATTTCACAACATCATGAAGAATCTTCCTACACCTTAGAAAAATACGAGGAACAGGGAGTATAAAGGAAGGGAAATGCAAAACATAAGAGGCTTGGGGAAGTGCCTTCCTTTTCTTTTTTCCCCACACAATTATTTTCACCTTCTCTCAAACATAAGTGTACATTCACGTCACTTTGTGTGGCCCTTCAACCCCTAGAAATCATCAAATATTCACTGTTTCTGAATTTAGGAGCAACTTGCTCGAGGTTTATGTGCTCCCTCTGAGAGCTCCACACCCATTCAGAGGCAAGGGCTGGACCACAAGCTAGAGCATAACATGGTCTACACCTCATAAAATGCACTGCACCTCCTGAAAACCAGGTAGCCCTTGGCCTCAATCCTGCCTGCTGTGCACTGTGTGCAGCCATTAAATAAAGCCCCCAGCATTTTACTGAGCTTGAACAGTCACACTGGACAAGATAACAGGATCAATGTGGGAGATGAGGGTAAAGACCAAACACTCTGGAGATGTCCTGGCAAAGATGAGTAAACAACAGCCCTCCACAGAGAAGGGGGATAGAAAACTTAAATCACACTGAAATTTACCAAAGCTTAAAGCTGCTTACAATAATGGCCAAGGGTGAACGATTCATTTCAAACCAGGCCAAATTGAGGAAAAGAACCTTGATGCACGCACCAATTTTGTTTCTCAAAGTCAAGAATTGCCTAATCAATAGCAGTGCTAAAAGGAGATGGGCACTCTCAGGGGTACCATTAGAAAGAATTGCACTGGATTTTAGCCACCTGGCTCCCAATTGCTTTAATAGCCATCACATGGCTAAAACCCAGGCTGAAGCTTTAAAAGTTTACCCCTTGGTCTTCCTGAGCATCCACTGCTGTCAGGTGGCAAATGCAGAGCAGCAGGAGGGACTGCAGGATTTACTCCTGCATTGACCAGTGCTAGAGCATGGCCAAGAATTTGCACTACTGCTGCTGTAAGTGTCACTTACTGGGTGAGGAAAGGCAAAGCAGGAGAGGGCAAAAGGGGCGAGTGAAAGTGAAAGAAAGTGTACTTAACCCTTCCACTGTTGATGTGTTGATAGCAGCCTGCACCAGGTACTCACATCACTGGCCTAATCCAATCAGCCCCCCTCTTCCATTAGCTAAAAATAAACTGGCACTTTTTAGGTAATGCTCTGACTGCTCCCCCCACTCCAAACTGTGCTCCAAATCTTAATGGAAAACCTTCAAGGAGTTGAAGGTTTTAAATCAAATAAAGAAGCAGACAGAAGGAGAAAAATCCAATCAGAGCAGAAAGGGTTGGATCAGCCAGGAACTGTTTTTCTCCAATTGTCACCAGCACTGAACTTCACAGGAGTAGTAGCAGGAAAGACAGAAGGAGGGAGAAAAGAAAAGAGGAAGGAGGGGTTTCTCTCATGCTCCTATTAGACATAATTTTACAGAAGAAAAGGTGGTGTCATGTCAACAACATCAGGGCTTGGCTTGGTTCCTGGGCCTACTCATGGTCACCTATGGGATGGTGAGCACGCCGACTCCTTTCTCAGACATCTCCAGAGCCTTCCAGGGAAGAGGAGGGAAATTGGCATTGGCAGCAGCCCCCTCTCAAGAGATCACCTTATGGTGGTGCTCTCATAGAACATAGAAATAACCACCAAGATCCACCACCTTTTGAGAGGAAGTAGAGTAATACTCAGTGCATCACAACTTGAAGTGGAAGAGACCTTAAATGTCACTAGACCAGGTTGCTCAGAGTCCTGTGCAACCTTGGTCACCTCCAGGGATGGGACATCCACAACTTCTCTGGGCAAATAGCTCCAGTGCTTCACTGCTTCCATAGTAAAGAATTTCTTCCTAATATCTAATCTAGACCTACTCTCCTCCAGTTTGAAGCCATTCCCCCTTGTCCTATCACTCCCTGCCACTGGGAAAAATTCCTGCTCACCCTTCTTGTAAGCACCTATTTGAGCACTGGAAGGATGCTATAAGCTCTCCCCAAATATTGTCATGAAGAACAACAAATCAAAATGTTTCCACGTTGAAGTTGTTGGGCAAAGGGAATAGAGAAAATAAGTAAATGAAGGAATATAAAAACAAAACAAATTAACAGAAAAATATCCCCAAAAACTGAGTTTGTAATTTAGGATGAGTGAAAAAAAAAAAAATAATAGGATTTGTGTACTATCAACACTCCTGCTACCCATTTAGAAGACTGAACATCCAAAGTTTAGAAGGCTAATGCTTAGATACTGGTTAGGAGAGAAGAAAGGGAATGACAAAAGATTTCCCAAAACACTAGATAACTGCTACGGGTGTCCAAAAACTAGGAATTTTATACATATACATATATACACACATATATACAAATTTGAATATATTTCGTAGTATGGTCCCTTTTCATTGACACTGACATATATTATATGTACTTTAGAATAATTATTTTGATAAAAAAACCCAAACCAAACATAATGTCCTGAGCCAAAGCAAACACTGGGAGAAAATGAGAGCACTGGGATTTTTATGGAAATAAAGGACAGAAATCTGATAGGGTGCTGTTACTTGCAGGTCTGATCCAGAACCCATTAATTTGATAAGCTTTGATAAGAATCCAACTCCAAGAGCAGGGTGAGGAGCCCAAGAGCATTGGTCAGTGCTACTGTTATGCTGGCTTTTGCAGTATCTCTCTTCATAGACATTAGAGCCAAATCACATCCATTCCCCTTAGCTGAGCTGGACTGGCACTTTGGAAATCCTAGTGCACAGGAAATGTTTAAATCCTCACCATCTGAGGGGTAAGAGCAGCATAGAGCTCAGCTACTGGCTAAATGTGGCTCAAGAAAGGTAGTAGAACTGGCAGGAAGAGAAGAATCAATGGGTTTCAACAATCAAATGAAAAGAGAAGCAAAATAGAAAAAAAGGTACAGCAAGGAAGGGAGAATAGGAAAGACTATGGGAAACTGGGGAGGATGGGAACTAAATTAATCAAAACTAAGAAAGAACTGGGGAAATGGAGACATGAGAAACACAGGAGAGCACTTGAACTCGCAAAGTAAAAACAAGCAAGAGGTGTATTGGAGGCAACAGAAGGAAATAGTGAGGCAATGAGAGAGAGAAAGAAAAGGAAGGGGAAAAGATGTGAAAAACTGAAAATGGCAATATGTAGGAGAGAAAATGGGAGAGAGGAAAAGGGAGGGAATGAGAAGGAATTGTACAGGCAAAGGACCAGAAAGAGGAGAACAATCCTAGGGAGCCTGCTGTGGTGGGTCGCAGAGGAGTTCACAAGCCCATGCACTCCAACTATTTCTTTTTGATTCTATGTCATTGTCAGGCTTCAGACTGCAGCTGCAAATTGTTTGTCTGGCAGTTCTGGTAGGTTTGATTCAATAACTCCTGTAAGAGGGCAGGCAGGATATCAATGCTGCTTTATTGCCTTTTTCTCTGCCTACAATAGCAATCCTCCAGTTATACAGAATTATAAAGTGCCATCACTGGGGGTTGTATCTCAGCATAGTCACATCTCATCTTCCTGGGCTATAATAAGCTGGGAAAGGTAGAAGTCTGAAACTACATGAGCTTTGTGAAAGGATTAACATTGAGGCCTAAAGATTGGCACTGAGCAAACAGAACCTCACCTCCCAAGGACCACGAGGGGAGCTGGGGACACGCTGCTGGATCAGCTCCACCAAAATTCACTTGGTCACCTAGGTCAAGCCTCGCTCCAGCCACTAGTGGACAAAGCACTGACACTCCAGAAAGTTGTAACCACAGCTGGGAAACAGAGAAAATAACATGTGTGCTCCTGGCAGTTGGGTAACTTTTCATGCCTCTCTCCACATCCTTCAGATACAAGCTCTTTAAAAACAGCCATGCAGCAACATTTAACATCAAATTGGACTTACTGATGTGGACCATTTTTCCTCCTGGAAGTTCATTCCTTCAGGCTGTGGCAGGTGTAACTCTGCAGTCCGACACAGAGAAATTTCACCAGCCTTGAGTTTTCATGACCTGCCAATAACAAGAGGCTTTCAGTTACACAATGTCATCGCATAGTACCTTTTACAAACACTAAATTCAGTTTAAAATGTCACAGCAAAACAGGAAAACCTTCACACAGAAAACTGCCTATGAGGCATTTTATTTGTATGTCTTATAAAAAAAAATCAGAAAAATTCCTGACACATTGTTCTGGTTAAAGCCACGCAAATCAGAACACAACTTGTCATTCAGGCCTGGTCATTACAAATATTGGGAGTACCTGAAAGAAAGAGACCAATTTAATCTGCTTAAACTTTGCCTCTCATATACACATATACAGAAATCCCTGTTTCATTGTAAAAATCATAGATGGATGGGTTTAAAACTGGGTCTAGAAATCATTGTGATTTTACACTGCAGTTTATTCCATATATTTCCTTCCTTTTGAGTCACACTGTTCAGCCTCCTACTTATTCTTAATAGATTAATTTGCAGTTGCTCCCTCGACATTTCAGCCTTTCATGGTGGAGAGCAATTCCTCTCATTTCACTCATCAAGGCTCCATATAATAATGAAAGTTCCTACAGGTCACCTCTGTCATGCCTTATTTCCTTAACCCCTTTAGCCTTCTACCCTGATAAGCGTTCTTAAACCTACAGCTGTCCGCGTTAAGGCAAAAATAAAATTTCTCCTGCAAGTGATTCTGTACCACACCAGTTTTATAGAAAATGTGACTATAACCATGTGATTTCAATTCTCCAACTCCTTTACACTGTCATAATATCCTATTTGTTTTTTCCAAGCAGTTATACACACAAAACTGCTGAGATTCTTCTCTAATAACCCTGGGTCTCTTTTTTCCTCGGTACACTGGATAATAAGAATTCTGCCGTGGTTCACCAGCTCTAGACCTACTGTTATAGCCACTAAAAGATCCAAATCATCCTCATCTGGGTGAGAATTGCTTCTTGCTTGTTTGCTTAATCTTTTCATTAGGCAGAATAATCAATGACTGCTATTTTAGTTGTTATAATATTACAGAGTAGAATTGATAGTCAAGATTCTGAGCTGCCATACATTGGCAAGTCCCTAATATCACTTCACTGGTCCAGCTTCACACGCTAAATAGATGCTTCAAAAAAAACCGGGTGCACCACCAGTTTGAATTTTCCAGTTGCTCCTTATGACCACTGCCTGTTTTCCAAGTTGTGGCCCTGCTCTGTGGTTACATGGATATAGGGGAAAGTCATGACACAGCCTTTACAGGCAAACAAGCAGGCTCTGGGTGCAAGTGAGGAAGTAGCTGGAAGTGTCCAAAAGTAGCCCTGTCCTCCCAAGAAATCCACATTAAACCAACGAACCATGGTGTTATTTAAAGAATGATTTTACACTGCATCGTATTCCAAGTTGTCTCTTCTGCTGTGCAATCTGTCCTTTCCACGGGAGACAAAATATTTCTGACCAGCAATGTGGCGCTAAATAAAACAGCTGCCATTCCCACACACAGCTTTGTGCATCTTTATGGGGAGGATACAACAGTCAGCTCAAAGCAATTCAGTGCTCATTGGGTTGGGGATAATTTTCTGGCAACTAAGGATGGCACTGAGACCACAAGATCATTTCAAATAACTGCGGAGGAGTCACAGGATAGCAACACCTTCCAGTCTCTAGAGACCTGGAATTGATTTGAACTGGTCTACCACTTAAATGGAGAAAAGCTATTATCCCATCACTAATCTCTTGAGCCATTCAGTCCCACTTGAAGCAATTTTTTCTTCAATAAGCTATTTTACATATTTCACTTAGTCCCCAATCTATGGGAGAAGCTTATCACATGATTTGTTTAAAAAGATAAATACCTCTCCCCTTGGCATTTCTGTTTATTCTGGGGTTTGTTGCTAACATGACAGAACTATTAAACATGTTCCTCCTCTTCTCTCCTTATGGAGCCCTGCTTTTCTTCCTACCATTCCCAAAATAAGACAACTTCTTGTTAGTTTTTGGAAGAAGATCCAGCCTAGAAATATGTGTTCTGGTTTTTCTTCCACACAAATGTAAATTTACTGCCCTCAACCATCATAGCAGCCAGCAGTACAATGCTGATACCTACTCCATACTCAAGAAAGGTAAAATCCAGGATTTGCAGCGCAAAACCAGAGAATTTCTAAAGATGCATTTTGCAAAAGCAATCTTAATTTTTCTGGTGCATTCATGGGCAAAAGGTGGACGCAGTGCCCACAAACAAGCAAAGAGGCTGTAATTATCAAGAATATCTTAAAAATTAGGTCTTTGGTGCCTGAAACCAGGGAAGTGAGAGCTGCAGTTTGGCAGTAGGGCCACACTGGCCCAGCAGGGGAATTCTTTGTGATGAGAAATCAAACGCACGCTCACATTCAAACCTCTCAGTTTCTCCCACTGTTTTCCCTCTATTTTGTGCACTCAGAGGAGCCTGTTTTGTCAACTCCATGCTTTCCCTTCGTTAAGCATTTCCTCTGTAGCTTCTCCCAGCACCAAATTTACTCAGCCCTCCTCCATCACTCCCAGAATTAGAACTGGTGCCTTTGAAAAACCTGGGCTTCCTTCATTTCCAGGCAGTTCCTTTCAGCTCCTGCTCACCCCACAGGTTACACTGCTGGAGCAGCACTGCTTTGATACTGCTCCTCTGGCAGCAATTAGAATCAAATCAGCACCAGGCTGTTTATAAAAAGGGATGTTGCTGTAATGACACTATCAATTCTTCCAAACATTGTAGCTATTTATCAAGTGATTAAAGTGGAGTAACTTACTCCAGGTTTACTAGCCTATTTTCCATTGGAACTTAAAAGGTTTTACTGCCTCAAGTATGCCACTTGCACTGCTAATAATTTCAATTTTATTACATTATCATATTTTTTAGATTTATTTCTAGGTTTTGCATAAGATTCAAATTGTTACCCAGTTTATAAAATAATGTGAATTTATCTTGGTCAAAAATCACATTAGGATAATTATCTTGCCCTTTTGGCAGATAATTTTGTTTGTAATATATTGGAAATGCTTATTTTTTGTCTTTCTAGCCCCTCATTCTCGCAGAATAGGCTATTTTTTCCTGAAACAGGCAACTCCATCTCCCTCTCACTGTCAGGAGCTGTCAGGTCTCCTCCCATTTTCCCCTCTCCATTGGGGGGAAACCCAACAAAAGGTGCCTGCTCCTGCCTCCCACCTCCCCAAAGCAGCAGGATGCAGATACTACTGTATCTGCCAAATTAAAGACTATTTAGTCAGAGACTAAATACTTGCTAAAACTCCCAAATGATCAGAAAGATGCTACTTGTCCAGTATCAGAAGATAGTTGAAGCAACTAAGGATGGATTAAGCAAACCACACCTGACCCTCTGGCCAGGGTCTCTGACCCTGGAATGTCTGAAAAGCCACCCATGATCTTCATCGTCAGCACTTTGATTCACTGAAATTAGATTTTTCAATTTAGAGGACATTTTAATATTTAAAAAGCACAAATTCACAATTAGATGAAAAATCTACAATTTTTGGGTTAGGTTTGGGATTTTGGTTTGGGATTTTTTGTGGGTTTTTTTGGGAGGTGGGTTGGGGATTTTTTGTGAAAAATATTCAAAATACCACTTATTTAGGAGAAACAAAAATCAACTTCAGGAAATACTAAATGTCAACTTTTATTTAGAATGCATGGGGTTTCCTTTGTAACTTTACAGCATTACTATAAAATAAGAATTTATACTGACATGTTTTAAGTTGACATAAGAATTAGTAAAATAAAATACCTCCTTCTACTTTATTAAGGACATATGCTGTCTAGTACTGATGGAAACAGCTCTTTAACAAAATCAAATAAGTGGCATTCTGACAGAGGAAAAAGGATAGCAGTATTCTGAGTATTGAATAAGTTAAAGGAGGACTTTTCAATATTTCTAAAATACTTTATTCTAATATTCTAATTCTAAATTTCAGTGATTCTAGTTCTATCAAGCACTCATGACAGAAGTACTAATAAACAAATACTGGGTAATAGTCAAGAGGTTTTGAGGTATGATGTTGAAATATGAGCCTTTTTTTGAGCAAAATATATTATGTAGCCTAGGAGCTTCACAAAAGCAATTCCCTCCTTGTGTTTTTCCCTGTTTCTTGTCTAAGAGCCTAGGAAGCTACAGGGTGTACCCCATCTTTTTTCTGCTTTAATGGAGGCAGAGAAAAAGAAGCAATCCAAAACTGGACAATACCTAATTCCCAAAACAGATGAAACAAATTTTGCTTAAACATTTGGGTCTGCACTCCAGTTTGGTACTAAAGTGAGGATCAGTTTACACATTTGTGTCATTTCTGATGACAATACTAAGGAATGTGTACAGCCAGAAAATCATGCATTTCTGGGGAGAAAGGTCCATTTCTGGATCTACCTTTGTCCTTCACTGTTGCTGGGAAGTCAGGCAACATTGCATGCCATTGTGCCACTGTCCATGGCCAGGGAGCCAGCGTGGGGACAGCACACCCACGGCAGCAGCCAGGCACCAGGGAAGCAGCTCAGGCTCTCTGCACCGGGAACTGGTTCAGTTCTGTGGATTTCAGTGGAGCCACAGGGAGATTGCACCAACAATTTGTACAAATCACAATCCAGACTGGTTGGCAAAAAAGTTTGAGTGCTTTGCATGCTCTGTATTTCTGAACACTTTTTCTCTTGTAATGACACAGTGAAGAAGCTGATGATCATAAATATGGAGTGTATCACCCTGTCCTTATTGCTTTTGCAACATAATACATGCATCTCAAATAAATTAAACATGTGGCATATAAATTCAGTTCATGCTTTTTGGGGGTTATCAAAATCCTGAGAAACCAAAACTCTGAAAATCACTTGTCAAAACGTTCTGGGATGAAGTAGTTAAGCTGTCATCAACAGCTTAAACACTGTTTATTTGAATATGTAAAGGAACTTTTTGAACAAAACAAAAGTACAGAGTCTGTTGATCAGAGTTCTTTCTCCACATGTCTTAATTCTGTTTCCCTGGTCTCCTGGGGAAAAAAAAATAAAAAACTTCAAATGATGTGCAAGGGCATAGAGACCCTCAGTGAAGAAAGCACTCTGCTCCACTGACACAACTGATGTGACAAAATATGGCAATGGTATTACCATGGCACTACAGGATTATTACTCTGCAGTGCCCATTATTTGAAATGGAGTTACTCAGTGCTTACCACAAAACAGCAAGCAGCATTTTGCAGTAACACAATAAATAACCCATGTCATCTCTGTATCTACACCTTTTGCAGGAGCAGATACAGAGCCAATCTAAAAACAAATCTAAAAGTGCTATAATAATGCTGGAATGACATGCCTCTTAAGCTGTTTACAGCTGACAGACTAAGTGAAATGGTTTGACAAGGAAGAACACAGTATGTGTTGACAGACTTGCTTACTTCATATTTGAAAGGCAAAATTAAAGTCATACTTTTACAAGGTGCAGGGTGCTGCTCACCTGAAGGACATTCTCTTAAGCAAGGCATGGTATTAAACCTCTGCCATCCTCCTCCTCCTGCCTCCCATTTTTATGTGTAGGCCACTAAGTGGCACACCTCAAAAACCAGTCCTGACTGCCTATCTCAGTAATTGCTTGTGAAAACGTATCATTTAGAAAAGTATGGAGAAAGCAACAGTGAGAACAGCCATAAATGTTCACCCTCCGTAATTTAGGGGAGCACAGCAACATATGGGCAGCATTTGGCTTTTCTTACAGCAGGCAGCACTGTCAGGAAAGAGCAAACAAAGGCTGAGTACAAATCCCCTCTGTCCTCAGAGACACCTTTCACTTGATTACAGGATATGAGAGAAAAACATAAAAACACAGTAAATCCTAAAAAAAAGGGAAATAAGAGCTAAGAAGGTCAGAGGAAGGGGCTGGAGACAGGCACTAGGAGAAGCAGAACTGTTGGGCAGGACTTACACAGCTGTAAGGCAGAGGGAAGACTCAAAGGACAAATGATGGCCAAAAAATGGGCTCTCACTTCCTACCTGGTCTTTGCAACCAGAGGCTGTCAGCAGCTCTTGTGGTGGTCAGTGAGAATAATTTGGTGGACTCAGGCCAGCTACTATTGAGGAGGTTTCTTCCCTGCAGAAGTTCCCTCTTTTACTTGGCCCCTCATGTCAGAGGCCATGGAAAGGCACAAGCATTCTCCTTCCCTCCCACTCGAGGCTCTGTTGGCATAGGACAGGTGGCCCCGAGGAGGGAAGAGCCAACACCTGCTCTTCCTTTCCTGTGGATAAGCCCAGAGCTCAGCTGCTGCAATGCCAGCCAGTCCAGCTCTTTTAATGAGCCCTGTAATTGGTGAAAATGAGCCCAAAGTGGCCAAATGAAATCCTCTCGCTGCAGGGAACCATCAGGAGAGCTTTAGGAAAGCTGTGCATTTGGAGGCATAGATGCCATTGCCTTTCCACTGGACTGCCTCTAGCAGCTGAGCCAAGCAGCAGCAAGGAGCCTGGCTGCTGGCAGCACCTGCCCTACAGGTGAGTGCAGAGCTGTATCCAGCTGCAGCCTCAGCCCTGACTTTGTCTGAAGTGCTTCCAAACAGCTCCAGTCTCCATGTTTGGAGCCCACTGGCAGGTCACAAACAGGGACTGCACAAAACTTGTGGTTGAAGCTGCAGTTCAGGAATTGGAATGGTGTGGGGTGGAAGTGGTTTTTCAAACTGATGGAAGTTTTGCCTACATATTTCTTCCCCCACATGAAGGTCATCAAATGTTCGTGTGCCAAATGTTAGAATTGATGCCATCCTAATGAACTCTGAAAACATTTTCCTGTCAAAGCAAATAGAACAAGTTGACATCACTGATCCCAGCATCGACCAAAGAGGAAAAACAAACAAACCATCAGTTAAAAAACCAGAGGGTTTTTTGTGCTCTAAGTTCAAGGATGTGAGTCCAGCAGTGCAATGACAAAGGGGAGCACGGTGCAGATGACAAAAGGGTTACACTCACTGCAAAGGAAGTCGGTCCTGAGACAAAAAAATTGCCTCAGCATCAAGGTCAGGAATATCTGGGCTCCCCCTGCTCCTGCTGTGTGGCACATGAGATCCCTTGTGTCTGAGCTGTGCTGGTTTATTACCTGTAACCTGTGCCACAGGCTAGGACCTGAGTGGAGAGTGAGACCTAGAACTAAGCCCTGTCAGAAGTTGCAGAATGATTGTTCCTAAAAGCAAGCCGGCAGCTTTCAACTTCCCTACCAAGAAACTTTTTCTCTCCTATTTAAGCTAACTGAATTTGCAGCCTTCTTTTCCTCCATCTCCCAGGGCATCTCCCAAACCATCTATCCAAGTACAAACCATGGAATGGCAACCCTGATACAACTGCATGCAAACACAAAGGAAGCATATCTTACAGCTACACTGCTAAATTGGGGTTTGGGAAATCCAGAGACATTTCTTCCTTCTAACACATGATTCCTCTATGTCCCTTGGCAAGCTTGTGAAATCATTGCACATGGGAAATAACCAAACCTTCTCCTTTGCCTCCCCTGCTTGTTCAGAAATGTGGGACAGAGCTCATCTTGCTGTGCACCATTTCTAGCAGAGAAATGTCAGACCACAGCCTTTATAGGTAGCTTGGTGTGGTCAGTATACAACTAATTAAAGCTAATTTCACCATTCCCACAGCACAGACGTTCTGCAGAGTGCACAGTGGGTATGCAAGCCTGGTGAAAGCAGGTAGGTGCCAAGAACTGATGAAGTCCCAATATTAATGTTTCTCTTCAGCTTCTCTGGCCATTTTGTGAAGGAGATTTTTCACAGAAATTGCTATAGGATACAGGTTCTGTTGAAAAGTACAGCATTAAATTTGGGAATAATGACAGAGGAACCAGACCAGAATTGAAAGGATGATACATATTTTGTTGTCCTTACATCAAATACATTTCAATTTTATGTACTGTTTTAATTTCCAGCTCTCCCATGCTCACCCTGTGCCATCACCCATGCTTTTTTGAACTGAAAGGTATTATCTCAGCTCCCATTTCTCCAAAAGTCACTTCTAATCTCAGTCACTCTCCAGCCCTGCAGTTTTCCTTCTCCTTGACAAGCCTGACCACTTAAATTTCTATCAGCTCAGACAACATTTGCCCACACCCCTTTCTGTTCCTATCTCATTTCTTCCCCTTCCAGTTTTTGTGATGCCATCATACATCTATGCCAGCACACAGAGCATGCAGCAGCAGACATATAGATGCTGACTGCCTTCAGAAAAGGGGAAAGGTTGAAGTGAATAACATCCTGTGTATGAATGATTTCCTTGCTTGCTGTACTACAGTGAGCTGTGCTTTCAAATACTGTGATGGATGTGAGTTATGGGTCACTCCCTCACTTGTGAAAATAAATGTCCAACACTTGCCAGTTGTTATACTGTATATTACAAAATTCTATCATTTAAGATTTATGCATTTAGCAGACCAATCACACAAACAATGCAGGTACAGCACAACAGCTCTACTACCAGGGTTTTTTTCCCATTGAGACAGACAGACACACAATCACCCTTAGCCATAAAGTGGTGCTGCATTATCCAGAGGGGGACATTTTATGGACAAAGAGTTTATCATATTCAGAATTTGCCTTGGGTGCAGTAGACTTAGCATGTGTTAAGTAATGCTTAAGTGATTTGCTGAAGTGGCCTAATAGCACAAAACACTCCTGGCTCTATTTGCTTATAGATACATTTCAAGGCACTGATTGAAGTCTGTAGTGCCCTAAATGGTCTGGGACCCAGTTATTTAAGAGATATCATCTCTCCTTATAAATTTTATGTGGTAATTGAGAACTACCAGTTGGTTTCTTTTCCTGGGTGGACAGTGGGATGTCTTAAATGGGAGATACATGAGCCTGGAACTTGTCCTCATCAGCCTTCAGACACAACAGTGCTCCAGAGGATTATTTCAAGGAGAAATATGAAGCTGGTCTCTTCAGTGTGACAAACATCAGTTCATCTCTTGAATGATCTTTTACATCATGTATGCTAGAAAGAGAGCCTGGCTGGGACTGGCCACGAGTTCAGAAAAGCTTCTAGAAACCTTTTTCTCCTGTAAGCACAGAACCAGTTTAAAAGTGGAAAATTTGCACTCTTGCATGCACCACATGTGCCACAGGGTCTGAGCTGTCCTTGCATCCAGGTAATGTCACCAGAGAGACTGGAAACCCTTGCTGATCCCACCTCCTGAAGGCTCCCTTAAAACCCTCACAGTGCCACTGGCACACCCTAGCTAATGACAGTGTGTCCTGGCCACCTGTATTTCATTTACAACCATGCAAAAGTTCCATTTCAGGCTCACTGTCACTGGCAGTGACAGAGCTGCTAGAGCACTGGATGCCCTTATCTGCTTTCTTCAGGGAAACTGATACATAAAATACATAAAATAGCAGGGTTTTAAGATTAAATGCTACAAACACAGATTAAATTACATGCTCTTCATTCCTTCAAGGAATGCTTTTTTCATGGCATTCTATTCCAAGTTTCCTAAATTATTTCTACTTCCACTGACATTTAGAAACATTTAAAACACAGCACAGAGGGAATGCATTAGTGGACAGAAGTGGCCACATGGAGTTCAGGCCCGCCCCCCAGCCACTCCTGAACCTCAGCTGAGCCCACCCAGGACAGGGCTCTTCAGGGGAGAACCAGAGGGGTCCCCAGCAGCGGGGAAAGGTGATCCTGGCACAAACTCTTCTCAAAACCAGAATACTGACTCTTAGGATAATCAAGAATGAAAGCACTGCCTTCAGCCCTGTTTCCATGATGCCAGCAGAGACTGTCTGGTCACCTCCTTGAGAGGAGGCTTGATTCAGGAAGGTTTGCCCTGATGAAAAGGAACCAAGAAAGACAAATAGCCGCCCACTAGGCTAACAGCCTCAGTGGGTTGTTTTGCTGTTTGCTTTAGTTCACTGGCTTAAAAGGGTCAGCAACCCTCATCCTGAGGACCCTGTTAGTGAAGTAGCTTTGAGCAAAATGTATAATTAACCTTTGGAACTCACTGTAGCAGGATATCATTCAGGAAGCATATGAGAAAGATTTTAGTTTTTTTTAAAAAGGAGTGATTATAGGCAACTCTAAAGACAGAAATATCAGTATTTTTATTACAGAGAATTCACTGGTTACAGCCACCAAACACCATACTTCTGGAAATTAAGAATAAACAAAACCAGGGACTAATAATAAATTCTTCACTCACTAAATGGTAGGTGAATAAAATGGGCAAAACCAGTAACATTAATCTAGAATGCTCAGAGTATTCAGAAAGTGCCACTCACAGAGGCAGGAATAGAAACTACAGTTGGTGAATGGATACTTGACCTCTCCATCATGTTAAATTTTGTCTCCAGGTCTTTCCTTCACACTCGCTTACTTTCTAGCTCCCATGTGATGGCCTTTCACAACCTTAGAATTATTAACCAATGTACATAAACCCAGGCTGACCACAAAGATCTAACAGGCAGGTTGAAAGCAATATACGCCCAGAGAAGATTTTAAAGGATCAGGAACCAACTGAAAACATTTTGTTTTACTGTGCAGGAGACTCATAAGGCTTCTGCTAAAAAGGACCCAACTGCCAAACCTGCCTGTGAATGGCATCCTTCAAGTGACTTCTGTCACACTTAGAAAAACTGTAAAATCCCTGGGTTAGAGGGACAGGGCAGCAGGCAGGAGACATGAGATACTTGGAATGCACTGACATTTGGAGCACTTTGAAGCAGTGAGACAACTCTCCCTCAGCACAGGGAAGATCTGAAATGTGCAGCGCATGCTGAACCATTCTGGCAGTGAGACTGTGTGGAAAGGATCTGTGGCATCAGACAGGATGCCACAGATTCTCTCATTTTGTTACCATTAGTATAAGAATAATCAAGAAAACCCATCTTTAGCACTACTGAGTGAACTTGTGGGAGAGGTAGAAATTGTACATTGTTAGAAAACTAGCGTCATGTAACTGACTACCTGGCATTCACAGGGCTCTGTCCTCATCCTGGATCCCTTCACATTCATCAATCCATTCCAGCTTTGAACAGGTAAGCCTTTAGATTTGATCCAAAGGATGTTCACAAGCTAAAAAATAAAATAAATTGTAGTTTTGACTTTAACTCTTCTCAATTCAAAGCCAAAATGTCACTGTGTGTAGTGGTGTGGAAAAAACCCAAACCCTAACAAAAGCCCTTACAGCCCCTTGAAACACGGAAAGGGAACTATGCTGTGAGTTCTGACATTAATAAAAAAACACAAATGGATTGATTCAAGAGAATTTATTGAATAAAATTTAGTTAGGGTCCTTTTGTTTTGTTTGAACGATTGTGCACCACTTAATTTTTATGAGCTTGATTATGCCTTTAAGGCACATTCCAGCAGAGGGCTGAGGTGAAAAAGCCTCTCCAGGGAGGATGCAGCAGAAGGAAAAGCCTCTGGGATGTGCAGGACTTCAGCTAATCCTTTCTAGGCATGTGTTCAGCATTACCTACTTGCAGCTTTTGCACTTCCCAGTGGAAAAGCAAATCTGTGGGCCAGTGGCTAGGAAGCTTCTGCCTCCTTCAGCCCACTGTGCCCAGGTATGAGAGGGAGCTGATCTAAATCCCCCGTCAAGCCTAACATCTGCTGGCTTTTTTGTGAACAAGTTATTCTGCTTAGGGACCCAGTCCCATCACCAAACCCTGTAACTTCTCAGGAAGGATGGAGATGATGAACCTCCTGTATTGCACGGCAGTCAACGCTGGCAAATTCATAAAAACTCTGCATTTCTCACTCCAGAGAGTGTATTAGGATTTAAAACATAGAAAATGTTTAACTCAGACCTAAGAATGAACTGGTCCTCTCACCTGCCCAAGAGACCAAGTCATAACTAACACTGAGGGTTTGGAGCTCTTTGACCCAAGAGTACTGTACCTCGATCTCTTGACAAGCAGGCCCTGTTCCTTCCACTTCACTTGCCAGCTAAGAGGACTGTTCACTTCCTCAGCACCACAAGCTTTTAGCAACTGGAAAGAAAACCCACTAGAAATGGCATAAAACATTGTTCATAGTGTTTGAGATCCTTGAAACAACTTCAAAGCAAATTCCACCAGGTGCTAAAACAATTCCAGTTCCTCAAATGCAGCTTCCTTCCCTTTAGTGCTCTTGCATATTGAAATGTACATGTGTGTTTCCAGCAATTCAAGTCCTTGCTTTAATCCATGAATGCAAAATCATTTCCTTCAGCTTCACTTCGAGAGAGAATTTTGGGAGTCCTAAAATGCAGTGTGCACCTCCCGGTCTTCCCAGGGTCTGCCATCATAGTCCCTGCAGCAAGCAACTAGGTCTGTGCAGCCCTACCACAGCAGCCCTTCTGGGGAGAGCTGCTGGTCCTGCTTCCTGAGAGGGGCCACAAGCCACAGCCACTTTCTGGAGTGCTTCAGGTGTCAGCTCAGCTCCTCCAGAGCAGCTCCCTTCAGCTGCTGAAGGCCTGACTCCCCAGTTAGGGCACAGTTCCCTGAGGTGACCATGCAGAGCCTGTGGTGCGAGGGTAGCAGAGGGACAGATCTGCTGCTTGTGTTCCTGGGCTGCTCCAGCTGAACTACCCACATCCTCCCCTGCCTCTTGCCTGTGTCTGTTGGGCATCCAGTCCATGTTTTCCTTCCTTTTGCCCCCATCTTCCCTCTACTTTGTGTCCCAGCCAAACACTGTATTACAAGGAGTGTTTGCAAAGGTAAAATAAGTCGCCCCGGGCAGATGAGCGGGGAAATTCCAGCTGAATTTAGAAACAAGCTCAGAAGGAATGAGAAATGTTCACATTTACTGTTAATTCCTCCAAACCCTTTCGTGTCCTGCCCATGGGGACGGGCAGCCCCGTGTCCCAGCGCCCTGGTGGGATCCTGTCCCCGTGGTCCCCAGCAGAGCCACGTGCAGCCTCACAGCGCTGCCACCCAGGAGGGCTCCTCCAAGGTGAGGGATAAAGGAGCAGCAGGACCGATACTGTGGCTAATGTGGCACGAGGTTCCCTCGGCACAATGTGCCCCAGCTAATGAACGCGCTGCCCCGAGTGCAAACAAGCCAGGAAAGGTTCTGTTTTCAAAGCAAATGGATTGCACTTCAATGGAGATTTTTTTTTCTCCCTAAAAAGTTTTAATATACACACTAAATTAAGCTTGAGAAAAGGGGACATTTCATCTTTAATCTATTTACTTCTGAATATTTAACATACAATTCTGGCACCAATCACCAGATTTAACTGGAAAATTACTCACTAATCTGTTTGCTTATTTGGAATAATTGGGTAGGCTGCCAGGGAAGAGGATTTCCTACCCTGTTTAATATCTCAGTTAGTAGTCCAATTTCAGCTTGGCGGCATAATTACTCTGACAGAGCTGTAGCCACAGGGCCTGTGAGTGGGGCTGCTTTTTAAACCGTAAATTATGGAGGATTAGCATTTATGAATTTTAAATCAGGGCTGTGGTAGGAGACACTAAAGCTGCTTAGAGCTTGCAAACCACTGCATTCAATCACCAGTCATTAACACATTCCTTCCCAGGACTTTCTGCAATCACATTGAATAAAAAGGTATTTTATAATTTGCTTTCAAATATTGTGGCTTTGTGTCTCCAGTGTAGCACCAGGGGTAGGGAAATGCACTTTCCGGGCAAAAAACCACCACAATTTAATTTGACCCTGGTTTACTCCCACATAAGATGCTGAAGGGACTATCTCCTCTGCTCAAGCCCTACCATTTCTTCTACCAGATGGATCACACATGGTTTGATCCTCACTAAAACAACTAAAAAAATTAAAAACTGCTGAAAATCAGAGCACCAATGTGGCTGATTGGCAGAGATCTGAACTCTGCCGTCCCCATAGCTCAGGAGCTTCAGCTTGTGAGCTCTCCACTGTTGTGTTTGCCTGTCAGGCTCACGATGAATCATTACGGGGTAAATCCTTCCTTTGATGTAGGCATGTAACTTCTTTTAAGGCCAATGAGAGTTATGTACATGCACTGAGGGCAGAATATTTCATGCCCTGAAGAAGTCTTAGGGAGAAAACCTGCCAAAAATCACACCGCTTTGAACTTCGAAGTTGCTCCACTTGGGAGTCTAAAGAGCTCTGAAGCCCTAAGACACGCATGCAAATGCAAATGCTGAGCCCTTCTTACTCCTGAACATGTTCTTCTCTCCCTCTGTGAGCCTGCAGTTCAGCAAGGGGTTTGAGTCAGTCCTTCACATGACCCTTTCCAAGACCAAAGGCAAACACAGGAAAACTGATTTTTGCGCAGAGAGTTTTCATACGTTAAATTATATCACTATATGTTAATAAAAATTCATAGATATGGAGAGCCTCCTCCCACAAAACAGGAGACGTGAGTGAAAGTTATACGCAACAAAATAAAAAAAGGGGGAAAAGGTTGCAAATTGGACAGAGCAAAACTTGATCCAGCACCTGTCATTAAAACCTGATGAAACCACAGTTTAAAAGGGAGCCTAAGTGAACTCAACACAGTTTAAAAGGGAGCCTAAGTGAACTCCTCCCACAGTATCCCCGTGCAATTAGCCCAGAAACTCAAAAGAGCTCTGTTCTCTCAAAGCCACCTCTGGGAAGGGGCTGGATTCCCTGGATTGCTCAGCCATGGGGATTTGTACACCCTCCTGAGAGTCACTCAGCACTGACCTCTGACACAAGCAGGATCCCAGCTGATGATGCATTACGCTGCAATCAACAGTGCTATTCACTGAAGCAACCAGATGATTTAAGATTCCCAAACCTCATTGAAAGTCGCTGGAAATTAGGCACTTTGAAAAGTCGACACTTTTCAAAATGCCTTTTAATCTCCTAAATGACTCACGCTTTTGAAAACTTTACTCATGCTAAGTACTTTGGGGGCCTCAGTCAGTGAAAGCTAAACTGAAGGACGCTAAGGAAGGGCCATTTACACAGAGCCCTGCTCAGCCCTTATCTCTCCTCTATCCTCCTGGCAACAATAGCCAGAAGGAAAAGGGAGCTCTTGGCAACACCAGCCCTGTGCCAAGAATTAGTCTGATAGAGTGGCAGGTCCCCAGACCCTACTAAGGCCACTCAGACAGATGGATTTTTTCCCTCCTGCACCCTGAGTAAGCTTTTCCTAGCTGACCTCCTTCCTCTGAAGGCTGAGTGGTACCACCACTTCTCCCCAAACTGCAAGAAAGGTGCAACCTTTGATTCCACAGGAATCAAAATTTGGCCACTCCTTGAACGGTGAAAACTGTCCCTGACTCAGGAACCATCCCCATGCATTGCTCCTCCTTCTAACCTCCCTTTGCCTCCACACTGCTGAAAAGCATTTCCTAGTTCTGCTTTGTGACTGCACCACAGCATTCCCACAGGTTATTTGGTGTGCTCTCTGTGTGTACACATACAACAGGGGGGCAAATGTTCTGAGAGCAGGGGAGAAGCAGCAGCATCTGCTCAGCATTCAGAGTCTGAGAGGTGCTTCTGAGAAGTTTTTGCCCCTTTGAGGAGCAAGGAATGAGCATGGACAGGTGACCAGGATGGAATCCTCTCCAGATTTTATATATATATATATATGAGACTTACTAAGTGCTGCTTGTCTAGATCATGAATTGAGATTTCAGGAGGTGGCAAGGCCTTGATGTGGAGTTGTGTCAGGACTCACCTGGTCCCTAACAAGCCAGAGCAGTGCCCAGCCTCTGAGGGCTATTCTTTGCCTGAGCCCAGAGTTCAGTGACCCACCCACACCTCTAAAACACCTCTTCAGACACACTCCTCTGCCTCACTGTGGGAGGGGACAGCGGCACATTACAAGGACCTGGGGAAAAAAGCCACTTCAGTCGCTGTGCATTGTTTGGGAAAGCACCAAACAGCAAGACATTCCCCAAAGGGCTGTTTGAGAGGGCTTTGAGAGCATTGCTGTGATCTCTGCAGAGACAACATGAGGGCTACAACGGAGGCCAGATTCAAAACCCTGGCAATCAAAGTCTGAAAGGGAAAAACCCAAACGATTCAGACTCAACTCCTATACAGCATCTCTAAGAAGGTTCAATCCCTCAGCATTTGGGCAAAGAGCTAGGGCACTTTCTTATTCCCCTCTGTACAATGCAATTGCCTCAGAATGCTGGCTGCAGCCAGAAGTTACATTTTAGTCCCCATAAATCAAAGGAGGTGGAATATCCTCTGCATTTAATGTCTACATTTCTTATCCCACAAGTACCTGAAAGTGCCTCGAAACTTGCAAAAGGAGAAAAACTTCTCCCAAGGCAAGGGACAGGGGGGGAAGTTGCACCACATATATATACATATAAAAATATGCACACACATACACAAGTGACTGATAAAACTTTGACTTGGAAATCTCTCTTCAGTAGGCTTAATATGCTTCCTCTGCCTGAGAAATGTATAAAGCAATCCTGGCTGCCTCCTCAAAGCCACCTGAACAATCTCCTTTCATTGGCCATGGGGCTTTACAAGCAGCTCCTCTGTACAACCAGGTGGCTCAGCATATGGCCTCACTTTTCTGCCACTGCAGATAGAAGCATTTTAGACCTTTCATAACTTTATTTCTAAAAGGCTGGTTGCTGGCACACAGAGCCACCCCCATTTCTTCAGACACAGGAGAGAATACGCTATTGTTCTGAGTCTCTTTCAATACTGTAAGAAGACTAGATCCTCCTCACATTGATCAGGAAAATGGTCAGTGAGATGCTGTGGGCAAGAAAGCCCCTAAAATAGTTAAGAGCTGCATTTGCTCTTACCTGGTCATACTGAGTATGGCTTCAGTAGCAAAACTGCAAAAATCCTCCAGCGTGCATTGTTTATTGTGAAGGGAAAGATGGACAGTAAATAATTTGGTGATTACCACTAGAAATTCAATGCTCTTTTTCCTGAAGGAAAAATCAAAGGGTGCTGCAGGAAGACTGGTACTATGAGCTACATGGAGTACAATACTCCACAGGCCCAGAACCTGTATAATTTCTCAGTTTTGCAAACTGTAGCCTTTTGGCACTAGCAAGAAGGGAGATGAGTTCTCATGCTGCTGATCTAAGGGAGGAAGAGTCAGTCTAGCTCATCTCACCCATCCAGAGCAGCAGGCCTTGGTGGCCATGGAAGAGAGGTCATATCCTTCTGCAGAGTTCTAGACACAGAATCATTCAGAGCACTTTATTGCCAGCAACTCTACAGGCCATAGTGCTCTGGCCCCTCAAGTCCTGCTTCATGATGCTGTGAAACCAAGTGTTTCCCATTGGTTTTTATCCCACACCTGGTCTCATGGCACATGGTAAAATTGCTGTCTCAAAATGATGCAGCATGCTCAATACTTCACTGTAGCCTTTCAGTTCACATGTGAATTTCCTTACTTCTGTGAAGCCATGAACCTGATGAAAGCCAGCTGAGACTATTTTCATTATTGTTAAGGGGATAGCTAACGAGTCAAAGCACATAAGCCATCCCTCATGTATAACTTGAAATACCTGTATACTGTAGGAGAGCATAATCTCATAAAGCCCAGGTTTCAAAATAATTCTCTCATTGGAGAACACATGGGACTCATCGCTGAGAAATATACTGGTCAGGATTGTAGCTCTGCAGAAATTCTGTGAGACAGGAGATCGATGAGCATGCCACCTAATCACACCCTGGGCAGCAAAAGCCTCAGCACTGTCCTACAAGCACTGGAGTCACAGAGAAATGTTACAGTGGTTTGGTTGGGACAGTTGTATGACAGAAAAGGAAGGAAAAAGTTGGTGTGAATGCCGGGACGACAACCAAGCAAGGTTAGAAGGAGACAAACCACTGCACAGGGTCACGTCTCAGATGCACCTTATTGAAATGTTAAAACTCTTCAGGACACCTTTGGATTGCCAGAAGTGGTTTAATGCCTCCCTCTGCTTCCTGGTGTAACCTGGGAAGAAGCTCCTGAGGCAGGGACAAGGGGCATCAGCTCAGAGACTCTCACACAGAGATGCTGCAGGAAGTCTTTGAGCTGCATTGTCTATAAAGGGCTTAGTGCATATATTTAGGACATTGGACTCTGCAAGAAATTCACAAGTTTTACCAGGCTCAGATGGAAAAAAACACTTCAGCTGCAAAAACAATATCTCCCTCATGTACCTCCTTGTCTATAACAGACAATCTCTCCCACAAGCAAGCTGAGAGAACTATAAGGTCTTTTTTCCCTTGCCAAGGCCTGCCAGATGGTACCAACCCAGACACTCCTAGGCTCTGGAAATACACCACTGAAGGAATGCTCCTATGGGAAGGGAAGTGCAGAGTATGTAAGTAAGTTGCTCTTGGGCGGGGGGGGTCTCACTCCAGCATCACTCCTTGAGCATCAGAAGAAGGCGGGAAACTCTTTCTGCTCTTCCTAAATATTCTGCTGTTAGTAAAAACATGTACACTGTAAAACTCAAAAAAATCCTCCCTTGGTCTTCCAACCTTCAAAACACAAATTTTTAAGAGGGAAACTTCTAGACTGAGGATTAAAACTGATTTATCTCACTAAAAAGATCCTGAGTCAGATCCACAGCTGGCACGACTGACTTCAGTGCAGTAGACTGATTTCTACTGCCTGAGGATCTGCTCTTCCACAGTTAGTGACATCTCAATTTCCTTTTTAATAAGCAACAGGCCCTGTTATAATGGGATATATGGAAGGAGAGATGTAAAAGCTTATAATGTGAAAATTGATTATCATGTACTTCAGACTATTTCCTGCTGTGCCCTTTGTTTTGGTATGCGTGTTTCATTTCATTACCCTGAGCTCTTCACCGTCTCTGAACTACACTATGAAATACATTAATTATCTCATTATCTTTGGGGCAAAACCTTCAGTCCTTCTTAAAAACCATATTCACTCAAAACCTTCTTTGGGTTCATTAGGGATTCTGAGTGTGATGAGAGAGAGCAGGACTGCAGATACATCATAGCACACACCAGATAAGACTTTGGTTCTCTTTGGTTTTTCCGTCACTTAAAAAAAAAACCACAGCTCAGTGTAGGTTTTCCTTTTGTTTAAAAGGTTCAAAATAAAATTACTCTCAAGTCCCCAGCTCATATGGCAGTGTGAACCCACAAGAACTTTTCAAGGCTTAGTAATAAACTTCAAAAATAGAGGAGAAGGGAAATGACAGGTAACTTTACTAATAGCCCTACCAGAAGGTGCTGCAGAATTATGGCAATGTCAGCATCCTGAATTAGCCATTATATCAGATCAAAATAATATAATACTTTTATTTTCATAAATAAATCTTAATTAAGAAAATGTCTTCTCAAAGCATAAAGTAGAGGAAGACAGAAAAAAATCTTCACAAAAACCTGTGTCACACACTCTCACACTTTGAATTTAGGATCGGGTTGGGGTCATTTTGTAAAGAAAATAATGTTCCAGGCCCATCACAATTTGTGAAAGTCAGGTTAGAGTAAAAGCAAAATTCCCCATCGTCCTCACAAGATTTCTGGCCCTGTTCTGCTGTGAATACGCTAGAATGGGTGATGGATGGGAGGCTGCCCCTTTCTAGAGTCCTTGCTGTGCTTTGTGATAACTCATTATATTTCTTTCTTTACAAATAGCCCCATTAACGCTCCAGAATTGAAGAGAATCATAAAGCTTGAAACATCCCACTCCCATTCCAGTGGAGCTAGAGGTATTGTTTCATGAATTACAGAGCTGCCAAAACCTGATTTATCCAAGCGAAGCCTTCAAAGCCGAGTCACAGATATTTATTTATTTATTTGGGATTGTAAAAGAAAATACTTTTTTACTGAGATAAGGATGATATAACCTAGCTACAGCTTTATTTGAATTGAATTATGTCTCTTTTATATTTCCTCAACAATATGGTTGATGGAAATGTTTTAGTCCTTGTTTTTTTGGGGCTGAACTAAAAACCTTATTAAACCATTTATAGAAAATTTACAAAACATAAGAGAGTCAAGCTTTTTCAAAGTCTCTGTGGCCTCAAAACCTTATATATTCTGAGATTAGATGTCACTCTTAGCCAGATGATTCTAAACAAGACTACTATAATCCTCTCTGTTATGGAGATATTTATTTTTGTCTGAAAAACTTCAAAGCAGGCTGTGACAGATAATCAAAATCAAAATTTGCATTCCAATGAGAATTTCTTTTTAATAAAGAATAATAATTCTCACAGTTCCTCTGTGAAGGAGAGCTGAACTCACTTCACGTTTGGGGGGTTTGGGGCCTGGGGTTTTTTAAGTGGTTTTTTTTTTATCTCCTATTTGTCATTATTCAGTAAAGTTTTTGCAACTTTGGGGAAGAAATGCTGAACCAAGTCAAGAAATACAGCAATGAAACTCAAGCATTGCATTTTTCTTCAGAATATTTCCTCAGAATGAACAAGCCAGGGATCACCGTCAAGACGTAGTCCTACAACTGCCTTCCTGGGGGAATACAAGGTTTTCCACAGGGAAATGAAGCCAGCTTCCACTGGAAGCTGAGAATGCCTGGGCAAGGAACGAACCTGCTTTTCCTTGTGTGCATGCTTTCTTGAATATGTTTTTATGCTTTTTTTTGCATTGGTGGTGGCAATGGGGAAGCTCTGTGTGAGGAGCAGGACCTCAGCATGGCAAACCCTGCATTGCAGCAAAATACCTGATTCAAATTTAAAGACATTTGGAGCATCTCCTCAGGGGCATCCTTACAGACTGGGTGTGCTCAGCCAGGGCTGGCAGCTCACTTGGGCATGCTACAACAGTGATTTTGTCCTACTTACTCCATTCCTTCTGATAAACTTTTGGGAAGGAGAGACATTTGGCAACAAATGCAGTGCAATCCCTGAAGCTAAGACCACTGCTGGCTGGCTCTTTACGGGGCTGTGCACTGTTAAGGGAAGGTGCTTTTCTAATTCCAAGTAAAGCACCAGCCTGGCCTGAACCTTGCTGCAGCACTGATCTCTTTGTCCTCTCAGACTACTGATGTTTCCTTCCTTTCAATATTATTAACAAAAACTGAAATACCCAGAGCCAACAATGCACTTAAATCTGTTCATAAAACTATACTGGAGCTTCCAGATTCCCAGCTTCTACCAAAAATACTAGAATGGTGGTACCACTCCCGTTTCTTGTTCAAACCTCCTCTAATGCCTCTTCAGGAGTCCTTCTCTCCTCCCAGGGTCACGTTCAGACAACAATGTCTGCATGTCTCACAGGTAGGACTGCTGAGATTTTGTCTACCTGCTAATAGCTCCCAGAAACACACAATTTGCAGACCCCAAATCAACACTTTCTTCAGTTACTTCTTTACACCACAAGTTAGCTCCTCTTTACAAAGAGTTTGCTGCATGGAAATCAAGGCCAGCTGCAGCAGGAAGAGTGAAAGGCAGCACAGTAAGCAAGGATGGTCCAGCAAACCTACAACACTTTTGCCAAGAGCTCCGGAAGGGGCTGCACAGAAATAGAAATAGAAAATTCAATAGAAATAACCTCAGGCTCCCACTCATGGTCACTGGGGCTTTGTGTCAGAGGAATCCACTTCATCCCCTGGGAAATGAAAGGCAGAGCAGGACAAGGTGCCAAGAATCTAGGTTCTGTCTGGTGGGACTTTCTGAAGAAGCAGAACAGCTATTTACATTTGTTTGGTGTAAGCCAAAGAGGCAACAGGCATCTGAGAGCAGCATCTTGCCAGCCCAAAGTGGCCTTGCAACACCTCACTGAGATACAGCATTTTCTGACAGGGGCCTGGAGAGCAATCTCTGCTCTCAACACCTCTCCCCATCACAGGCTTGTCCTCTGGATGCAAAGCTGATTTTGTACCTCCTTTGTTATGTAAATGAGACACCAAAACACTTCCAGGATCCTCTAAGGCAGAAGGGCAGCCTGTAAACTGTAAAATCTCACTGTTGTGTTTTGGGCTGGTCAGCTGCCCCATCCAATCCCTTTCCAATTTGCTGGGATTTATTTTTACATTTCCTTTTCAGGCAATGCATCCTGGCCCACCTAGCTTTTCATATACTGTTACACAATTGCTTTGTTCACACCTCTATTTCTTCATTAATTGTTTTAATAGCGACCAGTGCTGTGTTGAAACACATATGAAGGAAACCTCAAAAAAAAAAAGTGACTGCACATTACATGGACTGCTTGGATATTCTGATCTCACCCTGTTTAAGTACAGTTCTTGAAAATGAAAGACAGTGCTGAGAGTCTATCTCCGTTAAATGCTAGCTTTGCTCATTTAACAATGCAATGGGCACCCTTGGCTGTATTCACTAAAATCTTGTTTGATACCAATTAAGCCTTAAAAAAATCCATTAATAGTCTGAATGTCTCTCAAACTCACTTTTCAATGTATTTTGAAAAGACTCAAAGTTGGATAAAACTGAAAAAATCTGCCAAAGATTCAGTGAAAAGGGGCTGATTTGGAAAGAAATGGTAGTTTTAGTAATGATAAACCACTGCATACCTTTAAAGTATGCCTCTAAATCTGTTTCTATCCTCTTTACATCTTTAACTTTATCCTATGTAATGCACTAAGCACAATTTTCTTCTTGGAGCTATCTCTTATAATTGAAACTTTCTTCAAGGACTACTGAGGAAGAATAGTCAAGACTCCAAAATGGAATTTTTTCCTTGGATACACCATCTCCATTTCAGATCTTCCATCTGGGACCTATTCAGTGTCAGCCTTCATTTTGAGGGGAATGCATAGCCAAGATATTTGGAAGAGCAGAAAAAGAAAGAGTATTTCCTCTTCCACCTTGCAATCACACTAGCTCATAGATCATCAAGCTTTTATTCCATGCCTTGCTGAGACATCATTTTTGAGGCCATTTACTCCTTTGGTAGGAAGGCTTGCTTTCACTTTTGTCTTTTTAAAAAAAAAAAAAAAAAAGATTGCAATACCGAGACCCAACGCCTGCAGCCTGCCTTGGTTTATTTTAAGTTTTTTGGATTTTGTTTCTGAAACTCCCACTGGCCCTAATCCTGCTGAATAAGAGCATGCTTACCTCTCACTTCCACAATTACACCAAAAGATTGGCTTGAAAAAACAACATAGGCTAAAGCAGGGAGTATTTTTTCTGAGGGCTGACAGAGCACACCCTTGGGACAGCAGGACCCTGGTGGCCAAGGTGACAGACATCGAGCAGAACAACAACCACTTTTGGGGAGCTGCCCTGACAAAGCTTCAAGTGGCACCAGGGTACCTATTATGGCTGCTCCTCTATTTCTAAGCAAAATTATATCAAACACACAGAAAAGACAGCCAATAATGAGAAACTTGCAGCTGTTCTCGAAGAAAGACTTTTTTTTATTGTACCCCAATCCAAAATACTTTAAACCAGTTTTATCAATAGCGATAAATCAGTACGATGATATGATGTCTCTTTAATCTTTTCTAAAACAAAATTTTTTGAACTTTTGAGCATGGCCTTCCCAAATGGGTTAGGTCTTCTAAGACAGCATCAAACCTTCTTTTCCTTGCTTCCCATGTCAGCCCGAATCCCAATAGTTATGAAGCATAAAAAAAGTTCAAAGTAAAATATAAATTACCATCCCCTTCAAACACAAGTAGAAGTCTTATTAAGTCTCTAGTGCTTGAATCACGTCCCATGTCTGTTCTTTAGACCTTTCTTCCTTTGTGAGGCATAAATGGACACATCTTATTGATTTTCTTTCAACCTGGATCACCTCGATTGCTGTGAATATGGCAGACAAATCCAACTCATTCTCCCGCAGGGAACGAGGAAGAATGCAGACGAGAAGCTGGGGAAAGTCTTCTCACAGTGGGATACCAGGAGTCATTACGCAAAAAAACCAAGTCTAACTGCTTGTAATTCCAAGACCTTTTTCTTTTCAGCTCCTTCAAAAAAAAAATTTCTTTTTTTTTTTTTTTAATGCTGAGAGCTCTTTCTTAAATTTTTTATGAATATCATTTTGGCCACCGTATCAATTTCTGAGGGTGGTTTTGTTTAAAAAGAGGAGTATCAAATAGGCCAGCAGTGGCTGCAAACCCTGATAAATACATATAGTTAATGATGAGTGACTGTAAACAGACACTGGTCAGAAAGAGAAAGTCAGAATCAGAGAAAGCATTGTTTGAAGCTTGACAAAAAAGCTAGTTAAAACTTTTTCCTTCTAACTTGGCTCCACTTTGTATTTTTTTTTTATCATTTATAGACTTACTTTTCTAAGGACAATTGTATGAAATGAAAGGAAGTGTAAAAGTAGAAAGATTTCTGTGCCTTACACCAAACCACTTACTGTACATGAAAAAGGGATTTACTGAATCAATTTAGTTGTGTAGGGTTTTTTAAATCAAGTGAATGATTTCAGTGAAGTGGAAAAAGGTGGCAAGAATGTGCAGCAACCCAAGCTTTGCTCCTAAAAGCAACAAAAAAGACACAATTGAAATGCAGTGGGACCTCTGTGGATGAATTAGACAGACTGTGTACAGACACTTTGCAGTGACAATCTGCTTCTGAAAGGGATATATTAAGTGCTAACTGCACTGAGGACGTAAATTGAAGACACGATATCCAAGGACTAATTTCAAAGCACTTCTCCTTGTTAAATGAATTGCTGAAAGAGCAGGGTTTAAAAGACTTTGTTTTGTGTTAAAGGATTTGAGCTACACCTATCAGCAGAGTGCCCCAGCAAACCAATGCTAGCATAATAAATCCACCATCTGATTACCATCCCCTCCTAATACCATCACAGCTGTAATGAGTCCAATTTCTCCAGTGGCTCTCAACACCCCCTACAAAGCTCTGTGCCCCAGCCTTCAGCCTCCACCACACAGAATTCATGTTACTTTTATAGTGTCAGTGGAAAGTTCTAGGTCATTAGTTTAACCACATAAAATTTTAGAAAACAAGATTGTCAGTAGCAGGCTGTCAATGTTTTTTAATTACACCTTTAGACATCAGTAACTATATTTTCAGTAATTTAAAATGAGTTTTGAACAATGAAAAATGGAAGATGCCTAAGAAATTAAAACTTTCTTGGCAGACAGATTTTATATTGGCCTCAAATGACATCATTTCAGAAAGTAATTCTGATATCCATATGGATAGAGCTTGGGGGAGATCTCAGAATAATATTTCCCACAAATATCCGCCCAAGCACGTGATGCTGCTGGTCAGAGCCCTCCCAGCAGGCTGGCACTAAGCCCTGCTTCACCTGTGTGCTCCCCCTTTCTGTGAAGGCTCAATGTAGTCATTGCTCAGAAGGTGCACAGGAGCACTGAGGGCAGACAAAACACCCGAAAGAGCACAAGTAAATATTTCTGTGGCAGGCACCACGCTGCTTATAGCATAGCACTTTAAAAAAGAGCCAGGAGATAGGTATGAAAAACAGGAAAGGTGTAGTTAGGCAGGAAGCCACGTCTTCTGGATTCACAAAAATACCAAAAAGGAACCCCAAGAACCAAAATTATGATTCCCTAAGAGCCAAATGACCAGAGTCTGAGGTCAAAATAGTATTTTTAACAGGAAGCTGGCATCCTTTCTAGTAGCCCAATAGACAGTGCACTGCTCAGACATGTGTAGAGGCATAGTCAGACTTTCTCTCACCTCAGACTTCTTGTATAACCTTGAACACATCCTTTATCTCCTCAGTACATCATTTCCTCTAAGTACACATGAATATTGTAGGGCGTTATTCAAATATCGCAGTAGTGGGAATTATACAATAATCTAACAGAGTAATTTCAAGATTGGCTCTTCAGAAGAATTTAGGCATATTCCCCCTGTTTTAATTTTTAATAGAGACAGTGAAAGCAATGCATACAACTTGTAAGATCCAGCTATAGCACCTGGTAAAAGAATCCAGATGTTCTCACTTCCAACAGCATCATTAAGCATGAGGCTGATGTGAAATATTTATAATGAAGGTGAATCATAGCCCACAGAGGAGGAATCTAGGGCTGTATCTTCTACTAGCATCAAGCACAAAAATGCAAATACACTGAACAAATACTGCATTAACTTTCAAATCACACGTTCTATGTCTTACAAAGTAAGACACAATTTAGTCCTGATGCAGGTGACAGATGGTAGCAGGAGACCACCAGTTTGAAACTAAGCGTAAAAAATCAGATTTTGAAGGAAACACACCCAAAAGCCCTGGATGTAGAAGCTTATGGCTGTGAGTGACCCCCTAGGCCAGGGAGTGCCCTTTTCCCTCTCTCAGCAATGGATATGATGAAAACCCTTTCTCAAATTTACCAGTTTCATCTTAAAATTGCTTCAGTTATTTGTGGCAGTCAATCTCACTAAGGCTGTTCTGAGGATTAAAAATCATCTTATTTACAGGCCGTTTTATTCATACCCATTCATTCCTGTGCCAGCACTGACCTCTAACTTAAACTGCTCTCATCAGCTCGCAGCTTTTGTCCTACAACAAAACAAGACAAGGCACATGGTCTCCTTTTAAAGATTAACTTCTCCCTGCATTACTTCCAAACCCAATTAGTCCTTAAACATAGGAAGACACAACTGTTTCATTGCTCCATGTCTTACAAGATGATTCAATACTTCCTTAATCTCTACTGGCAAGACTTCCCCTTATGCAACAAAGAGCCATTTTAACCACTTCCACTGCCCTGTCGTGTTGACAGTTCTTAACCATTGACATATCTGTCTCTCATTTCCAACCCATGAGCTGACAGCAGAAGTGTTATGAGCATAACGATAAAAAATCTTAGTGCAGGTAGCACAGCAAGGCAGGGAACATACAGGTGCTAACTGCCTCCCAGTGCTGCATTTGGCTGACTTATTTCCCTTCCTAAACCATTCAACAAGCTGAAATACCATCACACATTACCCAAGTCTTTCACCTTCTCTTGAAGAACAGTAATCCACTGTTTCTGCTGCCCCAGTGAAGCATAACACTCTCAGAAGCATCTTTGTGAGAAAGTTAACACTGTACATGATTCATAAGCCTTCCATAAATCAGAAATAAGAGACCAATGTCTTCACTCTTCATAGGTAGATCTAAGAAGTACATGTGTCCAAGAGTAGAAGTCCATATAAAAGACTGATTTATTTATCATGGTTTCATCACCCATATTTAAAAGACAACACTAGTTTAGAAGATAGACCAATGACTTCTTCTATAAACTTATATCATAAACCATGTGACCTCAGAAGGAAGAAAATCCATAAAGCCACCCACATACCCAGCAGCACATTCATGAGAAGGAAACAAAAGTAGGTCACTTACAAGCTCTGAAAGATGTTTAAGACAGTCTTCATCCTAAAAAGTTGTTAGGAACTGGGACCAGACTTCAGCATAAGGTCAAAGTTTGATATCCTCAATTTTAAAAAGTGTCTACAACCAAGCACGATGGTAATCATGGAATCACAGGCTGGAAAAGACCAGAAAAGGCTGGAAAAGACCTCTAAGACCATCAAGTCCAACCATTAGCCTAACTCTGCCAGGTCTACCATTAAAGCATGTCCCTAAGCGCCATATCTACCTGGTTTTTGGAAGGCTTTCAGGGATGGTGTCTGTACCACCTCCCTGGGTACCTGCTCCAGTGCTTGAACACCCTTTCAGTGAAGAAATTCCTTCTAATATCCAACATGGGGCACAACATGAGGCTCTTTGCTCTTGTCCTACTGCTTGTTATGAGGTGGAAAAGACCAAACCCACCTGTCTACAATGTCCTTTCAGGAAGTTGTAGAGAGTAATAAGGTCTCCCCTGACCCTCCTTTGCTCAAGACTAAATAACCCCAGGTCCTTCAGCTGCTCCTTACAAAACTTGTACTTCAGACCCTTCAATTACTCTATTCATGATAAATACATATTCAGCTGCTTTGTTAAGTGAACTGTAAGTCTGAATAAAAGAGGAACTTCAGCTTCCTTTCTTAATGTTAGCTGTAATTTAAGAGCTTAAAATGGACACTGGACTGAAAATCTAGAAACTGTTAAAAGCATGCAATCAGATATACTTGCTTAAATTCTTTAAACAACCCACATTTCAAAAACCCATGCTCTTGGTCGGGTGCAAAGTAGAAGTGTTGTTTAGCATGGAGGCTGGTATTGAAGAAACCTAGGAGGCCAAGAAGATTGGATATTTAGAGGTCCAGAATCCAGCTTTTTTTTGTTATAACAGTGATGCACTGTAAGCAGAAATACAGCTCTGCTCCTCTCTGACATCACTTTTGATATCTCTTTTTGGACCTTTTCACAGCTATCTTTTCAGTGACTGTTCATTTACTTCTATTGGTACGTCTACTACTTCTGTTCCCAAGTCTGAGTTTTCATCTCTGCTAATATTGTTTATTTTTCCTCTCATGCTTGACCTGAACCATGATCATTGAAACTGATGTAAAGACACCAGTCAGTTTCAGTTAGTACTGAATTACACACCAGGAACTTGACCTTTGATAGGAAAGAGAATAACAGAACAGATTGGAAGCTGCCTCTAGAGACTCTCTAGTCTGCTCCTGCTTTGCTCACAGCAGAATCAACTAGAGCACATTACTCAGGGCTGTTTCCAGCTGGGGTTTGAGCATCTCCAAGGATGGAAACTCAGCAACATGTCTGGGCAGCCTGTGCCAGAGTGTGACCATCCTCACAATAAGAGATTCTCTTTTGATGTGAAAATGGATTTTCTTGGATTTCTATTCATGCACATTGGTTTTTGTCCTATCACTTGGCACCATGAGAAGACACCACGTGTCTCTGTCACCTTTACACCCTCTCATCAGGTATTTAAACACATCGGGAAGATCCTTTTGAGCCTTCTTTTCTTTAGGTTAGGCAATCCCAGCTCTCCCTCACATCAGATGCTCTGATCACTTCATCATCCATTTGGCCCTTTGCTGTGCAAACTGCTGCATCTGTTGACTACTAATCACTGTCTGTACTTGAAGTTAAATTTATTATAAAATCATTTGAGTTATAATCAAGCCTAACATAATATCAGTGCCTTATACAAATGGATCAGAAAATTGAAGGAGCAACAACTGAAATTTTGTCTCCATTCTTCATTAAGCTATCCTAGACTAGCTCAGCCTATGCTAATTCAGAAACTGAAGAATTTTATAAGTTGTCAGCCGGCCCAGTCATTAAAAATTAACAATTATCACCACACACATCTTCAGGATTTCAAGCACTGGCCTTGTCTCCAGAAACAAACTGCTTATCTGCTTGGCACAACAGTGGTCCTGAAGAGCTGATACCCACTGAAGTGGAGAAGTAAGCGGTGCATCAGACTGTACTCCAGCTCCTTTCTCCCTGGCACTGATAAAAGTTCTGCCGGGCATTATTAGTTCACACACACCTCTGTGATACCCCACACGCTGAAGGACAGTGAAAATCTACAGTCAATAATAGCAATTTACCATGGTCCAGTCCTCAACACCACAAACATCCATTCTAGGACTCTGTTGCCACTCCTCAGGCACTGCTTAGTGCATCCCACTGACATGAAACACCAGTCAGTACTTTCTGCTTCCAGCAGGGAACTTGCTGCTCAGTTCAGAGGAGTACTGTCAGAATCCACCTAAGCTTACTTGGAGAACCTGGATAAACTTATTAATGTAAGAACAGCTCAAGCAGGACTTTTCCAGCACAAACAGAGATGTGGTGTCTTGCTTATGTACTCTTGCAAACCCCAGACTAATCACTAAGCCTGTGAAGTAGATACTTATGTAGAAAATGGAGAAGAAAGGCAGGTTTTGGTGATTAACTGAGTAACCATGAACTAAGCACAGCATTCTGTAAAGTTGCTCATGAGAGGGAGAGCAAATAAGAGCTGGCTGGAAAATATTGATAAAAAATTGTCTGAATTTTCTGATTTGTCACCACAGTACTATTTCACAAAATGGCATAATTTCAACAAACTTCTTGCTACCATGTTTTTCCCCAGCTGGAAACCAGGTCTTTGGGATGTAGAGCACTACAGGGATGCAGGAGAAACCTTGCAGGTGCTGTTTGATACGGATGCTTTTAAGGGGTGCCATTGCTGCTCATGCCTGTCAGGAAAGTGTTTTGTTCCAAAAGCGTCAGTCTTCCATCTTTCAAAAAGTAATCAGAGCATGGTTTAAGCCAATCCTTCTGATTAGTTTTGGGGTAGCTCTGTTTGGTTTGCTTTCTACTGAATCAGTATAAAAAATTATTTCTGGAAAATGAAACAACTCTTGCAGAAGAGTATACTTAAGGTCCAGCTGCATGGCAAGTGCAGTTAAAGTAATCAATACATCATTCCAAAACAGAATATGGATGGATATTGGGATTCTGTACAGGTACATTAAAGGAGGTGAAAAAGGTATAGCTACCCCTTTTGTCTCTATGCTTTTGGGTTTTAAAAAAATTTGTGGAAGCTCTAACATTCTTACTCTTGATTTTGCGATCATTTTACTTATTGTTTTACTTCTCTACCATGCCTGCTCTTCTTTAGATCCTCCTCAAACAAAGAACTGCTCTTTCAAATTCTACTTTGTATCCTATTGCCCATTCTCAAAACTGCTCTGTACTGCTTGGATAAGAGCAACCACTAATTACTGGCCCCTTGTTCAAAGCAAGGCATATTTTGTCACAATGTCCAGCAAAGACCAGCTTGTTTTCCACCTAGAGAATGCCACAACCAATTTCGGCATGGTCGTCATGGATAGTTAAAGGGAGAAAAAGGTGTATAATGTGGCTTTTCAGGCATGGAATCCACCTCCTTTGAAGTCTGCTGCCTCTTTCCTCTGGCCTCCTGCTATCCCAAATTTTCCTGATTTTATGATGCAGCCAAGCTGTATCTGTATCTGTAAGCACTCTTTCTAAAGAATTACATTATCAAAATATTGGTTAAAAAAAGTCCACCACTCTTCACCACTATGCCATGTGAAGTTAGGCAGCTCCCCATCTCAGCAGGAACTGAATGATGTCCTTCAGATTTCTACAGGTATTTATAAGCACCCTCCTGCCCATGGATGGTGTTACAGTGAAGAGGGCAGTACCGATTGACTTCTGCTCCATTTTGGCTGAAAACACTTGGCTGGAGTTTCTCTTGTGTCTGGATGGTTGCTGGATCTTAACTCTCCAGGAAGAGCAGACTGTGTTACTGACCTCAACATTAATTAGGTGTTCTGTGCAGTGATAGACTAGGAAAGGCAAATAAGCTTTCCAGCTTATGTTTCACTAGAGGGTGAAAGCAACCAGAATATAAAGGACAGAGTACACAGCTAATTTCAGTCTTAATTTCAATTTAGTGTATCTTTCCCTACCTATAGCAAAACAGAAATACATTTTTAGTACAGTAAGAGCAATCATAATTACAATTATAAGTGTAATTACAATAGCATAATTTTTTAAAATTAATTTTGTAGCAGGTTTTTTATGAGTCACAAAATGAGATAAAATTTCCCCCATATGCTTTGTTATTTCCCCAGTTCTAAAAAAATCTTTATTAATTACATTGATTAGCGAATCAATACTCATTATAGTCCTATTAGGAATAAAAGTCTTATATCCACAGGAGAAAACAAGTTAGAGTGACTTAGATCCTACTAGATAAAGAAACATCAATGTTCCTTGTGCTTGAGTCAAAGTGAGAGGTCCTGCTGCCAGCCTCATGCTCAGACTGCAAGGCCAGGCATGACTACATCTCTGTGGAACATTTTATATCAAGAAACATCATTTTTCTTTATCCTTCTACATATCTCTCATTGACCAATTCCATCTTGGGTTTCTAGAACTTCATCTAATTGCTACATTTAATTACTTTTCTTTTATCCACTTAACTTCATATTATTTTTCCCTTGCAAATTAGGAATAGAAATCCCTAGATACACACACACACACAAAAAAAATAGAATCTGTAAAGTTTTAAACTGCAAAACATGTTCCAAACCTAAACAATAGGTTAAAAATAATTTTTAAAATAAGCTATCTTACAATGAATGATAAAAATGTTTTCTACACAATCTGAAAGAATGGACTGTATAAATTATTTGTGTGAAAACAGCGGCATTTCCAAATGTAAGGCTTAGAGCCCTGTGAAAGAATTCTAAAATTAAACAAAGGAAACCATTTTTTAAAAGAGATAGGGCTCAGTGGGATTTATTAATGCACATCTTTCAGAGATATTCTTACTTATACAATGCAAGCAGTAGGTTAGCATGGACTTCCAAATTATATTTAATTGGACAATTATTCAAAGTGAAAAACCCAACACAGTAAACTAAGGAGGTCTTTAATAAACACCTTGTCTCTTCAAGAAAAAACAGGGAAGTCGTTTACTGACCCAAGAGGCACAATTTTGTCTTTGGTAAATTTATTTTAAAGTAATTGCCAACTTCAGGAGTAACAATTTTTTAAAGAGGAACATGGTGCTCTCAGGCAGAATAATAAATTGATCTGTGCCCTGTATGATGGCCTAATCACATTAGAAAGATGTACATGTGGCTGTCTGAGGCAAATAGAGGATGTACATCACCTGGTCTGTGAACCCACTAAGACTCCTTTAATGACATATCGCTCTCCCTCTCTCCAGATCAGGACTGAATCAGAGGGAAAAGACAAATGATAATTTGCACAGGGGCTTTACAGCTCTCCTTTCTGTCCCCACCTTCCTGTCCAACAGAAGTGCTCCCCCATAGAAGTCCTCTGCAGTCCCCAGAAGATTTCCAATAACCTGCCTTCTGCCAACCAGTATTCCAACACCAGGAATGAGTATGTGTTAATGGCATCACCTCTGAAGAGCCACGGCCTCCTCATGAAACCCAAATGCTCTGAAGCCGACTGTGACTAATAGCAAATTAAAAGCACAAGTCAATATTTAAAACCTAATGTTCCTTTGGCTCAGCTGGAGCCCAGCTCTGCTAGAACTACAGCCCTGTCCTCCCTCTGGCAGGATACATTTTTCAGATCCAGCGGTCTCTTTGATGCCTGGACTTAAAGGCTGAGCCATGCGCAGGTCAAGGGCAGACCACACCTCTGCAGGCACAGTCTGCACACCTTCCGTGCTGCCAGGGAAATAGTCCTGATGAAACAGCTCCAAGAACCATCCCTGAAACTCCTCAGTGAAAGTAATACTTCCTTGCATGCGTTATTTTGCCAGGAAATTTCTACCTCCAAAGTCTTTTCTCTTTGTCAAGGTCGTTCTGGGCATTGGGACAGCATTGCTAAATAGTGCTCCTCAGTGAATTCCCCCCGATTTCTGACTAAAAGGCTGGGACTCCTGCAGTGCAGATCCTGATAAAAGATTTATTTGTGGGGAGTGGAAGATGGTGCCTTTAGAGAAGTTAATAAGTTGTTTCCATTTTAGATGCTTTCATTACAAACACTGATAAATCTTAAGGCTAAGAGAGGATGTAAGAGTAATGAGTCGAAGGGCTCCTCAGCTCTTTGGTGATTATCTCTCTCTTTTAGTACATTACCATGGGACATCTGGCTTCCAAATTTGTGCCTCTCCTTCACAGATCTGAGGACCAGCCTACCAATTATACATTCACATAGGCTGTAATAAATCAACAGCAGCCAAACTCTGACAAGGTGATGGCTGTTGACAGATAAAAACGATATACGTTGTCGTGCTGTTCTCCAAAAACAAACACATGCTTTTATCAGATTTTTTTTCTTTTAATCAAAAAATTGCCTCTTTCAACATGGAGTCACCTAATTTCACAGAGGACTTGCACTACACAAGGTTCCCCTGTCTAAACCTGAGCTGCATGTAAAGCCAGGTTTTCAAACAGGCCCTGAATTCACCTCCCGCTGCAGTCGAGGAAAAAAAACTGCTGCTCTGATCCTGGGTCAGCCCAGACCCAAAGATCATTAACCTTTTACTCTGAGAAGCAGAGTTCTGTGCAGAATAAAGGACTGAGACAAAAAAAAAAAATCCAAGGATATATAAGTCTTGGATTTATTCATAAGCCAAGTAGAGTCTGGATAGTGAATTTTCTTCAATAAAGGAGAGATATATCAAGGTTATATCCAGCAAGTGGATCTATGAGGTGGGTACTCCCTGGCCCCCATCCTCTGGGTCTCCAAGGAATTGCCTGCAAGTGACAGACTTTTCCTGCCTGACTCCAACCTTCTGAAAGTGTCTAATTTAACCTAATTTTCTGAAGAGCACCAAAAGTAATTCTTCCTGAAAGCAGCACTTATACAGGCAATATGAACGCTGCTTTCCAATTGTCTTGTGCTCTGCAGTGACACCAGGAGACCTCAAGTAGGTTGCTTGCACAAACACCCTGAATTCAGTGGGAAGAATTCCAGTGCCAATTCCAGTTGTAAAATTATTCACTCTCTTATCCAATCCAGAATAAAGTTGTTGTACTCTCTAGACCTGAAAATGCTATCAGGTGATAGCAAAAATGTGACTCTAATGATGAACATTTTACAACAGGCCTTTTTGAATGCTCATAAGCTACATGAACTAGCAAAGATTTGATCACCCAAAAAAATGTGGGAAGCAAAGGGCTGTAATAATCCTTTTGGAATTCCTGTTAACAATTCTCATTTGGGGAATAAGGCTTTATCCCAAAGCTTCTTAGCACATGGTGGCAATTTATCCACTATTTTATCCTTCCTTAAAGAGACCAGGTCTATTTTCACACCAAATGATGTGGAATCTCCAGAAAAGTCAAAGACAGAGGCTATCAGATTCTGCAAAATTCCCCCTTTTAGTGAGAAAAATGCAGCATAATCTAACTAACTAAAAGTATTTTAATTCCTTCAGAATTTCTTGCACATAATGGAAAACAGCATCTCTCAGATGTCTCCACAGAGCTTTGAATCAAATATAGCCTTTTCTAGTGAACTGACTGGACAGAAAGGTAGCATGTTACCCTCCAGCTCAGTTTTATTCTTTGGCAATGTTATCTGCGAGAAAGAACTCATCAGACATATGTTTTGAACACTTTCTTATTGATTTCATCTTTTTCTTTTACCTTTTTACCTTCCTTTTCCATTCCATTCCCACTAGTTAAGGGCTCTGCTTTGACCCTAGAACTGGCAAGTCCCACAGCAATAAAACAGAGATATGCAAACTTACAGGTTAGACATCTGTTCCCTTTCTGTTAAGGGAATATGATTCCCTTGACATATACACTTCTTATTCTCATTTGTAAGGTTGAAGAACCATTAATTGGGGAAAAACCTGACAGAAATTTAGTCTGCTTTATGATAAATAGCATTCACCTTTATTTGACCAATTTACAGACTCAGGCTCTGAAACTTCAAAACATGTCCTTTGTCTGAGCTCTTGTCTTCTCCCATTTACAGTTCAGTGCTATGGAAATCACAGCTGCTGTAGCATGTGTAGCTGTTATGTAAGCCAGTGTGTTCAGCTTCTTAATATTCAGTCTTACTTTTTTAAAAAAACCATACAACCTAATCCAGGTATGAGTTGTGTTTACAAATGACTCTGTAAGTGAATATTCTGGTAATTAATGTGATCCCAGGAGCTTATTTATTGCAGAATTTTAGCTCTGAAAACACATGCAGCAGTACGAATAATATTAGAATAACAATCTTAGATTCTCAAACAAGTCTGAGGAAATTATTCATCCAACTCACATTGTACTTCTGCAAGAATTAGGCAACTAATTCCCCCAGGTTTTATCAAATTTTGAAAAATGTAAGCTGAAAAACAAATAGCAGCTGAATTCAGCTAGGTGGGGTACAAGAGGTCCCATGGGGATCTGTACCATCAGTAAGTGCTCAGGCTGCCTTCACTGACTCTAGGACACAAATTAGTACTCCTAATGTGAAAAGTAGAGCAGAATATGAGACAGGACCAAACAGCTCATTCAGCTACTGCTGGTAAATTGGGGAACCTCAGAAGGGAGAAAAATTCTTGAAAACTCTTAGAGTGGTGTAGAATTCAAGATCATTATTCCATCCACTAAAAAAAAAACCACCAGAAAATAAAAAGTGCTGAAATATGAATTCCTTAAATTAAGGTAAAATTGTTTATGGTACTAGAATGCAGAAATGAATGGTTTCTCTTGGGATGCTGAGTTGAGCTTCCAGTAGCAGCAGCAAATTCATATGAAACTTTGCAACTTTCAAAATTGGCTCATTGTTTGCCACTACCATCTTACCAGGGAAAATCTTTCGGCAAGATATTCAAGAAACATGATCATCTAATGGTTTTTTATCATTTGGGTCCACATTTACTTACAGTCACCTCTATTACTAATTATTTTTCTGCATCCTTTATTTTAGTCATTAAAATCTGTATGGGTTTTATTTTCCTAAGATAAGTAATCAGATTCTGTTATTTCCTCCAAGAAAACATTTTCATTCTCCTGAGATAAAAAATCAGGTTCCTCATTGCACCTCTACATTTTGTTTTTAACACAAATGCCCAGAATTATACCTGGGACTCCTAAAATTACCCTTACACTTCCTTATCATCAATAGATCAATTTGGTTTTTGCATGGCAATTTCACCAGAGTATGTCCTGTGAAATCTCTGTGGGTTTCTTTTTTCTTTGGCAGTGACACTTAATGAGCCTAATAGGAAAAAAAAATTACATTTGTCCTTGTGTACTTCATATAAATTAAAACCTACTTCCAGTTCTCCAGTCCTAAAGAAGGTCCAGCCCATTCTGTATGATATTTCTGTATGAAACCCATTTTCTGCAGCCAACAGAAGATGCATAGCCAGATCCACAGGATCCACCTCACCCTCATGGCAAACCTGGCAACGACCAGCCGTGGATTGTTCCCCTGGCTCTACTCAGTGACACATGACACTAAAATCCTATGAACACACATGGACATTACAAAGACTAAGGGACTGTTTTTAAGAGTGGGACATGAACCCCACCATCCTGTCTTCCTACAGGGGGGAAGCACAATTCCCAGTGGCCACTGCTTTTCTTGCACTCCTGGTGAGTTATTGGTGCCCCAAATTCTTTTCCTGGAGCACTCTTTGTAAAATGCTTTCAGAGCACTCAGCATGTCAGGCCCTGGGTAATTATGTACCAGTCACAGATTTACTGGCAATTAACTAACATCAGGAGAAAATATGATACTAAACTAATCATTCTGTGTCCTAGCCAGAGGAATAGAGTAAATGCTCTGGTGACATTACCTTCTCCCTACAAAGGAAAAAGTAAAGGTATCCATGACAAGTACTGTGAGCTCTTTGCCATCATCTTTGAACACAGTATCATTTCTCTAAGGTAAAAAAAAAAAAAAAAACTACAAAACCTCACTTCTACTAAAAAAAAAAAATCTTCAAAAACCCTTATGAAATATATAACCCATTCAGCAATATTTCTAGCCCATGGATTAAAAGAAGGATCACCTCAAGGATCATGACAGCTATAAAAGGTAAATGTCAAGAAGCTGAGGGTAGGGTAAAGCTTTTGCAACTACCTAAGGCATCTGTAGTCTCACCTAGAGGGTAATTTAAGCACTCCAGCCATGAATATGTGGTGCCTGGCAGAGCTGCAGCACCAAGGCAGTGCTCTTGTTTGGAGCCACCTCGGATACCCCTACACAGGAGATCCCAGCCCAGAAATCACACAGGAGGACAGCTCCTGTAAATGCCTTCTAGTCAGGATCACACGTGGGCCTGGACCTGTGACCAAGGAAACTCCGCTAGTTGATTCCAGGTGAGTAAACATTTTTTTTCTAAACCTGCAGGACCTCAGATGTTGAGCTTGCTTGGTAAAATAAGTGAATTATATAAACAGTGGTCACATTTTGACGCAGGTGAGAAGATGATGTTTAAAAAATGAACAGAAGGACACAGTGGAAAGGGATCTGAGAAGAGATAAAACAAGTTCATGACATCAGTTACAAGGAAAAAGTCAGTATTACCAAGGCTGGAAAGGGGAGGAAGAAGGAAAAAGTGAGAATCTCAAGGATTAGGCATTGAAGAAGTAGAAGAAATGAGGTGAGAAAGCTAAAAACTGGAAATGGAAAGAGGCTGAAAAAACCCCTCAAAGATCAAAGACTATAGACCTAGATTTTCAACATGTGCTCAGGTGTCCAGAGAGTTTCACAAGACTGAGGAGATTGTACTACAGTTTTAGGACAGTGATGAATTGCTTGAGCTGGAATATAACAGTTCATGGGAATTCTAAAGAAAATAAAGCAACACAACAGGCTTGGGGATCAAAAAAAAGGGGGGGGGAGAAAGGAAAGTACAGATGAGTTTGTCACCAGGCCATTATATTTGGCCTTTCCAAGAACCTGATCAACTCCTTGCTCTGTCACAGATCCTTGGCCTGACCGTCTTTGGTAATTTACTTATTCTTACCTCTGCATCACATCCATTTTCCATCTGCCTCTCTTTCTTTTCTTCTAAGGGCAAAAGCTTGTCAGAGGAAGACTCTGCCCCTAATTATATGTGTATAATATAACTCCCAAAACAATGGGGTGCTCATCTCAGAAATAAGCAATGAAGTCACTTGCCAAACCAAAGAAATATTGTGGCAAGAAATCTTCCCTTAGGGACAGCAGCTATTTAGGTGGCCTGTTATATATGAGTGAGTCAGGGGCATAATGATGGCGGCCAAAAGGAAGCAGCAACACATTCTCTGTCAAGCATAACCTGTTAAAAAGTCATGCACAAGAAGGGGAGAGTCAATGAGATGAGTCATGCCTGGCCTTGCCCACCTCGTTATCAGAGGTTGTGCTGCACTCAGTGTGAGGGGTGGAGGGAACCCTTCCACCTACAGCCAAATGGAAGAGCTCTGTCTCCTGCTGCGAGCTCCGAGGGCTCCTCTGTAGGTGTCACTCCAGCTGCTGATGGCCATAGATAATAACAAGTTAGGGTACAGACTAACCAGGAAATGATACCACCTGCTACCCAACATAAATTACCAACTCCTCTGGGTATAATTACTCTTGTCAATGTGTCACATGGCTATTATAGTCACTCTTATGCAGCAATGCAGAGCAGCAGCAGATTCTGCAGGAAGAATGGGGTTTGTGGCATCTCTATGAATTCACCAGGAGAAAAAACTCCAAACAAACAAACCAAACCAACAAAAACAACAAAAAACACACCCAATTAATTTGTTCCTGAGATGGAAAAGAAATGGGAAAAATCCGGTAACACACACAGCAGAATTAGTCCCTCTGCTGCACAACTGGTGATAGAGGGAAAACAGAGAGAAATGAAGGGCAGCCTCCAGCAGGTTTCTTTGCCAGCTCCCTCAAAGCATGGGTCTCTTCTCATTTTCACAGACAACAGGCTCCCAAGCTGCAATTCCCAAGAGACAAAATGTGCACATTATTACTTGACACTGCACCATTATATGAAAAGTCAGTAGACTTTTGCTCAGTCTGCAGGTGAAGTGACTTTCACAGCAGTTTTAGACACCTGTTTGTGAAACAAGCAGCTGTATCAGAAAGAGCTGAAGCATGAAAGTTCAGTGTTATTGCTGAAACAGCTCAGGTGCCTCTGAACTACCCCACGTTGCCTCTAGACTAACGCTACACTTCTTGAGCAAGACTGCATGCTATGCTGTCAGCAATTCAGTCACTGCCATTCTGTTGTGAGTGCTTTAAAACAGTGTCTGACCCTTGAGGTGCTCAGAGAGACTGAAACAGTGAAGAAACTGAGCCAGCTTTTTATATGCTTCTGCTGAACTGGCTGTGGCTCAGCAACTGGTCACTGGTGACAGTGCCCTTCTGGGCACACTGACCACAAAACAATCAGATTTTCTCCAAGCCCTAAGACTCTGTATGAGGCTGACACCACTATTTACTTTCTGAGAAAAGTCTTTCCCTTGAGCAGAGACTGCACCAGAACTGTTAGGCCATTTACCCAACAGGCTTGACTGCACAATGAGGAAAGCCCATGATCTTATTCAAATTCATATAAATACAATTGAGATAATTTGTCTTAAGCTTAAATTCACACTATTTCTGTGTAGAGCAACACACAAGGCATAGAAACCACATCAGAACCAGAAAAAGGTTATTTACTGAACCATATGAAAATACAATATGCCTGCACCTGCCAAGGGTCTCTCTCAATGATTGCTTATGATTATAAAGGTAAATTATTTGCTTGTGTAAAATAATAATTAGAAAAAGTAAAGGTCATTCATCCAGCTATAAACCTGGCTGCAAAAAATCATCAGCATACAGAGTTAGCAGGCATATTCATTGCTTTATAAACAGCAGGCCAGGATAACATTATATAGTTTGCAATCTGTATTTGTTCTATGTGAATCATAGCTTTGCATAATTTTATCACATTCCTGCCAGGCAAAAGCAAACATTAAAAGAAATATTAGGAGCCAAGCAGTTAAATATCCTAGAAGAAGAAAAAAACCCCACAACTTCCTCCACAATGTAATGACCAATGAGTGTTATTTTCTCAGCTTTATTTGGCAGCTTGTGTGTAATTTTTTTGCCATATTACTTTAAAATAATTTCTAGTATGCAATTGGCTTATTTTGATTGGTGTAATATTGTTACATTGTCCTAAAGCACTGATACAACTGCTTGGACTTTTTATATGTGACATGATTGATTAGGTGAAGATAAGTAAGAAAATATTACTTCAAGAGTCCTGACCTTCAGTGAATCATCTGAGATGAAGAGAATTTAAATACTGCATGACTTGCAGTCAGCACCAGAAAATGTTACAGAAAAAAAAAGGAAAAAAACTCTTAGTGAAAATTTCAGCTATGACTAAGAACATTTTCCATTAAGGTTCTTCTTCTCCTTTTTCACTGCTGGAAACACTCCCCATCCCTAAACTCTCTGGAGACAGCAAACAAAAAGTCACACAAGACTCCGCCAGACCTGCAGAGATCTCCATCTTCTCCTCCTGCAATATGTGTCAGCTCTTTCCTGACACTTTAGGACTCACATCTATCGAAGGGGACCTTTCCTCCTGTCCCAACCTGGCAGTGAGTGTTCAGGGTGGGCACAGCAAGCACTGCCCCAGCCTTTGGCATCTGCCCTGTGCTGTCCCTCTGATCCCAGGGACAATGCACAGAGCAGAGGTGGAGCAGGAGTGACCTTCTGAGGTCTCTGTCCCTGCTCCCTGCCTGTCCCCTGCCAGCTGCAGCCACAGAGCCCAGCCCTTGGGGTGCCTCAGCCACTGGTCTCTATGACCACTCCATGTCAAAGGAAGCCCCTACAAGGCCCCACCACAGTTGGGCGCTGCCATCCCTTCCTGGTCACACCTTCTGCAAGGCTCACCTCCACCATCCCATCACCCAAAACACAGCATGAGGGAGGAAATTAGAGATGCGCTCGCGTGGGGTTCACTCAGCTCTGCAGGTTTCTTTTGCCACTAGCTGTCTCCCACATACTGAAAAATCCCAAACTCCCACTCAAGCCTCTATAATATCCATGAGAGAAAAAACTGGGCATGGAGATGGGAGCAAGGAGCTTAGACTCATTCCTCACACCCACTCATTTGCTCTAAATATAAAAGAATTTAAGCCTGTCCCCAGTAAAAAAATACTCATCCTAGGAAATGGCTCCTCAACTCTCCCCCAGTTTAATATCTGTTATATTTTCCTTTTAAAAGAAAAAAGTAAGAGTCAAAAACGAACTATATAGAGCTAAACATTTGGCAAAAGTAGTTTGCTACTGTAAAGAATTTTCCTCTGAACTATTTATCTTAAAGCAAGTCAGAGCAGGCATCAAAGGCAGCCGTGGCATCAGCGGAGTGCACACTGTGCACACTGTCACTTACTGTGACTGAAAGGACAGCATGTTTTCAAACAACTGCACTTGTGTGAAGTGTCATCACATCTGACTGCTTAATCCTGATTAAAAAAGGGGGAAAAAACAAAACAGAAAGAAAAAAGGTCTGGTCTGTTCAGAGGTGAGGCTACAACTGATGACATTGTCCAGGAGTAATTTTATAGGGAGTGGATAATCACAGCAGCCACGAGTGACTGGATTAGAGGCAGGGTGCATCTTGGACTCATCACCATACTGAACATTCCATGAGCAGAGCAGTACAAGGCAAGGATGAAAACCAAGCAGAGATGGTTCAGATGTTCCATCTAGCAACATGCACCGGGAAAATTTGTACTTTGCAGCCTTCCCTTTCTCGTGGGATGCTACAAAAATTCAAGATTCAGCACTGTCAGAGGAACCCAAATCAAAGAGGAGATGGAGTTCCATGAAGCAACTTTAAAAATTTCTCTTGTCCTTCAAAAGAACCCTACTAAATTTCAGTAATAAAAGCAAACTCCAAAGAAAAAAACAGTAAAAGCAAACTCCAAAGAAAAAGCCATGAAATCATGCAAACTGTTGCTTAGGAAATTTAGAGCAATGCAGGAAAAAAGTTAGAATATGTACAGCAGGGAATAATTCCAGGTTGGCAGAGGGTTGAATTAAAATATTAGATGACCTATTTTTCTGTTTATGATTTAAATCTAAGGCAGCAACTACTTTTACTAATTAGGACCAAAGTACTGATCACTGCACAAAGTCACTTAAAAGTAACATCAGACTCTCAGTAGCACCACAAAAACAGCGTTCTGCCTATGTGTGATAAGCAGGAATTTAAATTTGCTCATTTTCAGAAGTTCATCTGTTTGGGACCTAACCGGGAAGCGCTCAGCATCTTGATAATTCCTCACGTTAAGGAGAGTGTGACTCCAGCAGACTTTGTTCTATTCCACTGTGTGTTATCTCCCTGCACATTCCAAGGGCTATGCTATGAGAGATTGCAAGGTGACAGAATATGTTCATACAGCCTCTAAGTGCTACTTTGCAGGATGCATTGTAGTCTGTTACCCCGAGGCACTAAAGTGTTTAATGATGTTGCTGTGTGTCATTAGTTAGTATTCTCTAAGTGGATCTTATAGGAAAGCATTCTAAATTATAAATTGGGAAGTTAACTAAGTATTAGTGAACAAAAAACATTAAGAGATAGAGGCTGATTTTATGGGTGGGTGGGTACAGTTTTAAAATCTGCCAGAACCCCTTGTGCCAGCAATCAAGCCTGTAATGCCTCCCCTGTAATGCCTAAAATGATCCAGCCCTGCCCAATATAAATCAGCAAAACTGGGAGAGTATCTTGTTTGCTGGTGTTTGCCTTCTGCTTTTACCTGCAGAAGTATTGAAATGGGCAAAAGAAAGCCCAGCTATGTTTTTTTAACTCATTTTCTTTCCAGGACTTCATATAAATGAGATGTCACGCATTGTAACTATTTGGTTAACCATCATTTTTTATTAAATATCTATTAATTTGTATCAATGCCATGTTCTCTAATGATCACAGTAATTTTCTTGCTTCCAGCTATTATTTGTCAGAGGCTTCTCTGCATGCACATGAGTGTGTGCTACAGAGTGAGAGGGGGAGACATGGGAGAAACAGAGAGGAGGAAGAAGGCTGGAAAGTGGGGGTCACTGAATAAAAGTGGAAATGGAGCTGCAGAATTACAGGCATAGCTCACAGTGACACCTAGAGACAATCCTAATACTTCCCCATTGTAAATCCTTGCTCTCAGGCCCTCTCTTCCTCCCTGTTCTCTAAAAACTTTGCTTACAGTTGCAACCGACGTTTCCGTGCTCCAGCTCTACCTCTGGCTTAATTAAAAAACAAAAAAACCAAAGACACAGAACCAAAGACATCCCACTTCAGCAAAAATGTCACAGCTGTTTTCAATAAAGCTAGAAAAATCTGAAGAGGTTGCCAGCACAAATCAGTTTTTTAGAACAAAATGGAACATTTTTAAGATGGGGAGAAAAAATGTGGGAACTCAGCATAGAGATAACCCTGAAGCAGTTGTACATTTGCTAATTTCCTCATTAGAAGAGCCTGTTAATTTAGCCATATGTGAAGTTTTTTACAAGTGCCATGTGCCTGTGGTAACCAGGAGTCCTTGAGAGTCAGGTTGGCAGCCTCTGTGTGAGCTGGGACAGCCATGGAGCTGAGCTCTGAACAGCACACAAAGGGTGCAGTGCCCCTCTCTGAGCCCAGAGGATACTCAGGGACCTCAACCCCTAAAAAATTGGGTTGTGGGGATCATCTTAGTTCATGCTGGATACCTAAAAATTGGGTTGTGGGGAGCATCTTGGTTCATGCTATTCAGGCCTCTTTGAGGGTCAGATTGCAAACTAACCACTCCTTAAATGCGTTTGTGCGCAGATGGCCATGATGCCAAATTCTTGGATGGCAGCAAGCCTGGAAATACAGCTGTTAGGAATTATAGAATCATAAAAAGGTTTGCATTGGAAGGGACCTTAAAAGATAATCCAATTCCAGCTCGCTTGTCCTGGAAAGGAACACCTCCCATTAAACCAGGTTGCTCAAAGCCCCATCCAACCTGGCCTTGAGCAGGGATGGGGCATCCACAGTTTCTCTGGGCAACTCTCCCAGTGCCTCACCACCCTCACAGCAAAGAATTTCTTCCATAAATCTAACTTAAATTCCATTATTTCCCTTTGAACCCATTATTCCTGGTCCTATCACTACAATTCCTGATGAAGGGTATTCTTGATTCTGTCTTATAAAAAAAATGAAACACTGATTTCCAACTTAATAAAAAGAGTACAACCAAATATAAACATGAATGGCAGCAAGTAATTTGATCAACTCTTCCGACCACTAAGCCATTATTCAGGATTTGGTGACTAAAAAAGGCTGTGTCTTTTGTCCCTTTGACTTTGAATGTCTGATTAAGTGAAAGAAATTCATCTAATTAAGACATCCAGAGGATCATATTCAGCTTTTTGTGATTTATTGCAGAATTTTAAAAGTTAACTTTGTTTTAGTGTGACTTTTATATATTAAAATTCAAGACCATCTGCACAGACTTTATCCACGCATATTTCAAACTCCGGAAGAGCTCAAGTTTGAATTAGTGCTGATGTGTGGACATTGCTCATCATTAACACACTGTACGTGTGCCCAAAAGAAAGGTCAAGGGATCCTGAAATATAAAAAAACTCCCAACTGACACCTGCTACAGAATAATGATATTGGGCCATGCCAGGTTTACAAGCCTGTTTGTGAAATGGGCAGGCAGTGGGAAATGGGGGTTTACATGAGAACACAAATTTGTTGGAAATTGCAATAGTGCAATTTCCATCCCACAGCTGGTTAGATTTTTGAAAGCTATGGCAAATAACACAGTTATAACTTGAAAATGACCAAATATGTTGAGTACAAACACAAATAAAGGACTATCCAGCATCTGTTATTGTGTAACACCTCAAGTTTTGCATGAATGATCTGAACCAGGAGCAAAGAAGGGACTATAAATCTGAGTAGAAAATTAGAATATTTTAAATTAACATGTTTTTTCCTATAAATAAGTGATATTTAAAATTTGTTCCTGTGGCACATATTAAAAATAAAGGTACATTACTGATTTTAGCATGAACAATGATTAACAGTACTAAGTATTCTATTTTCTACCATACCACTCGTTCTCTGATTATCTAGCTGTATCTCCTCTGGGTTTTTTGCCAAAAGGAAAGCAAATGGGTCCTATCTAAACACATGCTTTTAAAAGCAGGCATTTCCACATTACCAGTGTCACAAATACCAGCCTAAATCAGTCCCCTGATGAAAGCAGAGTCTTTAAAAGTCCTTGCACCCTACCTTCCCAGTCAAGTTGAAAGGTATTGAACTATCAATCTCTGGTCAGATAAAGAGTGACAATGTTCTTATTACTTGCACATGACACTGAGGTCCCCAAACACTGCTATCTGTTGTGACACAGCCCCAGAGACTGAATTTGGCTCAAGGAAAAAATAAAAAGAAAAAAGTAAAAATGAATAGTTTTTGGGTGCCCATACAAATTTAATCTGTATGGCCATTATACACATCTCCAACAGCAACAGGGCATCTCCCTCCCGGTGAGTTGCACACCCTGTGTGTTGGCACAAATATTTCATGAGCTGAAATGAAGACAGGCCAACGCAATCACACAGTACTGCCTCGTTAGATGTCACCACTGGCAAACATTCCTGCTGCATTCCCTCTCAGCTGGCAGGACCAGCAAAGGCAGCAGGACACTGGGGCAGAGCCCACTGTTCCTTCAAACCTCGGCAAGGATTGGTGATTCCCTTCTGCTCACTTTAGACCAGATTGCCCAAGAAAGTAGGAAAGAGAGGAGAGCAAAGAGTTTGGAGCCCCTGCCCTCTGTTACACCAACTTCATTTCATCCACAAACACGATATACCCAAAAAAAGGGTTTTTTTTTAAAGATGTGACTTAAAGCAAACTTTACAAAGCAATTAGATAGCAAAAAAAACCTTAATTTTTCCATTCAGATTCATACCAACTCTGTGTCTGGTCTTCTTTCAAACGCTTCCCAGCTTCTGTCTGCAAACACTTCCCTCAATAATCTCCACATAAACAAAAAAATCAGAGTAAGTACCCAGGGGCTGCTGCCCACAGACATGTGTGTTACAAGGAACATCACCAGTCCTCCTGGACTGGCCATGAAAAAGACAATGTTGAGGGTCATGTAGATCCTGCCCCAGCAGTTTGAAATATTTTTATGTTTATTGTGGCAAAGTCTTACACACTGATACCATTCACAGGGGCTGGATGAGGATCTGAGTATTTGGGTCGATGTTACAGACTGTGTAAAGGTAGAAATTAGTACATTATTTTCACTTCTAAAATAGCAGTACTAAGCCCACAAATAGGGCTATAAAACTGTCTCTCTTCCATATAAACTTCATGGTCACAGGCTCCAAACATTTGGGGTTAACATTTCCAGCCTGGGAAGTTCATTGAAACATCTTTGCCATTTTTGTGCAACAGCGAAATGTCAGGAAAGGTGGAGCATCAAACACTGCCCTCAATCTCTGACCCTGTTATAAGGTCAAGTTCAACTGGACACCCTTTGATTTTTGACCAATTAAATTGTAAACCTGCAGGAATTCAGAATGCGTGCAACTGCCAGACACGGGACCTAGGGAGAGCATGCTGCTCAGGTGAACACTCTGACCACAGGTTTACTTCTTTCCCTTTGAAGTAGGCTGTCATCCATTTGGATAGAAAATGAAGTGTGAAATATAGAGGCTTTACAACATGTAATGACTGCGACAATTTAGTTAAAGCTGATTTTCAGAAGCCAAGAGCTGAGTTTCAAATTAAATTCCCTATCAGTGGCTACCATGACAGAGTGTATGTTTAGGAAATTATTTATTCCAACATGATATAATTAATTGTAATATTAAATGTTCTTTAAGTTCTGTGTGGCATTACAGGCACTGAACAAATAACAGTTGGCACACAAACCATACAGAAGCCTATTATTCACACACATTGTTCTGGGTGTTCACTTAGCAGGTTCCTGAAGAGAGAAGACCAAATAGACTTGATTTAATGCTTTGAATTTTCTGAATTTTGGTAAAAAATAATTTTTTGCTCTTTGACTAGTTTAGAGAACAACAGAATTATCTTTTTTCTAAGTCTGTTTCCTCCCAAAATAAAACTATGTTATTGCAATGCCTGACCAGTTCTTCTCCTTGGTTGCAGTGTTAGCTTTTTTACATCCTTGCTAAAGCTCTGCGCCCTTGCTAAAGAAACAATGAATTGTGTGCATATGTCTCTACACAGACACATTAGTACTGCCCTCTGCTTCCTGCCCAGAGAGACTGAGAACTTACAAGAACTGACATGAAAAGGAAAATGTCTTTAGCTCCACTTATCGAGTATTGCACCTTTGAAGCTGAAAGGCAGGGCTGCAAAGACCCAATTCTGCGTGAGATAACCAGCAGGTAATTGCTCATGTGAGTTTCAAAGTGAAATCAGGATTTCTGTAGCAATTGTGTCGCGACTGGTGGCACCAGAACCAGGTGCCCCTGCTCTCCTCATCAGCACAGCCACGAGAAGCTGGGGAAGGACTGGAATCCTCCAGCACAAACACCAGCTCTTGTAGCTTTGTTAGACTGAGTGAAGGCTGACTCACAAATCTGCTGCAGATCAGGATGGGAGGGTAAATGCCAGTTGCATGACAAGTTTCTCCAGCTCAGCTACAGCATACGTGTTCATCCAAAATCCCAGCTAATCTTGAGAATGATGAAATATAACCTGAAGCTTTTTGGCCACAAACCCTCAATTTGGGTTGAGGTGGAGAACCCTCTTGCAGCAAGGGGAACAGGTTCTGCACAGTGACAACACGCCTGAGTGCCACACTGCTTTGCATTCTCCAAAGGATCCCACAGGACTCTGCTCCCGAGAGAGAATTGTAAAAAATGTTTCTATTACAGGCAGACAGAAAACTTTTCCTTTCTGACGCAGAGCACTCAATTCAGCTGGAATTGCCGAGTACAAGTCATCCATGTCAGGATATTACAAGGACACCCAAGCTCAGCCTCTAAAAAGCAGTTATATAAATATCAAAATTCCGCATGGTGGAGAAGCTTCTTTCTCTCTCACCACCCATCTAAAAGATTAATCAGATCAATCATGGCACATTTCTTTACAGAATTCTATGACTTAAGTGCTACAGACATTAGCAACATTTCAATCTCCTGTCTCTGATCCTGAAAACATCATCTGTTAGATTTTTGGCAATGCTATAGGAAAATTGAGCTGCTTAAAAAAACCAGGGAACATTTCAGGAGATACCAGTGTCAATCTTGCACTTGGTCTCTCTACCTCTCTGCAAAAATTTACATAGAGTGAAAAATATGGAAAACTGGCATGGTTGGTGGCACTTTATAAAACCTCATTCAATACTAAAAAGCAAGCAGGGAAAGAAGGCTACTGAGTATGATACTGATAAACTTATCTCCTGCTTTCAGTAAAGATACATGAAGACGCTACATGTTAAACTGCTACTGTACTACCATGGAATATGCATATGGAAATGAAGGGGAGAAGAAAAGCCACAATTTTATTAAAAAGTGCAAAGACAGTGGCCTCACCCTACTTTGAGCACTAGCGGTTCTGAAAAAAAAAGCCTCTTTAAATTCAGATTATTTCTCATTTGCATTTGCCATTACTGGGATTTTTCCTATAAGGTCCAATTAAGAAAAATATTTCTTTTCTACAAGGCAAATTTATCAAAAATTCAAATAAACTCTTTGATGCATTTTCTGCATAAACTAATCATGAATAAACATAACTCTCTTGCTCTAAGAACAGATGCCATCCTGTAACTCCCTGCCCCCGACAGCTCTGCTCTCCAATCATAAAGGAGAAGGAAATTGTTTGGCCAAGTTTACAGAATGAACCATAAATCATAAGCATCTTTGCCAAAGCAAACTCATGTTTCTTTTATGAAACAATTTCTCCTAAAAGAATTTATATTCATTTTTATATATGCATTTTTTATAAAATACATAAGGAAAGTAGAACATACTGTTCTGTTTCTCCTTTAGAAATGCTTAGTATTTTTCAGTTCTGGTTGAGAAAGCAAACATTTGCATTTTCACGTGGCTTTCTGAAGCTAGTTGCATGGACCTAGCTGCAGTACTTTGATGGATATAGGGAATATTAACATTGCTTTGGAATATTTGAGTCACCATTATTCACAGAAGTCCAATTTGTAACCAGAAAACCTTAGGGGACTTGTGTTGAAGTCAGATGCTGGAAACATGAAGGAAAACTTGCACATCTTCACAATCAGGGAAAATTTCAAAGCTAGATCCTTTCTCAGGAGTTTTAAAAAAAAAATCCCAACTCTACAAAGAGCATAAAGGGAGCCTAGCCATTCCAGGAATTCACATGCAGCTATGCCTCTCTAAGAGGCTGGGGCATCTCCCTCTCTTCCCAGAGAGCATTCCAGCTTCCAGATCACAAAGGACTGTCAGGAGCCAGAGGTACCCGAAAAATGGTGCAGGGAGCATGGCAGAGCCCAGGAAGCTGAGCTTGGAGGGACACTGCAGCTGGAGAAGGCTCCAGCCCCTGTCCGCACTGCTCCCCCTCTTCTCCCACTCACCCAGCAGGGCACACCCAGCTTCTCTGAGCAGCCGCTTCAGGAAACTCTGCACTGCCCTCAGGTTTTGAGTGGAGGGGAAAGAAGGCTTATCTGAAGAGGCAGCACATCATCCCTGCTGCATGTGACAGTCAGTCACTCCAGTGCAGCTTTCTAGCCTTCCACACGAACTCAAGTGCTCTGGCGACATTACTCACATCTAGAACATGCCATTCAGACTGTGTCAGCTTGTAGAAGGCTGAGTGCCTAGTTATATCCATGGCTCTTGAGTGTGATCATCCCTCAAGGGCCCACTAGAGCACTCTTCCAGGCTACACTGAAAGGTTCAGGCCTGTCACAATGCTTTATTTCCTTGAGGGTTGCCTTTGTGGCACAACGCCTCTGCTTTTACTCTGAAAGGACTTCTTGTCATCCCTGTCTGATCTGATCTGTGGCTCTGGTTACTGGGATGGACACCGAGATGTAGTAAGTGGGACAAGACCCTGCTCCTTCATGTCCACCACTCTCACCTCGAAAGACAGGGCCTTTTGTAGCAGCATCATAGAATATCTTGAGTTGGAAGGGCCACACAGGTATTGTCCAAGTCCAGCTCCTGGTCCAGCACAAGACACCCCAAGAGTCCCATCATGTGCCTGAGGGCACCCTCCAAACACTCTTGAACTCCATCAGGCTGGCGCTGTGACCACTGCCCTGAGGAGCTGTTCCAGTGCCCAAACACCCTCCGGGGGAAAAACCTTTTCCTGACAAAACCCAAAACATCCCATGACACAATTTCAGGCCATTGCTAGAGGAGAGATCAGTGCCTACCCCTCTGCTTCCCCTCATAAGGAAGCTGTAGATAGCAATAAGATCTCCCCTCTACTTCCTCTCTCTAGCAGAGTCAGAGCTGATCTTGACTTTCCACTCCCCGCTTTCTGTTCCACACAATTTTGAAGGTTAAGGCTTTTTCCCAAGCACAAGAAGTTCAAAATTCATCCTCACATCACCTCTTTTCTGAGACTTGCTTTGTTTCCCTCATCTGCACCTTATCTTTGTTTCCCTCTAATGGGATCCTTTGTTTTTCTACCTCATCATGCTTGTCACTCTTCCCTCCTTTTCTGTTTCTTTCGTTTTTATGTAACCAACACAGCCCACAATAGGAGCTCCAGTGTGCTGAGTGCTTCGCCAGCACTTCAAAAAAGTCCTGTCTGTTGTGAAGAGTACTTGGCTTTTTCCTTGGTTATCCTTCCCCTTTATACCCTATGCAGCAACACATCGTTACAGCTATCTGCCACTTCCCATCCATTGGGGTTAAAACCTCTACAGCAAGAACACTTTTCAGTTTCAGCAGGTATGAAAACCAAGTTCCTTGTCATAGGCAATGTCCTTTCTGCAAAAAAACTAAAATTCACAACAATGACAACACAAGACCCTAATGCCAGAGCCCTGAGGCTTCTCTATTTTGCCTTGACCTTGTCTAGCACACCCCAAATGAAAGTCACTGTTTATTACATTGTTATGCTTAATTGATGTCTTCAGATGAGACAATGACCACTGGAAATGACAGCTTTTGGCTGGAGAGAGTCATATTATTTTCTGATAACACAGCATATAATGTGTGTCACTCAAAGGATGAACAGTTTCTTCCATCCAGAGTTTTCATCTGCTTGCTTGTCGCACCAAGCATATGCATTACCCGATTAAATAACTCATGGCCCCATAAATCGTTAACCATGTGTACAGTACATAATTCAGCCATCTGCAAACTGTGTTACAATGCACTATTTCAAAGCTTTTCTCAAGTTAAAAAAAAAAAAAAACAACAAAAACCCAACCAACAAACCCACAAACAATAAAAAAAACCTGCAAAGCTTTGTTCACCAAACACTGTGCTGGTGACCTTTCTCTCTAGTTTCCTTTGCATGTTTGTTCAGTTAACTGCTCAAAACATTTGAATGCTACATTCAACCCCTGCAAAGTCAAACCGACGCATGACAATCCATCAAAATCAGCCAGATAACAGAAAGCACATTCCAATTCCAGAATTATTGTTGTCTGATTCTAAATGACAGTGTATGAAACAAAAAGAGCACAGAGCCTTAGTTCCCACAGCAAAACTAAGCCCAAAGAACGATAAGGAAAAAAATCCTTTCAATGAGATACTACAGAAATGATATAAAATTGAAGAGGATGGGAATACATGCAACAAGACAATTGCATTGTCACATATACAAACTTCGATCAAATAAAAATGTTGCTAAATGTGTGTATAACTGAAGACTCACTAAAACAGAAATTATGAAACTATTTTCTGACATTTAAAACAAAGATGTGTTTATGCCATTAGGTCTAGATGTAAACTCTTTCCCCAGGGTCCATCTCAAATCTAAGGATTAAATATGGAGTGATGAAATGTTTCAGTTATCCTAATTCAAAACACTTATTAATAAGTAAAATATATAACTCAGAAGAAACAAAAATCATGTTACAAGACAGCTTGCTTTATGTAAAAAGCTTTGTTACCATTCATAACCAGCAAAGGAATTCGTAAAAGAAGCAACCTAAAACGGGTACTGGTGAATTAAAAAGCAGAAATTCCCCTCCAAGTCCTTTGAAATAGGTGAAATAGAAGTATTGCCTTTTAGGAATATCTCGCTCACTGCATTTTGCTAACTCAGGTAGGTAGACACAATGAAAACACACGCAAGGCTCTCTCTCCCTTCCTTCCCCCAGCAAGGAGCAGATTGTCACTGTGCTGGGCCATCCGGTGGAGGGGCGGCCAGGGCCAGCCCAGCCAAGTCTCACCAGGCCCCCCTGAAGCTTTTTTCTCCCAGAGTCACAAGGCTCCCAGCCTGATCCATGTCTCCTGGAGACAGTGCAGAAGGAAAATCCCCTCACTGACACAGGAAAAGGTGTTCCCAGAGCCACCAGCCCGTGTCAATGGAAAGGTTTAAAACCTTGGCAGAGAGTTTGAGCCATATTCTGTCTTTAACAAGGCATGAGTCAGCAGTGAGTAATGCAGCAAGAAATGTCCCAGCTGCTGGTTTCTGAACACCTGGGATCCTTTAAATAAATCCCCTATCCTGGACATGAGTCTTCCTCAGAAAAATCCAGGATAGGACAGCCTGTGGGCAAATGTGATCAGGAATTTAACTCAGCAGGACTGGGCACAATATCTTTGACAAGCAGAGAGTAAAAGAAGGAATTTATCACAGTGTGACCCTTGGAGTGCCTGGACTCAGGGATGGGATCAACTTTGAGAAGGGATGTTTTTGGGGAGTCAGATAAAGCAATTCTCTTGTGAGGCAAGGAGAAGGTAACACTCACCAAAAAAAAAAAGTTGAAAAAGCAGCAGGACATGGGAGAAAACATTCTTTTAAAAAAGAACCAAACATAGTGAGAAATGGTGATTTTAGCAGTCATGTCTTGATGGGCGAATGTTTCAAGATTAAACATATTGAAAGGTACTTGACTCTGAACAATCTTGCCACAATCCTCATGAGGACTTGACACATACACAAATATTCTGGAGTTTAAGTTATGCTGAAAGTAGTACAACACAAGGACCTGTTCTCTGACTTTTTATGATTTAAGCTGGAAAAGGAGTTGCAGGAGATGCACTATTTTCCAAACCATTTCCCTGTAACTTTAGAAAAAAAAAAACAACAATTGGTTAAATCTACCCTCAGTGATCAAAACACTTAGCTGCTCACTTGTCACTTCAGACATGTCAACTCCCTGCCACCTGGACACGTTCCTTCCTACTTGGCTTTTCCATTACCCCTACAACAAAGTTCAAGCAGCTCTTCTTCAGCATAATGGAAATTTTAAACACTTCTCCTGTTTGTCTGACCTCCGCCTTACAGAAAATACCTATGGCATTTTCTCTCTGGCAACATTAGCAGTATTGAAGTCCCTCTATCTGTCTCATCTTCTCCTTCTCCACACTCTCTTCCTGTCCTTGATCTTGTCCTGCCACAAGAGCTGTAAGGAATTATCCATTTTTTTTGCTGGGTAGACACGCTGGGGAACGTGGAATGGTAAAACCCAGAGACATGCAAGAGCCAACAATATGCAAAAGGAACTCGCATTGGCTTCGGCAGCAAGGTGAAAGCACCAAGTGCACCAGTAGCAGAACCCAGCCTTTGTGAAATTCCAACAAATAATAATGTAATTAACAAAATTCCTCAGAATTTGGAAGTGCTAACTCCAAAGGGCCTGTTTTAATGCCTAGACCCCAATGTACTCAGCATTGTAGCAAATTTCCTGCAGGCAGTGCTCTCTTGCCTGCTGGGCTAGACATCACCTCCCTGCTGGAAAGGGCTAAAGCAGCACTCCTCCTGGCAGTGGAATTAGCTAATGCCCAAGGCAGGCCTGGCACCCTCAGAGATTTTGTCCAGTACTGAAACGCTACTGTGTTTCTACCCACAGGAAAATCTGTCCTTTGCAGAAACTTTAACACATTTTGACTACAGAAGTCAGCATCTAAATCCAGAGCATATTCTGTAAAGAGAAATAAAGGAGAATTGACAAGAAATGCCCGATTCTCACATTTGTTCCTGAGGCTAAAAAATAAATTTTGCTTTCAAAAATGCCTACTCTCTCCTTTACTTCAGAGTTATAGCACTTATCCAAAGTAATAAAGGAAAACACACCACGATAAAAAGTCTGCAAACTGCTCCTACACACAGATCTTATTCCACTGCCCATTTTTCAGGCTTTATACTTTCCTCAAATTATATAAACTAAACGCTCTATTTTTAAACTAAATTATAAACCAGCCAAGCACCATTCTATATATACACAAACACACAGATTTAAATCGTCGAGGGAAATTATCGCAGCACCTGGGCACGTTTTACAGAATGCACCTCTGATTGAAACCACCGCAGAAACTGCTCCCTGCCCCTCCCAGCTATTGAAGCAGCTATAGAGGGACCCTGAAAAGGGTAGCCAGGATACCGATTGCCAAGCGAAATTCCTGTCAGTGCAAGCCTAGAACAAAGAGGTGCATTTAGCGCTGCTTCCTCAACTTTGCCAGCTTGAGGCTCAGACAGATTTCTGGCAGGAGCGGGATGCGGAGCCAGGAGCCTGGCGCTGAGAATGACCTGCCCCCTGGTTCCCACGAGCTCCTCCCTTGGGACAGATGCAGGGGACATGAAAACCCAGGCATTGATGGGGAATCGGAGCGTGGGGCCAACAACAGCCGGGCTCCTTGCACCGAGCAACAAACTTGGTGGAAAACCCTACAGGATGTAAAGAGCGACACCACAGATTGGGCTCCACACAATGCAATCACCTCCTGCAGAAGGACTTCCAGGACCTGTGCAATTTAGTAAAGAAGGATGACCTTTTACAGGAATTTTTTACCCTGCCCTGTGGAGCTCTAACAGGCATGCGGTGCTGGTTTACATTTTTTAGGAAGATTTCAAAACCTTATACAAATACTATCACTGTTTTTCTCGACTGTCAGTGGTTTTGCCAGGGAAATTGTGTTTCATGTTATGCAGTCAATGCAAAAAAAGAAAATGCTGCTGGAAAATCAATGTTGCCTGTTCTCAGAAAGGATTAAGGTAGAACTGACCCTTCGAGTAGGTGGCCCACAGATTTGGTGAGTTACCTGCTGGAGCTCTGGCAGGTCAAACTCGATATTTTATATTTGCAGCTTCAGCTTACCAGTGTCAAACTTTCAACATGAATTAAAAACCAGAAAACACATGTTCTCCATATCTTCTTATCAATTCAGTGCCCTGTCTCAATGCACATCCAGCTCCCCATGGATAACTTTCTGTCACCAGTTACATTGAAATACAGGAAAATCCAGTTTTATTCTGATTTCTCAGCAATATTTGAATTCCTGAAATTTCAGCCACAGATTGATATAAAATCATTGCAAGGCAAAAAGAAAAGCCCAGACTGAAAAAAGCAATGCTTGATCCATAGAATCACATATCCTGGAGCAGATGGACACCGTGAGGCAGAGTACATTGTACACACCTTGTGTGGAGCTATTTCATATTTACATGCACTTAAAAAAAAACTAAAGGGTTGATGCAATCCTAAATGACACTGAATGTGTGTGGTTCAAATATTACTCATACTGGTATTCCAGAACTTGGAGCCAATGAAACTTCCACTGCCATTAAAACACCAAACATTCTGGTGGGCATTGTCCAATGATAAATGTTTTAAAAGACCCATAAGGAAAAAATGATGGTATATTTTAATCTTTTACTAAACATGCAAAATGTTTAGATATAACACAGTTTGTTCTAATTTCTGAATAAAATTGCAAAATGCCAACGTTATACCTCGGGAGTCCAATAGTAATGATTATAATGTGTGCAATTTCTGATAAGATTTTGCAGTGAGGTTTTTTTTCCTTTTAAACAAAAAAGAGTCTGAATGGGGACAGAAAAAAAAAATCCCTATAGTATTCTGTAAACTTCTTGAAATAGAAATGTCTTTTCTGTAAACCTAACCAGAACTGACAAGTAATACAACAGATTTATACAGGAGGATATTCCTACCTGGCACTTGACTCTACTTATAGAGGAACAAAAATTAGAGTAAAATCTTCTAATCCACAGGATGGCATGAGTAATGTGTGATGCAACTAGAATTTCACTGGGGGGTAAGTAATGATGCTGTGGCTCGTCTGTGCTCATCCTAACAGGGAGGATGCCACATCATGGGTGTGAAGTGTCTGTGGCTGCAGATGGAACATGATCTGTCCTGATGTGGCTGCAACAACATCACCAACCTCCAGCTCCTGATGTGACTTTATTGCCATGGCTGTGACACTGCCACGGTGTCACACGCAGTGTCCTGCCTTGCTTTGGCATTTGTGGACACATGCACAGTGTGAAGGCAGAGTTCCAGAGTTTAAGTGATCCTAGAGAATTCTAGAGGCTTGGCAATCCTGTAAAACTGTTACACCCCTTTCATTCTGTAAAAATTTTACAAAGCACTTTCAAGGGTGTTGTAGGAAATTAATATGGCTAAAAGGGCTGCGTTTTGTCACCCAGATTTTTGCAGGTATTTAAGTGTGCAAAAATGCTTGTAAATGTGGTTGTCTTTTAAAATACAAAATAAACTCAAAAACCTGCAAACTGTGGATAATAAAACACATTTACCCTCCAGTTAAGGGTGTGTTCTCCCAGAATGAAGGTTATCACAGTCACAGTTTATGGGATTAGTATTACAAAAGGAGCTTAGATCACCTGAAAATGATATGTATTAAAACACAGTATTTTTAAAAATATGATAACATTTAATTTAGCTCAGTTCTAGCATTTGGAGGGGAGGGAGGAAGCAGACCAAAACTTTAAACAGTTAATAATGTAAGAGTCTTCATATTTCTGCATAACTGTGTCATCTCGAGATGTTAAAAGTTATTCTTGTGGTTTCTTCTGCAGGATTTTCAAGTTCCATAAGGTTTTCCATTTTTTACTGGCAAAATCTCATGAAACTAGAGGTCAGAAGTGACTTTACTGAATACAAACATTTGAGAGATTAATCTTCAGGAAGCAATTATTCACTTTCACAAAATGGAAGACAGACTTCTTAGAAAAGATACAAGTTTTGCCAGTGAAAAAATTCCAACTGGCATAGCAGAAAACATGACAAGAGATAAACTAAACTAGTTGGTTTGTGTATCTAGATAAACAAAAAGTGCACAAATTTGTCTTGTAGGAATTGTGACTCTCAATTGTGGTGTAGCACAAGAAACATCCTGGTAATTGTCAGCTTGAGAAGCTTTAGGACATTGCATATAAACACTCTGAGGTCACATTTATAGACACATGTAAAACGACAATACATCGAACTCTATACATACATAAAACATGAAATAAAATAAATCATGCCAATGTACAAAGCCTGAAATCTGTTCCCTGATCTTCATGCATATTCCATAAAATACAGATTACATCCATTTTTAAAAAAAAATATATTGCACTTTAGACCTTAAAAAGCAATGCAGAGAAAGCATTGGCAAGCTTAGATCTCCTTCAGCCTGCTGGACTTCTCCCAGGGCAGGTCTGAAGGACACCCTCATCATGAAATGCCAAATCTGAGCCGGCTGCCATCAGCCCAACTCTCCGCCCTTTGCTGAGAGCTTCATCCCAGACAGCTCCTAACCAAACTCTGTCATGCTCTCCTTCAATACTGAAATAATATGCTATTTTTAAAAAAACTCCTTCATGCCTGCTATGAATGAGATTCTACAAAACAAACAAACAAACCCCAAACAAATAAACAAAAAATAAACCACTACAACACATCTCATTTCACAAGAATTAACTGTGAGAACTATACTGCCATAATTTTGTAGTGAAATCCCAGTTCAAACCTCTCCATTCAGAAGTAGGGAGCTGTGAAAACCCTGCCTCACTATACACAGAAGCTCTGCTTAGAGCTGTACATGACAATCAGGTGTTTGGAAAGCAGTGTCCAGGGCAGCAGCAGGAGCCACTCCGCTAGCAGAATTGGGAAGTTAAGGAATATGCAGAACCTGTCAAATGCAGCACATGCACCCCTAGAAGCACATAGAAAATTTCTTATGTACTGCAATGAAGGACAATATTTCTGGGGTGTTAGGCAGCTGTCTTTGTGGAGACCCACTGCCAATTCTTCACTGCCTTTTTCTGAAAATGTCTGCTTGTTAAAACCCAAAATGAAGTGGCAGAAGCACCAGCACAGCAGACTGGCAATGAGAGCATCCCATTTGCAGGTGTGTATCCCAGAGGAAAGGACCCTGCTCCAAACAACCGAGAGGGAGAGATTTGGGAAACCTCCCCTACAGGAGAGACTTCCTCCTCCAAGATAAACTCCCAGGCTGGCAAGATTTAGCCTGCACAAGCACAGTTATCTTTGCTTTCCAGACAAGAAGGAAACATTGGGAGAGCCTGGCTTTGCCACAATACAGGAAGGAAAAGGAGCTCAGTCCCTGAAAACTGCAGGCTTGGAAAAGGCTTCCCCCAGAAGCCATACAACTAAATGAAAAACTGCAGCTCCCTATACAGAAGGGAAAGGCAAGCTTGCCTCACCCTTTCGTTTGATATTACTATCCCACATCAAAGAAAATATTTTGGCATAACCAGTTTACATATTTACAATTCTGAAATAAAACATCTGCTCAGCACACTATTCAAACTCTACTGGGGACAAATTCTACTTTCATGGATACCCACACAACTGTGGAGAACTTAGTGATTAGAAATGTTAGAAAAATTGGACACACTTCCCAGGATTATTTTTCTGAGCTGTTTCTCTGTTTTCTAACTCCCTCAGATGCTTTTCTCTCTATCCACTCCCCTTAAACTGTGTCCCAATTTAAAAAACCATTTCCTGAATTTATCAAGACATTTTTTCCTTTTGATGAAGGGTATCACCTGGCTTTGCTCAGAGATTTATTGATCTATATGAAAGCCTGGTCATTTACCTTTCTTCCCAGGCTTGTCTGGGTTTTGGGTGCAATAGGCAGAAGTTTGTTGGATTTACAATAAATGAATCTGTTGCACTCGCAGTTCTGTGCCTATGACTGTATAATGGCACTTTTCCTTACCTGGGATAACAACTCAACTAAATGTGTTTCATTTTTTATCAAACTTGGGCTTTTTTAATAAGAGATATAAAACATTGATATTCTTATTACATCCCACGAGGGAAAAGAAACACCATTTGCTATAACCAGGGGAAATGTTTTATTGCCTAAGACATGCATTTATCTCCCTCACAAACAGAAGTCATAAAAAGAACATACAACTGGTTAAATGTTACTTGATGTACCTTAGGTCCCAACTGGTTTGCTTTAGGTCCTGCAGTGTCTTGTGGAATTAAATCCAGGCATGAACACAGGTTAATGCTTTTTCTTTCCTTTTAGCAGAACTCTGTCAGTCTGGCCCACACCCCAAGAGCTTTCACTTCAGACTAACCTGCAAGCAGCACTGTGGGTCTCTCCTTTACTTCTCCTTCCCAACGCTCCACCGATTCACCGCTGACTAATTAATTATAAACCTCTGTTCTTAAAGCTCTTATATAAATCTCTGTCCTTGTTGCCATCCTGCAGATCTATTCAGTGATCACACTCTTACTTAAATCACCTAAGAAAGACTGGTCTGTCCCTTTTATCTGAAAAGCTGTTAAGGAGGCCCAAATTCTAAAGCTTTTTGTAATGAACTGTTCTTTCTTGAAGACAGTTTACCATCAAGCATCCTTGCAGGTCTCATGAAGGGCTACACTGCACAAACTGAGATGACAGTTGTCAGAAGGGAAAGCCAGTCCTTTCCTGAATAGAAAGAAGAATAGTTATCTTTTCGCTTCTGTCCTTTCTCCATTGTACTTTCAAGGCACAACTGGAGCTCCTACAGCAACAGGTATTTTTCTTTGCTAAGATTCATTGTTGGAAGCTCACTGGTATTCTGAGTTCCTAATTCTAAACCCACTTCTCTCTTTTATAAACCTGCACGTTATTTGTATCTAAAGGACATTCTTTGTAAAGGCAGCAGTTTTCAGAAACTTGATTCCACTTTCTTCCAGGGCCTTCTATCTTCCTCTCCTCCTCCTCCTCTCTGCCACAATGGTCTCTTAAAGAAATGTCTTATGTGTGCTGCTATTCAAAAATAAAATCAGGCATTTGATCTTTTCTGTCCAGACTTCCTTCTCATTCTCCATTTTCCTGGATTCTGTCACATGTTGCACTGTTAGCTTAACAGCCACTGTTTAACAGCATATATTGAAAATACGAGAACAAATAAACGCATCCAACACTATTTCATTTTTATGTTTGACATAGAATAATAAGCAATTGGAGAAAGAGAATAATTTCAAGTTTTTCTAGTCTAACTTTCTTGGAATTTCGTATTGAAAAATATGGACTGCAATCTGAATGACAAAATCTGCTAAAAAGCTCTGAATCTAAAATAAAAAAGGGCTCTTATAGAGCAGCCATTTTGTATCAGTCAGAAACTGTAGGGTTCCCAGTCCCAGATTTTAATTTTATACCCTGTGCCACAGACTGGTTTTTAGATATATTATCTTAGGTATTTATGCTTCTCCCTTTGAAGGTAAGGGTTCATGTGTTCCTTAGCTAAAATCAGGCTGTCCAGAGTTTTCCATGCTCAGCCCTATGACTCAAACTTTACTACAGCTCACCCCTAATATCCAGGCTTGAACAACATCAGCCCTAGCTCATCCAGGGTTGTTCCAGTCAGCGTCATAGATAGAAATACAAAATAATTTGCATCTTGGTCACAAAACTCAAGGGAGCAAATTTGCATTGTTTAGAACATATGGTGTAATAAATCAATGTTTTCTTAGCTGATCGAAAGAAGAGATATGTATATCACTATTTTTTTAAATATCTCCCAAAAATAGGGTGCTTTTATTTTTGGGGTTGGGAGAATTTTTTTAAAGGAGAATTTTGCTGAAATTTTTGGGTGTCTCAGCTTCTGCTCAGATGCAGATAAGTGTTCTGGATTTCCAATTGCAAATCCATTCCATAGATTTATGAGCTCTCTATTGCACTTTCATCATTACTATATCCTTAGGCCTGTGACATTTTGGATGAGTGGGAATGCCAATTCCACAAATATTCGGACAAAAAACAACAGTTGACATTTTCAGTCATATGTGATCAGGTTTAACTATGACTTAAGGTTGAAATTCAGCGAATCATCACACTTCATTACTTTCTCCTTTTTTTGATGTGAGGCTATTTATGGTGTGATGGCATTTGGGTTTTGGTTTGGTTTTTTTTAAATTATAGATCTGCATTTAAAGTTTAACTGAAGATGAATCTTTGGACCTAAGAGCATCCAACATCAGCTCCATCATAGCTACAAAAAGCTTGTGCACAGCTCTTGGATCACATTTCTACTTCTCCAGTTCCAGAGACAGGTCATGACAGAAACCATAATGTGGTAAAGAGACAGGTTAGCCAGTATAAAGAGACTTTGTAAAAAGAAATATTTTTTTTTCTTTTTATTTTTAAGTGTTACTCATTTCTCTCTGACTGTGCAGGACACTGGCCTGCAGAGAGCTGCTGAGCAATGGCCTCTAAAAAGCACCTTCTTGCCAGCCACCCTTTAGATTTGTAAAATCTAATCTCTATTCATCTGTTGCCATTTCACTAAGGTTTACTGTTATGAGGCACAGTACTGACAGCATTTCAGTCACCTGCTAGAGTTGTGACACTTCAGCAGCATTTAACACATCATTTGAACACTAAAATGTATTTGCACAAGCATACCAAGAGTTTAAGGCAAACGGAAAAGTTACCAAGTTATTTTCTACTTCTGCCTTTGAAAATTCTGTTTCTGGGAACAACACTTAGAAAAAAAATAGCAACAGCTTCTATCCCCTGCCCTCCCAATTAGAAGCATGAGCAAGATTCCATGCTCTACAGCATGCTGTCTGTGCTTCCTGTGCACCAGATCCATTAGCTGTTTGCTGGGGAAAGAGAAATTAGAAATGTTTTATTATGATTTCCAAATCAATGTGTAACAAATGTTCCAATAATCCTTATGGCGCAAAAAAAAGTAAGTCTGTTTTGCCCAACAAGCAACTGGCAGCTTTCTAATGCAGCTCCATTAAAGCTCTTTCCCAAGTGTGAGAGGCACTTTTTAACTAGCTCCTCAGGGCATTGTTAGACATCATTGCTTACAGCCACGGCGCCATAGCAGTGCTTCCCACCTCCTCCTGATCACTCAGACACAAGAGGTGGCTTCAAGCACGAGGAAAAGTCTCAAGCAGCCAAGAGAGCAGCTGTAAGGATGTGTCTGTGTGTGCAAGAGCAGCCCAGAATGAGACCACAGCCTTCTGGAGAAAGACAGCACTCGGGGTGTTGGATGGGAATAAAGAACAGCTTCTGTGGGTGTCTTTCTGTAGGTTAGTAAATTGCAGGTGTTTGGGGAATCATTTTAGAGATAATAGCTCCTCATTTTATGCTTTAAGCATTCAGTAGTTTACTAAATGAGTAAACTTGAAGTAAATCTCAAAGTCACCTTCTCTATAGGAGTTGATCCATTTAATCTAAACATGAAAAATTGGGAATTAGACAGGCAACAGAATGCATATTTTTGAAGCAGAGATTACTAAAAATACTTGATTATGTATTTATTTAAGAAGATAACTGTCATGAATTTTACAGCTCCTACAAGTCAGAATTTGCGGAGATCAGATCCAGAAGGTATTAATTTACTTTCAACAGTCAAAGGCACACAAACAGTTCTTGTTGAATAAATCCTTGATAGCTATCAAAAACTGCATCCAAAGTTCAGATGCTTATTTGCAACAAATCATCTCGACACTGTCAGATCTTATTGCCCAGCTGTACTGGGAGCCTGTTAACAAAGCAAACGTGAAATCTCAGCCAGTGTCAGACTGTCTTCAGGACAGATGGGGGACATACAGCTTTCCAGACCCAGCTAAAACATGAAATGAATTAACCAAAAACCATTCCAAAGCCACCAGTGCATCATTTCAGAAATAGAGTGTCGGGGTAAATGTCCCTATTCCTCTTGAACAGTGCCTGGAGTTTCCTGTCCTATGTGTCCCCTCCTGCTGGGAAGGGACCAGCTGAGAAACTCTGGGCAGCCTCTCAGCAAGAGCTACTTGCCTCCTAGGTCTAAAGGCCACTTTCTGCCACAGTGACACAAGGGGTTAATGCTGTTGATCCTGGTTCTGTCTACTGCATTTGGGTTTTTTGGGTTCGTGGCTTTAATTCCTCAAAGTCAGTGGAAGTGATCTAAGTTAAAATTACAAAGATGAATATTAACTCCTCCTCAACACTCATAGGAATACAGGACAAGAGAAGATATTGCAGATATCAACCAGAGCTAGAGGAGCATGTGGTAGCAGAAAAGTAAAATATCAGGCACTTCTGGAGAGCAAGACTGATAAGGTTACAATGTGATTGAGTTCTCCACAATGGAGATAGATGACCATTTACTTTCTTCATTTATCTGCTCACATCTGCACTTTACATTTCAAGAAGCTGAAACTCTTGCATCATTCCATTTATCTAAGGGACTAAAGGCAGCACACAATCCACATGGAAAAAAAATAAACATGGCCCTGGGATATATGTTGAGCAGTTTTTCAGTAAATCTTATTTATTTCCTCCGAGTCCCCAATATCTAAAGCTTTTATGTATTCATTATCAGCAACATGTCAAGTAATGTGATAACTTGACAAGGTTCTATTGAAGCAGCTTAGTGGGACATACAGTACTTATGCTGCCTGATAAGAAAACATTCAGAAAGGTCATATCCTCTGTTGTATTCCCTATCTCTCTGGGCAGCAGCAGTTTGAGCATTTCTGAAAACTAAAGTTTGGAAATATTCCTGGTAAAAGTGAGTGAAAAACGATCTGGCTGCACTTGCACAATGACTATCAGTTGCTATTAATATTCATGTTACTTTCCAAAACTGGATATGAAAATAAAAAAACCTCACCAAAAATTTAACCCTGTTGACTGGGCACAACTGTGACACGAGTAGCTCATACCAAAAGCAGAAGTGTTAGACCTGGGATATCATGGCGGCATCCCACTGACTGGCCCCTGGGACAGATCCCATCCCACCTTGCCTGCTCCCCCACATCCCCTGCTAAGCAGTGTAGGAAGCCAAAGCAGATTTAGAACACGACAGAGCAGAACACTCACCGTGGCTGTACCTGACTTGCACTTATACAAGTAGCAAGGAGTAACTTTTATTTGGAAAGCCTTGTGATGCTGGAGACCTGGAGACATGCAGAGCTGGTTCTGTGCCATGATGGGCAGGACAAGGACAGGAAGGAGGAAAGAGTGTGGTCAGGTTTTCCCAAGATCCAGAACACATCCACTGCCTGCACAGACAGTGCCTGGAGCCACCTCAGGACACAGCAGATGAACAGCAGTGCTCAAGCCCCTGATATGCCTCACAGCTGGAGGTTCACAAAAGGATATTGTAGAGCTCTATTTGCCAGACATTCTCCTAAGCTGCAGTTTCTGTGACTCCAAGACAAGCTTGGCCAAACGAAGAAATTCCTGCTTTCAGGTTAAAAAAATCACACAATGACAGCCCAGCAAACCTCTGTTATAACAACACCACCAGTTACAAATCATCTATTTCAGAGCTACTACTCTATTTTGGGCACACACTGTCCATATGAGATACTGCCTGGTATTATTTGGGATATGGGGACTCATTCAGTTTTGCCACAAAATCTTTATAGGCAGGCCCACTACAAATATTACAAGTAATTTTGAAAGGCATTTTCTCTAAGCAGTTTTATAGTGGTTAAAAGTCTTCTTTATTTTCCAGCATGTCTTACTAGTTATTTCATATTCAGACCGTTTTTGCCATTACTTTCCTCTGTCACTTATTTCACTTGCTGCATATAGCCCAATTTCAAGCAGGTTTTACATACAGAAAAATACAAATATTGGACTTCATTAGATACAAAGTTACTGAATTTTAGTAAAAACATTGTCTGGTTGTAAACCTGGATCACAGCTGGATGTCACAAGCAAAATAGTGAAATGTGTAATGAGGCGGAAGGCAAAAAACCCAACACTATTAGACAAATTAAAGAATCATCATTTACATAAATACCTGCTCATACTTAAATCCTGTGAAAGATAATAATTCTAAATCCTGGTAAATACTGCAGTTCAGTTTGTCAAGGGTCAAACACACTTGTTTTTTTCCCCTTCACTCAGAATGCTGTTGGGATCCGAATCAGCAGATTACAGAGTTGCTGTCAGCAGTTCTGCCTGAGGGAGGGCTTTCCTCGTGATGAGATGAGGGGCTGCACTTGAAAACATGAGGCAAGAGGACAGATGAACACCTGTAACAATCATTTCTCTAATTCTGACTGAAAGTCAGCCCGACCATCAGCTCTCGGTGCACTTATTTAAAGTCTCACTTGATGACAGAAGCCTAATTATTCTTCCTATTGACAACTCCTATGAATAAAACCAAAGTTAATTCCAGGATGCAATCAGCAAATAGCAGCACATCCAAGATGGAGAGTGAAACACTGCCCTTAATTTGTGATGTCAAGCCCTTTATGGCCTCAACTATGAGCCAGTTAATCAGAGGTATCATCTGGGGTAACACAGCAGCTTCTGCTTGCAGTCAAAGCTGCTCTCATGCCAAGGTACAGCTCCACATGAGCTGTAGCTGAAGATGGAGTGCCTCTGTGCACAGCAGGGCTGGGGGGAGCAGGCAGCAGAATTGTCCCACATTTTATTGGCAAATAATGATTTTATCAGATCAGAGGACAAATTTTAGCTCAAGGTGAAGCTGACATCATGCTACTTTTGAAGATGAAAGGAAATTAATCTGATTTTGACTTTGTGCCTGGCCCTCTTTACAGCATCTCACCAGGATGCTGGGACTATAAGAATATGTAGATTCTCACTGGGCATAAATCTTGTGCTAGGGCTCACCATTGGTATTCAGACTTAAATTCTCTGGCTTTTCAATAACTTCATCTGTGGTCCTGTTGTGAGAGTTATCTACTGCCTTTTTTTTTTAAGAGGTTAGTAACAATTAAAAGCCTCATAACAAGGGTCTTACATGAATAGACACAGTTCTTATTCAATTAATAATCTCTGTATGTTCTAATGTCCACATTGGGGAAAAAGGAAAAAAAAGGGCAAACTTTTCCATTGATAACATAATTTTATCCTTTGCTGAATCTTTACATGTAATACAAAAGAGAGCTTTTTCCTAACAAAAAAGGAGGGCTCAGAGACCAGTGTCCAAATTTATAGTAGCAAAATATTAATCTGGGATCAAAACTGGTAATAAACCACATCAAAAACAGTTTTAATCACATGAGGACTTCTAATTAAATTAAACTTTCACAGGGAGTATCTTTGACCTGTTTGTTCAAATTGAAGACCAGTGACTGAAATTTCACTGTAGGGACTCCAGGATTGGAAAGCTTTGGGATTCCCCTCTGGCCACTTCTGATTCTAATTAGATTCCCTGTCTCATGCAAAAACATCAGAGGGAGATCTCCAGGTACTTGTCCTGAGCACTGCGCAGCTTGAATACACTTTGAGATTTAACAGTAGGGCACTGAAAGCCAGACTGGAGAGGAGATTCTGTGAAGGGGAAGGTAAATGACTGCAACTTTAAATCTGCTGCACATAGTAACTTCTTGAGGCAGAAATATGTACTTGGCTCCATTTCCCAAAAGGTTGTCAGAAAACCCAGTATTTCCTTATCCTATAAGTTTGCCCTCACCCCATGCCTCACAATGTTTTAAATATACAGTAGGCTTCAGCTATGTAGAAGAATTTTTTTGAATTTGTACAGCTCAGAAAAAAGATATATATCCATGTAAATAGATTCAATTTCACTTCAAGAAATTTACAGTGCAAATACTGGCAAGATCCTCGAGATTTTTATTGTTTTAAACAACTAAATCTAAATTTGAGAGTCTCAAATTTAACAGTTCTTAAGCAGAGCCCTCAGCAGGTATAAACCAGCCTTGCTTCAGCAATCTCAGCTGATGCACCAAAACTTGGCTTCAGGGACAGAAACCCTAAAGCACAGTGAGCCATCAGCTCAGGAGTTACAGCTCCTTCTCTGGAGAGTGACTGTCATAACGTGTTTGTACAGCAGCCAGCATGCCCAGGCTGTGACCTTGGCTGGGATCCCTACCCCATTAGAAATAAAAATTATCTTAGGAGACGCTGGAAATAACATTCTTCTACTTCAGGTTAGGCATAATTTAACCTCCTAGAAATGAGTTCAGATATGCAATTCTTGAACAGAGGAGCAGGGAGAAGCCAGGCACGGGAGTCAGGCAAGCACTGCAAAACCCGCTGTAGGTAAAACCTGTGTCCTGAGCTCCAGCAGGAGAATCAAAAAAGAGGGGAGAGTTTCCACACACAAAACTCGAGCTGTAAAGCAAAGCTCATTCAGTCGTTCTCAGTGATAAGCTCAGACAGATGGGGTGCAAGCAGGGGGCCTTGAATGTGCATTCCTGTGTGTATCTGAGGTTTTGTAGGGTGTACCTCAAGGAATACAAAACATGAAGTTTTCTGAGCATGTGAATTAAGAACCTCAGGGAGCAGAAGAAATATTGATTAGACACAGTATGCTGCTCAGTACAGAAAAGTACAGGAGATAATCACCAAGGGTGATTTCAAACCTTTCAACCTGAAACGCCTGGGTCGGACCTGCAGCACCTTTTGGCAACGCTTGCCAGGCTCAGACAATTGTCTCATTCATTTCAAAATAGCTTGACAACATATGTGACAAGAGTAGAAAGGGTTCACCTTCATCTAGACCAAGTGCAAGACAGGTCCTGCAAGATACGTTTTGATAGAATCAGTTTATTAAAACACTAGAAGACCTACAAGATTTTGTCTTTATTTTGAAATGAGCAAGAGATGTCTGGTTTCTGGTAAGGAGGAAAGCTTTCCTTTATTGGTTGTTTTTTTTTTCCTAAAGCAAGAACTAAATTACAAACAAAAGACTTAAATAGAATTTTAGAAAACTAGTCCTGTTCAAATTTTTCTAATATTATTAATTGATTTTTTTCTTTCCCTCCAGAAACTCTGATGAGAAGATTTCTGATGACTAACCTCAAGTTTGACAGATTTTTAATAGAATGTGACTGTCAGGCCATTTCACATTTTTGTATTCCAGTGTAGGTTTCTTGGACAGGAAAAGGAGAATGAGAGTGTGATGGAAACCTGAAGAGAGCAGAGGTTGATGACAGGCTGAACAGAGGAATAAAGCAAATACTCCATTTGTATCTTTAAACTATTTCTCAACAGTATCAAACCAATATTTTTTAGTTTTTTTCATTTTTGCATCATTCAGAAATAAGTAGACACAAAAACTGGTTGGGAGTTGTATATATAGAAAATTTCAATTTAAAACGGTTCATAAGAAGTCACAAGCATGTGAAAACAGAAGCTTGGCAGGGTAGCCTAGAAAGCCTCAACAACTGTGATCATTTACCAGAAAAGCTGAAATAACAGACTTAGTTCCATGCAGTCCATATAAAACCCACAAAAATCTGGATCTCTTTGAAAAAATAATCATCATAAACGTGAAAATTTAACAAAAATGTTCCTCTTTGTCTTGATGGTTACTGTAGAAGTCAGTGTAAAACTAAGGTTTCTAAATTAATTTTAAGAGCTCCAGGGAAAGAAAACATAAGGACAAGCCACCAAGATAGCCACATGGCTCCCTGAGACCCACACCAACAGGAGATCAGTCAATTTTCAGGCAGATTCCTATAGGGATTTCTAACAACTACTAAACAATCACTGAGTGCCAACCTACTCTTAAAATTTCTTAAAATTTGAATTATATATGCCAAAAACTGAGAGAGAATTCCAGGCCTCAATATCTCCTCACTTATGAGTCAATAGAGCCTTCACGAATCCAACCCTGTGAGATGGCAAGGATCTGAGCATTCAACATTATTACTGTACTGTAGTTCATTTAATGCTGCAACTATAGTTCATTTAATGCTGTGCTGGCTTCTCTTGCATTTTCCTCATATAAAAGTTAAGTATCCACTACAAAAATGAATCATCTAAACTCCAGGTAAAAGCTATCACAGTATGAAAGTAGAGATCATGCTGTGAAAATGATATCAAATGTTATATAAAAAGAGCTATCCTATTGAAAGTGTTTGTGGTTTGTAGTTTACCTCCTGTTAGCAGCTCTCTCTGTATTGATTTCAAAAACCTGTTCAGAAAGCTAAATTCAGAATTTTTATAAAAGTATTTGAAGAGTGCAGTCTGTTAACATCTTTTCATAAGTGAGGAAGCAATATATATTAAGCACATATACACCCAAATTAAATTACAAGAACATTAGGGTTGCAAAGCAAAGCAGTCAGACGTTTCAGGTGCCATAATTAAGATCCTCTGCAGTACCTTCATTTAGCCCTCACCCTACACATGTCCATGATGACACTGACTGCACAGCTCTTCCCCAGATAGTCTCAAACCATCCATACCAAACCTACACTCTGAATTTGTCCTCATCAGTAAAAGAAGACTCCCTGCATGTCCCATCTTTAATCAGAGACCAGGAGAAAAAAAGAGAAATAAGGCAAGGAACTAAAGAAATGAATGGCCACTGTGTTGAGTCTCTGCAGTTGTGCCCTAGCAGATTACAGCTGGTCTCCAGCACTGAAGCAAAGCTCACCTTCCCACAGCATTCACTGTGTGTGGTACCTTCCCTTTGTGTGTCCTGAGACACAGGTCCCTGTCACAGCAGACTCTGCCCATCAGGTGCATTCTGCAGTCAGGAGCAGCCTGGTTTGAGCACCTACACCATGGAGAGCCAGGAGAGCATCAGCCCTGCCACACCACTCTCAGCTCCCCTGCATCCCCTTTTGCACAGGTGGGAGCAGAGAGCCTTACCACACATCTGGGACTCTGAGGGCATTTGGAAAATAAACATTATTGTTTTCAAAACAGACAGCAATGGAAAACCCACAAGGAAATCAAATCAGTGGCTCTGTGTTGGTCTTGGGCAGCTGCAGTAAGGCAGGCCTGGGACTACCCATGCAACAGAGAGAATAAAACAACTTAAAGCTGCACTCATTCAGCAATCACCTTCTACTTAGCACGCAGAACAATGCAGGGGTCCATGGGAAAAGCAGTGTGTGATCATGTAATTAGAGACAGTATCAAAATGTATCCACACAAGGGGGCCCAATTAAGGCTTCATGGACAGCATTATTCTCTTTCCTTTTCCTTTTTTTATAGTGCTTGGTTTTTTTGCAACATTCATGGTTTTGTACCCTTTTATCTATAATTTCATAGGTTGCTTTAAAAAAATACAGAAAGGGAGAGAAAAGAAAGCCTGAAAAAAAAGTCTATTGTGTGGAATGGCAGCGATACTGAAATACAGGGCTGGCCCTTCATGGTTCACAGCAGAGGCTTTGGCCACGTGAATGGAAGGAGCAACGGTGGAGCCTGCAGGTGGAGCAGGCTGAAGGGAGGCTGGGCTGGGATGCATGCAGCTTTCCCAGGAATTCTGCAGCATAGGGCACCATGCATCTTGGCTCTGCCTCTCAGGTCTGTCTTTGGTGGCCTTCAGCTGCTTTCCACTACAAAGACTTTTCTCTCACGTTCTTCCCCCACTCCCAGTCCTTGCCTTGTACCAATATTTTTGCAAATGCAGCCCCTAAATTCTTCCAGTCTGAGTTTCCCATTTTAACCTTCTGTTTATTGCTGTATCCTATCGCTTGTTCAGACTCACCCTAGGAGCACATATTCCCCTTCTTATGCCTATTTGTTAGGCCCAGCCTCCCTCCTACCCATTACCCTCAGGTTTCCAATCCTACCTCTTTTCTTTCTGCCTCCTATCCCAACCTATATCCACACTCCTCCAATTTTTCTGCCATCACTTAAGCCAGTGGCAGCATCCCTACTTCCACATGAGTTCTTTCTTACTCCCTTTAAGGTCCCATCCTAGCCAAGTCCTCTCACAGCTCCTCAGCTCAGGAGATTTTCCTCCACCTCGATCTGAGCAGCTGTAAAAAGAGAAACTCAAAAGCCCAGGAGCATCTCCTCACTTTGAGCCTCGATGGTGTGCACTGTACTTGGAACCAGGAGCTGAATTCCCCACCTCAGCATCCACTGCAGATGTCCTTTATGAAAAACCCTTTCCTTAGGATCTTTTCTCCTGAGAAGCTGAAAGGCCTCAGGAACAAAATGTAAACAATGATTATCTGCTGTCATGGAATGCAACAGGTGAATCTGTGATTGGTCTCGTGTGGATGTTTCTAATTAATGGCCAATCACAGCCCAGCTGGCTCAGACAGAGTCCGAGCCACAAACGTTTTATCATTCTTTCCTATTCTATTCTTAGCTAGCCTTCTGATGAAATCCTTTTTTCTTTTCTTTTAGTATAGTTTTAATGTAATATATATCATAAAATAATAAATCAAGCCTTCTGAAACATGGAGTCAGATCCTCGTCTCTTCCCTCATCCTGGGACCCCTGTGAACACTGTCACAAGCATCCCCAGCACCAAGTGCTGCACTGTTCTGGGTCAGCATATGCTTGAACTTCCACTGCATGATGCCACAACAGCCTAAAATTTTAGGAGAAGCAATCCCTGACAAGATTTTGCTCAGTGCCTGCAATATCGTGCTTGGCGTGTGCAGTACAGATAGTAATTTCAGGGAATTCAGATACCAAATCTCTACTGATCAAGTGAAAGAACAGATTTTTCCAGTGTTTTCCCTAATGGATTTTCACTGGAACAGCAAAAGATAATGATTCAACAAAACTTTTAGATTGAGGCCGAGAAAGAGTGTGATGGAGCTGATCAAACATGTATAAGAACATGCAAAAGTTACTTTGCCTTCTTTTTTTCTGAGAAGAATAGGATTTTTATTTTTTCATTTCAAACAGACAGAAGTGGGCTGAGGCAGGCATCCAAAATAGAAAATTTCAGCACAGACAGTGCTGAAATAAGTGGCTCTAAGTAATGTTTTAAAATAGGTCACTTTTGACATTAACTGTTATGCTATTAACTTCTTTTATGGTACGTATAAAGTGGGAGAGAAGAGCTTGTACATGCATCTATAGACTCACAGAAGAAAAAAATGAAGCACCCAAGCAAGAACTTATATTTGACATTATTTAGTCCTGGTCTGAGATCCATATGGTTCATCACATCAATCCAATAGGCTGCTCAATGCTCAGTACAACTTAAAGGAGGCTGAAGTACCCCCTTCGGCTTGCATTGTGAAAAACATTGTTTGACTTCTAAGTAGTAAAGGCCACTGGATGTGGGCACTCGAAATAAATATGCATGAACTGTAACTAGCGAACTAAAAAGCAGGGTCCTTCTCTAGATACAGTGAGGTCTTTACCAAGTAAGAAGGGAAAAAACATGCAGCTAAATACTGGAAATTTTGTATATACCAAATGTACGCTCCAGAAACAGGCATCTCTTTGCTCCCAAGGTCTCCCTGCAAGAGCTGGATGTGACTTTTCCTAGTGTATTAGTCCTTTCTGCTTCTCCCCTACCCAGCAAGGTCCCATAGCTACCCTTGGGAAGTTATCTTCTGAGAGCCCTCTGCTCCTTTGAGACTCTGTGATCCAGACAGCAGCTCCATGGTTACACAATTGGACCTGGGAATCACTACTCCTCCTTACCTCACTGCTTCAGCAGGCCACAAGAGAGACAAGTGCTTAATTACAAAGGAGAAAGTTATTAATTTCCACTGCAGTAACTTACAGAGCTGACATAATGCCCAAATATTGCATATATTACATAGACAGTGTTCTGAACATTGCCTGGATTAGACAAAGTCATATGCAGAAATGTCTAGAGCACTGGCAGGGTACACACACAAATGCTAAATGCACGCCTACAACTTATTCCAGTCTCCAAAATAACCACTTTTTAAAGACAGCTATTAGGAGTTTGCCTTGCTTGGAGAAAACAGACATTACGCCCTTGAAAGGCCAGTATTTATTTATGTTCATAGCTATGCACTGACAATCACTTCTCTGCTCCTTCCACACCAAAATATCTCCACCACTTCAGCTATTTTTGCTTGTAACTTTTGGGTAGTACTTCAAGCTTTTGCATAAAGGACAGTTGGCATCTCACCTTCCTGAAGCCAGATTTCTCTGCCCCTCTGAAGAATTGGTCCCCCAAAGCATTCTTCAAGCACGCCTAATATCTCCTGGAAATCACATTCCCTAGTAAATAGAGTACACGGGGAGATAAATTCATCCCCAAAGGCCAGAAATCAAATGAATGAGGATTCAAAGGGCAGAAAGCCTGCAGAGGAAACAGTCACTGATTCCAAGCAGAAGGAGTGTCATCCATGAAGGTGCAAGGCTGCGTGCTGAGCTGCTGCGAATTAGTGCTCCCTACGACCTATGAGTTTCCAAAGGAAATCACAGCTGCACAAGAACTCGGCGGAGAAACATTCACAGACGTAAGGTTTGCTATGAGGATAACTCAGCTGAGAATCAGCAGGTGTTCTTTCCCACTCTGCAATTAGTGCACTTGTTAGTCTCTGACATTCCTGCAGCAATCCTGTGTGCCTGAAGGATCCAGCAGGATGGAGGGAAGGAGGATGAGCACCATAGCACCAGGGAACAGGTGCTGAGGGAAACCCTGTGTTATCCCAGGAGACACCAAGTGAAGCTACTAAGTAAGCATGGTAAAGGAAACTTTTGGTTTGATTCTTAAAGCACCTTTGGTGCTACCAGAAATGCTGTTGAAATTCCCACCAAAAAAAAAAAAAAAAACCCAAAACCAAAGAAAAGGAAAACAGGAAGTGTCAAAGTAATAGCTCTGGTTGTCCAATTCTATGCTGGAATACCCTCAGTGTCTTGATCTACTTAGTAAATGGTTGACTGATTTTTCTCTTATAAGGAGTCTATTTATTCCACTTGTTTCCCAATCCTATGTCCAGTAATTGAGTTGTGTTGTGCCCCACAGAGTGTCCTTACAAATGCATGGCCAGGACTATTCCTGTCATGAGACCTTGACTACAGCTGAACCTCTGGAGGAGAAGTCTGTGGAAAGCAGTTTGGATTGTTGGCTGGAATGTCAGGAGATGAAGTGTTAACTCAAACTGTGGGGTCACTGCTTAGCCACTGATGTGCTGAAATGTCACTATGCTTTCTGATCAGAAGTAGGAACTGCTACATCCAGGGGATAGACTGTGTTTTTCCCCGGCTGTCACTGTGAAATAATTGAATGGAGCTTCCAAGGAATCCCTTTTGTTCATCTAATCCATTTTGTTTCAAGATAAAAGGAGAGCCAGTATCAATATACTACACACAGTGATATCACACAGACTTCTCTCTGTCACTCCTAATGCCAAAAGCACTGTCATCCAGGCCCAGAGTCAAGGAGAGAGCTCTACCATGGCCAAACGTCAGTCCTGGTAATGCCAGTGTAAAACAACCTAAATCCAGGTGTGTGACAGTGGGCTCTCACAGTTTCTCTAGCAGCAGCATGGAGGTGCCTTCACCTTGCTCCCTACACAGCCAGGGAACTGCAATTACTGTGCACGTGGTACATTCAACAAGGACTTTTTTTGCCATTTCTTCTACAGAAGGTTGCATTTTAAAGCTACCTTGAAACTCCACTTTTGCAGAAAATATTATCTATCCAGAGCCATTTCTCAGATTCAGCATGCCTCAGTAATCTATGATCTAAGGCAGTGGTTCCACACTGCTATAAGGTGTTTGATGCTTTTGTCTGAGCGTCGAAGAACTTGGAAACTTGGAGCTGTTGCCTCCATGCCCACAGCCATCACTGACATCAAAGTCACCACTCTCTAACCACAACCACGAGGTCTGTGTGTAGAGCATTCTTCATGATGCCCTCAGCACCAGAGCAGACCCCAGCTCTTGTACAGAATACAGCAAAGTCCCCGTAGAAAGCCACAAGCCTCTGTATTTACAGAGAAGTGGGTTTTAAAGGAATTGCTTTTATCTGATGTAGGGAATGCAGTGCATGGGTTGAGGCTGGAGTTCATGCATGGTGAGGACACTTAGAAACACCTCATTCAGGTACACTGAAAAGAAGGAGCAATAAGCAGAGTCACACGTGGACCTAGTCCAAAGCACAAGGAAATCAGCAAGTGTGCAAAATTAATTGCATAGTTAGGACAACATCAGGGATGGTGGTCAAGACCTCTTCTCAGGAATGAGCTGAAAAGATATCTCCTATCACAGTCAGTAGAAAGATGAGCCTGACTCAGCATTAAGGGTCAAATTATGGTAGACAATTCCACCAGAAACTCAGATGGAATTTTTTGAGATTTCCATATGCACTAGCCCATGACAAAGGACTCAAGTAAGTTAGCCAAAGAGCATCTACAGTGCATGTCAAAGGACAGAAATGCAAAATACATGACCTCTCCTGCTTCCCATTTAGGGTGGGAACATGAAGGGTGTTCATTAAATACTTTGCTGAACATATTTCTAAATTTTGGGGTTGGACTTGACTGTAATGCACAAAAATGCTTTCCTGCAATTATGCAGTGCTCCAATAATACCATAATATTTACAAAAGTCATAACTAGAGCCATTCAATAGTTCAGTAAAACTATTGTTTCTTCAAAGGTATTGCAGCACAAACTTCCACTGATTAATTGCACAGATCAAGACTTTTGACTTTTAAGATCTTTCCCGAGCACTGCCCTGCGGTACCACCATCAGTTCCATGAGACATTAGCAATCTGGTTCCTGAAAGATGGTGAAGTTAAAAGCTTCTTTCATCAAGATCAGTTAAAATTAAGCCATGTGGTTCCCAAGCATTAAAAATAAATAAATAAATAAATAAATAAATAAATAAATAAATAAATAAGATATTTCTCAATAGAGCTTTGTAATCTTTTCAAATACTAGAAGGTCACTTGTGTTTTCAAGGCCGTTTAGCAAGGTCAGGTTGTAATGAGCTGCAACTACTTTATTTGTGATTTGTGGCTCTGAGGGATTAATTGTCCCCACTCTGTCTCATCCAGAATCTAAGGCCGAATTGTCAAAATGATCCATGGCTTTCGTCCCCAGGCCCATGGTTTCATTATTAAGGTGCGTTCTAATCGATAGTAGCATTTTTAACATTTTGCCCCTTACGTTTTATCAATCCTTATTATCTAATGACCAATACTGAACTGGCACAAGGTTTTTCAGAAAAACACTGACAGATTACAACAGGCAGTCACATGCATTTGTAATTAGACTTCATTACCATTATAAGTGCTGAATGGGAGCAGAATAGAAAGGTAGGAGGAATGCACCCAGTTCACAAAGCTCGTCCTGTTTCTTAGAGCCCCCGTGTGAGTCTTAATTTAATAATAAATAAAAAATGACCTCAACAACAAAGAACAAAAATTTGGGATCTTTTTCAGGTTAATATGTTCAATTTATTCCACTGACGCCACTGGCCTAAGTGGCATCAGAAGCTTGGAGAACTAGCCAGCCATCTACGAAAGTATGAAGTTCTGTTTTGACAGACAAAATACCCACTGCAAAACAAAGCAAGTCTGTTACATTTCACATTCTCAAATTTGATTATTTGAATTACTTTGATTCTTTGTCACAGTTTAATCTGTTCTCACACTGATGAAGCAAATAAGACTGCTCATTTTCTTCTTCTCTGCTGGAAACCAGAACTATGACTGATAATGCTGCAAGTCCTTATCCAAAATCATGACTGGCTTAGAAAGAAAGCTGAGGGGACAGATTCTCAGATGGCGTAAGCTGGCCTAGTTCCACTGAAGTCAATGGAAATACACTCATTTACGTGTCCTGAACATCTGGCCCAATAGTGATCATTAACAGAATATTGCCCAAGAGCAACATTTTCCAAGCTACAGAAAAGCTGAAATAGTTATTTTAAATTCCATAGCATTCATTCTCCCTCCTTCGCTATAAGAGAGTCCTGGCTGACTAATGAAATGGCATGCTCTGGCCTCCTGGCTTTCTTATTCAGGGAATGTGGCCTCCTTCCCAAGCTGACCTTGTCAGAGCAAGCAGCTTCCATCTCTGGAAGGAATGTAAAACTGCAGGCTACACATAAACACGTACAAGAGTTCCATTAGGAACAAAATGGGGCATTTGGCATTTCGCTGACAAACACAGCGCACGCAGTGATTTAGACCTTCAGCTAAATATGGTATCACTTAAGGAAAAAAAATTAAAAATTAATTTTCCAAACACGGCCTGAATGACATACTAGTTTGTAGATTCTGAAAATCTAAAAATTATTGCTGACTTCAGTAAGCCTGGAATACTATTTCTAAAGCCATCAAGTTTGGTATTTTTGTGAGATTTTGGTCTGTTTGCTTTCTGATCCACATGCTTTCTAGCCCTTATGATAGTTTTGGAGCCGATTATTCTATTTTCTTTCTCCAAATAACTTTTAGAGGTGGTTGGAAAGAAAAACTCCTAAGTAAACTGTCCACGCACACAGAAAATAGACAAATGGCTGTCAGGACTCCTTGACTTCATAAACTAGAAATATTCTTAATCACTTATGTAACCTTAGGAAGTTTTTCTGCTTTGCACAAAAGGCCAAAGGGCCATTTCCGTGCTAAGATTATCTACATCCCACCACCTCAGCTGGGTGCTGAAGTACAGGGCCTCTCCAAGGACACTGAAAGTTTTACAACTCACACTGTGCTTATGGATGAGGGAATTGATCTTTCCTTATTACAAACAGCAAAGGTGGTAAAGAGCTCTACCCAGCCCTAGATTATATTTGTCAGTTAGACAGCAGTTAGAGGTCATTAAATGTCTAAAATTTCTATTTTGAAAGGATTTCCTGCTCTTCCCAGCCAAGACCCAGTTTCTGTTCTGTATTGACACTGTTTGGCCATTTCCATTTCTCTAATTATATCCCCATTATATTCCAGCTATTGAGTCCTTTCTTTTAGATCATGGCAATTTACAGCAAAGTTTTGCAGTCCCTACAGCAGCAAACTTACACAGAAATGACACAATGGAATTCAAGAAAAATGTTTCAATAAATCGACTTTGCATCCAAAATTTTTCCCATAAAATGAAAGACAAGTCCAATGAGATGGGGAGGATGATATAAAGAAAGTAAAACCAAGTTTCAAGTACAACAAAATATGTTTGTTAAGTTTATAATACTAGAAACCCTTCACACTGCATTTCCTTAAAAGGCACACAAGGGAATATTGTCCAGAAAACCTCAATCCGTTAGAGATGGCAAAGTGAGTTTTGGAGACCACTTTGGTTAAAGATAACCGAGTGGACTGACACAAATATCTGTATTTCACAGAGGTTATTTACTAAGCATGGAGATAATGATATATCTCAGTTAGTACCTATGCAGTAATGTGATATTCATTTGTTTTTATACCTTCACCCCAGCCTCCCAGGTTTGGACCCACATGGAAGTGTTAGGCCTTGCATTTCCAAGACTTCCATGCTCCTACCAAAGCAGGGCAAGTGAGGACAAGCATTCTTTTCTCCTGAAGCAAAACACTTATGCAACTGTACTCCTAGAGAAAATGATGAGACTCAGAAAGAAGCCTACCATCATTTGAATACTGCCTTGAATAGAGCAAACAACACAAACAGCCCCCCATTTCACTTGTTTCTTCAAGAAAATTTCCAGTGTTTGCTTGAGCCACTGCCTGGTACTCAGAGCAGTGTTTGAACCCAACAAGGAAAGGGTAATTAGGCCAGCAGCCATGCTACTTCACGTTTTTTCAGGGTAACCTTGTCAAGTCTGAGAATTCCATTTCCACACCCAGAATACTCTTACTTCTAAATAAGAAGATATATCATTTGCTATAACTGATAAAGATAAATCCACTTGAGCAAGGAAGGAATCTCATGGGAAATGTGTAGGGGAAAAAAATCCACATCCAGTCACTGGACCAACAGAGAAGTTTTCCATTTTTTCTATTACCAGAACATTTGGTAATAGAAATGTTTTAATAATAACACCCAAAAAAAGGTGGAACTTTCTGGTAAATTCAACAGTGATGGGTATTTTCTCAAAATTATGAATATTCTAACTCCTGGAGGATCCATAGCAAAGAAACACCTGCCTGGTGATACAGATTTTTAATGGGCTGATCATGCCATCAGTCCTGTGAGGGCAAAACTTAACATGCCCTTGCATTAACTGAGTTTCTGAAAGAGTTACTTAAACCATCCTTTCTACAACCTGAGAAATTTCACTGGATGTCAGGCCCTGAAACACCTCTTAAACCCCATGCAAATAGTTATTATTTTCAAAGTATAACAGCACTGCGATTATTCTGGGATTGAACTGGGGAAGATATTCTGTAACACTCAAAATATAGACTATTTTGAGTGATTATGGCAGTCCTGGGAGAAGGTCATCAAGACTGCCACTGTGATGAAAATCAGTGTAGCTAAGGTGCTCCACTACATGTTTCCATATAAATATTTTTCAAGTAAATAAGTTACACTCCAAGTGAACCAAGTCAAAAACAGGTCTATAAAATTACTTTCCAGCCATCCCAAGACAGGAAAGACAATTCCTGATTTTTAGTGAAGGTAAAATTATTTTCTCTACTTCTGAAAGAGTTATCCCACTCCATCAATTTCACTTGCATTCAAAGCAATGCTCCTATTTCAACAGTTTTACCTGCCTCCAGATTGCAAATGGTGGCAATTAGAGAAGTACAGGTACATTTGCCCTTTCCCAGCATTAGTGTACTCAGTTTTCTTCATCTTTCTGAGGAAGGATTTCTTCCATTAATTAGGAAGGCCTTGCATGATAAGGAACAGATTTATTTCAGCTCGTTTGCCATGTGGCCAAAAGGTGCGTTATAGCAGCAGTGTTATCACACACCTGTACTAAAGTCAAGCTTTTATCCATTCTCTTTTGCACAGAAGAGAATGAATTCTATTCTAGTTCTCTTTGTGGCTCCACTCATTTTCATTGAAGAGAGATTACAGGACTGAGGAACAGTCTTCAAAGATTTTTGAATGGGTAATTGAAAAGGGCTAAATGAAAAGTAAATGTAGGTGAAGCAGCCCCTAAGTTGTACACACAAGATTGATTAGCAACAGGCACACAGCTGCCAGCACATGCTCAGAACTGCCTCATCTCTGAGCTGTCTGAAGAGCAATACAGAGTATCATACAACATGCTTGGCTAAATTTAAATTTGCAAAGGTTCATTGGCATCTGTTTAGAGATCTTACCACTATTAATGAAGGTGGTGCACAATTTTAGTTCAAAATATGCAGGTGCTTTCTATCCACTCTTTCCTCTTGTTTTCCTGGTAAATTACAAACAGCTAAATTCATATAGGACATTCAATGTGGTATGTTATATTGGGAAATACTTAAATAAGAAAGGGCTTTGTTTGCAGATGTATGAGCAAGAGAAGATGTAAGAAGCTGTAAAAATTTAAGCTTCCTTCCTCTATCTCTCAGATTTTTATTTTAGTCACTTGGTACATTCAAGATTTGGAACAATCTATGTCGTATTTGTCAAGACATGAAAAAAAACCAATAAAAAACAAATAACAGCAGGTTACAAGTGTGTTGAACTATTGGACCACTTTACCCCATCTATGACTGTCAGAAAATTCAGAACTCTCTGTGACTGAAAACATCAGCTCAGGTATAAATTCACTGAACCAGTATGACCTCAAGCACAAAGTTCTAATTATTATGTGTCTGGCAGGTTCTCTGTACAACAGAAAATAAAAGTCATAAATACTATTGGGACTTTTTCCATCCTCCCACTTCTGGGGATTTCTGGAAGAAGCAAAAAAGCCCTTGTGCTCCTGTTATGTCCAAACTGGTTTGTATTTACAGGAGTTCAGCATGAAAAGTATCCTGTGACCTAAAAGGCTGAACATATTCTATCGCAGTACAGCTCAGTACTCAGGGCAATTCCCTTTTAAGCAAGGGTCTTCTGAGCAGTCTTGCTTTTCTAATTTGTAAACTACACAAAACCACAATTTCTCTCTAAATATTTTCATAATATTATATCCTTCCTATTAACATTTCCTCTATTAACTGTTAATAGCAAATGTTGTATAAAACAACAGCATTATTCATTCCCATATTCTTCTCAGTTTTTAATTTTTTTTTTATTTTAAGCAAGGATTTTGATTACAAATGTAGCTGATCTTCAATCTCACAGACATCCTCCAAAACCAGCATACCTTGCCAGCATTTAAAAAAGTGTCTACCCAGTTCCTCCATGCTAACTGGATTAACAGGGTAGCCACTATCTATCTACACTCTGCAACACTACAAATGGGGAAGGCAAATGGGACAAAAAATAATAGACAGCCATTGGCTTTTGAGAAATCCCACAGCAAGTTTTACCACCCAACAGAATAAAATATATCCTCAGTTTTAGGATTCCACAGGGGGGAAAAAGATAAACAAACCCAAACCCCAAGATTTTCATTTTTTTTACACAATTAAAATAAAAGTACCCACTACCAATGAAACAAACAAGTAAACATGCCTCAAAAATCACCATTGGGATCATTCAGGGTTTTGAGGACCCTCAGAATTTCTCAGCCACACCTTCTCAATTCCCCCCAGAAGCAGTGCCACTGGAGCAGCCCAGGAAGGTATTATTCACACTAGCACAGCTGGCAGAGCCTGTCCTTGTTACCACAGGGTGAGATTCATCCAGCCTAGCTTCAGACACTGAAAGGTTACACACTGAATTCTGAGTTTGTCACTGTAGGCTTTCCTACAGTCAATGGAGAGAAACTGGCATCTCCAGGGGGCAAGTTACCTGACCTGCCTATTTTAGGCTGAGATTAATCACTCTCTGAAGGTGCCCATTTTTCCTCAATTGACAGTAAAGTGAATCTAGGGTGATTTCCCCAGCCTTTGATATCTATATTTCTGATATCTTGGTGAAGACTTCTGAATTTCACCCACAATTTTCAGACCTCAAAGCCAGCATCACTGACAAATTAGCAGTGTTATGTATCTGTCTCTTGAAATGAAAACTTTCACACTAAACTCCTTCACACCAAACTCCTGTATTATATTTCAGTTGACTTCCACAATCATGTCCCTTATAGAAACAATGCCTTTGTTTTAATCAGTCATAGTTTCAAGGTGATAAGTTCACACAATAAAAACAATGAAAAGGCAAAAATTAGTTTGACTTTGCTGAACTTGTAACTCTTGGGTTCCTTATGTCCTACTCAGGGCTGACTAACACCAGATAGTGCTTTACTGATGGATTCAGAACAGCTTTCAGACCAAACACCTTTGTTATTATAAACCAAAATCCAATCAGCATCTTTCACCAGTGACCACATTTTTCTGCTCAAGTTCGATATGAAATTTCAGGTTTTAGTTTTAAGACTTCATAACAACAAATAAAGTACTGGAAAATATTGAAAGAGAGAAAACCTGCTCCATATATCTCCATTTCATTATGGAGGTCTTCCCATCTCTGCATTTTTCCCATGGGATAAGGTGATACAATTCAGGAAGGTCCTTTCAATTGTTATTTTGGAGCAGATGATCCATCACAGCAATAATCACCATTAGCACTGTACTCACAGATATACTCCATACCTAAGGGCTAAAAGAACCCTCAGATAAAATCCAATCCATGATCCATCAGCATTTAACTTAGATGACAGTCCTGTATGTTTTTCTTTTAATGACAAATTCTTACCATGTCTTTCTCCACTGATGTACTCCCACCTCCTCCTCACCAGATCTGAATGAGCAGCATCATCTCTGCAACAGAAAAAAAACCAAAATTGTCATATAAGTACTATATTACCACCTTGGTTTTGTATGTTTTTGGTGTCTTTTTCTTGTTTTTTGAAAAAGCTGTAGCTAATAAACTGTTGAAATTATAGTTAAAATTATACATGAGAAAAACAAAAGGAAAAGATGAAATAGCCTTTTTACTACTAATGAAAACTCCCTTCTAATCTTGTTTATTCTTAATATATCACAAATATTATCGCTAGATAAAAGAAAATAAGCTTTGGCACACAACCAAATAAAACATCCAAAAAATGAATCAGTTTCATTCAACTCTATCTAGTTATTTCAGTGTCCCTAACCCACAAAATCACTGCACAGTGTTGCTGCAGTGCAATCTGTTTGCTCAGTGTGCTTGCAGCAGTCGCTCAGGTTATCAGGGATCTGATTACTGATCTTCCAGCAGCTGCCCCATGGCAGATTCTCCTCTCCTGTTCATCCAAAAGCAGAATCCCAGTGTGGCCAGGCTGGGAATAGTGCTGGCTTCAGATGCCCAACCCACAGAGGAATTGTCATCTTCCAATTCCTACCCATTTCCTGAATTTTAGCAATTTTAAACCCTGTTGCTCTTAACTACCTTCAATCAGATGCTACACTCAGCAGTTCTTTTAGGGAAGCATTTTGCAACTTTTTTGCATGATTCACAACAGTTCCACAAATAAAGCATAGGTTTAACTAAAGCCTGATCTCAAGAGGGAATAGCAGAGCGTCTCTCTCAAAAACAGATAAACTGAATATTCTATAGACGGACCTAAACCATAAATCACTAAATTTATTTCCCATGCAAATGTTTTATTGAGCTGGCTGCAGAGGGGAATCATTGCCACTAGGAGGCCAATCCGGATAAAAATAAGCTCTTCATTTACCTGGACAGCAAAACCATCACCTGTTACACAGAAGGCAGCACTGCCCCTCCCTGTGGGGCAGGCACAGCAGCAATTTATGCAGCGGTACCTGCCCTAACTCTGAGCAGCAGGCTCTGGCCAGGCTCAAAAGCAATTAGGTATTGTATTGTCTGTTTTGTGGATCCTGTCAAATATGTGCTTCTTTTACAGTCCTATAGGCCATATTGAACATATACAAAAACTTCAGGTAACCAAGCCTGAAAGGGCTCCTGGTCACAGCTGAAGAACCCACAGGTGAAGTCTTAAAATGGTGTGACACCTCATAGCTCTTGGAAAGGCACTTAAATAAAAAGTTTAATTCCTCACTGTATCTTAAAGAGCCATCCTGATCTCGGGGGTCCAAATCTGGAAGAGATAACAGGAACACAGGCAGAAGGTGACAGATTTTCCCAAGTGAGGGCTCTATGGACTAAGTCTGCCAGGGGCCAACACAAGCAGACAACAGTGACAACGTTGGACCTGTACAGTCCACAACACTCTATGTAGAAAAGGAAGTGTATACTGATTAATATTACCTAATTAAATCACCAAACAAATGTATTGTGATTGCATTATATGAAAAAAAAAAAAAAAGACCGTTTCTAGAGGATGGGGACAAGGTGCAAGAATTGCTTTTCAAATGCAGTAAAAATAGCAATAATTCTGCTATTATGCCAAGACCTTTCACTGCAGGACAAGTTTTTATTACCAAGATATAGACTCCCAAGAAAATAGATTTATAGGGGGCACGATGACACTAATCAGAAACCCTTATGAGTGTCCACAGAGCACAACCCACAGGCATTGAATGAGTTCATAAAATCAATCACAGGCCTTTGGAAATGTTTACCTACACACTACCAGTTTTGTTAAAGTCAGTCAAATTTTAGGAGCAGGTACCTAGATTTTAATATATCCCTTTAAAGATCTTTGTTTTGGGTTATAGAGAAAACATGAGGCAGTACCTACCTAGGTATATATGTCCTATAAATCACACCACTTGGAACTCTGTCTCTCATAGTAAAATAAAACACCATGATATAAAATTAATAGTGACTCAGAGAAAATGCATTTTCTGATAGGTGTTGGGAGGTACTGGCAGAAATGAGCCAATGGTCTCTGTTAAATTTCTAAAAGAAAAAGGTCAAAAGCAATTTGTCCCCTGTCCCCACCTTCTTTCTCAGTCTAAATTGCTTCCAAAGTTCACAATACCTCAACAAAAATAAAATTTGGCCCCACTGAGACCAATAACAAAGTTTCCACTGAGCTTTCTGGAGACAGAATTTCACTTTTGGATAGCAGAATATCATCTTAAATCACGGCTTGGTCCCCCTTGTTCAAGTCTGAGATCAAGCACATTTATAAAGTGATGACTGCAGGATTCCTGGAACCAACATGTTCCATGCTAAGATTTTCCTCTGCGTGCTCAAGAAAACAAGGTGTCTGGTTTAGACAGTGGGTAATCTAAAACCAAGATCTGCTAAAATCTATGCTCAGACTGCCCTATTAAAGAAAAAGGCACATCTCATAGGAGCAAATATTCCACATGGTGGGTAGAAGCCATTCCCAGATGAAGAAAAAAAGACAAGCTATATTGCTCTGCTGTCTGGAGTTCAAAGAAACCCTCCAGTATAAAATATTTGTGATGTGTGTCGCTGAATCATTTTCAGCCCTGAAATGTTATTAAAGTAAGAATTTCACTTAATATGAATATATGCAAAATGCAACATTTTTTCATGCAAAATGTATTTACTTATATTGCTTAGGAGAATGACAAGATATTATTCTGGACTATCAATCCTAGAATTCTGCTCCACAGAGAATATGAAAAACTTAACAGCAGAGAAACAAACCCCCATACACTTCATACATCACCAGTGTTAATTATGCAATGCTGCAAAAGAAGGTTAAAAAATATTCTGTCCCTAAAGCTTTCAATTTGCTTTCTTAAGCATTAAGTATTTTGCCCTATTTTGTAGCATGCACAACTAGAAATAATTTTGCAATGTTTTCATGTATGTTCAATAAAAATGCAAATATATAAATCCCTATCTCTGAACAATAACTCAGGTTGATGTTTACTAAATAATATTTCTAATAGATTGCAAAACAGGAAATATATGAAGCACATCCTTCAAAAACAGTTTCAAAAAAATACTACATTCTGCAGCTTTGAAGGGCAGTAGATGAGAGACTGCCAGCTTTTGCTGTAGATATGTAATTCTAACACCAGGCCAAAAGCTAGTTGAGATAACTGCTTCCCTTGTTCTTAATGAGCAAACCCAGCAACCTCAGGACCTGGCCAAAGAAGCATCAGTGACTATCAGCAGATGAAAGAAAGCACCAGTCTTTTACAAAGATCTGCTGTTAACCAGCTTCAATGACTTTCCAGGCAGCCTACCTGTTTTGTTTGCAGCTTTAATACACTGGTGGCTACTTATGCAAAAAAGGCAAAAACTAATTAAATTTGTTTATGTATGTTATCGTGTGGAGCACTCATTTCCAGACATCAAGCTATGAATCATTAAATAACTGCTAAATTGGTCTCCTGGGATAGATCATGGCTCAGAGTTGGGCAGGCCCCCATCCCACCAAAGCCAGGTGTGCTCTGCAGTGAGCAGGCATTAAAACTGTTTAAAGGCCATGATTTGGGTACCCAGCCAGGTCTCACACTGTGAGGTGAGTGGTAGGAAATCATGAAAACAGTGACAGCTCTCCTGTCAGACTTACTCCTCTGTTTGATTAATGAGGGCATTTGAAAGACAATTAGCCAGAGCAGGTTTGGCTGCAACTAGCTTATCAATCAGGCACCCTCTATTAAAAGCACTACTGCCTTCTTTGTTTTTGGTTGCAGGAGAATTGTATCAATGATACACAAACAACAAGGGACCTTTACATGTCATGCAAAAAGAAGAGCAGAATGTAGCAAATCACAACTGAAATAGTAAAAAAAAAATGCTTTGCAAGCCACAAGCCACTGGTTGCTGGGAAATCATCACTGCAACTTCCACAGAGATTTTTTGGCTGGATTTCTTTCTTTCTGCATAGTGAATTCAAGGCTGCACAAATATATCAGGCCCTTCCAAGCTTCTCAAGCACAGGTTTAAGCTAAGTTTTCAACAACAGCAAAAATGAAACCTAACTACAAATTATCCCATATGTAACAACAAAAAAAACTCCTTCATTAGAAAACCTACTATAAACCTACTCTCTGAGTTTCAACATGTTTCAACTAAGAACTGTTTCAAATTAAAAAAAAAACTTGTTGCAATGATTCATCAGTTTGATTTACGCATTAGTAATGCAACCTCTTTGCTTTCCAACCACCAACACAGGTACAATTTAATACTGTACTTTTCTCAGGCAGCTGCTCACCCAGGAACATGTTTCGTTCTTTGGCTTAAATGAGAGCTTTGCTTCAAGTGGGGTAGTCCTTGAATTCATGTAAGTGATCAAAAATATGCAATGGACAATTTAAACCATGTCTGAAACTTTCCTGGAGATTTGCATTTCCATCAGAACAGTTTTTATCAAACTAAGGGAATTATGATTTTTGCCTGTGAATGAGTGAAAACCAAATTACTGACTAATGTATTTATATTGCTCTCGATGTGAATAAATCCAAGACTGAAAGGGTAGGATTGAGACTGAAGTGCAATGCACCACTTTTCCTTTCAGTTTACAGTTAATTTTCCCCGGCAATAGCAGATCAGAGGTATTTTAATGCATGACTAGTGTAGTACTAAGTGGGTATATATGCAGTGCAAGGAAGCTGATTTTTTTTTAAACCTTGCTAGAATCTATTTCAGAAATAAGCTCACAAAATACTGCTTTGTGTGTGTTTGAATACAGGGATAATAAAGCAAGCAACAAATTAATCTTTGATTAGATTAGTTAGAGTACAAAGACAGAGGGAGATTCAGCCTAGCCCAAAAAATCCTCTCTGAAGCTTCCCTGTGTTAGCAGAATGTGATAGTCCAGCACTCATGGACAGAGAACTATAATTGTTTTTAAAAATTTGGAAGAGTTCCCACTGAGAACACACAGCTTGTCACCGGGTTAATCTGCAAAATCACTTTTGTTAGAGTGTTCAGCCACCTCAGTAAGCCCCAGCAGTGGCACCCACAAAGGGAGCACTGTTGTAAACTTGCCACTAGCAGTTTATACCCCCTGGCCCTGATCCAGGAGCCACTACAGAAAGCCAAAGGCTCTTTCAATGGATTTTAAATTGGTCCCTGCACTCCTCTAAGTTACAAAGGTGGTAATGAAGTATTGGGAGATGCAATAGAAAAATAAAATAAAGAGGATCTAAGTAGGTGGTGGATAACCAGTGATTCCCTATATTCTTACTGAGAAACTGTGAACAGTTTCTCATTTTTCTGTGGTTGTAATTGTAAACTAAAAGGGGACAAAGCCCTAAGTGGTGTGGCATGGGCCACATTTGTCTGTGGGCCAAATTCTTCCCAGCCTCACCATGGGAGCAGCCCTCATTCATGCTGCTCATTAAAGGGCCTCAGCTCTCAGCAAACCCCTGCCCCACACCTGGGCAAGAGCCTTGCCATGGCTGTGGGGCACTGGAGAAGCCCTGGGGATGCACAGCAGTCCACACCCTGGCTTCCTTAGCTCACCACGTGCAGGCAGAGCTGCTCTGTTCTGCTTTAATGGATTCAGGATCCATTGGCTCCTTGCAAGGGTGTGGTAAATGCTGTGGCTGTGCTTCAGCAAGAACGTGGGAGTGCTGCAGGAAGGGCTGGGTATAACCTGCCTGGCTGGCTTGTGATCGTTTCAGGGTAGGGGAGGTCAAATGGACAGAAATAGGTCCACTATTTTTCACACAGATTAATACAGACTGCCAGCTTCTTCCAAATAACAAAAGGTTAAAAGGACCCTGGGCAAATGACAGAGACTTGGGGTCTTGTCATCACCTCTAGGAGAACAATTGTCTCTTCATCCTCTTATTCCTCAGAGTCAGAAAACATCCAGACACTTTGCTTTCTCAGCAGTTTGAGGAAACAATGCATGTACAAGAATAAATATCTTGCAACTCATCCCAGGTATTTAAAATTTGACGCTGATAGAAAATTTTAAAATATTAAAAATATACATGTTGGCACTGCACAAAAGATAGATTCCTACGTTTCCCATCAGTGACCCACAGCCCAGCCATTTGGCTTAGCTACAAAGAGCAGCCAGAAATGCCTTTTGCAGAAAGCAAGCAGAAATATTTATCAAGCAGAGATGACTGGTTAGACTGGTACACTGGTACATGAGCATAGATGTGCTATCTACTTTCATATGATGCCCAAGGAGGAAAATTGCAATGCCTGCTGCTTCAAAGGCTGAAACCTAAGGAAGACTTTGAAGGAAACCCCAACACTTCCTATAGAGAAACTTGTCTTTCCCCTTATCTTCCAAAGGCTCCAGATCACTTTCCAAACACTACTGCAGACATTCTTTTTCTCCTAGGAGCCTCTACATGTTTCCCCATTTGGCTTTTTTTTTCTGAAGCATGCTTAAAGAGACTTCAGCTTCAAATCCAGAGACACTGAAGCTTTTGAAGAAGAGCATCACATTTTCAAGTGTGCTCTGCTGTCTGGGTCAAAGAACCTGAGCAATCAGAAGCAGCAAGGAGAATTTGCCCCTCCAAATATCCTGAACAGGCTGCAAGTTCCACATGAATACATAGGCATTTCCTGAGGGAAAAAGTAAAGGCTTCTAGTAACCATGATTAAAGACATTTATTCTTTCACTGTCTATTTCTTTGAAACTATGGTTAAGGCCTGGTAGCTTAATTGACTTTCATAAAGTCAATCCTGATTACAAGGTGCATAAAAATGACCTTGTATCCTTCTTCCTTGTGAGAAGTTGGAGAAATACTATCTATCTGGGACAGATGGTTCTCACCTGGGCAAAAATGACAGAATATGCATCTTTGTTGACATTCCATTAACTACAATTTAGAAATTCTTCCTTAGCCTTACGCATTTTTTAATGCAAGTAAAGTTTACCTTGCTAATTGGTTCACTAAGTAACACATCATTGTTATTAAAAGGAGAAATGAAAACTTACTGACCTAATATCCTCAGCTATGATTATTCTTGTCAATTATTTTATATTTGGAAAGGCAAACAAATGTTGTATATAAAAACTAAACACTGTATTTGGCATAACTTCAAATTAGCTGTCTCACCATGCTTATAGCATGAAAATTAAATGTCCTGAATAAGCATTAATCATCATAATAGGCTAATTATTGTCAGTTAGCTATCGAATAACTGAGCTACTACCCCTTGCAAAGAATTTGGAAAAAAATGTTAATAATATTCTGGCTACCTAAAAGCAAGAAAAACATTAAAATTTTTTTCAGTAAACAATTTTTGAGACAAACCTGTAGCTTATTTTAACCAGTTTGAGCATTATTCTGGTCTTTCCATATATTTAGGCTTACTGTCTTCCAGTAAGTTATACTTAGTCCCAAAACACTTCCGTATGAAGATGTCTTTGTATCTATGTCATTTAAAATGACTTGCTGAGTTTTAAAACATTAATTAATATGTTAATAAACAGTTAATCTTTGTCTTCTCTGGCCACGTGCACGGCTAGCACAGTACTTACAGACAGCAAGGAACTTAAATGTTTTACACAGAACTAAATGTTTTAGAAGTGATAAAGAATACATGAATGTAGAACTGCTACTTGGAGACAGTGTGTTAGGGCCTTGGAGTATATATTTAATAAAGGAGTGATACATTCTTGAATGTAAATGGATATGCAGTGCTTAAAGGGAACTGAAGCACCTCTACAAATACACAAACACCAACACATTCAAAATTAAGTCTTAAACATTTAAAAATAGTTTTCAAACAAACTTGCAGTCAGGTTTCATTAAGACTGGCTGATATTTCTGCAGAGCATTTTGAGGAAGACATTGCCTGAGCAGATTCCTTTATATCGCCCTACACAAGGTGTTTGTCCCATTTACTCCAAAGCTGTCCCCAAGGGGCTCACTGCCACAATGTCCTCACACTGCCATTAATGTGCTCACACTCAGATTGCCCCAAGGACTGGGGAGAGGCATTGCCCCTACTCTGCAGATGGGCATGACTTCAAATCATGAAATCAGAGCATGATTCCTATGATGTCCCAGAGGAAACATGTTGTCATCTTATTGCAGGGGCTCCATACTGTTGTCTCCTTAGCACAAAAGTTTCATACCTTCATGGTGTTCCTCGTGGGCATCTCCCCAGAGCCCCGACTTTCTTCTTCACAAAGCAGCCACCTGACTCCAATTCCCCTCTCAACCAGCCACCCCACTCTTTTATAGCACTCTTCTTCTCATTGGTTACACCTGTGGCCTGGTAAAGTCAGGCCTGTTCCTAATCTTTGATAATTGGCCCAGCTGCAACTCCTTAGGGGTAAGATTACTTTCTACACTATCTTTATTTTCTTATATTCTATCCCCCTACAGAAATGCATCTCAAGAGCAAGGATCACAATATTCTCTCCCACCACCACCACCACAGATGGTGTCAAAACCACCTCCAAGTCACATAGAAAAGCTGCATGGAACCACTTAACAGCTCCAGGAGCACAAGTCTTCCTTTAGTGGCTTGACCACAGACCATCTCAGGTGAAAAAGTTCTGTACTTTGGGGCTTTTATCTGAGAAATTTCTTGTGTGCCTGTTCTTCTGCTTCATAACACTCTGCCTATAACATTGAACTGAAGAAGCATGAACAACAATGACAGAGACAAGCTGCCTCCCCAGAAAACACAAAGGCTCTGTAAGAGAACAGTTAGCAGAGTATTGATTGGGAAGCAGTTACTCAGTTGTTGGAGGTAAAAGTCACTTTCCAGCCCACTACTGCCACATCCAGGAATCCCACTGGCTTTTCTAAGCACACTTCTGTAAGAGCTCCAGTTCATCACTCTCGCCACTGTGACCTCAAAATTTTTTAAGTCAGTGACTGTTTCACAGGATGTAGTTGTCACTCCTGTTGATATTTGTCTCCTTTGTACAGCCTTACACCTGAGTGTGTCAAAATACATTTTATTCCAAGGCAGAGTCTATGTGACACAACATGATAAAAACCTGAGGATGCCGTCCTTCATAATTTTCCACTAATCTTAGTCCAAAAATGTTCTTGGCCAGGTTGTTATGGCTTGGTGTCCTGTCAGTGAAGATGACACCAAACACTGGCAGAATCAGTCCTAGCAGGATGCCATTGGAAACATCCCACAGTGTAAGCATGCTTCACTGAAAAGTCCTCTTTGGCACCTACCAGCAAGGCCAGTTTCAATTTCTTTGTTAGATACTGCTGTGGCAGTGCTACTGCACCTCTTAATTCCAATGTGGCACCAAGAGACAGTGCATTCATTAGACTTACAACCACATGAAGAATCTGAAAGTTTGTTTACAAGGTGTTCTCATCGTAAAACTGTGTGACAGCCATGAACTTCACTTCCATTCTGTAATTCTTTATTGAATTCACAATCAACATTTCCATTCATCTGCCTGCAATCAATAGCAAGCTGATTAATTTATACAAATCTAAACCATTCTGCTTGCAGTTCTGCACATTAGCACAATGTTATGACTTAGGTTTTAAAATATGCAAAAAATCACCTTTTGATAAAAAATAGAGGTTGACCAGAAATCATCTCAGCAGTCTTTTAGGACTCCTGCACTGAGGTCATCTAAGCCTGCTTGAACTAAACCCAAAATGGCTGGTTTTTAAAGACCTTTAGCTAAGCATCTAATGGGTTTTAAAGTTGTTCATTGCACTTATACAGTATGTTTCTGTCCAAATGCAAGTTAAGGGTTCATTTAGTCCTATCTGGGAGGTTTTTCTGCACTAAGAAGAATTTGGAAGTTCCATCTAGTAAATTATCTATACAATTCTTTGTGTTTGTGGATATTTGGGGACTAATTTTTTTACCCTATACATGCTGCAAAAGCCATAGTACTTGATTCTGTCAGCAGGAATCATCATTTCTTCTCTTTTGAATTTTTATATTCCATTACTTCTAGTCTGAAAGGACTTTACAGAGATGTCAACTGATATGTGAGTGTACAGAGAGCATAAAAGCCACTTATTACAAGTGTGGCTTCTATTTCCCTCTGACACAGTAGAGAACATTCGGGTTTTTAAATCTTGAATACTCTTAAAATATCTCTCAATTTTCATTCCCATTTTTCTGTCTGCATTTTTCAATTTCCATTGAATCTCCTTGTAGCTTCACTGTTTCATCAGACTGAGATATTCTGACAGGGAAGTCTAAGACACATCTATTTGGTCCCTTTGATGGCAAGGCAAAATTTCAACTTGCAGCTCTGCTGTGGCCCACCTGACCAGCCCATACTTTGGTGATAACCACGAGATTTGGGACATTTCTGAGATACCCCATTTCTTTTGTGGCCTCTGTTACATTCCCAGCATCAGCCAGGGTGAGATGTGGAGAAGAGCAGCATTTGAACATCAAGTCTCATTGAACTGTGGCTGCTGAATTACCTAATTACTCAGAATGATAAGACCGATGAGGTATTTTGCCATAAAAATTTAACCCTTTCTTGTCTTGCAATTTGCTACTAACAGGAAGAGATTGCCTAATGCTAATGGACTAAAAGGTAAAGATTTGCTGCTGAAAATAATAAAATTTGTGTTTATCAAGGAAAGGAAATTATTCTCTTTTGAACAAGTTAATGTCAAAAGAATTTAAGCCAAACACAGTGGAGGGCTAACCTTTCTCTTGCTTTCACATATACGCAATTTTTGATAAAAAGTATTTTTAGTTCATTTTAGATCAAAAGTCAGTCGTTGCTGAATGTGTGTGCTAAAATACATATTGCAAAAGCCCTGTAGGAAATGAGCAGTTTTACAGTACTATTGCTGCCAAAATGAATGTGAAATTGAATGCAGTCTGAAGTTTCATAGACTTTCTGCAGTGAAAAGAAATAGGACCAAGACGATTGTGGAATATTTTTTCATATTTCATAAAGAAGTTGTCCTTTTGTCCTATGTAGCTCTGTGTACTCATAAAATCCACTTGAAACACAAGAAAGCAACAATTGAAAATATTAAGTACTTCTACTTAAAGCCAGAGCTTTCCTATTGCAAATAAAATTGTTGAACAACATCAGATAGATAACAATGGGTAAAAGGATCCCAAGTCCATGCTGCTCACACAGTTCTGCCTGATACTCATCATGCAGAGTAAAGTAAGCTCAAATCACCACATTAATCAAACCATCTATTTTGGTGATTTTTTTTCCACCAACTATTCTAAAAAAATCCATTCTAAATGCACAGAACTGGTTTGTTAAGGGCCAAGACTTATTTTGCAACAGCTGTTAAAGAATTACAATAAGGGCATAATCTTCTTGCTGTTCCAGCAGAACTTGGCATTAGTAGAAGGAATTACATGATCAGAAAAACAGTACCAAAAAGCATCAACAAAATAAAATCTACAGAATAATTTTCATCATCTTGAACACCAAAAATCTCAATAATTGTTACTCCACTTATTAAACTGGTTAGCAAGAATCATGCAAGCCCTGACTGCATTACTGAAATGCCAGTACAAGCACAGAATTATAGGCAGTACTTAAAATAGGACTACAACAACCAGCCATTTAATAAGAACTTCCCTTTTTTCAAAAAAACCTCCACCTCCATCTATTATGCAATGCACACCAGAAGAATTGCTACATACTTGGGCAGACAAAGTACTTTGATAAGATGGACATATCCACTGATCGACAATTTGTCGACTATTATATGTGTTCAAGTAGTGAAATAGACTCCAGCTGTACTTAGCACCTCCTGGGTGATATAAAATAGTAAGTATTCATTATGACCTTTAGTCAGCTGCTTAATGGTAATACTAATGGAACTGCAATAAAATTTAGCTGACATACTGCTTAAGAATGTTCTTAGGCTATTTTGTGGCATTAAGTTGGCATATGTAACTACATTTAAACTCTAGATTAAATAACACATTTCCAATTATTAATAAATCTTACAGTTGAAGGACTTTTGGTAGGTCTTGATGTGACAAAAATACCTGTTCACAAAGAACATTTTCTAGCTAAATGCTAGCAAGAATTTGCAGACATTGAAACTTAAAATGAATATCACTGTTTCTGTAAACAGCAGCCCAGGAAAAAGCTTGATTTACAGCCACAGTCTGATACAAACAAGAATGTGAACACACCAACCATCCAAACAGAGGCAGGGTGGTCAGGCTGCTGTGTTCACTCTTACCAGATAACCCTCCAGAAGAACCAAAACCTTGGTAATGAAGAGACTTCTGCTTTGCCATTGCCCATGGCTGAGCTGCAATTCTGCAGAGACTTTATTACCCACAGACCTCGTGGTCCTGTCCTGATCCTCTCCTCTTTCCACTGGGATTCTACCAGATGACTGACTGAGGGTCTTTACAAAATGTCTTATTTTATACTTCACAGACTGACATAAAAACTCTCTAGAATTTTGCTAAGACTGCAAGAAAGTATTATAGGCCTGGCCCCCATCAATTTCTACCTTTCCTTGTCAGTATGATCTCTAAAAATGTTGGATTTTTTCATTAGTTGTGCCCATCTCTTGCTCTCTCTTTTCAAATATGTTCTTCATGTGCCTTGGAAATTTCTGTTACATATTCTTGGGCTTGGATTACCTCCAACTTTGTCTCCCTGCTTAGCCAAACAGTTAAATAAAATAAAATCTCATAGAAACAATTTTCTAAAGATGTTTAGCTCTCTGACCCAGCTCCTGGGTAGTGTATGAAAGAGCTTTCCTTCTGTTATATCAGACTTCAGAGATGTAGTGTTCCAAAATGGGTATTTCTGTAAAATGACAAGAATGGACTGATCTGGTATAGACTCAGTACCTACCTAAAGACCAGAGTAAGAGTTTTTTTTACAGGTTGAGGACAGCTTTCTGCAGAGAAACTGAATAATTTATTGAAATTTTAGTCTCCACATAAGCATAGATATGCAAGCAATGAAAATAACTTACTTTTAGAAGGTTGAGTGGAAAAATAAATTTTCTTCCTACTTCCTATTTGACCTTAGGTTTTTATGCGTATTAATTTGACACAAAACCCCATTAATACTTTCAAGATTTTCATGCAGGCCCTTCTTCCAACATTTTATCTGCATAACAGTATGATAAGGACAAAAGTTTCATTCAGGATAATGTTGAGTGTCTGTTATCCTTCTAGCAGCATCCTCTATTCTCTATTCTCCCTTTCAAATTCCCACAGCCTGCATCCAACCCTGTATTAAATCTAAACAAACATGAGCACAGATGATGTTACTTTTCTTCATTCTTAAAATAAATGATACAAATTTCTATTTTTCTCATTAAAAAAAAAACCAACAAAACAACAAAACTTTTAAGAAATGTTTGAAGAGACCTGAAGAATCTAATCTGTATACTACTTACAATTTTACACTCCTGCCTTCCTGATCATTCAGCAGAATATCTGTTTTCTGTGGTTCTGGTTTCCCTTCTACATCAGCTTGTACCAATGAAATGTAATTTTTAAAGGACTTATATTTACATGACTCCTGATGAAAGCACTGGTACAGGTTTTATCCTTTAAATTTCTAATCATACTGTCTGTTCATGTACAAGACAAATGTAATTGGGGGCATGAATCCATCTTATTTGCACATATTCAAATGCTAAAGCAGACCTTATCAGAGATGATTTAAAGAAAAGGGGAGTCACAGAAATATTGATTTTAGGTCTGCAGAGAACAATGATGAAAGACAATCTTTTTGCTACAGCTTTCTCTATGAAGCCATGACAAGCAAATATGTACAATTAATGAAAAGAATCAAATATTTTACATGAAACTTTTTGAAGTGCCAAAAACAGGCCCAACTTTTTTCCCTCACAAGTCCTACTACTGATTTCAACAGCAGGAAAAGAAGCATTTTAAAATTCCATCTTGCATGTCTCTGCTTTGACCACAAAAACCGCAATAGAACCTACGGGTTGTTGAAGCAATACCACAACTACTGGCATGTGTAGGCGGATATTACTTATCCTTGGAGACTGATGGATGTTGTAGAAGTAGGCAAATTCCAAGAGAACTCAGGTGACAGATTAGAGACAACTGCAATCCCAATTTTTCTTTCCCTGGGACAAAAGACACCAAAGCCGTCACACAAAAGTCACCCACTTACTAATAGAGAATCAGGCTCTCATACAAACAAGTTTACTCTTTATGAGCACAAAGCATGCTACACATGCTACTACAGGCAGAAACAGTTGAGAAATAACAACCTTATCCCATTCACTACTAGAACATAATCTATTTTGTGCCATGAGACAGACACAGACAGCACTAACACCAACATTGATTCCACAGCTGTCATAGGGAGTGATGGCTGTGGTTCCAAAACCCCAGACTAAAAAATAAGGATTGCAGTTATCCTGCAGTTCTCAGAATCTGTACTGTAGCACAGAAATACACAACCAAGCTGTAGAAGTTCCCCCCAGCAGCAAGAAACTCAATCAGTTTTATGGGAAATGACTGCAAAAAGTCTTTGTGGAGTGTATTGAGCTTCTATTAATGACACACAGACCCATCTTACCCAGGATACACACAGTGGGCCTGATGCTAGGAAGAGCCACACAAAAATTCTGGAAGCTGGAAAAAGCTTCACCTCCCATTAATGTCCCACAGCCTGTATCTCATGGGCAGCACAATACTTGAGTTTACACCTACACTGCTCTTTAGCAATCTGTTGCAGATGACTGCCATTCTTCACTGCTACCCCAAACAACAAATTTCAGAATGCAAATTGTTTTTACAGGTGACTGGTTAGCCAGAAAACCTCAGAGAGGCCAGAGCACAAGGCTGGCTGTAGCTTCGCTCTTCCCTGCATTCTTCTCGGCTGAATCCACGTTGGCCCTGCCTTCCTCAGAGGTGAGCAAAGCTGGAGGCAAACCATGAGCATCTCTGTCTGTGCTAGGCACCTGCAATAACACAGATGCATGCCAGTGGAAACAAGGCTACGTGCAGGGTCTCTATCAAACACAAGAGTGCCTACTGTCTCTGCTAAGAGCAAACTACTCAGATCACACACTTCCCACCGCAGCCTCTTTTGAGAAACACCCATGTACAGTATTGCTTTGAATTGTTTTCTCCTTTTCCAGATCAGCAGCTAGAAACCCACCCATTTTCCATGCTTTCAAAGTTTTCTTTTTCTGCAAAGAGAAGGCATTACCACCTATTCTTTAAACTAATTAACTATCCCTTTTAGCTATAATTTCTCTTCATATAAAAACATTTGTAAAAGGTCTGTTTTTCCCCATGCCCCCTTTTCTCTCGTCTGGCTCTTCATTATGACCATGCCTAATTGTGATGAGCTGTCCACCATTTACTCCACAGGATTGTATAGAGCTTTGTAATGTGCCTGCCACTGATGCATTTACAATTGGAAGCAGTTAACTCTTCAGTCCTGCCTCCTTGTTCTAAACAATGGGCTGCATGACGAACTAGCACTTAGCCCCAATTAAAGATTTTTAAAAGTCTCCATTTTAAGCCTGAGTACTCCAAATTGAGCATTTGTCAAAGGCCCAGCCACAGCTTCAAATGGAGAGAGGGAAATCCTACTGAGGAGAAGAATAGGACTATCCCATCGGTTAGGGTGAAAGTTCTTCTCAATCAGCATCTTAACCGTGTAATCAGTATGGGATCTATTAGGTCTGCCTTATCCATACAAACCTGCTGATCTCCCCCCATGTTGCCATCCAACAATGGCTTTGCTAATATTCCCAATTTCAACATTTTTTTTCCTGAGAGGAGTCTAACTCTTAACTGCTGAAAGATAGGGGAAAGACTTATTTTCTTTTCTTTAGGTAAGGATATGAATATGAAAGCAGCTCTTCTTCCTATATTAAGAATTCCAATATTTTTGCACCATAAAAGTTTCTCAGAGCTTCTCTTGACATAAACCTATCAAAATACATTATCAGTAGAAATCTCTCTGTCTCTTCTATTTCCCTTTCTAGATAAGAAACCACACTCAAGAGCCATTTGCAATTTCTGCAGTTCCAAGATTATTTTCCTCAAGTATCAACTCTGAAGTCAAGCTACTTCACATTCCCATTACAGGGTAAAATCCCCCAAAAGGGTGGTTCTAAAGACTCTTGCATTCAACTACTTGAATATTTTTTATTATTTTCATACAAACTGCATATATCTTTAGAGTTGACATCTGTGGACAGATATGAATTAATGGTTATGCCTCTTGATCAGCTTTGCACTGGACAGTGATTGTAACATGATGAATGATTCTTTTTCCAATAGAAAACAGAACATAACAGTTGACAAATGTGCATAGACAGCTATCTTTCTGTGCAAAAATGTTCACATTTCGGGATCTTGATATTGACAATCTGTCCTAAATGGACCTACTTAAAACTTTGGTGCAGTGCTGATAAAACTTTTTTGTGGTCTTTTTGTCTTACACATTTTCTTTGTGCTCTTGATCTCTGTACAAGTTGAAAGAGCATAGAGCACAGAACACACAAAATGGGCAATTAATATCTACAATTAAAACCCACAGAAGAAAAGGAGACAGTTTACTCTTACAAAAGAAAAAAAAGATTGCAATGAGGTCTGTCATATGAAAGAACTGCTGAAAAACTGGAGCTTTATTTTTCATCTGAATCGTAACAGCTAAGCTGATGCAGCAGGGCCATGCATTTTTTCCACAAATTATATTCCCTTAAAAAAAAAAGAAACATAAGTGGGGAAAACTTGCTTGATATAATTTTTAAGAGTAAAATATTAAAACAACATCTATAACAGTATTTATCAATAAAAGTAGATTAAATATATTTTTATGCAAAAAAAAATTACTTTCAACTATGTTCTTGGACTCCGGGCTTTAAAAAGTTTTGATTTAGGCTTGGGTTTTTTGGTTTAAATCAATGCAGTCAAACTGGTGCTATTACTGTTGTTGTGCTGTATATCCAAGGCCAGATGTGCAGGTAAGAGCAACAGCCAGAAAAACAGAGCAGCACATGAAATGAGCATCAAACTGGACTATTTCCACTCCCCCAAAGGATCCAGGGAGAGAATGGCAGCACAGTGTACCTGAAGCTTAAGTGCTTTTCAAAATTACAAAAGGATTGTTTTAAAAGAAGTTACTATATGGGACTTTTCTCTCCTCATCTCCTGTTCACATTTTCTCCCCCATCTATTTGTTTATTCTGCTCTTACTGCTGTCAGAAATATTAGGATCTAAGGTGACAGAATTACTCCTGCATGTCAGCTTAACCTGCTCTCCTGGGAAATAAAAGAAAACCAAAAAGCAACAATGAAAAGAAAAAGCACTTCTGTCAGTACCACATTTTGTTAGTCTAGCTGCTCTCACAAATGGCCGAGAGACCACAGTGGGCAGAATGACTTCCTAATGGAACGACTCAGCTCCATGATCACTGCACTCAGGCCTCTGCTTATTCATGTGGGGAAAGTCCACACAAACTGAAAGCCTGTCTGTAGCCACAGATTGTAGTGGTTTTCCTTCAGCAATGCCTTTCCTCTGCAGTGGATAAAGCATGCAGCAAACACAAGCAGAATATTTGCTCAAGCTTCAAAACTGATAGTGAAGTTTTAAATCAGACCAATTCTCAGCGCAGATATATCTTTTTTTTCTTTCTTCTCCAATTTATTTCTGCAACTCTGAACACCAGTCCATCACTTATTCACTGAGAATACTTAGCCCTCAATTATCACAGCTTACATTTTCACCTGTCTCTTTACCCATGTTCAACTGACATATTCAAGCTCATCTCCCCAACAGCAGTGAGCAGAGAATTTGTTCTTGGATGCTAAAGTTTCCATTAGCATTTAACATATGAGTAATCCTTGTATGTGTTTTGCACTAAATCTACTGGAAAGCAATCCTTTGCTTAGAATAGAGTTTTCTTAAAATGTATACAAACACATTTTAAAAGTTATCAGCTTTCTCCTTGTCAGAGAGTAGCCCCAGACAAGTCACCATCCCTTCATAAAAAAATGAAGAACATTCAATATGTATCTTCACAAAAGATTTCTGATCTACACAGGTGTGCCAGACAATGGTTCCCTCTACCCTGACTGCAAAATTGTCCAAGGCTACAGACAGCAAATATCTCCTTTCCTTCCTACCCCATCACCCCAAATATTGTACAAGGAAAATCAGCTTCTCATCCAGCATGCAGGCAGGATATGCCCCTTGTGCTCAATTAAACAAAGCTGCTAAGGTTTCTCAGCAGCAATAACAAGAGCAGCACATCAGCTGTTTTCCACTTTCCAAGGGAAAGAGAACTGTATATTTTCTATATACTATAAACTAGTAGGAGAGCACAATTTCCTAATTTGAATCCCTCAAAATTCTGCATCTTCCCTTTCCTTGGCAATTTCTGTCTCTTTTTCTTATTCCACCTAGGAGAAAGGGATCCTGGAACTTGTTTAAGCCTGAACTGTGTGCTGGGAGAAACCATACAACCCAGCCATGTTATTCATGCACTTACAAAACAAGAAAAAACACCCAAACCTATAATTTTCAGCCAATGAAATGGATTTTCTTCTAACCTACAAGAAAGCAACACATTTCCAGTTGCTAGGTTTGGGAGAAAGTCTGGTGCACCGAACAAAAAAGGGATTTTATTTGGAAAAGAGGCATTGTTCATCATTTGTGTAAAAGTATCCACCTCTTGAGCTATGCCAGCATTTTGCGGTGTAGGACACAGTGCAAGACTCCCTGACAAAGCAGAAAACAAGAGCATAGGAAATCTTCTGCATCAAATCCAACTCACAATAAAGTTTATTATTAATACCCTCAGTTTCCAATACACTCCAATCACAGCTGTGACAGCCCAAGAAGATTGAACTTTTCCCCACAATTCTCACTAATATGGCCTGCTACTTGGTCTTATTGTTATTAGAATAATTTGCTCCCAAGTTCTGAAATGAACTCTGTGCCCAAGTAATTAAAGCTCTTAAAGTTTCTAGTCCTTTGTTTAAAGAATTCGTCCTTGTGCTCTCTATGCCCCATCAGCTACCTAATTAGCAGAGCCTTTGCGTGATTAAAAATTCTCACAGAGATTCTGCTGGATATTTGCCTCTCTTAATGAGTGTTTGTGGACAGCTGGGAGCGGGAGCTGGTTCCCTCCTCCCAGGACCTCCAATGAATTCTGCAGACCTCTGTCAGGGCCCAGGAGTGAAAGCTGTCATTTTAGTAATGTGGATGAAAATTGGTCAAAAGCACTGTGGTCCTTGAGGAATGAAAGGCCTTGAAATATAAATGAAGATGAATATTCATATTTGGTTCAATAAGTGCCAACTATTAATATACATGTCTGTCAGTAAGAAAAGTCAGAACTTATTCAATTGTGCCTGGCATAATTTGGCTCCTAATTCACAATTACCTTCCTATTCTTTGCATTGCTCTTCAGTTAATTTTTAAGTTAAAAACTTGCTTAAAATCTGAAAGCATTTCTATTACCATAAAAATGGCAACATCTATCCTTCTGCTAATTTACTGCCTATTAAGAATCACCTGTGGCTTTTACACACTGGATTCTAACTATCTTACTCTGACTTTCCACATCTTATTCTCTTTGTCAACATCAGATTTTAAATCAGCCCATTATATGCCTCTGGAAGTATACTCACTTTCTTTATGGAAATTTTCATACAATTCCCTACCCTCTTCACTATGACCCTGCACTTGATTTCCAAACAAATTCTAATTTCATATCTGCTATGACTTTCTAAGGGTATTTCAATTTTTAAGGACCATAGCATAAGGCTGAAATATTGCAGGGGGTAGTTTTGCAGGGGTTTAAGGTTTCCTTTTTTTTTTCTGGGGGTAGGGTAATGGGGGAAACAGGAAAAGGGGGAAGGGTTGTCTGGTTATGTTTATTTGTTTGTTTTTCAAGTTGTGCATGTTCTGTTTTGAGAAGGAAGCCTGAAGACATGGAACAGATTCTACCCTGCTCTTTTATTAGCAAGTCACTAATAATTTCTGAAACAGAAGGCTGGGATTCCAGAAGAATCCTAGAAGTATTCAAACTAGACAATCCTGCTTCACATGAGAGTGATCTCTTATTCAGTGACATTTGACAAATTAGAGCTGGGTTTCCTAATCAATATATTGCCATTCATCACTTTGTTCCAAGCACCTGTGCACGGGGACCAATATGCATACTGGACACTGAGTTCTTAGGAGAATAAAATACATTGGAGAAACAAGTGCAAAGTGGGATTAATACTTGGTGTACAAAGTTAAGGTGATCAGAGAAAACAAACATTGAATAGAGAAGTACTTAGATCACATGCAAAAGAACTGAAATGCGTTTTGGATTTCTGATTCCAGAATCCAGGGGAAGAAGCAGTGAGGAAAACATTTGTTTGTTTCCTTTAACCACAATATTACAGACCACATTGAGAACAAAAGCCAGAGATATGACTACTGCAAAAGCTGCTGCATCTCCAAAAGGCTACACAGTGATTTAATTCAGCTTTACTCAGGACATCTAACAGGACCATATCCTGCAGAAATATGCCTTGCTACATGACAGAGGAGCATTTATTGTTTCAAATTCCACTTGGCCGGGTGCCTGCTGACTGAATGTCAGCTTGTCCCAGTCAGACACAGGCAGGAATCCGAGAGGCTGTGGCTTAGTGGGACAGTATGCTGGAGAGGAGGAGAAGCACTGGGGTCACAGGGGAATGAGCCCAGCATCCAAAAGAAAAGAGGTCCTGGGTATTTTGGCACAAATGACCAGATTCTCCTCTCATTTTTACTGGTCCCAGCCCATTAGCTTCAAGGTGGCACATCTGTGAAGCCTGTGAGTTCAACATCTTTCTGGTCAAAGCTTTTAGGTTAAACCACTTGTTTTTTTAGCTATTCCTAGCCACATGTCATCTGGCACTTTTTTTAACGTGTGTGAGTAGGATATTGTTCTTCACTCTGCCCACTAGATGTAGATTTATTTAAGTAGAGGATGGCGATCAGCTGCTTTCACTGGCAGCTTGAAAAATGGAAGCAGTAAGTTAGGACAGGTGTGGGTGCACATTAGTGAGGCAATTAGGTTTGCAAATATTAATTTATCACTTGTAATAAGGTCATGGATTATAGATCTATATCCATGATACACCTATTATCTCAGAGGTTCCAGTTCAAAGGATCCAAAACAAATGCAGCGGGAAGGGGTATCTTCCTTTTTGAAAAACTGTTTTGCTTTGCATGTTTTCAGCCCACCTTCCAAAAGCTAAGGTCTCTCGGACTGAAATTAAAAAGCCATTAATCCACTTTTAGAGCACATTAAGCCAAGCAGAAGAGACATGACTCAAAAATTCAACAAGAGGGGACTGAAATACTGTAAACATTTTAGGCTTATGATTAAAAATTACCACAATTCCACAAAGTCTATTTTTATTAGTGCTTGCTGGTTCATACTTGCACAGTGGTCATAAGTCACAAAATCCCTTGCAACAATGTGTCATTTTACAGAACTCCTTAGAGTTTATTTGGCTCCTGGGGATTTAATATCCATCTAGTCTCTGTTAGGAGAAAGAGCCATTTGCATCACAACTATTATTGGTCAATTTTTCCCCTACAAGTGTAATAAACATTAAAAAAAATTAAAAAAAAAAAAACCAAAAAAAAACAAAACAACAAAAAAATCCCCAAACCACAAGTCAATTCAGAAACTACTGAATAAAAACATTTCCAAATATTTTCCCCCACCTCATTTTCTGTGACTTGATGTAGAACATTACCAGAATCTTCCTTCAACGTAGAAATTGTCATACCAGAGCAGACCAAAGGTCAGCTAATTCTGTCTAATTTGCAGAGATTAGCAGCATACAGGTGCTTGAGAAGGCTATTTAATACAGTCATGTGGGCAACTACCACACAATGCACCCCTTATTTTCACAACTCATTGCACATCCATCGTCCACAAAAGGGAATCAGCCCATATTATTTTGATTTTTTAAAAAAATGCATTTGTGATAATACAGAAGTCAGTAGAGGAGGGAAAGAAGATATTAATCAGCTAAGTAAGAAGAAAGGAAATAAATACTTTTGTTTAATGTTTGTGCAAATGCTCAGCTGCAAAGGTAGAACTGGCACCACTCTGCACAATAATAAACTCTAGCTTTAAAAAACTGAACATAAGAACCTCCCTGGCTGGGAACCTCTCACAAGGGGCAGACTCCCTCTGCCCTTCATAACAGAAACACTGGCTGCAAAAGCACCCCACTCCATGCTCAGCTCACACACAGGAAAGGAAAGCACAGAAATACTGCAAGAGTCACCAAAGTGCAAAAGTTTACAGATGCAGTCGCTTTCATTGGAGCTCTACAGGCACTTGGATGTGGATTAAAATCACTACAGGATTTTAACAAAGCTGCTTGTGTTTAAACTCTGTGAACTAATTAACATATATTCTGCATATTTAGAATCTCATCTGTTTGTTTACCTGGCTTTTAAAATTAGCTTTTCTTTTCTTACAGATGCATGGTGAAAAAAAATAAAAAGATAAGTGAACAAAAAAAAAGAGTGATTTTTTTCTTAAAGATTTTCTCCAAACTGTTCTGAGCTGGGAAGTATGAGGTTCAGAAATTGTGTCATCAACCACACGTGCCACAATAGATGAAAGTCCTGTCTCAAATCCTTATGGATATCTTGGGGGAATCATTATAGGAAATCTGCACAGAAGTCATCCCTTAAGGAGGGATTTGAATTGAGACAGAGAGATCGTTTGACATACAAAGTATTGGGGGAACTTGGGAGCCTGTGAGGATGAGAGCAAGGGAAGGATAAACAGCAGGTAGACTTCTTTCACATAATAAAACCATCACACGTAGCAAAGAGACTATCTGGGACTAGATACTGTCACAAAAATGCACTGAAATTGGTCATAACTGCAAAGTCAATAAAATGCCCTTAATCTTTCAATAAACAATTTATTTTTAAAAGTTATTTTGGAGCTATTGAAGCTCCTGGGGTGGGGAAGTAAATGCATTTTAAATGTGCTGTATGGTATGCAGTATCACAGGTTTAAGTTTCATTTTATCAGATATATGGTTTTGTCATTTGAACTCTGGATTAGAAGCCAAAATTCCCCCACTCTAACACTGACTGCTTTTCTGGCTTTCAACAAATCATTTAAGGTCAGACTCAAATAGCTCTCCTCATGAAGGAGGGCAGGTACTATACAGTACAAGACAGGAAAGCAAAATTTGCCCTTCAAATCAGCCAGCTTCTGTGAAACTGGTACAAAATATTCACCTGTTTTCTTGCAAGGGGTTTGGCAAAATGAATTATTGTGGTTAACATTTGGAAAGAATGAATACTAACTAGAGCTGGACAAAGGTTTTGGCTTTAAAAAAATAAATAAACGTTACTTCTCTAATTTTTTCTGTTGTTTTTTTCCATTTTATCCATATAGAAAAAAACATAAACAAATGAACAGAGATGGTAAGAATAATGGCAAAACTGTAAGTATTTGAAGGTGAAAAAGCCCACTAGACAGTCACGGCATTTAAATTCAGTTTTTCAGTAGGGATTTGCTTTCAAAACTATTGCATAATATTCTAGGTTCAAAATAGTTGCAGTGACTGGAAATCATCCAGAGAAGACAGCAATGCATGTTCCCATTTGCTAGCTTGATCCCATCTCTGTCACTTTAATGTCTCAGTAACTGCTGGGAGGGTGTGGGGAGGTCATTCCAGCAATTGACTCTTTCATCAATTATTACTTACCCATTTAAAAGCTGCTAGGACACTTGCACATCTTTTCATTACACAGCAGGCCTAAAACAAATCTCACTGCACAACCTGAAGGCAGCAGGTAGAAATCTGTGCTCAAGATTCAAGATCAGTCTCTTGCTTTGGAGGTGACTTCAGCCTAATTTAGTACAGACTACACAACCCTTTAGGAGGTTTTTCCCCTTCTCATTGCATTCTCTACTAACTCTTTTCACAGGCCTAGCACAGGACCTTGTAAGGTGTATGCTAGTTCAAAAGACATTTATCCCAGCAAGAGGCCTTAAGACAAGTAAAGATACGTTTTCAGGATTACCTTTTCCAGAAGAAACATGAAAGAATCTAGATTTGTATTCATTTACCACATATTCAGTAGCCACCTCTACTGCTAAAATATGTTCTGCAACTATTTGATTGAAAGCTGTGAGGTTTCATAAGTCCTGAAAAGGTGCCACAATCCACCAACCTGTTAGGAAGTCTCTTCCCCAGGTGAAAAAAAAAAGAAAAGGACCACCATTGCGCAGAAAAAAACAAACAAACAAACAAACAAACAAAAAAACACCCAAAAAAAACCAAAAAAAAACCACAAGTTTGCACATAAAGAGGTCAAAATACGAGATGCAGGATTGCTATCCCAAACCAAGACACCAGCTACTGGAGCACCTGTCCTATGAGGAAAGGCTGAGAGAACTGGGTTTGTCCAGCCTGGAAAACAAAAAGTTTCAAGGTGACCTAACTGTGGCCTTCTAGTACCTGAAGGGAGCTTACTAGAAAGCTGGAGAGGAAATTTTTTGAGAGGAATTTTGGAATTTTTTGAAGAAGGTGTAGTGACAGGACAAGGGGAACTGCTTCAGAATGAGAGAGTAGGTTTAGATTAGACATACAGAAGAATACTGTGGGGGTGGTGAGGCATTGAAATAAGTTTCCTTGAGAATTCATGGATGCCCCATCCCTGGCAGTGTTCAAGGCCAGGTTGGATGGAGCTCTGAGCAGCCTGGTCCAGGGGAAGTTGTCCCTGCCCATGGCAGTGGGGTTGGAATGAGATGTTCCCTAAGGTCCCTTCCAGCCCAAACCATTCTATGATTCCATGATATTTACTCTAAAGCATCCAGAAGAAGTGCCTGGCAAAAAGCCTTCATGGCACCGTTGGAACATATTAGAGAGCTTATCCTTCATTGCACATTGAAACAGAATGCTTGGCAGCTTCCAAGAGAGCCAAGAGCAAACCTGCCATTTATGTCCTGAAATTACAAATTCATTCTACTTATGCAATGATTTAAAATAAAGGCTGAATCATAGATGTGCTCGGAAAGTACTAATCCAGCAGCACAGCTCACCCACCTTTGGAAATACATCCACCATTTGTGGACTTGTCTGTGTAAACTGTCTGAAAAGTACCTGGAGAGACCTTAGATGACTTCATAACTTGCAGAAACAAGCTCAAGTAGTAAAGGAATACTGTCAAAGGTAACACTGGAAACCGTACAGATTAATGCTCCAACCCTCATTGGCATTACCAGGGGGCTCTTCAGGTACCTCTTTCTGTCTTGTAACACAGTTTCTGCCTTTAACCGTGCAAAAAGGAAACAAGTGGTGCCCTTATTGATACGAATTCTTCCAGAGCAGCTCTGCTACTATCCCAAACCTCGGAAAGAAGAGATTATGCTTCTTATCTGACTCCTTCACATGCTCCACTTGATGATCTCTGAAGCGTTTCTTTCTGAAAGTAACTATAATTTATTGTGGTGGGTAATAGACATTATTCTAGGGTTTAATAGATGCCTTCAAAGTTGCCATCTGACTCACAGACTAGAAAAGCTGTGTGGAAAACCCTGTTTCCCTCCTCATACCCTCATGGAAACTGAGATACTTCTGCAGCCTGTGTCAGTCTAGAATCCTGTATGTAAACACACTCATGTATGCACCAAAGAGGATCTCCCAGCACAACCTGGGTTTTCTCAGCAGATCTCCAGAAACCTTAGAGAAGGAGTAGGAGTCCACCTTTATGCTTGATCTATGCTATTTCTGCATCTCCATCCCTCAGTTTCTTATTTCCTTAGTAACTTTTTGATATGCAGTTAGGAGACTGGAAGACACGGCACCATTTTCCTCTATTCCTTGTGTAGCCAGGGCAACATCTCGCTGCTTCATCTTTCAATTAACTTGTCTCTGAACAATCTCAATAATTTGCCCCATTTCTTTGGACACAGTGGTAGAGAAACTCTTTATCACCTAGGCCACAATATTTACTCACAGAATTCACAGAATCACAAAGTTGGAAGAGACCTTCAAGTTCAAGTCCAAGCCACCCCTAACGCCTCAACTAAACCATGGCACTGAGTGCCACATCCAGTCTTTTTTTGAACACATCCAGGGGTGGTGAATCCACCACCTCCCCAGGCAGGCTATTCCAATACTTTATCATCCTTTCTGTAAAAAACTTTTTCCTAATATCCAATCTATATTTCCCTTGGTGCAGCTTGAGACTGGGTCCTCTGGTTCTTCCAGTTGCTGCCTGGAGAAAGAGACCAATCCCCACCTGACACCAACCACCCTTCAGGGAGTGTAAAGAGTGATAAGGTCACCCCTGAGTCTCCTTTTCTCCAGGCTAAACATCCCCAGCTCCCTCAGTGGTTCCTCACAGGGTTTGTGTTCCAAGCCCCTCTCCAGCCCTGTTGTCCTCCTCTCTATGTGCTCAATTTAAGTACAGAGCTGCCTGCTTGAAGCTTACAAAAAAAAGATGACACACGAACCCTCCCCCATTCCTGCAGACCTGAAATGGAGTTCAAACTCCACAAGCTGTTTTCTTCCACTCTTCTCCATGGAATGCCAAGATGAGGCAGTCTGAGTGTGCCTTTAAAACTCTGCAGTAACCTTATCCTCAGCTGCAGGTCAGTGTACCACTACATTCCCAAGATATAGGAATGGTTCCCCATCAGAAACCAATCCTGGGTATCCCAAAAAATTCTAGAAGTTTGCCTCAAATCCAAGATTAGCAGATTGACAAACACTTTAGTGAGGGTGGGGAGATGAAGTAAAGAGGTACAGCTAGGAAAAGCATATAAAATTATCAGATTCATGTCTTTTACTGCCAAAAGCTCCTATCATTCCAGCTTCCATAAAGAGGCAAGCAGGTCCCTAAAAGGACTTTTCCAGTACCAGCCACTAAAATGATTTGTGTTTAAATGTATCAGACCTATTTCACTGCATCTTTCTATAAATATTTTTACAATTGAAATCAGATTAAACATCCTCTCCTCCTTAGAAACATGCTGTGAAACAAGAAATGTAAATGGTTAGAAGAAAACTGGCTCCTGATATTTTTTTCTTTTTTTTTTTTTAAGAACAAGGTCACATCTCAGCAACTGAAAAGTAGCAGAGCTCCTTTCATCAAGTTTTTAACTAGAAAAATAGTATGCCCATTTCTTTGTAATACACCTCTGGGCTTTTTTATTATGACTTCATTTCCCCTTGTAATATTGGAACGTCTCTATAATTGTAAAAGTGTAATAGAATCTAATAGAATTTCATTTGGAACTCTGAATGGTCTATGCCATCTCTGCTCATTTTGAGTAAAATAATGATTTTTAATGTCCACACATGGCTTCCCATGACCTTATTCAATCTTTGGGTTGATCAGGAAATATATTGATTCAATTACATACTGATGACAAATGAACTAAAAGAAAGAGGAAAAAAAGGTCAGCATATATTTGAAAATGTAAATCTTAGCAATGTCTTTTGGGTTTGCCCAAAAAAAAAAAAAGTCATTTCAAAATGCCATTTGTGGCTAATAGTGTGGAGTTCCAGTTCCTATCTATGAGAGGCAAAAAAATCATTAAAGTGTAAGAAACAGACTCCCCCCCCTTCTTTCATTGTTCAAAAATCCTCTTTCCTTTAGAGGGTTGCATGGAATGACCTCCTTTAGCTAAAAGACCCTTTCCCCCCTCACTTTATGGAAAGAAGGCTTTAGTTCATAAATACACATATCTTCCCCTGACACACTAATTTTTCTTTTCTTCCTTCTCCCTCCTTTTAATTTTATTTTCTTCATAAAACAACTCCCAGTACAAACATTCCATCACCACCACTTCCCTCCCCCACTGCTTTCATTATGATCACACCTTTATCCCCTGATCTTCAATCTCAGCCATGTAAAATGCCAGGTGGGATTGTGGGCATCAGTGGAGTTGTTCCCTGTTTAATAAGCTCTAAATGTCCATTTGTACTGTTGCAGTACTTGACAGCACCTTACAGCAAAAGCCTTCTTAATCTAGGCTGAAATTCCATCTCTGCTCTGTGAAGCTAGGCTCTGAGTCTTAAAACCAAAACATTTAATTGCTAAGAAGAAGACATGAGCAGAAATAAAGAGCAGCCCATAACTAAACCAGTCACTGTCATTAGATTATCTGGCAAGGTGGATTTCACAGGGCACCAACCCATCCCTGCCTTTGGGTTAACAGTTCAGCTGGTTTCACTACCTTGTTGGAATTTTTCTTTTAGGAATGAACTGTGGGACTGTGGAAAAGCATCCAGCTGACAGCTACCCAGTCCAGCATCTGGATATTCACTATGGCAAACCTGAACAGACCCAGTTTTCCCCAAATAGGCCTGAAAAGAGGGACACAAACAGACCCCAGAGCCAAGTCTATGAGTCCCCTCCACATCTGACAATAATTTGCAGGGACTTGAGTTTTCGCTATGAAAAAAAATGGCAACAGCAATTGGACCTTCACTTATCTTTGTGCATTTCACCAAAGAGTTTTTTGGGGAGGACTTAAGGAACTTTCAAACTGTCCTGAGACTGGCACAAGGCTATGCCACTCCCATCCTTTATGAGCCCTTCAGATCAGACCCCAGCTTTTAATGAAGGGAATGGCAAATTTGGGAATTGGCCTCTCACCTCAGCCATGGAGGCTTTAGCCACACACTCTCTTTCTACAGACAGATCTTGGTTTTTAAATATTGGTATTTTAAATATGACTCTATCATCAGGACACATGTGAATGCTTTCAGACAAAAAGGCAGACAGCTGAGCATCTCGAAAACAGGATATGGGCACTCCACTAAGATCACAACATCAGAAACGAGGTTTTGTCCAAAGCAGCACATTTTGTAAATGCAAATTTTGTAGAGAACAGCATGTACTGGAAAAGTTCCATCAGGTATGGATTTTGCAAAACAAACCACATACATGGGGAGAGTATCTAGACATACATGCAGCAAAATTAATTCAAATGTGTTATGACAAAATTTCCCAGTAATTTTTTCCTATTTAGTCAGAGATATAAACAGGTAGCACATAATTTAAAATAAATTTCACTTTAGGAATTTAAACCACAAATATTAATTTTTCTCAAAACAGCTGTTGTTTGCATACTCAAAGGGAGAAAGGTTAAAACAAAAAAAAAATGCTTGTTTCCCAATCTTTGCTCATTTAGGGCAAAATTAGCATGGGAAACATTTAGATGGGTAGGCTGTTTTGCTGTTACTATTCAGTGGAAAATACGGTTCATTCACAATAATCTCTTGAAAACACAGGCATGCAATAACACCTCCAATCTGCAGCATTTTTTGATTGAATGAAACATTGTTGGAGGATTAGTTTGTCTGCAGTGGAGTGCTGCTTTATGTTACTAGTCTTTGGAGTGCTGACTCTGGAGTATTAAAGTCCCTACAGGCATTTAGGACAAAATTGTCAATCATCTGGGAAATGAACATAAATTATACATCTTATTTTCAGCAAGCAGATAGGATGGCTCAGTACAAAAAAAAAAAAAAAAGTGCCTTTTTTTCAGTGACACAATAGATAGCTCCATGTAAGACCTGAAAAAGTACAGTTAAGGATCTTATCCCAGATATCTAAGTTGACTGAAATTCAGAATAAGTCCATCTTTCTGAGCTAGGTGTGGCAAAAAAATGGTGAAATTCCTGCTGCTACTCTGGGAAATTATGAGAAGCAAAAGCAGCATGACTATATATGCTTTTCTTTTAGTCTACCACTTCTTCTGGTTTCCAAGACAGTTTAAATGCTGCTACTAACCTAAGCAGAATATTCTGTAAAAATGTAAACATTCAAATCATGACAAAGAAAAGCCAGATTTCAACATTTTGTACATAACTGTAGTATTCAACATGAGGGAGCAAATACCCATTTACACTGAAGGATAATGCAGATTCCTAGTAGAATAACCAGACTTCTTCACGAGTCAGCCACCAGAAAGAATTGTGCCCTGTCCTACTTTTCAGCAAACATTTAATGGCAAAGTGTGGTAGTGAGATCTCATATTACCACAACCTCATTAATTTCACAATACATACTGCAGAACATTTGCTAGCATACTCTGAAGTATTATTCTACATTATTTAAGCTAAACTACACTTGTCAAACAAATGACTAAATTACATTTTGTGATGCACAACTCTAGATTTTTCACTCTGGTGCTGTTTCTCAGTTTCCTAATTGCCCAAACTAAAAATTAGCCTGGACTTTTTTGAGTATTTACTACATTCAGAGCAGTACAGCCCAGAGCTGATGCCTGGTTGCTTTGAATATCTACAAGGTTCAGGTGAATGTTGAATCAAACCATGGGTTTTTCAACCAAACTAATGTCTGCCCAGTCAGACACAAGGATAAGATCAGCTCCTTGTCCTATGATACCAATACATCTGAAACATTAATGTTTACATGAGATATTTTGGTTTCATTTGTGACCCTCCCGAGCCGCACCTCACCAGCTCTTTAAGATCTTTCTGGTGTGGCACTACAGGAAAGGCTGTGCTGTCACTTCTTGGCAAGGTGGTGAGGCCTTCAGTGAAAGCAGCTTCACCACAGCACCTTTGTGTTGAGAAAAGCCTGCTCCACAACACTGTGTTGTTGGGGTGCTACAATACAACCACAGGCAACAGGCAAGACAGCTGAGCTGCCAGAATCATAATTTCCAAAAGATCACCACAGCTGAAGCATTCACCACAGCCACATCCTTAACCTACTGTTTTAAATCATAACAAAAATATTTACATTAAGCTTCACTGGTCTCAAATTATCTTTAATAACTTGATCATTCAGTTGAGGCACAGGGTAACCCACACCTAAACTACAGATATATCTTCTAATGAAGGGGGAATGAAAGAACTTGTTTGCTATGTCACTTGGGGTACAGATTGAAAATGTTTTAAATTAACATCATTTAGAAGAATTGAGGCCATAGGTTATTAAATATCAGCTTTGTGCCAGCAAAATTAAACACACTAATTTATTTTATATCACTTTGAAGTATTATATGGCATTTTATTTCCTGATAACCTTTCAGTGCCTAACCCCATTTAATTTACTTACATAGTTAGCAGCTCATTAACAGCTCATTAGAAACACCAGGAAAAACATGCAACAATAACAAATTCAGTGCAGCAGAGGACATCAAAATTCTATTTGGGAAATTATACAGAAATTTCTGCTTCTAAATGACAAATCTGTGGTATTTTGCCAACACTAGGCCTGCAGGGCTCACAGTTATTACATGAAAATAGTAAAAATAACTCAATTTCTATAGCTGACTCATCCTGTATTTATTTAGACAATACTAGAGGGCAATGTGCTGAGAGGATCACATGGCACTAGGCAGGGAAGGTGCAATATAATGTAAATACTGCCACAGCTAAGTGCTGCATTAAACACTGTGACCTAGTAGCGCATTTAGGATGATGCGGTGTTTTCTGAAATTATGCTTTTCTGAATTTCTTTTTTTTTTTTTAATTTTCCAGTCAAAGCAAACATGCATGATCTGAATCCACAGACATCTCAAAGATGGGTGTGCCAGGCCAGGTCCCAGCTGCACAGCCAGTCAGCTGTCTCCATCAGGGAAGGGGAGCACAGCCTGAGGACAGCACGGACATCTTTCCTTAGGTGCACCTTGTGGCAAACACCGAGCCAGAAATTTTCCAAGAGGGATTTCTGCATGTGCAGACCATCATGCTGCAGAGTGACTGAATGGACCTGTCTTTCATGTCTCCCTCTAATCCTTGGCACAGAGTCTCTGTTTACACGGGGAGAATCAGGATGCTGACGGCTCTCATAAAGCACTCTTGGATCCACGGAGGGAAATCTGTGAAATACTGTCATCAGCTCCTCATAGGACTTTGGAGGGATCATAGAAATGAGTAGTGCCAGGGAACACAGCGCACACTGGAACCAGAGCATGGCAGCACAGCACAAATCTCACCAATAAATCTCAGATACAATATCAAACCTGTGACACCCAAAGAGTTGATTTAAGCGAAACTGGAGGTAAATGGGTCACAGAGCCCCAAGTTTCCACATTAGAAAATAATACGCACATATTTCCAACTAGGAACTTAATTTCCAAATGCCAGACTCTGCCAGGTTCTCTGAGCAATTCATCTGCTAATGTACTGATGAGGCTGGAATATACTTTAAATTTGAGGGTGGCCCTCTCAAATTCTTTCTGCTGCTATTCCAGCTCTCCTAAAAGAGATCTCAGCTGTCTCTTGGCCCTTTCTCATTCTCAGCATAATCCTTCAACTCTCTTTTCCATATAATCTTCCTTTCCATTACACTAAAGTTTTTACCATTCCGTAAACACTAAAGTTTTTACCATTCCATAAAGTTTTGTTCGTGCCTCACAGCCCTCTTCCTCCCACTGCTCCCAAGTTTTGGAAAAGAATATAGGTTCTACTCATCCATTGTGTCGCTCCTGAATCTTTCCTTCTGCATTATTTTTAACAGTCATTTCCTCATTTGTAAAGTGTCTACCTATTGATAAGGTGCTTAAATAGAGGTTCACTCACATACCTTCCCCAGGATCATTCCTTCATTTTCCACTTGATTGTATTCAAAGTTTAAGAAAACTTCCTGCTGTCATGGCCTTCTCTAGTGGGCAGCCAACCACAGTGACCTCTTTACATTTTGCCAAATAAATATGTCTCTTTTTTCTTTCCCCTCCTTCCTGATATCTCTCTTCTCGAGGATATTTCCCAGTTAATTCAAACTATTTCTGAAAACCAAATCCAGCAGATCTACCTACAGAAAAGGAACACGTGTCTACTTTACACTAAGTTCATGGTGCCAGGATGTTAAGATAACCGAACTGAGGTACCACCATCACATGCAAGTAAACGTGTGTATGTACATGTTTATATCTGTAACCTGTGGCCAAATCCCATCCTCCTGTGCTCCAGCCAATTTGCCATCTCCCCCAGAGATAACTCCTAGGCGATTTTCTTCTTTAGTAACCCACCATGTAGCTATAAGCGGAAGCTTAATAAAGCTGTAAGACTCCGACACTTCTAAGTTGAGACATCAATATATTACTTTGCCTTCCCTTCCTGCACCACTTCCCTTACAACCAACACCGCTCCAACCACGCTCTAAAGGCATTGCTCCGAGGGGAAGCTTTCCATCCAAGATCAAACTTCCCCACGGGGGCCCGCGCCCAGCTCGCTGCTTCCCCCCGCACCCCGGAGCGGCAGCCCCGCATCCCCGGAGCGCTGCTGCCACCTGGTGCCGCGCCGCCACCGCACGGCCCCGGAGCCGCTGGGAATCACCCGCTCGCTCTCGGGGGCAGCTCCGCAGCACTTTGGGTGCGGGCTCCGGCAGCCCGAGGGGCTGGGAGCCCTCCCCGCACATCCCGAAGGAGCGGGATCCATCCCTGGCCTGCTCGCAGCCGCACCGCGGCCGTGCCCGCGTTTGCTCCCCGCAGCAATTCAAGTTCCGAGCCGCAGCCGCAGAGTGATGGTGAAAATAAGAGAGTTACTAAATCTTCCTGGAGCTACTGGCCAAATGGGTAGTGTGGGCTTAAAAGTACAGTGAGGAAGTTTCAAAGGAAAATGCAGTTAAGAACCTCCACGTTTGGTAGGTTTAACACTTTATGAACCATGGGTGGTTCTTTCAGAGTATCAGGTAGGTATCCCTGGCCAGTAAAATCACATTTATTAAAAGCAGCTGTTCATTCATTCACTGATGGCCTCTAATTTCCGATTAGTATAAAAGTCTACACATGCATTTAAAACTATTGTAGCTCCAAATTTAAATCTGCAAGGAAACTTCTCCAGAGAGCAGAGGGGTTTAATTTTAGGTCACTTATTTTTAAGCAATAGATAAGAGATTAAAGTAGATGATAACCACCTCTCTGTGGATTCTCCCACTACATTAGCAATTAAGGAGATATTTCTTACAAATTTGTGTAATTAAGTAGCATCTTAAACAAGTTGCAAATGCTGAAAACTAAAGTTGTAATAGAAATTATGCTTTGTTATTTAACCAGTTGCTACATTACTGCTCAGTGTTTACCACTCTAAATCCTCCTCTTCTACATGTCAAGATCCTTCTCATCCTAAAAACCTAATAGCATCTAAGTGTAACTGCTTTTTAATGAGCTCCCAGTGGATCATACAGGAGGCCTTTATGACATCTGTACCTCTATTTTGCTCTAATCTGTCAAATGATCAATTTTTAGAAATCTGACAGCTGTACATTTTCTATTTCAACATTATATTGACAGCATTTCTTTTTTACAGCAGAAAAAAAAGAGTGGTTCTCATAGACAACATACAAAATAAGAATTAGAACAGAATAAATCTATGCTGTATCAGAGGAAGACAATTGGTGGTGATAAAAAGGAAGAAACTGAGTTAACTGAACTTCAAGCACATCCTATAATATAATAAAGTAAATTGATTACTATGATGGCCTTGCAACTCTCTCACAGTGGAAATCCTGAGAGGGGAAGTCTCCAAGATCCCTCTGTGTGTCACACTGCACTGTGGTGTGCTCACACACAGTATTTTGTGCATGTCCATGAACAAACACACAATACAAATGTAACTCTTGGAATGAAGTTTTCCCCACCACTTTTCTTAGCTAACCTCATCTGTGCACTTAAATACATTTGACATTCTTGAAAGTCCCTAGATATGACAAGTTCAGCCAAGAATACGGAGGCTTTGATCCATTTATTCCATCAACCTATATTTTCCTTCCATTTCAGCAACTGCTTTGAGTGTTTAAATCAGCTATTTAAACAAAACACCCTCTCAGCTGGTGAGAAAGAAACTTCAGACACCCTGAAACATGACATCAGGGAGAAATCTAAGCCACAGCTCTTGGATCAGAATGGCCCCTCACTATCACTGTGGAGCTTTTCTAGACTTGCACTGACTTAAATCACACCTGAACTCAAAAGAGACTGGAAAAAAAGCAATTGGCAGTGAGTTAGATCTCCAAAATCACAACATACCCATCAGAGTCAGAATGTGAGTTCTCCAAGAAAATTTGGGATAATTTCTACAGCATGTCACTTTATAGTACAATGAAAGGATGGGGGGGGGGGGAACGCAACCATGATTTCAGACATAATAGAGAGGGGAATCATTTAAATTGGGCTGGGCACAGATTCACTCTCACTGTGTGCCCATCAGAAGTGACATTGGGTGACTGCATTCCCATTACAAAATATACATAGTGACCATTGCTCACAGGTATGGAGTAAAGTGCAGCTAAAAACGTGCCATACTACAGGAGAAAAGTACAGCACAGAGGTGGCTGGGACAAGATGTCAAAAATCCTGAGGAATCAAGAGATTTAGCACAACAGAGATAAGAAAGGACTAAAATAATCATCCAGGCATATAAGATCATCATCGTTTTAATCTTCTGTACAGAAGTACTTGAAAAAAAATGAAGCATGCAGATGTCAGTGCTTGGAAAATAAGAGCCTCCCTTTAAAAACTATTGATCTGAAGTGCACACAGAAATGAGATATACAGTGGGGATCAGATACGCTCTGAATTTGGTCCTCGCTCCCTGTTGCATATTTGTTGAGAGATTTCTTTTTATTACTTTTTAATTCATTCTTGCAAGTGTAATCTCAGTCAAGTCAAATCACTTCATTAATTAAAAGGGATTGAAAAGGTCCTTAGCTCCTGGATCCCACAAAGGCCCAGCAGCTCAGGCCCGTTTACAGGAGGTCGTATTTCATTTGCTGCCTGTGTCAGAGCAGAGCCCTGGGGCCCCAGAGAGAAGCCAATCAATGCCTGCTGCCTAAAGCCCCTCACACCAATCCATTTAGGCAACGTGGATGCTTCCTGTCGAAAAAAGAAATGGTCTCTTGGTATCTCTGATAGAAATTAGCCATGAATTAAGAGAAGCACAGTTGTTTTGGAAGGAAGCCAGGAGCAGAATTAATAGGCCATCTGAGCCTCTTGAGTGTTGAATCCCATTTGTTAGCAATTCTTTATGAAAAGCTTCCCCTCCCCTATACTAGTTCTGACCAAACTCCGTACGCTGTCTCCTGAAACTAGTTAAATTTTAACCAGCTGGGAAAATATCAAAGAGCACTGTCTTTTGTCAAACTCAATTTTAGAAACTTGCTTCATATTTGTGCTACAATTACCCATTTTCCCTCTTTTTTCCTTGAAAATACACTTTTCCTTATGACTCATCATCTCTCTGTGCTTAGATGTAGCAGGAACACTGACACAGATGGAGCTGCACTAGTCATGAGTTTGGCTCAATATAATTTCAGTAATTTTGGCAGAATCTTGAAAAGGCTTTCACTGTACATTTAATTGCTATTATACTATGTGAATGGAATAATCCATCTTGTTGCCAGTCGTCCTAGCCTCAAAAACTTTGCATATAAGTTTAGTAGCAATGAAATTAAAGAGCTTTTTAGAAGTCTCATTTTAAAATGTTCTAGACTCCAATTTTTACAATAGACAATTCGGTTCAAGTCTGGTTTTCTGAAGTTAGTTCAATCTTCTCCAATTCTTGGTCTCTAGGCATAAGAATTGCAGGGCGAGGGGTGGTAGGCTCATTGTTTGTTTTCTTTCCAGAACTTGACTTCAAATTCTGGACTAATTACTAAAGCTTGTAGGTTTTACAGGAAACTGAGGGACTATTTCTCAGAAGAGTTTGTGAGGACATCTCAAAAGTTCATTACTGACAGCTAGGCTGCTTAATCCTTAAGTGAAGCTGTGTGACCTGGAAGAAGGGACTGATGTGCCAGCGGAACTCAGCCTCAGTATTCAATCACACAGAAAAAGAACCCAAGCAAACACCAACCCAAATCTAACAGCTCATCCCTGTTCTCTTCAGCCACCTGGTTTCTTTCAGACTTTTGCTCTACTTACCCTTTTCTGACTGTAATATTTACTAGGGTCTGCCTTTTTCATTCTACTCATACCATCCCCAGAACAAGAAGACATTAATCCAGGTTGATGTTTTGTGTGCTCGGGCTATGCAAATCAATAGTTTGATAATAATATTTATAAGCATATAATTGGGTCTGTGATTAGTTTTCGAATCATCAGCTAGCTCTGAGGATCTCACTTGGTGATAGCAAATAGTTAGAGCAGTAAATGGGTTTTTAATAGTTTTTTCAGAACATGTTGATTTTGGTTACAGGGAAGGTTAAACCTGACCTTTATTGGCTTCTCTCCTGCAGAGAGGTAGGCAGTTTTACAGCTATTTCTCTCTTTCAGACACATCCACCCCATGAACTTGCAGGACAGAGGATGTAATTTGTGTAATTTAATTTTTAATTGTGACAGGGAAGAATTTTCCGGTTTCTCTAAACAGAACCAGCCAAGTGATTACTTGGCTACTTCCTGACTTCTCATTTGTTCTCATTATTTTCAAAGGCCTTTTTTTAATTGATTATGTTTTGGAGAAGAAATAGCAGAATTTTAACAAATGTCCCTGCCAGTCTTAATTCTAATTGCAGTATCATTTCATCATTTAGTAAGTCTTGGCAAAAATACTCCACACATTAGAGCACACAGAAGAATCTTGTAAACAACTAGCCTGCCAGGCATCAGCTCTAATTCTTTTTCACTTGATTTGCATTGTGTAATTTCATTATCAGTCAGAAGAGATCCATTTCTAAACCAGTCCACCATATTAATGTTCTTTTTCTCTGAAGCAGATCTTAGTATTTTACCATCTCTGATCTGTTCACATATTTGTTATAAAAAGAAAAGCACACACTAATTTATTAAACACTTAAGGAGAAAGATAAAATTGATATATTGTCTGTTGTCATTGTTTTTTAAGCTATTTCAAGCTATTTAACTGCCACTGTAAAACAAAGCAATGGGCACAATCACTTGGAAACTTTGAATAAACATCTACATTTCAAAGCACATTTTGCTAGTGGACACTGAGCATCATGAAGACAACTGTCCACACACCTTTAGCTAACGGAACAGAGTAACAGCTTCATTACATGACCAAATATTTATAAAGTCCTAAATTTTGCCATAACTGCCCTGAACTCATTTTATACCACCTAAGGTGCAAACCAACCCAATCCTTCTTCAAATCTCTACTTCAGGCCAGTGAAACCTCTTCAGAGATACAGTGGCTACTCTTGCTCTGAGGAGGGAGGACGAGGTCTGAGATTTTTTTAAACATCAGGCTGACAGGATAGGCAACAAACGTGTAGGAGTGGGAGGGGAATCCTGTGCAGCAGCAGGAATCCCACCAAGGAGCAGCTCAGCCATTTAAATGCCTGTTCTCACCCTCACTCATCAGAATGGAGGAAAGGAAAAATGCACTCAGTCCAGCTTCACTATTGGAAGACAGGTGCAAAGACGAGTTCTTAGAGATAAATGGAGACAGAGGCTCATTGTAGAAGAGAAGTGATTTAATCAGAGTTATTTCCCAGAGCCCAACTAAATACAAATAAAAGAACCTACAGCATAAAGCGAATTGTGAAGGTTTCATGACTGCTATTGCAATTTAAGGCCACAGAACAAACGAGTAGAAGGAAGGATTTACCTGGTTACAAGCTATGAGGAATCTAGAAGGGAGATCAGCTTTTATGTCTCCCAAATGCTGCTTCTCCTGCATGTTTGTCTCCATTGCAATGCCTGGTGGTTCCTCACTCAGCTTTGCAGCTCAGTGAAACAAATGTTCACAGACCACAAACATGTGCAATTCCTCTGAAACACCTTGTTCTGCCAACTGCCTTGATTTGCTTCTGTGAGCCCCGTGCCTGGACACAGGAAACCCTCTATTCTGTCTGTTAAATGTCCACTCACAATCCCAGGTTCTGCCCCATAAGCGCCATGTCCCAGCCTGACACCCCTCTAGAGGCTACAAAATTGTTCATGTTTGGGCAGTTTGTCAGGTTTCTCTCACCTTATGGTCTCAAGCTAATTCTTTTCAAAGGTCTATTTTTGAGTTTGTTGTTCTTCCCCTCCTTTTTGCCTCCTCCCAAGAGAATTCAAGGTGATTCATTGATTTAGAAAAGTGTTGATGCCATTAATATGCCTATTATTTCTATATGCCTATTATTACTCTGATGAAAGCACAGATAAGCGTTGCAGGAATAAATAGGAGCCAAATAACATTGTTTTAGAGACATCAAAAGTACCAAAATGGCTTAGAAGCCCCACTTCCAGCCCTGCCTTCAGAATATTACCTACATGCTTCCACATTAAAGATAAAGCAGAAGGCATGCCAGAAAAAAAAGTCACTTGTCAGTGGTCAAAAGAGTTACAGAAAGTAAAGATATTTCATGACACAACCCAGCAGAAACTCCAGCCTGCCTTCATGTGGCCATAATCCTGTGGAAGGGAAGTTTCACACAACACATACACAGCAAGTTACTGAGGGGCAGTATTTAAAGTATTTTGATTTTAAGCCACCTTTTTTTTTTTTTGAGCCAAATACAAAGCAAGTCTGAAAACGAATAAGAGGCTAAGCTGGTAAATGGACTGAAGAATATTCCTGAAGCCTATAGAGACTCCCTAGATTCTAGTTTTGTGTCTGTTACAGGTACAAAAGGTAGATATATTTCATCTTTTTCAGAAGTAGAATTCAGGTAGATACAGAGCAGTCTTCACTTCCTTAGCCATATCAAAGGCATCCCCAAAAAAGGTTTTTTAGCTTTTTTATACTTTCCCTTTCAACAAAGCTGAAACATTAGAGCCTTCAGTTGGATGCCATCTTTCTGACAATTTATGCTGTGCTGAGGACAAAGCAGAAGAGCCCCTTGAGCAACTGAATTTTTGCATACATGCTTTAGAACCTGTAAATCTTGCTTTCAGTCAGATCCTTCTTAAACCGTAAGTGCAGACAAAACTTTAGAACTTGTATTACCATCACTCAAGGACACAGTGTGACAGCAAACATCATAGCTGTAGCTGTGACGGACCTTTACAAGCCAGAAAAATTAATTTATTCTTCCTGCAATAAGCAGCACAACATTTCCACTGTCTGCAGACAAGCAGTTCTGGAAACTGGAGGTCAAATAATGCTCCCAAACATTTGTATCCTGCTCATTTATTCATGCACCAAACAAGTTTCTCCTAGAGGTCATAAAGACTCTTCATTATGGGATGATGACTGCATGGCAGACTGGTCTTGGGCTATGGCAGGGCACCAGCAATGCTTGTTTTCATCAAATATCTAACTTAACCTCTAACCTCTTAATTCAAAATTTATTGGTAGAACATGAAGTGTGAGAGAACAGGTGTGTAGATAAAGCTGTAGCTACACAAAAAAAAAAAAAAAACAACCTCACAGGGATTGCTTCCTTTGGAAAAGGGGGTGGCAGTGTGGCTGCCCCCCATGTCCTGCTAAGTGACTTTCTGAACCTCCCAGCTTTGCATCTTCAAAAGATGTGACACACACACATACCTTGGCATCTTTCTGAGGATTGGAGTTTAACACCTTGACTTCAGCAGAATTTCTGTCAGCCCCAGTAAATCAGGGAGAGCCTTGTCAGCTGCAAAGGAGAGGGGGGCTCCTCAGAGGAAGAGGAGCTGCCTGCTGTTCTAAATGACTCAGTGAAAGCAATTATCACATGAAGGCCAACCCAAGCAGGAGTCTGATCAAATTTCCTTTGAACATCTCTCTCAAGCAACCACACTTTATAATGTCCAGTGCTAAAAGAATCCTACTAAATTACGCAAACGGAATTACCTTTTGTTTGACTGTCATTTAAGAAGAAGGTCTTGTACCATGTGGCACTTACAGCCACTTCAAGGTGTTTTATACTCCTAGAACAGATTTTTATGCATATATGAAGTATGAACCCTTCATTGATACGGGAGCGTGGGCCAGTCCGAGGTGAAAACCCACAATATTGGGGGGCACTTTCACCACTGGAGTCAGACTAAGGTCCCAATTCAGCAAGACATTTGGAAAGTACAGAAACTCCATTCTGTCACTGTTCAGCAAATACTTAAACTAGTTCTTTCCAGAGTGCCCAAACTGCAAATGTGTCCTGTTCAGGTGCCAAAAATGCTAGCTTCCCCACATTATCACCTAAGATGCTGTTCAGGTTCACTTGGAAACCAAAATAGTTGCAATGAACAGCTAAAAAGCAATTTTTCTTCTCATTAGCTTCCTTTCCCCCCCTTCTCCTTATGTTTCTTTGTTTCTTTCTCCTTCATGCTGTAGCAAACTTTGGCAGTGGTGCAGAATGCTGATGAGACACATGCTTACTGTGTGAAATCCCAACAGCTATTTTTGGCCAATACCTGGCATGAACTGCCTCCTCTTTGAGGACTAAGGGAGTTTGCTTATCAGGCTCTCTTGAAAAGTTTAATGCTTCCTTATGACTCGCCAAAAGGGCTTGCAAGTTTTACAAAACCAACATCACATTATTGAAAAACTCCAGCAGCCCTTTGAGCTTTCTAAACATAGTGTGACTTTTCCTTTGAGAACACAAAAACCATAACAAAACACATTTTTATTCCATCTCTAAAAACAAGACAAACGCTGTATATGTAAAATTTTTGCTCACTTACTCTGTCACAGTTTTCTTCTCTGTTGGTCAAGTGTAGCCTTATCACAAAAGACAGTGATACAGCCTTCCCATTATAGTATTTTCCAAGATCACTCAGTGCTGACTTGTCACAGTTCTCAGTCTGCATTGAGGAATGCCTGTCACTGATGCCCTCCTGTCCCCTGTGAGAAGATATCCATTAACACCCAAACTGAAGACCTGACATGTATTTCTTAGAATCATACAGGGTGGAAAAAACCCTTAAGATCATGAAGTTCGTCCATAAAAGCACGACAATCTCTTCCGGCAAAGAACTAATTCCACGACATTTCAGGCCTCCTTATGTTTGAAGGTTTACAAACCATCATTTCAAAGGCACTCCTGCTACTTCTGAACACAAAGGCTCAAAGATTTTTCTTTTTAATTCCATCATTCGTGCAAATAGATGATTCAGGAAGCATTTGACTTAAGCAGTGACTGCATTTTTATGCCTCTCAATCTCCAATTCATATTCAAAAGAGTGAAGAAATGGAACCACTGGCAAACAAGATGTGTTAAAGGTATTGTTTGCCACAAAGTTGAAGGCTGGAGTGTGGAAATGCTGGCAGCTCCTATCTAACCTTTTGTGGTCACTAAACTACCCATTCTAAATACAACTTCAGAAAGGAAAAAAAATTGAGGAACAATTCAAAGGTGGTTTCTAGAGACGGAGAAAGAAGTCAGATTCCATTCACTCATCTAAAAAAAGGCTTGTATCTGTTTCCTCCTGGCCTTGAAAAGCTTCTTGATATCCCATTCACTTCTTTGACATCTGAACCAAGTCCCCCAGAATACACCCACCACGGGAAGAGGTTTCACTGCTGCAAGCTCAGATCAGGATGGATCAAGACAGTTTCTTTGTTTTGCTTTGTTAACGTGATAAAACAAAGTGTTTTAACAGAGGGAACAGTCAGCAGGAGGATGTGCTTCATCCTCCAGCCACCTCACTTCATGAAGTTTAGTCAGCAGCTGTATCAGAGCCATTTCAATTAAGTAGGTCACTAAAGGATCTTCCTTTTACCTTGAAAAAGATGTGGTCAGGACTTTACCTGAGCTGTAAGGTTTGAATTTCATTAGGACTTTAAAGTGGGTTGTATTTTTTTTCCATCCAAATACAACTAGCAGCCATTTTTCAGCACATCAATACAGCTATTTGCATAAAGTATTGATTAGAAGTCATTACAGCTGCAAAACGTTAATTACACCAATTAATTCCCAATCTGTTTGTACCTTAAGCTTTTTACACTCAGCACAGAAGGTTAAAGCAAGAGTGAATCAGTCTTAGCTTTTCTCTGGGGACAACTTTTTATACATGCTGTAATTACCAATTTTTCTGTAGCTTTTTCTCCTGGTTGTTTCATAATTCTCCATACTATTTCAAACCCTTGGTTACTCATCACCAAATAGGTTCCTTGCAGTCATCATCACTAGTCTGTGGGTTTGTAAATAACAGAGAGCAGGAAAATGTTCTGAGGTGCCCCAGCTACCAGACAAAGGACATGATTTCTGTGAGACTGGTACAAACTCAGAATGCGGAGCAGCTCTGAAAAGTCAGATCTTAACAATGTTATTGATCTGATTCCATTCCCCACCTCCTCTTCTACAGAAAATTTTATGTAATCAATTTGTGGAGACACCTTGATTCCTGCCACATCGTTTGTCCTGCTCCCAAGGATGGCTGTATCAAGTTCACTCTAAATACTTCAACCCACTCCCATCACATCATTTTTGAGGGTGTAAGAAGGCCTCTTAGTCTTACTGTCCAAGAAAAACAAAGCAACTGCCATCTCTATATTTTCACCTGCTCCTTCTCATCTCCCTCTAACAAACCAAGCAATTTAGTTTCCCCCTTAACCTATGAAAAACCTCTAAAAAGAAACAAAAAAAAAACCACCAAAGGCAAAAGAAATCCCTTTCTCTACTGACTTGCACATCTACTTCACTAAAACTGCCTTTGGCTTGAGACCTTTGAAGGGAAAGACAATCTAGGTTGTTTGCATATAACCCAGCCCTTGCTCTCAGTTTGACCATATTGATGAGGATAAGTGGGAAGAGAATTCTGCATTTTCTTTGCACCATTAGGTACAACAATGTTTGCATTAATATAATAATGTCAGATCCACAAAGTATGTGCAATGGAGGAAATTATATATATATACACACACACACAAACCTATTCAATGCCTAAAAAAAAAATTATTTTGCACTATACAGCCATATCCAGGAGCAGCATGCAAAGAATGTGCATTCACCAGAGGCAGATTTTAAGTTACAATAGTACTTCTTATGACATGAAAGTTGGTGCCATGTGAGCACAGACAATGAGTCCACTTTCCCATCCCTTTGCTTAAGCTGCCAGTAAAGAATTACTATGTTTTTACAAAAGATTTCTTGGATCAAAATACCTGGCGTGCAGTATTTAAAGCAGTGTGATAAAGCTCTAAGTGAGGAAATTGTCTCCAATTGAAACAACGAGCTGACTGCTGAATCATTCAATCCTGGTGGCTGCAGTGCACAGTTTCAAACAGAGATTATGTCCAGGTGTTCAAAGACTTGGCCACTACCAGAACAGAAAATCACTTCAGTATAATATGATAGCCAAGTCTAAGTCCTGCTATTAAATGCATCCAGAGATCAACTCATGGAGGGTAACATTGCTGTATTAAGATTGCAGAACTCAGAATAAAAAAAACCTAAGAGTTTTTCTGAGCAATCTATTTCTCCACCAAAAACGAAGTTATTTTTCATCTCTGTGCAGCATATCCACCATTGTAGTAAGACTCATTGCTGATCCCTCAAGACTTTTGCACATTTAGCCCAGACATCTGTGTCTGTACAGGTAACTCTCTTCTTTTAGCCAGCATAAGAAACTGCAAAGTTTAGGAAAAACCACTGAAATGAAAGGCAGCCACTGAAGATTTCCAAGACACACAGATAATTTACCTAAACTCAGACTGAGTACCTCTGATTTCCCACTTATTGGCCAATCAGAAAAAATGCCAACACAAGACATATTTCTGGAGCTTTATATAGCCTTCTGAGATAATCAGAACATTGCAAAATTAACTCTACTGAGGAATATTTGGACTCTGAGCTCGTGCAACTCAAAGAAGTCATAGGTCAAATACCCTACAAAGTTATGTAATAACAGAAAGCATGTAAAAGTTCATACAACAAAGAAAGATTTAGAATATAGACAAGTCATCAGAAGAAAACCTTCCAGTCTATATGGCTGAAAGAACAGGGAAAAGCAGTTTCTGTGGGTTTCAAGTTCAAAGAGCTTTTTAGGTTTGTTTTTAAACCCAGAAAGAGATTAACGATGTCTTTGGTATAAAATCACTGGGTCCTGTCCTAAGCTTTGGAAAGCTGGCTCCACACTAAGCTAACCAGCATTTCCAAGTAAAATTATCCACTGTAAGCTGTACAATGTTAAAGGCCAGTAAAAAACAGGGCAGGCAAACTGCATAATGCTGGAACTCAGAACTTCCTGACTGTTGTAGCAGACCACAGAATTTTAACAGCTAGAAAAGTAGAGGTATGATTTTAGGTTTTGTTAGTTTGGGGGTTTTTTTAAGGTAAAAATCTCTTTGGAGACCACTGTATTAATAATTACAGATATAGAGCAATGGTCTTTGATATTAAAAGATATTAAAAAACCACACCCACCTTTCCCTCCCTCCTTTTGGAAGGGATTTTGTGTTTCACAGAAACCATCTGGCTACAAGTAATTGAGTGCGTAATCCTTTACACTTGCATCCATGCCCTTCCAGCACCATCTCTTTAGAGATGAAAGTCTGGGGATCTGGCTCCAGGCCCAGTCAAAAGGGAAAAAGCAAGTGAACAGAGCTGACAACCACACAGCCTAAGCCTGAGGCTGCATTAACCACTCTGTATCTTCTTTTTTATGCTCTTGAAGACCAATGGCAGCAGCTGACGAGAATCTCAGAGCCACAGCTCCAATGGCACTGGGAAGATCAGTGAGAACTCAGGCTTGAAAGACCTCTCTGGCCTCCCACACAACCCTAGGGGCTGAAAGATTTGGGCAGGAATCAAACCCATTCACTGAAGAGTTTTGTCGTGTTGCACTCCCCTGTTTCCGTGGGAAGAGATTATCCGCATGAGGAGCACCCAAAACACCAGACTGTAAATATCTTCTCATCACTGGGAATCATCACCATCCATCAGAGGATTATCAGAGACTGGTTTATGAATGAGTCAGGCTGCAGACCTAATATCATTTATGAGTTAGGGCAGACATGGATATTTCATGCAGGTCAGACAAAAAGAGCATACGATTTTCTGTCATGATCATTTATGAGGTCCTGACCTTAATGCAACCTCTCTTCACAGTGCCTATGACTTGTTTTCTTTGGTAATTCCTGTGAATTAGCTTTTTTGCTTAGCTGTCTAAAGTAATTTTATCACATCTAAAAGCCTTTACATGAAGCAACAGAATAGCTTTGCTTCTTACCTTTAAAAATATCTCCTTTTTTCCTGCGTATTGATACAATTTCATAGTCAGGACAATTTTACATAAACTATTTTCCACTCCACTGAATGTTATGTCGCTCTACATGAATATATTTCTTGGTTGATGCTAAGGCAAAATATTGCTGTAAGTGCTGTATTTTCATAAATGCTATTCTTTGACTTTTTAATAGACTCATTCCATGCATGCTATCAATACCAAGTCTTACTGATGGATCTGTATTAAGCTGCCAGTATAATTTCCTCTGTTGTCCCCAGAGCCTCCACATACGAGTCAAAGGGAAAAAAGATCACTGGCTCTTCTGTATTTCAAGGCAACAAAGTGATCAAGACAGAGAGGAGAATGATTTGAAAAACTCTAGTCAGTAACACAGAAAGGGAATTTGAGACTTAAAAGTGCTAAGTGGGAAACTGGGACTTTTATTTTACAGTCCATTAAAAAAAAAGAAAATAAAAACAGCTACTGAAGTAAAAACAACACAGAATGGCCAAATTCAGAGCCACCTGTAGATATGGGTAAGTTAAATAAAAATAAAGCCAGATCCAGCTCTAAATTTCCAATGGCATATAACATATGAGAAAACCCTATGACTGTAATGCTAATAATGCAGGAGATGAAAGACAGCATGGTTTTACCAAATTTAGGCTATTTTTAAGTGTCATTTGGCGACATATTTCGTTCTATTCTGCATTAGTTTAAATTTTGAGTAATTGACTCCAGGGTTATATTTCTCTAAAGGAAACTAAAGATCAGTTCTGCCTAGGCTTGTGTCTGGAAAAGGCCCAAGAATGCTAGCAATAGTACTCTTGTTTTATTCTAGCTTTTCATATGTTGGGAGCAATTAAACGAAATGCTATAAATCCAGAAGCAGCAACTTTGATTCTTCATTCATATATATCTAAACCAAATTTTTCCTTGGCTTTTTAGAGTTTATGATTACAAATATGTTCTCTTTGACTTTGTTCATTTTGTAACTGCCTAGTTATATACTTATGAGCACACCCTCTATGCCTTATCAATCCCCCTGGCCTTTTTAGAGCTTCTGAAACATCATACAAAGATCTCCCTGTTTCTAAAAAGGCGTCCATTAATACAGAGGCTGAATTCCTGAGATGCAAGTTTTGTCACTTTCTGAAAATAACAAGTCCATAAAACTGTATTTTCAAGTTGTGCTGTATTTTTTCTGAGCCACTTCCAAATATGAAACAGCAAATAACATACACTGCCTTTAATCATGTAGCTTAGATTATATAATAAAATAACACAAACGGAAAGTAATTTCATAGACAGTTCTGTCCAGTTTTCTATTTATTCATGAAAATTGGCACACTTTGAAAAGCAGTCCCTAAGTGCTGTTAATGCAACCTCGTATCAGGAATAAAGACCTTGGAAAAAGAGTCTGGCCATTTCCTGCTCTATTTTCTTTGAAAGATTATCCCTTCCAGCATAACTCAGGACAAGAAGGGTGTAAGGTAATTCTGCAACAAGACTTCATATCTAGAGACAACAAAGGCAATAGACTTGCATTCTTTATTTGAGTTGCTATTAGAGTCAAATCTCACAAAAGGCAGGAGCTAAGTATCAAGTTGTTCAGTTCTCCAGCTGCTTTTAGTGCAGGCTACTTGGTGTTTTACACAGACCAGCTGAACACTCAGCCCTCTGTGGAGCTGGAACACTGTCACACACAGGGTGGAAACGAGATGAAGTTGCCACAAAGCAATCCAAATGCCTTTGATCCCACAAATCCATGAACCTGCAGTCTTCTGCAATTTATTTTTGCAGTCCATCACTGCAGAAAACACCTGATCTTTTGGGAAAGTCTTTGGCCTCTCTCTTTAAGGACTTAATGCAGGGGGTACAGGAGATAAGTGGCAGTAACAACAGTAAGATAATATGAGACATTCCATAAGAACCAATAAGAATCTTATTAAAGCCTCTCATTCATATGAAGTTTGGGACACAGTTTATCATCCTAATTTTGCATTTTAAAGCAAAGGCTCCCCCTCAAAAAAAAACAAGGAAGGGAAACGCATTCACAAGAAGCATCTGCTTCAGTCTTGGAAGACAAACCAGGAAATCCTTGGGAGTGCACGGAGCTAAAATCAATTTGCATAACATTACCTACAATGTTGTGTTATTTATTCCTTAAACAACCTTTGCTTCCTTCACTTCTAGCAGAAATGGCAGCTCAGGGGTGTTTGCTGATGGGGTGTTGTTTGAAAGTTCCCTGGTGGTGTTTTGAGACGCACTAGGCCACCAAATTGGCCTGAAATGGAGCAGAAGGGGAGTAATTTACAGTAACTATGCATGCTAATTAGGCAGTCACTGGCACACAGGCAATGTATCATCACCTTGGCTTCATGCACAGAAAACTTTCAGCTTTTAAAGCTTAAGGTCTCCATCACCTCACTTCATACTATTTAGAGCTGAAATCTTTACCCCCCAAAAATCTCTACCTTACTACTCCTGGAGCTGCAGAGAATCTGACTAATCTGCTTCCCAGTAAGCACACTTATGTCACTATTACAGCAATTTATCCAATTTATCTGGGAACAGTGTGTAGATGTGCAGACTGTGGGGCACAAGTTGTGACTAGACCTTCAGTGTCATTGTCATATTCAGCCAAGTATGGATCCTAAACAATGCTGCTGCCAAGAATCTGGTCCTAAAATGTTTGAAAGCAGCAAACAGCAAAATGGAATCAAAACGTTTTATTTCTCTTAGTTTGGCATTAAGGTAATTAGTACTGGAATACAGGCTTTAGTTTTAATATACACAGTCCAGAAGTGCTATTAATAAATTAGAAAGGAGAAGAGCCCCAAGAATAGGGAAAATTTGGAAGATACTAAACGATCACTAATGTACAGCTGAATCTGCACCTGAACAAGGGGTTAAGATGCAAATTGTGATTGCAGTCTGTACATAAACGAGTAACAGATTTGGATAAGAAAAGTCTTCAAGGCCAAAAGAGAAGTCCCAGTGTCGGGAAACCAGAATTAAACAATGGTATACAATACTAGAAATAACCTTATTTGAGAAAACATTTGTTAATAATATTGCTAATGGTCAGCATCTGTGAGGGGTTTTTTTCACCATTTTAAGCATCTCTTCTAATAGTTTTTCCTGCACAGTAAGATTTTAGAGTAGTTCCAACCCAAGTCTTACATACAAACCTCTTTGAATCTTTCTCTTTCCCTATTCATGCAATGCCTGCCTCTATCCATTTGCCTTAGGCTCTGCAGCCATATAGCACACTGATGTTTTCAAGGCTTTTTTCCCTTTTCCTTCTCTAGACAGTACTGCTGAAAAAAATGCTGTAGCACATGTTTTCAGCCTTGGTTTATCACTCCAAAACATTTTCCCCCTGGTTGTTTTTAACACATTTAACACATCTATACAGGTAAACACATTTACTTTGAATTCTATTTTGCATTGAGTAGTCTCCTCACTGAGACTCTTTCCTCTTTCTCCCTCACTTCACTATTTTATAGTTCTTCAACAATGAAGTTCTTAAGCAAAACTGGGATTTTTTTTTCAAGTAATTGTTGGCATGTATTTTAACTTACTACTGTACCCCAATATAAAACAGAAATGGAATCTTACTGCAGAATAACATAGAGCTTGATTTTCAAATATTGGCTTTCATTTTTTTGCACATGCTAGCACAAGTCTATCACATACAGATGGTTAAATACATGACTGCACCTCAGTATAACTTATGGTGGCATATTAGAGGCAAGGCTGAAATTGTACTCCTAAAGCTCTAACCCAAGTCTCAAAGAACCCGTGATTTTTTATAATTACTGCACTTATTTCAGCAGGAAAAACAATATGCAATATTATCAGAATTCCTACTTCTCGAGCCTTACAAGGTGAGTACTCAATCACAGAAAGTCAGGAGATTATATATATAGATATATGCCTGCATGTTTTCTCCTACACACACAACTTCAGAGATGCACACTTCATTTGTCTTTTCATCCAGTTTGTTTCCTGGTAATTTTATTTGCTTCCTCTTAATTTTTGCACTGGGAAAGAGAGAGAGATGGGAAAGACTCATAAAGAAGATCTTTATAATCCAATCATTGTTATTAAGTTCTGTCACTCTCTCCCCTTTTAATTATTAACAAAAAGAACAGGGTCAAACTATACATCTTGTAATTGAGTAAGCACAAAATACCTCCAAGCCTTTCCTAGGCATAAGAAACAACTGCATGAAAGACAATCTAGGGGGGGTCAAAAGGTTGCTCCTAGGGTCCAGGTTTGGTTCTTGGCATTTTTAAAAATAAAAAAATACATCTTAAATATTATGGATAGATTCAAACAACTCCCCTTGTCACATCTGCCCTAAGCAGCATTACCTACAGTATTTATCTGCTTTGTGAGGATGTCTGCAATGTAAGTAATTGTAGAGCAAGCTGGAAACATGACCTCCATCAATCTACAGTACATGCAAATGCCTAATTTAATTTTTCCATCAATTTCCAAATGAGTGAGGTTCATTGTATTGAAAAATAAAAACAGTTTGGCCTTTGACTTTGCTGGAGATTACTCTTTCCACATTAATGTCTTCAACAATGGAGTTTCAGGCTTTGCAAGAATTAAATGAAAAATGTTCAGATGACACCAGTTTGATCTCTACACTTTTCCACTCACGCTTGAGGCCACCAGTGCAGAGATGCATTTAAAGTAAGCACGCATTCCAACATCAGCACAGCATACCTCAAGGAGAACCGAAGGCATTGGTGGCAAAAGCTTATTGACATGCATTGTCAAACAAAAAGAGACTGTACACAAAGATCAGAACCTCGCTCGCAGTGTGCACAGCCTACAAAATACATCGGTAGCCTTGTCTCCTGTGCTAACAAGTTTTTCATATTTAGTGTTCCTGAGAAGGACCATTTAATTAAGCACAGAGATTGAGAGAGGCTGCTCACTGTAATCTGAATTTCATTCTGTTTTGAATCCGTTGTCAATGAACATAAATTGCAGAGCTATTAAAGATAGAACTCAGTCAAAGTTTCACACTGCTTAAGTAAAGCAAAAGGGAATTTAGCTACACACATATTGGCATTGCAATCAGCCAGGATGTATGACTGCAGTGTACAGTCATATGTGCCAGGCTTAATCAAACTAATTTAATCAACACAAGGGAAGACACAGTAGAACAGGCTGAATGCAGGCTGAGGGTGAGCAGTGAGCCTGCAGAGCTCATCCTTACCTCCCCAATGGTGCTTGTCAGAGAGATGGCTGCAACACCTCATCCCTAGGGAGGTTCTGTGCCCTACACAGAGTGGGGAGGGGGCAGGCAGGCAGCAGGGGCTAATTGATATCAGCTGGCAAGATGTGTTTGCTGGCCAGGCTGGGAAGCCCATGTCCCATACTCACCTGCTAACATATGCCTTCCATCAGAGCAAACAGGAGGTGATGCAAGAATCAGGGGCTTGGCTCAGGGCTTGAGCTTCTCACACTGGGAATTTCCACCCAGCCAGGTGACAGATTTAATTCCTTTGTGTTCATCAGCTTGTGCAAATCATGTCATTACATCCAATTTTTATTCCATGTAGACAAAATGCACCACATTTACTCAACACAGGAGAAAAAAGCCCTCATGTTAAAGGACTGATAAATTGAATGGATGCATCTCTGACAGTGCCAGCATCTGGAGGCATTACTATTTTAATATCTACTCTCATACGAAGTGGTTTATTTTAAAAATGTAATTCTTTCTCACCTCCATAAAAAAAGCAACATAATGTAGCAAAGCACTTTTACAGCCTCAGTCTTAATCATGCATTTCAGAATAGTAAATGGCATTCAGAAAAGAGCCTGGCCCCAGTGATGGCCAGCAGCAGATGGGAGGGTAACAGATCCTACCCACAACGTCACATCAGAAAGTGGGAAAGTGAATACATGTGAAAAGCTAAAAGGTAGCCCTGATGGCAATGATGGAAGACTCTGGATGCTATGTGGTGAAAGGAACATTATGGGCCACAAACCTCTGGAAGTTTTAGTTCCAAATTTAAACTCAAAGTTTCTCCAAGAATTTAGAGAGCCTAACTTAAATCTTTGCTCTCATGGGAAGTGAACCAAATTCAAACATGAGGAAAGAATGTTATGTCAGCTTTCCCAAATGAACACATCCTGCTTTGCCTTAGAAATTTGGCAGGAAAAACTTCAGGTATAATCAATGTATGCAGCTCTGGCCTTTACTCATTACCAGACTATTATTCTCCTTCCTTGCCCACAATATCTTTGCTTTAATGTCAGAATTCCCTATAGAAAGGATCAAACTGAGGACAATGCCTATGGGCCATCTCTTTCTAACCTTTCCAGGACATATTAGGCAGCTGCCCAGCAAGCTGTGACCACAGAGAACAAATATAAAAGGTATTCCACACAAAGCCTTTCCATCAAAATTATTTCTTTAAGGACATAAGCAGAGCAAGTAATTGCCTCCAATTTCATCAAGAAACAGAGGCATTTCCCAGTGTTTTTAAGGAACAACAACAAAAATAATTGAGAACATTCATTTCCTTTCTTTTTAACAAACCATTGTTTTATTTCCCTGCCTAGCCCCAAGCAAAACCATCCCATTCTATATATTCTCAAATTAAGCATAATGCTGCATACCTTTACCCAGCTTTGCTACTCAGACTTTCCTCCACTACCTCTCATTGTCCTCAATAAAACTGAACTTTCTGATGGGCAGTACAAACCTACCCAGCACCAAGGCAGGATTAGCATGGCATTCATAAGTAACATGTTTCTACTGAGAAATGTATTATTTGAAACTCAAACAGCACCAGGACAAAAAGCAAAACTCGCTTCAAGTCAGTTTAATCAATCTAAGGTCCTCAAAGACAAAAGCTTTAAAATCCTTTTAACAATCCCTCTCTGCCTTTCTGGTCTGTAGTTGTTCCAGACTCTATAAAGATGCCCAAGTGAGCCTTCCTGAACTAGCTGACTGTGAGCTGGCTTTTTTGTTCTAATCATGCTTAGCTGGTTTGTCTCACAGTGTTGTTCTCACTGCTTCCACCAAGAACTTCTCAGACCTGTTACCAACATGATAGGTTAATAACTCATGTCAGGGTGGCCAGCAAGAGACCTAAGAAGCCTTGCAATATGAAGGTGATTGATCTCTAATTTTCACTCAACTGGCAGTGACTCAACACTAAATACATGACAGCAACAAGGAGGTGGACATTAATTACAACTTCTCTACCAAAAATATTATTCCTTCTTTACTTTATGTAACCTCTAATTCCATTAAAATATCACAATTCCTTAATAGGGATTATCGCATATTGTCCTAAGAAACTTGTTTTCAAGTTACACCTGAATTTGTGGGTGTAGAGTGATAAAAAACTAATTCATCGTTCCAGCTCTTTTCTCTCTTCTGGGAATCAAAAATATTTAAAACATATTTTGTTCCCAAGACAGCTAAAACCTGCAAATTCCTCTCTTTTTATTCAAAGAATCTCTGCAACAACTTCTGAGTACATTCTGTTTTGGGCACTGAAAGCAATTGGTGTTCTCATGCTAGACAGTTTTGAAATAATGTAGTTCATAAAAAAAAAAAACCACATCAGAAAGAGCTGAAACAATGTTTTCCACCATTTTGCCAAAAATAGCAGCCATTTTATTTGTCACTGCAAAGTTCTTCAGTTAGAAATGTAAAATAGAAAGTACAGATCCCTGAATTAAATGAAACAAGTTCTAAATAGTCTTTTTCTAATATTTAATAAGACTGGATTTTTAATATCATTTTACCAAATGCAATTCATTTCTTAATTAGGCAAACTGAACGCTCCTAGTGTAGAAGCACCCAGTTAATGTCAGCCGTATTTGCTTTTATTTAGTGTCTTTTATCTGTACTTTTGCTTTGGCTAGGTAAACTCCAAAGGCTTCATATTGATGTTTTTTCCTCATTTTTTCACTCCCACTAAAGTAAAAGATGACAGGTAATAATATAATGTGTGGTAGAAGGAGAAATGCTGACAGACATTGTGTTACTTTGCTTCAATTAGGCTCTAATTACTTCTTCTCTTCAATTAGAAAATCACATGAACCAATTATGCCAGATAATATGTGCTTATCCTATTCAAACTGCACAATGGGTAAGGTCTATTCACATTGATTATCTTCAATTTATGCTTTTAGCTTTTTTTTCTCTTCTGTCTGCATGGCCCATTACAGTTTTAAAGTGGAAGCTCTTAAGCAGTTCTCAGTATTATGATATCATTCATTACAATTGTTGTGTTTTGATGGAAGAAAAATTTTGATGCCTTGAATGCAGAGAGTAAAATCTCTTTGGATTGAACGTATTCCAATTTTGCTAGTTTGGATAACAATATTCCCATGGTCTTTTAAATAAATATGATACAATGTGGTCTACTGTGAATGGACAGAGCTGAGGGAAATAGTTGGTTCTCTGGGAACAACGATTTCAAAACCAAACACGGGGTATTGAACACAAGAATTTCTCATACATTGTCAGCACAGAGGAATCAGGCCTCATTTGTGAATGATCTGAGTGGAAAGCAATCAGCAAAAGCAAAGGGACAACCTTAAAAACCTAGAAGCTGAGAAGCCACAACAATATTTTCCTGCCAAATAAATGGGGGAGAAACACTATGTGAATCATTTCCAGTTATAGAACAGTTCAATAGATCTGGATGAGCAGAAAATGCTGGGAAAAAACAGTGAATACGAGAGGCAACTTGCATTATTTCACCTCTCCTTTTATAAGGATTTAAGGGATTCTGCTCATACAGGGGTTTATCTATCCTTGTGCTCAACTGAGGAATGAACTCCTTTTCATGCTCCAAAGATTAAATACAGAGCACACACTTTCCTGCCCAGCCCTCTCCAGAGATGGGCAAACACCAGGTTAAGTTTCAGCTGATTCCACATCACACCTGTCTCACTCAGTGGGAATCTCTCCTGCTTAGAACACACAAACTCCACTCACACTGGTTTGCTGGAATAGAATTGATATGCAAAGAGGAGGTTCTGATCATAGAATCATTTAGGTTGGAAAATACCTCTGAGATTAGCAAGTCTAATCAATCCCCCCGTTACAAGTCTATAAAAAATTATAATTGGATATAAACTAAAACTATTATTTGGTACAATTGCACCAATTCATGCTTTGCCTGACTATTTTAATGAAACCACAAAGAATGATCTGTGTATATGACAAATATGAACATATAAATTACAAAACTGCATTGTTTTTTACATACATTCCGTAAAAAGAAAGCTGCTCAGGAATAATAAAATCCTACTGCAGTGAAATAAAAACAAGGCAGAAATGGAAGAGTTAAAGGCAAGTTATTTTGTATAATGTCATGAACATGAAATGTGTATTTATCAAAATGTAATTACCAAGAACTCTCTATATTACATGATGTAATGAGTGTCATAATGGAAGTTCAAACATCACAGGGAAAATAGTTACCTGTGACAGGCAGAATCATTTTTCACTGAACTGTAACTAAAAGATGTAAAAATTGAAATATCTGTGAGACTGCACTATTCTAAGATTTTACTACAGAATTATATACATTTTTGGTAAGACAAGCCTGTATAAACAACAACAAAAAAGATTTGGCTAGCAATATTCTCAGCAATCAAAATCTCTGGAAAGCTCAGCTTTGAAATTTTCCCCTCCCTCTATCCCACATGGTTTTGAAGTCCAGATCTAGATCTAGGTCCTAACTAAAGGCAAGGTCTCACAATAACCTGCTCTCTCCAACAGCACAAGGGAAAGCAGCCAAGATAGTTTTCACAGAAAATTTTTACAGTGGCAGAAAATAAAAAAAGGTTAACAGCAGATGCCAAGAGGCTTCCAGTCCATCTGTCAGATCAAATACTGGAGAAGGTTTAAATGAGGACCAAAAAGTTTGGAAGCTGATGGGAGCAGAAGAATTTCTCACCAGAATCTTCTCTCCACCACTCGAAATTCAATAACATTCTCAGAGTTTTACTGAAGTTCAAGAACACTTGTCTAGCATTTTGGAGCTATAAAAGTGACAAAGAAACAGAAGTTAAATCTTTTAAGATGCTTTTTGCACTCAAGGCAAAAAAATGGAACAGATTTGTTTCAAAGATGAGACTCATTTCTCAATGGCTCACACCTCTTCTTTTGATAGACATCCAATGTGCCAACTTGACTGGAGTGACTACCAAACCTTTAGAACCTTTTGCACAGACTAAGACTAAATCAATTTCATTGCCCCATCTCCTTTTAATGATTAGAGTCAGTTGATGTGAATTATCCTTAAAAGTGTCAGCTGGACAAACCAATTTGCTTTGTCTGGGTTAAAATACACTGGATAAAGTCATTATTTGTTTTGAATATGAAGGCTGCTAGGCTGCATGAAACCTGTAAAGTTATTTTTCTCACCCAATACAAAGTAAACCACCTAAAAGTAACAATTTACACTTTCTGTCATTATTCTGGCTTCTCTCCGGAAGTAGAAATAGCAGTTCCAACAGTTCTGTGAGTAGGTTACTTTATTGCCAAGGAGAAGAAATCCTCTCTAATCCAAAGGGCTGCATTAGTGGGGAGGTCACACAAAAAGGGCTTCTATTGAGTTCACTCATGCTCATGCTTTAAACAGAACCAAAATTTCTGTTTATGTCTCTTCAGCAGTATTACATGTTCTCCAATGGGTAAGAAGGAGAAGGAATAAAATTAGACCCTGCCCATACTTGCAATTATTTTGTGGCAGGTATGCTACAGCAATAAAAATGAGGCCAGAGACATGAGGCAGCAATTCAGCAAGGAAAAAGTCACCATGCACACACACACACAAAAAAAAAATAAAAGGAAAGAAAATACAGGGTTTAAAATGAATGTATGCAAATTCATGGTCTCTTGGGTATTTGTAACAGCTTAAAGTGAAATGCAGTTTATAAGCATGAAGCATTCTCATGGTTGGTTTAAACTACTGTAAATTGCACTGCATTTCCCCTTATAAATTCTACTTAAAAACAATTATGACCCATAAGTAAATGCTTTTACTTGAAATATTACTCATTATAGAAAGCACTATACCTTTATCATTCCCCTCAAAGTTCCAGGAATAGATTGCAAGAAAGGCAGAACTGAAATGTTTTTCTCATGAAGGGAATTCAGGTATGTGAAGTCCCTTCCCAGATATTAACTGTATGGCATCAGAAAAACTTACATACAAATGGAAACAAACACACAGAAGCCAAAAGGGATCCAAGCAGCATAGCAGGGAAGCAGATCCAAAAAAAGCAGAAGACAAGACCCATAAGTTTATAGCCTATAGTACTTCCTAGATTTAGGTATGAAAACGTTTTAAAAGACTTAGGCTTTAAATTTTCAACTTAAATGAAAACTTAGTTATGCTAAGAAGTCAGCTTTGAAACAGAGTACTTGAAGCTAGTTTTAGCACTAAAAGGAAAATAGGTTGATGCAATTCACTGGAGAAAAATAGGATTTTTCCTCTGTAGACAAATTTTGCAGTGATCAATCACTCTAATAAAGTATCAGATTTGGTATAGAGGACTCATGTTTAACAATTATAATTATGGAACCATATCAGTGATGAATACTCTGTGTTGTGAATACAATAGCATTGTATTTTTAGAATGCTGTATAATTTCTGGGCACACTTTGATGATTTGGCTGGCTACTCACCTATTTTATAAATCAGCAGGAGACTTGACAAGATTAGAAAAAACGGTTTCCTTCTCCCTAGATTTATATATGCTCAGTTATATTCATTGTTGTGCTGTTCTGAACAACTTACTCATTGATTTATGGTATGTGCTCTGTAAAATCTTTTTAATGTTTCTATGTGCCCTGCATGTATCTCTCACTTAAAAAAATAGTAAAAATTCGAGAACATTTTCAGAACTTAAACTCAGCATCACAAAAAAAAAGTAATATAAATTGCCTCTTTTTTGATAAATTTATACACATCTGTTTATTTTTTATTCTTCATCCTCAGGGATGTAAAGGAAAGACCAACTGCTTACATGATGTGTCAACAGAAAAACAAGCAAAAAAATTTTTTTTAAAGAACAAGAAGAGCCTCATGCCATCAGCAGGACAAAAATTGTCAATGTGTCCCCATTTTTCAGGTTTCCCCTCAATCCTTCTCACTGAAAACATCTGAGGTTGTCCATAACCTCTGCTCTCACAGGGAGAAACTACAAAAAAATGAGGTACGCCCATCATTTCAAAAAGGATGAAGGTATTAAGCCAAATTGAATATATATCCATATGTGCTACAACTTTTGGATCTCTGGCCTTCCTTTCTGGAAAGGCCAAGGGCTTCTCCCCTCTTCTAGCCCCCTTCTTGGAAAAGGGGACACTGGAAATGATCCAGTATATCCTCCCTCTCTCCCAGGATTAGGTTAGACTTTTCCCTCTGTCTCATTGTACTGCCCTTTGTCTTGCAGTTGTTTTCCTTTCTTACCCCTGAAAGGCATCTGGAAGTTGAGTATTGGGAAGAAGACATGGACTCCTAGTAAATTGGAAAGGAAATAACACTCATGTTCCTTCATGATTGTACTCACTCTAATGGCTTACAGCAGGTGCCACTGCCATACACCACTCATTCCCACTTCCATCCAAAGTACTATGAGTGCTTTTGGAAAAAAAAATACACTTAATTCATTAAATAACTTTCTATATTTCTGGGCATTTAGCCTAACCAGCCCTTAGTGCTATTGCAATACAAGTAATAAATAATAATTCCCTCTCTGCTGACTAAAATAATAATTGTTCCCATTTCATAGCTAAAAGAAAATATTTCCCAGATTCCCCAAAAAGTCTCTTTGAGCCTGTCAAGTGCCACAGCCACAAGATCCCTTTACTTCTTTTTAAGGCATCAGGTGACTTCCCCAATTCCATTAGAAATAGGGCATGCTGCAGAATGGAGCTACAGGAAATAAAACCAGGCAGATTTCCAGAAGACTGTTCCTTGGTGCTCTTTGACTGGACCAGCAATTGCAGGGAGTGCTTCTAAGGTTGCACATCTGATACTTGGAGCAGAAGGTCAGAATCTCCTCCATGTTTGGGAATTTAAAGATGTGGAAGTAGAAGCACTGGGGGACACCCATAACCCTCAAGTTATTAGGTCGAAATAATAGTTTGGGGACCAAATTTGACCTTCTCCACTGCAGAGGCAGTGACCTTCACCAGAAGGTGACCTTCACAAGCAGAGGCAGGTTTGGAGCAACCCAAACCTTTTTCCCTGTAATAATGCAGTCTAAGTCAATGGAGATTCAGAGTATCTTGATGTCAGAGCAGCTGGGAGCCAGCATGAGGGAGCAGGTAAACCACAGCCAGAAGACAGGGCTGAGGCAGCTGTTTGTATGGAAGAGGGTTACAATACCCTTAAATAACACTTTTCAAAAGCACTTAGTATGCAGAAATTCAAAGTCAGGTTGAAAAAAATCTAAATGCATCAGATTTAGCACATAATGAAGTGCATTTTAAATTCACCTCATCAGTGCAAAAAAAGAGCCCAGCAATAGTGCCAGTGTGACATGTACCTCAGAGACAGAACAGAACATGCTGGGAACATCTTGTCTCAGCACACAGACAAGGTAATGCCATACATCCCAACCACAACTTTGGCCACATCCCCAGCACTTTGCACAGGCTCTGTACTTCTCTATTCTGCGTTCACCATCCCTCACCTGTTTCAGACTGGTGCTTGAGATGCAAGTAGCAACACAGTCTCTTTGAAATGGCTCTGCCAGGCTCATGATGGCAGAAAGCAACTGCACCCTTCCAACCTGCTCCCAGCCACCTGTGCCTGCTGTGCTGTATCCCAAAGTAGTGCTGTTCCCAGCAGGATCCCCAAACACAGCAAGCAGAGCATGCTCCAACACAACCCTGGCCTGCATGCCCGCCTCCCTCATGAACCAGAGCTGAGGAATACAAAACTGCAAACAGTGAGTATTTTGAGAAAATGCCTAATGGAAGTTACCCAGGGAGGTGGATCTGACTTTATAACAAAGAGACATGTACCAATTTGAGTTTGAGTCCAATTCCCAGAATGGCATTATCCGTGTAGTGTTAATTCTTTATTATTCAAAAGATTGCTAACTGTTCATATCTGCACAAATGTGTTCATGCTTCATTCATTCCAAGTCAATAATAATGGATTCTTACTATTGATTATACATGAGCCTTTTTGTCCCATCATAATGAAATTTTAATGTTGATGGTCCCAAAACTATTATTTCAACCTAATAACAGTGAGGCTTGACAATTACCTCGCTCTGCGAATTGCAGATAGAACTAATAAGGTCATTCTTAATAACTTTTTGTTTACCTGACATTTGGTAATTTTATAGTTATTATATATTATTTTAAAGTCAGAGGAGTGTTTTGCAAAGAAATGTTGTCTCCCCATGGAATAAAATACAATTCTGCCAGGAGAAAGCCTTTCCCTTGCCTGCTCCCTGACCTACAGTGTGGCACTTGCTGCCATTTACCTGAGGCCCAAGGCAGAGAAGCAGTTCCATATTCAAAAAGCAGTTCAAAAACATGATAGTAAAAGAGAAAAATAAAAGGCAAGAAGCTTAACATTTTAGAAAAATCAGTAAGGAAAAACTTAACCTAAGAAATGGCAAGGATAGGCCATCTAGTGACAAAGTATTAGCCTGACTTAGTGAGCTGGAGGGCGTTTCAGTTGCAGCACTGGTGTGGGACTGTCCTCAAGAGATTTCTCCCCTTTCGTGGGATAACCAAGCACCCCTCACCACAGGCATACCATAGCCAGGGAGCAGAGATTTGTGTCCCCAAACAGATCTCTTCTCCTCCTGGCACAGCTCAGTGCCTAGCCTGTCCCCTCACCCCATCCCTGCCCTGCAAGCAGGCAGCCTCACTGCCATCATACCCTGCTCCTACGGCGGCACAAGGGGCTCAAAGCCAAATCCTTGCTCCCTCAGAACACACCTTTCCCTCCCAAACCAGGCTCTTTCCAGCACTTGTAACCTTTTGAATGGCTGCAGAAGTGCTGTCAGCCACATGCTGTGCCCAATGTGCCCTCCCCAAGGCACCAGCAGCTCGTGTGTCTCCACAGAACCTTCCAGAGCAGGGCAGACCCCTAAAGCAGCCCAGGAAGCAGCTGCCAGGCCCCCAAAACAAGGTTTTTCACCCAAAAAAAAGGAAAAATATTGGCCCTGGGTGTACATTTGGTATGGGAATGTGGGAGTAACTAGCAGAAAGGAGACCACTCAAAGGTCTCAGCAGCAACTCCATCCTGGGCAAATGGCCTGTGGGGGAAAGAGTGGGGAGAGAAACAGCAGCTGCAGGAAGGCTCCCAGTCCAGCCAAGCACAGAAAGAGCAAACAAGCAAATGAGAGTTGAAGGGATGTTACTGGAGTAAATCCATGTGTAAGCACTCTCAATTGTAGCAATTTAACTGTGTTTAAGCACAGTAACAACCTGAGCTGAGGTACCCTCCCAGGACTGGGCTTCTACACCACATCCCTCTCTGCTCAGACACATCCACAACTTGGAATTTTGCTACCAAAAAACTCCCAGACCTGCCCATGAAGCAAGGACAAAGTCCTTAAGGACATTTCAGTTTAGGAAAGGTTATGTTTAATGGAACAGTCTTTTCTACTTGTTCTGGTCCCTCTGCTGATGGCAGGTTGGCTAAATCGAGGAATGTGGCTATAAAACCATTTGGGTGATGAATGATGAAGAGTTCTGGTGAGAAAGCTGGCAGACAGAATTCCCCAATTCCCTGCATTTTCCAAGGAAATGGCCACACCTGCTTGAAGGAAGCAGCTGTGCCTGCCCTCTCCACTATGGCAGTGGCACAACTGCCTGGCCTTACCCTGGTGCTCAAGATCAACAAAGGAGAAGGAACTTGAACATTTTGAATAAAGACAATTTCCACAGCAGGAGAAAGAAGAAAAAAATAAACAATGGTAATCACCAAAAAGATATATCAAGCCTAAGACCACTTTTTGTTGTCCAGTCTCTTGCATGCCATTTCTTGATTAACTAGCTTTTTTAGCACTATGAAGATCCAGAATACAACAGGGATGCAAATGTTGGGAATGGCTATTCTCAATTGTTACAATCTGCTTCCAATTACTACATTCCCCAGGCATACTGAAATAGAGTTTGGTTTAAAGTAACATTCAGTCCAAGGCAGGCAATTTTACATGGTTAAAGAATCAATTTCAGAAGGGAAAAACCAAGTATTGAGTTTGTCCTTGGGCTTACTGGGCAGTTGCATCCTCTTCCACTACTTCAGCATATGGCACTGGTTATTAAAATGACACAGCAGAGTTTACTTTTCCCCAGATTCTGGTTTTTTTGTTGCTTTATTTTTCAATATCGATTTCACACTTCTTTCATTGAAGTGTTTGAAACCTAAGCAGTAACCACTGTGCACTCACCATTATATTCTGAAATTCCTACCAAAGAATGTTTAGGTTCCTTGGCTAAAAATTTGCAGGAAATACTTAGAATTGAGAATAAACATTCACCCAGATTAATATGCCTAGTGTAAATCAACTTTTTCTGTTAATTAAAATGTTCCTGACTTCAAAAACCCTTATTTTCCACTCCCCGAGGAACAAAACAAATGTGTTTATCTTTCTACAACAGAAACTTTGTTGAACAATCCTGATTCTATGATCAGCCTTGATTTTGCAGGAAACCTCAGTTCTGCTACAGCAGTTGTAAAGTTGCAGTTGCTCAAGCAGTGGCACTTGCCTTGCTGGAAAGACTGCGCAGAACCTTTGCACCCAACTTTCCAAGCATGCCGAGGGAAGAAAGTCACACAGGTAACTTCCCAGGACAGAAATCCACACATATCTTGCAAATAAAGGATTGAAGAAGAAACAGTTTAAATTTCAAGCCTCCCCTTTATTTTCTGATTTAGAGAAAGCTGTCCAAAGCTCTTATTTTCAGGCTTTGTAGAGCCATTTTGCTGTTGCTCTCTACAAACTTTCCCCAGGTCTAGCATTCCTAAGACTGTCAACAGGAATTTAAGGACACCATACTGTTGAAAACGACCCAGACTTGTCTCAAAAATGAGGTGAGGGTTCTTGAGACATAGACTCATTTTCTGATGCTGCAGATCACTACAAGGAAGGAGAATTAAACTTCCTACATGGAAGTTATGTTAAGTAAACTTCCTGTATGGAAATTAATGTTATAGTTCTGATTTCCCCATCTCTCCAACTCATTTCATCTCATGCTCATGAAAAACACAGGTTTTACCATTGCTGTTCATTCTGTGCTCAGGGCAAGAAGGGAAAGGAAGCAGAAGTCTCCCAGAAATTAACTCAAGAGCCCCTGGTTTCCAAAGAGAAGAATTCAAACTTTATTGCTAGGAAAAAAACCCTGAAAACAAACAACAAAAACCCAAACAAAAGCAAGGAAACCCAAACTAACAAAAAAAAAAAAAAAATAAAGCAAAGGAAAAAATAAAAAGCTAACCAAAAAAAAAAAAAAAGAAAGCCCTCACACCACACAGCAGAAACATTAAGTTTGTTAAGAAGCAACAAATCAGTGTTTGACATGCAGGAAATACTTCATTGCTCATGGAAAAAAAGTTTTTCACATTTCTCAAAAACAAATAAAATTAAAAATAAGAGACTGTTGAACAGTACTCTCACTGCAACCTGTGAAAGCTGTAACATACACAAATTGTAGATAGGTCTTTATATATGTGCAACATCACAGACAAAATAATTACAAAAGTCCCCCAAGTCATGGATTGGTGTCCAGATTTCTCAACCCTTTCCTCCTAAATGTTTTTGGAAGATATGTGCTGAAAGATTTTGTTTCTTGTTTAAAAGCTGTTTACAATAAATTTCAGAGCTTCCAGTAGCATCATTTCATGCAGATACTGAGACTCCATTTACGATACGTGAGAGATCAATATTAAATAAAAGTCAAATCAGAGCTGGTTAATTATTACCATTGGCAGAACAAATGGAAAGGAAGAGGAAGCACCACCATTCAACCAATACCAATGCCATGCAAAAGCAAAAATCACTTCCAACAGCAACCATCAAACATGCAGTGGACAAGATATGCACACATAGCGCAGTGCTCGTAGAAACAGAGTCCACCACATCAAACCTGCTCCCACTGTAATGACAGTAAAGTGCCTCAGACACTGTCTAATCAATAGCTCTGCTCTCCTACAAGCACACTCTCTGCTACAGCAGACTTCTTAGAAATAAATAGATGCTTAATGCATTGCATTAAGGGTAAATACAACCACTTTAATAAACACATTTATTCCCTCTTTAAAAACAAAATGTAATAAGGAAAAAAAGGGCACTCGTCAAACTCAGGAGAACAAGTTTCCTCCACAGCATTTGCATGAGGGGAAGTCTGCTGCTGCTCTTATTAGAGTCCCTAATTAAAGGCTCACAAATGCCTATGTCAAATTAACAAGGTACATTTTCCTTCCCCTAAAAGCTGTCCAAAGTTTCAGCTATATGAATAACTCTCGCGTTACTGATTACATGCGCTTTGCAAAAATTAGAAAATTGTCTTAGGCTTGGGTAGAAGCCCAATCTGCCAGAGAGGTGTGCACCACCCACTGACTGCCCTGTCTGCTCACGCTCCATCTTTTCCTCACTCTGCAACCTCTGCTCTAACAACCTCCAAACGCTGGGAAAGTGTCATTGGAATATCCATAGCTCCTTTAAAGACACAAGATTCATGCCACCTCCTGTATTTTTAGGGAAATATACTGCTTGTATGCAAAAATATAAAGAAAAAAATATTGAGGATTAACACTGAGAAATGCTGATAGTAGTGGTGCCAAGAGAAACCAGTGCTCAAATTTCAGCTGCCCTTCTACAGCACAGTTCTTGAGGACCCCAGGTTTTGGCCTCACAGCAAGATTGTCCATTAATTTACTTTACAGTTGGCCCATAACACTATATTTTAGTCATTTATATAGCACTCTGAGCAAAGTATCGGGAAAGGATAATAGAAGGACAGAGCAATAAAATGAAGTATAACAATTAGCAATGTCAAAAATGGTGAGCCAATGACTGGTGACCCCAAGGGACGACAAAATATTAAGCTGACATGAAAAGCTATCAAATCTATGGATGAAATACTGTTAAGAAGTTGGGATAAGAGTCTTTAAAACAAAAAAAAATAAGGTACAAAGAGTAACAGATTAAGGAAAGGAGAAAGATCCAAATGATTGGGTTAAAAATAAGGTAAGCAATTTGCAAGTAGCAGTTAAAGAAATTTGAAAAAATGAAAGAATAAAATAAAAGATCCCAGGGTGAAGAATAAGAAAATCTCTTACAGTCTGGACAGTTGTTTAGACACAAAATCAGGAATTGTCATTAAGATATAAAGGTTTTTTTTAGAAGAACGTCTTAGGGCTCAGACAACACATTGGATGTTCAGCTTTAAGGCCTGCCACAGACCTGCATGACCATGGTCACATCACACTCTTGAGATGCTAATGCTTCCATTCCAATTGACATTTCGATCACAAGACAGCTCAGGATACTACCACAGCAGTAGCTGTTGCACAAGCCTCATTTTAGGTGGGACAGTTTTGGAGCAAATACCTAGAAACTCCCTAAAAAGTGAGAGGGATTTGAAACATGTGAAGAGGGAACAGAAAATAAATAGATTAAAGGTGGTTGAGGAAATATGTGTTTGAATTACAATGGAAATAACACTGATTTCAGATAAAAAAATCAGGCACTGACCTTCCCAAAAGTGAGCAACAGACCCATAAAGAGAGTTGCTGTATGGCATTCCCTCCAAGTGAAATTCTACCAGACTTTTGTATCCTTGGAAGCTACTTTTAGATGAGGCAAAGTTTGAAACTTGACTGTGGTGTTTTATTTATGGAGACATACTCTTAACAAGAGCTGACAGGTTACAAAGACGCACAATCTCATCCCTTGACTCCTACCTGAGCATGAGCTCCACCAGCCTGCCAAGCTTAAAGAATCCTCCTTCCCCTCTCATAGGTCTATCCTTCAGTTCAGCAACAAGCAGGTTTGCCATTTTAATACATTTTATGAACTTTAGCAAGCACATTCTTTAAATCTGGACAAATCCACCTCCACTCAGCACACCATTACCGTAGCCCTGCTTTCTGTTAAAGCCTTGCTAGCTATTAAGGAGGATACTAAGAAAAAGAAATCACTAAGGTGGCTCAGGAAGAACAGGTATCAAGCTGCCTGTATTACTTCCAAACTGGCTGACAGTGTTATTTGCCAGCACAAATTATCTCTAAGTAGTTCTGCACATCTGCAATTTTTAGTACCCACTTCTCCCCCCGCCCCTTCATCCTTATTCCCATTAGGAATAGCCCAGATTCTTTAATTGACAAGAGACTGCCCACAGTTTGACATTTTTATGTTAAACTAACAGTCACATTACTTTTTCATTTTTAAAAGGTACTATTCTTGATCAGCGCCAACACACATATTATTGAGTGCCTTTCAAGGATGGCATTTAAATATTGCTAATGGAATTTCTTTGTAATCAGTCCCAGAGAGTTTAACTCTATCACAAAGCAAAGCCTTCCTAGCATCTGCCATCGACTCAAATAACAGAAGATTCATAGCTAACTCTCACTTCAGTTTTTTGTAAACATGATAAAACAAGAAAGTGACTTCTCAAAAGAAAGCTTGTGAGTGGTGCTCTGGTAAATCTCATCTGGATATGAGCAGTGTTTGAGGAACCTCTGAAGCCTTTCCTGAACATGGTAATTAAAATAAAAATTATGCAAGGAACTCAAACCCATTTAGAATTCTCATCTGTTGTCAGACTCTTTCCTTTGTTGACAGTGACAACTCTATTATTAACCTTGCAACAAATTCACACTGCAGCACTAACAAAAGTGGGTTTCAGGCTTATATTCTTTTCCTCTCACTTTTCAAAAATAATCTTCTTATTACCCACTCTTGAAGACAGCATTTTATTGAAATAAATTCTGGACGAGGACAGGTTGGTGGGTTTATTGTAGAAAAGAGCCAACCCTCTTCTCTTAATCTGCTTTTACTCAAGAAGAGATGAACAGTGTTTTAGCACTTCAAGAATCTGTTGGCCTAGTTTGCAAAAAGTAAGAAACCATTGGCTTCATTTGGGGTAACGTTACTCCAGGGGTCACAGAGCAGCATAACAAGGTTGGCTGTAGCCTCCTCGAAGAAGGAATTCAACATTTCCCAACTTAATTCCTTCATACATTTCTTAGCCTATCACCTTCAATGAATACATGATGAATTGGACCCTCTCTCCATCTGTGCAACAGAGAGAAGATCGGCTGCCAGTGCAAAATGCAAGTTTTAAATCCAGGGAAAATTTATACATTAATTTTTTCTTTCCCCCCAATAATTTTTGTGTGAAAGCCAAACTGCCTTACAAAGAAGTTCCCATGCTGTGATTATGAGACCAATCTTTTCATAGCTGAAGTCTGAACTCACCCTCCACAAAGCCTATCCCACAAGCCAGATGAGCTGTCTCTGTCCATGGCCCACATCAAATACACTAGGAAAAGGAGAGGAAACTCTAGAAATCTTCTTACAATGTCTTACAAGCTGTGCTGGCCTGACAACATCCAGCCCTCAAGCAAAAGGTATCTCATCCAACCCAAGCGTGGAGCCTGATTTTGGTGAGTTTTTTTCGTATCTATACTGATGTCTAATCCTCTTTTTCTTATTAACATCATGGACTCAGTAGTATGATATGGCAGGGGGTCTACAGGCCAAAATATCCCTTAAGAGTCCATTGCCTCTTCGTCAAAAATGGTAATCAGAGAATGATTTAGTTCAAAAGGAACCTTAGAAAATCATCTGGTGCAAATCCCCCCACTTCCCAGATTTGATGTTCATTCAATAATCAGTACAAAAGTAAATAAGTACCTCTAATTTTCTCTACCTGCCTTGTGATCCCTTAAGAAAATTAAGACCTTTTTTTCACTTTTATGTGATTAAAATATGTATCCCCTATGCTTTTTTTAATGCTTCTAAGTACTTTTACTTTTTGAATTATCTGACAGAGTGGGAACTGGTCACTAGGCATAATCCCTTCCTAAGCACACACATGACAGCCCTGATGAGCCAGACTGCCTCTGTGATGCTTTTACAGCTGTCACTTTTCTCCTCATCACTGCAGCTACATCTCACTGCTCTCAATATTGTTGCCTTTTGTTCTACAGGATCTTGCAGGTTTTGCTTCTCACAGATAACATGAGCCACTGGCAACACTGCCTATCATGTCCTTGTGGGTGACAGCAGCACTTATCAAGGCACAGTCCCAGAGAGCCAGACAGGTCAGACTCCACGGGCAGGGGAGGAAGGAAAGCAGGAGATGCAGAACACTGGATTGCACAAAGGCTCTTTCACCTCTGCAGCACCTGCACTTCAAAGGCACTGCAGTCCTGTTCTCGAGTATCAGTGACTCAGTCTACTGACCATGTCTTCTAAAGATTTCACAAGAACCAGCTTAAGTCACTCTCTTCCTTTAGCCAGTGGCTTTTGATGTTCCATAGCCCAGATGCAAAAAATTTCATGAGTATCAATAAACCAAGCCATTATAAGCAAACCATATCAATCATCCCAAACCCATTCTCCAGGTGAACAAGGCTCTTCTCCCTGGGACTATCTCATGCTGGACATCTCAAACATCCACATTTCGTAAGACTTAAATGACATCCTGTCCTTAACCAAGTTTCTTCTACAATAAAATTTCCCATTTTCTTTTGTTTTTATTGTATGTCCCTTCATTTTATTGTGTGCCCCTCTGCAGAAGTGGGTTTACAGAGGAAGAGTTATGAAAAGCTAAAAGAAAAAGAAAGAACACTGAAGTAATTGAATACCAAACAGCATCAGTCTGAATATATCAGTTTATCTAAAAGCCTTGTAGGAGAGAAGCAGAGATCATGCAATCAATTCTGTGAGAAAGAGGCAGAGGAATTCAGACACACATCAAGTTAATCATGGGTGAAAATTGCACAGTAAGTTAAAAAAAAATTAAATTGTTTTTCACCATAAATGACTATTTTCAAATTCCTAAACTTTTCCTAGTGACCCGAGCTATATGACTTTGATTATTCAGAATCTCTGATTCTTATAGTTTCTCTATCTCAATTTCTCTATCAGTTTGTTGCTCAGATAAAAATAAACTTCTTTTTTGGATTTTCAAACATCTGAATATTTTTGGTCAGCTTTAAACACCACCATGTTCAGGTTCTATAGGTCATCCAAGGGAGCAAAAGGAATTGACAAACAACAAAAATCCCATCTCAGATGTACACAAACACAGCCCTTGTTAAATACAGGCATGGTATTTCTTTTGCCACGTGGCATTGCTTCTGTTGAAGAATGGCAAAAAAATTTTGCCAATAGCCTGAAGACGGAGCCTGACTGAAAGCCTACAGAATTTCTGTCACCACATTAAGGAACTATAGCTAAACTTCTCCCTGGCTAGCACTGTCACATCAGTTCCAGAAATACTGCCAATATTGTGTAATTCCCACAGGAAAACTAATGGAAAGCTATTCAAAATGACAATCCATCCTGCAGGTGGGAAGGTATTTCTTCAATCTGAGGGTTAATTGTATCTCAGCTGTGACCTGGAGCACCCTTGTTATTTAAGCGTATGGCCTCCCAGGAGCACAGAAACCATGCTAAGTTAGGGTGCATTTATACTGTGGGAAATGACTGCTAGATGCTAGCACTGAAACTATTGTCCTCTTATTTGTGACATAAAGAGCACCTGGAAACAAGTTTCTCTCTTTTCCAAGCACAAAACGCTTGCTCACTGACTCACTCCAGCTCTTTTTCTTCCTGCACAATTTTCTCTGAGTTAGGTGGTATTTCAACCACTTAAAGTCAGAAGTTTTACTGCATCTGACAGTATCTTAAAAGAATATCTCTCCTGGAGCCAAGGGCCACATCCTGCTCTCAGTTACATCCAGAGATCAGGGTGGTTGCATCAAGTAACTCCAGGTGCACTTGCACAGCTGAGGGCAGAATTTATACTTGGAGGGGCCAAGCCTCAGTATAATGGGCCACTCATGCTTTAATTACTACAAATAATTCTTGATTGATTTTTTTACTGATATTAACAGCTGAGGAAGACACATCATGAACAGAAAAGGGGAAAAGTAATAGGAATTTAAATGGTAGCCTTCAGCCAGGCAGAGAGAGACCTGTGCTGAGATGCTTTGGAGACCAGGAAAGCTTGTGGCCAAAGACAAGCAGTATCCTTCAACAAAGTAATACATAAATTGCAACAGCCACCAGTGAACAGCATGGGGTCTCCTACAGGTCCTGGGGAGTCAACAGGTTCCTGCTGCGCCAAGCACCACATTGGAATGGCCCTTCCCTGCTGTGCCAACAGCACACAGGACCTGTAAGGATGAGCCCAATGCTCCACAAAGATTTCTACTTTATACATAACGCCATCAAAACAGCAGATTGGGAGAGAAACTCTGGTCTGGGTTCTAACTCCAGCCACCCTCTAGAAAGGCAATTTAAGTGAGAACAAAAAGACACGATACTATAAACCTTGCTGGTTGCCAGCTCAGTGAACCACAGCAAATCTATGTCATAGTAATTATACTTACACTGTAAATCTGGGCAATAGCTCTTCAGGTGGTATAAATTGGCATTAGCTCATTACAATCAAGGAAGCCTTATTGATTTATGTGAGGTAAGGCTCTTGCATAAATTTTCTATCAGTTACCAACCTTAGCCTACCTCCAAACCTGAATCGACCCATAAACAGTGCACTTCTGGAATGTCTATAATTCCTCTTCACTGTGTAATTTTTATTGCTAAGAACTGAAAGTTTGGCCAATGACATTCATTTTGTGATGACTAAAATCCATGCAAGGTACAGGTGACCATAACTTCAGGCGTCTTCACAACACCAGCCTGAAATGTAACAACAAATTACATTATCTCAGGCAAGGCTGTATCAGTGTTTCTGATTTAATTGTTGATTTTTCAGGATTCTGAAACATATCCATGAGCCTGGAGCTCAACCTGGCATTTTTCTTAGTTGTTTTGAGAAAGCAATGGCTTTCACATGCTTCCACCCAAGTAGGCCGGAACCCATCAGAAACATTTCTTCTTTGCTCCTCTACAAATTAGGAACAGCTATTGTATATTCCAAATCTGAACTATTACGCTCTGGGACTGAAAAATGCCAGTGGCATCTGAACATTAAGTCCTCTTAGTCAAAATTTCACCAGGCTGACCTCATGAGCCAGAGGTAGCTTTCCAATACTTCCAGTAGCATGTTAGGTATGAAACTTTCCTGGGTAGCTCTTTTACTGCACACACAGAACTTTTGCAGATACCAACAGATTATTTTCTCTCCTAAAAATACATCTTGAAATATTCACTTTAAATATGTACACCACCAGACTGTGTACATGTACCCAGGGCAGAAGACATCTTTCTACTTTAGTGTACCCTGCTAATCACATACCATCTGGTAATATATTATGTATTCAAAGATACACATAATATATCAAAACACATACTGTAGGCATATTATGGTGTGAGGAAAGAGGGAATATATCAGATGTAGTCACACAAGTGTAAATAACTTCTCATCCAAGAGAGCAGAACAGCTTTAAAGTACAATGACATTTTGAAAGATCTGCATTCTATCTAGAAATGAGAAATTTTTAAATGAGCCTGAGCACTCAGTGGTGCATTAATTAAAGACTTCATCTGATATCCATAAAAGTAATTGGAAAGACCTGCTGACTTTACCCATCTCTGAATTGGGCCCAGTAGCGCATTAATTGAGGGCAAGTTTACAACTGCAGCAAGTTGAAATTAGTTCTCAGGACAGTAAATCGTGGTTTCATGCATTAAATAGTGATGTGCAGTTAATTTTACTTCTAGAAAGACCTCAGTTAAAAAACATGCATTTCAAAGCTACTCAGTGTTTGATGTTTTAACACTCAGAAACAGAAAAGCTTTGTTATATTAGTAATTTCCACTACACCAATGAGCAGCCAGTGGTCTCTTGACAGACCAATGTATGTGCTAAATTATTTCTGTCCACAGCTAAAAAATGAAAAGTAGTATCTGCTGCTTTATTTCTTTTAAAAAATCTAATTTTTTTTAATCTGTGGGTTTTAATCTGTTCTGCAGTGCCTTAACTCCAATCTCCTTTGATTCTCACACGGGGGCTGGACAGACCGACTCAAACACTTCACCACCACTGCACCTTCTGCTGATCCCACCAGAACTTCATTAATATGCAATGGACAGAATTTATTCAGCTGTGTAGGATTTTGTTTTCAATTACATTTTCATTGCCACTTGATCACCTCTTATTCAAAGAGAAGAATGTTTCATGCTTACATGTAAATACAGTATAACAACTTATCAAAGTCACACAGGGCGCCAGTAGCACAAAGCAGAAACCAAGAAATTGGAAGGGTTTTTTAAGAGAAATAGAGCAACTGATACTGGGATGAGCAACTCCAAGGGCACCTGCAGGAGAAGAGAGAATAGGCAATTTCCCACTGAAATCTCAACCTTTGGATTTGTTTTTCCGCTGACACTGCAGATGGCTCTGGAGCTCATTGGCACAGATAACAACAAAAGAGCCCTGCAGAAACTACATTTACTTCTGATGGGGAGATAGAAGTATGGACAAGGGCAGAAACACATCAGCGAGTTCTCGCCTCTGGAGTCAATATTGAAGATGACATGTGCCACACCTGTACCAAACTTTATTTTCCAGCCATTCCCTTTTAACAGTCTTGCTGGGAGATAGCTTTTTGCCTAACCTAGCTTTTAAGTGACCTCCTTGAGATAGCATAGAGAGGGCTGATCTTTAGAGGTGTCTGAGCAGTCCCAAGAGCTCATTTTTTTTCAGATTTCTCACTGAAGCTGAGCTTCAAGCATCTTAAATCACTGTCACTTCAAACAGTGCATGTCTTTTCGATTCCTTTTACATTGCAGGTTATTACTTCTAGCAGAGTTTCATTTGATCTTCACACCAACAACCCATGCAAATGCTCTTTGCAATTCCAACATGAAGGGTTAAAAATCACCAGGTAAACCAGCACAATATTTTTGGGAGAACAATAAAGATAAAAAGCAGAGCCACACTGTTTTATTTTAGTGATATAGGGGACTCATACAACTGTACCCATTTATACCTGGACTATTCCTTTTCATGGGTTCAGTTTTAGATAAAATTTGGGTTAGGGAGATGCAGTTGCATTAACTGATGAAACTTTAAAGAATATAATTAATGTGTATTAGCTCTTTGAAGAAGTCACTTTATCCCAGTGCTCATTTTCTTCTCCTCCTTCCCCATTCCATTTGCCTTCTCAACTGGCACCCTTGTAGATTCAGTTGTTCAGAGACCAAATTTTAATTCCTATTTATTCCAGACATCAGCATCTCTAACTACAAACAAGACACTCCTGCACTCTGCAGGTTGCTGGCTTTCCTGGTAACTACTGTTCCATTGTCATCCCTGAGGGGGAAAAGTATCTGCTGTAGCCCTATTACCAGATGTCTTCTGATATTACTGCAACTCCCATCTCCCCCGAGGTGTTCTTGCTACAGTTGACCCTGTATTTTCTGATATAATTTGTGATCTTTTTCCTATCAAAAAAAATCACAGAAATGTATTTGTACATACAGCTCACTCATCTCTAACCCAGGTCTCTTAACTTGTGCTCAAGCTGCCAGAGTCTGAAGTCTGCTTCTACTCTCCAGACTTCCCTATATCCTTCATTTTTTCCATAAACCTTTGCCAAAATAAATTTTTCTGCAATTTTGACTTACTGTCACAGCTTAGAATATTGTGTACCACGAATTCAGAGCATACAACAGTGTCCCTGGAGCACAGGGGAACTCATATTTTCTTTTAATTCTATTTCTTCCCCCAGCAACATTCCAGATTCTCCATCCTTAGGAAACAAACAAACAAAAAACAAAAAAAAAAACCACAAAGCAACCAAAACCAAATAATGCAAACAAACAAAAAAAAATCAAACAAACAAAAAATTTGCTACCTTTGATTTGAGGTAAGAAATACAATTAATTTCTTTTTTCTTCAAAGTGTGTTTTCCTTACTCCCATCTTTCTACTATCCTCACAGCTCATTCTTAGAAGATTGCCACGATGTTGGGCAGGGAAGGTGGAGTGTGAAACTTGAAAACAGGCCTGCCTCGGTAGCACTGCAAAGCAATAGCCATCAGAGCAGGAATGCCAATCACACAGCCTGTTTAAAGGGGCATTTTTAGGGACCTAGGTGTTTGTGTTTTCTACTTGTCAACCAGATTAGACACAGGCATATTCAAATTCTAAATTAAATACATCTTTAACTAAGGTCATTCTTTCAATCTCTTGTCCATACTGAGAATCCATGTAGACATCAAGTCCAATTGCTCATAACTAACACAAGATTCCCAAATCTTGCTGGGAAATACAGTACATATATTCAGAAGTATATTCTAAAGTACATTATATAAAGCTCACCCACATCCTACAGAATGGAAAAACTGCAGCCCAATAGGTCAGGATTCAAAACAGCTCAAATAAAAGATTTACAGTAGGAGGTTGTTTCAATACTGAAGGTAAATACACTGCAGGGATGAAGCTAAACAGGTATTCCTAAAAATGGGAAAGAACAAAGCTGGTGAAGTTCCCAGCTGGTGGAAGAGGCTGCAAATACCTCCACGTGTGAGAAAAGGATATTCACTGAGGCAGGTGCACCCCCTGTGCCTGCTGAACAGATTTCCCAAAGAAGTTGTGGATGCCCAATAGCTGGATGGAGCTGTAAGCAGCCTGCTCTGGTGAAAGGCTGGTGGGAACAAGATGATCTTTAAGGTCCCTTCCAGCCCTGGAAACTGCTTTAGGACTGCAGATTGTCCAACGCCAGAAAGCAGAGAAATGGCAGCCATGGTGGTAAGAGGATCATGTCAAATTCTGATGCAGTAAGTTTAAGACACAAGTAAGCCAAATTTTTCAGCTGCAGGATAGATTCCCTGCATATAAATTCCTCACTCAGTGCTGGCAATAAGTATTTAGTCCAGCTCTTTGAGAACTCAGTCCCTAATCTGTATGCAGTTTGCTTTTGTTCTGAGCCTTTCTTCATGTTCTCCCTCTCTTCCTAATTAACAGAAAACACTTATTAATATTAAAGAAGAAATTAACAACAGTGTAAATAATTTCTGGATGTTTGTAGATTCCAAATTTAGTTTTTAATTAACCCCCACTGATTTCACAAATCTGTTTAAGAAAAAGATATCATTTCAAAATTTCCCTTGTGTTTAAGGAAGGAAAAAGAAATAAGGTAAGACCAGAAAGCAGCAGTTTGGCATTGCAGGCACCAACATCACGTGTTAGTCTGATGCTTTCTGGTTTCAGCAGAACAATCCACATGCTGCCTCCTTCATTCCACAAGCAAAATGCAGGGAATTTGGCCAAACACTGCACAGCTATGATAACACAAGTCCATCTTCTGCAGAGTTATAAGGAACCAGGCTCTTTGAATTCTACTGGATAAAACCAGGAGCCAGAAGCTGCAGAAATAGTGCCCTCAACACAGCACAGCACACTGAAGTAGCTTTCCAGAGAAGGAGCTGGGAGCAAATTAAGGGCCCAGTAGCACATTTGAGGAAGAAATACAAAAAAGACTAAAAAAGACTAAATCCCTACAAAGACATCATCCAATGAGAAGCACTAAGCTCCATGGCAAGTGTCAATTCCCACCCACACAGTCTACCTTTCTGTGTGTGTGAGCAACGCTGTGAGCCCATTTCCTCACACCCAACCTGGAAAGGGGCACAAGAGAATAGATTCCCATGGGAATTTACCTCCATCCAATACTTGGGGCACACCAGAGGGACCCAGCCACTCCTCCACAACAGAGGAGAAAAGCAAGAGTTAGGGCTAGGCCTGGAAGAGGGCTTGCTATTATCTCTATCCATCACACCTATCCATTTATCATTTTAACACCTTCCATCAATGGAGGAAACACCTTCTCTTACACTGAAAAGCCTCAGCACACCAAAGTGGATCACCTAAACACAAGCATCACATTCCCAGAGCATGCAAATTTTCATTGGGATTCAGACTTGTAGCTGCTCACTGGCAGCAGCTACAAGTCTGGTCCAGGGAAGTAGCACAAGTTCTTCTGTGCCATCAGAGCAGCCCAAGAAGAGATGAGGAAAGCAGTCAGTCATACACCTTGATTTGTTCTCATGCACAAATGGCCTCACCAATGGCTCTGCCCTGCCTTGGATTTGGCAACAGCTCTTGTGCCCCCTCAGGAGTTGGGCAGACAGTGAAAACTCAGTGCCAAGTGCTCAGTAAAACCAACCAAGCTACAGCCAGATAAGAGAAGCAAGTACAGTAAGTCATCTTCCCAGGCAAGCTGGCTTTCATGCTAGCTAGGCCATTAGCAATCTTCAATCCCTACACATCAGAAGTTAATCCTGCCTCAGGCAGCATTAACTTACACATTAGCTCTTTAATATAACAGCCTCAGTGCTGGAAAAGAGTCATCTGCTACAAATATTTTCCCACATGACTCCATTCACTTCCCCAATTACTGCATTTCCTATTCTCTTTTGAAGGGATCTTTTAGTGTTAGCTTTACCTTGCTAGGCTGGGATTATCACAGCAATATCCCACAAAGGTGTTTTCATCCTGTGCACAGTAACTTCGAGCCTGGTTTTATGGCATCTCCAGCAACACCCACTCACGATGCACAGGGAAAGGGTGATGTGGCACACAGCCAAGGCTGCTGCCCTCCAAACTGCAAAAACTTGGGATATTCCTGTGAAAAGCCGTCCCACCCAGTTTGCTGCTAGCACTGGGGTCATCCCAGAGGTGCTATGTATTTGTGAAAATATGCACAGATCAAAGCATCCTGAATCTCAGGACAAGTAATGATTTATTAAAAAATGCATTCTAAATGCCTAATATATAAACTGTTTATAAACCAGCAAGGGAGCAGAAGCTTTACTGTTTTACTTGCAAACTCTTCATGCCAAAACTGCAAAACAAGTACTTTAAGAACAGCATGGATTGATTTCAATTTGTGTGTATCCAGCCAACTTCAATGGCTCTGGTTTTATATGCACAAATTCTTCTGTTTATGAATAATAAATACTTTGCCCCCCTAGATAATGAGAAAGAGAGTCTATATCTTTTGCTGTCCTAAAAATAGTCTATTTCATAAAGACACTATCTTAAAATAGTTAAGCCAACAGTCCTTTTAAATGATATATTTAGATAACACGTACAGAAATGTCACAGGGAAAAAAAAAGCATTTATACAAATTAATGCAAGAGAGTCACTTGAATAAGAAAACCAAAATTGTTGTAAATAGGCTCCTGAAACTGTTTCATAGGAAAGCTGCTAATGAAATCCTTGGAGAGGCCAGGCAATCTTTGGTTCAACAATTCAACTTCAGGTTCTTTTTATTTTTTCTGTTCACATTTTCAGATGTTCCCCCAAGGTGCCTGTGCTCTAAAAATACTTTTATGGTAAGACAGTTCAAACAGAACTTTAAAAAAAATGTATTTTATGTCATTTTGATAGGGTGAGGTTGTCACCTTATTGTTCAGCAATGTTCCTGGCGCATCAACTCTTAAGAGCCAAGTGGGTGTTGAGCTGAAACAAAGCTATCTAAGTGAAGGTGATAAAACCTCCTTGGGTTAAAGCACCAGTTCCTGCATTTTTAGGTCTCCTGAACTGCCCTCCAGTTGTTAGAGGCCTGTAAAATCCTTTTTCCATGCAATCTGACCCCCACCTAAAGAGAGTACCTCCACCCAAGGCAGATTCCTGTAAAAAAACTCAGGTCCCCTTCCCCCAAGGACTTTTCACGTGCTCCCTTTACTTCAAAGCACACAAACCCCAAACTTTGGGTGCCAGAGGAGAACATGGCCACTGGAACACAGAGTCAGGCCAGTACCCTTCCCACCATTACATGTCCAATTGATCCATCAACAACGGTATGAGTTACTGCATCAGCAAGACTCCACCACTCCCCTCAGCCGATCACTGCACACCCTGATCAACCTAAAGGACGTGATTTCTCCACGGCCTCTGTAATTATGGTTTTTTTTTAAACTGTCTCATTATGAGCAGATAGGTTGATATTTCAACAGAGGATAACAGAATTAAGAACCTAGCATAGCTCTAAAGTGTGATCTATGCACTGCTGAAAGGTAACTCCAGCTCAGCACCATGAGGACAGTCCATCCATCCCACAGAGTGCTCGTGGCCTCCATTATCACTGGGATAATCTATGGCACTTTTAGTTTAAGAGTAATGTCCTTGTGTTGATGCCTTGCAATTTGATGGGATTTCCGTTCATTAGTAGCAGTAAAAGAACCACTTTTTATTCATTAAATTATTCTAAGTGACAGGAAAAAACCCTTTCTTAAGACAAGCATATGCACAGCTGCGTTTTTTCTCATGCAGTTGGGATCACCCCTCTCAGCACATTAATATTGTATTAGAGAATGTAGATCACTTTTTCATTCTTAATTGGTACTTAAAAATTTCTCTCTAGTGAAAATACTGATTGATTTGGTGTTTAAATGAACTTGTTCATTGCAACTGCAAATATCCTGAATACTAAGTAGTTTAAAATAACTTGTCACAGTAAAAAGATAGATGGACCATGCTTGGGGAAAAAAAAAGGCAATTAAAATTAAAATTCTAACTACATAGCCACTAAACAAATAACATTATAAAGGAAATCAGGAGTAAGCCTGCCACAGTCATGTTCTATTTTTGTGTACTGCCTGCTTCAAGGAGTAAAAAAATTACAAAACTGCTAGAGAAAGTGACCAGGGTGTTAATGATAATGAAGTTTTCACTATATTTGCCCTTTCATTTCAGAGTCTCTTCAGTTTTTGTATCTGAAGTATTTTCTCTACATCCACAAGACCTACTATTTTAGGTGTTCTCCAATAAAACAAAGTGCAAGAAGGAAAGTGCAGGAAATTCTGACCTAATCATGTTATCTAGCACAATTTAAAAAAAAGAAAATAAGGAAAGTTTGGCATGGGCAATGAGTGAAGAGTTGGTTTCATAAACTTGCAATGGAACTGGAAAATTGCATATTCTGCATTCATTTTGGATGAAGTGCACTGAGAAACAGCCCCACAGACAACCTCAAGGCGGGCATTAGAAGAAACAGTCATAAAAATTACCTGTGGTTGATCTTCCCTGGCTGGCAGGAGACCGAGCACGCTGCAGATGCTGGGGACAGCAGGCAGGCAGGGGTAGAGTTGAGGCCAAGCAGGAAAGTACAGGCAGCTCCAGAGTTGCAGCCTGCCAGGCTCTGGCCCATCCCCTGGGCTCTTCATCTCTCCTTTCCAAAGCCCTGCTTAGCCCTTAGCTGAGAAGGTCTGAAGCCAAAAGTTCAACTGCCCAAAGAGGCTGGAAGTTCACTAACACCTCTTTATAGGCTGGGCAAGGAGCCCAGGGTAACTACCTGCACCTGCTGCAGGCTGTGAGGAAAATGGGCTTCAGCTGGGTCCTGCACTCAGCTGTGTCCCATTACACCCCTCAGCACTGGGCTCTAGAGATGGAATAATGCATCCTCACCTAAATATTATGTATTGGCTTAAAAGACAAAGCTTGGGGTTTAATGGAGGCTCTCTGAAGACCCAAGTGAAAATGTAAAAAGCAAGCTCATTAATACACTACAAGCTTATGGTATTTTTTTATTTTTGTTTAATGTAGTTTAATCCAATTTATCTTCTACATCCAGATTTATCACATTATTTGCCCAATAGAAGAATATACAGTCTTTATTTAACAGCCCTTGCAGGTTTCTTAAAAATTTTGTGTGCCTTATTCAAAGTCTACTAAACCAGAAATAAATGTGTAACAGTCAATAATTTGTATATTACTGTTTTTGTTTTCTCAGTGTAAAGTGCCTTTTAAAAGTCTCCAACTTTCAGGCCATGCTGAAACCCCTGATTTTTTTAAAAAAATCTTGTTGAGCTTTACACAAGATTTTACATTTGAAGGCCGAGGTTATATGTCAGTATTAAATTTTTATCATCCCTTTGCAGAAATGAATTTATTCTTAATGTGGTTCTGTGCTTTACGTTGTTTTTTCATTCCCTGCTCTGCTCAGGAGCATTGTTGATTGTTTCATCAGCAGTGGTCACAACTCAGGAGAGGAGGGTTTGGGCAAGTCAATTAACATTGCTGTAGAGCAGAGCCCAGGAGAGGAACGGACATATGGCCTGCAATGATGTGCAATTTGCTATTTTTTAATTTCTTAGTAAATAGAGTGAGCTAGAGGACATTCTTGGTCACATTAAGATGAAAGACCAACTGCAGAGCCTTACTAATCTGGCCTCACTTAAAATTCATAGATGCTTTACATGTCAACTAACCTAACCTCTTCAAAATGTACAGGAATGAGATTTTTAAAAATGGGATTCTTTTGCTATACCAAATATTTGCTTTCATTATACATTCATTAGACTGGGAGAAGTGCTAGAGGGCAGAATTTGGGCGAAGTGTTTAATGTTTATTAAAAAAATCCTTTGCTAGACACAGAAGTGTCCCAATAGGTCATCAAATTCATATCATTGTGCTGCTACAGACTGACCCATGTTTATTTCCTCATATGCATCTAATCAATTTTTATAGCTGCTCTCAAATAGTCAATTAAGAGTTCTATTAATAGTAATGAATCCGCAGCTCCAGCAGCCAGGAAATATCTGCCAGCATTTCCTTGTTGGTTTTTTTTTTTAACACAGTGAAAAAGACAAGTGCTTTTGAAGAGATGGGCACTCACAAACATAGGATTTACAGGACACCAGCACAGGTCAGCATCCCACTCTGCAAAGCCACAGGCTGCCCTTCTGGCCATCCTTTGTTACAGGTCTCCAGCACTTCCATCTTGCCTTGGGGAGTCAAAAGGAAGCGCACAGACACTCACAAATTCCCCATAAGTCCTGGGGAGAGAAAAGAGGATAAACTGTCAGAGCAGTAAACCAACACCTTTTTCGTTCTATTTCAGTCACCAATAAAAGCAGAATCCAAGAAGGGAATTAGTACAGACAAAGCCAAACACATGCAGGCTCAGGTCAGAGCAGTCTGAGGACCTTCCACATTTTACCAGGCCACAGTAGAAAAGTTTCCACATTTTATTTACCAGGTGCACACAGTGAATGAAGTAGAACACAGAGCAAGCGGCGCCTATCCGCAGTGGGTGCACTGCAGGTATAAAGCAATGCTGTTGGCAATATGGAATATTTCTTTTCCATTTTTCCATGAAAGTAAACTCCCCTAATCTGGGCTGCATTAATTCCACACAGTGCCTTTTAAATCCCTGCAGGCAGTATTGTGCTTTTTCCTCACTGTGAGGGTGGTGAGGCACTGCCTCAGGTTGCCCAGAGAAGTTGTGGATGCCCCATCCCTGGAGGAGCTCAAAGCCAGGTTGGATGGATCATTGAGCATCCTAGTTTAGTGAAAGGTGTCCCTACCCATGGCAGGAAGAACTGGATGATCTTTAAGGTCCTTTCCAGCCTAATTCATTCTATGATTCTTTTAGTAAAGCTTTTTTAACCAGCCAGCCAATCTCACTGTTTACATATGCACCCCCTTCCTCACAGTGCTACTAAAGACAGAAAAAATAAAGGTTTTGACCTTTTTGGGTTTCTTGTGCTCTCTTTCTTTTTGTGAAATTGCTCCTTCTCATGAGCTAGCAAGGGAGGCCATTGATCAAAAAGCCACAACAGCAAGATAGGACATGACAGTGGTTCTGGCAGCTGGAATATAAAATGAATCTGTCTGTCTCTAGCTGGCCAATTCAAAACCAGGTTAACAGTACCTGAAATTCATCACTATCTAATGTCTTTGAGAGATGAGACTGATGTCAGTTTAATTTAATAGGCCAGGCTGAAAAATGCGACAGTTCAATAATTGATTCATGAGTGGATTAGACATCACTGCCTCAGGGGTGGCAACATCCACCAAAGGGTGGGGATGATGGCTGGAGCACTAACAACATGAGCTGCCTCATTTTAGCCCAGTCTCCAAGCCCTGCACACCCCCCAGCCTGTGCCCACCCTGCTGCAGAGAAGGGCAGACAGGCCCATGATGGGACACACCTTGGAAATAAAAGCACAGCCCACGTTTCCTGTCAGGAGAGCAAAGGGGAATCTGCTGCTGTAGATGTCTGTAGTGAACACCCTGCGGGGAATACACCAAGGACTGCAAGGTACAGAGCTGTCAGCCAGGTGCTTTCTGCAAGGGCTGAAGTTCACTGAATAAATAAAGGGAGAAAAGTGGGATGAGAGTCCTTTTATCTCTTTCAAAGATGTTCTTGCTGCCTTTCCTCATTCCAGATAGGTGCAGTCTCCTTTCTTTATCAGAGATCTGGAATGACAGTCACCCTTGTGCTGCTGGTTCCACTTCCTTCTATTTCACCCCACATCCTCCTTTTCTGTGACAGTAGGTATTAATGTGCCATCTATTATAAAACATTTCCCAGCTAATGCTAAGAAGCCTCCAAAAACTCCCTAATATAGTCTTCAACAGTCCCACCTATGGCTGCCCTATTCCTATATCTTTATAAATAATTAGCAAACTACCTACTTGTGGAAACAGAATAATTTATTTTTTAAGCACCATCTTTTATTTGCAGGCTCTGATGTGGATATGGTAATATTTGCACAATAGTTTTCTATATTTGTTGGAAATTGTAAGCATAATCATGAAAACCTATGCTGCACTACTACTTTATGAAAAATAAATTCACCTTTATGACATATTTTTTTAAAGATTAATTCAAATTTTGCCAGAAATTAATCAAATAAACACTGTCATTTATGGTGCTCCTTAATATGTTTAACTTGGACAGAAAAACAAAGTTCCAACAGTTAAAAAATGCTCATTAAACATAGGAGAGTGGTACAAGGTAAGCGCTGTAGAGCTCTTGGCAGTCTAGGAGTTAGCAAATTAAATTTCCACCTTTGGAAAGCAGATATTTTACACGGAAAATGGGCAGAAGCTTCAGGAACCTTACAGTATTATCTGTTCTTAAAAAGTCATTTCCAAAGTCTCCATTACAGAAACATGGAATCTTTTATGCTGGAAAAGACTCCAAGATCACAGAGTTCCACCTCTGACCCAACACCTCTGGGTCAACCAGACCATCGCACTGAGTGCCACATCCAGTCATTCCGTGAACAGCTCCAGGGATGGTGACCCCACCACCTCCCTGGGAAGCCCATTCCAGTGTCTGACGACTCCTTCCGAGCACTCCTAACAACAGCCGCCAACACAGGTTTGGTTACAAGCAGCTGACTTGTCCGGAGGCATTTTTAAAATTTATTCTTCAGAGGATATTAGTGTCTCTTATATGAATATAAACCCTATATAAGTGGATGAGAGACAGGGGAAAGAAGTGGAAGAAGTTCATGAGCTTATTCTGCTTTTTATTAAATTAAGAGGAAAAAAGTAATCAGACTTGGCCAATCCTGAAGCATACAGGTCCAACATACTCAAGATAACCAAAGTATAAAAATGATCCATAACCATTATAAAAACCCTATTCTCTTTTAAAATATGCCTAGCCATTATCTCAGTTCTTTCTTCCTGGAAACAAAGCTGGCATCAGACTCAAATATGGATTAAGCTTTAACATCAGACAATGTATAAACAATAGTCATTCATTAACCCCTGTGGCTGTAATGAACCAGAACATACCAGGTATTGATTACAGAAACTTCTAAATATACAAACCCAGAACCTGTGTTGGAAACAGCACAGAAACCACACAATAGGTATAAATGAAAAAAAAAAATTCACTGGTTTGCTACACAAAGCAGGAGGTAAAGTGTTGCCATTTTAATTTCCATCATACTTTATTACCGACAATTATGACATACCTGTGTGCCCATAAATGAAGAGCTGCTATATCTAGACTTGGATTTACTGCCATAATTGAGCCAGAGCATTTTAAAGCCACCACGACTGTTATTATGATTTTACTAACCTCAGTTCTTATATTACATCAGTGCCTTAGGCTCAAGCCAGCTCAGGTTGCAACAAGTGCTCTGCAAACCCTTTGAAAATGACAATTCCTGCTCCTCAGAGCCCATAGTGCTAAGCCTAGCTAGGCAATGCCATGAAGTTTAATGGCCTTTAGGCTCCAGTTCCTTTTAAGCTGGCTGGCCAATGCCTTGATCGTTCTGTCCTTGCACATTTGAGTACTTTTTTACGTTTTTCCTGTTGTCCAAAGGAAAACAGTTTGTTGCCTAAAACATGCAAGAGTAAACCCAGGAGCTCAGGGGTTGGTTAGAGAAGTAAACCCTAAAATTAATCTCATGTGGTGATCCACCCTATCTTTAAACTGTAAAGGACAGATCCTCAGATCCTCACCCCTTGTAAACTGTCAGCATTTCACAGGAGTCCTTGGTGTAACTGTGAGCTCATCCAGGCCAGGATTTGCCTTGAGACATTTTAATTCAGCTTAAAATAGTGACTGAACAGAGCTCAGGTAAAGGCATTTTATACCTGCAATGGTATAGAAAAATATTGGTACTTGACAATATTTTGTCAAGAGCAGTGAGAAGTTACTCTGCCCTCTTACATGTACGCACTGCTTATCCTCTTAGCAAAGTAACAATCCAGACATTGTTTGTGGTTACAGAAGTTCTCCAGTTTAAATAGTGCTGTGCAGAAAGTGCAGATTAAGAGGGTTTTCAGGGCACTTCTCTCCCTCCTTCACTTGTACACACAGACCCCTGGGCACTGCTCAGGACAAAGAAAATCAAACACTTGCAGAGACTTCTAAATTTCAGCTTACCTGTGAGGCCAATTCTTTCTCAACAACTGAGTATTTACTACATTGTACTGCACACAGAGGTCTAGTCAGGCAGCAAGGACCTTATTGGTGTATATGATGTCACACATTTCCACTTTCTCTCATGTGAATTTATACACTAAAATTAATTTCTACTTCTGTTGAAACTGAGGATGCAGGAAATACACTTCAGACAAGTGGAGAACTAAAAAAAAAAACAAAATGAAAAACATTGCAGTAAAGTTTTTAAAAATCAGTATTATTTTACTAAACCAAAGGAATAAAATATGGTCAGTATAATCACAACACAGCCATTCCATAAAGGAAATATTTCCTGGTGCCTTGGCCTCATGTCAATGGCCCCATCTTGTGTCCCAGTTATTTTTAAAGCTGACTTTACACAGTAAATAAGGATGGAGGTGGGGAAGAGAAAGAGAAAAAAAACCCCATCAGGCTCCTCTTAGGAAAATAAGACTTAATTAAAAAGTCTGCCATTGCTTTGCACTTAATTAGGACTAACACAGCTGTTAATAAGCTTCTGATTGATAGTAAACTTGATGTCTGCACAGAAAACTACTTACTTGGTTCAAAGATGCTGATAGTTTCATACAGAAAAAAGATTCTGTTTTCTAATTGTGCATAATGTTAATATTTGAAACATCCTTAAGGGTGATTGTACCTATTAAAATTTCATATGTGAAATGAGAAATAAATGAATTGGTGTTGCATTTTTAAAGGATCAGATTACTGTTGATTAAAGCTTTGTCTACACTTGAAATTTCCCAGTAGAACAGCTCTACTGGTGGTTGTAATAATAGGAGAACAAGCAGAGATAGGCTGCCAGCGACTGCTATTAAAATTACAATGTCATACAGACCTGATCTTTAATGGGTTATACAAGGTTGTGCTTATAATGTGGCTGTAGCACTTAATACTGCCAACCTCGCTGCTGCTACTGGGGCTGAAATGGGGGAAAAAAGGAACAAAAATCCAGTATAGACACAGTTGGGAAGTCAGTGTTTGTCAGCAGAGCTGAGGCACAGACTGGAGTGTTTATCCAGAATGCTTCCACAAAGACTCACCCTGCCTGAGAAATTAAATATCAAGCAATAATAAGTGAAGGGGAAGGTGAAGTAGAAGGACAGAGCAAGAGAGCAAAAGATGAGTAAAATAATTTGGAAGAAAAGGAAGGAAGCATTTGGGAATGGTAAGCTTCATAGAAATAGCACAGAAGAGAAACAGGCCTCTAGAGGAAAAAGAAAAATAAGAAAATCCCATGCAATCTACTTTTAATTTTTCAATAGCACTCCTCCATGTAACAAATACAGAGAAGAGACTAAAATAAGTTCTGAGGGTTGAAAGGGAAACACAGAGAAAAGCCACATCAAAAGGAGAAACAAGAAAGGGATTTGTGGAAGAAAAAAGAAATCTTTTGACAGATGAAAAAAAAAAGTCAACTGAGGAAATGGAGGTATTGAAAAGGAGTGGAAAAAAAGAGGATAAAGGGAAAAAGGGGGATAAGGAAGAAAAAGGAAAAATACATGGAGCTTACTCTAAGAGCTCTATGTTGTTTAACGAGGTTTAGTGCTAGGAGTCACTGACAGAATGAAAGTTTCTTCTCAAGCATTCAGGAAGATGATGTTCTACTCTTCTGCAGTTCCTGCACAAGCTCAAGCATTTAGCACCTCACAGCTGCTCCCATCCCGGTAAGGTCACCTTTGAGACACTTCCAACCTGTATGCTAATTCCTCATTCCCTTCTTGGCCTGACACAAGTCACCTCTGGGCAGGAGACAGGGCATGGCCATGGATCTGACAGGCTGCTGCCTGCTCTCCTGTGAGGCCAAGAGAGCTCCAGTGCACCTCACCAAAGCATGCTGATATGTTAGGAAAATACCAGGAATAAGCGAGCCTTACACAGGGTGGTGCTGGGCGTACATCTGGTCTGGGGCAAGAAACGTGAGGAGTTGTGGGAACAGAATTGGACTGAACCAAAACAGGACAGTATACAAAATAAATCCTGGAGTGTGGAGGAAATGAGAAGTCATAAGATCAAGTGAGATCAAAGTTAATTCTGTTCGGGAGCCAGTCACAAAAGCTGTGCTCTAAACCAAGATATCTTAAAGTTGACGGAGATAGGGAATGATTTAACACTTCAGGATAGGAGAATGGATCCATGAAAAGTAAATACGTCACTCTCTAAAGGCAAATTACTCTTACTGTGTTCTGCTAGTGCTGTAAAAAAGACATAACCCTTTGATGTGAAGCAGTGCATTTCCAAGCTCCCTTGGTTTGAAAGAGCAGGGCTAGTGCAAAACATCACCATGTCTGCTGGAATTCTGAAAATGTCATCTCTCTTCCAAAAAAGTGCACTTGACAACAGAATACCAGCACTGGGCAGCGCTGTGCCCCAAGTTTGCTGCTGTGCAAGTGCAGTGATTGGGTAGGACTGTGAGTCCAGAGGTGCCCTCCAAATGACTCTCAGTAAATGAAAGGAATGAGAAGTGTCACCTGCCAGTTGACAAGGTAGTTATCCAGGCCACACTCTGACCTACCATCTTGGTGTCATAAGGACCAGAAAGCAGCTGGCACTTTGTAAAGGGTTTGAAGCACATCAAATAAAAACAGTGTGACTATTAGAACTCATAAGTGAAGTCGACTTTGCTGCTGATTGGGTGCACAACAAAAAGAGAAAAAAAACCACAACTTTCTGCTTAAAGTGAAAATCTTACTGAATTCCGTCAGGAAAATATAGAAATCTGTGGCTTAGACTCACTGCATTTTGTAGAACATACCTTTTTTTCTCCTCAACAGGCTTGACCTTGCTGTGATCTGAAAAACAGAAACTAGATCAATCCTCCCAAAAGGTGCCTGATTATACATATAGCTATGTTCTACAGCGAGAATGACAGGGATACATTACCCTTTCATTATTATATTATGTCAAAAAGCTCTTTCTTAGTTTACCGTAAATAAAACCTCTCCAAGTGTTCACATATGTACAGTAAAGATTTTGGCCCTGTAATAGAAATACTTCACAATTAAATAAAATCAAGGCTGTAATGACTGTAAGAGGAATTTCAATATTAGTTTGGCGATTAGAAGATATTTAAATAGGTGGTATTTCCTCAAACTGATATTCTCAGCACAATCTCTTGAATAAGCAATAAAACAGATTGTACTTATATTTAAGGAAATGTTTTCAACCAAAATTGTGCATAATTTGCTCACACCATGTGCCACAATGCCAGTTTATTGGCAAGACCTGTCCTTAGAGAGTGGCTTTTTCTTTAGAACAGTAAATCACACTGTAATTTACACTTATGTATAACAAACCCAAGCCAAATGGTAGCTCATCCTTTGAAAATGAAGATTAATTAACTTGTAAAGGCCATTACTCTAACACCTGTTTTATTTGGAGTTTAATCAACACACCGGAATTTCAGTAGCAAAAACCCTAGAATTCTATTGTGTTTTAAAGAACTTCTCTTATTTGTGCATTTTAATATAAGTTCTGCTCAAAAATAAGCAATTGAAAGCAACCTAAAATAGCAGTAACAAATTCCATAGACTGAAGCACTTGTGTTAAAATGCCTCAAGCAAATTTATAAGCAATTTCCTAGAATATTCTCTGAGTGTGAAGCATGCAGCTATCAGGAATCCTTATTGCAGATTCTGGCCTCATCACACAGAGGTCCCCCTACCCCCAGTGTTTGTAACAAAAGTAAAGAAAGTAAAAGCAAGTAAAACACAAAAAAATGGATTTGTGAAAGAAAATTGCCTACCTGGTATGGTGTTCTATTAGTGCAGAACAAATAAATTACATATATTTTAGACAATTCCATAATTTGTACTCTGACAAAAATACAATCAGTGGCTGTCCTCTTATAGGTTAGAAGTTCACACTGCTGTAAGATTTTCTTCAGTGCTAAAGGAAAGCTAAAGCTTTCTGATTAAAGGGTTCAGAGAAGTAAAGAGATAAAACACTTCAGGATACATTTGTCCATCTTTATATAGTTTGCTCATTTTGGCAGCAGTAATAGTTGTTTACTCTTGAGTTGTTCAAAGTCGATGGATGTCCTATGATTTCTGTCTGACTGTGAGTGAGACAGCAGACTTCAGGAGGCTTTCATTTCCCAGTTTCTGGGTGGAAGACACCAAGAACATGTCAAATTCACCCTTCTCTCCTTGGAAATATTGTTTCTGCTCTGAACTTTATGCAAGAGATACTGATCTACCTTTAGGGGAGTACAATTTTAAAAAAATAAAGACTACAATGTTATAAATACATGAAACAGGTAGGAAGAATACAGATATGAACAAAGAATCATAACAGAGAACAATTACAAAATAATATTCTAATGTAATTCTACTCTAATATATATATCATAAAATATGCAAAACTAAGATCATGAAGAAATAAAACAATTATAACAGATAACTTTAAATCTCTCCTACAGTACACAGAGACAAGCTTCTTCTCTTTAAATTTTAAATCCAATCTTTGAGACAAGACTTTTTTTGCTTTAACAAATGTAAACGACCTTTTTCTTGATTTTAATTTTCACTAACTAGGCTTCTTAATCAAAATGACAGATATTACTTCATCACAATATTCAAACACACAAGAAAATGGTATCTTCATATTATAAAAACAAGAGATGAAGACTTGTATCTTCATCTCTCACAAAAAATATATTCTTTGGTCTCTGGTCTCTTTTGTGGTTAAAATTCAACCAAGACAGGATCAGTGGTCTCCATGGGATGAAGTTCAACTTTTTGCCATTAGATTTATCTCTTCAGACAACAAGCCAAAGCTAGCAAAACAGCTGAATATTCCTTGGTACAGATCTTTAACTGATAAGAATCAGTGATTTAAGTAATAGTCATAATAATGATTTATACTTGTTGAGAAGATAAGCCTTTTTCCTCAGTACAATGCCAATTTCTTGACTTTCCAAAGTGTCATTCTCTGAAAACTCCCGCTAACACAAATAATATTCAGTGCTAAGAAGGAAAGCAGTCTGGTATTTTAAAAGGTGAAAATCCCACTCCTAAATACACAGTTAGAAACTCAAGTTTCTTAATGCCCTGGACACCTCCAATGAAAATACTGGTTCAAACAAGAGAGGGAAAAAAAATAAAATGGTACACTTAAGGAAAAGTAATCCAAAGCAGGTGTTCCTGATGCTCAGGATGATCCAACTGGCAGTTAGAGTCACCAGTCAGGAAAGCAATCTTGGAGTCACCACTTCGGTGAGAAGGTGACTAAGGAGGAATATGATTGAGATTTTACTTAGTAGTGAATGGGAGCTTTTCTGCCACATCCTGTACTCCTGGAAATAAGGGCCATCTGATGAATAGAGTGGAAGAGAATTTTAAAACAGAAAAGACAAAAATATTTATTTACTCATTAAACAGTGCATTTCTGGATCTTACAGCCATGGGCAGCTGCAGAGGCAGATGGCATCAGCATATTCAACAAGGAACCAGAGATATTCATAGACAGCAGGGCCATGATGAATGCTAACAGGATTATGTTGGAATGTGTCTTCTCACAACCTTAAGGATCATTCTGAATACTAGGGTACTAAATGAAAGGAAGTATCCAGGCTTGGTGTTACATGGGGAGAAATAGCCAGGCTTGAATATTCTCCCTAAATAGGATTTCCTGTCATCATTGTCAGAGAGAGCACTGACATAGACGATCTCACCCCATAAGTAATTTCTTACCTTCTAGGGTTTTTTTCTATTTTGATATGACTTGCTACTTAAAAGAACCATCACCATCTCTTCTTCCTCAGGGATCATTTCTGAGAAAGAGTTCTTTTCAGTGCTTTTGGGAAAGGAATTTTAGCTTTTTCTGCAAAAATAAAAAGAAAACCCAAAGAGTCAGAGGATGGCCGAGATTTTCCATTATCCCTGCTTCTCCCTCTTTCCGTACCTATCCATGTTTCTTTAGGTTACTAAGCAAATAATTGTGCATAGAAAACACTCCCATTTTATTGAGCCTAATCCATAATAGGTAGTGCAACAGCCCATGGATTCTGAAGGAACAATTCTTTTTAAACTGATCAGACATCTGTCTTCTCAGATCACACTGAATGAGCTGAAATTATTTTGCTTTTATTACCTTGGCAATTCAGTAAAGCTGGCAAATATCTGAAAATTTGGAAAGAAAGGCAAGCACATGCTCTATGCAAAGTTTATACACAACTCTGAAAACTAGATCTGTCTTGTTACTTATTTTTAAGAGATAATATTTGGCATTAATATTATTAATCTTCTGGCACTCTTTGAGCACTTCACTAACAGCAGGGATATATTTTTCTAATATTAATTAACAAGATATATTTACTAGGTAGTTTATCTAGACTGTACAGACTAGTAAACTGCAACACAGGAAAAATAGTTATTTTTCTGAGGTCACACAGTGGATCAAGCAGAGGAAAGAGGTCACAGATGAGACAGTTTCTAAGGCTCTTTCATCCATCTCATTAAACTGACAATTCTCATTTCAAACTATTTGTATTGTGTTACATGAGGACTGGTATTTAGAAAGCATTTCTTTTGTTTGAAACAGAGAGCAAAGTCACTTATGTAGCAAATGACCAAGGCATAGACACTCCCAGCCATTAGAAAGGTGGGTTTGTACTGTGCATAACAACCTCATTTGCTGCACAAGCTGATTTACATCTGCAATTATGACAACTGTGGGCATAGCTGATGACGCACATTTTAACTACCTCCTTTGCATGAACAATTATGTAGTTAAATGTGCAGCGTGCAGTGAATTGCACCCACAAAATCAGAGGCTGAGATTAGGCCTTTTTAAAAGAGCTAGGCCTTACAAAGTGCCAGATAATTGTATACCCTGTGAAAGAGAAGAGGGGGTTTATTTCATTACAGTTTTTAAGAAAATGGGACCATTTAAGTTAATTATCTGTGTTGGCTCATTTGAACACCTGTTGGGTTTAATTCACCAGCACCTGGTGCCAACTGTGGGTAACAGGCCTGGGGATCACTAATTGACAGATTATGTTGTTTATGTTTCTTTTTTTTTAATTTCAACTTTTCTTTTTCCTACTCAATTTTTAGTAAGCGAACTATAGCAGGATTCAAGATAAAAATACAGAGATAACCAGCTACTCTTGGAGAATGCAATAAAGTATTTTCCCAATGAACACATGTAACATACAAAGGTTGAAGCCTGATGAGCATCCATATTCTGTTTGTCTCACTGACATATACACCAATTTTAAAACACCAAGGAGAAGGACTGGTTGAAGTGATCATTTGCAAGAATTGTTCAGTGCATTAGTCTGGAATATTTTAAATAGATATCTTAGGGGACAATAATTCAGTTATCAATTCAGGGGGAAAAAAATTAGCTAACACCAAGAGCAGGAAACAGAACTGGGAAATTCTTGATTTATGATAATTGTACCTTGAGAATACATTAATAATTCCACTGACTAAAATGCTGTAGAGGTAAACAGAAAAACCTGCAAATTAGTTATGATACTCAGTAAATGGAAGAAAAGATGCCTGAAAATAATAAAAACCCCTCTGATACTATTGGAAAGCCAAGAGAGACAGAGAAAAATCTTGATGCGTAGAGAAGTCTCAGAGTCTAAAAGCAAGCCTAATGTAACTATGGAAATAAAAACAATAAATTGACTCTGCTCCAAACTACCCAGAACTGCCAGGGTATAGAGGTGCAAGTGCACAAAAAGATCCAAATCCAGACAGCTGAGAAAATTTAAGATGGGGATGTGAGCGCTCTAAGCAGATTTCTTCTCAGAATTGTTAGGCATCCTTAGGGAACTCCATACTTCATTGAGTCAAATTTTTCAAGTCCTCACATACTTTTGGAAATGTGTTTAAATAATTTGCAGAACAGATACACAGGCATTTTGCTGAACTAGAGTTGCAATTCAGACACAAGAGGATCTGAGCTTTAGGCATTTTTCTTCCTTGTAAAAATCAATCTGAAAAGAAACAAGAAATCTCACATGGTGTGCACATAAGTTTTATATGTTAGGGTCTTGATTTTCCTCTTCAGTCAAGCATACTCAGATACCTGTAAATTTCACCAAAAATCACAGCAATAATACAGAATTCTAAATCAGAGCTCACAATCAATATGCTCAAAAGTTCTTTTGATAGAAATAAAAATCAACACAGGAGAAGAATAAAAAAAAACTAAACCACCCCACTATCTGAAGGGAAACACCACCTTCTATCAAACCACAGCTAAGAAAATATCAAATTCTCAGGGTGAGAAGTGAACAAAATGAGATAGAATATTCTTATAGTTAAAATATATCACCATCCATACAATACATAGGTAGGAAATGGAATAGAGATTATTTCTTGAATGTAAGTTAAAATAATTGGAAATTATAATATCAAATTAAAGCATATGTATCCATAAAGATATTTATTGCAAAATTAGATTTACTCTATGTTTCACAAATATTATACTCACTGTATATGTAATGTTCTGTGCAGATAATGTAGAAATACCATTTAGTGGTAATACACTCTTCATGTTTCTTAGAAACTTAAAAATATTCTGCTATCCTGTCATCTATTTGGCTCTTACTTTTCAGCACATGTAAGAAGTTAAACGTGTCTGGAAAAGTTTTAACTGGTACAGAGATCAGCATAATCAAAACTAGTAACAGGACTGCATTAATTACTATTTCTGGTAAATAATTAATCATCAACCCTTTGCATAGCCCCCGGCCAAAACTCTATATGGTCTCAAACTGACAACACATAAACCTCCAGAGGTATCCACGAACTTGAATTGAGCTTGAGGTGATTTGTTTAGCTGCAAGAACACGGCAACTTTTAAATTAAAGTTTTTATTGTTAAAGTATTGTTCTGGAATATGAAATTGCTGCACCTATGTTTGAAATGCCAGTTTTAATCATAGAGAATGACTTGTGACTTCATAAATTTTTGGTACAGATGGTAGGGATTTCCTGGTGGGAGACTGTGGTGCCAAATGCATTTTTCTCCTGTGAAGAAGCTCATGTGTCACATGGCTCCAAGGGGTTAATTTTTTTACACACAGAATTCTCTACATGATAATGCACTTTCATGTTCCCCATCTGGCTATTGTAAAATCACAGAGGCTGTGAAGGCACAAGCTTGAAGTAGAAACTGGTGTCCTGGTTTTCAATGGTCCTGAGTATCTGCAACTCCTGCTGAAGTAAGGAGGGAGCCACAGGTGTTCCATAAGTCTGAAACCAAGGTCCTTATAGGATAATTTCAGGAGCACTTCTTTAATAATTTGGCATAGTGAGACTTTTCACTTAAGTGTCACTTGAAGTCCCCATTTCTTATTTTTATGCTCCTCTAAAAGCCTAGAGTTCTCACTAGAAACAGAAAAACATTTAGGGCTGCAATATGTAATATATGTGAAAACCAGAATGCCAGTAAAGCAACTAGGCTCTTTGGATAGAACGTGCAGATGGAATGTAGAAAGTACGGAGCAGGAGAAGACTCTCCTTCATCACCTGCCTACTGAAACTGAGGAGTAAATTTTTATTTAGGAGTGAGTTGGTGTGTGGTGCTTAGGTGCCAGTTGGGGTTAAACCATGACAGTCCTTTTTGGTGCCTGGTGTGAGGCACAGAGGGTTGAGTAATAGACAACACTAGGTGATCACCTACAGGAAAGGCTGAAGCATGAAGCCAAAATCACTGTCTGAAGCACTGTCTCATCCAGAAAATTTTCCCTTAAGGAAGTAGTTAAAACTGTTAGAAGTAGATTAGCTAGAGGTACAAATGGCTCCAGTGTATTTCCAGAGCTCATTTCTGATGGTTTCTGACCCAAGGATGTCTGTAGGCCTCAAAGTGCATTCCTGGCATGAGGGAATTCTGTCATCAGCCTATGATAACCACACCTCAACATTTAGAAACCATTCAAACTTGATGAAAAAATCTAAAATATAGTTCTGAAACCAATGCTAAAAGTTGTTGCACATTTACTGTGGAAGCGCAAATGGAAACCAATCAACCAATTTCAGTGCAAATGGAAACCAACCAATACAGGGTTGCATTTGTATGTATTCTGCAGATAAGATAGCCAGTCTACTACCTAACTCATAAAAGAAGAAAATTACTGCAAATTAAAATCTACTGTGTCTGAAATGTTGTGTAGTATGGAGAGAAGGAATGGTTTACTATGAACTATAAGAAAGTCTTGTTACGTGCAATGATGTTCATATAGAAATTAGTATCAAGCTCCATGAATAAACATGGTGAGAAGTCATGAAATCACATGGGTGGCAGTTTTCCATATCTTCATTTTCATGAAGCAAAGACAGTGTGGTACTCATAGTATGGCAGAGCTGGATGAAAATTGCCTCATTTTCTAGGCCATTGTAGAGTTACACATTTGGTTGTGGCTATTCTCCCGCACACAAGAATGCAATGAAACCTTGGGAAAAAAAAGCTTCCTGTTCAGCTCTACTCAATTAGCAGGAAGGAAGAAAGCTGCAGGCTAGTCCAGAATGGCTCTTTTGTAGAGGAAGGTGTGAAGCAAAACCAGTGCTCCATCTTGAATAGAGAGCTATTTATCCTCCCACATAGCAGAATACTTTGCAGTGATTCACAGGCATTTCTGTTTCTAAATGGTACAGAAGCCAGCTAGGGAAGAAATTAGGGTTTGTTATCATGGGTTATCTTTAAGTAGCAGCTATGTCCATTCTCTCTCCTTTAATTTCAACTACAAAATAGCACAAGTGCTCCATGAGACAGCTGAAAGTTCAGTATTCTCACAGTGACAAGATCTGCAGCCCAGCCAGCAAGCTGGGAGCTCCCAGCTTCCCTTCCAGCACTACATTTCATTTGCCTTCAGAACGGCCCTGTAGCTCAAAGTTCTTTCTTTCTTTTTTTTTTTTTAATCAAAAAAAGAAAAGGAAAAAAAAGTTTTATCACTGAATTAATCAAACCTGACCCAAACCCATATTTTCATATTATGTCAAAACCTATGGGAAACCAGGTAAAGTTGGTTTGGGCAAGGAATACAGTGTAAAGATTCTCTTAGTTAACAGGTTTATCAGAAGCCCATGGGATACAAGCAAAACATGCTGATGGATTTGAGAGCTTTGGATCAGACCCCTAACAAGTGTTATGATGCTTAGACAGCATTTGTTTAAATTTTCCAACCTACTGGATTCCACTGTGGCAATACAGCAACTTTACATACCATAAAAGTGAGAGGTACAATACAAGGGAAAGAAATTGCATCTCTTCAAAATTCAGCTATCCACTGGTTATCAAGCAATTCATTAGCTGTCATTTGGGGAACAGCATCAACTTTCAGAAGTAGTTTCAAAACTCTTTTTTCTAGGAATGAAAACCACAACTTTAAACCTCTCATTTCTACTAACAACAAGACACATTTTCAACTGAGTGCTTTAATACAGCAGAGACCTTTCTTCTTACAGTGCTATGAAATTTGTTCACAATATCATTTATGTCAATTTATTTTAAACATCAATTTTGCTTTTCAGAAAACATGTACTACTTAAAAGCTAAGAAAAATATCACAACTACTGTAATTGTGGAATTCATTGCAATGTAGTCAACACTTATTCTGTGAGAGCATTGTGTACTTACCAGCCTTGGTAACTATTTCCCAGACCAAATTTTTCAAAGCAGAGATCTTCTCTTCTTATTATTTTAAAAGCTTTTCTTCCAAGCCTTTTATAGAAAAGGTACAAGAAAATTAGGGTCAGTGAATGAATACCTGCTATTTTTCACAAAAAACTGTGTATTATGGATCACTCCGAAATCAAAAAGTTGGCAGGACTGGGAAAACTTCAGAGAGCTCTACAAAAGTGACTCAAGTTCTAAAAATGTGTCTCTCAGAGAGATTTAAAGGAAAAAGGCTATGAGGTTAAGAGGTGATTTAATCTTTGTGACTAGGTATCCACAGAGGTAAAAGGTAATTGCTATTGTATGGATTTTTTAAGTAGTAGCCAAAGGTTGACTAAGAAACAACTGAAGTACCAGCTAGGAAATATTAAACTGAACACACAGAGTATTTTACTCCCTAATTCACCCACCCAAATCCCTTGGTTAACTTCCTGCCATTGTGTGCAGTGTTTCTATCTCAGAAATAATATTTACTGCACACACTGGGTACTTATCATTTCTTTCTATTCCATGTCCAAGTAATATCTCCCATCAAACAATTCAACAAGTCTGTACTAACAACCACTACATTGCAGTAATAAAAACCATCAGTAATTCATGGGCCAATGTTTTTAGACTAGTGGGTTAATAACAGTCACAAGAACTGAAACAACAGCCACAAGACAAAACAGACCACTCTCAATTTGGGCATTGGAGTCCCAGTGAGCTGTCTTTCTAGTAACAGAGTTTAGCTCAAACAAATTGTGGATGCATTACAAGAATTACTGGATACTTTTATTCTGTAGGCTTTTATTCTGTAGATTTTTATATATCAGTCAAATTAGTCATATATAGTAGGTACTTGTATCCCTAAAGTCAACTGTACTGATGTTCAGAACTCAGCTCTAAATTCTTAAAATCTATGAAATGTCTTCAATTCTCAGTCTAGGATGCTATTCTTCATAGAATAAGAGTAAATTAAAGCAACTCTGATTCATAGAAAAATGACAGAGGTCTATAATATAATTTTACTGCTCCAAAAGACATATTTTTCAGAACAAATAAATAAAGCAGAAATACTGGGAGAAACAAAGCATAATTTTCAATTCTTCACTCTTTGTTCTGCTATTTAGATGTATCTCCTTTACCTATGTAGTGTGACTGTTGACTTGTTTGGCCTCATCAAATGTTATTTATCGGCAGAAATATGGTAATAAAAAAGACACATCAGAAAAATGTGAAAACCTACCATAAGTGTCTATATTAAGAGTACCCGTGTTCATAAAAATATACCTAAGCTGCATTCTTGTCCTGTATCTAATTTCCATTGAGTAAAATATTTGAATAAACGTGGTATCTGGATCTTCAATTTAATCTTTCTGTGTCATCTGCTTCCTTTACACTGACCGTATTCTTAACGATGTGGAAACCATTAAATAAGAAAAAAGGAAACCTGTATTAAACGAAAAACAAATGTATTCCTATAAAAAAAGAAGTGTCAATATCAGACACTTGGTATTGGGTTTCTGCCACTATGTACCAGCACGAGTATTAACCAGAAACATCAACTTTAAATGATTATTAGAGAATATACTTTGATAGTAAGTATTGATCTGTTTTAATAATCACATGGAATGGAAAACCATATCATGTGGTCTGTGTTTGCAATCAAAACTAACAAAGATTAAACTCCTAATAGATTTTACATCATACTATACATGCACAACTGACTTGCAAGAATTATATAGCAAATACTTTTGAGAAACTAACACTCCTTTTTGTGACCATTTAAAACAAACAAAAAACAAACAAAAAAAGAAGCTAACTTCATCAAATAAATTATTTGCAACAAATAATTTTTAGTCCAATTCCCAAAACACAGAAGTCAGTACTGAAAAATGTAGTTGTCACATCCTGGTGAAGGATGCCTGTCACTTTATATCAAAGCAAAACACTGTTTCATTCACGTGGTTTTAATTTTTAATGTAAAACATAAAATTAATATTTTGGTGCATTTTCTCCAAAACTTTTAATCTCAAAATGTCTTTGACAAAAATAGAGGTTTTCTTTTATCCTTCCCAACCTCCCTCAGGACTTAAATCCACATGGAACTCAATTTAAGGAACAGAAGAGGGGCAGAATGCATTCATTTCAGGACATGATACCCTAAGTATTGGCTGGTGACAATGCCCATTATTCTGCTATGCATAGATAGGGCTAAATTCTCTCCAGACTAAGGCAGTGACAGACAACAGATAACTTCAGCTGAAGAAATCTAGTTAAGTAGGTGAAACATATCACATGGCGCCTCGAAAATCTGTGAAGAAATTTTCTGTGCCTTTAGAAAGGAGCAAGAATTACCACGCTTTCTTAATAGGTTTCTTATTGCTGTAATGCAGGAAGTAATTTATTAGGCATCCCAGGTTTCTTCAGCTGCACAAAGGTTTTTGAGAACTACTGTGGGGGCCAGAGCACACCTGGAAGAATGAGGAAGAAATCCAATAGTGCAGATTGCCCAGGAAAAAGAATCCCCTGACCCTTTCCTATTAGACAGCAGCACACAGGCCACCCTCTGGGAGCGTGACAGGCAGCAGAACTCTTGCTGCTCTAATCCTTCAATGTGCTGGCACACTTTTGTATTTTAATGGATTTTCTTTTTGCTGGTTACTATTGTGGATGCTTCTATCAGTATGTGTTAAGATAGAAATTAAATGGGAAGCGTAGAATACACCTTAGATTGCACATAAAAATCCACCAGGCTGGCCTTACCACGCTGTGCAGAGAAAACTGTGCATGAACGGAGTTCTAGAGTCACCTCAGAGCTTGTGTCCCCATCTAGGTGCAGACACAGCCTGTGGTGGCAGTAACAGCCCTGGCACCAAGATGGAATATGCCATCTGCATGGACAAGGGAGCCAGGGCAGCCAGGGATTTAGCAGGGAAGCATTAGCTGGAGCCAGGAAGGGTCAAAGTGACACTGGTGGCAATAATGCCTCTAACAGTATCCTTAAGCCCATTAGAGGAGCGCCAGGAGCACAAGCCATTATTCAGGGTGGGAAGAAAAGCAATTTGCAAAAGCAGAATTAAAATCAGAAGATGATCTTATGGCTTTTGTATTACTGTTTTCAAATTAAGCAATAAAAAGGAGTGTGAATTGCATTCTATTAATTTATACACGGTGTTTTCATTCTTGGGTAGTCAACACAACAAGGGGTGAATTAATGCTACTTTGTTCTGACACTGTTGTGATTACAAAATGCTAATTTTAAGAAATATTTATATTGCTAATTAAGGAAGAAGGTCAGAAGTTCTAAGCTCCAGCTGCAATCAACACAGTTCACTGCTCTGAATTTTACAAGTTCTGAGCTATGAGTTGTGCTGATTGCAGGCACAGCTCTGGATTCTTATTAGCCAGTCAAACCACCCCAGTTCTACCAAACATTTTGTAATATACTCTACTATGTTTTACAAATCCTAGCGCTATGATGCAGACATTAATATCATTAAGTACAATAAAACTCAATCTGTACCAGCATAAATTGTGCACATGGATTTTAGCAACAAAAAAATGAATAAAAATAAAGGCAATAAAGCCATGAGCAGTTCATTGTGCTGTCACAAGAAGAAAAGTGAGCTAATTGTACAGAAAAGAAGCTGAGGTACAAAAATAAAGTGAAAAGAAAAATCAAACTAAGAAAATCCAGAACAGAGGAGGTGGTGAAACTGTGTCTGTATCCACATGTCCATGTACAAAGTCTTAGGTAGTAAAAGAACCCAGATGTATGCAACAGAAGCAAAACAATCACAGAACAGAAATAATACCCAATGTAATCATGGTTGTGGTGCTCTAAAACATTGGCATCAAAGCCTTATCGGTGGCAACTGAAAGAAGAAAAACACAAAGTGGGGAGAAAAAGCATGCAAATGCACTATGACAGAAAAACATCCCTGAAAAAAATGTGACATTTTGGTTGCATCATATGCACAGTAATGTACATCCTTTACAAGAATTCATTTTCAATTACTGGAGTACCTTTTCATATCTTTTAGCTAGTATAGGTGGGTTAAGATTTTTCAGAGAGGAGTAATTACTTTGTAGCCAAGACAAATCTTCTAAATTATTAAAGACTTCAATATAAATATCCATGTAGTCTTACAAATGTAAAGTTTCATTTCTTTCTCTTATACTAGCAAACTAATAAACTTCCAAGACACACAGTTTAGCTGTACAGGGAGTCCTGGCAGCCCTGGAACATCTCAGTTCCAGAGTTACCACAGTCAGAGGTAGACAAGAAAAGCCTTTACCCTGATTGCACAGTTTGTGCAATCCATGTCAGAACTTTACCAATAATCTGTAAATCAACTATTCCATCCTCATTTATAGAGCCTCACAACAATGAAAAAGAGAGGTCTAAACTCTCAGTTTGATTATATGGTGTTTCACTGCAATATTCTGTTATTTCCAGACTGTTTAGTGGTCCATAAATGAAATATTCAGTTTTTAATACTGAACTCTATCTTTTACCTCATTTTGCATAGAAATTTTTATTGCTTACATACAAGCAATTATAAAAGTTCACTCTTTTTGAAGATTTAGCACATAGGCTTATTTTTTATTTCAGTGCAAAATTGTAAGTACTTGTATTATAAATGGGTCTGTACATTTTATATTACTTTTACAAGCTACTTACAGCATGTACATAATGACACCTGTGCTCCAAATGTCACACTGTTGGCTGTAGTCACAGGCACTGATAACTTCATGGGCTGCCAACCAAGCAGAAAAAATAGTATTAATAATAGAAAAAAAAAACCTTTAAATGCTTAAACACAAAGCATGAAGAATGTGCTGATGTGGTATAATTTATTCCCATATGTAAAGAGGAACCAACAGCAGATGTTTAAATGAATAATGTACAGGCCTTAACAATTCATGCTGATGTGTCCTCACTTTTATCATTTAGCTGTTAAGGGGGTGGTGACATTGTGACATTAGCAGTGTGATTAAACTTAGTACTCTTCTTCTCCACAGTAAGTTATTAAAGCAGCATTCATAACACACTGACTTAAAGTACTGCAAGACACCCCATGAACTTGGTTTTCTACCAGACATAAGGATAGCACATAAGAACACAGGGTTTTTGCAAAACATGAAGTCTCTGTTTTCTTGTTCTTATCAGATGATTAACAAAATCTGTGCCAAAATACTCTCAAATAAAAATTTTCAAACCTTCTATTTCAGTCCTAGATTAAAATTCACAAATTAGAACCTATTCACGACTCACTTTATATTATTTCAGTCCATGTCAGTAAGACCCTGGTTTGGGCCATCTCAGTGAGATTTTATCTGCTGCATCATGGGACTTGTGGTTGAGTTCAGAGCCAGATCTATGGGTTTTAATTCCAGAATCAAAGGAGGTGACATACTTGGTCCCAGTAAGGAACAAAATATAAGAACCTTCACACAATGGAAGGGGAGATCAACAGTGAGTATTTTTCTTGGTGTTGTCCCACCAAATCAAAAAAGCCTGTTGAACTGTGATCTCATATTTTTTTATGTCTTAGGTATGCACCAAGCTTCAAATATCTAATTATTATGACAAGGATCTTGAAATTGTTAACTTAATAGTTTTATAATACCACAAATGGTAAATATGATTTTAAAGGAAATTCTAACCAAGAATATTGTCAAACTGGCCAAACCTGCTGTAGGCACTCATTTTTAATCAATCACTTTGACAACTTTTTCAACTATCAGTAAATCATGCTATTAACACACTGGGAAAACTTACAAAATTACACACATTTATATCCTTAAATACACATCCTACACAAAATAAAATTACCAACTCAGGAAGTTAGTATTTTCCTGAAAATAAAGTGAATAGAAAAATCAAACTAAGAAAATCCAGAAAAGAGGAGGTTGTGAAACTATGTCTGTATCCACATGTCCATCTACGAATTCTTAGGTTATAAAAGAACTCAGATGTAAGCAACAAAAGCAAAACAAAATCACAGAACAGAAATAATAACTTTTTCTTCATTACTAAACCAGTCTGATTAAATTTTGAATACCCATGAGTCTCACACAGAACAAGGGAGGATACAAAAAATGAAAATAAGACCAAAAGGAAAACCAAAGCATAGAGGGGCAAAATCTGAAAGAAAAAATGAGGAGCAACTGGGCAAGGGATGTAACTCAAAATGAAATCATCTACAAGAGTATGAGGGGTGGGAAGACAGTGAATAAAGACATTGGTGCTGTATTCAACCAAGAACACAACTGATTGATGACGCTTAGAAGGCAAATGTATTTAATGTCTTCTTGCATCAATTTTAACCAAAATGTCAAGTGCAAGCAGTAGATAGTACAATCAATATCAATGACAAAGGGGCAAGACCTCAGTCTTTTACAGAGCAGAGAAAAGTTAGCAGGTACTTGGGTTGGAAATTTTAAAATCAGCCATAACTGATAAAATTCATTCTGCAGTACTTTAAAAGTGACAAGACTTTTCAGAGCTATTAGCTCTTCAAGAGCCATTAGTGGAAGGCAGATAAAATACTTGAAAACTGTATTTTCAGGTATCTATCTGTAAGAGAGTAAAAAGCTGGCATCAAAGAATTATAGAAGTATCCCATTAACTCCCAGGAAAATACTGGAATTAAAAGGCACCTGGAAGAGAACAAAGAGGTGAGTAACAGCTATTATGAACCTGTCAGGAGCAAATCTCCACGCAGCACAGGCTGACAAGCTTTGGGGTTACAAGAGGAACATAAAATGTCCCACATTTCTATTTTAGTAAGGATTTTGATACCGTTTCCCTTAAATTATTTTGTAATCCAAATTATTGTGTTTAATGTAATAATTTAATACATTAAAATATCACAAAAGCAATGCACAGGTCCATAAAAAATGCTTCTCAGAAAACAAGTGTAACTTGTATGTTGTCAAAGTGGAAGGCTGTGTCAAGGCATGTTTTGCAGTTGTCTGTCCTCTTTAAGGAACAAGAGACTGAGAGAGAAGTGAAATAACAGATTGCTGGCAATAGGAGGATGCCTACCTGTTCTTGATATCTGTACTGGATGGGGGAGGACATAATAGTCTGAAAATGTGAGTTGCAGTTGCACCCTTTTCCTTTTCCCATGCACAATATTCCACCACCTCCCTTAGGTCAGCAAGAGCAATTACGTGGCTGCAGGTGAGTTAACTGAAACTTTATAATGAAAAAAGTGATTAGATCATGGCCTGCATGTATAAGTTTAAGCTGATTGTCAAACTGAAGGTTCAGGGCAGACAGCAGGAAAAATTTCTAGGAGGATAATGAAGCATCAGAATAGAGTGCCTGGGAAGATTATGGAGTCTCCATTACTGGTGGTCTTTAAGCGCACTTTGCACAAGTATTCATCAGAAATGACCTCGGTACAGCTGCTTCTTCCTTTGGACAGAGAAATAAATCAAACCACTCAAGGCCCCTTGCAGTGATGAGACTCTATGTTTCTGTCATGATTGGTCAATTGGAAACTATCCTGTACAGCCCCCTCACTTAAAGAATATTTAATGCTACTAGTATTTAATAAATCAGAATGTTGGAAGAACTAATTATCTTCCCCAAAAAAGGAATTCTTTTTTACTTCGGTTTGTAATGAGCAAGCTGTAAAATTTGCTGGTATAAACTGTTGAGGAAAAGACTCCACAGAATTTAAAAAATGAATGCTATGTTGAATAATGGAGTGAAGTATGTTACAGCATGCAGCATAAATCAGAAAAGGTTACAAATCTTTATGTTACGGAATGCAAAGTTTTCATTGCCTAAATAGACAAGGGAAAAGCCCTGAAAAGCATGTAAATTGGGCAGGCTACATCATCATTACTTGCTTTTGTGGTGTTGGGGGTTTTTCAGCTTCCATTTCACCATCAAATATTAATCAGTCCCATACTCTTGGGTAGTCACATTTTTGGGATGGAAATTGTCTAAAAAAAATTAGTTATTATTTATTCCCACTGTTTAGCTGGAGATTCTTATATTTTTCTTCAGCACATCAGAAGTCACAAATTAGCTCTATGTCACCAGAGAGAGGTTACCACCAGAGTGATACAGAGTTAAAAGAAGTCTTAACCAAAAATGTACTACTCATCAACTGTCCATGAAGAGCATATTTCAAAAGGTGTGAAAAAAGTCTAATTTTTTTTTAACAAGATAGGGTTTTATCCTGTTTGTAAAGCCTTATTCAAGTGTAATACATGGAGAAGTTAAATTCTTCAGCATACTTTATATGTTTTACTTTTCATATCAAAGTCTGTGAGACAATACATACATCTGAAGAGATCAGTATCTGTGAGTTCAGGAAGGAATGTCCTGATACTGAGAGGTGGCTAGAAAAAGAAGGTTTTTCTATACATATTAACAAAATTTCATCTCAGCCCCAGGCCAGTATGCACCTGCGTCGTGTACTCGTGTGCCATATGGAAGAACCTCTCTCACCAGGAGCAAGCCACGTCTGGATTTGTCCCATCATTCTGTCTGCATACCCTGCCCAAAACCAGAAAATCATAAAAATCCAGGAAGACTTTCTCACAGCCAAAAAATAGGAGGGTGTGAACCTTAGCCTGACATGGAACATTAGCTGCCTCAAGCCTGAAAGTCTAAAGTACTTAAATGTTTGTTTTAGCTGGGTTTTTTTTAATATCACATTGTGTGATGGACCTCTACTTTCCTGTAGTCACTTTAATTGCTGCTGGCCACACCAGCTTTGAGACTTGGTTCTGTGTTTTCCACTTCTCCCATTAAAGTCATCAGGAGTTGTTCTCCTCTAAAATGAGAGGAACAAGCAAAGTGAGGAAAGATCTGACCTCATTCACAGGATGGAACATAGAAAAAATACTTGCACCTTGCAGGAGAGATGACAAAGTGTGCTAGTTGCTGTTCCAAATGGGTACATAAAGCAAGGCCATGAAAAAAGAACAGCTGGCCATGGTGGTTTCTATTGATGGAAGTGGTGAATAGACTAAAAGGATGGCAAACCCGTGGAAAAGACACAAAATTTATCAATGCCTTACCTACCTCTGGCATTTTCAGGAAGAAAGGCATACACTGCCCTAAACTGAAGGGTACAGAGAAATACACGAATACGCTTCTTAAAATGACCATGAGATTATATATAAATACACAGAGCTAAGAAACAGAAAACAGTTTTGCAGTCTGGATTTATCCATTATAAATTACTGAGTTGCCCACTTCAGTATCTAAAATGTCTCTCATCCTGGAGTCTTCTATCCCAGATGGTAAATTCCTAATCCAACAATTCAGTTGTATAAGATGATGCCTACATTTCAACAGTGGCTACTACTAAACAGTAAATTAATGATGTGCAATTAACACATGATTTATAAAACATCAAAGACTATCTTCTTCAATATAAAAGAAGAGGTAAGCATATGGAACATTGTGTTTAGGTAGCAAATATTTATTAATATCAAGAGAATCCTATAATATACTTGTATTTCAATCAAATAGGCTTTTTTTCTGAATTACTAACAGATTTACTTTAAATTTAAAACATTCCTAATTTAAATATTAATTACATTTCGCAGCATCTGCTGGCTTCCTGTAACTAATGGCTCGGGACTATGCAAATGTAGATCTGCATGAACAAGGTAAGGATTTTTTTTTTTAATTGACCAAGAAATTTACTTATCATTTAAAAAAATACTCTTTTCAACTCTTTTCAGTGGCTCTTAGCTTCCAAATGATTTTTTTTCCATAATAACACCATTTAGTAACTCATTTCAAAACATAGGTATCAAAGTCAGGTCTCCCAGTAATACCTGGATATTAAAAATGGTTCTTGAAGCCAAACTGCTACAATTTTCATCTTACCTTTATGTTTAATTCCACTTCATTTACTTCATTGATGTCACTGCTTTTAACAAAAATGTTTTCCACTTTTAGATCTCTGCAAAAAATACCTGCCAAGAGAGAGTAAGAAATAAAATATTATCAGTTACAGTGAACGTATTCTGACAGAAACATTTTAAAATCTTTTGATTAATTCCTATGAGCAGTTCCCATGCATTTTATTCTAAACTAGTGGCAGCCTAACAAAAAACATCCTCCTCACTTCTTCCAGGAAGTCATACAAGAATTTAAAATTTTGAAATATTATTCCTCACCACAATCCTGTAAGAAAGGTAAAGTACATAATGGTTTAGTCTTTTAAAATCAGATCATCTGGCATTATCTAACAAAAAAAAAAGTAGAGTGCATTTACCAAATTTGCCCATATTTTCATACGTGAAATTCATTTTTACATACCAAACCAGTCAAGGGTTTTTGCTCTTTTGATGAGGGCCCAGATGAAACAAGGCCTTATAAAAGGCACCATTCCATAATGCCATATAAATGTCTGGAAAAAGAGGTAAAGGAAGGGTTCCTAAAAGTACTATATTGTAACAAAGAGTTTAATAATTTCTTTGCAAAAACCTTCAAGAATTCCAAGTCCTTCACCATCTACAAAATCTAAAGTTTTAGCTGGATAGGTTAATTCTGTTGTGGACTGTGCAGAATTGCAGTGGTTCTGTGTGGTGGATGAAAATGCTGATGATGTTCACTGAACCTTAAATGTAACATATGCTGTGAGGAGGTATCAGGAGCAATCCACTTCTGCTTTTTTACTTCCTGTAATACGCTGTGCATATAACAACTGGACTAAGTTAAAGTTATAATGCAAAGCAGTTGCAAGCTTAGAAATAATAACACAGTTATTGCCACAGCTGGTGCAGAAAGAGAAGTAAAAGAAAATGGCAGCACATATTGCATCTGTAAGAAAAATAAAGTTCTAAAAATGCATTCATGTAGTATATTTTACTTCTTCTTTACTGGATTATTTTTATCCTATGAAATAAATAATAGATAAAATATCAATCAGTAACTGTTTTTAAGTGTATGAACACTCAAAATCAGTGAACATATGGGAGAAACAGAGGAATGTAATTATAGTTTTTGTGCAGAAACGTTATTGCTGAAGCAAGGCTTTGAATGATGTGTCCTGTCTCATTTTCTGCAAAATGCCGTTTACCACAAAGCATTTTTTTTAGTTCTCCATCCTCACACAGCTCCAGTACAAGCTATGTCTGCTAATATTAATAAAAGGGAGAATGTAATTATTTTTTTCTCTCTGAGTTTAGTTTCTTCTAATGTAATAACAGTATATAATTAATTGCAATACTCCAGCTGTAGAGATGACCTAGAACCCCAATGCACTTAGTATTTTATGGACAGAGGGCAAAGGACAATCGACCAGCCACAAATATTGTCAATATTGTGTTTACCACAACAAACCCTCAAGCTTTCAAAACATATGCATTTTTAAAATGTACAAAATTACAGTGATTTTAAATCAAGGGCTAAGTATGGATTTAGCTTAAAGCCTCTTCCATTTAATGCTTTAAAAATGGCTTTTAGAAAGCCTGATTACCAACCCTTGAAACAAAGTAAAATGTAACTTTTCAGCAACTAGGAATTAAAACTGTAATATTTCAATCAAATAAGACTTCCAAACAATTCAATATCCCAAGAAAAAAATCTTACACATGCAGTCAACAGCAAATATTGTTTTACACATCCTACTGCAGTGTTTATAATACCTGCTGCCATTATAAAGTCCTGAAATCTTATCTGTCAGGTCAGCCACAAAACTTTAGGCAAAAATTTTCACTGTGGTATTCATACTGATTTGTGCATGGAACACTTTTTTTGTTCCTTATTTTTACCATACCTTATTGATAAAAACTCAAATAAATACCTAAGGAAAAATTGCTTATATCCTTCGAAGATATTTGGTTACTTTGCAAACTAACATGCAAACATATTCTCAATTATACTTTCATGAAAGAATAAGAGCCCTGAATTACACAGATTGACACAAGAGTTTGAATGTTTTCAAAACTTATGCTGCTTTAGGTTTCTTCCACAAGGGCAATGAATGAGACACAAAGATCTACCTGAAAAATTAAAATAAACATCTCCATAACTGAAAAGAGAAATTCTGTATCAAATATGACCTGGTGCTCAAACAGATACTGGAAGAGGAGAATCATCAGATAGTAAGAAAGCTAGGAATAATTTAAAGAATATCACATATCTACTTACTCTTTTCCTGAAGTTTTTTAATGGCTTATTTCTTGACAGTCTTGTGTTTCACTTCAATTATCATCCCAAGGCTGCCACCTTCTAGTTTCCTTCCAAATGGATGAATTCCATCAAAAAACAGACAATAATAAAAATTACTATTAAAAAACTTACTATATTGATTATTCATTAATATACACTAATCTGAACCTTGCAAACATATGTTCAAAAAATGTTTTCACTATCAGAGAAGCAATCTGATTTTTCCAACAAAAATATTTGCAGTATTTTCTACTCAATATGTTTCAGTCTTCATGCATATTTGCTGTAAGGCTTAGGATCAGCAGCTTGCAGAGTTTGGTACAAGTTTTCTGCTTCACTTTGAAAAGTATCATGAGCTGCCACCTGTCATTGCCTGGAATTCCTCTCCGTTTTCCATCAAATTCCCACACGATTTCTGGAAAATTCCCCTTCTGCTTCCTAGGAGTGCCCATCCACACCCCAAATCATAGGAATTTACATTATTCTTTGCAGGAGTGCATTCCACTGCTTTCAAGGAATATCCCCAGCTTTCTGGGAAATTTTCCACATATTCTACACTTTCCACAATTTTCCCCATGCCCATAACTTTGCACAAGATTTTTGGGAATTCCCCCTTTGCTTTATAAGACTTCCTTGTGCGCTTTTGGGGAATCCACAGCCAACTTCCTAGAAATTTTAAGTGTGTTGTTGAAAGTATTCACTTTGGCTGCTTTCCTCCTTTTACTACCTTCCACTTTCTAGGCTGTACCACTTGGTTTTTCAGGAAATTTCCCCTTTCTCTGCAGGGATCTTCCCCCACGTGTTTTTTTGGAAAATCTCCCTTTGTTTTCTAGGAATTCTGTCTCAACTTTCAGGAATTTACTAAGTGCTTCCTAGAAAATGTCCCAGTGTCTTCCCAGTTTCCCAGCTGCTTTCCATGCATTTTCCTACTGATTTCCAGAAATTCCACAGGTGCTCTCTAGGAAATTAGACAAAGTGAGATGGTAGTCACTGTGTAAATGCTATTGGTAAATAAAACAAAAAACAAGAAACAAAGCCACCTTCCATGAAGCCTGTGGCTTGGGAATTGCAAAAACTGCCCATAACTGAGAATGTACACATTAAAAACTGTTCTTAATGAAGTGGCAGTTCCTGAATATAATACTGAAAAACCCCAAAGCCTCCCAGGCATATTTTCTTTGAAAAGAGTGTAATTTAAGGAAACTTTCTCATGCATTTTCATAAAACTTCTGGGAGATCTAAAAGTGGATAGTGTTTAGATGCCAGTAACACATCTAGAGAGATATGACATTTTCAATTGCTGGGGCTGAATATCCAATATAATTTGATACTGCTTTTGCAGTAGTGACCAACATCTATGGCTACACGTCTTCATTTTCCTTCCTGAGACTTTGCATGTCCCCCTCCTACTCACATTTACCACATAAGTCACAAAGGCAAATAATTGGTTGCATATTCAGATATTCTAAGTCAAGGTGGCAGTTACTTTATAGCCATGTATATGAATATAAAGAAATGCATATGTAGAAGTGCTGCTGGATAGTGGAACCATTTATGCTGCTTTCCAAGATGATGCATTTAATTCTGAGATTTCAGTTTCAATGCTTTTTTCAATTTTCTTTTCAGGTGTACATGTAACAAACTCCTCCAACAAAAGCTTTTAAAGTCTTCAATTGAACAATTTTAAAGTGTTCAGTATGAAAGAGAAGAGTCTGATACAGGATAAATATGTCTCCATCAATATTAACTACTTCAGGAATGATAAGAAAATAGACTGTACATCAACGACAGTGAACTACTGAGAAATTAAAGACAACCAACTTCAAATCCAGCTTCCGTTTCAACTTTTTCACCTGCCACCTTTATAATGGTACTACCATATACACACTTTTCTACATCTAAAGGGTACCACAATTGAAAGACATCAGGTGCAAGTGGGTGGGAGAAAAACCAGAGAATTGTCCATCACATGCAAAATCTGACTCCTGAAACAAAAGCTTTATTTTCAAAACACAACACCTTTAAAGCCTGTAAACTTAATCTAATGTTTGTTAGGCTATTTGTAGGATTAATAAGTCCTTTAGAGCATGAATTTCTTCATCAGTTTAGACAGGGGTAAGAAAATATGTCTACTGGAGACATTTATGCAGACAAACCTTCTGCGAAAATTGGCTCAATCTTAAGGCATGATATCATATATGAATATCACTGTCATGTCACAATCATGACAACTTTTCAAAAAATTATGTAGTTAATCTTATTTTTTACATTACCTTGAGATAAAAAAATACTGTTAAACATCTTCAAAAATAAAGCATTTTTTAAAGTTCAGTATTTCAGGTTAATTTCTTCAACCTATTTTCTGGTGAATGGATTCTTTTAGGCAGTGAAATTTTGTGCTGTGGAATTCCTGGCCTGCCTACTGGATGGAACTGCCACCCTGTGTTTCCAGGAATTTCTTGGAAACCAGCACTTTCCATGCCCATTGAAAATAAAGTCAAGTTGCTCTTTAGGGGAAAGAGTTGAAAAATATTTTCTATGGAAGAGATTTTACTTTTTTTAATTTTTTTTTTAATTGATTGGGAAATATAATCTTTACTTTAGAGGAATGAGTACTGGTAACTGTAGAAGACGAAGAAACACCCAGTCTTGAAAACAAACCTCAAAAATACATAGCAAAGAAAATTAGTTTCAATTCCAGTCTCCTTACCTCCTCTGCCCACGCTGGATCCTCTTGTCACACACCTCCAAGTCACGTGTGACTTTTGTGGCAATGGGGACAAAAAAAAAATACAGCATTGCTTGGTTCAAATGGAGCTGAGCAAGTGGTTCATTTTATGGTCTTCTCTCCACTGCTTTCAGACATCTGTTCAATTTTATATAGTCTGTGCCCAAATTAAATTAAAACACTGAGACTGGCAGGAATGTGTCCACTGCTCAAAGAAGTGGAATAAAACCTGAGAGCTGAGGGGGTGGGTGGAACACAAAAGCCTTGTATTCTAACCACAGCTGTCTGCCACGCTGACAAGGTGCTGGATTGGCATAACACAGCATGCTGGTTTGGACAGCAGATCTGCAAAAACAAAAAACACACAGTCAAAAATGATACTTCAGCTTTTTTAGCTACAGAATCTCTGGGTGCATTCAGAAATCGAAAAAGCAAACATTTTTTTCCACCAGACAGTACAAAACTATAATAGATTCCTCCTTCAAAGCAAATGGTACACAACACATTTTCAGAGGATTTTAAAATATTTCAATAAACCTGGGAAGCTGTTGATCTGGAGCATCCAATAAAAATGAACTTTTGCTTCCAACAGGCATCATGTGAGGACATCCTTCAGCAGTGCTGCCAAAACAGGGGTAACAAAAGCAAGGATCTTTGGGTACTCTTGCAATTTCCCTGGAAAGCTGATTTACACGTGATTCCTCAAAGTCTACTTTTCTCAAACAATAAGCTGCACAAAAAGGCTCAGAGGGAGTTAAAATGCACCAAAGGAGGAAAGTTTAGCTAAACATTTCCAGGCAAGAAGGCCAGAGCTCAGCTCCTCCACAGCAGACAACAGAAGCAACCTCTGCGAGTGTTGAGGGATTAACAAACCTTTAACTCTTGGAATACCATCAAGCTACCCACCTTTATAAAAGAGACTCATCCTACCATTGCAAATGGCTACTGCAAGTGAGGCACAGGACACTGTCTCCAACTTGCTCAAGTCCTGCAGGACAGGGATCAGAAGGCTGAAATTTGGGATCATCCCTCAGCAAGCACCCGCTCCCCATGCTGAGGAGCTGCTGCCCCAAGCGGTGACAAGAGCAGCACTGCTCATCTCTGGCAAAGGGGGCTTCAGTCTCTGGAGACAGGAGGGTGTTGGCATTCCAGACAGGCAGACATCAGTGAGCTCAAAGAAGGATCCAGGCTGCAAGAAAACGGAGAACATTGGCTTAAACTGAGAGCACACAGCCTGCATTCCCACAGAAAACAAGGAGCAGGTTTTCAGCTGGCATCCTGCAAAATCTCCTCTGCTCCATTGCCTCTGATGCACCTCAGAGATAATCTCAGATGTCATTTGAACATCCTTAAGCCCTTTGGTTCCATCCTAGCCCCTCATTTCCCAGACCTAGGACTTTTCTATTTGAATGACAGATGACTTATTAGAAAACAATAGTACAAAATACTTACACGGAGACAAAAACTACTTAAGAGAATGTTCTTTTCTGATAGAGTGCTTTTATCATGAGATAACTTCTAATCTCACTCAATAGCCTACGTTTTGCAATTTACATGAAACGTGATTAATACCCTATTTCCATATTTAAGTCTCTGACAATATTAATACTCTTACTATCCTACTATCTAAGAAATTTTTAACTGTAATATGATAAAGTTATTACAGCTCTTGATTCTCGGAAATGTACCAGGGAAAAAATGTGATAACTAACACAAAAAGGAGATAAGCTTAATGATATGTAAAAATCTTTTTGTTCTCTTGAAGATGTTCTGAAAACATTAAAAAAGGGCTAAAATCCTAAATTTATCTTGCATTTTGCTTCTGAACAAAATTTTTGTATTAAAAAATTCTGACTGGAGTAAAGTCTTCTGTTGATAAATCAATAAAGGATATGGGTTTTTCTCTTTAATATTATCAATATGACAATTCAAGAAAAAGGAGAAATAACTTTTTCACAACACCTTTGCAAACCCTTTGTCTAGGCACAAGAAAATACTACAAGTTCAAAATAAATAAATCAAGAAAGCAATAAATGAAGCGGGGGGCCTACAGCTCTTTTAATCCAGATTACTGCCAATATTAAAAAAAATTAAAAAGAAAAAAGAAAAATACAGATTTTACATTAGCTTTTGATTAAGATTTTCTATTCGTGATGTTTTAATCCCCTCATGAGAGTCATGTGGTCTTTCTCAGACCCTTGTGGGTGTCAGAACCATAGGGCAAGACACCAGGCAAAGCCCAACTCATCTCTGTGTACATAACAGATTATTTTACAAGATTTTATTAATGTCTGAAACTAGAAGCTATAACATATTTAATTAACCAATTAAAGAATGAGAAAATGGCGAGGCAGACTACCCCATGGATAGATAAAAATCCCAAACACTCCAGCAGTGAATTATCTGCCTTAACCACTCAAGGTAACTATGATAAAAGTACATTTTATACAACTTAAAGCTGTACAGGAGGAGCAGATTAATACCTGTCTATTTTTGATATCATGTGACACAAACACGGAAAGAGAGGAGGAATTGTATGTGACAGCTTTCAGCACCTAGAGGCATTTCCCTATTACACTTACACTCTGCTTTCTTTTTCTTTGTGAATTGACAATGTGACCAAAGAGCAATTTGAACTTATTTTTTTTCCCAACCCACAGGTATCTGTAGGTGCTTTTGACCAGAGTTAAAGCTGTGAGTGATCCGAGAAACTGAGGGCTCACATAGATGCATGTAGCTGTTGCTGGTCAAGGTGGACATGCCAAGAGACACGGTGTCCATCAGGGATAAAAACTGGGAAATGGGAACTCCCATTTTGAACTTGCTGGTGCTGGAAAGTGAGAGCTACATGGCCAATATATCAGAATCTGACATTCTAGACCTTCTTTTGTTTCAACTCCTCCGTGATTTTTAGCATCTGCAATACCTGAACTTGATTAAAAAAAACAAAAGCAAACCAGAAACCCGGGGTTCAACTCTTTCTGATTGTTCTCTTCTACTTTTGGCATATCTGCTTCTAAAATGAGATAGAAATTAAATCTTCTCTAAGCTCCTTTGGGAGCTGAGAAGTTACATCACCCTCCTGCTACAATTTTCCTTATCTGTTAAATTACGATAACATCAGTTATCACAATTAATGTTCTAAAATATTATTACATGGCAAATGATTGGTACAGGAAGACAAGTACTGCAAGAGCTGTGAATGCACACTGAGGCCTCATCCTACAATTTTACTTACAAAAGAGCAGCACCTAGAAAAGAAAAAAACAGTCAGGATCTCATTGCAGATTGCATAAAGTAAAGGGTCAACACAAAAGGCCTGAGATATAAACCATATAAATAGTTGATCCTACTAGTTAATAAATTAATACATAACCATTTGTAAGTAGTATGTTTGTACCCTCAGTTTAAATGAGAAGGATGTAATTCCCAGAAATTGAAAGGTGAAATCCAAGGAAGCCTGTGAGAAATTCTTAGAAAGAAAAGGGTTTATTCCTCCAAAACCTGTGTAAAATTTCTACAAAATACATATAGAATGTCTTAGAAAGCAGAGGGTAAATTTCTTGAATTTGCGGGAGAAAATATCTAGGAAGCACTGAGAAAATTTCTAGAAGGCAGAGAGGAATTCCTTGAAAGCACTAGGAAAATTTTCTAGAATATGCAAAGTAAATTCCTACAAAGCACAGAGCAAAAATCTATGGAAGATACCTGCCTAGAGGGGAGATTCCTCAGAGAGCACAAAGAAAATTCACAAAACATGGGAGGTCAAATTCATAACAAGCAGACACAGAGAATTCCTGAAAACCGAGATAAATTCCTGGAAATGAAAGAGGAAATTTCCAGAAGGCACATAAGAAATTCCTGTAAATTGAGGGTAAATTATCATAATACAGCAAAGGGGGAAAAAAACCAAAACCACAAAAGAATGTGGAGAAATAATCCTGGAAATTGATGAGGAAATGTAAGTAGAAAGCAGAAGCTGTCATTTCCTAGAAAGCACAGTGCAAATATGGGCACAGTGGAAAACAGAGATGAATTCCTAAAAGCAGGCTAGGAATTCCTAAAAAGCACATGAACACTTTCCTAGAGATTCCCAGAGTCCTATGCAGCACTACAGCCCTTTAACACTTGCATCAGATTTTACCTGAGCAGGGAACAGAAGCACTGGAGTACTGGGTCAGCCGTGCCCTCAGTGACAAAACTGGAACAAGAACTTGGTAGTCCAAGCCAAGAGAAAGCCATGGCTTAGGTCAGACACTTCTGGAGACCTTCTCTCCTAGAACAACATATTTGCTTTCTTCTGCGGCCACTGAGATCAGAATCACAAAGGAGAGGAGGCAGAAGTCAGCAGTGACCTTCCTCTCGGTGTGTTGCAGGATCTCCAAGCCTGGACACAGCTAAAATCCTGCTTTCACATGTGCCCCCAAACAGCCTCCCTTGTACCAGAAAAAAGCAGCATTCTCCTCCCTTTTTTTCTCCTCTTGATTTTGTTCAGCATTTCTGTGTTATCCCTAAACTACCCTGAGGATGCATAAAAGATATAGTGAACCAGTTTATTATCAGGGATTATAATAATGAACTGGTTACTACTTAATCACCAGTTATGAGTAGCAGTCAGTAGTATTAATACAGATATCTCTAACACCTTCATCCATTAGCATCTTTTACTTGGAGTTTTAAAATACTGAAATGGGAGATTTTGAGAACCACAAGAAACAAAGGGGCACAAGATTCTTGTTAAATTTCTTTGGTTAGTAAAATAAAGGAGGAAAAAAGTACATGAGGCTCAGCATTAAATTTACTACCCTTATTATATTATAAGGAAAAAACCTGAAGGGTCTGCTGTGGAGAGTTTGGTTTGCCAGTCTGAAAAGCCTCCAGAGTTAAGAAAAAGCCTTCACTAAATAGGAAACATTCACGTCTGTGCCACTGAAGACATCTGTGCTATAAAATCTGCCGTGAAGAAGTTACAATTTCTGTTCTGTACAATCCTGATGCCTTAGTCCCTGTTACAAAGACAGATCTCCCATTGACAGCATCAGAGGGGGGAAAATGACTGCAGGATTAGATCTACATTTCGCTAGTTTTTATTTATGGCCACCTACCAACACCAACCACTTACCGCTTCTAGAACATGTCAAATTACTGCATCCAACCACAGACACTCAAATATATTCATATCAAACTGCCTGTAAAGTCAGTGAGAAGGTTCATGAATAAAGAGAAATTCTAGTGACAAGGCACAGGAATCTTAAAGCAACTCAAACTGGCTGTAAGACAAGGGAAAGTCACCCAGTGTGTGCATTTAGCACGGAGACCTTGAGTCATCAGTACAAACACACAGACAGATACATGGCAATTCTAACAACTGGTCAGCAGCAAACACTCTTTGAATTAAGAAAGCTGTCACAAAGAGATGAGAAAAGTCACCTGTGCCTTTCTTTCTTTAGTGACTTCTGAAAAGCCCACAGCAGAACTACAAGTGTGATTAAATAAATGCGGATTTCAGTTACCCCGAAGTCTGTATGGTAATTCCAGTGAAGTCAGAGTAATCACACTACATTTACACTCAGGTCAGTGGAATCAGGATCAAACCCTAAGTGACTAAAATCAACAGAGCACAGCATCTGCTAATACTACTGCCCAAAAAATCACAACAAGCCTCAGGCATGCTATTATCAGATTACACAATTTTACTGTCAGGCTGAGGAGTTTTAAGAGCAACTACAAACTGTGAAGGATTTAATTTTCACAGGCAAAGGATCTCTTCTTTCTATTAAAAGGACAATATCATGTTGTTTCTTCAAAGATAAAGCTTAGTTTTGTTCTTCTCTTGTAAAATGATAGATAGAAACATTCTTGCCCAATATTTTACGAGATAAAACATCTTTATCTGACTGGAATGTGTAGAGCATGAAAGCTGGATTTTGTTTGAGAATGCCACAGAGTGTTTGCCATGCAGAACCACAGAGATTACAAGATTACAATTACAAGTGACATAACACTGTGAAGAGATTCTGCAAATGACAGAAACAGAGGCCACAGGTTTATTTTATTCTTTTTAAGAGCAAGATATAAATTCAAAGATACAAATTGATTCATCCTTCCAGCATCAGATTGAAGCTTGTTCTCTCAATGAGGACTAATGGGATTACAAAAATTATGACGCAAGAAAACTCTAAGTAGTAAGTGGATGTGTTATGGTGTATACTTGGTACTTCTAGAAATCTGACAAAGATCGTTCTTTAACCCCACCAACACTGGAAATTTGTATAAGTTTCTAGCCTTTTCCTATTCTGATGGCAATTTCCTTTCCACAATCTTCCAAAGTTCCTCCCTTCACTCTGTGCATTTCAGAATGCTGGGCTAATTACTCCTAGTAAAGTAGACACAAAACTTCACAGCTTTCTAGATGAAACAAAAAAGTCAACAAATATACAATCTTGAATCATTTGAAACAGCCTTTTTTAGACTGCTTGCAGTTGCTAGTTAGTAAAATTTAGCAAATCAGAGGTCAAGTTTGCCGTTTTTGGCAAAATAAAACCCACAAGCACACACTAAAGGGGACATAATTTTTCACAGCTCTGATTCAAGATTCCTGGCTGCCTTTCTGCACTCGTAGTTGTCCTACTCCTTGTTTGGCAGAAATACAGGGTGAATGTTCACACTCACCAAGTGCCAAGGCAGCCTGTAATGCTTGGAAACCAGAACTGGCAGTCTTGTCAGCAAAAGGAATTTATTCTGACTTCACCAAAACTGGACCAGCCACTGAGACCCAATTCAGTAGCCACCACCAACCACTGCACTTGCAGCTCTCAGAGAAGGATCCCAAAGAGGCAGCAAACCCCCAGGACTGGGCAACACCTAATGAAATCCGTGGGAAAAGCTCAGTGTTTGGCAGCCTGGAGCAGGCCAACAGCAGCTCAGACAAGTAAAATGCAATTAATGGTTGCCTGCTGGGTTATGTTTTACATTCCTTCCTGTGCTCAGTAACTAGAATGCCCAACCTAAAGCTGTGGCTGAAAAATGTCTCAGTGCTGAGACCCACATTGTGACATTGTGGAATCTGCTAGGCAGCTATCGGCACACAGGCCTGTGAAAAGGATGGTCCATCCAATAATATTTTAAGCAAATTAATGAAAATCTTTAGGTAAGACAACCTACACTAAGTTGTTACAGAATATAATAACAACCTGTGTTGTACAGTTACAGAAAACCCTGCCATTAACATTTTTTTGGTGTATATGAATAAAACATGAATTTTAGGCCAGAAAAAAACCCCAAACTACCAAAATTTAGGGTAACCATTGAGATACACACTTACAAAATATACAAATATACACATGAATGATATAATTTCACACCCAGCATAAGTGTCATTATAGTTCAATTACATACTCTTCCTTTTTTCCAGGTTTTTGGCATTGATGTATTTTGTCTCTGTCATACTTCATAGCCATGGGAGCACTCAAGGATTATGTTAGAGGGGATAAAATATCAGAAGCCATTGCTGTCATTTATTAGGTACACTTCTAACATCTCATGGAGCTGGGCATGCCATCAGCTGCTGATAATTTTCATTTTCTTTTATTTAATATTGCTGCAAGAAAACATAGCATCTATTAATAGGAAAACAAATTTATCCCCTAACTTTTTCTGTAGGAGTTTTTTTAAAAATTTAATTCTTCTTTTTTTTCAAATCTAATTCTTCTTTTTTTCCCTCCACAAAGTAAGTTTAGTTCTGAAATTATCTTACATCTCCTGAGATGTGATCCTACATCTGCTCTGCAGGTACAATTTTATGTGAAGTACACCACAACATAAAAGACAAATCCCTAGGTTCATATCACTGGAAATGCCTCTGCCTAAAATAGTCAAATGCAAAGAAAGACCTTCATACAAGAAATATGGTTGATTGCCTGTACACATAATTTCACTGGAAAATGCACCAAAATATGAAAATTTTATCACCTATTTCAATGTGTTATTTTATGCATATCTTTACGTTGCTACGCATTTTAAAAAATACAAAATCCTAAATTACTTTTTTATCATTCATTTTGCTTAAATGTTTCACAACTTAAGCCTATCATATTACAAGGCTCTTCAGGAGACTTCAATAGTATTAAAATACTATCTTCAACTTGAAGGGCAAAATATGTGGAAAATTAAGGTCACATAATGTTTCAGAACCTAATGGAGTATGGATTTCTGCTTGGAGTACTTCAACCAGAAACCTCAGTAATCTTAAATCTGTCTCTGCTAGACATAATAAGTTTTAAATGTTTGAATGAATTTCAGGGTATATTTTTTTTTTCAGGGTATAGTTTTTGTATACCCTATAATTTCTGAGCAGGGCACAAAGCATGAAGTTCAGAATACTCAGCTGCCATAGAAGAGAAAAATCATTCAAATCAAATGCACTCTTATAGGACATTAGACAGGTGCAGGAATAGATTTTGAACCAGCAAACATGATGCTAATTTCTTGCACTAGTGTTTAAATATACATAAACACCACTGAAATAATGGGGTGTGGGGCTATGAAAACTTGGCATGCTTAAAAGTTTTGCACAACCATACACAAAAATTAATCTGCATCTGACACTTACTGCTTCACTTCTTGGGTGATTCTGATGTCATTGATTATTTCCTAAGGGTGCCCAATGAAGATAACTCACAGCATAGCACAGAACAGCCTAAAACATCTTCAGGCTAGGAGTATTTTACAGTGTGCTATAATAGATTATTTTTTTTAACACCTGACCTCTTGTGGTCAGCATCAGCCAAGAAAAGCCACCACACTGCTATTCAGCCCCCAGGAGAGCCCTGAGACAGCAGAGCTCACAGGGAAGACTGTGCTACTTCAGCCTCCCACAGCCTTCTCAGCAGCTCATGGGGGCAGCGCACCAGCAAGAAGCAGATTTCAGAGCTGTGGCCAGGTGTCAGGAATTCCTCTACCATTCCAGCTACCAAAGATCTATCTCTAACTCTTGGCTAGTAGTAAAACCATACCTTTATAAATTAATCTGAGATGCCAGATGTGGCGAAATTAATTGCCAGTGATGACTTGCTCATCTGCACAGCAGAGACCCCACCTGCATTAATCCAATTGTCCATGAAAAAGGGAGGGGACAGGAGTTGCCTTTGCCTAATCTGAACCAAATTTCATAGAAAAGAAGAATCCTACCAAGATATTTACATCAGTTACCTTGACAATCCTCCTAAAACCTGCAGACAAACCAGGAAGAAATAAACCCAAAGCCAAAGGAACACGATGGTGCTCATAATTAACTTAGATAAGCAGAAAGTGTTTCGTACACCAGTGTCACATCAAAGATTCACAATGCCACAAACAAGCTTGAGTGACCCTGAAGAGTTTATAAAATTCTTATGCAAGACACCTGAGGTGCACAGCAAACATGCATCTTCCAAAGCAAAATCCAAAATTAGTGAATCTCCAGAAATCTATACAAGAATAGAGGTTTTAGTACCATTTCTCTCAATTGTGTTCCCCATATAGAGCAGCTGTGAGAGGCCATTACCACTGAATGGGTCAAAAAACACTGTAATAAAGTCCTAAAAATCCAGAGCATTCTATATAAACCTGCCCAAGGCAAAGGTGATTCAAAACCATGGCACCAAGATCTGTAGACACCTGGTATTTCATTGAATGCTGCAAGAAATCCCATGGCACACAGTTAAGAATGACAAATTAGCACACATAATGTGTTAATCTTGGTATGTATTGAGAATTCCAGCACAGGAACCAGAATGCATCACCATTTTGTTTTCATACAGGGAATATCTGCAAAATCTTCCCTTTTTTGTTTGGTTGGTTTTTTGGGTTTTTGGGTGTTGGTTTTGTTTGTTTGGTTGGTTTTGGTTTTTTGGGTTTTTTTGTCAATCAGGTCAGGCAGACAGCATTAAAATTGTGCTTTAATACATTAGGAACAATGCATTGAATTTGATGCCAAAATTATGTGGTGACTACAAGCATGATTTTTAGCAGTCATTTAACACCTATTCCAGAATGGTCCAACTGTTGTTACTTAGATACATCATAAAAAATTCACGAACATAAACTCCAAAAATAAATCTAAATGTTTAAAAAAAATAAACTAAATTTCCAGCAGCCAGTCAGAAATGCATAGAATCTGTTTGTTAAACATTTTGAACCATCTACTGCATCATTTAGTTCACCCACAAGGTGGCATCTTTATTCTACATTTCCTTTGTTAATAGCCTAGAGAGGATCAAGCTATCCTTTACAAAAGGTGCTGTGACCTCAGATGGAAAGTGGAGGCCACTGTACCAAGACTTGCTAGAATTTATATTCAGAAATCATCAATATTTCTTCCTTTCACATCAAAAGTTTACTGATTTTACTACTGAGATGGAGATCAATTTGCAAGTCAAGGCATCCAGTTCAACACTTTTCCCATAGTAAACATAAAAGAGAAAGTGCTTTAGACATGATTGCAGAAAAATCTCTTGGTATTCTGTGTACTGATACTTGGTATTGTCAGTATTAAAGCTTTCATAATGAAAACTCTATAACATATATAAAGCTAGCTTTAAATGTAAAGCCAGCCTTAAACCTGTCTGATACCAATCAAAATAGTTCAGTCACTCAGTACTTACACACAAAAATCTCAATTTTAAAAGCTATCTAAGGTTTATCATTAAAAAATTAAATCATCAGCTAAACATAGGCCTGTCAAAAAAAAAAGGCATTCTATGCTGCATGAAGTCACATACCAGTACATAGATTACATAGGTAAACAGCTATGTCATTATGTACTTAAAATGAATTATAAAATTGCAAGTAATTACAGATTTCAATGGGTCTCTGAAATGCACTAAAGGTAACACTAATTAAACATTATTTTTCTACGTGACAGTAAGGCAGAATTTAATGCAAAGTCACAAATGAGGTAATTCTATTAAGTAGAAGGAAAAGGTAAGCAACCAAATATGCCTTTCTCCCCAGAAGTTATGTTAACCCTGCTGTCATCTTTTCAATGCTGTTCTTTTGTGTTCGCTTTTCTGTCACAATCAAATATATGTATTCCCTAATTCCATACTTTGTTATCATGAACTGGGTAGGTACCAATTTCTCTTTTACATTAAATCTAAAAGCTCCCAGGAACACGTGGTTGAGTGCACACAAACACATGCTCAGCTATCTACTTTATGCAAAAATCTCAAAATAACATCTATAATCTAAAAGACTGGCTCTCAAGGATTGGAAAGGGGGAAAAGGGTACAGAAAACTGTTCCTAGGATCTTCCAGAGTATTCCACATTGGTGTATTTTTACTAAAGATATTCCTTGAAAAATGAAAGCTCAGTGGTACTAAATTAGACAACACTCATTTTCACTGCCATCAACATGCAGTTTGAACAGTCATAAAGTGCAGAAATCTATCAAAATTTAAGAATACAAACAGAGGCATGTGAATCACATGCTTTGTTGTAAGATAGTTATTCACTGAAGAGAGATGCCATGAGTAAAAGTTAATTCTTACTGTTACTTTACTTTTCCCATCCAATACAACTGTCTATATTCCTCCTTAAAGTTTGCCTGCCATCAAATTTAATGCACTTCTTCCAAACTTCTTCAGCTGGAAGGCCCCTAAAAGTTTTTCAGTTACAACACAATCTATTGCAGAATTTTTGCATAGACTTCTGTACAAAGAATATGGAGTGGTTTCCATTGTTAAAAAACTAATATAAGGGAAATAAGATATGCAGGTAAAAACCATCCTCTTACATAAATATTTATCTTAGTAGGCATTGGGCTGTGGCAATGGAATAGCCTCCAATAAAATATATGTGCCTGTTGTGACAGCTCATTAAAGACTTGTTCTGATATAATTCCCTACCTTCCCTCCAAACTTCTGGTTTGCAGATAATACATGAAAAGAGAAATCATCTAAAAAATCCAATTGTAACCTTTCTATACCTACTTGCTAAAAACATGAGAAATTAGACAAGTTCAAATTAAGACTTTTCTGCCTTGGCTAAGGAAGCAGAGGAAAACATTGTTTCAGTGCAAAGCAGCCAACAAACATGGAAACACCAAAATGAAAACATCTCACAAACAAAAAGTCCATTTGGTTGGTTTCCTGGTACATACAGGAGCATGAAAAAATTATCAGCTGTGTTGTAACCTCATAAATAGTAACTTTAGCTTGATTTTGTAATTGATTATTTTAGGAAAATTTAGGGGGAAAATCAATATCTGGCAAATGTATGAGCTGGACTAAAATGAGAACAGAAGAAAGAAAGTTTTGTTATGTGTGCATATGCCCCATATGTCCTACCATGGTCAACAGAGAGGGAGTTATTTGAAAGAAGGGCTTATTGAATTTATTTTTCTTAGCTACACACGAGTTCACCTCCTGAGTATTTTAAGGTGGACTTCAAACCGTTCTGCCACCATAAATGAAGGTGAAGGTTGCAATGTGATGCATGTAGCTATCACAAATCAAGGAAAGATAAGTAATGAAGACCCTTTAAAGCTGAAGGAAAGGTCCTTTGCCACAGAGATAAACAAGTGTAGTAAGGGCAATTATCTGGCTTGAAAACTGATCTATGTTAAACAGGAGTGTAACAAAATATTCTATATTTTAGTGATACAAAACAGGATAAAGACAATACTCTCCTCACCCTTCCACTGTAGCTTCTACCTGGCACAATCTGAATGATCAAGTCCAATTCCAAGCAGGGCAGGCAACCACACAAAGGATGCTTATTTCGAAAAAATCCAGAAAATATCTGTTTAAAACTATATTAAATACTCAATATATTCTGTTTCAATATCATTTCTGCAGTTGGCATCTTGCCCAGAGCTCTGAGAGCAGGTGTCCCCAATTTCAGCGATGGGTCCAATGTGGATCCATCCATCCTGCATGTACTTCTGAGCATTAATGCATAACAGCATCATTTGTTATCTGTTGCTAATTAGTACCTCTAATGAAAAATGCTTGACACAAAATAGGCTGCTTCTCCAGGTGAAGACATTTCAATGTCTAGAGAAATTAAGTGGTGTACAAAACCTACAGTTTTCCTCCCAACTGTATTACATATTAGGCTATGAGGAACACTTTTCCCACACCTAAAAAAAAAAAGAAAAAAAAATTAATTGTTTCCCTTCCTAGCAAATTGAAAGCACATACAAATTCCCTTTTCTGTTTTGTTGAAGTATAAAAAAGAAAACCACTCCTTTTGGGCAATTACTTCTCATGCAAGGAATGGAGACCAGAAGATTCTGCTCACCTTGTGGACCAAAGCTAACATAGAAAAAATTGCTTTGGAAGTCTTACAGCTTATGTAAAAATGTAAAATGTATTATCAAGGTAACAACTACCATGTACTGTAAAAATTATAGAATGATAGAACAGGTTTCTTCTTTTCTGTCCCCTCAATATTGCCAAACATATGAAGCACATTCCTTGATAAGAACTATATTCAAGAATCATAAAAACCATTAGTTCTCAATTCACCTGTCTGCTCTTGTCTAAAGAGATCACAGTCATTCTCAGCAGCACTTTTAATGAATACCCACCTTATTTTTATAAAGATATATGACATTTTTCCTGATTAGGATGGCCTTGCTAAATAGATACAAAAATAATTATTTAGAGGATGTGTTCACTCTGGAGGAGCAGCAAATGTTCTTTCAAAAACTGTTCTACATGCAGAGTTTAAATTTCATGCCATGTGATGTTCTAACAAAGCATATCTGCAAAATACAGAAATGCTCTTCCATTGCTGAGAAAAACTCTTTGAACCCTCAGTTAAAATTCTAGAGGATAGAACAAACAAGATATGCAGGTGTGCATTTAAATGGCACACTACGTTACTGCAGTTTTATAAGAGTATTAATTTATTAAATATTTAATTTACATCTTTTTCTTTTCACTTTAGCATTAATTACCAGTAATTAACACCTGACCAGTGTCAGGCACTGCATCAACAATCTTCTTATGAGTTAAGGAGTTAAAAGCATTTGGTACATGGCAACCTAATGGACAGACAATTGAAATGAACCTGGTCTTACTTCACCAAATTTAGGGGGTTTATTATATATTCATTAAGTGAAACCATTCTCCAATACAAACAGGACAACTCTACCACCATTACAGGCATCACAGTCCTGCAGGACAAGATTAAATTTCAAGCACCCTCTCACAGAAATCTAAGATGATCCTCTCCAAAATACAGTGATGTGGATGAACACATTTCAAATCTGACATGACAGAACTTACAGTCAACTTACAAATAATGAAAATCTCTTGGATTTCAGAGATCATGTTTTCTTAGGCATTCCAAGAAAGATAATTTATACCTTGTGATGGTTCAGCAAAACAAATAAAATAAAAAAGCCCAGGCAAAAATATGAGACCTGACCCATCTCCTAGACCAAGTGACCAATATTTATTTACTTGAATATGACTTAAAATTATCAAATATCAAAATCCTAAAGTTACTGATATTTTTTGTGCTTGTGTTTCAGCTCAGCTTCTATGTTCAGCACAGTAAAACCTCAGTTTAGGTTGGCATGTGAGAACACTGACAACTTTTAATGTTAAAAAAGGTGCAGCTGTTAAAGGAGACTTTGCACAAGACAAAAGTATTCTTGTCCAGCATTCATGGCTGCTCCACAGTGTGCTTGGCACAGCAGGTTGGAATTACTAACATGAGATCCAACACTGGGAATCTCAGGAACCTGCAACTTCAGCAACTTCTCATTCATCTACTGATCCCCCAAAATGTTTGGGATTTACCTTAAACTAAGAAATGCTATTCCAAACCTTCAGATAAACAATACTCCACTGAGCACCCAGCAATAGTTATGGAAATATGAACTATGAAAAAGTGACATAACACAAATTATCTGGAAGCAATTAGCATTTGCTAGTTTTAAACACAACTGAGTGCTCTAATGCTAAAAGAAAAAGTACAGGAAACACCAGAGGAGCCTATCCTTTAAAAGATATTTGCATAAGAAATGGCAGTGGGAAAAACTTTACACTCCATCTCCCTCCTGCCTTAAGTATCTTATTCCACCAAGTGTATCAGCAAAGCTGCCATGAGCAGATGCTAACACTGTAATTAATTCTCAGGACCCTTTTGTTTTACTACAGGGAACAAACGTGAAATAGTTGGGTGAACTAAATTGAGCATCAAGTACATTCAGTTGCTGATGGCAAATTGATTTTTTCACAGCAGGCTATCAGTTCAATTTCAGACAAGCATTTCATTAAGACACAGCATACATAACTCCTTATAACTTTGAACTACCTTCAGCACAGCACTAGGATCAAAGAACAATCAAGTCTTTGAGACTATGCTTAAAATAAAAAATGGGTGCTTGACACCATGTTCTCCAGACAGAGGAAAGCAAAAAATCAAACTCCAAAAGCTTGCTTGTGCAGCATTTAAGTTGGCTAACATAACTGGCATGAACTCTTGCATGGCAATTTCTATATGAATCTCTCAGTTTTTTTCTTAAAACACCTGATGTCAGCTTTAGATGAAAACCCACACAATACCTGTTTTTTCCAAGTGGTTTGCTGCAGCAGTGCTCATCTGACAATTAGGCAGTGAGGACAGCTGACTTTGCAGCACAGCACAACATGGAGAGATATTCTCCCTAGTGCCTGGCAGGCAGGTAGGTCATTCCTCTGCACCCTTCCTGAAGCTTGTTGTGAGGATGGAAGCAGCTATCAAGCAATATTAGGAAAAAGAGGGGACTCTGAGCAATGCTATTCACACAGTCTAAACCCCAATATGACTTCTCTCCAACTCATCCCACCACAAGGACTACAATCTACAGCATCATCTGATTCAAAGCAGGAGCCTGGGAGAAATCTGGGCAGTATAAGTGAAAGCAAAAAATGCAGAAAACAGAATTGCTACAAACTGATCCTGAATTTTTACATCTGCTTAGACAGTTAAATATGTTAATTATTCAGTTTGGTTCTCATTTGGGTTCTGCAGTGACTAAAGTTGTTCCAAATTAGTAAAACTTGAAACTAACAAACAGCTCATGCTGAGTTCCTGTTCAAGGAAAGAAAATAAAAAAGTTCAAGTTAGTATTTCCTCCAAGTTCAGTTCAATTAGCTGTACTTACTTAAAAAACAGTGAGGGAAATGCTGCCTTGTTTGGTGTTTTTGCTTTAACCCTTTAGACAGGGTTACTGGGCCTCTACTTAATGAGAATTTTTAGTTGAAAGCTCAGCCTGTAAATGCTTTCCAGCTTGCTGCCAGAAATGATGCTGAACTCTATACAGCAACAGAAGCTGCCAAAACATCTTTCTTTTCAATTCACATCCTGTCCTACTCATCCCATGGAGCCTTATCTCACACATGCCAAAACTTCCTATTCCCTCTTCCATTCTCACTCTGACCTTCCATCACCTCATCTGGCACTCTGCTGCATCTTTGTGGGCTCCACACAGTCATTCCTGGGATGCTTTTTCTCTCCAGCTCCTCCCTTAGCTCTATCTCTGATCCAGTATTTCCCAGTGCTTCGTTCCTATTTGTTCTCATTCACCTTCTTGGTATTCTCTCTAAAATCATCTAGATTCCAAACCCGGGGGGGGAATATCAGAGATATTGGTCATCCTCGTTGTGCCAGTTTAAACCTGAACCTGCAAAGATTTAGTAGATCCCACAATCCCACACCAAAATGAGTGACAGGGAGTAGGTACATTTAAAATGATCAGCTGTAAAATAAATATTTGAAACAGTCCTGTAAGCAAAACATAAGTATTTCGTTTAAGAGGCCCAAATTAGGACCTGCTGGCAGATCACTGTTGATTTATAATTGCAGCGGAGTTTAATTTTTCAGAGTTGGCATAAAAATATCTAAAATTTTTAACAAAGAGTTTTAGATGGTTTGTTTGGTTCATTTTAGCTCAAGCTAATTATTCTGTGTACTTGACTGTTTTTTAAAAATGCAAATCTGATGCACAAAAATATGGCAAAATGGGGAAATTCATTACTTTTTCCATATGAAGCAGTTCGGGCAAATATCTAGCTGTATGTAAAAACGTCAAAAAATGCAGCTAATAAATCACAACCAGAGTTTCCGCAGCTCTGTTACAGTTGCTTAAGATGATGAAACAAAACACTTACTTTAATTGGTTGTTCCTTGTTCTTTCTACACAGTGCTGTTTTCCCTGAGAGATTTCAAATGATAAGTCACTGGAAATTAGGAAGAGAATTAGTCCATTATTCTGCAGCAATGACACAATGATTAATTATATTAACTTACTGCCCCTTCTGCTTTCAAACCCTACAGTCATAAAATTAGTTTTGTTCAATATTCCAGAAGGGATATGAAAATTAAATTTACACAATTTAACAAAGTCCTGCAGGAAAGCCATGCTCATCTAAGATAGTAGATGGATGGATCCTCTAATTTACAATAATATGCAGATGGCACACCTACCCCTTACAGAGCAATGTGCAGATAAGGAAGCTTCCCAAATGGCACAGAAAAAGACTGTGAAAGGACATAGGTGGAAATAGATCAGGCAAGTCTGAGCTTTTGCATCCTCCTGGAAAGCACTCAAAAACTTTTCACTGTAATTCCCCCTATAGTTAATAGTTATAATTTCTTTTCTCTGGTTCTTTTTAAACCACATAATATTTTGGACACCCTGAGCATTTTCTGTGCCCTAGTGAATATGAAATAAATGAAAGGCTATTAGGGTCTAGGGAGGCAGATGGTGAATTAAAATCACCACCACACCAACTCAAATCCCCAAACTCCCATGTTTCTGGTAAATAATGCATTTCAGGAAGAGCATATTACTTTTGAGGAATAACGCATCTGCCACATTTTCAATGCTGGGAAACACTCAGATGCAATCCTACCTTCTCACTGCACGTCTTTTGCATGATGTAATGGTACATAATTTAAAAATTTTTTGCTTTTCATTAATTGACCCTTTTTTCCCTCAATAATTATGAATAATATCAGAGATCTGGAACACTAAGTATATATCTTAATCCCAGAAGAGCTATGCAAGAGAGCCAGACTCAGCAGCTAACCTTTGTGCCTTAGCCCTGACATGGACACTGCTTACTGGTTTCAGAGTATCAAAATAAACTGACTGCAAACCTTCTTTAAATGAATAATACAAAGCAAAACAAAGCTTCTGTGTGAAGAATGCAAAGGCCTTGTAGGATCAAGGTCTGTACAATTATGGAGAAGATTTGATCAAGGAATCTGAATGTTTGTACTGCCATATAATCAGGACATTGCTACATTATTGGGAAAGAGGGGGGAAAGTAACAGTAAAGTAAAAGGACTTAATTATGTCTTGATTTAAGAAAGTGTCATTTCATATTGCCAACATGCTGTGCTTCAGTCAAGTAACTCTTAGATGACCTCTTCTGCAATATCTGGATAAACTGGATTATTATGGGCAAACAGAGAAAGCCAGCAATGCACATTACCCGATAATAATTTTATCAAAATTAAACCCTGTACTTTATTGAAAATTCAAGTCATAACGAAAACAGACAGACTGTTAAATATGAGAGAATACCAAAATCTTCAGCTGGTAAGCCAGAAAAATCTAGATACTTACAATTTAATAATTGTAAGATAAATTAACTCTCTACTTTTTAACTCATTTAAAACAAACACCATGACCAATAAATCACATTTGACATGTAAGTAAACTCAGAACCATCCAGGAAATCTACCCATGATTCACAAGGACTGGAGGCACAAGGCTGTCCCTGCACACAGGAGACATCCTGCAGGTGAATCCATGCCTAGTGTCATGTATTTGTTCATCCTGTTTATTCACAAAATTCTGCAGGACAAGTGGAACAGTAAGAGATACTCCATAATTCTTGGCATTGGAATTATTAAGACCCAGATAAATTTATTTTAGAAAAAAACCCAACAAAACAATACTCTTAAAGAGGTGCTTCTAATAAATTTAAGTACTATTCTTAAATTATAACATTCATTAGGAACATGGCATATAAGGTACTTCAGCTAATTACATTTATTTCCCCGAAGTTAATCACCACTGGAGAGGCAGCAAACATTACATCAGTGCTTGTGCCTGCAGTCAGCTCCCAGCCCAAGGGGCAGCACCTCTGGGGATCAGCACATTAGAAGCTACCTTCATGGAGTAGCTATCTATTTCCTCTTCTAAATCTTCCAATATTCTTTCCGGGCCAAAAATGTCATTTTTCCTTCATAGGTGCCAATGCCCGAAGTACCTGACTGAAATAGATATGATTTTCCAGTTAAAAAAAAAAAAACAGGAAAAAAAAATTTAAAGGTTCTATATTTTAAAAATGCTTTTATTCTGCTCACTACACATTATGAAATATGAATCTAAAGGTGCTGCAATATCCTCCAGTTACCTCAGGGCACTGTCTTCCAGCACTTGCTGACTGGAATTGGCTCACCCCAGTGGCCTCTCCCACTGTGTTTTTAAGAGCTTGGCATCTCCTACCAAAGCCACCACTGACTCCCCAGATTTGCCTCAGAAAAAAATAGTCCTAAAGAAAAGAAGTTTAAAAAAACAGGCTTAAAGACATTCTCCCCAACTCATCATATTACCATCTTACCCAGGACTTTGAAACCACTATAATTCAAACAGATAGGCCACCTTGCCAAAAATTCTGTTTGATCTCAGATATTCACCCATTTAGGAGCTGTGCTTTTAGGGACTCAGGCAACAGATGCGTCCATTTCTCCAGGTAGGTTATTGTGCATTCTGTGTATGCCTCCATAGTTGACACTATTTTTTTTTCTGAAGAAAGATTATTAAATTCCTAGACATAAATATATTGGGATGTGTTTGCCAGCCCTGAAATAACCTGAAAACAGGTGAAAATGGCTCCTGTGGTGATTAGGGAGAAAATGGGATTTTCCCTGATTTGCATGCTATTTCATGGCATTCCCACTAAAATTCCCACTTCTGCTCTTGTTTCTTTAGTGGTATTGACTTTTTCTTCGCATGGAATGAGCTTTAGGGACGTGTCCCCATTTACAGTTCTACAATGACTTGGGCACAGCACCTCCAATTCTGTTTCTGGCTTGTGACCACAAGTACCAATGCTAAGAGAGCTTTTGCAAAGGCTTATTTAATAAAAAGCAATGCCTTTCAGGCAAAAAGGCAACTTAGAAAAAAAAATAAGAAAGGAATGTTATAAGTATACTTCAATTCCTCAGCGTATGCTATCCCTGAGAGTTTGGGGAGAGCCCTACTACTTAAGCCATCTCTCTCTTGTCCTTCCAGGCATCCTTTCTAAATTACTTCAGTTTCAGTCTGAGAAAAAAAATACATCACAGCAAGTGTAGCCTGAGGTGACAGTGAGTGACTCAGGTACCTCTGAGAAAAGGCCACTTCCAGTGGAAGAGGTCACACATCACATGCCAGCTACATAAAAAAAAATTGCTTGTTTGACCACTGTGGCTTGTGAATCAAGAGCAACACGGGCTCCTCTAAGACCCTCACATTGCAGATTCATGTTCCAACCCACAGCTGCCAAACAAGGGCATTATTCCTGGCATGTTGTCCCAGCCCAGGAAAGCAGGCCAAGAGCCAGCTCCCACAGCCACCCGGGGCAGGAGTGGAAGAAATTTTTACAGGCTGGGTGATGACAAGGATGTGTAATCTCACCCAAGCAGGGCTGTTCCCAGGGCAATTTGCCCCAGCTGTCTGCTGGCTAACTGCCTCTGGGGCTCAACTGCACATGTACAGTCTGCAGGCTCTTTCACAAGCTCTATTCAGATCTGAGAATATAACCATTCTGATATAACCTTTTCCAGCCCTCCTGGTGGTTGCTCCCAGCCTGCCTGTGCTGTAATTCACCTTCATTTTGTCTGGGTTGAGCTGACCTGGCTCGTACAGGTCTGTTCTTTGTTTGTTCAATTGGTAGCCTGCACAGAGGAGACACACTGCATTGTCTCTGTGTCCTTCCACTGAAAGGTTCAAGTCAAAATTGTCTGTGTACCTTGCCAGAAACTTAAGACCAACAAAAGTAAACAGTCCTGTCAAATAAAGGGCATCAGTTAGGAGAATAAGAATTCAGTATTATGACAACAGAACAACAATAGTGAGGCTAAAAGACAAAACACATCAAAACCTCACACAGAAAATGATACTTGCTCATTCTCTTCATTTTCTAGTTCAAAATGTTAAGCACAAGTAAAAGCCACATATGAAGAAAGGAACCACTGTGAAAGCTGCTGTGCTTCTGTCAGTCAGTACAACACAATCTTGACCTTCATGCCACAATATTAAGCCATAGTTCTTGAAAGGAGGCATTGTTTCAAAAGCCAGGCATTTTCTTAAGGGTGAGAAATGCCTGTTAAAGACTAGGTTGAAACCCCTGAGGTCAGATTACGCTTGACATGTGACATCTAAACTTCTTTATCTGAAAGGGAAATTTAGAAAGCTCTGCCTGCTCTGTGCTACTTAGCTGTGCTTTGAACAGAATCCAGCATAAGTGTACTAACAGAAAGACCATGGGAAAGCTTTAGATAGGGCTTTAGATATCCTTGATATTTATCTAAATATTATCCTGTGATGTGTGAGTACTCCTGCTTCTCTTCTTTGGGCCTAAAGAGAGTTATTTCTGTTTTGGATTGGTCTGGCATGAAATACACAGAAGTACCACCAGCCACCCTGTCCCAGCAACACCTGAGGAAATCAGTTCCCTGAGATGGAAAATTGTCTTTTTATCATACAGTAGTGTGATTCTAGTAAGAGCCTAAACATGGATGCGCATAAGCTTTTAGTTCAATAGACACAATATGCAGAATAGGCTTAATGAGTGCCAGTATCTTCAATAGCCCTGACAGTGATAATTTGGTATTAAGAGCTGCAGTGTCACTGGCAGCAGGTGAAATTTGGGAAGCATGCTTTGGGCAGAGACCCCCAGCAATAAACAGTGGATGAAAGACCAGACATGACCCAGCAGAGTGAGCTCCCAGGCCAGAAACCCAACCCTGTTCTGGGCAGCATCCAGAGCACTGCGGGCAGCAGGTGAGGGAGGCGATTCTGCCCCTCTGCTCTGGTGAGACCCCCTGCACTGCTGCACCCAGCTCTGGGGTCCCCAGCACAGCAAGGACATGGAGCTGTGGGAGCCAGTCCAGAGGAGGCCACCAAATTTATCTGAGGGATGGAGAATTTCTCCTGTGTGGAAAGGCTGAGAGAGTTGGGTTTGTTCAGTCTGGAGCAGAGGAAGCTCCAGGGTTGCTCTAACTGTGGCCTACTCATACCTGAAGGGAGCTACAAGAGAAGAACTGATCGCATGAACGTGTAGTGGCAGGACAAGGGGGAACGATTTCAAACTGAGAGTAGATTTAGATTGGATATCAGGAAGAAATTCTTACCTCTGAGGGTGGTGATGCCCTGGCACAGGCTGCCTGAGAAGCTGTGGATGCCCCATCCTTTCAAGGCCAGGTTGGATGGGGCGTGAGCAGCCTGGTCTGGTGGAAGGTGTCCCTACTCCTGGTAGGGGGATGGAAACTCGGTGATCTTTAAGGTCCCTCCCAAACCAAATCGTTCTATCATTCTATTAAATGCTTAACAAAGTTTGGGGTTTTTTTAGCCAACCTGACTTCTCAGATCCTGAGAAGCGCTCGTATTCATTTCCCAGTTCAAGTTCATCGGCGCAGCAAGGGGCCAAGGGCAGCACCACAGGAAAGCACCGAGGTGTCTCCTGCTCCTTCCACAACGATTCCACGGTCGTCCCTTCATCCCTTCAGCAATCGGCATCCTGGAGCTCCATCTGCTGGTGCCGCGGGACCGGCCTGCAGGGGAGGAGGGGGAGCCGGCATGGGGAGACACACTCGGGGTGAGGGGAGCCTGACCCGGGACACGCTCGGGATGAGGGGACACATTCGAGATGAGTGGAGCCTGGCCCGGGACACGCTTGGGATGAGGGCACCTTGCTCGGGACACGCCCGGGATGAGGGGACACGCTCGGGATGAAGAGAGCCTGGCCCGGGACACGCACGGGATGAGGGGAGCCTGGCTCGGGACACGCTCGGGATGAGGGGAGCCTGGCCCGGGACACGCTCGGGATGAGGGGAGCCTGGCCCGGGACACGCTCGGGATGAGGGGAGCCTGGCCCGGGACACGCTCGGGATGAGGGGAGCCTGGCCCGGGACACGCTCGGGATGAGGGGAGCCTGGCCCGGGACATGCTCGGGATGAGGGGAGCCTGGCCCGGGACATGCCCGCGATGAGGGGAGCCTGGCCCGGGACATGCCCGCGATGAGGGGAGCCTGTCCAGGCATTGCCAGGTTGGCAGGACCGTCCCTGGGGAGCTGCAGGGTCACACCATGCCCTGCAGAGCCACAGCACCGCCCGGTCCCCAGCCCATCCCGCTCTAGCTGGAGTGCCCCAGGATGGTTTGGCTGTGGAAGGTCTCGAGTTCCTTCAAATGAGCTCAGAAGTCATTGAGAGTCCTCAGCGACTTCCAAGTGCTATGGTACACGAGGATATTTCACAAAAGGAACAAGGAGCGTACCTTTAGGGAACGTGGTTGTAGCCAGGTCGGCAAATCCTTGTGAGTGACCCTATTTTAAAGTCTGCCATATCAATCCTAACTCTAATGCCCCCAAAATGGTTATCAGTAAGTGGTAAAACCCCACAAGCAAACAGCTTCTTGTAGTCCATTTTTCCCCCCTTCCCAATAATGTTGCAAATCAGTTATTTTCTCTTTTTTTGCTTTATAAAACATGTCAGTTTCAGAGTCAGTTTATCAGCCCGGACACCCCTCTTCCACTGAGGTGTTCACTAATTTATCCCAGGTGAAGATAATTTGGTCAAATAATTACAGAACAGCCAATAAGGGCAGTAAGGGCAGGGGGAGTTTGTGCACGTTCTCAATGAGAATTCAGTTTACAGCTATTTGCCACTTGCATATCCAAAAGTTTTGATGAAACTGCTCATATTTTTAAGAAATACTATGTGGGAGTTTTTATTGTTAATATCTATTCATATGGCCACAATTTTATTAGAATTGTGCCTTTTCTGTCTTGTCCATAATTGGTGCATAAGGGTTAGAGATACTTGAGAAAAACTATTGCTTTGACACTCTCCATCTACAAATCAACCTCCTTTGACAAATACTTTCAGCTTGCTTTTCTCACAAATTTGAATTCAAGCACCATCTTTTTCTAGAAAGAAAATAAAGGGGGAAATCAACTTCCCTCTTTCCCCATAACACCAGATTGAGAGAGAGCTATCAAGAGATATATAAGTGCTAACTGTTTTCTACCGGGTACTTAAGGGAAACAGATGGGTGTAATTATGGTTTTATGGAGGTCTTACCTAAAATGCTTACACTCAGCTGCCACATTACAGCTTGATTCTCACTTATAAATACATATATTAATCTTTATAAAGGTCTGCACAGATTTTAAGCTAAGAGGGAACACACAGCCCTGTAGCTACCTCCCGTGGAAGAAGACCATATTAAAACCAGAAGGTGCAATGATACTGGAACCCACAGGACTTGGAGGAGGCAAATTCTCCTTGCTTAAAACGACTCAGGGCGTGCTGAAAGCAGCAGAGGGAGCCAGCTGCCTTGCTTTGGAGGCACCAGCACTGCCGATGCCCTGCAGCCAGCCCAGCACCGAACCTCCCCCTGCTTTACCCCGGGCAGTGACTCTCCTGCTCCTACAGGCTGTGTCGTTGTACAGGAAATATTGGGAAAAGCTGACCTTTGCTCCATCATTAAAGTTTACCGCCCCATTCAGGCTGGACCACCACCTCTGGCAGCGAGCAGCACCTAAATCCTTCCCAGGAACCTGAGGAAATACCCATTCAGTTGCAAAATATAACTGAGAGAAAAATAAAAACCATCTTCACCTCCCACCCCTTTACATCTGTGTAAGAATTTCATCTTTTCATAAGAGCTGCAGAAACACCTTTGCTCAAATCAGCGAGGAAAACTATACACAGAATTTGATTTCTCTGAGAAAACCAGCAAAAAGACTGCAGTGCCATCCTTCACCACCCCCCCACCCCATCCCCCACATCACCATGGGGGTTTACTCACCTTCAATTCCATTAAAAGAATTCTCATTTTCTTCCTATATGATGAGACAGTGAAAAAAAAAAAAGGAAATAAAAACACCTAATGCTGTCACACACATTTTAAATCTGAATCTCAGCTTTGGCAGGTAAAGTAATAACACAAATTTCTGTGTAATTTTTGGATCTCTAGCTCCAGAACCATTTTTTTTCTCCCCACTGGAACTATAAGAAAACATCATCAACAAGGCTAAAAGTCAAGTCCTCCTATTCCCTCCTCAGAGAGCCTCTTCCTCTTTTTTTCTCATACTTCATAATGTTAAGGCTCAATTTAACTCTGAGTGACCCCAGTTAAATCAATCAGTCTTCAATGCATTTGCACAGGTACTCAGGAGGAAAAAATTTGATTAGTTAATCATTTAATTACAAACTGCTGAATTAATAATGGAGAACTTGACTCAAAATGAGAAGGGTATTATGGTACTGACATCTGGGAAGAGGTGAGGCAACCAATGTAAATTTATTTGTAAATTGTGCATTATTTTGAAGCAGAAAAAGCCAATAAACACAGAATCAGGCTAATTCTGCAGGTTTCTCACAGAAAGAGTAAAAGGTTGAGTTCTGTGGCTATAAATATACTCATACACTTACAGTATGCCCTAATTAGGACCAGTGAAAGGTAGAAATCGCATATTCCCATCCCATTTAATATCCTTTCACTATATGAGTCATCTAGACAGCAGATGAAGGGTGTGCTGCAGTAACACTTTTCCCAGCTGAGGGGCTGAATGTCTCCAGGGTGTTCCCCCCTCTCCAGCAGGTGTCCAGAACAGGCTGTCTCTCCCTGCCCCCAGGGATTCCCAGCCCCTGGCACCGGGCTGGCATGATGCAACCCAGCATAGCACACTGGGAAGAGCTCTGAACATGATACAAGAGCTAGGAAGGGAGACTGTCACCTCAAAAGGTCATTGTTGGGAACTCCTTGTCCAGCAGGCTCACTCCAATTAAGAGATTTTTGTAGTATTTAAAAGATCAAAAATAAAGATTAAGACTTTCTGCTTTCTTGAATGGTTTGGGATATTACTTCTGGGGAGCCTTTATGTGGTTGACTCTCTGGAGAAAATCCATGCTGTTTGTATCATGCCTGAGATAACCGAGTTTAGCCAGAGGTTATGGCTGCAGTACCTGCATTGCCCAGGGCACTGCAGCTGCTCTGGAGCTGTGAGGCACTGGTGAGTCTGCAGCAGTGGAGTGAGCATTGCCCCTCACTGAACAGAACTGCCCTGTAGCCAAAACAAGCCCTGTGTGACTTCTGACACTGCTCCAGGGCTGCAGGTGCTAAGCTCAAGCATCATTTGCAGCATGCTGTCAGAGCCAAATCCCCTCTTCCATAATGAAAGGTTTTAGTGTCCCAAACCTGAGATGTCTCACAATGCTTTCATTTAACACTGCTTCCTGATAATCCTGCAGCCAGGTCTGAGGGCTGTATGCAATTTCCATCTCTGCTGCTCGCTCATTCCGTTAGCTTGTCATGCTGTTTTCCACAGTTATAGGTGGGAAATATTTATAAGCACATCACAAACATGGATGAAAGCCAGTTAACCAGTGTTTCTAAAGCCCTCAGAGGCCACAGGGAAAAAGAAACAGAGGGGTGTCCAGTGTTTGCTGAAAGCGCTGAATTCTTTAATGTTATTTTTCATAAGCCAAAGCCCATCTAATAGACTGCACTGCAGATGCCTGAGGTATTCAAAATTATGTGTAAGATGCAGCAGGACAGAGTTTGGGTAGGATTTAAAGATTAATTTTGAATTGATTTTCACTTTATCTAAGCTCTATATTGTTCCTTAATTTATACCATAGAATAAAATATCCTATAAAGTTCTGGTTTAATTTCTGTGATATACAGAACACTTGCACAGTCCACTTGTTCTATGGCGATCATCCTATTCTATTAATACTTTCAGTATTAGAAATTAAGGGTGTTTTCCATTTGCTGTTCTGTCACAGGAAAGGACTGCTTAGCTTGGCCCAGTGGGCTGTAAATTCAGAAGTGTTGCACTGCACCACAGGCTACACAGTGTGCTCTAGACACATGCATAAACTATTTCCTTGACTTAAATCTAGGCCTGGTTTAATGCTATTGCAAGAATCATTAAAAGTGTAGTAAATAACAAAAATGTGATTATTTACAGAATGAACACTAACTTATAAATTACCATACAATCCAGGAATAACTGCATAAAATATCCTGGCACAACAGTCTTATCTGTTTTAGTGCCATTATCTGAAGAGATCACAATTCTGATGCTTTTTAATGATCTCTAAACATTGGCATTTGCTAGGTCCAGTATAAAACCAGATTAAGTCCTGTGAGTTTCCATGAGCAGAGTTCAACAGCTGAAGCCCTGTTAGGGTGCTGTGTTTGTTCCTTCAGCCAGGAGAAATTATCATTCTGGTGCAGGCAGTCAGCACAAGACTAGGCAATGAGCTAGTTCTGCAATGTGCAAATCTCACAGTTTTAAAGGTAAAATCCAAACATTAGCTCTGATTTGAAATTTACAGGGAGTTTGTTACAAATTCCACCCTAAACAGGAAGCAGTCATCCAAAAATTATCTTTCAAGAACCTCTTTAAAAACACTTGGAATGAAAAGGGAGCAACTGGAGCTGGATATGTGACAACAAACTTGAACATTGCAATTTTTCATCTCCACAGTAATATTCCCACCATAGCACTTTTCCCAAAAAAAGCCATCCAAATTCTGTCTTCCTACTTTTACGTATCCCAGTAGAAGCTTCTACAAAAGTCTCCTTGATCTAAATGCTACCAGTTTACTAAATGCTCTCATGAGAGCACACATAACTACACACTAAAACATACTTGCACATACATTTACTAACAGACAGGAACAGACAGTGGGGTAGCATTTCTCAAAAAAAAAAAACACTTCTCTTTCTTCTTGCTCCTAGTCTACAAATACAGCTTCAAAAGGTGTGCGTCCTCCTCAGCCTATGGCTACTGCCTATCTTTATTTCCCCTAGATTATCTCATTTGATAGCTAAATAAAATCAGAGAAACTCAGCTGATATTTAGCTTTTTGTCTATAATAGAGTTTATTGCCTGTATTTAACACTTGAAGGAATTGCATGCCCAGAAGATTTTCTACACTTTCCTATTTATACAATACAAAAAGTTACCTCTAACTATAAATTATCTCCTAATTATGTCTGAAGATCAGCACAGCTGTAACCCTGAGAGAAGGATTCCTTACCCCTCAAGCCAATAGGTCCCCAGGTCAGAAAGTTGGTGTTGATAGTTTTATTTTCCCAAAAACCAAACACAGAGTAACCAATAATAATGATTTTTAAAAAACCACTTGCAGTATCTGCTTGACTTCTTGCCAATAGAGGATTTTTGTTCTCTTTTTTGGTAAATTATTCCAATTTTTGGCATTTTCAGTTTTAGAATATCTCTTCTGATTCCTCCAGACTAATATATTACAATATGTTTTTCCTCTCACTAATAAGTAGCATGTTTCTTGGCACTTCATGTGCACAGACATTTAAACAACAAACATTTTTTGCTACTTGTTCTTGTCATGTTTGTTTCTCAGTAACTTAGAGCAACTGAAAAACAAAAAGGCAAAATATCTACTTGGTATTGAAAATATTAGCACAAACAACAAGCTGTCTCCTGTGTTAGCATAGCTGCTTTCATAGCTGCTCTGCTTTGCTATCAGAAGTTATGAGCAATTTAGCTGATGATTCTTAAATTATATTATACAATCCATACGTGAATTGAAAGCAGATGTACTGAGAGCAAAAATTTCAGATTGATGTGCAAAAAGACATTTCACATGTTTTATTGTTCAGTAATGCACATTACACATATAAACATGCAGTCATTGGCTAATGTGTATGGTTAAACACCTGTTTGTATGAACTGTGATGCCATTCTCCTGTCACCATACTGGAACAAGCAGGTCTTGGAAATTGTCTGGGGGATAATCAAAGCCAAATCTGTAGCTGTCATTTCTTCTTTGACAGACCTGTTACGAAACTGCAATTAATCTCTTTTCCAACTGTTTAAACACAGAAAGGATTCTCCCTTTATACATGTAACCCATTACATGTAAGAAAAATATATTGTTCCCATAACCTGCTCTGTACTGTGAATTTGCTGACCCACAGATTCATGCTTGAAAATATATGGAGTCATACATAGGACTTCAGTTTTTGTTCTGATTACCAACATTACATGAGGTTTATGAAGTTTTTTTTTTCAATTGTTACCTGTCTTAGAGTATTAATCAGAATCTAAGATAGCCTTAAGAGTGCTCAGGTCATTCAGTCCTGCCAGAACAAACCCAAAAAGGTGTTCTATTTACAACAACAAACTGGAAAATTTCTATATTTAATAGAAGCATAATACACCCAGATAAATTTTATTTAAACAGATGTTCTCCAAAACTAATGGTACAGTTAATAACCTTACAGCCTTTAAGAAACAGCAGGAGGCTCTCACTGACTCTGCTCTTCCAGGAAAAGAGGAAGCCATCACTAATCTCTCGCATTTCTACCACTTCGCCTAAATGAAGTCTAAAAAGCATACTATTTTTGCATTAGTAATGACAAAAGATAGTTCTTTGGTGGAGGAACTGAGAAAAAGTGATACCTGTAGCACAGATAGGGGTGATAAATTCAGTGACAGACCTGCACTCTTTGCCCTGTGCCAAGACTCACTGTTTTGAGGAATTTGACAGAAAACAAACATATATGAATTCACATTTAGAAAATGTAAAGGCTGTCCCTTCATCTCACAGTTTGCTAGTCAGTTTCTAATATCCAGATTTTCATTTCTCCAAAGAAAAGGAAATATTAGCACACTACCAGGTAAAGGGCTAACAGTAAGTCACACATTGTAGAATATAACATTCATGTCTTATTACTATTTCATATATAAACCTTTAAAATCTTATCTAAAATAACATACATGGTTACCAGACAAAATAGCCCATATAAACTATGCTGAAAATATCATCTTTATTTACAGGAACCTAATTTAAATGAACTTTAATTGTGTTTGAGGTCTGCAACAGCCTCCTGTGTCAGAGCTAGGTCCCAGCCCAGATTATTCTGCTGGGCAGAGCTTTAAGGAGGAAGATGCCCCTCACACACATAAGGAAAGCACTGACCATGCAGAGATGTGGCTCACCTGCTGCTGGAAGGGGTGGGAAGCAGCTTGCAAACTTTCACTCTTTGCTCAGGTGTGATGTCCTGTTATCCACCCCACCCTTCAGACTCTACAGTGATACACAACCTTTGTTCAAGTGAACTCTAAATCTGCTCTTGGTTGTGTTCTGCCTATACATTGTGAAATTTAGCAAAAAAGAAAAAGAAAATTTTGAGCTTCCACATATATAGCATTATCATAATCTTCTAGTACTGCCGGTAATCACAGCTACAGGTAATAAGCAAAAAGAAAATCAGAAATAAATGACGTTATTTTATAGGCACTTCTAGAACCATGTAATTCACTCCATAGTTAATTTGCTGAATTCCAATATCTACTTTATAGAAAAACAACTGCCTTGGGTTGTCTAAAAATGCTGCCTTTGAGAGCTACAAAATCCAACACTGCTTTACCAAGCATGAATTAGATTCCAGAAGATTGATGTCTTGCAAACAGAGCACCCAGCATGCACTGAGAACCAGCCCTCACAGAGTCCCTGTGTTAGCATTACTAGCACTTGTTCTTTCCTGATTTAATGAAAACGCTGTGATTCAAAAGAAACAGCTGATCAGATAATCACATTATCTCACAGGCTTTGGAGCAGCCAAGTTCCCAGAAAAATCATTGAATAAGACAACAGGATTACAGCTTTAACGGCTACACGTTGTATTTGTCACAAAGCACGGCCAACATTCACACTGAGGCTGCAAGATTATTACATGGTTACCTGTGCTCTATAAAATAGAGATGCCACATTGAACAGATTATGAAACAGTACTGCAGTATGAGGTATTATAAGGATCTTATTTTTATTATTGTTATCATTACCTATGACCAAGACATTAGTACTTCAGTGTAAACACTGCAAAACATACACGTGGATTTAACAGATGGGATATTGACAGATTTAAACATAAACATTTTGGATCTGTTGTCTATCCACAAGATCTAGAAATAAGGCATATGGTCAGCAGAATAGGAGAGTTTCAACAAACAGCCCGAGCGCTTTGCTTTCCTCCCACACACCTTAACTCTGCCAGTCATGCTGCTGGATTCCTCAAATCTCATATCTTGAGGAGGTCATACCTGAGGAAGGCTGTTAGCTGGCTGAAACATCATTCTTTTAGTTTTTTCACTTTCCTGTGTACAAAGGAAACAAACAATGAATAGCTAAAGGGCTTAATCTTTTTACGAACTTTGACAGAGCTTTCTGCTAGGAAGATAACTGCGCAGCCTGAGAGGCTTCCTTTACTCCCGCTCGCACATTTATACACATCTGACACTTTATTCCACTCAAGGGACCGTGACATAACATGTAGAACTGATCACACATCCGTGATAGAAGCTTGACAGTTTTCCCAGACAGCCCTGCCAAAACTTCCCATCAGTAGCTGTAAACAGAGTTAGCAGGGAGGCCACTTGGCAACCAAGTGCTTTTGCTTTTGCAATCTTACAGCGTGGCGCCGTTTCCTTTTGGGCTGCACGCACTCCTGCCCGTACGACGGCCACTGGAAATCCTGGGATGGCACGGGGCTGTTCTGGCTCTCCACGTCCTCAGAATCAGAGTCATCCTGCTGCATTGAAGGGAAATGCCTGTCTGGATAGATCTCTCTCAGTTTGTCCTCAAAGAACTCATCCAGGCATCGTCCAGCCTCAGCAACCTCGGAATCCGGCTGTGAGGGAATGAATAACCGTTCAGTGCTACCACACACAGAAATCATCTAGGATCAAATCCAAATAACTATCCCATCCCGACACCTCTCCTTGGCTCTGTCTGCTACATCTCCATTAGTCTCTGCACACTTTCTACAGCCCATTAGTCCCTCTGCATTTCCAGTGTAAGTAAAAACCAGATGCTGCTAAGGAACGCATTTGTGCACCTCTAAGACATAGAGACGTGCAGTGAACTAGAAAGAACAGCAGCCATCCCTGCTTAGGAATTTCTGTGCATTTTATTTTCCCTAGGTATTTTGCTGGCTGTGACTGGCTTCTCACAGCAAAATTTCCATATTCCATAAATCTCACAGCAACATTCCATAGAGTTGTCTGTGAAGATGTCCCTCTTTAATTTTAGATCCATATGTATCTCAAGCTCTCAGATACATATATAACTTCATATAAACTTCACTCCTGTCATTAAAAAAACCCTGACATAATTTCCAAAGAATAAAACTGATGAATACTTCTGTTTATCCCAATCCTACATCTGGCTTCCATGGAAGCAGTAGTTGCACCAGTGTGACAGCCACTGAAAGAGCCAACCCCTGCTTTGTCTCCCCCCACCCAAGCATTTTAGAAACATACATAATTGAACTTTGCACAGTTCCAAAACATGAGACGCACGTCAGTCACAAGTTCCTCAGGTGCAGAGTAGTGGGACTTGTCCTTTTTTTGCAGCTTCCTTCGTATGGTGGACAAATCCATTGGCCTTTTGATGATCTGATAATAATGCCGAGCCTGCAATAAGAATAAAAGGCAGGTATGTGACATTTTTCATTAAAACATTTCCTCTCCAGTGACTTCCATGCAATTTTGGACAGAAGTCACTGCAGAGGAATCCTTGCATCAGGGTAGAGAGCTCTAATCTTTTAGTTCCTACATTTGCACATCGTCTTCCTGGTGCTTTTTGATTTGATTACAACATACTTGTTTTCAAGACTGATCCTAAAAACAGCACACTTCAGTGACTACTCTGCTGCTTGCACTTTGTAAAGTTTATCCCCAGATAACCATAACCCAAATTTAACCACGATCAATAATATACGTAACATTGATAACTAGCTGACATTTTCCCCAAGCAATTACAAAAAGAATGTGCTGTGATACTTTCAGCTGATATGTGGGAAGTAGTCTGTCAAGAGTGACTCAAAATAGGATACTGTGCGCTCTTTTAAAAGTTCAATAAAAGCTTTTTTCAATCAGCACCACGTACCAGGATATCCCACTTAAATCTTTCAGGGTCTAAACCTACTTGTTAGGTAATTTGCTCCATGAGTCCACTGCAAGCTTTATTAGGTGGAATGCGTTTTATATCATTATTTGAACTACTTGATATAAAAGCTTTATTTTTCCCCTCTTCAACTTTTAGCACATGGTGCTCTACTGTTACAACAGTGTAAGTCTCCACCTTCCTTAAAGCAGACAGTTAATATTGCACATGTGGAGTAGAGGGATGAAGCAGATATCTCTACAGTCACATTTACCTTCTTGTGCACAGCACAAGAAAAGAGGGAGTTCAAGGCTGCTTCTAGAGCAGACCACTCCTATGGCTGTACAATATTCTTCATGCACATGGCAAGGCAACTCTTTAATCACTGGAACCTCTCATACACCTTTGCCATTCTACCAGCTTCTTAAATTGGCACTCAGACATGGCCTGAGCACTGGCCAAACATTTCCCTGCCTCTGGCCTGACACCTTCAAGGCACTAAGAAGAGGCAAACACCCACCTTCCCTAGGAAGCAGCACTGTTTAGAAAAAACACTCATGAATATCTTCCAAGAAGACAAAAGAGAAGCTTGTGAGGTTCTCAGGATTCTCTCTGATCCCTGCACATGCAGTACTTACCAGGGGGCTGACAGGTTCATGGAATGGGAGACTCATACTGCTGCAGAACAGGGAGAGCACCAGCTTTTCACACTTCTGTGGAAGCCAAAATGGTAATAAATTTTAATTCAAAACAAGGGAGTTTCATTCTTGGCCTTAGTTAATCAATCCTATTAAAAAAAAGAGAATTCTCAAATTCATTTCTGATGCAAAATGGCACACTTCACTCTAGTCAGGGGGACGTTTTGCCTCATAGCATTGTTATACATTGGAAAATAAGGATAGTCAAGAAATGCAAGAAAAGCAACATTCTCCTGGAAATTCTGGGAATTAATCACTACCATTATTTACTTTGTGTGCTCCAGAATCTATTCCTTGGCTCCCAACTGGGAGAACAGCAGCAGCAATGTGGAAAGAGTTAAATGGCCAATGTTTCCCACAGCTCATACAAACCATGGCCAATGTTTTCCATTGCTCATTATTTTCATGCAAACTAATGTAAGTTGGTAGTACTGCATGAAAACTATTTCCTTTAATCATCACTAACTTGTAAAACACTATACTAGTGTTTGGCTCATTTATTGGTGAAAAAAATGTGCTATATAAACATTATAAGCCATATTTTCTCACAAGAAATGGAATTTTTAATCAATTCAATTTTCTAAATAGGACTTTACTATTTGAGACCCAAATCCCAATAATTTTTGCCCAGTTGTACCAATCCAGTAGAGACAGGGCCAGCTCATCATCTGCACTCAGTTGTGTGGACTCCTCCTCCCTGTCCAGTTATCACCAATATACACATGACATCTATATTGAATTTGTGCTTCCCAAATACTATGGACTCTAGGAAAAGGCCATTATTTAATGGAAGATTTGGTAGAGAAAACTAGTAATAGGTATGTCAAGTGATAAGCTCTCCTCTAGGCTGAGTTAAGAGCTTAAATATCTTCAAGGGAACTAATGGGACATATGAAGAAGACTGTTTGATGATTTCAATCCAAATGAAAAGCGTGCAACAAGTGTCTTCATCACAAAAATGTCATTGCACTGGCCAAAGTAGATGTCTAAGAAGGTGTCAAGTTTTAAAGGAAAAAGATTCAGTGTCACAAACCAGGTAAAACTGACTCATGGAAGCTCTGCTCTTGAGTGTGACTTCCCTGTTCAAAACAGAAAAGAATTTCCACATCTGCCTGCTTCATCTTTCTATAACATTTTTAAATTGAGCAGCAACGTCCAGAAAGAAGATAATTATATAACCAAACAACAACAATGCTTTTGTTGTATTTACTGCTGTGTGCAACATTTGAGTAGCAGCCAAGTGAACACCATCATCTCTCTCATGAAAAAGCAAAGCCTCATGCTGAGATCATATGTCCTGCTCTAAATAGTGCAATATATAATTATTCCCACCTTCTGGTCACAGTCACCCAGGCCATACTGTGCATTGTAGCTGTGGCTGTAACGTGTGTTCTCACAGTCATACTCCACTTCTGGCTTCATGGGGTTACGGCAAAGCGAGCACACCCATTCTCCCCTGCAAAACAAGAAACCAAAAAACTCCTGGGGGATTTTCTCCACACCCTTGTCAAACAGAAAATCTCAGGAATCACTGTTTGGAAAGCCTCATCCTTAACTAGCATTATGATAGCAGGCAATCTGAAGACCATTGTACTAGATATTCTTCATTGGATCTGAATCCACTTAGAAATAAAATCATTTCAGATTCTATTCACAACTCTTCTCCTATCACAAAGGAAAAGAAAACAACAAAATTGAGTTTGAAATAATCTGCCAGTAATGTATGCAGCTGCACTGATTCAAGTGCTGCTTTGAAAAAAAAACATTAAGGAAAAACAGGCAGCAACTGTTCATAAAAAAAAAACAGATCCTTTTGATAACTGAGATATTTATTATCAATTGATACAATAATTGACATATTAATCTAAGAAATCAATACTATCAGAAAAGGTGTGATAACAACACAAGTCCCCAAACCAAACAGACATAATCCTGCAAGGGCATGTGTGTCCATGCTAGTAGATGCATTTTCAGGAAAAACCTCTTGAGGAATTCAGTGAAGACAGTGATGCAACTTCTACAACATCAGGGTCTGAATAGCTACAGATTGATATATTCAAGAATTATGAACATATAACTTTAGTTAAGGGAATTCATTTACTTCATTAGAGTTTAACTTTGCCTTTAAAGTTTATTCTAACAGGAAAACTTAGCTTTCACAGTGCTTTGAAACTAGAAGGTAACAACTCCACTACTAGAGAAAAGAATGAAATCCAAGAGATGAAAAACCCTGGTTTTTAAACAGAAAGGAGAAACCAGAATCTCCAGATTAATACCTTACAACATGTTTTTCTCAGCTGAGACAATGATTTGAGCTTGGCTCAAATGAAATAGACTTTGGTTCTGCTTAGAAATTATTTATAACAAATTTAGAATTGCATACCACAGTAATGCACATTATTCTGTCTCACTTTTAAGTTTGGTATGTAGACATGTGTCTATTTCTGGTTCATTGCATACAATCCATCTGTGACAAGTTGCAAGAGATTGTATCTTAGGGAAAGCAATGACTGAAATATTTCCACAAAAGCCCTGATAATCCTACATTTCCCATAAAATTTGCTAACAAACTGAATAAAAACTCACTGATTGCCCTTCCCTTGCACTAGTCTCTGTTCTGCCAAGAGCTGACGGCTACACTCCAGATGCTACATGAGAGTTAGATTTTTATTTTTCTCCAGTGAATCACATGAAAGTTTTTTAAGTTCAGGTCTGCCACCTCCTTTGCTGTACTGGCCAGTTAGCTGCAGAAAGGGCACAGTGACAGGAAACAGTTCTTTTTCATAATTCATCCAGTTCCTTGCATGTAAGACAAAAAAAATATCAAAAAAGGCAAGTGAAAGATGCAGCCCTTGCATAAGCCTGAAACATCAACCTCTGAGGATATCTTCTGCCCCCAGGCAGCGAGCAGGAACAGCACAGTAGTGAAATGTCATCCATACTCACACTGGAAAGCTGAGCAGGGCTGGAACATGGCAGGAGAGATGGAAGACCTTGGGGCAGTGATCACAGCACAACAGTTCTCCTCCATTAAGACACACAGCACAGAAATCCTCATTTTCAATTGGACTGACATCCTGAGTAACTGGGGATTTTTTCATGCTGGAGATGCCATTGCTGAGCTTCTGATCAACAGATGGGGATTGTGTCTGTCCTGCAGCCTGGGAAATGAGAAATCTCCCATCCTCTGAGTTCTCTTCTTTGGACTTCTGTCCTTCAGCTGGACTATCTTTATTTATCTTGAAGAAAGAGAAATCTGGGATCACACAATCATCATTTTCACACATCAGCATAAAGCATCACTGTTTATCTGCAGATAGCCCAGTACTTATTGTACTTGGAAGACACAGCTACCAGCAATTTTCCAACAAGTGCTTCCAAGTGCTTCTCTGCAGTAAACTCTACTGGGGTTCAAGAGGTCCACACTCCTGGCATTTGCCACTGGCTGGCCAGGTCACCTTGGTCAGGTCATTTCCTCCACATAGCACAGTGAGAGAGCTGTGCAGATTCTACACCACAGGTGATAGAAATAGGATATTCTACAATGTCACCTGCAAATTTTATGGTAAACAGCTCAAGCTCCCCACCATCCCCCCAGAAAAACCCAAACATAAAAAAAGTTTAGATCTTTTTGCCACCAGAAATTCCTGTTCCCTTCTGCGGAAAGAAGTTCACACCCAAGACTCCACTGAAGCAATAGAATACAAAGCTTTTGAAAACCTACTGCACTGTGATTTCTGGGATTGGTTCCTACCACTCAAATACATATTCAGGCCAGTTTTAAGCAACTTATCCTGTATTTGTAACCAGAAAAGTGAGCCAAGTTGCTCCTTAGCATATGAAAACACTACAAACTTTCAGAAATGGAAGATGTAGGGAGCTCCACTTGAGCTTTGCAGGAGCAAGCTCAAAGCTGTACTGTCTTTACCACAACCCATCACAGAAGTACCTGAGGGTCAAACAAATCAGCAGACTTTTTACTGTACAATATTCCAGAAACAGTGGGATAAAGGGCAGAAGGCTGGTAAATCCTGAAGAAAATCCCCTCACCTTTATAGACATGCTTGAGGAGCGTGTGCCACACTCAATGACCAGGAGGAAGTTGCCCTCCTGCCCGTTGTGCTGCGGCTGGAGCTTGAACACAGGCAGCTCCCCCACCTCCGAGGCAGAGATCTGCAGGCGCTCCAGCCGCACGTAGGGGATCCTCTGCTCCTTTGGGGCACCTCTGCAGTCAAAAGGACACGGGATTAAATTCATCCACATTCCACAGAATTCTCCTCTGTCCTCAGTTTCATGCACCATTCTTTGTGCTCCTTTTCTTCTGTGACTGTGGAGGCCAAATGCTGAAAATCTTGATATTTTTTCACAAACCAATTCTTTAAGAAATGTGAATGCAATCGCTTTAAATTAATCATATGTGTAAATACATTACTAACTCCCATGCTAAAGCTTTGCCCTGCTCTCTGTTTTCTTAATTACCACAATTAAAGTCATATTTTACACTTTTCAGTGTGGCTGGTTTCAACAGGAGCACAGCACATCATCAACTTTACCATATTATCATAGCAGTGGCTGAAAATCAAATTTTATTAAATTGTTGGGGTAAAGTTAATCCTGTTCCCATTATATATTTTAGCTTTCATTGGGGCTTAACATTTTCTAATTGTTCAAGTGAGATAAGTTTGCAAGTAATTATTCATTCTGGAAAATTACACAGAAATACATTAATTCATCACTTCTTTTCCATTGTTGTTTTCAAATTGGAGAGCACTTTACAACTTTCAGAACTAATAACTATAGGGAATCTAGAAATCTTTTTAAGTTCTCCATCATCATTAAGTATGATAAATTTTCTAAATACATGCATAAAATTTCACAGCCAGTGCTTTTGTATAAAAAAAAGACTCTGCTACCTGACATTCTGATTGCTTTTCATATCCATTTCAAGATGTTCCTTTTCACAGTTATTGGAATCTGGAACAGAAGATAAGAAAATGAATAAAATATTTATAATATCACAGGCAGATTAGGGTAGAAAGTACTTCAATATTCATGTACTTCTGACTGGTGTTTAATATGATATCATAAGTGAAATATGGAATAATTTCATCTATATGTATAGAAAATGTGCATGCTATTTTCTGTTCTGGTGCAGAGTCTTTGTCTTTCTTTTTTACTTTTAACCACAGCTTCTGTTCTATATATGAAATATTTTGTGGAAATGGTTTCTTTCCCAGGGAATTACTTATGTACACATCACACACATCCATATAAATGGAACAACATAAGTAATCCTCTTTGCCATACAGCCTTCACTTGAGAAAAACAGACCCGATGAGGTCTGAACCCCCAGGGCTCAGGAAATCTTTGTGGTTTCCAGCTCCATGCTAAGAAGCTTCTGAATAATTCCAGTTACTTGAAAACAGGAAGTAAATTGTGTCTCCCATCTGCCACCACAGGACAAAAGTTACACTATAATTCCTTTCTTTCCTCCAGTGTCTGGAAGATAAAAACACATGAACTCAAAACTATCTGCTACTTATTTACCTGTAGCTTTATCAGCATATGGCTGCAGTTTTGACTGACATTAAACACAAATAACAACACAGTTCCAGGGAGATGAGATAGGATAGAGACAAATGTCTCAGTGGATGTCCTCAGAAATACAAGTCCAATGAAAAATTTTGTAATCTCACCTTTTGTTAGGAATTAGTTTGACACAGCCAATACAAACAAGAAACAAACACAGTATCATGGGTATCTCGAGATAAGAGAGGGCCAGGAAAAGATGAGTTTTAAAAGAAAATCTAGCTCAGGTCAACAGTACCTGCCACAAGGAACAATAAAATGAAGCCTAACAAGGAAAGATGCATTTCACATCACACCTAAGGCATTATTCACTTGTGATTGTTGCTCAGGTGAAGGGTGAGTAGCCCTGTCATGGACAGAATTCCTAAAGGAGACTGCACACCAAGCTGAAGGAGCAGCTCTCGTCGCACACTCTCAAAGCAGAGGATGTTCCAGTGGTGCTGGCTTCCTACATTAACCAACATTTCCATCAGCAACAGGCCCATCAAACAATAGTGCCTATGAAATTCATGGGAAACACCAAACTAGAGGGGTTGCACTGTGGAGAATGCTTTCAGTTAAAAATAGACCTTAGTGCATCAGAGGAAAAAATCTCCTAAATCAGTAGTACTGAATTGAGGTAACCGCTCACAAAGGATCAGATGAATGTAATCCCAAAGGAAAACAACTACCTAGGAAAATGCTCTTGGAAGGAATTAAAGAGTTAAAGTGAGCTGTTCTCTACACAGTCAACCCCCTAATGCTGCTGCTGCAGAAGGGAGGAATGGCATCCTGCCGGGTATCGCCAGCAGCAAGGAATGTAAAACACAAGGAGCTGATATCCTGATTCTGCATGGCATCCCAGAGGCCTCAGCTGAGCACTGCATTTGGCTGTGGGCAGCACTCCTTAATTGCAGAGAACCCAAAATAGCACAGAGGAATGAGGTGGTTTTGAAAAAATCAAACCCCTGACCCATGAGGAGAGGCTGAAACCATCAGATTTGTTTAGTCTAGGAAAGAGAAGAGGAGGGAAGGGTGTTTATGCAAGTCATAAGAAAGAAAAGTAGCTATAAGAGGGAAAATGATCACAGTACAATTTTTACCACATCCCGTGTGCCTAGGATAAGAATTATTTTGTTTTAAATTAGGCTGAAATGTTTAGGTTTGCTATTAGAAAAGGATGAGTCACTGGAGACATTTACCAGAAGGAATGAGGCCTGGCAGCACAGCATTGCTGAAGCCAGCAAGTCCTACCCAGAGCCACCAGCAGAGTTAGCACTGCCCTTGCAGCAGAAGTCATGTTTTATGGTGCACTGGTGACTGTATGTCCTCACTGCATGGCCCCTAAACACTGACAGGACAGGAATTGCTCCTGACCCTTCCCTGAGAAAAGGGAGCAGCACTGAATTCAACACTCGAGGTTTTCCAGCCTCTTGCACAACAGGGCCTGCATTTTATACCCAGCAAATCTGTAGCATCCACTACTGACAGTGAGATTCTGAATGCTGGGGCTGCCCCTGTGTGTGGTGTCACACAACCCACCCCACACACCACATTGCTGCTCCTCCCCAAGACACTTCAGCCTGCCTGAGGCACAGCTTTTTAGGGGTGCTCCTGATTCTTACAACTCAGACAAATGATTGTGCCATAATTGCCACGGTTTGGCATAGGACATCGAAAAGACGACAAATACATTTCCTTGGCTCACTGGGCTAGGCCTCATTTGTACTAATTAGAATTCTCTGGATAAAAATACAGCACAGAGAGAGAAATATTAATTCATCTTTTATAGAGAAATGCAGCCAAATATTGGCATAAGTCATGGGATAACAGCTTGATCCTGCAATCCCTTGCTTGCATGAATAGTCCCATTCACTTTCAGAGTGTGCAGGAATGAGGCTTTAGTGTAGCACAACAATGTTGGCAAGTTGCCCATGAAAAGAGTTAAGTAAAGTCTCATTCTCCATTAGGGCTGAAGAAATAGGCCTTGGCTGAAGGGAATGTTCCACAGTAGACAGAGCCAAGCAAAGGCACATGCTGAGCAATGTGTTAACAAAAATTTGGTATGCTACTGATGTGAAGGACTTAGCAGAAGGTACATTACATTTTGGAAGTAATGTGGGTTTTTTAAATTGAATTTGGACTCTTCAAACCAGCTCTTCAATAGTCATAACTGCAGGTCTCATTAACAGGAGTGCTTCTAAGAGAACTAATACTCCAGGTACTTCACACAGTCACACTCGTTTCTGGTTCACAGATGAGGGATGTTACAAATTCAAAGCATATCATTTCCATGTTTTTCCTCCACAAATGAGATCAAACACACTTTTCCATTGGATTAAGTACTCTGATAATATTTGAAGCTTGCTGGAAAAGCACATTTACATGTAAGTATATTAATAAGCATACTGCTTTACCATGCTTGCAATGCACAGTGCTAAGAAAGAAAAAAGAACCCAAAACCTAAAGGAAATAATTAAAAGCCTGGTACCTTCTTTGCTTCTAGGTTGTCTCATTTTGGCATTCACAGGCAGGAAAGAAGTGTTGCTGAGCAGTTCAGAAGGAGAAGTGCAATGCTGAGACTTTTTGATTGAAAGATTAATAGGTTCTTCCATCACTTTTTGCATAGAAAGAGTTAATTCATTAACTACCTCTTGCCCAGCAGTAGCCAAGCTGTTTTCTAGAAGACAATCCACAGCACTGAAGTCTTCATTTTCTAGCTGCAGGGGGAGGGGGAGAAAGAAATGCAGAAGTCAATTATGAGTTTTCCTTCTCTTCATGTTAAGAATATAATTTGTAATCAGTCTTCAAATACCAGATAAGGAAAACTTTAATTGAAACAGCATTTTGACTGCTTGACCAACAATAACGCGCTGTAAATGGAAGCGGATTCCCTCTGAGCAGAGGAATTTGAGCCATCCCTACCTTGCATTTAGTGTCTCCCTGGAGTGCATCACCTGGTTCAAGGGCAGCAGGAGCCCCAGGACTGGGGTCACTGGGAGCCCTGCCCAGAGCCAGGCTGTAGCTGGGCAGGGGCTCTGCTGCAGTGTCACACTCACAGAGGGCGTCTGGGGACAGGCCAAGTGTCACAGCAGCTGCACCTTTCACCTCTGGGTCAGCTGAGCTGGGTAACCTCGTGGGAGATAATTCCATTTCGGCACTGTTTGGAAAGCCCACAAAGCTTAGGGATGCTGAACGCTGGGAAAAGCAAAAAGAAGAAAAAAATCCAATATATTAATCAGCTTTTCAGCAGCAAAATGCTACTGTTCTTTCTATAATAGATGAGATGCTCAGTTTCAGCTTGACATAATCAAACAGTTGTGTCACAAGGGCTGTAAGAATCTATTGTAATCCTATGCTGTTTCCAAAAGCTTTAGATTCTCCACCATTAAAACTGAAAACTGGAAAAGGAGACAACTGGGTTACTCTTCTGGTGCTTACAAAAAAAATGTCTTCCTTAGATCAATTCAAGGGATTCTGATTTTTAACTCCTACAATGATTTGGAAATCTATGTAGAACGCTGTACCAAATAAATCCTTGACATAAACCCTATTATTTTCCATTAAATTTTCCCAGAAGAAATAAGATTCAAATCAGAAATTTTGACATTTTATTAAAAGAACATCAGATCATTCAGAACGAAGATTCAGAAGAAATAAGAATTAACTCTGACTTAAGTACATGACGTTATTTTTCCTGTTAATGATACAGAAAACTTTATGATAGTTAGTGAGTCGGTCCCATTAAAACCTAAAGCACTTAACACAGATCAAATGCAGAAATATTCTACACGTACTAATGAGGAAACATGTCCAGTTTCCAAAGAAAGGGAATATTTACCAAAGTATCAATATGCATTTTTCACTGTCTCATGATTTGTCACTACCAAACCCACAGAGACACTTACCAAAAAGCAAACCAAAGCAAACCCACTCATCTAGGTGACCTCCCTAAGCTGTCTCACACCCTGGAATGGGGACTCTATTGAAAACAAGGCTCTTCCAGCATCCATGTGAAGCAAACAGAAGCAATATGGAAGTGTACAGATCTGTGTCACTTGAATGCACAACTTTCCCTTGATTTCATCATAGTTCATTGGTGTTTCACCCTTTGCATTTGACTGACTATATCCTTTTCATTTGACTGCAATACAGTAGGTAGCACTCATTTTAATATAAATCAAGACAATAGAAACGTGACCCTTGCATCTGAATTAGAGCTTAAATTTATTGTTGTACTTATTTCTCCACCAGAGGCCTGTGACTCAGAAGTGAATCTGAGATAGGATCCATTTCCTAAATTTAATTAGTATTTTTCTCAACACATACTCCATTTGGGATTTTGATACTTTTGTCCATCTTAACCTCACAGTGGCAAAGACTGCAGCTTAGCCTGAGCTGTCAGACGTGCAAATCCTACCTCCTGCCAGCCTTGAATTCCTCTGCTTGCAATGCACAGCACTCTGTACCAAGACAACACTGCCCACAGACACTAATTCCCACCCAAAAATGGATGCAATTTAATTTCTTCTTTGTCAATTTGTAATAGATGCTACAATGGGGGCTTTGCCTGAAGAGTAACCACTTAATGTGATGAGACAAAATTCACCTGCATTTGAGACAGAAAGAGGTCAGCTCTCATGCAGAGCCAGGGGAGGTTTGTGCCATTCCACCACATGGAGCTGCAGTGAGCCTGCTCTAAATAGTCCCTCCATGCAGAAGGCACCCCAAGGAGCACTGGGCTCCTGCATCCAGGGAATTGGGCATTCTCCCCCTCTTGAGTCCAATGGACACCCCTGAATCCAAGCTGTATGAGCTGTAACAACTTTTTGGAAGCAGCTGGAACTGACCACACATGTTCTTCCCACCTTACATTTGAGCTGCAAACTAGACCACAGCCAATAAGGAAATGCACCTGATGAGGCCCAAACTTGCCAAATAGTCTGTCTGATAACTTTGGTTTGAAACGTCAGCATTCTTAGGAATGCCCTATCTCCATAGGTCAGCAAGGAATTCACTTTTCAAGGCCACACATCCTAAAGTCCACAAAGATCAAAATGTTTCTTTGCCACCCCAATTTGCTTGTAACAGGTTCCTGCAATTGCAGTGACAAATGGGACCTACTAAGTATACATTGACCTTTTCATTCCATCACTCATTTTATCACAAGCCTTTTTAAGATGACAAAATTAACATGTGAATTGTTCCCATACCAGTCACAAAAGATTAAACAAACAAGCAGAATTCATGCTTGAGCTGGAGATGAACTGTAATCAGCCCTTGCCTTTTCCCCTTGCTTCAGAGTCCACTGTGAGCATTAATTAAGCCCCTGTGAGGTAGCTAAATATTTATTTAGTCAGGTTCTCCAAAGCATGGAGCATCCACAAATCCCTGAGTCCATAGGAAGTACCCTACAGCTGTACTCCATTGGGAATGGCCATGCTGAGGCATACTCATGGCAGGCACACCACCCAAATTTGCTCCCAAGTTAACTGGAGACCTTTTGGCCATTCAGCTCCTCCAATCACTACCCACACCCTCCTTGACTCGTTTACAAGCACGTGCCAACATCTCATGTAGTGAGACCTGACCCTCTGTGTGCAGCTCAGGTGAAATGTTCCCCCTCCTAAGGCAATTTAGGTTTTCTCCTGCCACCAGTGACAAAAGTTTACTTACTGGGAGTAGTCACTGGGATGACTCCTACTAAAGGAAAAAAAAAATGGAGACACATATGTAAGATTTTCAGGAAGGTGAAATTCAGTTGCATGGTGTGGCTATGTCCTTTTTACTCTTCTATCTAGCATCAGTTTCTTCAGAGATCTTTTTAGATTATATAAGCCGATGTAAAACCTTTCTCTTGTTAAAAAGAATAATGAGGCCATCAAACTGCCATCTGTCTTTCCCTTGGGGCAAAAGTTAATTTTGTGGTTATTTTAATGATGAAGCAACATTATGATCTTTCAGAGCAAAATATTAAAACTCACAGTTAAGAGCAGACACATTCCATCCTGATCCATGGAGCTGCTGTCAAGTGTGAAGTGAACAATGCACTGGGAACAAGGCTCATTAATAGACTATTAATTCACTCCCTAAAATAATCATTTCTTTTGCCATTAGCAAAAATTTCTCTTTTCCCTTGACAGTTCAGCTAGATTTTGCAAATGGGACGCCTTTAAAGGATTTATCTGTTTTATAAAAGCTCTATTGCTTTTACATTGCAACATTTGAACAACAACAAGCACTAATTATGCTCTTGGGCAGAGGGTGGCTTCAGCTGTTGGTTAATTTTGAACTTTTTGACATTTTAATGTACAGTCTGGCACATTGAACTACATCTGTGTCACTATAAATGGAATTCTCATTGTCTCATAATTAATTTTGGTTTGATGATCCTTATAATATAATGGCAGCAGCACCACCACCCCAAAACGCCTCCTATCACAATTTTCTTAGCTATGGTAGTGAAAAGTAAGAAAAAAGAACATGCAAAGTGCCTGCAGAGAACAAAAAATAAACATATGTTTCAGTTCAAATATTTCTTTGATCACTGTCGCATTCCAAAAAGGTCCAGCGTAAACATGCAGCACCAATACAGAAGAATTCTGAGAAGCAAATACTTACCTTGAAACAGTGGGACTAGGATTTGTTAGGATTGTTTTGGCAAAGCCTCAGGGCTGTTGACATTAAGTGTCACTGATAAAGGAAGCTAAAACTGGGAAGCGCCAATTCTCTTTGCTATGGGAGAAACACCACGCTGCAAATGGATGCAGAGTAATGAACGGCTGCTATTAAGTGGAGCAATCCCCCTGGCAGCTCATTATGCTGGAAGGTTAAACAAATGTACTACTCCAATCCAGTTGCTTAACACAGCAGCACTGATAGCACGGGCTGCACATGCTTCCCATTCCCAGTTTCAGAACAGAATCCGAAGGATTTCCTTCCTGCTTTCATGAGACAGAAAGAATCCAAATCTTCCTTAGCAATTTGTCTGAATAAACGGGAGCGGGCTTAAAGCGGAAGGAGGAAGAGATTGCATGGAGCAAGCAGCATCATGTTTTATTTATCTTCTTTTTTTCAGGTCAAAGGAAAAGGGTTTTGTAAAATTAACATTCTGGGAAATGTACCTAATTGCATTAAGCATGAAGGCATTTGTGCCGTGAGCACTTCAATTCTGTGCAGTAAAAAAACACACTCTGTTACTTGAGAAATTTGTAGCACCCCAAACTTCAGGCTATTATTTCCTTCATCACTAATTCCTCTAAAGTTAATAGTAATTAAGGGGGAAAAATAGCAGCAAGAAATCCATTTTGGTCCCAAGGTCAGATTTGAAGTTCTAGGGATGGATATTAAATTATTATTACTTTCAGTCACAAAGTAATCACAACATGCTCTGTGCAATACTACCATCAAATAAAATCTGTACTCTGTCCTCCAGCACCCTACACACAAATTTCATGAGTTTTTCAAGAAAAAAAGAGAAGTTTCACCATGAATATTACCACCATTAGTCTCTCATGAAATGCTACCACAGCATATACTTGGAATAAAAGAGAAGCCTGTCAGAGTATTCTGAAGAGTGCACCCTGGATAGCATGGAATATTCCCTAGGATTTCCCCATTTCAGGTACTTTATGGTGCTTGAGACAAACAGAGCTCTTGAACTAAGAAGCTGGAATTGTTGTGAATCAAAAAGAACACAACAAATATATTGCACTACACACCATTTCCTCGTGTTTACACTTTATTTACTAATCTTGGTCACCCTGCCTCAAAAATCATTTATCAAAACCACAAAGTGTGGGGGAAATGGGCAAACACACAAAGGACCAAAGTACAGGATGGCTTTCACCCAACTCTAGAGAGACAAGCAGTCCCTTTTAAGCTTCAAAAATAAACTTTCAAGAATAAATTCAATGTACACCTACAAAATACAGATATTATTAATGGGATGAACACAGAGTGATTATTCACTGTTTTTCCTAACACCAAAACTAGAAGGTATCTGAACTATCAGGCAAGAGACTTCAGGTAAGCAAACAGAGGAACTTCTCATGCAATGCAAAACTCAGCTGGTGTAGAATGCTGAGGAGTATTCTGCACTAGTATTAAAATGGACTCAAAATAGTGAATTATACAAATTCACAGGCAAGGGGTCTATAAAGAGCTCTAAACCACAATTGTCTGGGTAAAATCTTCAGGTCAGAAAATCCTTGAAGTGCTGGCTTTCAGAATCTGGGATAGTGGACCATCAGTTTATATTTGTTTATATTTTATATCTGTTTCTGATGCCCTTCCCTAAGGATCTGCTGTTGACTATATTTATACAGGATCAGGTGCAGCTGCTCAGCAATAACTCACTAAGGCAGTGCACAACATACTCAGAGATTCGCTTTAAGCAGAAGATGAACTAACAGAGGTAAGGGTCTTGCTCCAAAGTACAGAAGGGGGTGCACTTCATGGAGTGTGAGGAGGAGAGATGTCCAGCTGGCCCTGCATCAACACCAGTGGCTGTTGCAGGGTGCCTGAGGCTCAAATTACTAATATGTGCTCTAGATCTACAGTAATCATGACATTTTCTCAAATGCTAGATGCAGCCTATAGACCTCTTGCTCATCGCAGCCAGAAATGACAATTAGGTACATGCAAACAAAACAGACTGCATTCCTGTTATTACTGCTGAAAACACAATTAGGCTCAAAATGTCTTATTATTTTTACCTTTATTCTAGAATAGGTGACCTCTCTAGTCCTGTGCACAAATTAATAACTTGATATCATACTATGTAAAAGCAGCAAGATCATATTGTTGCAGGAGGTTGGTTACCCTCTCCACAAAACTGTTAAAACTTTGAGTTTAAACAGTTAATTGAGCGCTCATTCCTTCACACTGCAAATTAGCAATTCCACAGCTTGTGTAAAATCTGTTTGCTAGAATTTGGCACAACTCCCTGGAAATGCAGTGCAGGTAACACAAAAGTTATTCAGAAATTTGTTCTCTCTCCTGCTGGCATTCTTACTGGAGAGGTTGGGTATTGAACAGGCATGGAGACAGAACAACTCCATAATCCAAACCAGAGGTCCTGACTGTGTGAGTGAAGTATTCTGACAGAGGAATATTAAATATATCCATTTGCCACACCAACAGAAAGCTTTCATTCCTAGTGGGGCATTCTTAAAAAGGTGCTAATCAAGCCCAGAATTATGCAAAGTGCAGCACTTAACTTATATCAAACAATCAATGGGCTAAGTATAGAAACATTTATTCTGCACAAAAAATTAATTCACAGAAAAAGATCAGTTGGAGGAATATACAGGAAGACAGAAAGACTGACAAAATATCACCATGAATGTTCCAAAATGAGCAAAACAAACGAAAACTATCCTAAACTATTTAAATCATGAACTATTAAAAGCATCTTCTCTGTACTGCTTTACAAATAAATATAATTCTGTATGCAGACACTTCATCTAATTATCAAACAATAATATCAAATTTGTACCATAAACACATTTCAAAATTAATGCACAGAGGTTTAATAACTACATGCGCAATCAAGTCTTGCCCACTCCAAAATAAAGGAAACCACAGAGCTAAAGAAAGCTTTTATTTCTGACCTTTTCGGACAGATCTTTGCAACCACGTCACTAAACAGTTAATTCAGGTGCACACTGCTTTCTCTTTAATGAAAGAACCGCAGCACACAGGGAATTCTGTACTCCACTAGGAATACTGTGCCTAGCTGAAGGCTGCCAGAGTTCAGCAGAAATGCAACACAAGGCCAAGAAGTCCAACAGCAATTTTTCTCCAGAAGGCAGTACAGTTCTCCTCAAGCAGCAGGTTTATCCAGCTATTTTCTCCACCATATTTTTCAAGTATTTCAGACTTGTCCACATTCAATTTCTCCATGTCTTCCAAGATGATCTTGGGAGAGATGAAATGTTCTGAATATAGCCCACGTGAGAGCACATGGACAAACACCTATGCAGAAATTTTTATCTGGAGGTGAGTGTGAAAACATTTAATCAGGTGAACCAGATGAGAATGAACAGACACATTCCCTTGATCTCAAACAGGAACCAACCTCCCATTTAAACGCAGATTTAATCCAATTGTAAAGCAAAAGGACTCCGACATCTTTAAGGAGCGTTCATGAAGAAAATATTTCAAGGGTTTACTTGCTGTGCTTTTCCCCTTCATCATTTCTAATCTGCCCTTGCCAGGGCTGTCAGTATCTTCACCCACCCCGATGTCTTCATCACAAACAGCTCATTAGAAGAGAGGAATACAAGCACAGATGGAGTTTTGTAGCTGTTGAACATTCTCCCTCCTTGAAGAGGCACTAGGCACCTCAAAAACCAGACACCCCTGTGCTTTCTGCACAAGAGGATACACTTCTCAGCACCATTAGGAAAAAATGCTTTTTTCTTTTCCCTAGAATTATCCTCCTTTTGCCACCTTCTCAACTTCTACAGCAACAAATCAGCCTTTTCTCCTTTATTACTCCTGCTTTTCCCATCAGAGACACTAGTCTCTCTCTCTTGCACATCTGCCTCCATTTTCTTTCCTATTTCTGATGTTTCTTGCTTAAGCTGTTGGGAATAACCTCCCATTACAGGTCCATAAAACAGATTTCTTCGTGGCTTTCAAATCTGATTTGCACTCTGCTTCCAGGCCCACACCTCTGTAACTCCCAAAGGGATCTCCAACAATTCTCTGGATGAGTATTGCATCATCAATATGTTGCATCAACAAAGTCACATACAAAAGAAGGAAAAATTACTTGCTTTTTGAGGATAGAAAGGAAAAACAAGTACTTCCACAATATTCCACAGACAAATTCCAAGGGAAAAAAACCTATGAAAGTCTTCTACATGGTACACAAAATGAGTCATGCACTGAAGTAATAAACAGATTTGAAAAACCAGAATATGATGCGTTGCTTGGAGTGTTTTAAACAAGCTGTACAGAGAAGGAAAAGGCAGATTCTCAGCTTCAAAAGCACAGGTGATATCCAGAGCCAGCAAGGATCTACTGAAACCATTGGCCTTCCTGGTTGTGTTCATGCTGCTTCTTCAATGGTCAGAGCCACACAGTAGGTGGGAAGACCAAAGCCTGGCTCTATGGTACAATAAAATATTCTAGATATACAGAAATTGTGATTTCTCTGCTTATACATGAGGAATGAGAAGAAGTATAACAGAGTTTCAGGCACCCCACCTCCAGCAGTAATTAGTGGTGCTGTTTCTGAGGCAACTATTATGAAGATTGCTTCTCAGGCCTGATTTCATCAGCACCTCTGGCTCCTGCTTTATTTATTTTTTCAAATTAACTGCTTCTAGTACAGTAGTTAGTGACTCCTAATAATTAAATCCCTAGACATAGTCACTAGGCAGAATTTAAGCAGTGAAGAAATAGAGCATCTATTTATTTGCCAGTTCTTGTCTAACAATCATGCCAGCCAGACCTAAACACCATCAGCCTCTAGAAGAGCTGCTCATCCTGGCACCTTACTTGGACATGCACACAAGGTTAGGCTGAGACTGACTTCCAAAACTTACAAGCCATTTGGCTGACTTTTACTGCATTTTAATTTTTTCCACCTGATTGCAAACTCCAATGCCACATTTAATATTATCAAATCACGTTTTCCCTTTAATTTTTTTTTTAAGAAGCTCTTTATACCTTTCTCACTGGATGGAAAGTCGATTGCTGCAATGTGCTCTCAGGGGAGTGGCTCCTGCCACCGGCTTCTTCTTCTAATGATTGTGACAGGGAGGGACTGTCACTTCTGTCAAGAGGAATGACAGGCTTCTGGGCATCAGCTTCCGTGGAGCTCTCACAGACCTACAAATCACAAATGAGAATTTGTCTTTTCAACATCTCAGGAAGAAAAACAGTAACAAATGTGCATCAACTCACAGCATACACATGATGACAAGCCCAAAAAGCCTCTAAAACAACAGATGTTCAAGGCAACCTTAAGCAGGGAGATAAATGGAGAAAGTTTTCTCACAAATATTTATGAATTCTTAAAAAAAAAGACTCAATAAAGCTGCTGAAATGTGCAGCTACACCAAAAGGCTGCAGTCTGCCCTTGCAGGTAGTCTACTTTGAGAACTATTCAAGGTGGCAGCTCCACAGAATTTACACAATGGCAAGTCTGAGCCACATTTCCACCATTTTAAATTAATTTCTAAGCCACTTTATTCTGCAGCTGATCTGCCTTGTAGCTTGGATGCTCACCCCCAAGGAATGTCCCTCTTTCAGAAGCAGGCTTCTCACTAACAGAGGAAAAGAGAAGAGATTGGCCCTGCTAAAAAACTGTAGCACAACAGCATGCGTGGATAATGATGAAAATCTTAAATGACATGATGCAGCAGCAAGAAAATGGGAAATAACCCTCAGACCAAGAAATTGTCTTCACGCTCTCCAATAAAAATGCAGAATGTAATGCTTTTTAAGGACTCAGAGCTTAAAGTTTCCAGTAAAAAAAGAGTTGAAATGCAGAGTGAAACTACTGAAGTCCTCCAGTCACTTATTTACAAAGGAGGAGTGATGGTGATTTTATTCTCCCGTGTTGCTGCTCACCTTGTCTATTGAGAGATTCAGATCTTTGGGATTCAGGGTGGTTATGCAAAATAATTTTGGAAAAAAAAAAAAAGAAAAATTTTACAGAAAAATTCAGCCCAATCTGCATGAGGCATGAATCCTCTCTGCTGCATGCATAGTTAAGACACCAATAAAAAGTTCAGGGAAACACATGAAATCTCAAAGGTGTGTCCAATTTCTGAGCTTACACTGACTAAATGCAGTAGGAAATAACTTTGAGAGAACATACTTGTGCTTCATCTTGGACTTGCTGCTGCACTGGGGCTGGCTGCCTCACTATGTAGTTGATCTGACCAACTATAGTCTGCTGAACGTGCTGAGGTGGCTTGGCTTGGTTCAGCTGCAAGCTGGACTGTCCCTGGGCCTGCAGGAGAAGCTCCAGATCCTTCTTCATCTCCTCCAGCTCCAGCTGGTGGTGCATGATGTCCAGGCTCTGCTGGATGACCTGCTTGTGGGTGCTCTCATCGTGCCCTGCTGGGGGGGACACCAGCGGCTGCTGCTGCGGGGGTGGCTGCAGAAGGTGGTTGGATTTCATCTTCTGGACATGGCCCAGCTGCACTCCCACAGCTGATGTCTGCAGAGGAGCCTGTGGGTGGCTCGAGGGAACCTGCTGAACCTCCTGGGACACGCCAGCACAGCCCTGGTGCAGCTGCTGGGGTGGGAAGGGCTTTGCCACCCTCCCGGACACCGCGCTCTCCGGCTCCGAGCGCGGCTGCTCCTCCAGCCCAGCCTGCGGCAGCTTCACAGGCTGGGGGACGGCCCGCGGCTCCCTGTCCTGGGGCTGCAGGCTGTACTGCAGAGGGAAGTGCTGCTGATGAAGGGCAGGAGGCTGGTGGAAGCTCTTGTGGTGGCTCATGTCTTGGTAAGAAGGCTGGGCTTTGCTTGGGTGAGGAATGCTGAGGCAGTGGGAGCAGCACACGGGCGCCGAGCACTGGAGCGCAGGGGGGAACTGGTGAGGCTGGCTGCCCTCCAGCTGGGGGGCTGGGGAGTGGTGCCCACGGTACAGAGAGGGCTGTAAGCCTTGAATATTTCCACAGAGCAGCACATCTGGGTGAGTAAGGTGTCCACCTTCCATTGTGAAACCCCCTGGAAAAAAAACCAGCACGTTTACTCCCTCCTATGGTCTTGACAAATGTATACAATAAAAACTGTACACAGGGAAATGGCCATCATTCACATTTCAAATGTAAAAGATATTCAAATACTGTATCCAAACAGTCTGACAACATCCATTCAAGATAAGTTTCCCAATATTTATCTAGTAATTCAATTCACACCCAGCTCCCACTGATGTCAGTTGAACTCACAGTTGAATTACCCAGCAAACACTTTGAAACATTGACCTTATTTTATCTTAACTGATGGATATGGCTTATGCTTTCATTTTTTTACAGAAGTATGAGCTTATCTTCTCATCCATAAGCACAGGTACAAAAAACAGCTTCCAGAGGGCAAGTGACAAAAATAAAAGAGATTATATTGTGTAGGTGAGATTTGTAAAAGCTGGAAATAGAAGTGACCTATGAAATGATCTTGTCCATCAAGAGATTACTCTCTGCTTTTAAAATACTTTTGATAGCATTTTACCCCTTTTAGGTTTTAATACCTTAAAATGGGAAGAGAACTGGTCTCTTAGATCAGTGATCAGCCCACTGAGCTGAATTTACAGTAAAAACCCATTGCAGTTGGGAAAATCTGTGGCTGCTAGGAAACAAAGTCACAGTATGGACATCTGCTATATAGGTATCACTGTAATTATTGTACAGACAGTGTCTTAAAGCCATCTTTGTGCCTAGCAATTGGAGGTGTCTCAACAGTGCTCAGCTCCTTTGGCCACTAAGAGAATGAAAGCACCAGACATCCCAATGGTCTCTCGGTGAGTGGATAAAAATGGAGAGAGAAAAACAGGAGAGTTCATCCACACTCACTTTTCTTCAGAACATAGCAAGAGTTCCAGAACTGGATGTCAAAACACAAAAGGAGAGCCCTTTAGGAGAGACACTGAATTGTCTGCATCTGTCTAGCTTAGCTTTGGGCATTTGCCTATTTAATTTTCTTACCCAAATTGGAGAGCTGCTTAGTCCAGTAGGAGGGATCCCAAGCAAACCTGATCTTCAGAGGAGGACCCGTGTCTGTGTTACAGTTTGTCTCCAGCAAGCGCTGGATCTGAAACACAATCTGGTGGCACATTAAAGGACAATGATTTTATTCACAGTTTTAAAATTGTGAAAAATATTTCATTTGATCAACGTCAGAACCTTAAAGCAGTTCTCACAATTACTGCACAACAAGCATTGCTCTTACCAGTTCCTTGCTGAAGAGAAATGGGATGGTTTTTTTACTACACACGGCCCAGCTGATGAAGTTCTGGACATGTTCCACTTGTCTGCCTAAAACCACAACACCTTGCAGTTGCTGCTCCAGCCTCTGCTTCCTCTCACTGGTGATTTTCTGGTAATAACATGAACCAGTAGAAAAGGGCTGTCATTCTTCAGACACACATAACAGATGCAATACTTGGCACTGCATTATGTGGCATTTGCAGCAATACTGTTCTTCACAATCTCTTTAAGCCACCCATCACAGAAAGGAAGCAAATCCAACTCAGGAGATGAGTCTGAATTCAGGAAAAGCAATGACTTCCCCAGGAGCAAACAATCTGCATCATTCTGGCCCTGGTTTAACAGAATAACATAACCCTCAAGAAACTGTAGAACTTGGATCAAATTTGCACCTGGGCTTATTTCTCATCTGGAAATTCTAATCAGCAATTTTTCTCCTCAGGACATTTCAAAATAAAATCTCATATAGTTCAACTGGACATCCAAAAACTGAAGCACCAAAACGCAAGTTCTCTTACAGAAATTAGACCAAAATTTCTGAAATGAGATTAATTGGGCTGTTAATGGGCTCCTACAAATTAAAAATTAAAATCAGAATCTGCTTTGTTTTCTAAAGTGCTCAAAAGGTGCACACATATTCTCTGTAAATGCATTAGAAACTGTGGTTAACTCATTATAAGGAAACATTTTGCCACTTTGCCCCGAATCTTTGTCAACCATTGATTCCACATGAAAGTCTGCAGAAAAAAAACCCAAATATTTGAAAATATAAGGAATGGGACAATAGCTCCCACAGTCTATATTCTTTCCACTGGCAGTGGGATTAAATTTAATTTAGTTTGATTTCCCAAGGTATCAAATGCAACTAGCCTTACTTACTTCCAGTTGTTCAAGGAGGATATTTGTTCGTTTGTCAATTTCATTCATCAGAACCATCTTGGCCATTTTTATTTGGTTTTCCACCTTTGTGTACAGATGTTTCACTTCAAGCAACCTATGGGTAAGAGGTACATATCCCTGATGTGTCATTTATTCACTGCTCAGCAGTTATTTGCTACAAGAACTGATCTGCCTACTGACAGAACTGCAGTGAGAGTTGTATCATCATTTCCCATCAGTTCTCCCCCACTTCTCTGAACCTTGACCACCCGTCTCTGGATGTGACATGCTAATGCTGATGGATTCTCTCAAACATCATCCCAAAAACAGTCTTTAGCTCTTTTTCAACAAATACATACATAATACATTCAAAACTTCCAGTTTATACTAGATTATAAACTGTATAAATAGATTTGTACTCTTGAAATGGTTTTATTAATAAGAAGAGAGATCCAACAGCTACTAAATGCATAATTAGTAGCTGAAATCTAGTTCCAATAATTAAATATTTTCATTTTTATATTCATCTTGACTGGAATTGCACCTTGTTTTGAGGTTTCTTGAAGAAATAAGGTATCTTAAAAATTATCTTTATTTGTGATATTGTCAAATTATAGCTCAGAAACAGATTATATAAAGAAATCTTAACTCTCAAGTCAGCTGTCACATGCCTTACAAAGAGCATGGAATTGTGTATCACAATGCCATGACTTGTCAGTACCACTTAAACATGAATTTGATATTTTGAATCTCCCTATTCTTTTCTACCCTCCAAGAAAAAAACATAGAAGCTGCATTTAATTCTGTTAACCTACATTTAGTGAAAATATTTTTACAGATCACTTACTTCTATTAAAAAAAAAGCATAGCAATTACCTGTCTTCAATCTGTTTAGCTGAAACCTGAATCCCATTTTTTTTCTCTTCCACCTTAGTTATGACGTTCTCCAGGATAATTCTCTGATTTTGCAGCGCTTCCTCGAGATGCCTGAACCTGTGAAAGAAGGGGAAATTGTCACACCGTGGTTTCCCACGTTCATGGAAACAGATGAGAGCAGGGAGGGTTTCTGCCAGGACAGTGAGGTAGATGTGAGTTAAATCACCTGTGAGACAACTGAGCTGAGTTTGCTGCGGCTTTTAAATTCACAGCAGCCTGCAGCTTCAGCTGGCAAGCACGGGTGGAAAAGAGGGAAGGCACAGGTGAAAAACAGGGAAGGCACAGGTGAAAAAGAGGGAAGGCACAGGTGAGGTACCTGTGCTCCTTGTGCTCTGCCAGGAGGCAGCTGCGGCAGGTGAGGGTGTCACAGGTCTCACAAAACACCTTCAGAGCCTCTTGAGGGTGCACTGGGCAGAACAAGGAAAACTCCCTTGCTTCATCTTCAGCTGCTGAGGAATGCAAAGCACGGCTGTCACCCACAAGGAGAGCTCAGAAAAAGAGTAACCAACCTCACAGTTTCATGGAAAGTCTCAACATTTTTTAAAGGCACAGAACCTGGAACTATCTGATTATCTGAGGCTGGGTTTGTTTGCATTTCTTTCTTACACATCCTACAAACTGAGCACACCAGGAGCAAGCCATCAAAACAAATCATACTAAACACTCATGAGTTTAAAGTCTCATGATTTGGAGCACCTGCCTCACAACTTTAAATGCCCTGGCCTGGTAAACCACTCGACAACACTATTGAAAATAGAATAACAAATATATTAAATAAATTTGCAGTCACAGCAGAAGCAAGAAAATCCTTTGTTCTCAAAAAGTCACAGGAGCAATTGTTTCCCAAATTTGTGTTTGTTGCAATGCAGTTCATAAACTTCAGCAGCTGGGGCTGATATTAGGGCCTAGAATCTGTTCTTAAAAGGATTTTCTAAAGAGTAATGCGATAAAGAGTAAGAATGGACAGCAAGCATGCAAAGTGGAGGGATTATTTCTGTACAATCTATTCTTGCCTTTTTTCTGAATGGTAGAATTTTTTTAGAAAGAAGGAACACTGTCAACAAAAGATAGCAGAAAAAGAAAGATAAACCATGGCAAAGGCAACTCTCTACCATCAAAGAAAGGCTCGATTGCTTCCTCAGAGTACTCCAGCAAAGACATTGTTCCATTACTCTTTACCAACATGTGAGAAATGAAACAAAACAAGCATTCTTAGATCACACATACTGATGAAAAATTTTAAATTACATAAAGGCATTAATAATTTATACATCATTATCTGCTCATATGAAATAAGAAAAAATATTTCCATTTTCCCACACCAAACCTCTCACTTACCTATATATTTTTTAAAGAACCAACCTGGGGCAGAGACCATACTCTCATCCTGTAGCAAAATGAAGCCTTTTATAGATTCAGAAGTGATAACTACTGCAATTAAACCGACCCACAGAGTGCAGCAAGCTATAGTGGCTCAGCCACTTCATTTTCAAATTGTAAAATTCACACAGAGGCTAAGAAAATCTCATGGCTAACAATGACAATGCAAATATGGAGAAAATCCATGCCACTCTTAAAAAAAATGCATGTCAAATGGCCCAGTTTTTAGATTGCTATCTACTCTAAATATTTCTGAGGAGCTTGATTTATTTCCTCCAGTTCAATTGACTTTCATTCCACCTTCTTAACAATGTGCAAGAAGATAATTTGTGACAGATTAGGCCAAGAGTTTATGTAACAGCCTTACATAGCTTACATTGTTATGAATTATTTACTGCAGTACCCTGCTTTATTCTTCAGGAAAGTCTATTGGTTTATGGCATTATTGAATCAAATGCTAATAGGTAGCATTAATAAAGGAGGAAATTAGATTAGGGCTTTTTTAACCCACTCCAATATTTTCTACTAGAAAGGATCAAACTGAATTCACCTTGACAGCAAATTTTTTTTCTGATTACATTGCAAATATGTACTTTTTATTAAAACCTGCATCTGACAAGCACATAATGAGGTTGTACAACCAATATATATCCAAGGAGAATGTCAAAGATCATCCCCTATGTGATCAGATTTTACATCTTAAAAGGAAAAAAAAAGATAATAACAACTTTCTGACAGTTTATGGGCTGGAAAAGCCTTTCAAAGTGTTCAGTATCTGCAGAGCATACAAGCTGTTTTTCTGTAAACTCAAGATCAAGTTTTCTATCATTAACTCAAACTGATAATGAGATGTGGTCTTTAAGGTCCATGCAGTAATATCATGAAGTTGCAATCCTATATAATGATTCCCCCTTTTTCTCTCTCTGAAGGGTTCTTTAGCCTTTGGGTGATTGCAGTCATCCCAGAGAAGTCATTGGGGGTTTTTTATACCATGTCAGATATAAGAGACAAGCAGATTTCAAATGCAAACTAAGAATAAAATCAGTATTATCTAATTGCAACACAGACCCACAGCCTCTGCCACCAGTAATCCCCTGGATCAATTGACATATCAGTGAGAACTGCCAGGGAGCCATGGCATCCTTGACCTACTTTTTACTCAGCTCAGAGCAACATTTTTCAGTTTTGAAATAAGTTTAATACTTAGAAATCAGGTACTAAACAAGGGCACAGCCTTGTTTTTTTCTAGAAGCAAATACCTAACCACAACTACCCATTTGAGCTTCTTGAAAAGAACCTCCCTTGGTGAGCAGGGAAAGCTCAGCTGCCCTAAATTCTGATAATCCACCATTTTCTACAGCCTATATTTTCTTTATCACAGGTAGATCTCCTGAATAATTTAAAAAAGTTTTAAATCTCTGCTCCTCTGATCAGTTATGTCAATTTTGGAAAAGCAATCTTAGCTAATAGAGTTTTGCCCCCACTTCCATAATTCTCAATGACTCAGACTGCTCTCAAGAAAAGCTCAAGGAATACTTTATTAAAATCACTAGAAATGGGAAGGATTTAATGTGTTTAGTGAGGGTGTTTTGCTACTTTACTTCATTTCTGAGCCAAGGAATCCAACACTGCCAGAAGATCTGGCCCTTACAAGGGAAATGGCAAAAGATAGAACAGTTTAAAAGTGCAAGACCTCTTAATAATTTCAAGAGCTTACAAAGAAGGTGCTGTTTTCAGAACACCTTACACCAAACACATTAAATCCTTCCTGACTGCCGATGCTGTGTGTTTATTTCCAGAAGGGCAACAAAACAAACAGTCTGAGTTCTGGTGTATCCCAGGATTTGCTTTCTTTGAACTGTTCTGAAGGCATATCTGTCATAAATAGATAAAACATACATTAATAATAATAAAAATAATATAAAAGCACCAATTCCATTCCAAATAATTTCTCTATTAACTAGTCTATATATGAACTACCAAGCTCCTTGTTCATGTTTTGTTCAACACAGGGAATTTGGTACTAAACTAAAATTCTCTCTCATGCTTTTATGTGTCTGCATGTTTTTCTTTATATAGCACACACACACACACAGCTAAGCCACACATATCATTTCTTACCAGTATTTGTCAACAATGTGAGATGGTAATCTCAGCTAAAGTGACATGAAATTATAAACAATTGGAGCCTCAAAACCACAGTTCTTATCTTGTCATCAACTCAAGAAGAAAAACATATTGTCCATCCAATCAGGACATGTGAGGGGAAACTGGGGGACTTCAGTTTATATTATTCTCTAGAAAAGATCCAAAAATCATTTAAATGTAATTTGTGGTTTTTCATTATTACCATTCTTATGGACTTCTTTTGTTTACACTCTATTTAGCAATTGCATATTTTGTCTCAAGTGCCTCAAACTCTGCTTGATATGACCACCCAGTACTTAAAAAAACTTCTATAGCAAGTCAAATCTTCTACAAGAAAAACCCTAAAGGAAAATAAAATAAAAATAATAAGTGGGCTTTTTGTTTTATTCTTTTTTCTGCCCTTCATCTTCCTTGTGAAGAAGAATAAGCACACAGAACAAATCCTTATTTTTAGTTAAAAATTGCTTATATAAGTTTAGGTTAGCATACTCTGCTGCAGATTTCTGACCTATTAGTAAAGAAAAAAATAAGTAATAATAGGAGATGGTAACACTTTCTGTAGATCACCATTGTAAAGGGATGAGACATATTTGCCAGTGGCCTTAATTTGTTCAAGCACAAATTGAAAGGAACATCCTGTAGTGATCACAGCCTCCTGCTGTCTGTGGCTCCCTCACACACCTTGTCATATGCACAGGAATTGCTTTGTCATGGTTTCCTCAATGAAATTCCCCAGACTGGGACAGAAATACTGAAAAGGCAAGGCCTGTTGCTGTTGTAGCTCTCCAAACCCTGTCCCATCATTGGAAAAGCATGTGGAGAAGATCTCATCGGTCAAACACAAATATCCAAACTTTTTCCCAATACCGTGGAATGCTGATTGAGGCAATGGCCCTAAAGTTTGGGAAAAATCACCTAATCTCTTGTTGACATGTACATATCCTTCTGGGTCACACAGAGCCTGGTGTGTGTGGCACAGAGCCTGCAACTGCTCCCTCTGCAGCTGAATAACTGATATGGGAAGAAAGAAAATCCCAGCCTGCCCCCAGTACCTGTGCAGCCCTTCAGGGATAAAGCCAGGAAGTGGTCTCCAGGTTCCTGGCCATGTCTGTGTTCCTCTGTGCATGAGCTGCACAACCACTTATTGCATCTTGTGCAGAGACTGTGGGCAGGTTTCTTCTCCTTGCACATGGAGCAGCTCTAAGAACAAAAAGTGCAATTACACACAGGCATGACAAATCAGCTGTACAAACTGCCGTCCTTAACAGACTACCATATAGATTGGCGAGCTTAATATTTTTTTTTATATTTTTTGTCCTCAGACTAAAGCAATTCAAGTTATTTTAAGAGCCTGGTTGTAACTGTGTAACATTCAGGAAAATACATAAAGCATCCTACAGGTGAGATCATCTAGAAAACAACATGGGGACACACCCACATACTGTTAATGAAAAACTTAGTTCTTGTCCTCTAAAGAGTTGACCAGAAATGAGTCCAGTTTATATCTTGATATCACATGTGGTGAACTGGAAACACAAGACACAGGAACACCTGGAAACCTTAATTAAGTATTCTTCCCATTGAGTCAACAATTTAGGGAATGCCCTTTGCTTTACAGGCCCTGCTGCCTGGACATGGCACTGGGGGGAAATGAACAGAGCGGCACAGAAATTAAGTGGGTAACGCAACATCTTGTATCCAGAATGAACTCCAGAGTAATTTCAAGACAGCTACAATGATAATTCTTTTAAAAATTATTTGCTTTAGGCATAAAACACCTTGTTTCAAAACTCCCAATATTCATGTATTTGGCTCATCACAGCCACAAAAACTCATGGGCAGAGTGAGAACAGTGATGTAAATTTACCATTATCAAAGCATAAAAAGCAAGGCTTTACCACCACTTTATTAAACTGAAGCATTTCCCTCAAGACTACACTATATCTACTACAGCTATGTACACACACAAATCTCCTCAATATTGCTTCTACTCAGGGCTACTCAAGCAAATAGGAATAGAGGGCAAAATCACTTCCTACGGGGTCCTTTCTGCTGGGCATCAGCTGATCTTCAATTCAGCTGGGAGTTGGAATATTTGCATCCCAACTCTTTGATGTGAATGTGAAGAGAAGGACACAGCAGCCTGTGCCCAGCTCACAACCCCTGGTGCAGGTTCTGGCGAGTGCAAGGGAAGGGTTTCTCCTCATGGTGGCTCAGGAAATAGAAAGCCTGAAGGAAGAACTACTGCAGCTCTTAGCTGGTTGTCTCAGTTTTAAATCACAGCTTGAACACTTAGTGGAACATCAATATCCACCTGAATTCCCTGACAAAAGTCAAGTTCTGACTCACTTCAGCACAGGAAGAAAAATTTTTGTTTTGCTAAAATTAATTAAAATTTTATCATTTCCTTCTATGGCTCTGGCATTTCACAACAGGTGTCTTATCAAGCCATTACTCAAGAGTTTCTGAACACTCATTCACAAAGAGATTGGGCAATTCTTGACAATAAGACAACAAAGCAAAGTTTTAAATGTGCTTAATTGTCTAGAGAGGGAATTGTTTGCGCAAGCCAATATGTTAATTTAGCCATTTGCTCATCAGCAATGTTTTCCAAAAGGTACATACAATAATTTAAATCAAAGAGCCTAATAAAACTTATATAATCAAAATGCAAGAATATGTAATTTGTGGAATAAAGATTGTTATATGAAAAGAAGTGACTTGTCTAAAATGTACCCACCTAGGTCCTGCTCAGGAAAAAGCTGAGGAATGCTCTGCCTTCTCTGCCATCACCAGAACTGCTTAAGCACAGGTTTACCTGCAGCAGCTCAGCTGCCAGCCTGACTGGAATGTGTATTGACACTGCACTGCGTTAACATCACTTTTAAGGTGCAGAGTGTTCCCAGAGCTGCATTATTTATGATGTGGAAATGGGATTTTGGGCAGGAGACTCTGAATTGTGTATTTCTGAAAGTGCTGCTGCTGGCATGTAGCACATCCTATCACTCATGCTCCACTCTTTCACACCCTGAGAGATGCCTTGCTGCTTCCAAGCACTTTGTTACAAGCCTTGACAGACTCCCACTTGAACACAGAACGAAAATTAAGACGATGGCAGCTCAGATGTGCCTCAGGTGGATGATCTGTGCTTCTCCTTTGGTGTCACTGGTGGTGAAACTGTGGCTTTCATTTGGATTGTGGTGGTGGTGGTGGTGGTTAAAGATAGAAAGCAAGCAAAGCTACATGATTTGACTTAACAAAAAGGAAGCTGAAAACTGTGAAGGTTCACAAGTTGCTCTAGGGTACTCCTATGCTCCAGTGAGAAACCTGCATTACTGAACTGCTCTTAGGACTCCTGAGGGATTACAGAGTAGAAAATCCTTCTTTTAAAGATGGTTTGAAAAAATAATCTACTGCTTTTGAAGACATTAGATATTCTCATCTGATTTCCTTTTTACACAAATTCTCATTGAAAAGTAAATGATGCAAGTCACAGTAATTAAGAAGTCCCAGTATAATAAGTGCATTTTAAAAACTCAGCAGTATCTTCTGAATTTTCTTCCTCTCTTTGGAGAGCGCATGTTAATACACCCCTTCTTGTTTTAGATCAGGTTTGCACTCTGCAAGCAATGTACACCCAAAGATGTCAATACAGTTTGCTTGCCTTAATTATTTTTATGTCCCCAGAACACTCTGTGGATCAGGCTACACATTCTTTGCTCTTTAACAATACACAGCCTTCTCTGTTCCTCCTCTCCACCCAAACTAGTGGCAACTGCAAAGCTGAAGAATAGCCCTGCCTGTTCACTGGATATTTAACTGGAGTTAAATCCACCTATGTACAATGCCAATTCAAGGCAGAAGCTGTAATCCAATACCTCCCCTTGAATCCATTCCCCAGTGGGAAACTGCAATATGATGTGGCTTTTGTATCATTAAAACAGACAATCAGAAAGTTGTAACTGCTCACATGACCTAAGGCGTGATGTTGGTGTAACAATTTAGTCAAGACAGCTCCTGTGGCTAGCAGGTAGAGAGAGGGATTGTCCCTCTGGAGCTGTCCAGAGAGGCCACATCCAGGGAATTCTCCTCAGTTCTGGTCTTCACAACTCAAGAGAGACAAGGAGATACTGGAGAGGATCCAGCAGAGGCCACAAAGGGGATGAGGGATCTGGAGCATCTCTCCAGTGAGGAGAGGCTGCAGGAGCTGGGCCTGGTTAGTTGAGAGAAGGCTGAGAGGGGTCTCATTAATGCTGATAAATATCTCAAATGTGGGCTAAGAGGATGGTGCCAGCCACAGGATGAGGAGCAATGGCCATAAACTAAAACACAGGGAGCTCCATCTCAACATGAAGGTGTGTCACCCTTTACACTGAGGTTACAGAGCACTGGAAGGGCTGCCCAGGGAGGCCATGGGGTCTCCCTCTCTGGAGACATTCAAACCCACCTGGATGTGTTCCTGTGTCACTGCTCCTGTGACCCTGCCTTGGTGAGGAGTTGGACTGGATGACCTCCAAAGATCCCTTCTAATCCTAACAATTCCATGATTGCTTACCTTGAGTTGAGAGCTAAGAGGACAATGAGGAATCCAAGACATTCAGTACCTTCCTAATATGTTGATTATCACAGATAGATTAGTATCAATATTTTTAATGGACTATTTAAAATACAGGGAGTAAAACTCATTCTTCAACTGAAATTTTAAAATCACTGTGAAGGCAATGTGTTCATCTCTGGTGATGAAGTAATTACAGTGCTGCATAAGCAAACTATCAGAGAATCTGTATTGTTTAAACAAGATTTTCTGTTTCCAGTGCTCATCTGACAGTGTTTCAACTTCGTGGCTTTCACTTACCTTTGCCATAGCTGAATCACCAACTGGAAAGTCCTTGAGGAAGAAATTCTCAACTACATCCCTTGCAAAGCAGGTCTGTTTGCACACAGGGCAGGAAAGGATGCCTGAAATAAAAAAAAAAAAAAAAAAAAATAAAAAAGAAAACCACCAGAAACAAAGCAATGCACACCAGCCATGCGAACCAGGAAATGATATGAACCACACTTCAGTATTGTGGCTTTTTTGGATCACATGGGCAGTTCCAGGAAACTAAAGCATCCTTCAAGCCCTAAGTGGCTAGACCTGGTTCAACATACAGAAAAGAAAAACACGTCAACAAAACTCCTAGAAAAACACCACATTTCAGTTGACTTGTTTCCGTGTTTATTGATGATATCTGCATGTCCAAATTCTCACTAGGCTTGGAGATGATTAAAACTGAGCTGTGCTTTAAACTGTACCCCCTTGTTACAGATCTACTTGTGCTTTCTGAGATTTTCTGTGGTTCTGGAGCAGCTTTACCCCCCCAGAGGTATACCCAAGCATGGAACACAAACTCCTCAGTACCAGTTTTACAGGGCAGGATGCAATCCAGGTGAAGTCGTGGGGGAGTAATGTGCTGCTGGCAGAAGCAACAAGTCAGAAAAAAGATAAAGGATAAAAAAAGTTTCATAAGGAAAATTATTGTAGTCAATCCAGAGGTGGCAAAACGTGATCTCCCCCAAAGCAAAGTGAGCAGCAGAACCTGGTTCCACCCTCATTAATAACTGAGAACAACTGGGGTGAATCTCAGTGTCTGCCTGGGCTGAGAACCAAGAGTTCAAGCAGGTGTCCATGACTGCACACCTGCATTTTTGCACCTGATATTCATTCCTTGACTTCTTGGCCTAGGAGCTCTATTGTATTTGGCTGTGTTGGTTTGGGGTTTTTTGTAAAAGGACAGTGCATTTTCCTGGCCACATTCCTGCAAACTACTGTAGATGTGGAAACAGTCTTTTAGAGAGGGTAGTGGTGGTGTGTCAGTCTGGTTCACCTTATCAAGGTGTACCTTTTTTAAGCCAAGTTTTTTTACCATCTATTAAAAACAGAATTTCCATGCTGTGCTCACTTTGCCAAGTCATCTATTTATGATAACTAACAACAGTATTTTCAATGACCAAATGCTTTAAACTCACTTAAGCAAGGTTTTAAAGCAAGATCAATGACAACATTCTACTGTTCCACGTGCTTTTTTTCCTTGACTCAAAATTGTTTGTGCACATGGAGAGTGGCCTGTAAGTTAATTAAACCTTAAGCTGTCTATTACTCTTCACATTACACCATTATCAGAGTCTCTCCTGTTTTCCAGGTGCTTGGTATTGCCTGTCCCTTGGGAATGGCTCCTGCAGTCCCTGCCCAGGGGCAGAATGCTAATTCTGGATGTCCTCAGTTTCAGAGCTGGGCTGCTGTAACAGCTTTCCTAATTGCTTTGTATTTTCCAAGGTTGCATTTACAGCAGTGCTGCGGTTTGGGGGCCCAAGTAGCAGACCACAATCGACCTAAACTGTTCATTTTACTGTGCATTTCACACAGCCCTGAGAGGTCATGCAGGCACGAAAAGGAGCAGGCTGTGCCCACAGGTGACTGTGCTACTCAGCCACAAGTCACCCCAGGGGAAAGGGCAGCACAAGCAATTTCCAGTGCTCTGCTCATCAGGCATACAAACTGAGCCTTGTTTAAGGGTGTTTGCTGGCAGGAGTTACAAAGGTGTCAAAAATTATCTGATAAAGATGCCCACAATGGCAGAGAGCTCAAGAGCTCTTTTTAGCAGTTCCTCTACCTTGCATCCTTCCTATAAGGACTGAAGCTGAAAAATTACCTACAATGTGTGTAGCTAATCACATTTTCACATGTTACACCCTAGCACAACACAATTCTCATACATTGGTGGCACTAAAACCTCCCCATGCTTTCCCAAATGACAGAGCAGGAGCCTTTCAGGTGCCTGCTAGCAGCTCTGTTCTCTGGAGACATGCAAAAGCAGGAGGAGGCCAGGCAAGCTGTGTTACACTGACAGTGCCTCCTCCTCCTCCTCCTTGTAAGTGGTGCTTCCTACAAGCACTGGTGAATTGCAGCACCAATTCCTGGGAGCTGAAACTCTCCTCAAGCTTCCCTGGCAGCCCTGTAGAAGTGGCACAGCTGGGACAGCAGCAGGAATAAGAAGACCGACACATTATCTTATTGATAACCTAGGAAAGCAAGACACCTACTCTACAAGCAGCTTCTGAAATAAGTCTCATGGGACGTGCTCTAATTCTCAGTGCAGTCAGGGGAAACCAGCTCCTGACTTCACAGAGCCACCTGGAGCCTTGGGGACTTGGAACCAGTTTCTTTCTCCCCTAACAGCACTGCCAGCTCTTGATCGGGCTAACAGTGAGAGAAACCCTCCACGATGAGGCTACAGAATAGCCTGCAAATGGACCCAGAGGGAAATGGCCAACAGGTGATTTCCTCAAGTAAGAAAGGCAGGACTCTCTCCGTTAGGCTTTGTCCCAGCAAGGACAGCTTCTATCAGCACAATACACAAGGTAAGAAAGGTTACTATTGAAGTCACTGTTTCTTGTAGTAAAGTGGAAAAATTATAAGAAAAAGGCCTCAAAAATCTGTTAGGCTGTCATTTCGTCTAAGTCAAGCTAGCACTTCGCAAGTTCCCGTGTGAAAACGATCCTGGTGTGAGCAGTTCATTAGCACAACAATCTACTCCTGGGCAAAAACAACCAGCACCTGTATAAACTGGTTTTACACCATTAGATAGAAAAAGGAAAACTATTTCTCACAACCAACCTTTCCTGCACATACACCCTGGGGTTTGAGTGACCAATCAATACAGGATAATAACTTGTTACTAACCAATAAAGAAATTGGCAAGAAAGCTACTAACCAACTGGAGTCCCACACGAGGTCTGCAAAACTGTACAAAAAGGAATTCTGTGAATAAAGAATTCCCTTTTTCCACCATGAAGAAAATGGAGTCCCATGTGATTTATTCCCTTAACTATTTCATTATGTTCCAACACTGTTCTGTTAGTGCAGAATGTTAAATCAAATTAAACCAATTGAATGATACTTCATGGAAATGCTTATGGCCTCAGGCTGGTTCATGTGAGCTTTAAATTCTGCTAATTTGTTACAAACCAGTGAAGGACAGAATACACCATTATTAGAATGCATTTACTTTGATAATGAGCAAGACAATCTTTAAAGTGTTTTTCAATTAAAAAAAAACCCTTCAATAATTTTCATGCTTAGAAAACACAAATCACACATGGATTTGAGTTCTGCACAAAAGCCTCCCTTATGTATGTGCTGACAAACAAACAATTTGAAGGTAAATAACATTGCTGCTAGTTAATGTTAAGGGACATCTCAAAGTGATGCCCTGGATGCACAGCACAATTTTCTCCCAGGTTTTAGATCCACATTTTGCTGCTAAAATCAGTGTTGTTCCAGAGACACACATGGAGCAAGTTGCACAGGTCAGAGCTTTGTTTTAGACAACCAAGTACAGCTTAGATTGAGTAAATGTCAGAGTGTCTCAAATATCCAAGTAAATTACAATGATTTCAAATCTAAAATTCCCTTGAGATTAACAGAAGGCATGCAGAGCCATCAACTTAATTTTTAAAAAAATCTAAATTTTTTAGAAGAGTAGTTAAGAGGAAAAATAATGAGGACACCACAGCAAAAGAGTATTGGAAGTCATTTCCTACTAACAGGTGGGCTAATCAAAACCACCTAATATTGAATCCTATAGCTAAAACTTTAATAAAAGCACAGGAGACAAATTTGCATCTTGCTAGAAAAGGGATTGCCTGAGCATGGTGGCTTTGGAGATCACACTTATTCAGCTAATTGGGTTTATTTGATACCTTTTCCACTTAATGAAAACCTGTGCTCTATGGAAATGCCCCATCTTTTTCAATACGAATTCCCCAAAGAATCAAAAGTTATCTCGGAATAATAAATACAATCCAAAATGAACTGTGGAGCAATTAAGCAAGTAATTCCATCCATATTTACAAACAGCCACAAGCAGCATCCCGCTGTGCTCGTGCTCAGAGCGCAAACCACCAGCAAGGCACATTTTCCTGGAAAACCCTTACCTGTGCTCTGGATAAAGAGCCACCCACAGAGTCACCCGTTTTTGGGGACAGGTGGGTGGTAGGAACTGCACACACAGGAATTCCCTGGGATCAGCAGTGCTGTGGTGCACACTGAAGTCACTACACCCCTCCCTGGGGCTGCTCCCTCTTCTTTGGCCAGGAATTCGGGCCAGCCAGCAGGGAAGAAAGATGCACTGAGTCACTACAGGGTGCAGAGGTTTTTTCTCCTCTTGCCTTCTTCCTTGTCCTTTCCTCTAGGATTCATTCAGGCCTCTGAAAGCTTGCCTTGCTTGCATTTTTCCCAAATAAAAATCCCATAATCAAAATGAACAGCAGCGTCCTACTTCCCTTCTTGCCTGGGTCTTCCCTCAATCCTCAGACTGGAGCAGAAGGGAAGAGAGGAGCTTTTCCCAATCCAGGTAGCAGCAAGTCCCACAGCGCCATTCACTCCCACTGTACTTTTTGCAGACCATAACCTCAATATTTTTCTTGCCTTCCTACCTTGCCAGTGCCTCCAAACAGCACTGCTAATCTGTTTTAAGAACCTGCACTTTGCAGACAGCTCATTTAAATATATCATGATTAGAGCACTGTGGGTGAAGGGAAGAGCACTCAGAAGCCCTGGAGACTCAGTGTTTGTACGTAGGAGAATGATGCAATTTCTGGCTCTGAAAGGCAACTCAGCAAGGAATTACAGGACTCCAACAACAGTTTACATGTTAGGAGATCAGGTACAATTGTGGTGCCTAAAGACAGGCCAGTATTGATATCAGAACTTCCAGAAGTAGCAAAAAGCTGACACAGATGTTGACACATTCTAATTTTCATGGAAATAAATAGGTAGGAAGGAGGTAGGAACATTTGCATAAATTATCTTTTAGAAGTTCAGTGCCTCCTGCTGTTCAGCACTTGAAATTGTTATTTATGACATTCCATTTTGCTGCTAAAGAGATGGCCATCAGTTTAGAAAGGCTAGCAAGGATCCTAATGCTGGATTTAAGCCCTGTTCCATTGTGATACGCAGAATAAAGCCCTGCTTCAGAATTATATGCAGGTTAAACCACGTATAAGATATTCTCAGTGTATGTAGAGTTACCAGAAGAATCTCTGGAGACCACACTGTACTGAAGAGACTCCTACAAAGTGTCAGCACATGGGGGTGTGGAGGAACAGCCCTAAATCTGAATCCTTCCAGGGCCCCACTGCTCCTTTCAGCCCCATCCCCAGCAGCCCTGTGCATCTGAGCATCACCACAAAAGGCACCAGCACCAGAAAGAGATGTGTAACTCTGGCTGTGTTTAGGCACAGGCACCTCTGAGCCCTGGAAAGCTCAAACAGCAGATGTTTCCCTGGCTGAATTAGTTTGCAGCCCTTTTCCAGCAGTCACGAGGTTTATTTCCACTCCCACACTCCCTTCAGCCAGAGTAACCCAACAGAGGGCTGGGGAGAAATGGAATTTCAGAGGCAGTGGATCCATTAATCAGACACAGATGCCCAGTCTGGACACTTCAACTCCACACCTGGGATATCCAAAATCAGCTTTCAGGAAAAGAACAAGGTTCTGCCTCATCCTGCCCAGGCCCCAGCTCGGATCTCTCACATCCCACAGCACTTTGTTAATGGAAGCTGCCACAATGCATTGGCCCCAGCAATAATAACACTTAAAGTGTCCCTTTGTAAAAGCACAGATAAAGAAAGAACTAGAATTTCTGAGTGGTTTCAAGGTTTTTACTCCATCTACACTGCAACAATCTAATTTCCAAGTGACAGAGCTGTGGATCATTTACAGAAATCATCTCTGAAGTGCCAACTGTAACCTCTCCACCACCCATGGGCACCAAGTACATCAAAAGCCACAGCTCAGTTTTGTTTCAAGGTCTTCCAGTCTGCTCAGGGTTAAATAGAAAGAACCCTCAAGCTGACTGCCTCAGAAATAAATCAATGCAGATATTTTACTTATGATTATCATGAGAATCGATTAGCATAAAGGAACAAACAGTGGAGCTACGACACACACCACATTTGTACTTGCTGTCCACATGTTGCACCTATTCCTCTGCTCTTTTTCCTCCAACAACCATCAGAATAATTATTCTCAGAGAGCATTAACTACACCTCAAGCTGCAGGCATAATTTACATTTCCTTGGAGACCCAATTATAGGTGATAGGAAACAGCTCTGAAGACAACCTCCCACTCCAGGGTTTCATATTTATATAACTAAACCCCTCAAAGTTTCACTTGCCTTTTGGCTCTGGCAGCCAAACAGCACAGTGCAAAGGGCTGAGTAACTTTAAACCCACTTTAAGTTAAACATATACATTATGAACAGTTTTTCTCTTCAGAATAACCTTTCTACTCCCCTTTTTAGAGGTAAAACATGCACTTGGTTCTGAGTGGCTCTAATTAAGGCAAAAGGCTGTTCTCCTTCAGGATGAATAGATCATTGCATCACCTGCCTTCAATGAGTGCATCAAAACAAGGTTATTGGGTATCCTGGAGATACCACAGCTCCACCAAGGCAGCTAAACTGCCTCACTGTGAACTAAACTGTGGTTTACACAACTCTGTAGATGGCTTTTTGTTTGTCTGTTTATTTTTTATTCTTTAAATGCAGGCTGAATACAAGCTAAGGCACTGTGTGTCGACACCTGGAGTCTTCTGAAGCCAGTGCTCCGCAATTCCTGTGCCAAAACTTCAGACTGAAAATGATCCCAGAGCCAAAGCAGTCCTAGAGCTCAATGATTTTCTTGAAATACACCCCCTAAGATCTCTCTGATCAACACCTTACTGACTTTTGTGCCTCACTAACGAGTGTTTATATATATATATGTATGTATGTATGTATGTAAATATATATTTATATTAGCTCCTACCAGACAAGCTGAAGAAAACTGTTTACTTTCATCAGGAAATAATAAAATGCAGCAAGTGGACATCTGTCAATAGTTGAAGCCACATTGTCTCTCTTTAAAAGTTCGGTTTTCTCCAATCTGTTTGCATTTCTCTAATACACGACTCTATTACATTTCTTGGCATTAAGTGAACACAACACAAGCATGGACAGTTTTTGAGTTATGCAGAGAATATGGGCAGAAATTATGCAGCCGTTTTCCAGGATTTTTGTTATCCAACTTCAAGAAGTACAAAAGGGCAAAGAATATTTTTAAATGAAATTTCAGACAGTAATAGCTCAACACACAAGTTCAATACAAAAACATCATGCAATTAAATCCACCACTTCACAAAGATGAAAAACTACTAATAGCATTTTACTTTGCAGGTTAGGCTAATTACCCAATTAGGTCATAAAATGTTAAGAATTCCAGGGCTTGTATCAGTTAGCAGAATTCCATAAGGTGTTTTAGTTCATCTTTTTTGACCTGCCTTGTTCTCAGGGGTCCTAACTGTGATTGAGCAGCAATTACCTGTGATTTTTCTTTTCTTTGAGGAAAAAAAAGCTAACAAACCCTTTAGCTAAGACAGTCTTGCAAAAACAAATTTCTCCCAAAAATGCACCTCCACTGGTCCTCATTTGACTACTTCTGGAATTAACATATTGCTGATATTTAAAGCACTAAATCAACTTCTATCACTGAACATCCTACAGAGAGGAAGATTTGCAGATGGGGGGTAATTTATTTTGGCATCCACCTCCAGTTCAGGGAGGAGGGATAAACACAGGAACCTGGATGAATCTGGTTTTGAATCTATTTACAACTTCATGAGAAAGAGGTAGACCCAAGAAAGCAAGAACCAACATTGTACCACGAGTGGCGACTCACACAGGTAGGTGCTGGGAAAGTCCTAATCTGAGACATTTCCCTCTCAAGAGATGTGAGAACATTCTCTTTTCCTTACTCAAGCCCTCTCTTGAAAATTATTTTTTTACCCATGCAGTAAACAGACTGGAAACACATAACGTGCAAATCTGTAGAGAAGGAGGATGTGGATCCTCTGTTACAGGAAGACAAGGAATAAAAATAGGAAAACAACACTGGCCTGCAAAAACCAAAACAAACAAAAAAGAAAAAAACAACCAAACAAAAAATCCAAAAAAAACCAACCAACCAAAAAAAACAAAAAACCAAAAAGAAACAAAACAAAAAAATTAAGAACTATAAAAGGAAGATTGACAAGCTTAAAGTTGCCTTCATAGAAAAAGCATATGTAGGAGCCAAACTCACAAAGATAACTTCCTTTTTCCACTCAAATTACTCCCAAACTCTCAGTTCTCACAGTTTGGATAAATTCTGGTGGCTATGCAGCTTTTCCATAGGAGCTCTGGCTGCTACCTCAGGGCTATCAAATGTCAGGACCACTTACTCCCAGCTTCTCAGCAACTTCAATAGCAACAAACAAAACCCAACAAACTAGAAAAGAGTTTTATGTTAGCAGAGCCCTACTTGAAGTAAAGCATACAGAAACCTGCACATTCAAATATTCTTTTTGTGACAAATGCCAGAATAACTTCACTTGCAAATACATTCATTTTTTCCACCCTTACATGTTTCTTGAGGAACTCAAAGTGAGTAAGGAACACATTTTTCTTACAGGCAATATTTTACACTTACTCAGCTACAGTGGTTTAGCACTTGCTCTTACCCTTTACCACTGGCACCTGCATATGTTCAAACTTAAGTATGACACTGGAAACTGGACTTGTACTACCCATAACTCAGCAGTCAGTGCAGATAAGCAACATTTAGTATGGTGCCAACAGAAGAGTTCACAAATTTATCCTGCCTGACCTGTGGTGGCTGCAGTTTCCGTCATTGGCTTAATTAAGAGACACAGGTGTTTTGGTTTTGCTGCTTTCCTTGCTCATAGATTAACTGAGTCTCTGCACCTGGTGTCTCACTTCATTTACTGGGTCATCACTGTTAATTATTTCTTTTCTCTAGTCTTGCTTTTTCCCACACAAGTTCCCTATCTACACAAGAATGAAAAAGTAAACAGAGAAATTTCAGGAATACAGAAATAAACCAGTATTTATTCCATGTTGCTATACACAAACAATTCCTGATCCACCTTAAAGAAATATCCAATATTTTAACAACTCATTAGAACCTGTAGCTGCACTTCATCCAAGATCAGCAAGTGGTAGAAATTTACTTTTCCACTTGGTGAACAGAAAGAAGGAGGAGAGAAATGGCTGAGATATCAAATGAGGATACATAAAAATTAATGGAGTGCTTTTCTCAACAGTATTTTATTGCAGAGAGGTCCCTCAGACTTTAGGCCTACTATGACCAAGCATTAAATTTTTAAGGAGACATTACTTGCAACAACTACCTTGTTCTCTTTCTCTCCTTCTCCTACCTTCACATCTTTTTCTGTCAGTACCCTACACATGAACAGCCTTTTCCCTTTGCCTTTAGCTTTTGTTTTGCCAGCCTTCCAACAGTGACCTCTGAACACTGATTCCATTTATTCTCAAACCTGAACCAGTCTGGTTTATGTCATCTCATCAGTTCTGATCCCCCTCACCTCAGGGAAGGTGTCTTCTCTTCCTACATGTTTCTAAAATCTGCTACAGAAGAGACAATAAATTATGCCTCCTACTCAACTAAAGTTCAAAGCCTGTGAAAATACAAGTTATCTACATGCCTTTGCTCATCTTATAAATTAGTAATGAGTCTGGAATGCTTCCCCACAGCAATTAAGACACTTTCAGTTAAAATTACTATATTCTGCCATCGAGGTTTTATTTAAAAAAAAAAGTTACACATCTTCTATTAACATCACGACCAAGAACTGTACAAATAACTCCAACATTCCAAAAGGCACAGCCAAGAAATGCTTCTTGTCCTCACTAGTTTACTCAGCTTGTTAGGGTGAGTTACAGCCACAAGGGTTAAGGTAGAGAGAAACACCACTCACAGCAAGATAAGAGTTTCAGTGCACCACAATACACATATGTTATAACAATTATTATTACCTCTCTTAGAAACAAAAGAACTGGGTGATTTTGTGTTGTTGGTGGGGAGGCACTGAAGGAGGGGGTGAAGGAAGAGCAAAACAATCACCACAACCAGAACCACAGAAAGGTCCAGCATGTCAAAAAGATTGCAAAAAAAATTTGCTCTGGAAGCTATCTTGTAGCATTTATTCATTTATTAAGCTAAGAAAATGAAATATTCATAATGTCAGCTTGGTAAGTGAAACATTCAGCCCATTCTGAAAAAAATGTTAAAATGCTGCCTGTGTCATTTCTCTCCAAAACACTGCTGTTGGATGAAAAACATGACAAAAGTGGCTTGCTCCCAATCCACTTTCTGCTCACACAAATTTTTACTGTCTCAGTTTATCAATTTAAAGTAGTGCTATAGAAGAATAGGCTCAAAAAGTGCTTCTCAGTGCATCTCTTTTTATAACACTGCATTGCAAAGAGCACAAGCCAGAGGTTTTTAAACATTACCTTCATAGAGAACTTCATACTCAGTGGGAACACAGCTGTATCCTTGGATCAAACCTGGAAGGCATTCCTTGCAGAAGGAATGGAGGCAGGGGAGCATCCTGGGCTCCCTCCTCCGCAGCTCCCATTTGCACACCAAACAATTCCACAACTGATCCAGGGTCTCCATTCCTGCTGGCTGAAGTGTGGCCCTGAAAACATGAAGAGTCACAAAATGGCTCATGGCAAGCCCTGCACCTCACAAAACACTCGATCTCTCAAGTGCAAACCAGAGGGCAACACGGGATGCACGATCAAATAAACATTCATGTGGCCCCTGTGGAAAAAAAAAGTTCCTTGCAGCTGAAAATCACATACCTGCTTTACAGAGGACAATATCTGTGCAGATTGTTGTGCAGGAAAGCGTGGTTTAAGGTTTACAAACCATGATCCCACTATCTCTCTGGTATTTGCAACTTCTGTATAAACTGAACTAATCTGTTCTATTGATCTCCTTACAAAGCTGAATTGTCACACGCTGTACACTTCCTGCTAGAAGCGCTGAAACTGTGCAATTAAAATGATGAGATTCTCTGGCTGCTTTTACAATTTCACTCAAATATTTTACAGTTTTCATGTAAAGAAAATAGTATCCACAAGTCCATCATTTAAGCAACACATCTTAGAAAGCTGCTTTGAAAAATGTACAGCATCTTCTGACAATCTTCTTTATAGAAAAAGCACGTTGCAGTAATCAAATTTTAGCTATTAGGACGACCACAGATCAGATTATAGACCAAACCTGAGCTTCCCAGTGTTCCTCCCACCAGCCTAAGCTCCCCAAGGTCAAGTGAGAGTTTTGCAGTTCATGTTTCATCCTCAACTCTGAGATTGTCAGAGATGTTGATCAGATACAGACTGCAAAGGGCAACTCCTGCAAGTTGTATCAGAGGAGAAAAAGCAGATGAAGCCTCATTTCCTCTGGAGCCACCCTTCCAGCTGATCCAGCCTCCTGGCACCAGAGTGCCATGGAGCTGCTGATGGCCCTGGCATGGTGGCCCTGCTACCAGCAGGATGGAACTGAAGCCACAGGAATGAGCTTCGATCTCCAGATTTCTCCAGCACAGAAGAGCAGCAGCTCTAATCTCGGGGCTATCCCTTCTCCTGAGGGATTCTGTCTTCTGGTAGATCCCAGTGGAAATGGTTAGTAAGCAGATCTGGGTTTGGGTTTTTATTCTGCAATTCAAAATTATGAATGTCTCAGAAATTAACAACCAGTAGTTTTTTTAAGCATTGTATCCTGAAGTCTTCAGTATTTAAAATATTTTAGAAGATAAATGGACCCTATGCTAAAGTCTGCATCCTATTTCATACCCAAGACCCATTCAGGTAGATACCCACCAACTTGACTGACAAATTACTTATATAAATTCAAACCTACCACTAAAACTTCAGATTTCAATTCCAAAACCAGAGGGCCCTTTGGAGATGAGCTATACCAGCTGTACCTGTGGGTTAATTAACATTTTATCAGTGCCTATTACACAAGCTCACTTTTTACAGTGCATCTTCATCAACCATCTATCAGGGGCAAATGTCACTGAAGCAGCACAGCCTCTCACCTCATTTCATCTCTCTCATTTCTTGCAGCTCCTGTTGCTAAGAAGACAAAGTTGCACCTACAAAAACATGTAATGTCTGCAGTAGGAAGTTGAGGTCTGAAACTACCACAATGTTGACACAGAGAAACCACAGCCCAAAGCATCCATGCAGTGCAAACAAAGCCTGATACTGGGAAATGCTCTGTCACCTTACAAGCCAAAGCTGGGGCTGGATGAGCAAAGCAGGCTACTGTAAATTTCAATTTGTGCCTTTTGAGCAACATGCAAAACTGAGCAGAAGTTTCTTGGTAGGAAGGGGAAGAGTGAAAAAATTGTGTTTAAAATTTAGTTTTGAGGCAGGTGTGCACAGCAGTAGTCAGGCAGCTGGAGAAGGCTGATGAATATAATGAGCTACAAGAAGGCCCAGAAAGAGAATCCAGGGAATCACAGGCCTGACCTTGGTGCTGGGGAAGGTCATGGTGCGGATCAGCTCGAGCACCATCAAGTGGCACCTGTGCAATAGCCAGGGCATCAGACCCAGTCAGTGTGGGCTCATGGAAGGCAGGTCCTGCCTAACCAGCCCAATCTCCTCTGACAAGGTGACCCCCTTGGTGGTGAGAGAAAGGCTGCAGCTGTCTGTCTGTCTGCCTGGATTGCAGGAAAGCCTTGGACACCACTTCCCACACATTCTCCTGGAGAAACTGGCTGCCCATGGCCTGGAGGGGTCACTGGTCACTGGATAAAGAACTGGCTGGATGGCTGGGGCCTGAGAGTGGGGGATGGAGCTACATTCACCATCACAAATTAGGAAACAGCAGTCCCAGGAGCCAGTGAGACACAGTTCCCAAACTCCTCTGTATTCTGGAACAAGCTGCCCATTTATGTCATAGCTATTCATAAGCAGCAGGACCACTGGGCAAGATGAACAATTTTATAAATGAAATGCATGTCAACCTCACCCTACAAGCCCTCTAAATTTAATTGCTGCCAAACACTAGGTTAGAAGTTGACTAAGATTCTATCACACACATACTCGAAGGTCATGTGCATCAACTTCAGCAGCAAGCATAAAATAAGTGACAGCGCTTGTAGGCTCTTGGTCTGACACTTGAGAACCAGCTCACTGGCTTTAGTTATTTGTTATCTAGTTATTAGTCATTTTTACCATTAAATCCTGCTTTGGCACACAGGGCCAAGCCTTGCAGACACAAGTCCTACTTTGATGTTACAACCAAGCAAGGATTATTTCAATCATTTCAAACCCAACACATCAGCACTGCACACAGAGCAGTTCTAGAGCTGTGCCATTGCTTTGCCAGCTGTAAGGAAAGTTGAGGATAGCTGGCACCAACTCTGTCCCACAGCTGGGAACACCAGGAATTGCATACCCAGCCTGAGGAGGGCAGAGATTGCAAATGTCAATTTACAGTTACTAGTACACTGCTGTCACTTTGCATTTTTTTTGTCCACACTCCTGCTGTTCTATTCCACAGGCCAGGGCATGATCCCACAAATTTCCCCAGGATGCCATTTTAGTGTCCAAGAATCCCCATCAAAATCACATCAAGTCCTCTTCTCAGACAGCTGCAGAAATGATCACTAAGAGAAGAGCAGCACAAATACAGAACTTAGTTTTGCCACCCTATAAAGACAAAACAATGAGATATCTGCACAGGGCAGGTACTGAACACCGCAGTCAGGCAATTTCAAAATTAAGTGAGAAGCAGTCAAACCACTGATCAAATATTACAGGTAAGATTAAGTGTGAACTGTGTCTGGAGAAGTCAGGAAAGAAAAATCAGAACAACTCAAACTTCTGTAAACCAGCTCATTTTATGCATTGTTTATTCAAAAAATTTGAATAAAACAAAAACTTTTATGCCACAAGCACACAGGCACCACCAACTTCTTTGATCTTCTCCTCTGCTCTTCTACTGAAGAACTTGGCTTTCACAATGACAGGCTGCTTGGGCAGCTTCCCCTTGCCCAGCACTTTGTAGTAGCCCTAGAAGGATTTAAAAAAGAAGTTCAGTGTTTGTAATCAGCTCGAAGGCTCCTACATTCAGGCCTGTTAGCACACACCAGTTAAAAACAGAACCATGATCACCGTGACCTTATCCAGTCAATTCATTACATTAAAAGGACAATCATGACATGAAGACAATTAACAAAACAGCTGCTGAAGTCACAGGAGGTGAGAAGCAGCCCTAAGTGGCGAGCAGAGGCAGAGCAGTGTCCCTGATTCGGTGGCTGGCTGAGACACAAGACATCAGAGCCAGTGAATATGGATCAGGTGTTCCTGTCCGAGAACTATAGCACACCAAGACAACCAAACATGTGGAGATGTGACTCTAGTCTCGGGGGTGACATGGTGGGAGACCGGTTCCACCATGGTTTTGTTCCTTCAGGAACATTTACAACCAGCCATCCTTCACCACCTCCCCAAAGGAGGGCAGTGCCCCTCCACACACACACACACCAGTAGGACAAAAAGTCCTTACAGGGAAAAATGCAACACCCCAAGTGCTGCTGTAACTACTCAGAGCCCAGGGATCTGTCTGGTGAGCCTCTAAGCAGAGAAGCACTGGAGCTTATGTGCAGCTCAGCACCTCCCCAGCGGGACAGGCCCAGCCCAGGCTCCCCTGGGAGGGCAGCAGTGCAGGGCTCAGCCCAGCAGCACTCACCGAGCGCACGACGTCGATGACCGGGGCCAGGCCGGCCTCGTTCTTGGCGTAGTTGAGCCTGGTCTGCTCGCTGACCAGCGTCCACAGCTTGTCCAGGTTCACCGTGGGACAGAACTTCTGGTTCCTCTTCAAGTGATAGTGCCTCATGCCCACCTTCCCAAAGTAACCAGGGTGACTGTGGCACAAACACATTCTGCATCAGATCACAATTTAACTCATCCCGAACAAGCACAACTCTAAAGCAACACTGAGACAAGCATCTTACAAAATGAGAGAATCCACAATGCCACATTACACCCTTTTTAATATTAGTATGTGTGGAATTCAGGTGCAATAATGGTTAGTACCCAAACCAAGGAACAATTACACTTTCTCTAAGTGTCCCTCTCCCCATAACTCACACCTCAATCCCTGTCCCTGCCGAGGCTGTATTTCCAGGGAAGCCCCACCTCCAGGGACCCAGGGAGGGCTGTCCTGCCTGGGAAGCTGTGGCACTGCTGTCACTAACCCGGTGACTGACTGAGCCAGGCAGGGCACAGCCAGTGAACAGAGATCAGTGGTTCCTGTCCGAGCACTCCAGCACACCAGGACCACGGGCAGGGCCCAGATGTGACTCTATAGTCTCGGGAATCACAACATCCCTCCCCTTTACCTGGTGCAGCCAACAGGATTTAACAACACATTCTGAATTTGCTCTGTGTGCACTGCCAAGCAGGGACCACACTGTAACAGGCACTTTTGGTCAGCTTTACCTAATGCTACAATGAACTCCCCAAAATGCCAAGTGAAAAGGTTTCTGATTTTAGGGTAAGTGGGGACACGAGCAGCTGTAATACCACACTTCCCATTAAAGGAAAAAACACACAGGATTGCAGAAACTTTGCTTATTCACATATAAAAGTCAGTTGCTTCTACTTCATGAGCATGCATGTTGCTAGTAGATATTTAAAACGTTAGCTTACTATTTATCAAAGTTAATCCTGTGATGGTGCAAACCACCGGCATTACCACGTCCTCCAGGATGCTTCCTGTGTTTGCCTGAGAAGAAACATTTTAAGCTTGTTACATTAATATTACACACCATACTTAGAGATACTTTCAATGTCAACTTAAACTAATTATTTTCTCTTGTAGTGTGACAAGGTTGGCGTGGATAGAGTTGAAAGGGAGACTGCACTGCCCTGGAAGCTGAAGATGTCGCATACCCAGTACTGATGGGCTGAGCAGAGCCGAAGTTACAAACCAAACCCAGGGAGTCTAAAACGTGCAGGACATGATCAACCCATCACCGCGGCACGCCGCGGCCTTCAGCACCGCTCGATATTTCCAGGGTGCCCTGCACGCACAGCCCCATTTTTATGGATCCGGGAAGGGCGGTGGCAGCAGCAGCGGCAGCAGCAGCAGCATCCCCTCAGCACCAGAGAGGCCCCAGCCGGGCCGCGCTGCCGCAGGCCCCGGCGCACCCGCGGCCGCCTCTCCACTCACCCACGCGGCCGTGGCCGTGGCTGACGTGTCCTCTCAGCTTCCGGGTCTTCCTGAGCCGGGAAGGCTGCAGGGAAAGGGGAGAGCGGCCGTGAGCGAGGCGGGCACCGAGCGCCACGAGAACCCCGCGCCCGCCCCGGGAACCGCGCAGCCGGCCGCCATGGCGGACCGGCCTCCCCGCACCGCTCCCGCCCGCCGCGGGGAGCTCGGAGCCGTGCCTCCCCACCACCCTCCGCTACTCCGCAGTCCCGTCCCGCCGCAGGAGCGAGGGGCGGCGGCCGCGGGGTCCCGGTCCCCGATCCGATCCCATCCCAGCCCATCCCCTCCGGCCCGGACGCAGCTCCCACCATCTTGCCGGCGTGCGCGAGGGAGAAAGGGCGCGGCTCTCGCGAGAGCGGGCAAAGGAGCGCGGGGCGGGGCCGAGATCTCGCGAGGCTTCGCAGCGGCGGGAGCGGCGGGCGGAGCTGTGAGGGGCCGGGCCCCGCCCCCAGCCGGCGCGGCTCCCTGTCTGCTCCCGGCGCGGCAAGCGGAGTTTTGAACAGAATTTAGGAATATTTGGAAATTTGGTCACTTTATTAAGCATCCGTAATAGTGGGAAAATGAACACTACGTCCTTAAACACAATTACTTGCCACATTGGAGTGCGAATTCTGGAGTGTTACTGTTTCTTAACCTTGGTTTCTAGGGGTTTTAAAAATGGATTTTATACAGTTAAGATTTTAAACAAAACTTTACCAATTTTAAACACAGGCCTGGATTTATTTTTCTTTAGAATTTTCCTGGTGCACTTACAATGTTCCATGCTGAGGAACACCATTAGTTTTAACTAATTCAGTAGGGAAAAAAATGCACTCCTTGGTTTTTGTTCATCTGATATCTTCAAGCACAGACCTCCAGGATTGTACCACAAGGATTGTTTTACACAGCTCTAGTCTGAGGATCAAAAAGGCACCCACAGATTTTTTGGGCCATGATCCCACCTTGCCCAGTGGTATGCTCTGATTCACATTACAAAAATGGGAACACGTTGACAGATAACACAATGTTTAAAAGCTTTCTCCTTTAATTTTTAAAGTGCAAATGGAGCAAAACAGCTTTGGCACAGGAGATGGGTTTTACAGCACAACATTCTTGTACATCGGCTTTGTCTTGCCTTTGCAGTAACTCCACAGCATGTCCTGATACAGTTTTCTCCATCATTTTCTGAAGAGGAATTATGTATTTCCCTCTCCATTTGCTAGCAGCTGTTGTTTATATAAAGGCCAGAAGCCACTAGTACAAGTGACGTTACTCCTTCCACTCTCAAGAATTATATCTAGCAATCATTCTGGAACTTGGAGCGTATCACAGAGTAAAACTAATGGAAGTTACCAGTTTTGGTGACATTTCCTCTGTAGCAAAAGCACCTGGCATTTCACTGACATTTCATGTACACTTAAGAAGCTTTTGTGGATTTTGGAGTGTGAGGGAGGTAACTGAAAAAGGAAACGACTTCACCTTTTCAGTGAATTGCCCCTCGAATTTGCTCTATGAGGCTGATAGCAAACCAGAACCACTGTCAGGTTAGGAACTGCGCAAGCCTCAAAGCCCATCTAACTACAGCAGTCACGCTGAGAACAACAAAAACCAGTGTGGTGGGTTTCCTTTGCAGGTAAGAGGCTTCAGCTAATTTTCATTATCTGTCAGATCTGAAGCATTTTATATTTTTTTAAATATTTTCTTCTTCAGACTATGAGAAAACTTCTGCAACCTCACCAGGAGTTGTTTCTAGATCAAGTAAGAATGTGACACTTGAGCACCACGCACAGCACAAAGCCAACTGCAAATACCACAGGTCAGGAGCAGTATCTGTGATACAAAGATAAAATCATTTGCTGCTAACCCATGAAAAAATGTTTTAACAGATGCTTCTGTTAGGATAAAATTTTTTAAAAAGGGATATAAAATGTCTTGTCTTAGCTCTGGTGAAAAACACTGAAGAAACCCCAAAGTAAAAACAAAAACAACAAACCTACCGAAAGAGAGGTTTGTAATATCCACTTTACATTTTAATTACAAATTCATTTAAAAATCACAGGTGAGTTGCTGTGTTTGTACCTGCTCCACATGAGGAAGTGCAGAGGTTTGCAATGAATATAAACAAACAGGTCTATTTACAGAGTTTATTAGGATCCATACATACATACACTAGGAAAGGCTGTACTGTACCTACTCGCTGCAGCTTGCATGTCAGAGAGCTGGGATCTCCCCAGGCTTAGCATCTTAGTGCACAGTGGGTTATACGGAGTTTACTGACCAGAGTTCAAACCAAGTGGAGGTTCTGCAATGTGAACCAAGTACCTTATTATCAAGTTACTTTGTTATTTCTCCTTTAAAATCAGTTTGAAGGAAACAGACAGACAGACAAGCGCCTGTGCCGCACGAGAGCAGCCCCGTGCGTACAACCTCTCCCATGTACCCCAGCTCATTCACCCCGCAGTGTTCAGGCATCAAACACCCCTTGGAGTCAGTGGTTCTGCTGAGACAGTCAGCTGCACATAATCAGCTACTCGTTTTTGCACCAAGCATAACTCAACTCATACTAAAGAAAAAAAACAAGCACCTGGTATTCTCAGGAATATACAAATATTTACCACAGTTTTCTTGCTCATTACAAAATCAGTTACAAAAGCTTACAGCACATTATGTACAAACTCTGCCCAAAAACACGGAGGAGCCATTACGTGGCACACTGACACAGCATCCATGGATCGTCTCCTAGAGCTGCCTCAGCTCGCTCCACTCCCCTCCCACTCTGCACTCCAGCGTCGCAGGTGTCTCGCACGGTGCCATAAATAGGTTTTGGGTTGGTGTTTCAGCAGGAAGGAGCTAGTTCTTCTTGTGAAGGAACTTCATTTTGTTACCTAAAGGAAGCACACCGTCAGTCTCCAGCAGATAGCAGAAGTCAAACCAAAGTGACAGCAAATGGGTGTAACTTTTAATCGGCACCAGCAGGGAGAGCTGAGTTACAGAACACAGACTGCCCCAACCCCTTCCTGTTCCACTCCTCGATTATGGTTTGGTTCCCCCATCCCCAAGTGAAAATGAAAGTGTTAACAAGCACCATCATTAAATCTGGTTTTATCACCTTTAACTATGTTTTCATTGTTTTATTTTTTGTAATTCCTATCACGCTGAAACCGCTTGACTACCTCACTTCACATCAGGTATGGCTTTTTCAAATCAAAAAGAAAAAACACCACAACCAAAACCCAGCACCACAACGAAAATTCATTTCAGAAATACTTTCTAAAGATTTTCCTCACCGAGGCCTCGCAGGAACTTGTTTACTCCACTTTGTTCCGTGTCCGGGAGCTCCTCCAAATACTGTTCCACCCTCTGTTCGAAGAGCCCTGCGGCAGATGGAGACAGGGATGGGTGAGCCGCGTCCGGCTGATCCCGCGGTCCCCGTGCACGGCCCGGCTCCCGCCCCGGCAGCCTCCGCTCACAGCGACCTTCCGGTTAACCGAGCAGGATTTCAGGGATGGTTTCCGCTTTCCCGGTGAGCGCGGGGGATGGAGGGGCGCTGCCGCAATCCGCGGCACCCCAGCGGAACAGCGCGACCCGCGCCGCAAGGGACACACGCACCCGTACCTTTAGCCCTGCATTTCCTCAGCTCCCTGTCCTGGATGAAGCCAGCGAACATTTGGGATTCCATGAAAACTTCCAAGAAGCGGCGGATACTCTTGGAGGCCACAGATTTACGGAAAGCCTCCCTTTGGAAGGCACGCTCTCCTTTTTCATTCTGGGTTAGGAACAGGGAATAATGGCCAACTGTCTCCACAAAGAATCGGATAAAAACCTCAGACACTAATCCATTCAGGGTGTTACATTCTGCAAAATAAGGCAGCAATAAGACACCAGAATCAGCTGCTACCAGAGCTGTCAGCATTATCCCCGCAGGGCCAGGCTGTGCCTCTCCCGGTTCCCTGATGCCGAGCTAACAACTGGCAGGAGTGGCAGCGGCTCCCTGCACACCTGGATGCACACGGAGAGGGTGACAGCGCCATAGCCACGGTGCCAGTCTGCGGAATTGGTGTTCCGTGACCAAGAGTCAGCGAGAATTACAAATCCTCAGCAAATTAAACATTTTATGGGTGTTTCATCAAAATCAAACCTGTTTTCACTCTTGAGCAAATTCTCTTCAAAAACTTCTGAATGACTCAGCATTGAAATATTTTTCCCTGAGGATAATAAGTCTGTACCAAAAACTGATCAAAAAGGGTTTGTTGCAGAATTTGGGTTTTCATAGTTTCTGAGATGTTTAAACAGTCTTATATGTGTAATACACACGATTAGAAATAAATTCCAAAAACTGAATAAGGGCCTGTTTCATACCTTTTAACCACAGGCATCTCAATTCACTCTTGGCTGTTTTTATCACTGCTGAAGAGAAATATGAACCTTCAGAGACAACCCAACCCATCTTGGACTAAAATTCTTTTCTGGTGGTACCTGCTTCTCCCCTGAAAATACCGAGTGCCAAGAGCAACTCCAAACTCAGACACACCCCTAAGCCTGGAGAATTATCTGGATTGAGTTAGGGCCAAGTTAACTGCAAACCTCTGTTTGAGCAAAGGTTCAGAGGGACCCACAGGAGTCCTTGTCATTTACAAAGAAATTAAAATAAACCACAGGTGAGGTATCACTGTCTGTTGATGCCATCAGTCTCATTCTCTCTGTGTGCTCAGAGACAGCCTTTGATGTCATCAAAGGTATTTGAGACCTCAAGTCCCATCTGTGCTTTTCCTGCATGGAAAGTCACAATTTCTACCTATATTTGTTTATTACACAAGTCCCTGTTTCCAAAGGAACTTACCATCATCTGAATCACTATCTGAATCCTGATTTATCAGTTCATTCTTTCTCTCTAGAGCCTGCTCCAGAGCAGCTTGCAATTTTCTAGGCAATAGTGTGTCTTCATCATCCATCTGATGGAGGGAAAAAAAAACCTTTAAGCCACAATAATCTATTCAGGAACTACAGCAAATACTTTCAGCAGGTTTAGAATTCAGATGAAAAAATACTTGTATCTGCTACTGTCATCGTTACATAAATAAAAGAATGAGAATCTATGTGCAACTGACAAATACTTCTAAAATTTCTTGTCAATGAGATTAAAGTCAGGAATGATAATCCAAAGAGCAGGTAAATACAGAAATGTGGAATCAGCTCTTTACATGAGTCCAAATAGTTGTGTTTAACTAAATACACATCATGTGAAGCCTTGCTAGGTGTACACACAGCTGCTGCAGTTGGTTGTGGGCAGCTACTATGGTCCTTGACAGTTGTTTTTACTGTTTCTAGTCTGTCTTGTTTTCTGGGTCTTTCCCCTATTGCTTTCTTCATCTTATTTTATTAAGAATTCAGCAGAAGCCAGGTAAGCACAGGAGCCTTAGCTCTGCAGCCACTGTTCACCAGACAGGGAATCAAACACAAAACTTTCCCCATGCAACCTGCAGATTGTTGGTTTGAAATTATTTAGTGCCACATGACTGTCAGGAGATGGTGATTCCTCATCTCCTTGTTTACAAGGCTCCTACTTTTCCTGTCACATTAAACTATTCTCCACCTTTGTGCTCTCACTCGAGAATTTTCTTTGCTATGTTTGTCCTTTTCACTTCCAACAGTGTGACTTTTCTTGCTAAGGTGATGTTATTGTCTTTGGATGTTTTCTTTCCACAGTGAATACAGTTCTTGATTCCTTCTGACAGTCACAGCCTCAATCCCTTCTGCCTACTGAGAAGTTCTTATTTGCAGGTGGAACAGAAAATGAGAAGGTTTTTTCCCCCTCATCACTTTCGCTTTGCACACACAATTCCTGCCAAATCCCTCTGATCAAAGAAACCCAATCACACCAGAGGAGTAAACAGCTTGCTAGACTGCATGGCAGCATTCTGAGCTGTACTTTACCTGTCTGATGAATCGATCAGATCCCAGGTTAACCATCAAAGCCTACAGAAAAGAAAACACTGCAGTGAAATGTATCTGAAGACACAGAAAACATTAATTTGTTCATTGGTTTTTAACAGCAAAAGATCATCTGCTGAACAAGCCTCAACATGAATCACATTCCTACTGTGAAACAAGAGGCTGTGTGCTTTATGAAACAACATGAAGGTTTTCTTTAGAGCTACAAGTCTAATTTAACATAGATACAACTGATCTCATACTAGATTAATATATTTTAAAAAGCTAAAAGAGTTTTTTTCTTAAATATACGTGAGTTATAACTAATTTTATTAACATGCAGTTGAAAAGTGTTTCAAGGGGTTTAAAGAAAACAATGTGGAGGCAGCAGGGATTCCAAAGGGCAAGGGTGTGAAATACTCATGATAAAAAAGCTAAAAGCTGAGAGATGGAGCTGGGAAGATGTGGAAGAGCAGTGTTAGGAAAGCAGAAGGGAAACAGAGCAGAGATTTACCTGGGCCAGAGGCACACAGGGCCTTGGAAGCAAGCACAAGAAAATTCCTTAGAAAAATGACAGGAAACTAATAGGAGCAAGAGAGAAAAGAGTGTGTCCTTGAGTATTTTTGTGGTTTTTACTGGAAGAGCTGATGAAGTGCAACACTCATTTGATTTCCAGTATAGTATCAACAAAGTCTTAGAAGTTAAAATTCTTAAAGATTTTGTTTCCTGTGGGCTATGGCTTCATGCACCACTTCCATAAGGATTAAGAGATGTCACAGCAGATGGCTGCCTCTTGTTCCAGAACAAGTCAGCATATTTACACCCTACTTACTGGTGACCAGGTAAACATTCACTTGTCTCTGACAAGGTGCTAGGTGTGGAAGAGGGGCAAAATAGAAGAGAAGAATAAAGCTACTGCTGCAGGTTTGCCAAGAGGCAGTTGCCAATGAGAACCAGGCAGAGAAGAAACAAAGAGGCAGATTAAAAATTAAACATGTGAGGATTTATGTCCCAGTGGCAGCCCTCTCCTAGGAGAGGCCAGCTTTACTCCAGGCAAACAATTGTGGTGCCAGCTCCTACCTCCTCTACGGGCAGATCCTTGAGTTTGGGCAGAGAGCTGGAGAGCAGTCCCACCAGGAAGGGGGTAGGGCAGCACACGATGTCAATCATGGACGAGGGCAGGACAGGAATGAAGGTGTGCTGCCAGGAGAAGGGGTACAGCAGGGCCACTACAGCGTGGGAGCAGCTCGACAGGGTGCTGGGGAGAGAGGAACAACCAGGTCAGCAAAGGCTTTTCTTGCTTCACACTTTCCACCCGCTGAGAAACTCAGCCTGTTGAAATACAAGTGCCCAAGGTGTTGCCTCTTTGGCGCTTGTGTCTTCAGACAGGCCTTGGTCCCCTTCCAGTCCCTACCCTCTCTGTGCTGCGCAGTGTGGCAGTTCACAGCGGACCTCAAACCAAAGGTACAAAACTAGCATCTCTTTGTTTCAAACTAGAATCCATTTGTTTCATAGCAGATGGTTTGATCTAGAAGTCAAGATTCCATGTTCCCAAAAGCACTCAAAAGCAGCCACTTTGAACAATTCTTAAAACCCAAAAGCAACTTCAGATTTTGGCTGTTACAATCACATCAGTAGCAAAAAAGCATAATAGCAATGTTCTTAACTACAGGAACAAAGAAAAATGAAAAGTAAAATAAAATTGGAAAAAAAATCCTCATGAAAAACTCTACCAAATCAGATATAAAAAGCCCCCAACAATCAATACCTGTTCCAAAGGAAAGCTGGTAAGAGCAACACGTTTTTCAAAGATTGCGTATTTTTTTGACAATAGCATCTTTTTATTATAATACATTTTAAAGGGCTTATTAACCAACTTCAGTGATAAAGGTATTGATCTTGCTCAGCAGAGTACTCTAAAATACAGGTTGGTTAGCTCCTAAACTTTAAGGCTTGATATTATCATGGCAAATGTCCTTCCATCTACTGAATCCAATTCCCTTTTGCAGTCACATGGTTTCCAAATGTTAAAAATTAAGGAACATCATTACCAAGTGAGTTTTAACATCAGGGGAATAAAAACGGGTTCTCCATATCACAGCTACAATGTCTGCCTCTCTCAGGCTGAGATGACAGAAATTTGGATGTAACATGACTGAACTAATTTTCTCACATTGCAAACTTCTGCTGTGCTGAAGGTAGCCACAAAGAACTATAAATAATAACTGCAGAGCTGTTACAGAGCTTTAAAATGCTGGGGAGAGATGCTCATTTCTTCTACTGCAAGACTTGGTGGAGACTTTAGGTGGCATCAGACCTCCACCAGAATAACCTTCATCAGCATTTTTACTTCAGTTGTGAATTGTTCCAAGGCCAGAGAAAAGGTTTGACCTGTTTGTTTCCATCAGTGATTTACCTTCAAAGTTTGCTGCATGAGAAAAATGAGAATTAGGGGACAACGAGAGAAAAAGTTGGGGAAGAGCAAATCCTTGTTTTACTGCAAATAGTCTGCTGGCTTGGTTTTAACTGACACTTCCTTTAAGATCTGACAATCCCAGCATGGGTTTATAACATATGTTGCCTGACACAAGGCTGTTGTAAAATGATGCATTTCTCTAATTTATATTTTTATATATAGCAAGTAATGGTGCTGCCATTGCCTTGTGTTTTGGTCTCAAGCATCTACCACAGCAAGCACACTGGTGTGTTTTGGAAGAGCTGTGGAACATGGCACAGACTCCCAGCACTTCCTCAAGATCACTTCAATGACTCCCTGGCATTTTCACCTACTACAAATTCAGTCATCTTAGCTGAGCAACTAAAAAAAGAGCCATGTTAAGCTAAAAGCAGGAAGACAAACATTCTTCTGCTCTTCAGTGAGTATTTGTTTCCTTTCTGTAAAATGCCCTTTTGTAACATGTTGTGTTACACGCAGTGCTGTGACGTAAATCAGCCCCTGCAGCCTCTTGTGCCTGCTATTCCCACGCTGGGGAGGCTTCAGCCTGCAGCCCAGGACACTGGAATCTCTTCCTGAGCTTTCCTGGGAGCCAGCTGGGGCAGGACAGGGCAGAGCCCAGGGAGCAGAGTGCTGGGGGTGTCCTGTGGCAGCACCCAGCGCTGGTGGGGGTGTCCTCTGCCAGCACCCCATCACAAGTAGCACCACCCAAGGCAGCACCTTGGCCTCTGCACTTCAGCATTCTGCACAAAGGTCTTCAAACTCAGCCTCAGAAAATCTTTCCTTGTGGAACATCTCATCCCCATGAAACATCCCCTCCAAGCTTCCAGCCCCCAGAACCTCCTGCTGCCATCCCTCCTGGAGACCCCTCTGCAGGACTTCTGCAGCTGTCACCAAACTCCTGCTCGTACAAAGTGCCTATGACTCTGCTCTAGCTGAAAAGATTCATATTTAGAATGAATAGACACCTTTCACTTCAGTGACATTTCACAGTTTGTAAGGTAAAATTCAGAGGTGTAAAGGAACCTCCAGCCTAAATCTCCAAAATACAGTTCAGAACCTTTTAAAGGGATATTACTGATGAGAAGCATGTTTAGCAAAGTAAAAAAAGAAAGGCCTACCCTGGGAAACCAAGTGTGCTCCAGTTTTTTCTTTCAAAATGTGCAACCCACACATTATCCAACTATCCTTGTTTATGAGAATTAAGCAGTAAGGTCAGATGGTTTATTTTCTTTAAGGTATGTGAAGCACACAAAGTAAAGCAACAGAATAGTCAAAGTTAGATTTTCAAAATATTTTCACTTTTAATACTCTAGGGCAGTTCCAGAGAGCTAGTTTGGAGAGTGGGCTTTTCCATTTGGCCTGTGCATTTTTACAGGAATGCTGCATAATGTTCTAGCTGTTGTTGTACTGGAAAACACTTCTTTATTTCCATGGGTTTTTTCATCTTGTAAAATAATTATTTGGAATCTGCCAACGTTTTGGTTCTCTCTATGCCTTTTTATTCACTAGATTTAAAAAACGTTCAGTGTTTGATCTTCTTCCCGTGAAGGCAGTAATACAAGATTATATAAGTATATTGAGACATTTCTTAAAGACAAATTTCTCTTTAAGAGATCCTTTATCATGTTAGAGGCAAAATATGGCATTGCTTCTTTCCCACTCAGAGTTGATTTATGTTCCTCTGGGCTATTTTGTTTCCCAAATCATTTTCTCATGATAGCACACAGAACCTTTTCCTTGTTGTGTCGCTGGCTGTGGAGATGCAAGCTCAGACTAAGAGCTGGGGCACCAGAATTTCAGACACAGCTGTGACTCAGTTGAATTTTGGAGACTGCTTATGAACACCATTCAAGTCTACATCAAAAAGCAAATCACTGTGACTTATCAAGAACCTTTTCTGTCCTTTAGATAGGGAGAAAGTCTGGTAGCAATTTCTGGGTTGGCAAACCAACAAATAACCCCAAGCTTAGGCTGTATCCATATCTTATCACAGCACAATTAGCACACTCTGAGAAGGACAAGCTGTTGCAGGGGATGGACACTGCCCTGGCTGGGATGTCAGTGGTGGCTGTGCTTGTTTCAAGGACTGTGCCTTGTTGCACACTGCAAGTCACCAACTCTCTCAAACTGCTAAAGTCACATTCAGTTACACTTTCTACTCTCAATGGAAATATTCCACAAATACCCTTGATAAGTCTATTTTCTTTCTAACAATAGCCAACAGTCATATTCCTTCCTGCTTCTCCCTCCACACCTAGAACTTCTCACAGGCCCAAGGCAGCTTCACACACTGAGCATCTCCCAAATCCAGGATTAAGCCTCTAGCACAGACAACCACTTGCTGGATTGGCTCCCTGATGCCACCTCACTATTGACCTGCACCTCCACAGTCAGTTTGGTATTTGCATTGAAGGAGAAGGCAAGAATATCCCTTTCCTTCCTCCACCTCCCCTGAGGGACAGACAAGCTTCCTCAGCCAGGAGAGGAGGGAGGCACCCCTCACATGCAGGGCCAAGCCACCCAGCAGCTCTGTCACCCCAGGCTGGTGCCAGCTCTGAGCTGTGCCAGTGCTCTGGACCGTGCCCTGGACTGGGACCAACTCACCCAATCTGGGCTCCCTGCTTCCTCACATTGAGAAACACAGCCAAAAACGTAAATTCACAAAAAAGTGTTTCCACTGTTTACTTTTCCACAACCTTTTTATGTTCCTCATCTCTCCCTGCTGATTAAATGATGTTGCCCTGCCCACATTTGCTGAAGTCTTTCATCTGCCCTGTTGACACATTCATGCTGAGCCCACAAGCACTTTGAGACTGAGTTACCTCCTGACACACATCCCTTGTCTGCTCAGGAGAGCTTCCTCCCACCTGAGGCTGGAGTCTGGAGGCTCTGTCCTTCCTAGGTGTAATCCCTTGACTCACATGGGTATTACACACCAGCATGTCTCCTCACCACAGGCCACGGTCCTGCTTTTCTGGGACAGCTCCCACCCTTGGGCCACTGATGAACTGTGTAGCGAAAGCAGATCCCTGATACTTCCCTTCTAGATCCTTCCATGCCTCTCCTGATCCTGGATTAACTCCAGTCTCTGACAGAGACAGAGGTCTGTGACAACTCTGCAAGATGAAACAGTCTGAAAGGTTTGCAGAGGACTCTAAAGGACTCTGGGGAGAGGCTACAGGCCAAGGCTCAGCCCATCTCCCCTCCAGCACATACAGGCTGCAGAGGTGGAAAGGACAAAGCAGAAAACTTGAAAAGCATCAAGTAAAGAGCAAGTGCAAGTAAAAACCGTGGTAGCCTGATAGACTTTGGGTGGAGATGGAGTGCAGGCAGCACTGCTGTTGCTGTGCTGGCAGTAATTCAGAGCAGTACTGTGCTGTGCCAGATACAGTGCACTCTAAGGCTCTGACAAAATAAAGGTTTCTCTGGATGCATAAGAATAAATAAGAGCAGCATTATTAATCAGGTTGATAAGACTAAGTAATAACAAGACATAAATGAAAACTTCTAAGTGTCAGAAGTGACAGTCTCCAAACTCCAGCTGGCTGCAGTGAGCTCCTGCAGGTCAGCTTTTGAAGTGAGCCCTTGAGGATGCCTGGCCCTGGAAAAGCTGCCTGACAATGGGGACATGTTACTGCTTTCTCTGTGCTCCAGAGTGTGGGTGCTCAGCTCCAGGACTCCCCCTGATCTCCAGATGTTCTGCTCCTGAGGCCCCCTGAGCCCCCACATCAATGGTTTGTCCTTCATTCTGGGGTTCTGTGCCGTGAGAACACATTTTTTGTTAACCCACATACCACCAACTACTCCCCAAAAAGGGCAGAGAGGAATAAAATAAGAACCCAAGAGTTCATTTGCTGTAATGGTGCAGGATATCTCCAGTTTTCCAGCCAGTATAAAACCATCAGACATGACAAACACAAATTCTTCCTACACAAAATCATTGCTGTTTCTCTGTTACCACTGCTAGGATGTTTAATAGGGAAAAAATCTTCAATTCCTGTCTTTTGACTCAAATCAAAGAAATGGCATGCTTTTGCAGCTTTTTGAACAAGAACTAACCCTTAAGGCCTGCAGTTCCTGGTGGCTGTGGGATACCTCCCTATTTGTAGGATTTCTTGCATTTGTAAGGCACTAATTTCACATGATATGGATTCAAAATTTGGCTTGTTTTCAGTGATGTTTTTGAGCTTGTGTGTCTGCCTCTGGATAACCATTTTGGTTTCCAATTTAAAGCAAAGATCTATAGAATCAAAATAATTCAGGTAGGAAGAAACCTCAGGAGATCAACTGATCCAATTCCCCTTTGATATCAGATCAGTTTATTTCCAAAACCAAATGTAATTATACATTATTTTGTTATATTAAACATCTTTGCTGCACTTTTTTGTGAAGGAGGTAGTGCCCTGTGTGCCAAGGACTTCTACCTAGTGATTTCTAAACTCACTCTGATTTGGCTATGTTAGAAGCCATCTTAAAAAATATTTTTGTGCATACCAAAAAGAGCCTTATTTAGCTGCTGATTTCTTCAGAATAAATTGTTAGCACTAAGCAAAACCTCCTTCTGTAGCCTTGGGCTACACTGAGAAATGAAGGCTCCTCTGGAGAAAGAGATCATCTTCTTCCTGCAAGGAACCTGAGGGGAGGGAAGAGCAGAAAAGGAAAGGAAGGCAGGGAAGAGGCTGAACAAAATGCAAGAAGGTAAAATTAAGATGTGGGAGGTAGAACTGGGAGGGGAGGGAGACAAAATGAACCTGATGAGCAGGTGAAAAGGAAACTGAGGGCAAAGGGGGTGGGATGCAAAATGAAGGGACAAGACAGTGACTGGCTGGGCTGAACAATGCAAGGACCAGGGAAAACCATTCAATATGAACATGACTAAAGCTGTCACACACATGCAGCCAAATTACAAGGTCCCAAGGTGAAACTGGTTCCTCCCTGTTGCTACAGACAGATGGAAGGAGGTGGGGCTGTCTGATGCCACTTGTCCCTCCTCTGTCAGTACCAGAGATGCTGAGAGGGGCAGCAGCTGCAGGAGGGAAGGTCACACACCAGGACAGCTGAAGGTGACAGAAGCTCAAAGGCCACTGGTGGCACAGATGGAAATCAAATACAACCAGTGCTCTACGCTTCAGCCACTGCTGCTAAGCAGAGAGACACAAACCCACAGTTTCATCAGGAATAACTCTCAAACTGAAAAGTTTCTTCCACAACAAATACATTTACCTGTCCCTGAGAGGAAAAAGATAATGACCAATACAAACATCAGAATTTGGGCTTAACATATTGTTTTAACTCAAATTAATTCTAATCCAGTAAATTATCTGGGCACGAATAAAATAATTATTTCCAATGATTACAGAGCAGTAGGAGTTACAATCAGGTCATGCCTCATCTCATGAATTTAAGCATGAGGGGACAGGCAAATTTAGGTTGTTTTAGGCTTTGATTCAACACAGTATTTCAGCAGAAGCTTCAGCTTTAATTTACTTTCACTGTGCTGAAATACTTTGCTGAAATAAAGCCTCAAAGACCTTTATTTTCCCACTTCTGTTTTAATCAGACCAGCCCTCAAGGCATAATAACACCTTCTGAACCACAAGTTCCCTCACTGCTGTGGGAGAAGCTGCTGCAAAGGCTGCCTCTCATCAGCAAGACATGTTGAAGCTTTGGAAATTTGAATAATTTTTTACTTTTCTAGAAGCCCTTCAGGGGCTGGGCAAACTACAGAGGTTCCTTCAAGCCTTTCTAAGGTGGTTTGGAACTAGAGACTGTAATTTTGAAGCTAATAAATATTGTAGTTTCATGTTAATGTATTATTAATACATTTTTTAATTTTAAGAATATAATTTATTTTTAAAGTCAAAGAATTAGATTTTAACGTCCTGGATTGAGAATTCCCTGTGGCAGAATCCTTCTGTAAAGGGTCCAACTCTGTGTAGGGGTACACAGGGAGGAGGACTCCCCTGCTGCTGCCAAACACTTCTCCTCACCTGACCTTCAAGTGAATCTGTAAAAATCTGGGTGTCTGCAGGAAGTTTAGGATGGAGTGGTTGCAGGAGTGACCTAAAAGAGAGCTCTGAATTTCCTGTTAATAAATCTGATTTCTCTACACTAATCAATAAGATGTTTGAAATCAAAATAGAGGGTTCATATTACATGGAAAATTGCACAAGTTTGGGCTGTAAAAGCCACAGTAATATTTTGCATTGTGATTTATTTTATACAGCAAACACTTAGCAAGAGGTGAATTAGGAGTCACCACCTGAGGTCTTTAGTAGTTGGCCTAAAGTATGCAGCTAATTTGTATCTCTGATCAGTACCCAATATCCTTCTTTTCAGGAAACACAGACAAATTTGTGCATATTTTAGGTTGCTTTTCTCCTGATGGCACAGGAGACCCACCAATGCAAGGCTGTGCTCCTAGTGTTTGAAAAAAATTAGGAATTCTCCAGTGTAAATGTGATGCTGAATGGGAACACATACAGTCCATGTGAGGGTCAAATTCAGCAGCCAGTTCTGAACATTTCACAACTGAATCATCATACACACTGCAAGAATTATTGCTACAGTGAACCTCTGGCACAGGGGAAGGAGCTCCCCAAAGCACAAAGAGCAGATCTCCCTGTCTGTCATGGGCTGGAACATCTCTCACCCAGACCTAACAAAAATCCACATGTTCTACCAGCAGTGAGGCAACAGCTCAGTCCAGAAGCAGGTGAAAACCCCTCACTCTGCACAGGAGCTGGACAAAGCAGGAACCTTGCTCAGCAAGTGAACACTTGCTGGGGTGAGTGATTGCTTTGCCAAGGCAGCAGTGCTGCCCTGGCTCCCTGTGCCCTCAGCCTCCAGGTCCATCCACACTCCCCCCACCCAGCAAGCAGCAGACTGATGCAGAAGTGAGAACCAAACTTTGCTTGTGCCAGGGTGAAGGGCAGAGTCCAACCACGGTGGCTTCCCTAATTTGAATGCTGACATATTTGCTGCAAGTGACCTCTGTGATATCTCATGGAATGCAAACAAATGATAACACTGGCAGGGAGAGGGGGGCACTGAGACTGAGGAGGAAATGCATAGTTTCCACATCACATCAGGCCAATTATCAGTTATTGTCCTTTCCAAAAATCCTTTAACTATGCTTACAGCTCCAAAAGTGAAGCTGTTTAACCTTCACACCACTCAAATGGCACTTCTGGCCCATGCAAAGGAGCTAAACCCAAACCCAAGCCTTCTCTTACAAGCAACAAGTCACACTTCAGGTTTTATGTGGTGCTTCCTACAGGGCAGCAGGAGAACAGCCAAGCTTGTAAACCTCTCAGAAAGGAATCCCAGTATGTCCTCACCTGTCTGGCAAAAGCAGTGCTGCAGTTCCTTATCAGTGGGCCACCAGTGATGCACTTAACTTTGGGACAGGTCCAGTGACTACTGAAGGTGAGTTATGGAGAGCACAGGCAGCAATGCCTTTGTGCTATTGATGATTCCTAGGAGGAGATTTTTTTATGATGAACTAAAGGTTACAACGCTGTTTCTGCAATTGTTTTCCCTGACTTTGATTCATGGAGCCATGGTTTGCCTCACTGCAGTGCCAGTCAGCACAGTTCATGGAGCAGACTTGCCCAACATTTTGTGTCATCATCGGGTTCCTTTTCTAGTCCCTCCTTCTTGTCCTTGACAGAAAACTGAGTGGGTAACATCTTCGTTGATAAACTCTTGTCTGGCCACATGCCCTTCAACTTTAGTGTGCACCATCCTCTCCTGGTTTGGGCTGTTTTACCCCCCCAGCATGGATCCATCACTGACACTGAACGTGTTCCCACAGCTTCACAGAGATGGACACCATGGGAGATGATGTGCCCTCAGAGGTTCTTTTTTTAAAGCCAGTGGATTTTTCAGTCACATAAAGTAATTCAGATTTTCAATGTTTGATAATTAAACAACTCACTAGTACATATAAAAGAAGGAGTAAGTGCAGATTCATTCTGACTATACAGGAGGCTATCTTTTTTGTTTTCATCCAAATTTTGCAAAAATCTCCAAAAATTACATAATTTGCCAGATTTTAGTTCAGTAAGAGCTGCATTTTCAGAACCAGCCCCCCATTTTGGGAATACCTGAGTGACAGTGTGGGGTCCCACAGATAACCTACAGAGCACAATGCTGGCTCAGGCAAAGACCAGGGCTGCATCCCATGGAGCTGAGAGCTGCCAAGCAGAGAACCCTGTTAGGAGAGCCCTCCCTCTCTCAGAGAGTAGCTTTGAAGTACTTAATTTAAAAGAAAGCAGAGAAGAGTTGATTAAAGGGGATTGTGGCATTAACAAAGGCTTTATTTTTTGCTCCTGTAATACTTGTGTAAGCGAGGGCACATGAAAGCCCTTGGAGAAAGAGACATGCAAATTGCCCTACAGAATGAGGACTTGCCTTTTCAAGAAAATGGAATTTGGGGAAAAAAGTCATTGCTTTGACACATCAGCTACCTGCCCAAGCTTTGTCAGGTGGTTGCAAGAAAAAACAAACCAAACATTTCCAAGTGTGAAGTTATCCTTTGTATCCACAGAGTTCTCCCATCCCTTTCCTGCAGGACAATTTGTTAGCATGAATCCAGAACAAAAGTGTCTCAGAGCAGGTGCTCCAGAGGAGAGTCACCTTCTTGTTCTTTCCACACTGGGACCTTTGCCAGTCCTTGCTCACACTGAGGGTTTCAGATTCCCAGGCCACAACTCCATTGTTAACAGCAGGACAGCTGTAAAGCAGGGTGAAGTATTTTTCTAGGTAGTAACCAACAAGGAAAGGAACAATCTCCCCCTAATCTATCTCATTTAGAAGCTGAAAAGAGGGAATCTAAATCCTCTTGCAAGGAGCAAAAAGTCAAGTTGGGAAGATGTTGCAATTTACTGCCACATTGTGCCAATAAGCAATCCAGAAGGGAATTACCAAGCAGCAGGGTTGTCTTTGTATCCCATTTCCTTTCATGGGGAAGGGACAGAATTTTTTTTGCACAAATTGAAAGTGGAAAAATTATGTTTTCCCACTATAGAGCATTGGCCAAAGCTTGGAGTGACATAAATAAATACCACTGGAAAGCAGGGGAGGAGGGAAGGAAAAAAAGAAAAATTATACAAGCTGTACCCTTCTTGGGACATGGCATATTAAAAATGCCATTGGAGTTTACTGCACATTAAAAATGTCACCATTAGGTTGTGGGATATTAAACAAGCCAGAGACTTTGAATGTTCATTTTGTATCTTGGTCTGTCCCTTTTGCCTGACACACATTTTCCTACTATCCATGTACAGCTGCTTTGTTGGCATCAGCCATCACACAATCTAAGTGCTGGAGAAAGTAATCCAAGTGGTAAAAAATGTAAATTACTTCTTGAGAAGAGGGAGAAAAGTGCAAAATTTCTCTCAAGAATCTTGGAGACAGCTCTGCTAGCCCCCTGAGCAGGGGCTGGTCTGGCTCTCACTGGAGGAAACAAACTTTCAGGTTACATACATAAGAAATGGATGTTTTTGCTGTAAATTCTGTCTACATTGGATAATTATACAAGGGCTCCTTCCTTCCCCTGCAGAAATTAGTGAAAGAAATTCTCTAGCTTATCTTCAGCATATCAGACCAGACAAGCACAATAATCCTGACAGTATTAAGATAGCACTTCAAGTTCTTTGGATAAAAATACACCAGAAGAAATGTCAGCCATCCATACTTCTCCTGGGTTTAGAGAGAAGATCTGTGAGCTATTACACATTCCACAGGTGCAGCAGTCTGCATCTCCAAACATCATCTTTCAATGCACAGTTGATAATTAAAGGACTACCAAGACCCTGTAGCCTGTGCTCAGAAATGGTACAGACCAGTCAGAGACTGACAGCAGTAAATTCTCCCTCATAAGCTGGTTTCTGGCATGTATTTTTTGTCAAATTTCTCTCACCTTTGTTTTGCTGGTGATGGGGAAAGTAAAGGAAGTCTTTATTGCTGGCCAAAGCTCACATCTATTTACCTCTCTATTAGCACACCTCTCTGTGCTAATACAAGTGTTTTTATCTTTTAAGCTGCAGGTTGGCAGACTTTACAAGTGCTACAAGACGACAACTACTGGAAAGGAGCTTTCCCAGGCAGTTGGTGAAGCTGTTCAGACCTGTCATGGCCATGATTCATTTGTAAGAATTAAATCCTACTTTTGTTAATAAAAAGGAACAATAAAGAAATAAAGAATGAGCTTGCATTTTAGTAATCTGCCCCAGAAATTAGCTTTTCTTTCTTTTCCACTTGACCTTACTACTGGACTGAGGAGCTATGATTTACTACTAAAACACTGCCACTTATCTCTTATTTAAGTTTGCATATTTTAACTTGAGCTACATGATCATGCTATGATTTTGGCTGCTAGGTTAAAGGATGTTTTTTAGGTAGGCACCAGGAAATGGGGACCAGGCTACCTCTCAGCTCTTGCTGCCAGTTTCTAGCCTGGCCCCAAAACAACAGATTCAAACATGAGGAGAGGCATCACCACTCCCTGAACATCCTGGGCAGAGCAGAGCCAGCCCTGAGCTGTGTCTGTGCGTGAGAATGGGAAACACTGCTGTGTTCTGAAAGCCTTTGCCCTTGAACACAAGAACACTCTGCTCCTCCTTTGCTCCAGAGTTAACAGAGACATGCCTGTGGGATGACTTCCCCACTATTTACATATTTCTGCTCTGTCCTGTATTAGTCAGTGTTTCTGTCTCCAGCCTGTAACCTTTGGTCAGGTCTGGGATCTGCCTGGACTTTCTACAGTTGGGCTGGAAGAGAGATTCCTCCTGCAGTTCCAAATACTGTGGGGAGCAGCAGGGTTAGGGTTTTCTCCCTGAGGCCCATGCTCCTGCTTCACTGAGAAGTAGCTGAAATACCTCATATAAAATCAAAATTCACAACAATGAGAAGCTGTTTTGTCTTTTACAAGAGCAGAGGCTCTATAGAAGCATTTCACAGCCCCAAAAGTTTTCAAAAGAAGAATATGGGAGGATTTGGATCCACAGCAAAAAACAAACCTCATCCAAACACTCCCACTGCCTGTGGCTGGCATTGGACTGGACCCATATGTGAAATGTAAGCAAAATATCCTCAGAGTCCTTCCCAATATAGTGGATTACAGCAAGTATAAAAAATGGGGTTATAACAAAAGGGCATTGCTACGTCCAGGGCCTTCCCTTCCCCTCTCCAGACATTCAGGGGGAAAGGCAAAGAGACTGTTCTCCCACACATGGATACATCACCTCCTCAGCAAACATCTCCACAAATTTGTTTCCCCAGCAGAAAACTAAAACAAGCAGAGAAATGTTCTTCTTCCAATGTTTGCTTTCTATTTATTTTCTGTTGCTACCTTTGTGCCTGCAGCAAGGTCAATGTTCCTGAGCCCCAGGCCCCACTGGTTTTGCATCTGCTGCCTCTCAAACCCCAGAGGATGGCACAGGAGCAGCCCCCCTTTGCAGCTGGCAGGCACAGGACTATTCCAGAGTTGGGGCGAACAGGCAGAATGTCGGGAACATAAACAGGGGTTCCCAGTGGGACAGAGATTAGAGCTGGCATGAGGCATATCACATCAGCTGTGCTTTCAGCAGATTTTTAAGGAATTGGAGCCTTAAGTTTCCTTTTAAAAAGCTGTGATATTATTCTTATTATTCCAAGTTTCTTTATCATTATTTTTGTTTCCTGTTGTCTGCTCCACTGTTCACAGAAAGCAAAATTCTGAAAGGTCGCTGGCAGATTCACATTCATTTTTGAAGGTGAGCAAATAGCTGCAGGGATTTATTCACCCAATTTCAAGCAGAAAAAATACATAATCAACTTACTGGGGGGAAATATACCCAAACCTAACTGCATGTATCTAACTAGGGCAACCTCACAGTGCTGTCATTCAGAACTTTGCTGTTGTTTCCTCTCTACTTGGGAGCATCACTCTCTGTGTTAACAAACAATCTCTTCCTGCAAAGATCAAGGACTTTAAATATTGGCACATTCTGGGCACTATAAGAACCATAAATAACAACTTACTGAATGAATCTCACTTCACCAGGCATGACTTTCCCAGGCTTGTATAATGTGTGAAATCATTTATTGCTGGAAACAGGCAGCCACAAAAGCCCACTGCATCTTATTGTTTGAAGCCTGAAGCCCAACATCATTTATTTCTAAGCTAGTTTTTGGGTACACACAGAAATCAAACCCTTGTAAAATCATTTTAATTTCCTGCTCTGATTCTTTGGGCACAGAGTGGGCCTGTGAGATATTTAGCTTCTCTTTTTTCCCCATATTACTGGTAAACTCCAGTTTCAGCCAGGATGCCCATAAACAAAACTCATGTCAGACAAGGCAAAGGTTCCAAGAAGACAGTTACTAGCTCAAAGCCAGAGTGTTTCATTTTAGACTTCATCCCTATTTAAACCATGAAAATCTCAGTAAGTATTGAATTTAAATCCACTGTCACTTTCTCCAGGCTCTTGTCAAAGGACTCATTATTAGTTTCTGGTTTACAGTACCTCCTAGATCCCCATGCTGAGAGGGACCACACTGCACAAAGCAGAGCTGCTGCACACACAGAGCAGGAAGTGGTCTCCATCCCAGAGTGTTTGGGATCCCAGACAGAGCAGACAAAGGATAAGAAAGAGGTGCTATGTTTCCAGCATGTGACACTCAGCAGGTCAGAGGGTCGGAAGGATAGCTCAGGATCCACAAGTCAGCATGCAGAACCTTATCTACCACATCAGATTTTGTCATCCTCTTATCAAATGAAACCAAGTATATGCATGCAATAAAGGGCACATGTGGCTATAGTAAAGCATATGAATATAAACCCCTCTTGTAAGAAAGGTTCTGCCCCTTCTTACAGGAGCATGCACAAAACCTCCCAAGCCTCTCAGATCCATCTGAATCCTCTCTTTTCTCCTATGTTGTGGCCCTTATCCCATGGCCCTCTCTCACACAGAAACAACAGCTCACTGGAGATCAGTTTCTGCAGAAGACTACAGTGTAGGGATATGTGTTTACCAAAAGGGATCTTTATAATTTCTGGTTCCTGTTGGTCCTGGTGCCCTATTTCTGTGTGCCAAAGGGTGAGCAGCACACTGCCTGTAAGCAGAACTCTTATTCCATGCTCCAAGGCCTGTGGGACTAGGCAGCTACCAAGAGAAAGGTAATTGCACAGGCAAGCCTGAACTTCCAGCCACGGCTGCAATGTATAAAAGCCTGATAAAGTCCTGGGTTACCACAAGCCCTCACTATCAGCAACACGACTGTTTTCCATGCCAAGCTACCCTGAGCCTGTCAAAGTAGGTTTAATTGTTGATTTTCCCTGGACAGTGCCCAGGGCACTATATGACATTGGCTAGGCCAGCTGTCCCAGGGAGATGTTCCAGGGAATAGCTACTGTCTGTCTCATCTCTCATGGCTGAGGATCTTTCCCACAGCAAGCCATCCCTGCAGGACTGTGCCTGTGGTCCACAGAGCACTACAGAGGAGCAACTGGGAACTCCAGAGCAGAGCAGCAGCTGGCAGCAGCACAGCAGAGCCCTCACTTTTGCTGTACCACTTCTGAGAGTTTCCACTCAGATCACTATGCCATTGGAAGGAATGCAGACCTGTGTCAATCTGAATTACAGTCAGACTTGTGGGTGCTGAAAGAATGGCAAAACAGAAACAGAATGAGGTGAGTAAACATGCTGTAGGAAAAGTCAGAAGGAACACACCAACAGTATTTCTAAAGCTACCTGCTCCAATATTCATGGTGTAGTACTCATATATCTACTAAAGTACTGCAGAAACCCCGGACTAGTTACACAATTCTCATCACAGGCTTATGTGAAATTAAGGCATCCCAAATGGTCATTTAAACCAAGGGTTACTGACAAGAGAAGGGACGAAATAAAATGTTCCTGTTGTTCTAGACACAAAAAAGACTACTAAGGAAGTAACTTTATAACCTGAGAAGGGTCTGCAGCTTTAAGAAATTCTCCCCTAAAGGTTGTAAAGCTTTTACTATGCAAAGTATTTTTGCTATTATATACACTGGCGGCCACTAAGTGTAGCTATTGTTTCTGGCGGTCATTCAGAGGAGGTCAGGACTGATAAAATGTTTAGCAGAGTTTGTTTGGGTAGATCCATCTGTGTTTTTAACCTCCCATACAGCCTCTGGTGTCCTTTTAAAAGATGCTGGATGTTCCTGAGTCTAATAAATTACAGGCTTTACTTTTATTTGCCATTTTTTATTATGTATCATGCCACAGAAAAGATGTCTTCTTTACATTACCCACACTTTTCTGTATGGATTACAGAAGCATCTGAAAAATAGGATGTTTCTTTGCTGTGGGGCAGGGGTGCAGCTTACACAGAGCTCCCATTTCCTTGGGAAAGGCCATGTGGAGATGTGGCCTGTTGCTCTCAGTCCTTACACCTTGGGATGAGTCCATGCTTCAGAGGAACAAAGAGGGGAGATTGCATCAAAAGGCAGGGAAGCAAAAGGTGTGTTCAGAGGTTCTAGCAAGGAGCCCAAGGTGGAGCTTCCAAAAGGAAATGTTTTCAGGTCACATGAGCACCAGGAAAAATATCCTAAATAGTTGAGAAGCACTGAGATAGCAGTTTAACACTCCCACTGGCTGGGTTTGGTAGGGCAGGAATTGAAACAGCCCCAACATAAAGTCTCAGTATTGCACAGAGCAAATCAGGGGAGCTCTCAGCACCCCACTTCCCTGCCTGCCTGCACTGCATAAGCACAAGGTAAAGCACCTTAGAGACAACCTCTGCTACTCATTATGTGTACTCTGTGTCCAAAACCTGACAGAAACATTGCTGGCACTACACTGTGTCAAAATGCTGTGCAAACATTTGCTGACTGTAAAGAAGGTGAGAAGTTTTATCGTCACTTTACAAGTGGGAAAGGCAGAACACCCATGGATGTAAAAAGACATTTAAATCCTTCAGAGAAGATCCTGACATCTGAAAACCATTCAGTACATCTCCTAAAGCCTTTCGCATCCAGAGGCAACACTGTCCTGCACGTGTGCTTCAGGTGCCTGCAGCACTCACCTGAGCTTGTCGGCCACGAAGATGACGCGGCGCTCGAGCAGGAGCGAGGCGAAGATGCGGATGATCTGCCGCACGCTCAGGCACCTGAAGAGACACTCGAAGTCCACGTGCTCCAGGCGGGAGTCCATGGGCCTCCGCAGCTCGATGACCTGCACACAGCCAGCAACAGCGGGGTCAGCACTGCCAGCAGCTTGCAGCCAGCCCGGCCCTGCAGGGTAGCCACGTTTCACAGAGAAAAGCAAGGCACAGTTCTTCCCAAGACTATTTCTGAGATTCACACTCTCCGAAACTCAGAGAAAGAAAAAACAATTCTTAGCTCATTTACTGCTCCTGTGTTGTTCACAAGTGGAATGCATCGTGGAAGATTGTTTACCTGAAGGGAATTGATAACTGGATTCTTGTGTGAGTGCTTTGATTCACTGACCAGTCAAATCCAGGTGTGTGTGTGCCGGGACTGTCAGGTGACAGTCACGAGATTCTGTGCAGCAGAGTGCAGTTGAGTGCTTGGCAGATTCAGTTTAGATATGATGTAATGTAATATAATATAGAATAATATAGTATAATAAAGTAATTAATTAGCCTTCTGATAAGATGGAGTCGTCCTCATCATTGCTCTCCTTCGTCAGGGGTGAAAATATCTACTATACTGCAGCACTGCCCCGGGCCTGAGGGGACACACAGTGCCCCAGCCCCTCGTGTGCAGGCACAGAAAAACGGTGTATTGCACAATTCCTGGCATGCCATTCTTCCCAGAATACAGCTGTGTTCACTGTCTGCTGTCATCTCCAAGGGAAGCATAATTCCCCCTTCCAAACATTCTGTAAGGGATGTAAAGCTTGGCTGAGTTGAGAGTATGAAGCAAGTAACAATCAAACACTGGAGATGGATGTTTACAGGGTTGAAACAGCCATAAAGTCAAGGTAAATTGGGTTCTGAACTTGGCTAACAATTCATATTAACATCTAGATAGGAGCCTGGGACTCAACTAAAAGGCCAGGAAGACTTTGAACCCAATTTACTTCATTTCCACTCTTCTGTAATGTGTAATTCACTAGATAATGCTTAAAATCTGTGTCTTTTTATATAAGGATACATACATATATATACTTAACTGGGGAGTCAGGACATGGTCTTAGAAGGTGAGTTGTGACATCCCTTTACAGTCTAATTTTCATACTTCATCCATGACCTCTGGCCCTCTCCTTCCTTTTCTCAAATGCCTTTTCCTTGATTCCTTTATTATATCTTCCTTTTACTCTGCAATTGACAGGTTCAGATGTGGAACTTGAAGGCAGAGGACAGAAAAAAGAAGAGGGAAAAATAACATGAAGAAGAGAGTAACAGAAGGAGAAAAATATGAAGCACAAGACAGCAAATGATCGACTATTGAGGAATTTGAGGAAACAGAAAGGGAAAGGGAAGAAGCTGGCCAACTTGAAGCCATGTTGAAATCTCTGAATATATACTAACAGGAACATGCATGCACCTTCTTTCCGTATGTCAAAAAATCACCATCACTTTATTGCTTTAGACTAGTTTTATGTTTTCATGCACCTGACAGCACATTCCACAAGCTGACTGGATCCGGTTTTAACTGGAGGAGCCTTTACAGAATTCCTCACAAACACTGTTTTAAGGATATGCTCAAGATCACAGGATAATGTAAACAAAATAAGTTCATATCAGTTTAGTTGTGATATTGTTTGTGATCAGTAACACACAACTGTAAAAAGAAAGCCCCTCTTAGAACAGTATGTTTCAAATCAAATAGATTTGATTTTTTTAAGCCTGAAATATAGGAACAGTGTGATGCACGGACACCCATCACTCAGCTGCTGCATCAAACAACAGCAGCAAGAAACAAATTGTGGAGTGACTGTACCAGGAATGGCTCTTTGGAAATGCTGCCTAACTCTTCCTGACAATCAGAAAAGGTGCCCACTTCCATTCCTTCCAATCCTTGCACTGGGATGGCAAGCTCAAATCAAGTGCGTGTGCCAAATCAGGAGAGGCTGATTCTACTGCAAACCTGCCAATATGAAAATCTTGCTGCAGGGTAGGATGCAATGCAAGTTATGGCAGCTTTTACAAATACCAGGGATGTTTTCTGCTGCCTGGCAAAGCCTGCTGCCTCAATCTGCTCATCACAAAGAAATACACTGTCTGCTTCCCAATTAATCACCATCTTTGTTTAGGCAAGAGGAGCCACAATGGAAGGATAAGATTCTGTTTCTAATTAAGCCAGTGCATTCCACTTAAATAACGAGTTTGTACTAGCACAACAGAGAGCAAAGCTCAGCCAGAAGAGAATTGTTTGTTTGTTGGAATTATCTCAATATTTTTCTCTGGGAGAGTTCAGAAGCTTGAGCAGAGGATAGAGAAGTTGCAGATTATGGCTCGCAGTTACATTCACACAGAAAAAGCATTGTCAGCTCTTTTCCCTGTTATGCCAATCACCCTTTCAGATGTTGCCTCTCCAGAAGAAAATGCATGTGATTTTAAAATGCCTTGCAAGTCACTTATACAAGGAGTCCTTTACATTTCACACCATACATTACAGACCCACTCCATTGAAGTCAGTGGCGTTACATTTAGAGAAAATGCGATTTAATGCAAAAATAAGAAAGGCACTGTAAAAAAACCCTAAGGGGGTGAAATAACCCTGAAGGGGAGTTTCTTCTCTCTGCTTTCACTAAATGGGACAAATTCTATTCCTGTCTTCAGTAATGAATCCCCTGTATATGCCTGACCATCTGAGTGGAGCTACTCTATTCTTACATAGGGGCATGCAGAGAACAGAATTTGACACGGTAAATGGCTGGCCAGCCCCAAGCTGAAAAAGACTTTTAATCAATACTGCCATTTCCAATAAGGCACATATTGTCTAATTCTAGGCTTCTACCTACCTGAGTCAGGAATAAAAAAAAAGTGGCATCTATTATATGTGCGCACACACACACAAAAAGAGTTTTACATGACATACTTTCCTTTGAGAGCCAGTTTAAAGGTATTTATTACCAAAGAGAGCCATTTAAATGCTGCTGGTCACTCCTACCATGGCCAGGACCAGCAGTAACAAGGTTTGAAATAACAAGCAGCTGCTGAAGTGCTCAGGTACAGACAGCATGGAAAACTCACACTGGCCTGCTATCACTGTGATACAGCCCAGCAGCACTGCAGTCTCTGAGCTGCACACGGCCTGGCACACTGGGACATTTGTGTTGGCTGCTTTTCTTACACACAACTTATTAATAAACATAAAATAATAAATACATAACCATAAATTGGCTTATAATCATCAATGGGAACTAGCATTAGCATGTCCACAGTGGTGCAGCTCATACTCTGCTTATTTTGAGGCTTTGCCACTCCCCAGCCCAGCAGGATCTGTTTGTCTCCTCCTGCTTTTCTTTTGCTATTTTGATACTGCAGTGGCAAAGGGTAAGGCTTTGACTTCTAATGTTTGCAGTTGCTTCTTACCTCATTTCCAGCTCCAGGCAGGAAGGTTTTGACTTTGATTGTCTTTCCAGGTGCAGGAAAAGGAGATTCCATCAGACTTCTCATAAATGGATAAACCAGGGCAGCAGATATTCCCCTTCTCCTTTCAACCTCATCCAGGATCTGGTCCATTAGTAAGACATAAGTGAGAGAAAGACAGAACATGTCAGCATCACATAGACTTTTGAAGCATCCTTTCACCCATGCAATGCCTAAAAATAAGGCAGGTCTAAGTTTATGTCTCCTCTGCCATGTATTTCTTCATTACCAACAATCCATGTTTTTTTGTTACAAAATGAAGCCTGTTTGTGACTGTTATTAACACAGAGGCAAGGAAGAATTAACAAGTCTGGAAAAGAGGAAGAAGACTCAACATGACTAAAGGGATGTATATATTGCTGGGATTATGCCTGAACAACAGGGTGAGCTGAAGGAGAGAAAGATGAAGACAAATCCCATGATCACAGCCCAGGTCAGCATCACATCTCAGTGGTACATCTCGAAATTTATATCAAGGAAAAACTTTCTTCTGCACTGAGCATCTCTTCCATTTCACCTGAGAGGGCAGGAAGAAGTCAGAAAGCAATGCTGCCACCATGACAGCAGGACAGAGCTCCTGAAAGGGTTCCAGCAGTGGCTGTCAAGTCAGAGTCTGTGCTGAGCTGGAGACCACGAGATGCCCCTGAAGCACACCCAACTGTTCACACTGATGCCTGCATTAAAGTCATTTTCTCTTGCTGAAACAGCAGGCAATCTAGTCTTGAAATAAGCAGATGGAACTTCTTAAAGATAGAGGAGACTATAATGTTCTCTCTGGTCACATGGGGCAACATAAATTAGATCACAGCTAAGTTTTCCCACATTAGACTGAGCATATAGATGATAAAGCTAAAGAAGACAGAAAGCAAAGTTCAAAGCAGTTGGTGGTTTGCCCTGCAATGGTGATCCTTTAACCACCACTCCAGAGCAAAAGGCCATACAAGAGTTAGTGGGCCTGAGCCAGACATTTTCTCTTGTTTCTCTTGGAAATGATTTTCACTGAAGCAGAACATTAAAATACACTTACGCACAAGCTGGTGACCTGTAAGGAGAGCTGGTGACACCAAATGCCAACAGAGGCATTCACTGGTGCATGGTTTCCCCTTCATCCCTGTGACATAATGAAGGCCTAACTAAAGCAAAGCTGGCCCTGTGTAAATAACTTCCATTCCAGTCCTTGGAAGTGGCAGATAACCATAAATGAGGCCATGGATTTCACTCTTGATGTAATTTGCAGCACAGCCATCCTCAGCAAACAAAACCAGTGGGAAGCAGCAATGAAGCAGGGCTGTGCCCCAGGTCCCTTGCTGCTCCTGCACACTGCCAGCACGCAGTTGTGTTCCTGCAGCCACAGGATTGGCTATTTGATGATTTTGTTGCAGAACTTGGGGTCATGTGTGTGTCATATGCCTGGCTCCAAAGACCTTCACAACGCAAATAAAAGGAGCGTTTAAACCAAATAAAAGTTGAACAGAGATCCCAGGAGATAAAATGGTCAGAAACAGCTGTTGGAACCATGACCAAATGAACTGGCTGGAAGTTAAAATATCTGTGGTTCTCAAGTCTGTCTCAGCAATAGGTATTACAACAGTGAGTGAGCAGGAAAGGCTTTGTGGAAGACAAAGTTATTGAAAGTTATCGGAAATAGGAAAAGAAACATTTTAAACCAGAGGATTTTTTTTGCTTTTGTGATAACTAATATCCAAGATTTAATATCCCACGGTCTTCCATCATTCACAGTGTAAGGCAGAGGCAGCTATTCATTGTATTGAGGGCCAGCTGTCTGACCTTATACCTCAGCTGCAGTGATACTTGGCTGTAAGGAAGATACTTAATTTTTTTTTCCTTCTCCCAGATCTTCCTTTGTAAAATAGAGCACTATCAAAATTAGATAAAAACATAATAGCAAACAAAAAGCCTCATGAGTTCTGTGCACACTACGAATGTGGTGAGCTGGGTGATCCTCCCAGAACAATGCATTCCATTTCACTCACAGATATCTGTGTTTAGATACATATTACATCTAAGAGACACTGTTATAAACCCTTGATTTCAGAGCTTTATGAAAGACATCAGAAGCAAAACTGCAATTAACTATTTGCAACCCAACTGTTGTTCTTCACACAAGGCTTGTGTTAGAAGTTTTATCTAGAAAAACTCAAAACCTGCTTTAAAGATAATATTCTGTATGAATATTACATCATATGAACACTAGAAATTATATGATTTTATTTAACATCAATGATTTACATGCTCTTTTCCACTTTATCCCTATGAAAATTAGCAGGTAAAATCTGTGAAAGTTCTGAGAGATTTCCCATATCTGAAGTGAAAATCTCTGGCAAATTAAAACACCATCAATTAAAACTGGGCCAAGCAAAAGATCATCTGTGCTTTATGCTAGACTCCTTGAGTGAAAAAAATAAAATTGTGACTAGTTTTAAGTGTATAGAATTCACATATCAAATAATCTTTTCTCTCAACCTCATCATTCCACAGAGTGTTGGAGTAAAAGTGGTACTGGCCCATCATCCAAACTGTGGATGCCAAGAATTACAGCTCAGCACAGAACGGCTGTAGAAAACAATGGAAAAAATTTTGGTCAGCCAGATCATACAGACACCCAGATGTTTTCTGAATCAATTTCTGCCTCAGTCACAGAAGTAATAAGACATTCTTTGATGAACCAAATAATAGGGATGGAATATCCAAAACAGCAACTGTAAAACAGTTATCTCCCATCAAAGGAAGGAATTCTTCCAGCCTGGTTCATCACTGCAGATGTGTCTCAGTAAACAATCAAATTAAAACGCAATATTAAAAACTATCTCCTTACCTTAGAAAATAAGTCAAAGCACCCCAGGCGGCTGATGACACAGTAAACTTCAGGTAGGCGTGGGCCTTTTCCATTGGGCTGATAACAGCAAAGAGGAGATGGGAATTACACATTCATGTGGAGCCATGAGGAAATACACTTCTCTCCCTGACCATACAGTTGGCCATCATGTGACATCTCTCACTATTTGCTTCTCCAACAAATAGCTGCTCTTGGAACAGCATCATGTTTCTTCCAAAAGGCAGGAAACTGAAAGGCACAGATAGAGCTTATCCCCTTTGGAAATCACAGCCTGTTGGAGCTGCATCCCAGCCTCATTCCAGCTTGCAGCCATAAAAGCACATGGAACCAGGGCTGTAAGTCATGCCTCTGCTATCTCGGTGCCCTGCTCCTGCTGCAGCACAAGGAGTGGGGCCACCCTGGGGCCGTGTGCTGCAAGAGGAGAACTGCAAAATTAAGGGAGGCCACAATGGCTTTAGGTCCCCACTCCCTCACTCCACGGTGCTCAAAGAGAGCTCAGCCTACAGAAAGGGAGCTCACAACCTAAACAAAGGCAGGCTGTGTGAGTAAACCATTAACTTCCTCGGACCAACTCCTGATAAACATGAAACACACATAACTTAAACTGTGGCAAGTATGAATGAATGATACGCATCTCTCTTACTCCCTCCCCAAGAGAAACTGTGAAGACCATCCTCTATAACCATCCTATATGAGATTAATCCTGGAGAAGCAAATAGTACTTGTTCAGCATGCTGGACTCTGCTACCCTGCCTATTCCACTTTGTCTCTTGTTGGACTCCACTGGTACTCAACTTCCCTGTGGAGTGTTTGAAATTCACATGCCACAGAGATGACAATCAAAAGAAACTGAGGGCTAGCTGTGCTTTTTAAACCTGAATATTGCACTCTAGACTTGGACACTCAGCAGGTGCCTGCCTGTTATAATAAAGATCACAAAAAAAATACCAAAGCTAAGTGAATACAGATGAGTCTATTTCTGGATCCAAACCTGCTCAATACACGTCACATCTCTGAAAAAGCAGAGCCCTTTTTTGTCCATATTAGGTATAAAATCCTTTCTAAAGGCACTGAGTGATTATATCAAGCATGTGGGATTTTGGTTAAAATCATTGTGTCAAATCTGCAGGAATGCCGAAGCCATGCCAGGAGCCTTGGACAGCTCCCAGCCAAGAGCTGTCTCACTGAGTGCCAGTAAAAACATCACATTCCTGGGTCATCTATAAGACCAGAAACAATAACTGCTTAGCACTTACTCCAAGTTTCTCCTTTATGAAATATCATTGCTTTCAAATGTCTTAAAGGCTACACGTCTGTGGGAGCTGGGATTCTTCCCTCGCTGCTCTCACTGTGTAGGACATCCTTTTTTGTTATTTCAGAGAGCTTTTCCTGCAAACACCACAGCCTCACAGATGCACACGCATCAGCTGTAAGAGCAGCAAGCAAAAGCCTTGAGCAGAGCCATTCTGAGGGGCAGAACTTCTCAAATTTATAGCACTGGCAGCCCTTCAAATAACCTCCTCTCTCAGCCATCAGTTTACACCTCACTTTAGACTGATCTAAAACAACCACTGTGCTTTAGTTTGCTACTTCCCTGGGCAAGACCATCCTATGGGACATGCCACTCCTGCCTGGACTCCTCCCTCGTCACTAGGGGACACTGGGGTCTGCCCATCAGGACCAGTGTAACCTCCTCTCTTCCCAAAAGGGAGCTCTCCCAAGTGGCAGGCTGTGCTCTACAAAGTGGCTTGGAGTCATGCTATCCATCCAGGACTCACTCCTGCACACAAAGAATGGGTGCAGATCAGGAAAGCAAAATGCTGAAGTAGCCCAGCTGAGAGGCACCTGAGTGACTCTGCCCTTGTGCACTGCACTGCTCCTGAAAGAAGAGAGATGGAGAGGATGATGGTTTGGTTTTGATTTCCTTTCAATTTGTTCTTGTGGAGCCCAGGATATTTTCAGCCTTAGTCCAGTATCACAAAATGAAAATGCTAATGAATTTTGATGATAACAAGACAGTTTCCTAAAATTATGAACATAAACTGACAAGAACTTGGCTGAGGTGGAGAAACCAAGCTCTGCATCAGGGCTGGCCCACACGTGGCTCAGGACAACCTTTTTTATAGTGAGTTTAATCTGAATATTACTGACTAAAGCCCACTCCAAAATCTTTGGCAGGAAAAACAAGAGGCTTTTGCTCCAAAAACTAAGCCTTCCATTTTTCTCTCTCAAATCTCACCCCCCTGTCCATGTGCTTGGATTCTATGGAGCCTTCAGAGATCTCCTCTCAGTCTGCCATAGCACTGAGCTGTGTGAGGGAAGTGGCCTTTGCAAAGCACAAGCACTAGCCAGTACATCCAGAAACAGAGATATTCCTTAGTGGTGCCAGGAATCAGAACAATTCCAACACTGGGAGGTTAAAATCAGTTTCCATGGAGGCTCTTGATTCCTTGTTAGGGCCAATCCAAATTGTGACCATGAGAAAACTGTGGGTGGTGTAAATCCAAAAGCACTTGTTAAAGACTTCTTGTTCTATAAAACATGAACTTTGGGTGCCAGAGCACTCAGTGTACACAGGGCTGTCAAACTGCTTGGGCAAGGGCAGGATGGGAGGGAGCAAGGAGGAAAAGGGCTTTCCAATGAGCTTTTTGCAGCTCCATAAACAGTCTGCATCCCACAAATTTGCTTTCACACTGTACTGAGCGCCCTTCTCCTGCCCCCAGCAAATGCAGGATGTCAGGTTAGTCCCACCTAACAACTGCTTTCCATGTTTTCAGGTACACACTTCACATTCAGGTAGCTGCTCCTCCATGGACTCCTGGGGCTGGCTTGTCTTAGCCTAGAAAAGGGCAGGAGGATCAAATTTTATGTGAGAGGGAAGGGAGGTGTAGGATGAACCAGCCCCTGCAAGGGTGCCCAAATCATCTCTGCTGCTGACACGTGCACTCACTAGAAAAGCTGTTGCAGAATTGCCTTGGAGGTATCAAGATGTAACTGGAAAATTTCATGCTATCTATGGAAATGCAGATTGTCTGCTGTGGGACAATAGGTTACATTCCATCCTAATCCTGTTCCAAAATGAAACAAAACAATATAAATACATTTAAAGGGGATACTGTACAGGATTTGTAGAACAAACAAAACATAATTGTCACTGTATCCCTTGAGGTAGTTTTGGCACACAGACCCCAGAAAAGGTCTGGAAGAATCTGAGATCTGAAGGAAAAAAAGTGGAACAGTTTGTTCATATCACAACACGCCAAAGGAGAGCAAGGCTGACAAAACACAATTGTTTCCTAAATGCAGGAATCTGCACAGCAGACCCTGCAGAAGAGCAGCCAGCCATCCTCACAGGATCAGCCAGCCATGGAGCTTTTGCCAACAAGGCTGCCAAATGCACCAGAAGGTGTGAGACATCTCTTGCTGGGTATTACAAGAGCATCCCCCACCAGGACAGCTGAGGAACATTTTCTAAGGAATTAACCTCGCAGCAGTTGGCTTGGCTTAAAGTGGAGCAGTTTATAAGAATTTTAGGGGGGTTTCATGGCACCCACTAGTGAGGCTGTCCCACCATGCACCAACCTTTGCAGAAGACATGAAATGGTTACACTTCCAAACCCTATGGAAAAGGCACTTCAGGTAAATACCCAGATTCCACATTTCTCCCAGCAGGACAGGAGGAGGTTGCAGTGCCCAAATAAAAGATCTCTGCTACTTTTGCCTTTTCCACAGGAAGAGGAAATGCTGAGGTGTTTTTCTGCAGCTTCCAAAATGCCCTCTGCTTTCTAAGTCCCAGTTTTGCTCTCAGAAGGGCATGGCTGGATCTGCCCCACGAGGGGCACAGCTGGTGAAGTGCACTGGCATCACTCCTTCCTTCCCTTGGCTGAGGAGGCTGTACCAGTAGGATGAGACATGTCAGCTTCTCTGTGCCAGAATCTTCTGGCTTCTCTGTTTGGAATCCAGATTAAGCAACCTGAATTAAGTGATCACCCAAGGTGGCAGCAGCAGATCTACTTTATAACTGGCTTTATAATTATTAGATACATTTAGCAAAGCACTACTTATTTTCCCTTTTTCTTTTTGCTATTTGATTGAGTTTTGCCTTATCCAGTGGAGGATAAAAATCTCCAACGCTGTCTCAAAACACCATTATATAAAAGCATGCACCATTGATTTAATTCTGTTCCTGGTATTTCCTAATATACTCAGCCATCTTTTGCACCAGCTGAAAGTCAGTGTTCTATTTTTCTGTTGTCCTTAATGAAGGGTGAATTTCACTGAGCTTTAAATGAGTAAAAAAAAAACCCATGTTAATGTTTCATTGAAAAACTGATTCAACATTCCTGTGTATAAATCTCTTTTATTGTCACTGGTTATTTCAGTCTCAGCATGGTTCAGGATCAACCATTTGGCATTTCACAGAGGCAAGCTCTGTGCATGATTACAAATGTACTGACATTCTCAGAAAGATAAAAGTCTCAAACCACCTTTACCTGGTAGAGTGAAAACAATCCATAATTTTATTCTAACCAACATTTTCTGAGGTTTTGTTTTTGGGTTTTTTTTTCCAAATAAGACCTTATTATCCTTTTAAATGACAACTCATTAAAAAAATTGATTTGTACTGCTGCCCTATATCTTGTTATGCTTATTTACAGCAGCAAGGATGAATTTAGGTGCTTTCCTTGCTCATCCCTGAGTTACCCCCGACCAGCCCTAGATTTACTGCAGCACAAGCCTTCAGTGACATTTCCTGCCCACACATCAACCTTGTTGTGGCCCACTGTGACACGCTGTTTTATACACAGTGAGTCTCTGTGATGCTACCTATGGCAAACACCACCCTCAGAACTGATAAACAAGTTTTCTGTAATGTTAGCTTAATGAAACTTGTTACAAATAGAGGAACCACACACAGAAAACCTCCCAGACAGCATCTGCAGTCTGTACGCCAGGGGCTCTGCCCCAGACAGAGAGCAGGGGAAGAGCAGGGTCAGGCACAAGCAGCAGTGCAGGACAGAGGGTGCTGTGCCAGTGACAGGGAATGCTCTGTGGGGAGCTACTGAAAGCAGGTGATCCCTGCCTCAAAAGGTGGGAAATCATGCCAGAAAGGGAAGGGAGGGGAAAGCGCCAGTGTGTCTTACTCTTAGAGAGGGGACACCTGTTTACAAACTGCTGCAGACATTCATTTGGCACACAGAGTCAGCCAAAGACTCCTGCAGCATCCAATATCCATATAAGCTCCCCAACCCAGCGTGGGCAACAGCCATGAGAACATGACAGGAGCCATGGCCTCCCACCCAGTCACTCACAAACAGCTCCAAACCTATCCAAGGGGTGCAAGGCCTGTGCACAGACATCCAACTGCTTTCTGTTTTCCTGCCAAACCATCAGGTGTGCAGGAGGGACACCAGAATCCCTCTTTGCATTGTGCTCCACCTCCCTTTAACACACTCTGTGGAGTCCTCCCCCTTGATACACACACTGCTGTGCTCTCAGTTTATCGAGTGTCCAGGGATTTTCCAGGTGATGGGACAACACTGTTTGCAGGCTGCCCACATCACCTATTGACCACCCCTGGTCATGGGGACTGAAAATTGTGTGAGAAACCAGACTTCCCACTGCTGGCACCAGCCTGTTGCAAGGCTCTGAGCTGCATACTGATGACACAGTGCTGGCAAAGTCATTTGAGATGTAAGCAGCTGCCTAAGAGATAAACACTACTCACAAATGTTTAGAAATACCAGCTTTGCCTTTGTTTCCAGTGTTGTAGTATTTCTGATTGTGCTTGAAAGTACATAACATAAAGAATTTATGAAGTAAGTGCTCACATAAGAAACTTTCCACATTCTCAGGAATTTGCTACAAACCTGGGGATCTATCTGATTAAAATGGCCATTACAAATTCTTAGTTCAACTTGATCTCCTTACATTTCCAAATTTCAGAGTGAGAAAACTCTGTTTCCTTTTAAAACCATAAGAGACACCTTCAGTTCAGACTGTAGTTTGGAGATACTTTTCAAGAGGATTCTGCCCTTTGAAGTGAGGGTGATGTACTCACCAAGAGCCTCCTGCAGTACCCGAAGCGCCGGCTCCCGTCCTCCCCAGTCAGCATGAAAGAGAAGGTCTCACTAGGAGAAAGGGAATTGCCCATTGCAGAGATTACAGCAGAACTACAGCATGGCTACAAGGTGGATCACTTAGCAAGGGACACTCATCAAGTGAGAGATGCTACCCACTGCAAGGTCTTCATCATTAGGACATACTCTGTGGAAAAATTCTGGCAGTGGTATGGTTAGGGACAACCCAGCTGTCTTATCAGAAGAGATGGGTGCTGAGTATCAGTGACACAGGTTTCCAAAATCCAACTCATTTTATGTCTCTGCCTAGGACAAATACCATTTGTGACAGAGCAGTAAAACAACAGTTTTACAGTAAAACAACAGCACAAGTAAAGGGATGGATGAATTCGTGAATTCACAGGTAAAGAGATGGGTGATCTGTGAATTCATGCCTGGGCTGTGAAACATTCCTGACTACTTTGCAGGTTTTAAATGGTATTATATGAAACAATTCCTGGTGCTGAAATGCCAGGGTTGGTATAATTACAGATGTCCCTGGGGAGACATTACTGAGGCCTTTCAGTACATAAAAGGGGCTTCTAAGAAAGATGGGAATAGACTTTTTAACAGGGTCTGTAGCAACAGGACAAGGGGCATAAAACTGGGTAGATTCAGGCTAGATAAAAGGAAGAAATGTTTTACAATGAGGGTGGTAAAACACTGGGACAGGTTGTCCAGAGAGGTGGTGAATGCCCTGTCCCTGGAAGCATTCAAGGTCAAGCTTGACAGGGCTCTGATCAAGTTGAAGATGTCCCTGCTCATGGCAGAAAGGTTGGATTGGATGACCTTTAGAGGTCCCTTCCAACCCAAATCATTCCACAATTCCATCCCTTCTGTCTATCCTGTTACTCTACACCTTTGGATCAACTAGTTCTCACATATCAGTGCAGGGGGAAAAAAATTATACATTTTTTTGAGGTCACTTTGAAGGAAAAAGAAAATGCAAGCCTGGCTCTCCTTTTCCTTGCCCTTCTCCTGCAGTCATTCATCTCCAATGGAAGGAAGAGAGGGCTCCTCTGCTAGGACAGAGCACAGCTCCAAGAAAGTTCTCAGACAGCAACATTTTGAGCCAAATGAAGAGGTAACCTGCAATGTTAGACAAGCACTCTGAGGTGAATAACTAGGGCAGGGGGTGGGCAGGGCCCCATCCTTTTTAAGATTTATTTTAAGTACTTCCATTTATTCTTTTGAGTTTAGCACTCAGAGGAACCTTCAAGCCTCTTCCCCTCAGCCACACAGGCCTGTGAGGCAGGCAGAATAGGGAAGAAAAAGAACACAGAGCTTCAAAAGAAAGAAAAATTAAATACAGCTGCTTGATCACAAAGTGGCCAAGACTCAAACTGCTGCTTCCTTAATTGGGCATTGACAAGGCTGAGGCTGTTCCAGTGCACTCCAGCACCATTCCAGCACCACTCCATGGTGCAGAGCAGCTCTGGAGCACTCACCTGTTGTACTCAGAGACAGGGAGCCAGTCCTTGGCATCAGGGAAGCAGAACTGTGGGATGGCCTTGAGGCGCTCCTCCGCTTCCCGCATCTGCTTGGTCGGCCTCTCCAGCTGCCGGGAGAAGAGCGAGGGTCAGCCAGCCCTGGGTGTCCCCTCCAGCTCTGCTCAGGGGCACTGAGCAGCTCTGAGAGCCAGGGCACATCAGACTGTCCTGTGGTTGTGCTTGGCAGAGTGAGGCATGACTCCAGGACAGGCACTACATTTTTTTAATTGTCTGAAACTCCCTTGTTGTATGATGGCCACTTAAAGCACAGCCCTGACTCAAACATCTTTCTGCAGCAAGAGCACAAGAGAAATGCCAGAGATCAGCAAAAGTCTTTCCATTGACTTCAGCGAGTTTTGGAACAAATCCTAATATAGCCAAAAAGTGAAATATTTAGAAACTGAATTTAAACACAGTGTTTAAAGCATCCACCATCAGGCCAAATTCTCCAGCTCCGGAAAAGATAAATCTGAAAACAGGGAAAGGTTTCAGTTACCTTCTCCATGCCCTTTGCTTTGTAACAGATTGGTTTGGAATAATTCTGAAAGCTCCATTTAAGAACTGGATTTCTATTCATTTTTCCATTCATTCACCTTACTGATCTTAGAATGAGCTGTACAATAGGAGTTTTTCTTTTACCTTGGGAAACTGGTATGTCACTTCTGGGAGGTAAGTGTTTTTAGAGGGCTTCTTTTTCAGGGACACTACCACAAAATACTCAAATAATTCCCGCTCCTGCCACTCAATCAGCTCCAGCTCCAGGGTTCGATAGCTTGGAGCCCTCTTCAGCATTGACTGGATGTGCACAAGGCGCTGGGTGTGAGCTGCCATTTAAAAAGAAAAGGGAATAAAAAAAGAGACAGATCATTACCTGAGACTGTAATGTGTTTGTGTAAGCCACAGTCATTCACAAAGCACTTTCAGTTTGTCAGAGTATTATTCCAAGCATGTTCTCCTTTCAAAACCAAACCTTCTAGTTATCAAACCTGTAGTCTCCCTCACTAATTGCACCCATAAATCAAAATTCTCTCCAAGTACTGAAGTTATGCAACACTCAGTCACTGAAATAATTTGCAGTTCATAACTGCTACCCTGGAAAAGGTCTGGCTTTTCTTCACACATAAGACTAGATTATAAACCCTTATGTGGTTGTGCAAATGCACTGGGGCCTCCAGGGTGACACATCTAAGGCCTGGTACACCCAGGTGAAACAGAGTTCTGTGCCCTGTCCCTACACAGCACAGCTTTTTGCTACACACCACATAAGGCAAGCCATGGAATAAACTCCAGGGAATGGGGACAGGGAGGAAAGGAAAGATGTGCCAATTGCCTGCTGGGGGTTGCTTTGTTAGTGCTAATTCAGTTGGGGGATGATCTTAAAGTCATGGTCATTCATGAAGGCAAAGATGTGCCTTGATCCAGTGACTTGTTCCTTGATACCTATGGGGGACTGGTCATAACATTACTACCAGTTCTGGTACACTAAAAAAAACCCTCTATTTTCTGACACAAAGAGAAACAGAACTGCAAGTGCTTTTGGGTTGGTACAGGTAGACAAAGGAGCAAGGAGTCATTTTCCCCACAGCACTGTACAATGTTGCATACAGCCTGTTTTGGATGGCCTTGCCACCACCTGTCTGGCACAAATCTGTTTCCCAATGACAATGTTTTCCAGAAAGTTTTGCTGCATGTACAGCAAGCAGGTGTCATCTGCAGTAGGTAGACATGGACGATTGCCCCCTATCTTATAATAGCTCCACACCCTTGTCTTTTTTACCCCTCACCTACTAACAGCATAATGGGTTTTTAGTAATGAAATCCATTGCTGCTGTCTTCAACTTTTTTATACACCTCTTTCTGTATGAGGACTTAGGAAAAGGAGAGACTAATTTAGTGGCCTGACTCAGGCAGAGTTTGTGCAGGTGCTGATAAAGGAATTTCTACAATTTGGAGACTGCAGACTTATAAAAGAGTCTCAAAACCACAATGTTGGATCAGACCCAGATCCTTGCCTCCAACAGCAGCGAGCAGTAAACACTGAAAGCAGCATATGAATAAGAAAGGAGCACCTTTATCCAGTCCCATCCCTCTAAGCCTGCACCCAGTAGTCAGTCTGGAATAGATCAGCATCTCTGAAGTGGCTGACAAAGCCAATCTATCAAAGGTCCTGTTCTTCATTAAGTGACACAGTTGCCAAATCCTTGTTAGATCTTCACAGCCCATTTTGTCCTTGCTTTCCGCGTTCATGCTCCTGTGTTGGAACTTTGGGAGCTCTGCAGTAATGGAGTTAGGAAACTATAGAGAATATAGGCCATGGACAGGAACAATGTGCAGCAGCAGGAGAACATACATTGATAGGGTCAGGGACAGGGGCTAACCAGAAGTCACTGAGACTGATCCCTTACCTTTAAACCTGTCATCTGAGTCACTCTCACTCTCGCTGTTCTCATCTGCAGAGGACACAGAGGCATCAGTTAATGCAAAACCAGAGCAAACACTCAGATCACTGTGCTGCAACTGGGAAAAATCCTATCTCACATCTCTGAGCCTTGTGATACACACATGCACTTCTCCTCAGGCTTAAAATATCTTGAAATAAACAGTTTGAATGACTCCTTGGATTATGTTTTCCTTGGATTCAGTTTCAATATTGCTTGAGAGTAAGAACTTCATTTTGATGAAAGGGCAAAATTCATTCTCCATTACAGCAACTGTTTGCACTGAATCCCCATCCATGCTGAACTGCAAAAGTGACATTTGGAAAATAGGTCTTAACCCTTTTCCTTCTTGGTTTCAGGTTTCAATTTTTTTTTTTTTTTTTTAAGTTATGCAGCACTTGAGAAGTCAAAGTTAGCATTATGAACTTTATCTGCCTGGGCAACATTCCCAATCACCAGAACTCACCAAACTGAGTAAACAGGCAAAAGCAACCTTATGACAAGATGTGTAACTGAGGGGTTCTTGATTAAAGCCCTATTGTATTCTTACTACAAACAGGCCCTGAATTTTCCTTTCCAGAAGCATTCTGAAGCACAGGGTGAGTTACACACTGCGAGTGCCAGGAAAAAGCATGCAAGAACTCCAGGGTCAAAACTGTGAATTTTGGTCAAAACTTACAGTAAATGTGTACTAAAGAAGAAGCTGGGTAAATGGAGCTGACCATGGGATTAACAAGATAAACAATACTGAGAATCTCATTTCTTTTTAGCTCATCCCCATTTTCTCCTCTTGCAGAGAGAAAATTATCATTGTTCACAGAAAAAAGTTCTAAACTAGGTGGAGTCCAGGGTAGATGTGGAGGAAAGAAGGAAATTGATCAATCCTGTAGCATCCAAATGGATTCACTGAACCCTGACACTTGCACCATACCTCGTAGGGATGCGGTCTCAATATTGGACATAGAAAGTTTCTTCAGCCGTTTTTTCCCTCTTTTTGCACTGTAGATGGAATTGATTCTTTGGACAAGCTGCAAAGTAAGAAAATGAGGAATCAGTAAGACTAAGCATTTTTCTGCCAGGAGACTTTTATTAATGTATTCAAACAAAACATGGATGATAGACCAGCTAATGCAGATAATAACTGTCTGCCCCAAAAATATCTGAGATGATGGGAAATATTAATGATATGACTTGTGTTTATTGTCTTCAGCAAGAGACTGGGATTACTAAAAATTCAACATTAAGTAGGATATTATAACTATGGGAGAGTCACAAATATGTAGCAATTAATCTTCATGATGTTTTATAGGTCAGGAATAGTATATTTAATTCCACAGCAGATTTCTTCATAGAACTATAATACAGTTTCCAAAAACTGCTTCACCTCTGCTTCCAGAGAGAAATAAACTGAGGGAAAAGATGCAATTTGCTATAGACATGGTAGAAGGGCAGTAACAGAGCACAGACTGAAACAAAACCTTTTTAGGTTTTCCCTCTAATAACTAACACTATCTCAATTTAAAAAATTATATTCTTCAGGAATACGTGATCCTGAAAGGCAAAGCAGTAAGAAAACAGAAATTATCACAAGATTTGCAATAAAATTGTGAACATTCATATGATGAAATCAGAATTTCACATAGGGAGACTATCTGTCCCTTCAATTTAAAAAAATGGGTGCAAAATTAATAGCCAAACTTTCCAAGTTTTACCCAAAATCAGGTAGTAAGTTACTCTGTTAGGGTTACTACCCTATGATTTCCTCCAGAGATGTGTGCCCATTGGTGAAGTATAACAATATATTCCAAGAAAGTAAAAATACAAGTAAATATTAAGGATGTAGGATTAATTTCCTCCTTAAACAGAATTTCCAACAAATTCACAGAAACATAAAAATCTCCCTCTACTCACAGTATTTATAGCCATGCACTTTAAAATATGCTCTTTAATAAGAACAGGAAAGAGCTGAATACACAGTAAAAATCAACTTTGTTCACAAGCCAAAATTAAGCACATTGGCAGTTCTCCCCCTCTCTGTTGCTATTGTATTGTTGGTTTTTTTGTTGTTGTCTTGTGGCTTGGGGTTTTTTTTTCACATTCAATTTTGAATCTAAAAATTCCTTAAAAAATGAAAAATTAAGTTTTACTTCAAATCCATCAAGACAGCATGGTTATCAGGATGGGGTCAGTTGTGAGTAGATGAAGGGAAACCTATTAGGCCAATTAGTTATTTTCCTGGAAACAAATGATGAGGAAATAAACCACTTCAGATGTTGCTGCATGGTATAAATAATAATTGCTTGGCCATCACCCATTCAAAATCTTAAAGTTATATACACAGCAATGCTCTGGTCTACAGAGCTTAAAGAAGAGTGTGGAAAGCAGAACTGTCTTAAAATCAATTCTGTGCAAAGATGGCCATCAGATGTTTGCTCCTCTTGGAGAATTTGGAAGTTATCACTTCTAGGGAAGGGATTTTGATCTAAATGTTCCTTTAGGGTACAAAAAGTGCTTCCAGTGATGGCTGTTGTAAAGGCTGGCTGTTAGAACCCTGGTTACTGGAGAAACCTGGAGAATTTTAGATTTTCTGTGCTGACAGGCACTGATCCCCAAGACAACACTGCATTTGACCCAAGGCTAATAGAGAAGGCTTCCAAAATTGAATGGCAGAACTAGGATTATGGGTGTGGAGTTTAAATAGAAGTGTGTAGTATCACATGTAAGAAAAGTTAGAGTTTAAAGTTTTAGAATATAGTAATATATATAAAGCAAAATGGAGGTTTTAGGGTGGAGGCTGGTCCTTCTTCTTCACCTTCCTCCTCATAGGTTTGGGTGGTTTTGTGTAATTGGATAAAAAAGACCTCATTGCGTGCCCCGGGTGGTTGGTTACTGGGTTAAAAGTAAAAATAATTTAGGTGTCATTTCTTAATTGGATCATTTATCCTTAAAAAGCCTTGTAGAGAGAGAGATATGGCTCCATTTTTTAGTTTGTTAGAGTGAGGTGCTGTAGAACTCACGCTCTGTGACACTGTGATAAAGATAAGAACTAATAAACATCTGAGTCCCAACAAGAAACACCACCTCAAGCACCTAATCCTGACCCTGGCACAGAGAAGATGGCCCTCAGCAGATGGCCAGCAATGCCCCAGCTCTCGCAGCCAGGTGACCTCTGCTGAGCTCAGGCTGAGCCCACCCCGTGGGTACCTTTGGGATCCTCCTGGCGCGGCGCGTGGACAGCAGCTCGCTGGCGGTGCTCAGGCTGTCCTCGGTGAGGCTGGAGGGGGACGAGGGGATGCCCAGCTGGGCCAGCAGCAGCATGTCATCGTGGCTGTGCCGCTTGGGCAGCCGCGGCAGCCGGTGGCTCTTCCTCTCCGACCAGTTCCCCACGCGCATGGAGTGGCTGCTGACCTTCGAGGGCAGCTGCAGGGACAAGGACAGCTTGAGCTCTTCCCCTCCAGCAACCTGGGGCACCTGGTGTCACACTCTGCCACCTGTGACAGAGTGCTGGCTGCACCACGCCAGGAACACCACACCAAGGGAGCCACCACTCCGCAGGATGGGTGTCAAGGTCACAGTGAAGGGACAGGGGTCAACCTCCAAGACTTTACAGTTCAAACAAAACCACACCATTTGTGACCTGCTACATTTCCAGGCATCCACATCCCCTCAGTTCTGTGAGCCCCAAAATCTAACTTGAAGGCTTGGCTGACAGCAGAGCACTGACCCAACAGGCCTGGTCCATTCCTCTGACTTGCAGCAGTGAAAATAATGAGTAATTACACAATTCATTGTAACATTAATTCAGTGCAAAAGTAATAACCACAACAGCAAATTCATGCTATTTTAGCCAAGAAAAAATAATGTAGGAAAATCAAGCTTGTTCTATTTTCAAGGTGTTAAGAAGTTTTAAGACCCAACAATGAGCAGAGGTGCAGTTACAACTCTCCCTACATTCCCAAAAATTTCCCTTTAAAACATGAAACTGTTATCACTACAGGGCAAAGGGAAAATCTCACTGAGGATTAAGCACCAGGTAACATCTGTCTTTAAAAAACTGGAGGTCTTTTGGAGCAGTCCTAGGAGCAGCTCTGCCCAGCTCCAGGTATCTCCTTCTCCTCTCAAACACAAACACTGTAAAGAAGCTTCCCCAGCATGAAAAAGTATTATTGTGTCAAGCATCTGTCATTTGGCATTTACTGACATTCTATCAGCTCTGTTACAAGCTATAAACCTGCAGCAATAAATGTCCCATTTATTGGCTGACTGATTGCAGTGCCATCCCACCTGGGATTAAGCACAGGTGTTTCTGTGGAGAGGGGTTGCATCACAAATACAATGTCACCATAAAACATTCCTTTCATACCTGATGACTTCAAAAAATGAAAATAATCAGTGGGAAAAGACACAGGGATTCAAAATGACCACAACACCGGTGTCTCAGAGGTTAGCACTCCAGGAAAACTGGTGGCAGTCTATCCTTTACTGAAAGGAATTCTTTTTGGAGGTGATTGTTGGAAGCTTGCTGACCTTCTGATCTCTTCCATCTTGTTTATCATCATCCGTGACTGAAAAGTCACGTTGCTAACCCAGCTTTGTTGCTATGATGGAAAAACTGGGTGATAAACCATTGCCAAAGCTACCATTCTTCAGGAAATTCAGACTTTTCTATTTCTGGTCATTGGAGAATTACCCAGGCCCATTGCTGACCCGCTCTTAGTGTCTTCATTTTAAATATCAGCACAATGACAGTGCAATTCTGGCAGGACTGACTCCTGTCAGGGCACTCCCAGCAGCATTTCAAAAAGAAGCTGCCAGAACAAAGCCAGCCCTGTTGCAAAGGGTACCAGAGAGATCTTATTTACCAAACAACTTTACAGAAGGCACTTAAATCTGTAAATTCTTTGGTAACCCTCTGTTAAAGAGAACACTGGCCAGTATCTTCCTATGGATCTGTATGGTTCCCAGCCTAATGACACAGCCTCAGGGATCCTCTGGATGCTACACAACTCCTGTAAACACACACACAGCCAGAAATAGTTGTTATGCACCATGTCCCACTATGAGGGACATTTCCCTATTATCCTCATGGCTGCAGTGCCTGTTTCTCCTTTCTCTGCCTCACTACTCTCCACTTGTTCCTTTTGCAGCAGCTTTGCTGAGGTCACTCCTGGTTTACGGGGGATGTGCTAGGAGCACACTAAGATGGGTGGGTGATGCTTCTTTTGGATTGTGATGCTTGCATGCACATGAAGCAAGTGAAAGAAAATGCATTCAGGTCTCTGCATAGGAAAATGCATAGGTCTCTTTACAGGACAAAAATGTAAATTGTTGTGATCTTTTGTTCAACTGTGAATTTTCTGTTAATTCAGTGCAAAGTGAAGTTCCTCTAAAGGGTGCTTTGAATCTCAAAATTAAGTATGTGTTGGGATTTATATTTTTCCTTATGAACACAGTGATCCCGTAAACAACAAAGCAACCTGGTATTTCGTGGAGTTCACAAAAAAACAGGCTTTTTTGGAAAATTCACCACAAAAGGGAAAGTCTGCCAAGTTCCTCATCTTTCTTTTTATGCTATAAACACAATTTATACACACTTGTTAACTGCAGACACCCAGGTTTTTCTGACTATTTTATTATTCACGTATTTAGTCAGGGCTTTTACCTGGCATTCTTACACTAAACATGCCACACTACTGTGAAAAATGCACGTATTTTATGATTGGCTTTTTGCAAATATTAAAATGAATATGATTATGTGTTGTGTTAGAAAGTAGTGCTGTATTAATTCTCTTAAGTAGTGTGTTAAATACAGTTTTAGGTTACAAAAAATGTTAAAATAGAAACTATGCTATATAGGTTACTTTTTTTAAAGAAAGGACTTGCAGGTGGTAGCAGCCACAGCTAAATCTTTCAGAGAAAAAGAATTTGTTGCCCTCTTATCAGAAGAAACAAACTTCTTCCCACCTCGAAGGTGCTGTTAGGATTCAGAGGAAGAAGTTGAGGATGACCAGACAGAATCCTGTAGTTGAATGGAATTCATGCATCATGTATGAAGTGTATGAATATGCAACAGGCTATTGCTTTTAAGGGTTAATCCTTTGTTAACGTGCGTCCTTTTTCAGGCTCGTGCTGCCCAGAAAAAGGTACCCAGACGTCTGTAATTCTTTGTCTCTATTGTCTCATATTGTCCTAATTCAAAATGTCCAAATTATTCTAATTGTATTACTATTTTAATAACCATTTTATTACTATTAAACTTTTAAAATTTTAAAAACAAGTGATTGGCGTTTTTCACACTACCAACTCCCCACGAGCAGGGGCCTCGTGTAACAACACAGGGACAAAACCAGCAGCTGCCTTCTCCCCTCCTGTCCCTGCCCGGCAGCACAGGCAATTCGCTAAGAGGTGCAGCCGCACAAGGAGTTCATTTAGGCGCAGACTCAGCTCCAAAACACGCAGAGGAAGGATTGTGCTGGGCGCTGCGAGGCCGGGGCAGCGCCGGGAGCGGAGCGGCGGCTGCGGAGCGCTCCCCGCGGCTCCAGAGCCGCCCGCGCTGCGCTGCTGCGCGGGGGCCGCGCCGGGAGCGGCCCTTGCAGGCGGCTCCGAGCGCAGCCATGCCGCGGCTTTACCTGCGGAGGTGCCGTGTATTTCCTGTTCTGCGGCGTCCACATCCTGTGCAGGGAATCTAGGGAGTTCTCGGACGGCTGATGGGATTTTCGCCCCCCGTGACGGCCTTTCCCTTTCAGCTCCACATCCTCGTACGGGTTTTCCTTGGGTGACTCGCCTGCACGTTTGGGTTTTTTGGGTGATTTTTTTTTTTAAAAGGAAAGAAAAACAGACAGGAATGTAAAATTAGAAAAAAAAAAAAAAATCATGTGAACCAAGGCTTTTAGAAAAGCTCCTCAACTTTCAGCATGACTCATCCCTCTAGCTGCAGCTGGAAGTATTTGGAGAAGAACTCGGCTATGAGCTCGACAAGTTTCTTTGGCTTTTTTTACTGTCCTTTTTTTTTTTTAACTAAAATGTGAAGATTTCACAAGATGTGCTTCTGAGCATCCACAGCTGTGGAAAATTTATTGATGTATAAAAGCTAAGGCACTTAACTTCTTGAAAGTGTATCAGTAGATTTTGTAAATCCCTAACAGCCACTCATGGGGGGGTGAAATGAAGACCAATAAACAACTGTGCTCAACACACCACCCTTACACACAATAAGACAATTCTTATTTGATGCAACCTTCATTTTTCTCTTCTCCTGAGAGATGGCAAAGAAACAATGAACACTCCAGCTCAGCAGTGCTAAGAGACAAGATTGAAAAGGCAAATGGAGAATTTCTGTCCCAACCATCCTGCATCCTCAGTGTTCATTAAAATATATCCTGTTTTCAAATTAGGCAGCTATTCATTTCAAGTTATGTCAAATTCCTGTCTCCCAGAAGGCAACTCATCCTGCTAGTAATATATAAAAGCTTAACCAATTAATCATTAAATATTACTTAAATGAAAAATTAAAAAGCAGACCCCATGAATTTTTACCATTTGAAAACCAGGACCAAAATTTATAGTCCATATTTAACTGAGATCCAATACTCACCATCTTCTCAGAACTCCTGAACTTAGCCGACCTCCCATTAAACAAAGTAGTATGAAGATGAATGAATGCCATCAATAAAATTAACATTTTGTATGCATTTTTTCAGACAGTTGATAATCAGCAACTGATTTAGAACCCCAGGTTTTTCAAACACAGTCATTCCAATTTTCCAACTGTCTTGAACAGAAAATCATCTCAAAAAAATATTGATCTACTCAAACTCAAGACTGGAATTTACAGACACAAGCAGGAAGTTAAAAGCTTTTAAAGCAACTTGGTTTTGGTTTTATACCTAAAGATGACTTTAAAACCCACAGGTTTAGTACAATGTATGTATTGAAATACAAGCTATCTAATATAAGAAATTCAGTTGAGAACTGAGGACAGAAAGCTGCAGCATGGTTCATTATTCCAGTGTTACAGAAAATATTCACAGTGTGAATATTCTGAGTGTTGAAGGAGATGACAGCTGGGGCATAAGTGTTTTCAGGGAGAGCAAAGCCTGGGTTAACACAGTCTGAGTGACTACCAGCTATGTTGTTCTAGGCAGACTAAATTTCCTTATTGTACAAAAGGAAATAAAAGCAGTTTGTGCTTTCTACCCAATTCTTGAGCCTGGAAATGTGAGACTGCTTGGTTCATCAATTACAAGCACAAGAACTTCTGCTGAGCAAGTTCACATATTCACAATACAAATAAAAATACACTTTTGCTTCGGTAGTGCATCATAGTAAGATTTCTAGTCAAACATAAGCCCAAGAGTGAATGTTTTAGCTTTGTTCTAATTAGAGGCCTGAATCACTGCTGCTCTTGAAGAATGTTTGACTTGGCAATCACAGCTTATTATTTCATCCAGAGGGAATCTGATTCTAGAGGCTGCACTATCCTTGTGGCCAATGCTCATGCCACATGGAAAGAACATCCTCAGGTGTATGGGGTACATGAAAAAAGCTCTTTTGATTAATGCAATGAACAGGATAAATATTAAGCAATGTATATTCCTAAAAGATGTAATGCTGTGGAGGACTATAGAAGTCGATGATTTTTCCTGTGGGAAGAAAAAATAGATCTCACACCCTGATTCTGTTACTTGTAGACTCTACAGCTCTAGAAATTATAATGATAAGGAGTAAAATTTGCAAAATGCTGTTACTTCCAGCTGATTGGGCTCTAGTAGTGTCATAAAATTTCTTGTAAGCCCAAGTCAAGTATAGGTCAAGCAAGCATTTTGGAATGGATAAATAGATCTCAAAATACCCAGCTACATGAGACATGGCTCAAACACGCGCTTCCTTGTGAAAACAAATGTTACTGTGTTGGTCTACAGAGTATCCAAACTCCCAGGAAGAAACAAGCCCATCAGTGAAAAAGCCCTTTTTACATTATAAAGCATTTATAAATGTTAGGGGGATTCTCTTTCCAAAACAGAATGTAAAACAAAATTGCTTGAACCCAGTTAAACTCAGCATAAATAACACTGACCTGACATATTAAGTATAGAAACGGGCCCAGAGAAGTCTTGGATGAGAGAAGAGGGAGGAGCAAGGAACCACAAGCAGAGGCGCTTTTTTTCCGAGTTAGAGTCTCCACCAAAAGAGAGCTTGGGCCAAATTCCTCTTCAGTGTAATGTGAAGGTCAGAGGAGACACCACAGGGATTTTAACCCGTTCCCCTAGAGCTGTGAGAGCTTCTGCAGATGACTGGTTTGCTGTTCAAGAATTCTTGTGTCTATTCTTTCTCTCATTTGCTTAAAAGAAACCAAATTATTTCAGAGTTTAGGTTTTGGGGCTTTTTTTCACTTTGAAATAATGCCTTTCAATTACACCTCACACTTTTTTTTTAAGAATCTCCCTCTACACCAAATCTCTTATAATGAAATAGTCTGATCCATCAGAAGCCACCTGGTTTTGCTGACATGAGTTTTGAATTAAGTATTTGGTTCAAGTTGTGAACTAGAAGAGGCAGACAAATAAACTATCTCCTCAGCAATTTTCAGCCACCACTTCTTAGTATCTGCTGTCCCTGGGAGACATGCAAAAGACCAGACTGCAAAAAAGAGGGAGGCCAGACTGGTGTCTGTACAAGTGACAAGGAATCAAAGGTGTCAAGTAAACTAAAAATGCTAGAAAATACTGTGAACTGTCTTAAAGTAGCATTTAACTGCATCTGAGTGCACAGTGACTCCCTTCATGAGAGAAACACCTGGGGAGTGGTGGTCACCAGCAGGTGCACGTCCCACGTGGGAGTGAGGTGTTGGGGAGACCTGTGGTGGTGGCTGCTCCTGCTGTGCTGCAGCACAAAAAGGAGAAAAGCTTCCATATAATTGGCTGGCTCAGAGGTTTACAGCTTTCTCCTCAGCAGCACCACTTCTCCAGTCCCAAGTCTCAGGCAAGGAATGTTTGCAAGCTGCAGTACTTGGATTTGCTGCAAAAGGGAAACATACTGACAATGAAAGACCAAGGAAACGTCCTTGTTCCTGCCATATGGATGTCTCTATTGGAAGCCAAAAGGAGAAACATTATGTGGTATAGAGGCCAGGCTTGTCTTAATGAGGCTGATCCAACAGCCACACAAGACAACAGCAGATTATCGCTGACTTCAAAGGAAGCTGAATCATACCCCCAGAATGCATATGATCACAAACAGTAAGTCTTTGGCAAATACTGTCTCTAATCACCATCTCTACTCCCAGATCAGTTCCCTCTTTAAGCAGTTTTTCCAAGTTTCCCATTTTCTCAAATTCTACGTACCAAAGTGCTGAGTTAACACAGGGCATTTATCTACTCGACATTTATCTCCAGAAGATCTCACAGACAATGTAATGAATGGTCCATCAGGGAAAGAAAAGAAAAACAACAACAGAAAAAAGATGAAATAACCACGGATATTTAGAAGAGTCCTGAGGAATGCAGTGCCTTGAGCTTAAGCATGGATGAGTCTCCTCCAGAGGCTGCAGTTCCTCACGCCTGGTGCGAGTCAGCCCCACTGGGTCCTGAGGCAGCACACAGTGTTCCTCTGCTCTGCCTCTCACACGTGGCAAATGGGAAGCAGAGGCAGACTGAGCAAGCCTGTCTCATGCTGAGAAAGGAGTGAAAAGTAAGGCTGAGAGGAAAAAAAACAAAGCAGGCAGACGCTTCTCTATAAATGGCAGAAAGCAGGGAAATGCATCATTTCTTTCTAGATGGGAGAAGCTATTATCAGAGGAATTAAGTGATTCACAGAGTGCTGGCTTTAACTCCAGCCTTTTGCACTGCCAGGAAGAGAGGAGAATGGAACAGCAAGTATAGAGTAAAGGAAAGGGCTCCTAAACCTGTGTGAAGTTGGGTGCCTGAACTGGGAATCAGCACTCACAGAGGAGATGCTGAATCCACAGGGTGATGCCCAAGCTAAGAGCCTGCTGCCTTTCCTCCTGGCTGCTCTGAAAGCCCAGGGGCCTGAGTTGCATGGCCAGGACAGTTATCACCTCACAAATGAGGTGCACGTGCACTGCTCATTCATTTCAGTCATAAAATTACACCAGCACAGATCCACACCACCAGTGCTGGAGGAAAACTGGGCCATTGGGGTGGTTATGAGCACATTCAGATCAAATGGATGAAAACCAGTAAATCTCCACACTCCCATAAAGTATCCAAACTTAGCTCTTTGGTACATAAATGAGATTTTCAATGTCAGAGATGCTGCAACTGTGCATCTCAGCTGGGGAATTTACCCCAGGAATCTGCAGAAAGAGGAACTATTTCAATCTCAAGTTACAGCTAACACACATTTACAGCTGCTTTGAAAAGCTGTTGCTGAGTAGCACCAAGTTACAGACCATTACTTGTTTGTCAGTCAGTGTATTCACTCAGTACCACGAGCTCAGGAAAGCAGTACAACATCTACAACAGGCAGAGTGGCAAGTCTAAAATGCAATCAGCCTTTTGGGCCCTGCTCCATGGAGTCTGTAGGCAACAACCTGTGCTTCCTGAGCTCCTCCAGCCCTTGCAATCAGCAGAAGAAACACTGCAGATGCTTCCAGCTCCCTGCTGTCTCTGTGAGGACTGCTGAGAGTGCAACCATAATGAAGCACAAGGGAAAAGAATTAACATGGCTGATAAATGAACAAGAAATTTCACCCCCAGAAATGACCTGTTTACCACTCAGTCCGAAGTCATGTGCATGAAAATGTCTGATAAGCAACTGTTAGCACAGTATAGCAGCAGCTTGCCTGAACTGCCTGCACTTCAGGGATGTCACCCTGCTGCTGCCTTCAGCCCAGTCTCTGAATTTGAGAATTTGAGAAAGGATTTGGGAGACCAGTCTCAGAGTCTTTTATTCTGTTTTACTAACTGCAGCATTTACTAGAAAGCCAGGCAATAAAGCTGACAGAGACTGTCACAAGAAGCTGCAGTATATGGTACAGTGATGAGATAGACTCCACAGAGAAAAACTGACATCTAAATAAGGCACGAGATGATTATTAAAAATAACTGAAATCCATGTAACAACAATGCAGCAGGCTGATTGTCAACAGGATCAGCTGAAGTATTTGGCCTTTCCTTTGACAGGCCCATATGAACACTGTTGGTTTAATGTGCTCTGGCTGCCGTTACCCTACAGTGTCTATTATTAAACTTGACACTATTAAGTTTTCCAAAATCTCACATTCTCTTGAGGCTGTCACTGACAGACTGTGGGTGCAGAATAAGACAGGAATATATTATTCTGTGATCACTGCCTGTACCATCATTTTGCATCAATTCTAGCTCCAGAGACCTGCTGATGTCTGACTTAAAGCCCAAAATGTCTTCAGAGAAGCAGCTAGCACAGCACTTCTAGCAGAGTTGCAATCTCTCCAAGTTTACTTCAGCTTCACAGCAGTCCAGCAATTCCAGTTTCTCCCTGATTTGTCACAGGATGATAATATGACAGACTAAAATGTGCTACAAAAGTATGACAGGAGATAATGTGGCATGTGAGGATGGGATTTCACTCGAAAGATCAGCTTGCTCTCTTTCTAACCTTTTCCCACATTTACTGGAAGAACTTTGCAAATGTTCTAATTTGAAAGCAATGTCAAGCTGGAACATTTTCCAGCTTGACCTCAGTCATCATTGCTGCAGCTCTGATCACACACAGCAGACAGTTCAGTAGAACAGCTAAATCATCCCATCTTGTTACATGACATGTACTGTGTCAAATTTACACAAGAAATCAAACCAACTCATTGATTTAGGAGAGATCAGCTGCCTTACCAGCAGGGGTAAAGGGAGTGACTTGTCCTATTTTAATGCAGAGGTAAACAAGAAGCTGGTCATCCCAAACTGAAGCAATATTATCTCAAACTGAGAGAGAAAAAGAGCCAAGCAATTGTGTATGACTCCACTGTTTCTCTTCTCAGTCACCTTTGGTGTCAGCTGTAACAAGGTTCAATTATATTATATGGCCCTACAGGAAGCAGTGATTAGGTTGTCCTGTTAAGGTGCAATATCTGTCAGGAGAAGTGTCCAGCTACTCAAAGGGCTCAGAGTCTCCTAAACATGACACTGAACAGGCCCAGAGAGCAGAAGGGTGCATAAGAAACCCTCCCCAAGGGGGCCAGCTGCCCCTGGGACAGTGAATTGCAGGACACTCCCAATGGGAACCCACCATCAAGATCCCATTTAGAAATTCATCCTGGATTTAGAGATTCCACTGAAATGCTTTTGAGGCATTGCCTTTCTGTCTAGACTGCTTCAGCTCCAGCTGCCAAAGCAGACATGGAGTCATGCAATGTTCTGTTAAACATTCTCAGCCTAAGAGGCAACACACAGAGCCCGGTTGAGCAATGGGTTTCCTGCACATCTGCAATGTCCTCTCAGAGGAAATCTCCACCTGTTCTGCTGTGTACAGCACTCTGGGGAGTTACAGGGGAAGAAGTCTTGTCTTATCAGAGGTTTCTTCCACTACATTTAATTTCTAAATGCAGTGCTATTTCTTTCACCTAGTTTTACTAGATTTTCTCAATTCAAACTTAATACTATGCCCTTGACCTCCACATCATTTATTCAACTTTTTTTGATGATGCTAACAAGTGCTTTGTCCTAGATGTCGTCAGGTCAACAATGTTTCAGAGACACAAGACCTTAAATAACAATATTCCAACATCTCAGTTGCATTTAGGGGAGCAGACTGGAAAACTGAAACCTTATGGTCCATATGACAGGAAATACTGTTGTGCACAAACACAGCAGAAGCAACAATCTCAGCCATCTCTTAATACTATGATAGTTTCTTGAATTCACACAAAGCCAAGCGTGGTTTCCCCAACCGGATTCAGAAAGCCACATCAATTTTGGTCTGATTAAAGGCTCATTCAAAACCACAAGAAGCAAAACAATGTTAAGTTTACTATGACTGCCACATTTCTGGGAGTGCTAGTACAGAAGATGAATGAAGTCCACATGGTTCCTTGCACATGGAGTACAGCTCTGATTTATATTAGGAATGTGCACCCCCCTTTGTACAATGGCTGCTTGATTGATGCAGAATGGATCATTATGTTCCAATCCAAAACTTGTCCTGAACTTACCATGCAGGTATTTCATCTCTCAAAGTCTACAGAAATATTACAAAATTGAACCAAGGGTCTGGTTAATTATGCCACTGGCTTTCAAAGCACAATCCTTTTCAACTTAAATATACCTCAAAACTTACTATTTTTTTTAAAGCCAGCTCTCAAAATAAGATAAACTATACACAGCAGTTCATTGCTGCCCTGCTTATTGAAGAAGAAGTAGTCCAAAGGCACCAGGAGGAAGACAAAGCCTTAGTGTGCATATGCCCCACAAGAAGAGGCCATGTGGGGCATAACTCAAGAAAAAAACCAAAAACCAATGACTCCAGACCAGGCACTTGCATGTTTAGAAAATGTTTAGCCTGGGAGAGGCTGGGGGATAACCCAGCTGCTGCCTGCCACTGCCCAGAAAGGCAAGTGGAAAAGCAGCCCCAGGCACTTCCTGGAGGTGAAAGGATGAAGGACAACAGTCACAAATAGCAACAAGGAGAATTCACACTGGATGGAAAGAAAATTTGTTCACTGTGCCATCAAGAAAACATTCTTCACAACGGAGGCTAAGCATTGGAGAAGGCTGCACAGAGAGGCAGTGAAGCCATCCTCCCATGGCATTTAGAAAACTCTGCCAGATGAAGCCCTAAGCAACCTCATCTCAAGTTGAAATTAACCCTGCTTTGAGCAGAGGCTGAACCAGCTGACTCCACAGTCCCTTCCAACCCAAATTTTTTATGTTTCTGTCTCACACCAGACTGCTTAGAGCATTGCTCAAGATTCACAGCTTTCTTTTCTTGTATTTTAACACTTCTTTACGTGCCAAATATTAATTCTAAGGGATGAGGGGGACATGACACAGTTAATTAAGTTGTTTACTACAGCAACAATGTTTAACTGCCTACAAGTTTTAGGAAGGCAAGGAGATTCAATAAGGCACAGGAAAAAAAGACCCACCAGCACCTCTAGGGGAACTGTTTGCAAAGAAAGCTCAAAGCACAGTGATAGAGCCCTTTATAGCTTTGGAGCAGATGTAGATCTGTAAAATAAACTCACTCTTGCAGACACCTGGTTTGCATGAGCACAAAAGTGCTACTTGGAGACTGGGGTCTAGCACCACTGGTATAAATTATGCAGATGTGATACACAAAGCTACAATCGTTTCTTTAAAGCTGGAGATCAAACCACTTTGGCTTGTCTTTAATCATGCCTGACAGTTTATAAGAATTACACTGATTTGGTATTCCCCCTGCACTGCTGTATTGAATGAAGTGCTTGAAAAGAGGTTGTTAAAAAGCAGTACTAAACAATCAAGTTCTGTGTTTGTCCACAGATCTGAAATTTTGCATTCTCTTCCCACTGCCCTGCCAAAATGCCCAAATTATAGTCTTGAAGGAGCTGGTTTATAGTACCCATGAGTTGGAAAAGCCCATTATGATTTTGTTTGACTGAACCCAAGATTTTTTCTCATTTGAAGAAAGCTTCTTACCAGTCCTGCACATTTTATTTTGATATTTAACAAACCAGACAAGGAAAAGAATCATTACCACCTAAAATCTGGAGCCACATTGACAAGTCCTGAGCAAAGATGAGCAACACACAATACATTTTCAAGTGTGAATAGCATGGTGGTCTGCCATAGAAAGGGATGATGATCATGTAAGGATGCCCTACACAGAAAAAGACTATTCAGTATCTACAAAGTTTTCATTTTAACTAACAGACACTGAGCAGGAGCTGAAAGCTTCAGTTCTGAGAGCATTTTCTTTAATGGCATAGAGGAAGTAAATGGAAAGAGTAAATTCCTGTTTTCACCGAGGCTGACAAGTCAGAGACAGAATCTGGGCGTGACAAAGAGTCCCAGGCTTCAATTTGTGGCCACTGTTCTTTGCTAATCAACTGATAGGGCCAAGAAGAGTTTTGTTGTATTGTCTTTGTTTGCCTCCCAAACATTTGTAAGCACTATTAGAGCGCCTTTTTACCAGACTAAATAGGACCTGCTTCTCAGTGTCTCTTCAGAGGATGTGTGCTCTAAGGTCCCAGACTGTCTTGGTAGCCTTCCAGCTTTCATTATGTAAAGATTCATTGTCCAAAGTAAAATGAAGTCCCCTTTGTATCTGTTGTAATAATCTAATACTGAAAGAGTTAAAAACAATGCAGATATTCATCACTTGTGTGGAAAATCTATGCTCTGAAGGGCTGCCCAATTTTCGGTAATTATAACAACTTTTTTTAGATGTTAAAAGAATGTATGCATAGGCCATACATTTCCTTCTAAGACCAAAAGAAACATGTTTTTCTTATGAAGCTTAATGAAAACAGTGTTTTTTGTTGTGCATTCCCGGTGGTGTATAGCTAAAGGAAATTAATTCCTCTTTAACCAGGAACTGGGACTTGGAAGAGACCAGGAATTGTGCTGCAAACAACTGCTTTGGGGCAGAACACACTGGAGTCCTGAAAAACTCAGCTGACCACACAAGGCCTCTGAGGTTAATCTTGCTATTGGATAGTTCTGTAAACACTGTCTCCAGTCCTGTTCTTTACATTTTTACACCACTCAAGGCTTCAAGCCAAGGCCTCGATAAAAAGAATGATTTGGTTCTTGAAAAGCATTGGCAAAAAGCTGACCAAACAGTCTGTTTCCAATCCTACCCAGTGAAGTCTGAAAGAATCAAGACTTCCTGCATGCAGCCCGAGAGCTACATTTGCACTGAGGGATCAAACCCATTTAGCCTCCATTTAATCTCTCTCTACTGACAGCACTGAACGTTCCTGCACAGGGCATGTGTTCAGCAATACTGTGGCCTGCCCACAGCCACTCAACATCCTGCTGTGAGCCCATGTTCTGCAGCAGCTTCTTACCTACAATGTCTTCATAGGCATTTTCTTCTAAAGTGCTCTTGGATCCAAATTTATGCTGGCTCTCGGTTCCATTTTCAGTCGGGGAGGGAGGGTACAGGGAGTGCAGGCTTGAGGCATCCTCAAATTCAAAGGATTTTCTAAAGTTTAAAACAATAATAATTAGTAACAAGAATGCAAATTTGTTCAAACATTTAGATGATTATTTGCATGTTAAGAAATATAAATAAAATTAACCATAATTAAAAAAACCCTCACATCATGCTTTAAGGGCTAGCTTTTAGCAGACAATAAGTCCTGTGCTCACAGCAGTCTCTAGTAGAGCCATCTATGAGAACTTAAGTTGGAAGTTTTGTTATCCCCATTATGCAGACAGGAAGAAAATACCAAGAAAATATGTTCTATTTTTCCAAGTTTACAGAATAAGTTAGCAGCACAGTCCTCAGATTAGAAATTACTTTGCTCTTTCCAGAGGCCCCAGAAACATGTGGCCCTCTGTTCTAAAGAAAGACACAGTCTCTGAAAAGCATTTCTGCACTGGTTGCTCTGGGAGATGTAGCCTTTAGTCTGACACCACTCACATGTCCTGAACCTTTGGATATGTTCCTGTGCAGAGCTCAGAGCACAAATGCCAAAGGGAGACCCGTGTGCCAGTCACCCACATCCCTTGTATTCCCCATGCCAAGCACTGGCAGCAAAGGAGAAAGTACCGAGAAAATTGGTGCTCTCTGGGGCGCATGAGAAGCTTGGCTGATGGCTCAGGGGCTGAAGGTTTGGCCTTTCTGGCAGGAAGGTGAGGACCAGCTGGGTCAAATGAACCCACACAATTTGTCTCCCACCCACCCCTGCCCCAGTGCTGCTGAGCAGTTCTAGAGTTCTTGGGCTTTTCTCCCAGGGTCTTCCCACTCTCCAGCTCACCCAGGCCTTGTTCTCTGGGGCAGAAACTACACTCCAGGTGGGAGGCCCATGATTTGCAGTGACAGCAGCACAGGGCTGGCATTCATGAGATTGATTTACTGCTGAGGATGAAACAGTGAGAAAAACAGGCTCAGGCCAGAGCATAAATGATCCCACGGTGCTGCAAGGCTTGTGTGGACTGTGCTGGTGCCCATACTCCACTCACTGAGCCCCAACCTAGATTAACAATAAATCACCTTGCCATCAACCCCCCTTGTTTTTCTTCTTCCCAGCTGGAGTGCAGCATATGTTACAGCATGTCCACGTGGCAGTGACAGAGCCTCATGAGACACTTTGGCCTGTGAATTGGCTGGAGCATCCCTACAGGTAACACAGTGACTGTGGCACAGAACACTGCACTTGAGAAGAGCATTTCCTGTTTGTCTGCTGCAGCAGGCTTACAGCTGGATGAGGCTTAAGAGACTCCTCTCTCTCCTTTCCCTAGCTTCAGAATAGCCAGATCCAAGTTATTCACATCAGGCTTGTGGCAGAAACAATCTGTGCAAGTCAGATCCAGACACCTGCTCCTCCAGAGCTACTCACAGTACAAAGCCATGCTGACACACTGAAGGCACAGCTGTGTATGAAACTATATTTTCTAAAGTAGCTAAATACCCAGCTCCTATAGATTTCAAGGCACCCCTATGATGTGAGGACACTGTGTAGGATGGCAGGAATAGCTTTGTGGACCACACTCAGCTGTGGTCCATGTGTCCCAAGTCTATCCTGTGACACTCCTCTGCTGCACTGCGTGTGTGCCACAGGATTTCCAGCTGTGGGGGAACACCCAACTCACACCACTCTGAAATGTTAAAGCTACTCTTGGCATCAGGTTCTCCAGATCCAGTCTGGCTTTCTGCTAGCAGGCAAACATGAGAGACTTCCTATTGCTAGAGTGTTGAATTAGCCACCAAAAATAAAAGCAGTGCTTTCAACCCAAGTATTAGGAAAATAAATACCCTCAGGCCATTCTCATGGCATTGCAGAGAGTACAAACCACGTGTATGTTCAGTCTGAAACACAGAGCTACAAGCTGCAGGCACAATGAGTTATATCTGTTCTCAAAATAAGAACAGCTTAGGTACTGAGATTTCAGTAATTACTATCAACCAAATACTGTCATTCTTAAATGACTTGTATGGTCTTTAGTAAATCCTTTGTAAATCCTTTCTGTAACTGAAGGAAGAACAGTAGCAAAGACAATGAAATTAAAATTTTTATAAAGGATTTCCATTCAGTATTGAAGTCAGCCAGCAAACCTGAGATTTTTGGAAAGTTGATTTGAATTTATTTAGATCGTGATTAGCAAGAGAAGTGTCCAGAGAAATCATTAAAGTACAGTGGGTAAAGCTGTTACAAATAAATGGATACCTACCCAGTAAGATGTCAAACTGATTTGCAAGAATTATCAGATACACATGACAGCCCTGTTAATCTACAATTTATATTCTACAATTTAAATTGATAAATAATGGTTTTTAGAAGGCCAGTTTCCCCTAGCCCTAACCCAGGCCTGAAGCTCCTTGGCTGAACTGTGCTGTTGTCTAACTCTGCTCTGACAGGAGACTGAATCTGCAGAAAAGGAGGCGCAAGCAGAATTACACCTCTTCTGGAAAGCAGCTTCAAAGCTTCATCTCAAAAACTCCCTGTGATAATATACTGTGGTTCTTAGATGACTTGCCCATTTCCTGATGATAAAGGCTATCATTTACAACAGAACATTTAAAAATTCTTGTTTGTCTTCTGCACATTGCAAATGCTGTGCTGAAGAAACTGAGGGCAGCTTTACTTCACAAATTTTCCTTAAAAACTAGATTTACTTCCTCTGAGATTCTTGCCAGGACTAAAAGATAAGCACTGCTGATCAGAGCTTGACTTTCCACATCCCCCCATGCCTTTCTGGAAGAAACAACCTGCCTCAGCAGAGCTGTTGATCTTTCAGGAGCAGGTGTCTCCTGAGAGAAAAGGACGGAACCTGAAGACTCCTCTTCTCTTCTTGTCCCAGTATAATTCCGGTGAGGTTGTGATAAAAATCTTTTAATAATTGAGCCAACATCAAGCAGCAGAATCTGAAGGGATAGTGTGCATCTGAGATGCTGTTTAGCAGTTCCTTGCAAATCTCATCACTAAATATCAAGGGAGGGTGGGGATCATGCACATGCACAGGCAGGTGAATTCATTAAAAATGCTGCAATTTGAATGCTCAGCAACAACTGTGCCTACAATTTTCCAAGCAATGAGCAGAATGAGTTTTACCTGTCTAAAACTCAAGAGGAATCACATGATTAAAACAAGCCAAGCTCCACAAATTGCTGGGAAAATGTAGCCATACACTCTCCCCATCATTAACTCAGGAAGACAGAGGACTTTCTGTGATAAAACAGTTCTCTCAGTAGTAATCCTCTACAGCTGTTGATAATAATTTAGGATAAAATTCCTAAGGACTGAATTAAATGAAATCACCTACATTGCATAAAACTGACACAACTGCTATAGTAATGACCTTTGGAAATAGAAAACCTTGGCAGGTACATTTTACAGGAAGAAAAAGCTGTGAGGGAGCAGCTACAGTCCCATATCAGACAATAATGAAATTATGGTCCATTAAAAGTCACCAACAAGGGCATTTGTGCCAGAATTAATTAGATAACCTTTGGCACACCTAACCTAGACCTTTTTGGGGGGATCGAGGGATGCAGATTTTAGAACTCCAAAACTGAAGGCATTCAAAGGTATTGTGCTAGTGAATTCCATCAGCGCAGACCAGCAGAAAAAAAACCACTTGTCTTGCATGCAATTCCTAGATTTTCTTATGTCAAAAGCACTGCATTAGAGGGAGAATATTAGAATTTAGGGTATTGCTACTGCAAAAATATAGCCCACTTTTATCCATTTGGAGAACCAAGCACATTTCTGTGGCATTCACATTCTCTGAAAAAATCTCTTTGCCCAGAATTTTTCTCCTGGGAAGCTGAGAAGCCTCAGAGACAGAAGAAAATTCTTATCTCATTTGCTTCTCCTCTGTTTTGTTCATGTGGAATGTGTCTGAAGATTGTTTCATTGGATTCTGGTGTGAGTTGTTTTCACTCATTGGCCAATCAGGGCCAAGCTGTGTCGAGACTCTGGAAAGAGTCATGAGTTTTCATTATTATCTTTTTGGCATTCAGTAAGTATCCTTTCTGTATTCTTTAGTTAGTATAGTACAGAATTCTTTAATAGAATACAGTATTATAAAGTAATAAATTAGCCTTCTGAGAACATGGAATCAGATGCATCATTCCTGCCTTCATCGAGGCATTCCCTGCAAATACAGCACATTTCCTTGGCTTTTACCTGTTCTGGGATTTTCGGTGAAAGCGCGACTCCTTCTTCTGCCTTCTGGTCACGGGGGGCGCGGGCGTGGACGGGAGGGGAGGAGGAGCAGCAGCTGTGGGAGATGGAGGTAGGCCATTGCTCGGTTTGCTCTTGTGGGACTTGTCTGCCTCGTACTCAAAGGTGCGTTTGGGCTTGGGGACGGGATTCACGGCGCTGTTTGGCGCGCTGTCCAGGAGCGCTCTGGGGCCTGCTGAGCTCGCAGCAACACCCTGTTTTGTTTTACTACTTTTCTCAGCCTCAGGAGGGGTTTCTGGTTCACTCCCCAAAATAACACCCCCGCCTTTGCTATCACTTGGGGTTTCACTCAGTCCCTCCACAGCAGGCAGAGTCCCAGACTTTTTTCTCCCTTTGTCAACACTGTAGCAGCTGCTCGGTAACTGGGGGAGGCCTCTGCCTGACTGCTCCTTCAGTGCCTGCTCAATCTTCTGGATTCTGTTGAGCACAGCAGAGGACTCTTTCCTCACATGGCTCTTAAGGAAAGTGGCAGAAGGAGGTTCGCTCCTGCCCAGTCTCTTTTCAAACCGATGGCAGGAATCCCTGTCCAGCAGTTCCTCCTCCTCCGTTTCTGGGTACGAGCACTCGGAAAATGTTCGACTCATTCTTCTGAATCCTTTGAAATCAAATGTCTTGTCGCTGCAGGGAGAGGTCAGCACGCTGGGGCAGCTCTCACTGCCCGACCTCTCCCCAGCATCCCTCTTGTCCATGCACACGCTGGCCCTGGGGGACAGCTCCCGGCGGCACTCCCATTCTGTGATCTTCTGCCTAATGTCCAGCGTCTGCGAGCGGACGCTCACCCTGCTGGTAGAGAGGGTCCTCAGTTTGCTGGCAGTGCCCAAGGACAGAGTGCTCCGGGTGAGCGGATGGCTCCCTACTGCTTCCCCATCTTGGCCCTCATTTGGACTCTCCTTTTGGTCAGCCTTGAACACAGACAGCCTTTTATCCAGAGCACCCACGCTGATGGCTTTGAGGGGGCGGCTCGGCGAGTCGGTGTCCGAGGGGCTGGTGGAGGTGCTGCGCAGTGTAGACGTGCGGCTGTTCCAGTCCTTGAGGCACAGCCTGGAGCTGGAGACTCTGGAGAGCCCAGCAGAGCGGGAGGAGTCCTCACTGTCGCTGAGGGGGTAGGCAGGGCTCCTTTGAGGGGACAGCAGGGGTGGCGGACTGGCTGACTGGCACCTGGAAACAGAGAGAAAGAAAAAATCAAGGCCTTGGGGAAACTGGAGTTATTTGCCAACTTTCTTCTGGCTGCAGGTCTCCATACTGCAAGACCCCTCCAAAGCATCATTGAGACACCAGTGACCATTCAGCCACAGCGTCAGGGGTGGGAGGTGGCAGCCTTTAACTGGCCATGAGCAGGACACTTGGCACATCCAAAACAAGTTTTCTCACCTCTGTTTGACCCCCTGCTTTTCCAAGTTTCCTGAACTCAAAGCCAGCTGAAATTCTCATAGCAAACCTCTGCCTTGAAAGCATCTACAACCTGCAGATGAGTAGACCTGATTCGTCTTTGATCTGGTGCTGTGGCAAACAGATTGAATTCCCCTTATCAAACAGAAGTAATTTCTTATCAAAAGAATATTACACACTGAGAAAATACATTAATCTGCTCACGCTATGTGTTGAAGAATATAAACTACATAGAAAGATCTCAGTGTCACCCTGGAAAAAACCCTTGGAACAAATTCTAGCCATGGTTTGCAAAATCAGCTATTGTTACTGGGGTTTTGTACATTGTTGCAAGGACTTTTAAGAACAAAAAGACACAAGGACATTAAATAACACATTAATCATTTGGCTCATCAGTGATGAGCCAGCAGTAAGGAAATTAAGCCAAAACTGTGTCAAAAAAGGGGTTTGCCACCCTGCCAAAATCCATACATACAAATCATAGGAGAAGTAATCACAACTCCTTGAATGTTAACTCCTTTCTGTTTCAGACAGTACAGGAGAAAGAGGAAAGACCTATAAGTAATGCCTTGCATATGCTATTAAGTTTATACTGTGTGAAGACTGTGGACAAGCTGTTTTTTATCAACTGTCCTGTACTCAGGCAAGATCCAAATGAAAGAACTGCTTGCCCAAAAGAAATCAGGGGAGCAAATGTCTGCACTATAGCAAAGGGAGAAGAGATTCAGAAGATCTCTGCTGCTATATTGTTTTCTTCCCAACAGCCAAGCCAATACCTACAGAAGAAGTTCCAATTTCTGTGCATTATTCCAAAAAATCTAGAGCACTGAGGTGGTTTCTGAAAAATTTATTTTGACACAGGAAATATTTTCTTTTCTTTCAAATGCAGCCCCAAACCAAATTATCAGATTTCATCCCAGTTTTCTACAGCAGATACTTCACAATCAAAGCTCAAAATATCACCAAAAAAGTCAGAAAAATACAATAATCAAATTACCACAAAAGGGAACTGATCTCTTTCTTCAGAGGCCTGAGAACAAGCAAGTCTATTTGTCACAGAAGTTACACTGCTTGGTGACTTTACTGTTTTTTAAGATAAACGTGCCTGTAGGAGAAGAGATCTCATGTCAAAGATAGTGGCAGACACTCCTACAACAACTGCCTAAAGCAGGACAAGAAAGGATGCATGCCAGAGTATGCTCTTTGCATCCTAGAAGTTGAATTTCCTGCCATTCTATACTGCAGACAGGTGTCTTAAGAGATCTGAGAAGATCAAAAGCGGGTGACAGATGATGAGTGGTTTTGTCTGGCTGTTGCTGCTCAGTTTGTAGTGGATTACCTGGAATTACCTTGGCCAACATACCCTTAGAATGCCTGAAAATGAAAGCTAAATCAGCCTCCTCAGGCTTAGTGGGGCACCCTGATCCTTCATTATTTCAGCCTGTCTCATCTCAGTTTCTTCAGTTTGATACCACAAAGCCAAATTTTCATATTATTCATAACACTGCCTTAACTTAGATTTGAGATCGTGTTCTCCTAATTCTGTCATGTCATGCAGACCCATCCCAGAGCTGCACTGACATTTCTCTCAAGGAAACAGGCATTACCCAGTGGAAGTGTATTTCATGTCAAAAGACTACAGCCTCCACTACAGCCTCAGAAGCTGCATATTGGCTAAATCCACTGTCAGGATTCAGCTACAGGATAGGGACAGAAGAGGCCCTGTGGAACGGCTTAGAATGTTACAACTTGCTTATTAGACTCTGGATCTGTACTGGAAATAGCAAGAATAAAATATAAAATGACAGGGATAAGGTCAGTAAAATTGGACAGCAGAGGTGAAGAACGTGCTGGCAATCAGATAATCAGACACCTCTCTCTGCCTTTGACACACTGCACAGAAAATACCGTAGGCATAGTCCTTCATCTCCTTACAGTCTAAGAAATACCTTTTCAGCTCTTCCCACTGTCAGGAAAAGGTTTGGTGATTCATCAGGGAAAGAGGAAAAGGGGAAAATTATGGCTTGCATAACCTGAAGAAGTTGTGAAACATTTCTTCTTAAGAGGCACGAGCCATTCTTTTAAACCCCAGGTTCCCAGTAAAGTAACTGCAATTAAGGCTTCATCTTGAAATCCCCAAATTCAGTTACAAAATTCCCAATCACTTCCACTGTGCTAGACTGGAGCTGCAGAGCCCCAGGCCTTCTGCAGGAGTTTGCCCTCAAAGACTTGGGTTACCCCAGTTAAGAAATAGATTCTGGTTTTACACTGTATTACGCTCTAAATTTGGCTAATTCAGAGACAATCTATAAGACTTATTCAACAACAAAGAGGAACAGAGCTTTGGCCCAAAGGTTTCAGCATGCATTCTCTAAAGCATGCTGGAAAGTAACAGAAGGAAAGAAAAAAACAAGTCCAAAAGCTGATCAGTGGATAATAAAATGGTTCTTCCTCAAGAAACCTACTTCCACTAAAAGAATATTATCTTGAAGGCACAATAGTTCCACAGACTTTAAAACAAGTGTTACTGGACAGAGATGAATGATTAAGAAACTTGCAAGTTTCCACAAAAAGATTGTAAAGCAAAATGTTTTTAATTTAAGCTTTCTACAGACAGAACGACATGGTGCAGCACCTCACAATGCATATCCTTGCATAGACTTTCCAAATATCATTTGTAAATAGAGATGATGGAATCAAGTTTAGCTTTCTTAACAAGTTACCTTGACCAAGACCTTCATTCTGAGCAAGGATTATTTCTTTGAGGATATCAGCATATCACAAAAGACACTGTTATAAGTGGCTTTGATTCCCTAAGGGCATTCTCCCAACACACAGCCCTAGGAGTGCAGCGCCCAAACCCCTGGCAAGTCAGGTGTGCACTGCAGTCCCAAAGGCTGCCAAGCAGCCCACAATGTCCTCTAAACAGGTGACAGATCAGCAGTTATCCACAGTAAGAGGAAACTGATAATATCAGTCATCCTCTGTAGGATTTTGAACTGTAGATTCAACTGATCTTCACATTCTGATTCTCTTCAGTTTCTCTTTCTCTCACCCAAATGTAGAAAAAAGTTGTAATTTACAAAAACTGTAATTCTTGAGGGCTGCTCTCAAATATCCATATATTCTATTGTTTTCTCTAGTAAAGGCATCTCCTTTCACCAGGTCCAGTGACCACATGTGGATTACAGTGGAGCTGCATCTCAGCTGCACCAAGATGAGAACATTTCCCTTAAGATTATTTGCAACCTACTCCATCACAAGGCAAAGATTTAAAAACTGAGTTCCTGCTTTTTAGCAAGGCTGACTTGTAATAAAAATCTATGGGGATGGAAAAGGGCTCATTCTTGGTGCCAGAAGTGCCTGAGTTCTCATCCTCTATGCGACCCCAAAGTCAAAAAGTCTTCAATTTTGGACAAGATACCAATATTCTTTCTGCAAAATGTGGGTTCTAACATTTGTCTGTTTGTAGAAGAGGAAAATTTTAGTTCCTGGAAACCACTCTGAAAGTGAGCAATACAAAATTAGTATTTAAAACTAGGGGGGGGCTTGGCCTTTTGAGCCAGTTGAGCAGAGGCACAGCTCCTTCCTGCTTCCAATGCCAAACATCAAGTCCAGGAAAGAGAAGCAGTGGGTGCAGAAAATTCCCACAACTTCATGAGTAACTTTTAACAATGGGAGGCAGTCAGAAGGGTGGCTCTAGAGCTGGATTGTGTCTTGGGAATCAGAGTATGGGTAGATAATCAGAATGTGCATTTATTGAGGCATTTGCATCCAAGACCCAGTATACACTTTATCCAATATATATACTTTATATACACTAAGAAAACTCTTAGGTTGCATTTCAGGCCTTAAAAGTGACTGGAGGGTGCTTAAGTACCTTGCCTTGAAAGAGTTACAGGACTCCCAACTCTCACTGCCCTGTTCTGACCTCTGAACTAAGCAGCTCAGACTCTGCAGCACTGTTTTAGCTTTCCTGAAGTGTCAGGAGTGACCCCACAGATCATCCTGTCCTGAGGAAAGACAAGCTGGAAGAAGCCACTCAGCAATTTTTCAGTTTTGTAAATCCCATCTGCTCTTCTTAAACCAACACGTACAGAATAGTAGGAGAGATTTCAGCTCTCTGATCCAGGGAATTTCCCACTCCAACATGCTCATGCATGGGAGCCCATTTACTGAAAGAAGAACAAGAAACATGATGACAAAAAGGTACTGGGTTTTCCAGGCTCCTGTTGATGAGGTCCCATCATTTCCCAGTGACACTGATATTGGGTGCAAAGAATCCCAGCACTGGCTTTACTCCTCAGGACTTTCTCCCCACTTCTGTTAGAAAATATATTGCTTTCTAAATATTTTATTTAGGGGGGTTTTGCTCATTCCTGGTTCTTCTCAGGGCATTGTGCCATTTCATCAGACAACCTAACCTGTTTCAGGGTAACAGTAACATCAGAATCAGCTGTGACCATAGGGTTGTGAGTTTGGGAGTGAGTAGATTTGGCCAGCACTAGAGACTTCTTGTTGCTCTAGCCAATATTTAGGGAGATCTGAAACAAAAGCAACAGAAATTTCTTGTTGCAAGGGCAGCAAAACTCACATTTCATACATACACTAAAGCTGCCCTGATAGGTAAACGAGGATGTAACTTTGAAATTTTCTGGAAACTTGTAAGAGAGAATGCTAAGGAATATTCAGCTACCAACTGCCAGCCACTCTGAGTGCAGATCCTGGAATCCATCCTTCCCAGAGCCAGGCAAAGTGAGAGGGAAGCACACCCTGCTACCTGCTAGTTGGAGCCATTCACTATACCATGTACATTTTGGTGTATTTCTGCTGAAAACAGGTGTAATGGCTCACTCTGATATTCATTTATACCAAACTTCCACTTGATTTGACTAAGCAGGCAGAGGAGAGAAAACATGTAGAGACCAATAGAAGCTCAAATTAGAAATGGTGGGTTTGTCCCCTTCCTTTTGTGACCTGCACAGAACAAGGGCTTTGCAGAGGTTCAGTAACCACAGCTCCTTGAAACCAGTACAGTTTCACACCCCAGCAAGGGCAGTGCTGCCAGAAAATCACAGAGCAAACAAACAGAGCACATAAACTCCTCTGCCTTTGTCAGACATTCTTGGGAAAGCTCCCAGTACAAATCAATACTTTTGCACAAACAGAAACTGAACACACCACTGCAGTACAGCAATCTCCCAGGCCTCTTCAGGTATAAAAAGGCAGAGTAATTTAAGGAGACCAAAAAAGCATAAAGACTTTGATAGAAGCAATGATGAGGGACACTTCTCCAAAAATTCCCTCTTCCTCTCTCTATTAAAAGAACTATTAATAAAATTCCTCTGTGCTTTTCTCCAAAGGATTGTGAGAAGTCCACTTTTAGCTGTCCAACAGCAGCAGTCAATGGTGGGGTTGCACTTTGAGAGGAGTTAAAGAACGCATCCTTTCACAGAGCAGCGTGGATTCAGCATTATCTCCTTGTGACAATGTGCCAATTCCTTTCCTCACCAGAGGGGACAGAAAGAGGCAGTGACAGTGACTGCTGCAAAGACTCAGCAGGGGACAAATGCAGGTAATCAGGCTGCTCTAACTGGGTTAGCATGAGGGTAAAATGTACAACCATCACCAGAACAGGTGATCTGAAATCTAAGAATCTAAGCTTTGCTGCTTAGTTGAGGTGGCCGAGAATCCCATGTATTGATGATCCTTTGAGTTCTAACTTTTTCTTTTCAAATATAAACGATCATCTAGGCTTGGACTTCTGCCTTGTATCCTGCACCAAAGAATATAAATTGAGTCTTTCAGTGTATTAATTGATCCAGGAGAAGAAAAGGACTTTAAAACCTATGTTATTGTTACTTCTTGTAACTAGGGATTATGGGAACATTAAGACCAAAAGGGACCTCTTGCACTACTGAATTTAAATCCACTCTCATTTGGCAGTAAACCCTTCTATTATAATATATTCTGCACTCTCACAGCACACAGCGTTTTCATTTTCTACATAACTCAAGTAGATAATTACAGATTGTATTTAATTATCTTAAATCTAAATAAGAGTTTATGGTGAATAAAGGAGGCGAACTTTTCACACTCAAGTGCTGGGCACACACTAGTAAGGTGATTTTTGAGCTGATTCAACTTGGTGCTGGAACAAGTGGTGCAACTTGTCATATCTTGCCTCTCTCTTGGAAAAGAAAGAGAGGTACGTAACAGCAGAACAAACCCTCTTGCACCAGACCCTTTGTAATCTTTGAGCTCTCACCAGGAGTCTAGCTAAAAATCCTCAAAAATCTGCATTCCAGATAACATCCCCTTGTTATTGCTGACTTTGGGATTGTGACAAAAACAGAACAAAAACTTGTACTTTCTAAACTGAGCAATGAGTCTGCATTATAAGATTGTTTGAAATAGGCTCACTGTCATGAACTTGTGCTGGGATGGAAAAGTCTCTGCATTTAGAGAGAATGAGCAGTAAACTCAAAGTGGACAACAAATCACAAAATCTTTAAAGATAGAATAAAAATAGAAATGCCAATTATTTTCCTGTTTGTACTTCTGAATTTTTTTCCCCAAGGAGTTTTGATACTTTCCATTTAAGTAAAACTGAAACCATATCAGAACTAGCTACAGAATGATAGGACTGTGAAACAGACAAAAAAAGATCAAGCTCTGTGTGTGGTTTTTAAAAGCCCCAGTAGTGTCTGTGCTCCCAAGAGTCAATGATAACAATTGTGGGATGGATGTGCAGGGGTGCTATGGTGAATTCCTGTGTTTAACAGCCCCCCACCCCAGAGCTCTGGGCCTTTGCAGTTGGTTCATGAAGAGAAGTACACACAATCACTGCTGACTGCAGCTCAACTGTGCTTTTATGGCTCAGAAGCAAAAAATCTGATTTACATCAGGGAAATGCAGGAGTCATTCTGCCAAAGTAAATTACGTGAAGTGGCAGCTATGCTCTACCACTGTACAAAACAAGGGCAAAGAAATCAGAGCTGATGAGTCAGATCCTAAATACTTGAATTAGCCTGGATCCATAAAGCCAAGACAGCAAGACTAATCTGACCATGAGGAATGACTAAAATAAAATGCCATCAATCAGCATGCACTAGGTGTCTTTGCCAAGTGAGGGGGAAGAAGATAACAGGAAATTGTGAAATTATCTCAACTCAGAGGGTTAGATTTCCTGCCACTCCAGATTTATGGCTGTCTTGTGTCCTGTTACAAGGCAAGGGCAGGATGGTCTTTAAACAATTCCCCCTTTAAGCCTTTTTCACCTCCTCTGTTCAGACATAAATAACTATCCAAGGCAAAGAATACCAACAAGCCTGGGGTGTATTTCCATCACAAGCTTCAGAAGCTGACTGTGATAAAATCAAAAAGCAAGAACAGAAGTATCAGAGTAAGCCATTCTCTCTTTTCCACCAAAGTAAACTGCACTGGTTTCATGCGACCATCTCTCACTTTCTCCTTCAAAAATATGATTCAAAGTTGAAAAAGGGAAGCCTCCCTTGGAGTTAGTCTTTTCCCATAACATGTTCTGAATAATAATTTATGCAAGAGATATTTCCATTGTTACAGCTCCACTATAGTTATTGTTCTGGAGTTGGCTCAGTATGTTTTAGTCTTACCTGATATCTTTAGATCTTGGGAGTTTTGCAGGAGAGGGAGTGGCAATGCAGCAAGTGATGGCATTATTTTCTTAAACCAGGCAGAAAGCACAAACCTTCATTTGTCTATTTAAGAACTGCTTTTCCTTGAAACTTGTTCTTTAGCAGCATGTCTGAACACGCTGACTATTAAAAATCCCAGTGCATATAGAGGCGCTCAACTTTGCTTTTTCAAAGCACAGGTGATTTTTCAACAGGCTTGCTCATCTGTCCTGGAATATCAAAGCAATAAACTCCATGGAACTAATTCTGACAAAGCTTTCCAAGTTTTCTATGCTCACGCAAATGCAATTTGGGAAGCATTAAAAATTATTTTTATTGATTGTGATGCTCAGTTTTCAAGATATCTGAGGGCATTCTGGGTTTGGTAACCTCCAAATCTGAAATTTGGGTTTGGAAAGTTGTTGGGAAATAGGCTCATCCCTCTTCTGCCCTGACAAGTCAGAAAACCTCAAAAAGTCACTCTCACAAGGTTACTCTATACTTTTCTGAAATACTCTATATCCACAGAGAAAAGATCTGAACAGGAAGTCAAAAAGTCCTAAATCCTGGCTGCTCACTAATCCAGAATAGAGACAAATCTGCTTTCCCTGCTTCACATATAAATCAGCTTCTAGGTAATGCAAAACCTCATCAAATAGACTCAAGTATAACTATCCAACAGGGACAGAAAAACAATAAGAATTCAGAACTCCCATCTTCTACAATCTTTCTTAACCTCATCTACTCTAAGGAGATTGTTTCAGAATAAATATAAAATATTTTATTTGCCTTTCCAACCAGTAGCCACATTTTCCTTCCAGTTCCACCAGCTTAGCTGTGGTCCCCAATGTACTGCCAGTGTCCAGTGAGATCTTTCTTTAGAGGTTTCCATTGTTCAATTTTGCAAATTAGATTATTTAACACAGTGAGAAAGCATCCCAGAAGAGCAGATTATAAAACCGAAAGCCATTGTCCATCTGTCTGCTATGAAACAGGATTCTTAATACCTGTCATTATTTCAACTACCAGTATCACAGTCCATCAAGTCTGAAGCCTGAGATATCTGGAGAAAATACAACATGCCACACAGCATAATACTAAAGGGATTGAAAAGATCTGAGAATATCTGCGATGCTTCTGGAGTTACTGAACTGCAGAGGAAATTATTAGCAAAGAAAAGCAAAACAAAATAAAATTTAAAATACCATCAGACCAGAACGTCCTGCACTATCTGTTTGAATGCAGAAGAACCTCAGCATCACCCTGTCTAAACACAGCCTATCGGCCCCAGCCTGTCTCACTGCACTGTGCACTTGGAGCTCATGCACTGGGCAGGGAGGTCAAAAGTCATATGGACCATCTGAGGCAGGGGAAAAGAAGAGCTAATTCAGATCTCAAATTCTGCCCAAAGAGTCCTCAGGCCTCTGAGGGGCTGACTCATCTCTTACCAGCAGCTGAATGCCATCCCGTTGGCAAGACACCTTTAACAACTCAGTTCAGCTTGCTGCAACCTTCCTCTGTGAGCAAAAAGCTGAAGTACTGGCATAAAACCAGCACACTCCGCAGCAGGAAAACTTATCTGCTCCCTGAAGGACGTTTTTTGTACAAAGAATAACACAGCTAAGAAATGTGCCCTTGTTCTTCATCTTTAACTTCATTTTATAAGTTCTCTCTCTCTTTTGTCCCTTAGAAGAGTGGATTTCCCCTTGCTTCAATCACCAAAGATGTCTGTGTCTCAAACTTGGACTATTTTTCCAACATAATAAATGCTATTACCATCCTCTGAACTTTCCAGTCACTGAGTTATACAATTGCACCTCTAAATTCATCTGTCACTCACACATATACTGACATTAATTGCAACCTTTGAGGATAGGCAAAACGGTTTTCCTACCAAAAGTTACACTTTTTTTTTTTTTTATTTTCTAAGTAGCCCAACATTCATAACAGACTTTGGACCAGAGCAGTAGTAATATCTCTCACGCATACACAATATCTCTCTTTTATATAAACAACTGAAAGAAAGAAATCAGATGCAGGATTTTTTTTTTTTTGGCACCTGGAGAAGCAAAAAGGCAAGGGGGGCAGTTGATAAGTGAAGGATGACTCATGGAGGTGCCAAAGCAAGGAAGAGAGAAGGAAACCTATTAATTGAGTACACAACATGTCTCATCTGCAGAGGTTGCATCCTGTATCTGAAGGAGGAAGGATTTCAAAGTTTATACCCCTGGCCTCTCTTATCATAATTTTCTTCAGTCACTCTGACCTTATGGAATGCAAAATACATTCCAGCTATGATGACAAACATGACCCTTGGTACACTTGCCAGTGTTCATACATGTGGCTGGATGCCAGGTGCCCACCAAAGCTGCTCTGTCACTCCCTCTCCTGGACAGGACAGAAAATGTAACAAAAAGCTCATGGGTTGAGATAAGGACAGGAAGATATTTCTTACCAATTACCATCACACCATTTGGGGGAAAAAAATTAATTATCAATCAAATCTGAGTATCATCATGAGAAATATACCCAAATCTTAAAAACACCTTTCCCCCACCCCTCTCTTTTCTTTCTGAGCTCAACTTTACTCCCCATTTTCTCTACCTCTTTTGCCGCAGCAGCACAGAGAGCTACGGGGAACAGGGGCTGGAGTCGGCTCATCACAGAGCGCTTCTGCTGCTCCTTCTTCCTCCTGGAGAGGACTCTTCACACTCTTCCCCTGCTCTGGAATGGGGTCACTCTCATGGGAGACAGTCCCACTCTTCCCTTGCTCTGGAATGGGGTCGATCCCACTGGAGATATTCAGACTCTCCCCCTGCACCAGAATGGGGTAATTCCCACTGGAGATAGTCACACTTTTCCCCTGCTCCACAATGGGGTCACTCTCACTGGAGACACTTACTACACTCTTCCCTTGCTCCAGATTAGGGTCGCTCCCACTGGAGACATTCACAGCTTTCCCCTGCTCCGGAATGGGGTCACTCCCACTGGAGACAGTTACACTCTTCCCCTGCTCTGAAATGGTGTCTGTCTCACTGGAGTCAGGAGCATTTTTCCCTTGCTCCAGAATAGGGTTGCTCCCAATGCAGACAGGAACATTTTTCCCTTGCTCCAGAATGGGGTTGCTCCCAATGCAGACAGGAACATTTTTCCCTTGCTCCAGAATGGGGTTGCTCCCAATGCAGACAGGAACATTTTTCCCCTGCTCTGGAATGGGGTTGCTCCCAATGCAGACAGGAACATTTTTCCCTTGCTCTGGAATGGGGCTGCTCCCAATGCAGAGAGGAACATTTTTCCCTTGCTCCGGAATGGGGTTGCTCCCACTGCAGAGAGGAGCATTTTTCCCTTGCTCCAGAATGGGGTTGCTCCCAATGCAGACAGGAGCGTTTTTCCCTTGCTCCAGAATGGGGTTGCTCCCAGTGCAGACAGGAGCATTTTTCCCTTGCTCCAGAATAGGGTTGCTCCCACTGGAGATAGGAACATTTTTCCCCTGCTCTGGAATGGGGTTGCTCCCAATGCAGACAGAAACATTTTTCCCCTGCTCCGGAATGGGGTTGCTCCCACTGCAGACAGGAGCATTTTTCCCCTGCTCTGGAATGGGATTGCTCCCACTGGAGACAGGAGCATTTTTCCCCTGCTCTGGAATGTGGTTGCTCCCTCTGGAGACAGTCACATTTCTCCCTGGCTCCGGCACAGGATCTGTCCCATGGGAGACAGTTACAGTCTTCCTTTGCTCCGGCACTTGGTGTCTCCCACGGGAGACAGTTCTCCAGAGAATTCTCCAAGGTGGGTCCTTCCCATGGCTGTAGCTCTTCATTAACTGCTCTGGGTGGGTCCCTTCCACAGGGTGCAGTCCTTCAGGAACAGACTGGTCCAGTGTGGGTCCACCCCAAGATCACAGATCCTGCCAGCAATCCTCCAGAGTGGGCTCCTCTTTCCTCGGGTCCACAGGTCCTGCCAGGAGCCAGCTCCAGCACGGGCTTCCCATGGGGTCACAGCATCCTTCAGGCATCCACCTGCCCTGGCATGGGCTCCTCCACAGGCTGCAGGTGGATCTCTGCATCCCCGTGGTCCTCCATGGGCTGCGGGGGCACAGCTGCCTCACCATGGGCTGCAGGGGTGTCTCAGCTCCAGTGCCTGGAGCACCTCCTGCCCCTCCTTCTGCACTGACCTTGGTGCATGCAGGGCTGTTCCTCTCACACAGTCTCACTCCTCTCCTCTTTGGCTGCAATAGCTCCTGCACAGTAACTTTTTTCACTTCTTAAACACGTCATCCCAGAGGCGCTGCCATCGTCGCCGATGGGCTCGGCCTTGGCCAATACAATGGCTTTTTACAGATAAAGAAGTTATATACTTGACTTAAATTTATGAGGGAATTTCTTTTCATTCACTTCCTTTAAAAATCTATTAACCAGTGTTTGATTTTCTTCTGCCTTATGTTAGCACAAATCAAGTGTTGCTAAGGAGAAGTTGCTAAAGATCCAAGCTGATGCAAAAGTTAGTGCAGGAAGATTTAAGGCATTAATTTGGTGCAAATGCACACTTATGAAAAACAAAGTTTCAGTTTGAATATGATTAAATGTTTAAATAACACTTGCACTGAAATTAAATTAGGTTACTACATCTGACTGGTTATAATGTGCTTCACTCTACTTTCAGCTGAACAAGCCAGGAAATGAGGAAATGTGTGGGGCATACCCACAAACTGAGCATCATATGAAAAAACTGGCCAGCTGAAAGTTGTTGGGGTTTTTCCTTCGTTGAACAGAGCTTTGAAAAACTCTTTGATCTATTTATTCCCCAACCTGTTGGCATATACACATAAACTTTAAAATAAATTTTTAAAAAGAAGGGGAAAAGGGAACAAAAGAAAAAAACTAAGCTGTGATTTGCAATACTTGTTGCTATCAAACTTATTTACCTAAGAGTCCAGACAAGGCCAAATTTAACTTGACTGAGGGCTACATCTGGCCCTAATTCAATTTCACTGCATATTAACAAATGAACAATCAGCCAGTGCTGGAGCACTGTGCACACCAATATTCAGAAACATGATCTAAAGGGAACTTTCCAAAAGATCCAGACATTGGCTTCTCTCTGCCTTTTGCTGCCCATAACTGTCAACAGGAGCAGAGTTAGGTCAGGGAAAGACACTCCCCACGACTTTGTTCACTGTGATCAAGGGTAACTTTAACGTGTCCATTACTCATCCAGCTGAAATGAGCCTCCCAGACCAGATTTCAGCACCACACCTACAAGAGCTGTGGGATCTCAAGCCTAAATTCGGAATCAGAATAATAGCTGGGGGATTTATATATCCTTTATAAGCTTTTAATTCTCACAAGACCTTGGCTTCTTATAAAACTGTGGATTTAGTTTTATACTAGTTCTATAAGGAGCAGGCCAATATGTATTAACATTTCACTTCACTTTTTACTTCTTATGAGAGAATTGTATGTAGTATAACCCTAAGGATGAAAATATTTTGTGGCCACTGCCCTGCAACATAAATGCTACACAGTAAGCTGAAAGTTTTGCTCAGTTTAGGGCAACTAAACATTAACTTAGAGCAACTAAAAGCAAGAAGACATTTTTCCTGTCACACATCCTTTCACTTCCAGGACAAAACTAAGTTTCACATGCCTACAGGAAGCCACATAGGTAGCACCAGGCAAAGCATCCAGAAAATAAAAATGCTATGGTGAAAGTGAGGCAATACCAACATCTGTGTATAAAGCAGCAAGAAAAACCAACAGGCAACATTTATAAGCTCATCAGCTCTGAAAGTATTTGCTCCCTACAGATTACAACACAAACAACAAACTCCTTCCAGCAACCCATGGGGTCTCAGATAATGAATATCTGAAGCAGTAAATTGAAGTCCAGATTCTGACCCTAAATTACATCCCTCAGAACCTCACAGAGTTGGACCCATAATACTGATTTTTTCCTGAAAAGCAAAAGCCTGTGACTTATTCTCTTTATTCAGTGGGAAAAAAATGCAAGTTGTCTCATAGCCAAGAAAGCACATTAAAAAAAAAAAGATGCCACAAAAACCCAAGACCTGAAATCAGGCATCAAAACCAAGACAACACACAAAAGTGTGCCAGCAGCACCTCATTTAATCCTGTGTTTTCATCTCAGCAGTTAGAAAAGTAGTCATTGTAAAGCATATTCAGTCTAAGTATAAACAACTATGATCTCTCTCTAATGGACCAGCACTTTCTATACAATAAAAACAAGTTCTGCTTAGCATGGGTATGAACAGTGCTGCATAACTTAATAGTCACCTTTAAGAATTAAAGGGGATAAAAAGGAATCTCAAGACAAGAAACAGGCATTTAGCCTTAGAGAAATGAGGTTCTGACTGAGAGCAAAAGAGGTAGAGGGAGGAAGGGAAGGGCTGTAAAAATGAATTTTAGTCCTACAAAGTCACTTCTACACCAGAACTGCAAACTCTGGAAATTAAAGCTACTGCTATAGCTACTTTCAGTAACCAGACGGTTGCTGTTGAGTTCCTGCCTGTGAGTAGACAGTTCATCTCCTGCAAAATTGATTGTGGGAAAGGACACTAAGAAATTCAATGCTATGGCACTTCATGATCTTCCCTTCTGCTGTGTTGTTTCCTCCCCTCTTGCCTCTAACAAGTGCACAGCTGCCCACCCCTGCCATCACTTCAGCACACCCAGACTTACTCAGGAGCTCTTCCCTCCTGGAATGATGCAGAATGGAGATGCAGGAATTCCCAGTCCGTGCTTTGCCATAGCCTCTGTGCTCCCTGAACGCTGCCTGCTTCACTTGTCAAGCAGCAAATGACACACTGAGAGGGTTTGTCAAACCTCTGTCCCTTTGTGTGCTTAAGGGGAGGGAGCTGCTGTTAATGTTTAACAAAACAGGAGCAAAGCCTTTCTCTGCAGTCTCACGTGTTGGCTTTGAAGGCACCGGGGTGTGGGAAATCTGGCAAGCCAGAAGTTTGCTCTTGGTAGCCCACAAAAATTGAGTTTGTATTTTAAAGTTACAGGAAGCAACAGTTTGCAATTCATTCCTGAAGCTCTGAAGTGAGGCAATCCAGCTGCCTGATGCTAAAGAAATCATAGAAGCTGCATCAGGGACCAAACCACACACACACAGACACAGCAAGCCTGCCAGCCTCAGCCCCTATCTTGAAGCCCACATGGGTGACAGTACTGTTTGACAGGAAAGGGAGAGGTTAAAAATCCACATTCAAACCCTTTCAGGTCCCTGCCAACAAAGGGCCACAGGCTGTCTGCCATCTCCCCTCTGCCTGTGTTGACATAAAGTGGCTTCCCACCCGAGCACAAATGGAGGGGGCAGAGGTCTGCTGTGGGAGCAGTCTCATTGCTGGGCATTTGTTAGGTTGTGTGCACTGACAGCTCCTCTTCTGGCCCCAGCTGCCAGGGTGAGTCAGGGTGAGGGTCCCACTGCAGAGTAAAACAGGTGAGTCAGCTGGAGACATCCACACTGTGACAACAGGAGGATTAACCAACACTGCCCAACCAACTGAGCATCACCAACACTGCCCATCCCAGCACTGAAGTCCCCTGTACCAGCAGCCCGCCTGTCTGCCTGCATTAGCTGTTAAAAGGACCTTCTGAGCTTCTAGCTAGCAGAATTTGAATCACAAAGCCTTTCTGTGCTGCTGCCACTGCAATGAATTCTGCTTTCACAGCCAAATAGTTATGTTGTTACCTGGAAAAATCTTGATTTTAGGAAATTGTGATGCATGATGGGCTTATCCTAGGAATCCAAAATAAAAATACCATTTCCATCTACTAGCTGCTGTTAATTGTTTGCCAAAAAAGAACTTGCTCTACAGCCACAGTATTGTGGATCACCTATGTTGAAGTGACCCTGTTTTACAGACCTAACTTTTTTTTCTATAGCTAAGGAGAGAAGAAAACAAATTAATACTTCTCATTTCCTTCAGAAAATTCCTACAGCTCCCTCACAATAAAATACTAACACATATTGGCAATAAAGCTTATCATTAATATGATAATCATAAAATACTTTCTTTGTAAAAATAGTGCTTTAACAAAGAGCTTCAGAAACAACATATGGACACTCTGGGCAAAATTTTCCTCTCTGTTTAATAACAAACAGGATATTTAGACTCTCAAAAAAAAGCATTCAGGTTCTTACAGGAACTGACATTCCCATTGACTACAATAGAATTTCATGGATTGACTCAATAAATCAATTTTTTCAGTGTTATTTAATTATTGGGAACACCATATCTGTTACAGTGGTTATATTTAGTTGTGCTTTCAACACTGAAGCCCATCCTACCAGATGCCTGCTGCTCAACAGCTCCAGGGTTCCCTGGTGCCAAGGGAATGTGACACGTTCCCTTGTGACACACTGCCAGTTCTATACACAGGACCTGGCCAGAATGGAAATAACTTCAGAGTGCGTGATGGGAATTGTGGCAAAAGTCACAATTCAAAAATGTCTCCCAGGAGCTAGGGGCATTTTTGCAGGTATATATTTTAATTACATGGATGCTACATGTGTATTTCCATTAGCCCCTGTTTTCCTGCTTGAAGAAAAATGCTTACAGCTTATTTTGCTTTTAAAGGCCGTTTGCTGTCAATGTCCATTCCTCAAGCATGAAGACTGACCCAAGCACTGAGCTAAGTCCCAGTTTCATCACACAATATTGCCTGATGAATAGTGGCTATGTTATTTAGAGGATGAAGCCTGTGAGGATGCTATGTCTGTGCACTTCTTGCTTTATTTTCCCAAGCAAATGGGTTTGGTTTTTTTTTTTCCAGTCAGGGGAGAAACATATTATCTACCTTATTACATTCAGATCTTCCTTTCAAATTTAATCTTCAAAAATTCTGCTATGTCTTCTCTTAATATTGTGCTCTGCACAAGTGGAAAATATCTTTTTAGGATAACCAAACAGTGCAAGAAACTGATTAAGACAACACAGACCCTTCCATTTCTAAGCCACTGATTCAAATCCAGACTGATGAGGGCACAGAATGGAAATTTTTCTCCCACATTGGTGGCTTTTCAAGAACTCAAGTGTAAAGAGATGTGTCTTAGCTCCTAAATGGACAGATATTCACAGAACATGAAAAATCATTTGCAGTGGTCATCACTGGCATCCTTGATGGTCTTTTCAGTGAGATTGTCAGCATCTCCCTGGTCCAGAAAGCAATAGAGTTTCATTCCAGAAAAATTGAAATATTGGCATTATAATGCAAAAATGTTATGCACATGACTACTATGTTCTACTCCCTGAGGACTTCAGTCTCACTTCTTACGGTTGCCCAAAAAACAAATTCACATAAAACTTGTGCTGACTCTCTGATACTGCACAGGTGAGGAATCCTGTGGGTGTTTTAACATGTGTCTTCCTCATTGCTTCTATTCATTACAGTTCAGTGCAGTAAAAGCACTAGAAAGATATCAGAAACATTTCCAAAACCAAGCTCTTGTAATAATTTCCTGTAAAAATATCTACATTTATTTCAGATCATAGTATCCCTGAGTAGCTTATTGTAAATACAGTGATTAAACAAATAAGGATTGCAGTGTTAGTCTAAGTAGTGCAATATTGCACAGTATTGCAATATTGCAGTCTTAATTCTGCAATAGTAGGCATTTAAAATGCCTCTTTAGTGTAACCTCTCACCTAGAACTCATTTTAAAGACTTGCTAGTCTATTTTTTTTTTGTTTCCAGTGGTTTTGGCAAAAATAAACCTTAATGGAAAAGGTAATTTTAATGATAAGGTATGATTTTCTTCACATAAAAACATAAAATTGCAAGTGACATGAGAATTAAGTTACGATGGCAAGGAATTCACTACATGCCTGTAGCCTCTAAGTAATAATAAAGTCAACTTGATCTGAAGCCTTATGAAGCAAAATCCAAACAAAATTTTAGGGTTTGTTGGGTTGTTTTCCTAGGAACCTATGCAAATGGGAGATACTGAAAAAATTTCCAGCTAAAAAAAAAGTGACTTGCTTGACTGACAAGTGCATTCTTCCTGAATGGACTTTTAAAACTAAAGTGAAACAATGCAGCCAGCAACAGAAATAGAATAGCAAAATTCCCCACTGTTTTGAGGAAGCCCAAAGGATGTATCCAGAAGCGGGTCCACTTCTCCAGTTCTATCTCATGATCTAACTAGAAGCTGTCACCTCATCTCACAAACCATTCCTCTCATGTCTGTAGAGCACAGTGCTCACCAGAGTGTTTCTGCAGCCCTGCTGAGGGACTTGCAGAGGTTGCAGCAGGCTCAGCTCTGCCAGGCTGGGGTCAGTGCCCAGCAAGGGAGGGGAACATCGCGCCCCGACCATCGGAAATCAGCAGGACAGTCAAAGCCTGCATTGAAGCCCTTCCCAGCCTCAGGGTCATCTGAACCAGCACTGTGACTCCTTCCCACTACAAATGTTTCTGTTCCTGATGGCCCTCCCACCTCCCATGGCCCAGTTCAGAGCCGAGCTGCCAGAGCTTCATGTCCCAAATGCACCTCCAGTCTCACAGGGTAAAGCACAGCTCTTATTCCCCTCTGAACCAAAGGAAACTCTGCGCTGCTGGGAACCAAGCTGCTGAAAATTTGTCAGCTGCATGTTTCAGGCTGTTTCTGTTTGTAAAGGGAAGGGTACAATATTTGCTAATAGATTTCATATCAGTTATTCAGTTTTCATCATTATTTGGCTGAAGTTTATTTGTATGGTTTTCTAAATCTCAGTGGTTTAAACAAAATTTTTAAAAGCTGTGTTTCATCACAGCTCCAATAACTGAGCATAATGCTTAGTCTTAAAATTTTATTAAATCACTATTCTTCCTGTTTTCAAGCTCACTGTCAAAATATTAAAACTTGGTTCTCTTCTGAAGTAACAAACATTGTCTACAGGGGAATTGTTTTTTTCTTTCTCACAAATTCATAAAGAGCTCATAAACGTTCTCACTAGTACTTCTGAGCAGTAGGCAAATACTTTTGGCAGGAAAATCCATCTCAGCAGTTCAGTGTGGAGTGCCTCATTGCCTTGAGCCCTGCTCAGCTGCCAGGAGATCTCCCACAGCAGAAGGAGAGGTCCCAGTCCAGGCAGTGGGGAAGAGGCTGGGACATGCTGAGACCACGCAAGCTTAACTCACACCACTGGCCTCTTGCTCTAACAAAGTCCCTGATAGCTGCTCTGGCTGGAAAAACTGGGAGATGTTTTAGCCCCAGCCACCCCAAAACTGATGGGGTTTTCTATTTTAAAATAAAAGTGAATTTTTTTTATTTTAAAATAAAGATATTTAAAAGCCCTGGCTTCCTGCTTTAGGCATATATAACTGACTCTCCTTTTCAAGCTGCTCTCACTCCTTCCTCCTCAGAACCCTCAAATAAAACTTGCGTGCCCAAATATGCGCAAAACAGTATCCACTAACCTTCCAAACCATGCACAAATGTCAAAAGTTGTAAACAGCCAGCAGCCACTTCTAGACCTGCTGCCTTCCCTGTTCCTGTGCACTAAGTGTAAGCCCAGGCAGAGAGCACCTTTCAACTTTAATTAAAATGCAGCCTTTCATCTGTAATTGAAATGCAGCCATCCACAAGAGAAACAAGCAGCCTTTCTATCACTCACAGCAATACTTCCACATCCTAAGCAAGGAAAGAGTAAGAGATGAGAAAATACTTTATCATAAGTGTGCTAAGACAATGGTAATCACACAAAAATTAGTGGGAAAATTGCACACATTAGAATTTCAAATAAGATCAAAACCTCATTGCTTTAGAGCAACACAGAGAGCTGAAGATGCATCTTTTGATTTGCAAGTTATTACAGCCTTCATAATGCTCTCCAATTAGAAAACTCAGGGTATGTAAAAAAAAATAAATCTCATAGTCTTTAAATTTATATTCACGTGAAATACATGAATGCAATTAATTACATTTTGTTTATCTTACTGGTAACCATGTTTTTACAGTAGGACCAGGGCTCCACTGTGGTGGATGCAGAGTTATCTCCCTCCCAAGGCTCTGTAACAAATGGGGAGGGAGTTGTTCAGTGTTGTCCTCCCCTTTCTGCCCCTGGAGTCATCCACCCTGGATGTGAACACAGCTCTTCTGCATTAGTCACAGGATAATTCATTGTCAGTGCAGGCAGACTGGATCACATCCGCATGAATGACCTGACAATAAATTTGGGCAGTGCCTACAGTTCCACACAGAGCTGAGGAGCACTGCTTAATGTGCCTTTTTTTTTTCTTGTATTAGGAGTAGCAGAAGGATCGAATGAATAAGAATTAAAGGCATAATGCTACATATCTGATAACACAAACAAATGGCCCTACATTTGCATCCATGAAGGGATGTCTCTAAATGAGAGCCAAGTCCTGCACAGACGTTGCCTCTCTGAAGATGACTCTTCTCCCTAAACAGAGGAGTTTTCCTCAAGACATGAGATTATCTTAGAAATGAAAAATTTACTGTAGAAAGGGAAGAGACTAAAGCACTCTAAGGACAAGCCAGCAGAGCAAAATAACTGCCAGCCCTACTCGAGCACTGACAGCAGAGCACTGCTTAACTCCAGCACTGGATGTATCTACACATTCTTTTATTTAAGAATTCTGGAGGTGTCAAGTCCTAAGGCAAAATATTTCTAGACTTCTGCCCAGCCCATAACCACATAATCCTTTCAAGGGAAACAAAGTATTTTAGTTGGATTTAGTAATATGGACCAAGAATTAATTTCACTTTAAAATAAATAAATACATTTGATATAAAACTGAATGAGCTTGGCTTGAGTATGACTGATTTTGGAAGTGATCACACATCTCAGGTTTTTAAGGCTGAAGCACAGGCACAAAGTCTTCCTTCAACTAAGATTTTTCTAGAAGCTTTCTTAGTTTCTAAGACTTTTCTAAGACTGTTTCTGCCTTGAGAGAAATGCAGTAATAAAACACAGGACCTTGACATGCATGTGAAATGGCTGAGCATGGACCTGTGTACATGATGGAGACAGGAAACCAACCCAAAACAGTATTTCTAGTAACCAACCCATGGGCTTACTTTGTTAAGAAATGTAAGTCATTCTTTTATTTGATACTTAAAGAATTATAAACAATCCACCTGAAACATTCCTGGGGTGTGTCTAGTTACATTAGTCCAGACTTTGTGGTGCTTCTCTATTCTCTTCACAGGAGGTAAGGTAGCTCCACCAATTAAATTTCTGTCCTATTAACTTAAATTCTGGAGAAGGAAAAAGTTCTGAGCTACAAAGCCAGTGCAAACACATCTCAGCAGGTTAGGCTAATGGGGGTGACAAACTCTCAGTAACATCATTAATGTCCTCACATGCTGCTGAGAGATAAAAACCAAAGCCTATATTTAGAGGTTGGTGGGTACTCAGCTCAGTTCTTCCCAAGCAAGAAGATCCAACTCATGGTATCAGATTTCAGTTTTAACTTAGTGTATTTGGCTCAAAGATTCAACTAGGAGTATTTAGAAAGATGTTTTATGAGCCTTATTTGAATAGACACTTTGTAACTTGGTGCTCGTGGCAAATTGCAGATGTAATCCTTCTTTTGCACAAATCTCTGGTGTCTTGCTATAGCACCCCCTGACATCAGCACCCCCAGTTTATTGTGCCAGTAAATCATGATTGCTCAGCTGGAGAACATCCTTCACCAACATCCTCTGGTGAGGACACCACCTTTCCTGTGGAGCTTGGGTGGAAAGACAGCAATCCACATCACAAAATCCAGACTGTGACAAAACACCTGTGATTCCAATGGCACAGCTTTCCTTGGACACATAGCCACTGAGAACAGTTTTCCTCAGACATAGTCCTTTTCCACAACTGGAGTCAGGGTTGCTTTCTGCCTTGGCTATCTTCCCAAATCAAACTCAGAGACGCTAAATTTGAAGGTTTGTTTGAATGTTTGTTCTTGCTCATCACAGCAGTCCCTCTATATATTCTACCAAAGTCACCATGCTAGTAAAACATTTACCTGCAGCAAACAATTTTTGTTCATTGTAATTGTTTTTGTAAAATGTTTTTGAGCTTTCCAAAGCCCTCTTCTATTCTCCAAGTTGGGACCCATACATAAGGCACACCCTGTACCACAGAAAATTTTACATGCAAAGAGAAATTCTGCCACGTACACTGGAAGAAGTCTGTATGTCCAAAATCTGATGTTATTTATGCCTCAGGCAATAAACTCAGACAAAAAAACTGAATCAATGGGGTCCTCTAAAAACAAGCCCTTCCTGTGCTTCAGTTACTGCAGCATTTGAGAAGGCTCAAGTGTATAAAATGCCTTGAGATGCAGAGTTAAGAGATGGCATATTAGCCAGAGGCAAAGACATTAAGAATTGTTTACAGAAGTTATGTAGCCACACAACTCTAAATATTTTTCAGCTCTGGACTGGTTCTTGTTGCATCTAGCACGTCAACCTGAGCTGCAATTTTAAGATATAATGATATATTAATATATAAATCTTTTGTTCAGGATTTTTTTTACTCCTTGTATCTGTCATATTACACAGCCTACAAGTTTGAAAGTCGCATTTTGCTAACTAGAGCCTGACTTCATAGACATAACTATTGCCCTGTTTTAATATGGTGATTAGTACAGTGTAGAGGTGATTTTTAAGTCAAAGACAGTATTGCCATTTCTACATTAACCTTTGATTGCACTGGAAAAAACACAAGTTTTGGACAAATACTAATAATAAATAGAGTTTCTGATAAAACCCAAATACTCCAGATAAACATGAAATCATTTGCTGAGGGAAAGCAAGCCACATTGTAAGGAGAGAGAGCTACAAACACCACTATGCCTTTCTGTGACTTCCGTTCTCCTAAGGTTTCCTCAGAGTTACACTGATCCTCATAACAATGGTGCAATCAAACTCATTTGATGCAACAGGGTCGTGATTGTGCACTAGCCGCAATCATGCTAAGGGCTCTTTTGTCCCCTGCTGAAGGATTAAGAAGATTTCATAGAGCTGCTTCCTGCCAGAATTGCTAAGAAGTCACTTCCAACTACACACAAGGTGCTTTCCTATCCTTCCATTCCTTGGCATTCACCTCAGTGACTCACAAGGAAGGATTAAAGTTGTACTCTGGAAGCTCACTGAAAGCCAGAGTCTCCTTTTGTAAGCATAACAACCCTTCTGCAATTTCTCCAATTTGCTTCCTGTAACTGACTCTTGTTCCAAACAACATCTGAATGTTCCCTCTGGCTTGGACCAAAAAAGCATTCCTGGTCCAAGGTTCAGTCACTGACCATGAGAGTTAGCAGGTGCCTGGAGAAGAGAATAAAAACGTGCAGCACAACTTAACAAGCTTAAGTCTGTTGACTCAGAGATTTTATTTCTGTGACTAAAAGGCTTTGAAAGATTTTTCTTCCATGGATTTGTCTGATTGCAGCATCACATAAGAGTAAGTTTAATGGTTTAAAAACATGCTGCTGAAAAATGCCTTCTTTTCAACTGATTCTCAACCTGTTATCTTCTGGTTTCATTTGATTTGTATTAGTTCTTAAATGCAAAGAGTATTTTTTCCCTATTTATCATCTCTGTTCTATATATAATTTCAGATACTCCTCTTCCCCTTCAATCCCTTCAATTTCCTTTCTAGGATGAAGAGTCACAATAAATCTACTCTTGTCTTGTAGTGAAAATATTTCCTACCTTCAACCACCCTTGTCATTATACAATTTTCCCATTCGGAGCACAGTCAAGTTTTCTGTTCTAACACACACAAAAATCTCAGGTTTTAACAAGTGGTGAATGAACTTCAGGTACCTTTAAAAAATGCATGAGTGTGGTTTTGTTTAAAACACTTCATTTGCTTCAGATCCAAGAGTTCTTTTTCCCCTCCTGTGCTCACAGCAGAAACCCATGAATCTCACAACCAGATTCTGAGGTGAAACTCAGTTATCTTCCCAAATCATGTCCTTGCTCTGTTCTCTGTCTTTCCCTCATTTCCTGAAGTGCCATTCAAACAACTCTGGTGGAAAAATGGCTCTGGTGATTCATGACAGCTAATTCCCGCTCTGGTGAGGACCAAGGGAATTTTAGTTATTGCAAGAATCTTAATGCCTGCAAAGCATGCAGCTCTATGTATGTTTACTTGGAGGCACCTTCTTTCCACTGAGGATTTTTATTATTAAAATTTAAATCTGTGATCTACAGAGATCTGAATCACAGCCAAAGTAATTAGAAAGATTTCTAGAGTCTTTACTGACCTTTGCTTCTGACCTATAAGGAATCACAAAATGTTGAACCAGCTGATGTCACCATATCCCTGAATCACACCTTGCATCTTAGAATGACAGAATCATTGAGGTTGGAAAATACCTTTAAGACTACCAGCTGAACAATCTTGAAACAATAAACCCCACCAAAACCAAGACTGACAAGAAAATAACTCTTAAAAACATATCTTAGCAAGCAGGAGACTGCTACACCTGTTATGCCAGTATCAGCACTAACTGAAACTGCTATCAAGTTTTAAAGTACATTTGCAGGTTTCCAAATGCCCAGTCAAATCCCACAATAAATAGAGACAGTGACAGTTCAGTTTAAGTGAATCTTTGAGCATGCTTACAATAACTTTTGCAAGCTTTAAACTTTTATGATGCCAGCACTTACAACACTGATTTACAGTCTGACTCAAAGGAAGAATGCTCATGGTTGGCTCAGGTAACATCCTCTTGCAGGGTTTCTCAGAGACAGGTGAAGATTACATAAGGCAAAATAATAGATGGAGAAATGGTGCATGGCCACCTATTCATCTCATCCCTTGTTGTGCAAGTGCACCTTAAAGATTCTCCTTAGCTTCAGGCTCTTACTTGTACTTAGAAAAATCTCTTCCTGACAAATTCTAATTGAAACAGATGATGATGATAAGGAAAGACAGTTTATTTGACAGTTACTATCCAATAACTTAGTATCCCACAGTACTTTTTAAGCTATTCAGAATGGAAATTATTTCGAAATAAGAGACTTGTCCATTTTTTGGTGCTGGGAACATGGGTCTAGACTTTGGCAATCTGTCTGCACTGGTAGAAGGACAATAGACATCTTGAGAGCTCCAGAGATCATTAAGTAACTGTTATTAATATCTACATATTAATATCTCTCTAGAAATTCCATCAGCCCCCCTGGCCCTCATTATTTTATCTTTTTACTATTTTGTGCTAGATGGCAAACACACAAACTGGGAAGTGTACAAAGCTATGGACCCCACCTCTGCTGAGCTCTACCACAGCATAATATACCTAATAAAAAAACCAGAATGGATGCTGGTTGTCTGCATCTTTCTTTGACTGCACATTTTAAAAAGTTTAGTTTTTCCCTTAACTGTGAATTACAAAGGTAATCTACTTTGGAAATTATTTTAATGCTACAGAAAGGACAAATAAGCAAAGCAACAGATGAGCCCTGTACTTTACATTCAGCCCTTTCCTACCCACTGCCTGACCTGCTACAGGAGACAGTCTGACCATGGTCTGTGAAGGCAGAAACAGCAGAGGAAATGTGACACAAACCAACATAAAACACCAATTGGAGATTGCAGCACAGGAGAGCTACCATGCAATCATATGGCTGAGGAATTCAGCCCAAAATTTCTGAGCTCTATACAGCACCTTCCACACAGGTCCTTGCTTGCAATCACTCCCATCAAAACCAGCCCATGAGTAGCAATTGTTCAATAAGAAACCTTTCTTCATACCTTGGGTCCTCCACTCCCTATGAAAAACTTCCCTCAGCCCAGCAAAGCTCTCTTTCTATCAGAATAGAGGTTGCTTACCCTGGAACAGACATCTTGTTCCAAACACAGACTTTACTCAAAATCTACAAATCCTGCAGTTGTCCACTTACCTATCCAGAGTGTCCTGAGGCACTTTACTCCCTCCAGCTCTGCTGTTGACACTGCTGTTCTTGTTGGCAGTCATGGTCATTTCTGCTTTCTAGAAATGTGGAGATCTGTGAGAAGAAAAGTCAATTAAGCTTCAGCAAGCCCAAATGACAACTAACTCCTTGAAATACTATTCTGTGTAAAGGCAGAACTCCAGGTTGCTTTTCATTCTATAAAATGCAATCAGTGTAGTGATGATCCTGAAAAACGAAACCCTCAACTGCTGGTATTGCACATTCACAGCCAAATTTGCCACAGCCCAGTGCTATAAATGGAAACAACTTATGAGAAGTAGGTGTGTGGCTCAGGTGCTGGCCAGTCTGACGTACAGAGCTTGATATCAAGCTCACAAAAGATCACAGGTTTGGTGTGGTTCTTCCATCCATCAGAGTATGTGGAGATGCCAGCAACAGCACTGTGTGATACTTGCAAGCACCATAGCTGTGACTGGAAGTTTGACCACATCACAGCTATCCCAAGGAATAAAAAAACCTTTCTCTCCTTTAAAGTGCAACTCTATTATGGAAATATATTCTAATAGTGAAATTTATTCAATGATGAAATTTGGAATATAATTTTCAAATCTGATTGTGACATGAAAATATCACAAGCAGTTTTCTCTATTGACCTCAAGATTCTTTAAGTAAAGCTGTCTTCGGACAGCTTTTAAAACCTCAGGTAATATAAAGAACCTTTATCAATTCCTAGCTGTTTTTTAACTATTTGGTAATCCCAAAAACAGTGAACTTGATTTCAGCCCTGTGTATCAAGTTATGTGCCCAAAAGGTGGGTCTCACTTCTGCGACACTGCTGCCCACTGGCAAAGAAACAGCCCAGTACCATGATTTATTTTGCCTTCATTCTCCTCTGTTAACAGCAATGTCATGCTGTGACTAAAGGGAGAACATGATGATATGGGTAAAGGCCAGGATGTCATCCAAGGGATGCAAAAGCAGGAATCCCTAATATCATTGGGATATCATTAGCCCCTCCATTGACTATATCCAATGTTTCTCCAGTGTAAAGCACAGCTCTTAGTGGCCATTTCTTCTGTCATTGTAATCCCTTGAGGAATATTTTGCAAAATGAGGGAGGAATGTATTTTCATGTCGTGATAAGATTCCTAAAATACCAGAAGAGTCCCTTGAGAAAGAAAAGGAACAGTATTTACTCCACCTGATGCTTACAGGAGTCATTTATGAAGGATTGTGTGGCTCTGCTGGCACCAGTCTGGATGGTTTCTAAGATGCTGCTTACTTTATAAACTAAAATATCGACCATGGTTTACAGCACTGCCACCCAGGGTCTGACCAGAACTACCAATTTTTACGACCATTAACAGCATAGCTAATGCAAAAATAAGGAGTGTTACAAAACTTCTTGTTTACTCAAACCCACAGGAAGCACATTACAGTGCTTGAGAAGCCACTGTAATGTGATGCTGCAAAACAAGCTGGGGGCTGACAACACACAAAAATCCCTGTACTAACAGACCTATCACAGTCAAAGGACATTCTCTAAACCACTTTATTCCAAGCAGTTCTGCCACAAACACGGTCAGAAAATCTGCAGACTGCAGCTCCAGAGGCAGAGTAAATCATGCTGACCACAGACTCAGGTCTACTTGTCCTTCTCTGCTGCCTTGTATCAATTTTCCCAGATTAAGCAGAGATTTTTTTCCCCTGGTTGGTAACATTTTTTTCTAGGCTGAAGCTCCCTAAATTCCTCCAGCGTCTCATTGTTATTGTTAGCGTTACATTATCAAGATTACAGGACTGTTACAGAACTGCCTGTTCCGACTGGAAAAGGGATTGCTTGGGACAAAAAAGGCAGCCTGCTAATGCTGGCCAAGCTTTCTAGGACTGTACATTCCACAGAGAGTAAGCAGTTTTTTTAATGTTTTCCACACACCAGTTCAATACTTCTACTGTGTTAAATCTAAATCACTTATTAACACTTAATGTGAGAAAAATAAGAGAGATAAACATGACATGAGGAGAACAATAGCTGTTAGCATGCATGTATAGCATTAATTTTCCAAGATCTGCTTTTTTGTTCAAGACAAAAAAAAAGCTGAAGAGACCCTCAAAAAGATGGGAGACTGATCTGACACATTAAAAAAATATAGTGTGCTGCTAGTTTTGAGATTTCACTTTTCCCAAACCCAAAAAACAGAAGGGGGGGAGGGAAGAAAAGTATGTCAAAGCTTGATAAAAATCATCATCCTCAACATTTAAAAGGAGTGATTATTTAAATGTTACATTTCAAAGCCTCCTTAAAAGTCAAATAGAACAAAGTGGCTTGCTTTCAACTAAAGACAAACTGAGTTCCTAAAGACAATTTCTCAAGATATGTCAAATTTACTGATATAAATGTGCTCCTTCCCATGCAGCTGAGACTGTGATATATACGGTGATATCAAATGACTTTTCTATTTTTCAATTTTCCTTTAAAGCTTATTTTGGATGAATGTTTTAATGCAGGTGATATCATCCCAGCATATGCAGAAAAAATGCAAACAACATGAACGTGGCAGAAAAGTGTTCAGTCATTTACAGAAGTGCCTGTAAGGAAAGACTTATATCACCCCAAAAAAACTCACACACACTCCCCCCCCATCCACCACTGCATCCCAAAAATAAAGGGAAAAAAATAAAACAGAGACAAAGAAACAAGAGAGAAAACCTAAACTAGGGAGAGAAAACCTAATGTAAATGTTATTGTTATACAGAAAGTTATTTTATAGCCTTCAAATGAGTTTGACAGCCTGCAACTTTATTGAACCTTTGTAGGGTCAGAATCACATCCCTTGGGCTTGGGTGAGAGCATTCCACATTACACTATTTGCAAATTATTCTTCACAAAGCAATGAAAACCAAAATCTCTCAAGTATTGTGACATACTGTTAAAAACAAATCCAAAAAAAATCATGTCACACAAATTCTGCATTGCCTCATAAACCATCTAACAAACCTGGCCTAAAAATGCAGAATTCTTTCTTATTTGTAAATGTAAATAATTCCCCTGAAACCCTTACTTAGCCATAATTTGCGCTTTGCTCCAGATGTGGTTTTACTAATTTCACTAGGATAGCTCTCAAATTGGCAATTTAATGAGCCCAAATGGTAGAATCATTATATCAATTTTGCCTGAAACATCCACAAACCATTTATCAGGATCAAAAACTAAAGATGACAGGCAAATATGAGAAATTAGGTGATGGCAACATGGGATCTGCTGCTCGTGCTAGGCTAGGGTTCAGCATCCTGACTAAATAGGGCTGCTACAAAGTGGATGTTTCCTAAGAGATCTTTATCATTGCAAGAAGCTCCAATGACAGAATATTTCTCATGGACCATCTTCCCCCCTGTTTATGGTATACTTACACCTTTAAAATTTAACTGTAGCTTGGAGATTTTAATGGGGCACTGAAAGCCATCACACTTTGGGTTAATGAACAGTACAGCATCACTGAATGTCTAATTCCACTAACAGGTAATGGGTAAACCCTCTGCTCCTCCTCTCTGCAGTTTAAAATTATTCTTAATTTCCTAAAGCATCCCAACACTTTGGAAGCACCCACCCTCAATCCCACAACTGAAAAAGTGGAAGGGTGGGGTTTTTTTCACTAAAAGTTGTGAATGGGAGTGGGTTGAGCAGTGAGGCTTAGAGCAAGCCCCTGAAAAGTCAAGGCAACACAGATTGCTTAAATTGCTTTTTAGTTTCAAGAAAGCCTCCTGCTTTCTAATACACAGTGTCTATCTGTTAGCACATTCCAAGAACTGATTTCTTCCTCTCCTTCTGTGGAAGGTGAATATCATTGAACCCAGAAGAACAGTTTACATGTGGTGTCTGATGGCTTGGGAACCTCTGAATGTAAGTTCCCAAGCCCTCTCCTGGCATTATCACTATGTCTTGTAATCTACTTGAGATCTTGAGTTCTGATTGAGTTTTCATGCAGATTACCTTCCCCTTGAAATTCCACTGATCTGGGGTCTGGAAAGTATGGGAAAATACTACTCCTTTGGTCTGTCCCACAGGGCAGAGACCTGGAGGCATAACAGGAAGTCATAACAGGGAAGAACTACAGGCGGCTGAAACAAACTCATGTTTTTGAAAAACTACAATAAACACAGACTTTCATAAATATATTTTAATAATTGATGTGTCTACTTATTTTTCACTTAATAGTAGCTGCAACAGAATGGCTTTAGCCATTAATAAGTTAGCTTAACACATTAATTTGCTTTTCTGAGTGCTTTGAGGGAGCTTGCCCACACATCTAGAGGTGTAATAGAGCTGAATGTTTGTTTAGGAGTTACAGCCTGCTTTGTGACAATTTGCCTACTCCCTTCCAGTAAAACAGATAATTATGTCCTTCCAGAATGACATCAGTTCTGATGAACTGGAAAGCCCAATAAAATGTTTAAAGATTGCTGCCTTGAGAGGGCGTCTGCAGAGACTCCTGAGAACATTGTTACCAGGCTCATCAGGAATACCCGTTCTCTGGGCTGGGATTAACTCCACAGTCTCATCCAAAATTTCCCTCCCTATAATCCTCAGCCTGTGGATTTCAACCAAGTCAGTGACCAGTCTCTCTGCTAAGCTTTCACAGCTAGGTGGCAACTTTAATTCTAGCACAAACTTCCTACTATAACCAGGAGGACTGGTGAACTTGGCTGCCATTGACCCTTGCAATGCCCAAACCACCCTCTCAGCACTTCAGTCCCCCCTGAACTGGTACTACTGGGAAACTGATGTTACAGCACCTACTTGAGGCAAAAGAAGTTACCTCCCCCAGGCACTCTGACCAAAGCAAAAACAGCTCTCCATGCACCCTTCACCCTCCTTTCCTGTTTTTCTGCCACCTAAAATGCTTCGCCCTTTTCTGATGTTCTTGTTCTTTCCTATTTGGTACCTTTATTCTGTCTTCCTCACCCTACTTTATCTTCTTATTACTTCATTTATCTTCTCCCCCTCCTTAATTGAAAGTGGGCAATATCTGGTGGAGAGAACAGACCTTACTTGAAATATATTGCAGTCCAAACCTAATGTCTGAACTAGGTAAGAACTTAGGGCTAAGCTCCTCCATTACCCTTAGCAATCCTAGGGCAACCACAGCTTTCAAACTGAAAAGAAAACAACATGAAAATCAACGAAGAAGACATTTAGAGAAGAAGGCATGAACAGAAAACATGTCTGTTACTGAACCAGAAATTAGTCTTTCCTTTTGTAGGCTGAAGAAAAGGTTTGGGTTTGAAAAAAATACATTGACTATTTTAATTGAAAAACTACATTGACTATTTCAAGCTTAAATATCTTGATTTGAGATACCAGGGTAGAAAGGGTCTACTTAGAAACTATGCCCAACATATATCACAATTCTTTGGTATTATTCTTCTTTTGTTCTTTCCCTTCATCCTCAAGATTTTTGCATAAAAACAACCATTTAAATCTCAGGAGCTCACCTGTTCCTGTTGCTTACTCCTCAGTGAAGTCATAATGCTCTAATAGTTTCATCAATACCATTTGCACAATAATGAATTGCTTCTTGTGACACAAAAACCAAATTATAAATTTGCTAAGGAATGAGAGTTGGGTAGCTTTGAGGAACAAAGATTCTTTTTCATTAATATCTCTTGTGTCACAAAGGATACAATAAATAAGAAAATAGAGAGAGATTTCCCACAGGGCGTGACCAGTCTCTAAAAACATCCCAATGCAATTCACAAAGTGAACAAACAAAGACAAAAGTCTTAGTAAGTCTTAGAAGGAACTTCCCAGTTGAGCTGACACCAATGACTGAGCCCTCCTCACACCAAGGCTGACTGACAAAGTCTGCCAGACAGCTGAGAAGCATCCTGGCTTTGCAACTGCTGTAGGTTTTGATTTGTTAGAGCATCATCTGAGAGCATCTACATGGGTCACAGCCATCCTACAGAGCACCCTGCTGTGCCCAGAGTTGTCAGCACACCTCCCTTCCTGTCAGGCACATGTGGCTCCCTCTCAGAGCCCTGCTAGAGTAAGAATTGTAAAATTATTAGCAGTTATAGGCCTTGCAAAGTGTTGTAATGATAAATGATAAGAGGAAGGGCAATCATCTTTGGATACCTCAGTAAGGTCAAGAGCTGACCTGTGGTGATAGCATGAATCTCCTTCTGGTTACATCACTGTGTGTAAGTGACTGTTCTGAGCCAGTATCTCCCACAAGCAGGTCCTGTCCATGATACCCAAGCTGGAAGTGCTAATGCTTCCAGTGGAGAAACTATTCATTTGCACGGACTGTCTCAATATGATGATATAAAAGCACCCTGGGAGGATGAGGTATGGGCTGGACACCTCATGGATATAAGTGGAAAACACTGGCCAAAGTTGTCTTGGCTTGTACAAAGCTATGAGAACAACATTGGGTCTGTCTCTTTAGCTCTTGGCAGTTACGCAGGGAATCTGTAGAAAGGCACACAAAAGATTTTAATTCCCCTAGAGAAGATCTTAACTCCCCTGTATCCAAAGTACATCCAGAAGTGAACCTGGACACAGGCATTAGCAGCAACAAATGGGATGGCAACTAAGTCCATTGTTTGTATTAGGGATTTGTGCAGGAACCTTTCAGGAAGGTATCTGTTTACATTTAGAAATTATGTTCTTGCACTTAAAGCAACATCTGCAGGATGCAGAAGTTCTGAGCTGTGTTGGAGCTCTGACAGGGATTTCAGCCACAGTCTTAGGAAACCTGTTTAGAGGTAAGATCCACAAATTCAGTGCCAGAGATTAAAGCCCACCACCCACATTCTGGCATTTGGTTGAAAGGCTCATTTTCTCAAAGGTACTCCTATTTTTCCTACTACATCGGGAATCTATCCAAATCTCCAAATGTCACTGCTATACCAGAGATGGAGGCTTAAAACTGGCCTGATTTGAGGCAATGAGCAGCTCTCTCGTGCACAGTGGCTATCTGATTCAGATTCCCTTCATATCTATGAACACCTTGGCTACCACCTCCCTCTCCTTCACAATCTACATGTCTCAAGCCAAATGAAATGAACCCAAGCCCCCTGTGCTCCCAGGACGATAAACTGCAATGAGGTGTGAGCAGCCTGACTGAAAGGTATGTCCATGCCCTGCCTAAAGTTCCCACATCAGACATTTAAGTAAAGAATTATCAGAGAGAAACATGGAGCCAGAAAAATGAGTGAATCCCAACCTCCCTCCTAGCTGCTGAAACAGAGGACGTATGTAAGAGAAGAAGCAGAGAGGAGGGCTGAGGTTCAGACAAACATCAGAAGAGCTCAAGACTGGTAGAGCAAAGGTGAGGTGAAGGATAGCTAACATACTATAAGAAAAACACAAATGGGAAACAAGAAAGTGAAGAGATTTTTTTTTAATGAAAGAGCAATAAGAAACCCCAGGTGGGGAGAGAAATACAGACCCCTTCTTCCCCTCCACACTGGGAACACACTCTGTGTCCCCCAGAGAAAGCAGCCCAACTTTCCTCATGCTCCAGGATGTTTTCATTCCATGGCTAAAATCTTCCTCATTTAATAAACTTGGAATTTTTCTGAAGATACTTCAAGAAAAATGGATCTGCAATACTGACATGAGACTTTACCAAAAGACACATCTATTGCTGCAGTCCTGCAAAGCAGGTGTAAGTCCATGAGAGTGAGAAGTGCTCAGGGTCTGCATAGCTGCTCATTCAATACACAAACTCAAATCTAAATTCAAGTTTTTGAGTCCCTGATTCATGGGTAGAAGCCTCATCCCCCCCCACACAAACAGCCCTGCAGTGATTGCAGTAGACTTGCTGTTCCTAGATTCCTGCCGTTTCTTTACAGAACTGGTTATAAGGGAGATTAGAGGAAAAAGAGAAGAGGAAAAATGACTGAGAGGATATTGGCAAAATGACAATATAGCAGAATGACAAAAACTAAGCACAGCAAACTACTTATTCCCTTTGTTAATGAAAATTATAGTAGCTATAGCAACAAAAATGGGGCAGGGAGAAAAAGAAGTCCAAGACACTTCAAAATCTCCAAAGAACACAGCTTTCTAATATGGCAAATCAAGATTTCTGGCACCAGCAGCTCCTACAAGACAGGGCTGTAGTAGTGCACCATGGTTTCAATTAAAGGTACCAATCATTACCCAGTACATCTGGGCTCAGCAGTTGACAGGCAACACCATCTCTTCCAGTGAGCCACAATCCTTCAGGCACTGAACTCGCTTCTCTTGCTGTATGATGGGCCCTGCAGCCCCATTTCTGGTGGATTTACCTCATATTGCCTGTCAAGCCCTGTGACAGAGCGACTAATGTCACTGCCCAACAGAGACCTCTCCTGTTCCCAAGCCTTTGTGCCTGCATCCCCTCACCAGCCACCACACCCGGATATCCCTGTGGGTGCTGCCCACAGCACAGCCCTGCACTCAGCAGGCATCTCAGGGAGAAAGGCATTTCAGTTCCCTGCTGCCTGGGTGTATTTTCCTTCTCAAATACACACACTTGCAAGCTCAAAGAGGGGAGGAATGTCTGGCACTTCTGCGGTGACCATCTGGCAGAAGCACTGCTCCATTTTCTGGCAACTTGACCAGAGCCTTAGAACAATTATTTCAATTCCTGATTCAAGCACTGGAGACAGAAGATCAAGTTACATTTCTCTCCAGCCATCAACACTAATTCAGTTTTTACTAAGTCAGCCTTGCTGGAATTTCACTCTTCCACACTAAAACCAAAAAGAAAAAAAAAGGAAAGTGTGAATCTACACTGAAAAGCCAGTAGAAGAAACATAAGGAATTTCAAGAGTTGCCCTTCATGAATGTAAAAAATGCCAGTAAGATCCAAGAGAAAAGGAACTGTTTCTTCCTAGAAAGAACATTTTTATAAGATAAAATGATGAGGAACTGGATGTATTGAAAATTACATGAAATCATGGTACTCTGTGATATCCCCTGTCTTTATAACAACCATGTAAATAAGCTTTCTTGCCTTACTGTCACAAGCTGATTGCGAGTTAGAGAGAGTGCCTTCCCACCTATGGCTCAGCCACAGGTATCCACAGGCATCAGCAGAGGCGCTTTTCCCAAGGTAAGGGTTCAGCTCCCACAGCTCTGACCTTTGCCATCTGTATGAAAGGAAAGTTTCAACAAACTACCACAAGCAAAAGTGTTATAAATCACCTTTCATCAGGCCTCCAACCACTAGCCAGAGAAACAACTGGAAACACTTAAACCTGTTTTAACATTCCTTGGAGGAGGAGGCAGGGAAACACTTCCCCATCTACCCACTGGAGCTGATTGCAGCCACCAAACCACTCTGGACAGTGGCTCCTGCCAGTGGAGTTTCTGTTGAGGATTTCTGCAGCAGCTGCCCTTCCCAGCAGAGATAGAAAACCCAGCAGCAGCCACAGAAACTCCAGCTCTGTTCCCATGCGCACTGCATCCAGAGTGGCGGGAGGGAACCGCAGGGGTTTAGAAGGAGGCAAACAGAAACAAATCCACAAACAAACTGTGAATGTATCACATATCTTTTAAACCTTCACATGCTGGGAGACAGTATTTGATGATTTGAAAGAGCTTCTCTTCTTTCCTTTTATGAAAATGATTTACATGCAGCTGTGTACATGACATGTTGGAGCCTTCTCAAGAGACCAGCTGCTGTTGCAAAGAACTCACACTTCTATGATAGGAATTTCATAAATGAAGGCACTAACTATCTTCCCAGATGCAGGCTTGAATAGACCCACTGTGCTGGAGAGTTCTGCTGAGGGAACAATCTTTCTTCACAGCCCACAGAGCAGGAGTAAACCTGACACAGAGGAGCATTACAGCCCAAACTGCTTCATTCTCAGATTGGAGAGAGAGACCCACAGGGGCTGTCAGACAAGCACTGCCCTCATCACACAGGCCTGTGAAGAATGCTCCCAAGCTTCCCAAATCCCACTTCTCTGCTTGCACTCCAAGTCTGAACATCTGTAATGCCAGAGAGGGCACGGGAGAGCACAGCCTCAGAAACGTGTCAGGTAGAAAATGTGATCCCACGCCCTTACAGTCAGCTGGATGTGTCCAGGAATAACAAGTAGCCAGTGTGTGCAGGAACAGGGTCCCCTTTCTTGTTTGCAGTTTAGCTACAGTGCCATAATGTGCTGCCACTTATGTTTAACAATATTGAAACATGTAACCTTAACTTGAAATATTTGTGTGAAATCATTAATTTTATCCAGACAGCATTTGGAATGTTGCACCAGCATTCCTGCTCAAAGTTTTAGCACTGGTGCTCCTACTTTAGCTCAGTTCAAAACTGGGAGTAAAATATAATTTAATAGCAATTTGATTTTGCAATGATCTCATTGAAAAGGCATACGCAGCATTGCCCCTGCAACACAGAAACAGCCACAAGATAAACCTAAGGGACACAGATTAACACTCTGATCAGATAAATTTCAGCCCCTTCTCCCTTGCAGGGAATGTTTTGGCCTTTTGCCAACCAGAAAGCATTCCACACAAAGAAGGGTAAATTTGGTATAGCACCCATATGGAAATATCCTCTTCACAACAAGGCCAGGGTATAAAATCTGTTATCTGAACACACGTGCTCTCTTACTTGGAACATGAGTGAGCCTACAGCAGAGTATGACACAAACTTTCCCCATCTCAAGGGAGTCCATATTTGAGCAAGCTTTAGAATGGCACTGGCACTAAAGCTGGAATTCATCTTTGTTTTTTTCTTTTCTATGGTTTTAAGCTGAATGCAGAAGTCCAATTTGGATCTGCTCCCAATACAATAAAATTTTTATTGTTTCTTTTGAAGTGTGGTTACTGTAGACAATAACTCTGCATCAACCAGACCTCCAGAATCGGACCTGTCTACTCACAACAAAAATGCCAAAGTAGATTTTGCTATGATCAACTATGGAACAGCCTGAAGTTGTGTCAGGGGCAGTTTAGGCTTGATATTAGGAAAAGGTTCTTGAAAAGGTTCTTCACTCCAGAGATCTTTGGGCACTGGAACAGCTCCCCAGGGCAGTGGTCACAGCACCAAGCCTGACAGAGCTCGAGAAGCATTTGGTCAATGCCCTCAAGCAGCTGGTGTGACTTTTGTGGTGTCCTGGGCAGGGCCAGGAGCTGGACTCCACGCTCCTCATAGGTCCCTTCCAACTCAGCTTATTCTCTGATAACATACAGTTCATTTAGTGAAAGGGAACGCTACAATTCTATTCTGCTTTCATAGACTTAATGCTTATGCAGTTCTCATCTTAACTCTAGTTTCAGACACTCCTTTGCTACTGCTCATAGAGGGTGATACCAGAAAGGAAATTACAGCTCAGACTTCTCTCCTGTTTCCTACTCCTTTCACTGTCCTCCTTCAGATCAGGGGCACACACACTCATCTTCCCAATACCAGGTAACAGAGAATTTAAAAATGTGCATCTACAAATAGACGAATTGCTACAGATAGAGATACTACACACACAATCTGATAGTAAACTTCACAAATAAAACTTCTTCTCCAGAAAGTAAATTGAGCAGAATGAAGTATACACACCGAGTATATAAACAACATTTTCCTACTAAAAATTCCATCATCACAAAAGAAATAAATCTTTTAAGGTTAAAAAAAACTTTATTGCACAGAAACTCTTCAGTATCAGCTTCCTGTGAATGTATTTTCACTTGTGTTTGATTAATGAACAAATCAAAATATTCAAGACAGATACGAAACAGTTTTGTCTGGCATGAAGTTGGCATTGCCAGATTCCCTGTGGTCTCCAGTTGGTACCACAAACTTGGCCACAGCTTATTCAAAACTCAGTCCTAGTGTTCCAAAAGGTAGATAAATATCTATGAACATTTTTGTGGTGCCAGGAAGGTGATTTGTATTGTAGAGACAGATAAAATTGTACCTGTGCCCAGTGCACAGTGGACAAAAGCTGACTGACAGCAGATTCCATCCTGCTACAACAAAAATGCCATTTACAACTCCAAAAGGTAAAGATCTGTAAGATTATTAATCCAGTTCAGATACCTTTTGTGACTAGCTACTCATCTGACAATTTAGGGATGAGACGTTCTAACTGATAATTTGTGTTGAAATTTGTAGATGTTACAGATGCAGCAGGATTCACAGGTTTCTACAGAGCAGGAATTCCTGAAATTTCCTGATGGAAAAACTGCCTCTCTCTTCTAGTGTGTGCCTATTACTTAATATCTGAACTCCTACCTCATTTCCCCCAGACAAATATTCTCCTATTTAGCCTAAAGAAGAACATATGGTGGGACATCCACGTGCAACAAGTTTTCTTTATCCTATGTTTTAGATGCAAAAGTCATGTTAGGATTTTTTCTGATCCTAGGGAATCTAAAGGTGTGACAAACATGAAATTCACTGCGGCTGATTCTTCGCAGTAGCTGTATTCTAGGCGAGGCTCTAAAGAAAATCTATGTGAGAAAATGGTTTGAAGTTTCAGGGCTTTTTTTCAAATTGCAGTTTAATTTTATGGCAACTTCAAGGTGTTATCTCTGCTCTTTCAGACAACTGCATTTTCTCAACTCTGACCAGTCTTTTCATCAAAAAGCCAATGAGGTTGGAGTCTCTGTGTGTGTGACAAATTCACCTCATGCTGTAGCAAAACTTCAAGCAACTACTCCCTTGAGTTCTCACAGAAGGGAGTTTTGGCCCTTCCAGTTTTAATGCAAAAGCTGGAGCCGCAACACAAAAAATGAGAGCTCTTTGGAAATGCAACCACACCCCACTCATTTTCTGCTCTGTGCCCCATGTCCCCACCCACAAATACACAACAGAGGAATACCAGCTGTTGAAACTTTGCAGATGGCAAATCCAATATTGTGCCATTTTGGACTTTCTCCTCAAAGGATCGTTCCACATGCCCTCTTTTATAGGGTTGGGATTTCTTTTCTTGGGAGGATGGATAGTTGGGCATGGAAAATATCTGTGGGCATGAACAATGGGGAAATGGCATTTATAAACTGAAATAAAGCCTTTCCAATTTGTGGAAACAGCTGGAGGGAGGAAAGAGTCATATGAATAAGATACTTGAAACTCAACAGGCTGCTGACAGTGAGTCCTTTCAGATCCTACTATGGCCATACTCGTACATGACAGTACCACATTTAGATTTGTAACTAAGGGTGAGTCAATGCACAGTGATGTACCCAGCATTTTGTTTCACGACACTGAGTTTAATCAATCCATCCTTCCCCTACACATAATTTGTGGGGAAGGAAGAGCTGTTTCTTTGGCATCTTGTGTATTTCATGGTGCTGTACAAGTGCTAGAACGAGCATTAATTTTCAGTGCTGCTTGAAGCAGACAATTCATTCAACACAAAAGTATTAAACTCAGCAGTCAGTCCGGGGATGGCTGCACAGGCACCTTCAAGAGAGCATCTACTGAGCTTCATGTTTCTCAGAAGGTATTTCACTCCTGCCACACACAAAGAGGCTTTCAGGTTGCAAAAGGAATCCTGTTTCTCACAAGAAAAGAGGGAGACTTTCAGTGTATGTCATTCAATACAGCACGTTTTCAGAGTAATTCCACAAGTGAATGCCCAATGAAAATAGACAAAAAAACAGAGCCAAAAGTCCACATGAGGAAGCACCATAACAATATCATTAAAAGCATTACAGAAGTCTTTCAAAACACTGTCAGCAAGGTACTTTACCCATGTTAAGGAGAAGCAAATACATTTTAAGAAATAATTTTCTTTTTCTATTGGAAGAAGTAAAAGCTACTTGCCAGCTAAATATTTTTCCTCAAAGCTACCCTTCTTCAGCCAAGCCCCATTAATCATTGTGCTGTTAGACAAGATTGCTTTGATGTTCAAAGATCATACAGAAGATTTAAGACAGCAAGATGTCTGAAAAATTCAGTGATAATGTCAAGGTAAATCAAGGTAAAAAGTGTTTACTCAGTTCTAATTTAGTCAAGAGTTTTACATGTTTCTCATGAAGTTTATCTACTTTTGATTGTTATTTTATTTTATCTAGCACTACATACTGCAAAGCCTCTATTATTACTATTGCCTGACTTACCCAGTCACTTGGAAACTCAAACCATCTAAGGAGAAACAAAGACTAAATTAGAAATACTCTTCTCTGTAAGGAGCTGGGAAGAGGAAAAGTGTTGACTTTGATTGAAGGGGTCCAACAGCCCTGTTCAGATTAGCCAAGCAATTTGAGTCTCACTGAGTATTCTCTGAGAGCCTGGGCAAAACATGGGATTTTGGTGTTTGTTAGAGGGTGTTGTGGGGGTCAAAATTAAAGTTCTTTTTGGGCACTATAAACAACAAAGAAAACCCACACTTCCTCTATCAAACAGCACATGGATCCCCCAATAACTAATTTCAGCAGAAACTATTATTAAAAATTCTTTTGGAAAGTATTCGAGGTATGGTTTATGGGCAGAAAAGCATTTTAAAAATACACATTAATGCTTCCATTAAGAAACAAAAAATAGAAACATGCAGACAAATAACTATTTAAACTAACACTTTGGCAACAACAACAAAAAAATATTCAGTACATCACTTAACAAATGGATTTGACCCAGATTGCTACCCTCTGTTTTAAGAGAACATTCTTGAGAAGAGTTCACAGGCTGCTGGTACTACTAATTTATCTCAATTGTGTTACAGCTTTCAAAGAGTCAGTAAAAGACTTGCAACATCCGTTCCCACTTGGTTGCCTACACATATTCTCACCAGTAAGGGCCATGAAAAGAAGCTGAACTAAAACTGAAAACAAGAAAAATTTTAAATCATAATCAGCAGTTGAAGGGAAGGGTGCTTCTTCTACATACTAAGCAAGAGACTTGAAGGTTCTGCCCCAATAGCAACCTTGGCTTGCTCTCCACTTCATATAGTCCCCAGTTCCTGTGACAAGATTGTTTTCAGTTAAAATTTGTTCTTGCTTGCTTTCAGCCCACCTGGGCTGTCTTCATTTTCAGGTGAAGACACTGTCACGCCATTTCCTTTATTTCAGTCTTAAAAATCACCAACTCAGCTGTGTAGAGGGAGAAAATCTAACTGCATATCCCTTTTAATGAACATTTTTATGGAGATAGTGGATGAAAGTAGTCTCAAGATAGTAGTTCATTAATAAGCTCTGTACAACAGGATATTTTTCTCTCAACAGTAGTCTTATCTTAACACTCTTATCAATTCACTCTTCAGTTGCTCTACTGATTCTAAATTTCTCTCTGTGGTTCTCCTACTGAGCAAAAACCCCAAAAGAACAAACATACCACTTCTGAGTCTACAATAGAGCTTTCAGAGTTACCAGACTGCTCAGCACAATCCATTTTTTACTTTTAAACTCCAAAGTTCCACATGCCCTTTCCCTCCGAGTTGGTTTATCATGATCAGAATCACTGACCTGAATTTTCCCCTTCTGGAAAACATACAGTATTTGCAATTTCCAAGCATGCTATAAGTCACAGAATAACTGGAGTTGGAAAGGACCCCTGAAAACTATCCAGTCCAAAACCCTGCTGCAGGTTCACCTAGAGCAGGTTCCACGGGATCTCATCCAGGGTGGGGTTTGAATATCTCCAGAGGTTTTTTTGCTGGAACAGTTGTTTTCATGTGTCCTTCATATATGGGTAGCTGAACAATTCAGTCCATCTGATGCTACAAACTAGCTGCGGTAGCTCTGCCACAATTTTCTACTTGAAATAAGAAGCCTTGTTATAATCCCCCTTTTAATTCTTTCCAATTATTAAAAAAAAGTAACTAATGCTTTGATAGACTGAATAAACATCCTATTTGAACAAAGGTCTTTCTCCTCCTTATTAATCAGTAAAACCAAGACTAACACTCTGTCTTGTCAGTTGAGATTAAGAAATTGCTAGACATCAATAAACATTTCTCAGCCAAAGTTATAGGAGCTCGGCATCTTTAAATATCCCAGTGAGGAGGAATACATTTTTAAAAAATTAAGTTTCCAGTTAACATATGTAAAATCACACCTCAAGCTTTTTTCCCTAAGCTTTTCTTTTTGCATCTCATTTTTGTTTCTGTCAACATTGTAACATAAACCATCTGAAAGGTTTAAAACTAAACAGTTCTAGGCAGTGGGTGAAACCACAGCATGTTAACTGACAGGAGGTTTTGGCTTGGTCTTCATCTTTAAGCATCTATTACTCAGCTGCTGTTTCTCTGCAGCAGGGGCTGGAACATTCACAGACTTCAGTCCAAGATTCCTGGTTTCCTATTAGGTGCTGCTCAAGCATGTTTTTTCTTGATTTGGTTGTTTCTTTAATAACTACACCATTCTTATATTCCATGTTGCCCATCTGAATAGTAATTGACACTTACTGCAGCTTCATTGAACACCAATTGTTTAAGTGACAGCACACATGGCTGTGATGTCACTTGACAGAGTTGTCCCCATCTGACAGGCATCAGAGCTGGGGTAGACATGATGAACAGAAGACATGGCTAGTAAGAAATTAAGGTAAAGCAGAAGAAATACAAATGTGATATCTCTTAAGTATTAGCCAGTTCTCCTTCAGCCAAATATAAAGCTATTTTCAAAAAACTAAAGTATTTTTCCTATGGCATATAATGCATTGCCAACTCCAGCACAAGAGATTTTGTCCTTGAACAATCTGAACAGTGGAAGAATGAAAACTTATAAAATATATATCCTTGTCTGTGTTGGAAACAGTGCAATTCCAAACCAGAGACTAATGCTGAAATACAATCCAGGGGCTGTGCTTCCATTCATAAACTGTTCCATTTGAACACAGGGTCTGGAATGAATTTTATCCTCATGTTCAACCAGAGAGCCACAATTTATTACAGTGCTGCACTTTTCAGTTTCAAAATCATATCCCTAACATTTTTTTCTGTCAAGTCCAATGGAGATTAGCAGACTTTTCACCAGGGTCATCCATAAAGAGAAAATACAGCAGAATCCAACTGCCCAGAGACATGAAAAAGCAAGTCCAGTTATGTACCACATGGCTAAAAGAAAAGAAAATCTACTGTGCACACACAGCTTCAACAGTCTGAGCTGGAAAGGCATCAGAAAGGCCCTTTCCTTAGCAACATCATAAGTGGTATCTCAAATTTTTAGCTCAGTAATAGCATAAGTGGGGTCTCAGACTTCGGCTCTGTCTTTAAGTTACCACTAGACTGTCTGTGCAGCAGCCCAGCCCCATTACTCCTGTGTAAAATCACAGTAATGCTCTCTGACAACTTCAACCCCCCCCAAATATAACCAGTGCTACCCAGTCCTTGCATATTCTGCAGCTATGCCACAGAGGTACAGGCTTATTTACATCAGTTAAACTTTGAGCTGTTTCAGGAGCCTCCTTAGGGTTCTCTAGGTGATCATTACTCTCTGATATTCAAATTAAAAGGAATTTAGGATTCAGCAACACTGGTATGACCAATTTCAATCTATAGGGCCACTGCTTTTTGCAGCACTTGTCTACAGTTTTCCAGTGTCTTAAAATATTTCTCTGGCAAAAAGAGAAAACTCCAGAAATTGCAGCAGAGCTGAATACATTTTCATTGATACTTCTCCACATACAGCAAGATGAAAGAAGCATCTGCTGCCAGTATAAACCAGGTAAAAGCAATTTAAATAATTGCAAAAAACATCCCATCAATTTCTGGGATAGAACAATTTTCTCTTCTGAAAAAAGGGAAGGGAAATTGGTGACATGGTCCTTCAGCCCGAGGATGCGATCCAGCAATTCAATCTGTGATTTAACATGTCGTTTTTAAATACTAGTTTTTCTCACAGATCTTATTGCACCAGAAATCTCTAGGTTGATCATTATATACTCATACCACACCACAAATCAGATTTCCACAGTACATGGAGAAGCAGAAATTAGACTTCAGTTAACATAAACCTTTAAATGAAGACAAAGGAAATTATCACAGCCATCAGGTACAGAATTCTTATAAAGTAAAATTTATTAATCTGTTAACTATTAACCAAACTTTTACATTACAGTAAAAAACTTTCCATTTGATATGTCAAAGCCACTGCCACATCCCCTTTGCATTGCATTCACATATTTTATCTACCTGGTCACCTAATAAAACACTCTAGATGCCTTCAAACCTTCCACCTCTCTTTGACTGACACTGAACAGTCATTTGACAGCATGGATGACAATTTAGAATGAACCCTGCTTTGACTAGAGCTGCTGTAGAATGTCTTTTTAAAACTCATCTCTGGGTAGCTCTGTGACTAAGAAACATTTTTAACACAGCAGCTAACAGCCCCAGTGAGATGCTTCACCATCTATTTTGGAAGGCAATATGCCAAGAGAGCTGTGGTGCATTTTCAATCATCTCTTGGCTACTGCTTCTTCCAAAGTCTCTGTCCAAAGACAGCCAAAACCAAGTTCTATGAATCACTGCTTGAATGAGATCTAATTATTCAATTAGTTTTAATGCCTTTCTTTTCCTTGCTTCTTGACAGCCTTACACACCTCTTGCCCTTCAGGGCGTTTGTCCACATGTTTTTCCCACAACTGGAAATGCAGGCAATTTCCTTCCCACCCATAACACCTTTCAGATTAAGAAGAGAACTGAATACAGTATCCTGCACATCCCCTTTGGATATAGTCCTTTTTACCTAGGGAGAGAGGAAAAATAAAAATCTGTATAAACACTACTCACGGACACACTTTGCTGAGACTTGATCTGCTGCTTTGTGTACACCACAGATTGATTGCAAGTTAACTCCCTCACAAAGATATTTGTCACGTTTATTCACTTGAATGCATAAGATTATTATTAAGCCTCAGCTATGAAACTGCAAATAGATGATCCACCTAGCTAGTGTAAGTGGGGGAAACTGAACACTTAGCTGTGAAACATGAGCTGCTTCAAACAGTGTATTGGTTGGAAGGCTTTGATGATGAGGAAAGAGGAAAAAAGAGAGAAAAATCTCTTAATTCTCCACCTTACTCCTTATGAGTCACACTATTTTTTGGTTGGCCTGCTACTACATTAATACCAAAAAAAAACCCCCAGAAAAAAAATCTGTTTCAGAGCAATGTTGTCTGCTTTCTCCCTGTACAACTATACAGAAAAGAAACAATAATGAATGGTGTAATACAGATTTACAGCAAATTCCTAGCTATCTGTTCATCTCAGTCACTAAGGCAGTCGCTTGACAGTTGCAATGACTCAGTTGCTTTTACAGGAATACTGTCTAGGGTTCAGACTCATTTTTCTGGGGGATGATTTTCAAGGTAGAATGAAAACTGCAAGCTAGGGTGAAGCCAGCTGAGAAACAAAGCACTTTTTCACAATTCTGGTTTTCCACTTCCCCACCTGAACTGCCAAGAGGAATGTGCTGGTTGTAGAAAAACAACAGAAATGCAAATTTCCCATTGAGATACAGGATGGAGAGATTTTGCAAGTACTGCATTTTTAGCCACAGATTTGTGACAGGTCTGGGAGAAAGTGGTGAGCAAATTGATATGCATTGACTCATTCACCTTTCCTTTTAACCAAAAGATAGGTAATGGCTCTTGAGAATCAAAATCTGTGTACCTCTAGAAAAGCTATGGCTAGAAAAAGGCAATATTCTACTCAGTTTAACAGTGGTGATTATCAGGCCTGAACTTTATTAACCCAGTTATTATTACACCCACTCCCTCAGAAACACAATAAAGCTTAGCATAGTGAACAGTATTCAAACAAAACTCAAAATGTTGGTCTCACTTGAGTAGGTTCTCTTCAAACACTGTGACAATTGGAGTTTGCTGTGATGTCACCCACACAGTTTCTTACACCATCCCTGCAAAGGTGCAATGGAAGAGGCACATTGCTGGGACTGGCTGTTACCAGGAGACCAAGAAAACTCTGCACTAAACTTCATGAGTCACCTAATGCTTCATTTTGCTGTAGTTTTGCAAACGAATATACAACATGATTGGTAATGCTGCACGCCACTGCTGCCAGCAGAGCCTACATACACAGGTCATGCCTTATAAAATGGCTGTCAGCTCCTTTTGATTGACTGTCCTCAAATGTTGCCTTTTCTACTTTCAATGCCAAAAAACACAACAGAACTTCAATCTTGCATAGAAATACTTCATTCATTAAGCAACACCTTGTCCTTAAGTCTTTTTCCTCTTTTTCAAAATGGGGATTTGAATTTATTAAAAATGTGAAACAAAGATATTCCCTCACCAAATACCCAGCTGTGCTGAGGTGCATAGCATCCCTTGAGAACAAACCCATTTGCATCCCTGGTCTTTCATCTTCCCACTGACTCTGCCTGGTGTGTCACAAAGCTTATAGAATTATCAAATTGCATGGATTAGAAGGGACCTTTAAAGATCATTTAGTTCCAACTCCCCTGCCATGGATAGAGACAGCTTCCACTATCCCAGGTTCCTCAAAGTGTTCCAATCTGGCCTGGAACACTTCCAGGGGTGGGGCATGCACATCTTCTCTGGGCAACCTGCTCCAGTGTCTCACCTCTCTCTCAGAAACTAGAATTTGCTATTTGTACGTGACAAAACTTTGTCTGAGAGACATCCTGCTTCCTTTTCCTTTAGCATCCTGAGTGTAGCACCAGGATTCATCTCATGACCTTCTGATGGAGAGACCTAGGTTCTACCATTTCAATTTTAAAAAAAAGCTCCAATACCTGCCAATGTTAGCAAAGCTGCATCCTGTCTGCAATTCCCCTCAGAGATGGGCTGAATGCTACTAAGCAGATCTGATTCTATTCAGGAAAGGGCAATTATGTGTCACAGCACACACTGCAGTTGAGAGGGCCACCATATACAGAGTATCACCACACAATTTCAGAAAGCTTCAACTCACATAGAGTAACACCTTACCATATCTGAAGGCTTCAGGTGTCTGCCCATACAGAGTAACATCACCTCACCTCAGAAGGCTGCAAGCATCTGCTCATCTTCTCCTTCAGCCCAACCTTTTAATACCCCTTATTGCTCATGCACTGCACCTGTGTGCCCTCTGTTCCCTTTGGTGATTGGTCAGTAACACCTCAGCACTCCATGGCTCATCACCTCCAACACTGCTCACCTGCTTTTCACAGCTGCAGCCCATTGGGGAAGAGGCTCAGGCACAGCCCCACTCCCAATTCTCACAAGCTGTGTGCCTACAATTATGCTCTATTTCAAAAAGCCCTCCTCCTTTTTATTAGTTATGTCATATTATCTTATTTATACAACTATTATTTCCCTTCTTTTATCTTCCCTGCGTAGGAGGGGCAAACATTGGTATTACAGATCCTTCTAGGAATCGAGATTGATAGGTATATGATAGAAAGAGAGCTCTCCATGTCTATAATTTTATCTTTTTGTTTTCTCCATGTTTTATGCATGAGTGATTTGTCATATAACATAATAATAGATAATCTACAGATAACAAGTGGTTGCAAACTGCTGCATCTTGTAGTGTTCACTGAGTAATTTCAAAGGGAGATATTAGTTGAATATAAATTACATTCTCTTGCTCTTTTTTTTAAGTAACTGCAAGAGAACAAGTCTAACTGCTCACCCCCCCAGGTTCAACCCTGGCCAACATAGCTATCTGAATTTCTGTAACTGTTATGCAAAAAAGTCAGTTTGATTCAAGGGTGCCAAGCCTCCCTGTAGCACCTCCACTGGTGCTTCAATCTCCAGAACTTTAATCTAACCTTCAGAGTTTACTTGGTCCCCAAAACAACAAATAGAACTTCTTAACAAATGGAAAATGTATTGAGTCAGCACTGGTTCAGCCCCACACAGGAGGTACTGCAAATTACAGAGAAATGTAGCCAGTCATGGCTGGCTGCTTCGCACACAAAGAGCAGTACGGTCAGTAACAAAGAGCAGGAAGAATAACTTTCTCTCCTTATCCATATGCTTTCCTGACTAGGGCCCACAGGGGATTTGCTGATAAAACACAACTTTGTCACATTTGTCAGACCTGAGGGTGTCATGGAAACATAAATGATGGTACAATCTTTGATGAGCCACTGTCGCAAGGGCAATCTGTCCAAGGCAAGAGCTGCTGCTCCAGTTCAGCAGTGAAACAGCCCAGCAGGTCCCAGTATCACCCCACTGCCACAAGTGTCCCTTGACTGTTTTGTTTTGGGAACACCAAAATGTCCATGATAGTGAAAAAATCTTTTACAGGATTCCCTGTCTACAAAGTTTGCTTTTAAATCAGATCATAAGCAAATATTGCAATGATAAGTGTTGAAATGATAAGCTGAGCCAGAAGCCTGGGTTTTAACTTTACCCACCTCACAGAAAAGCCAGAAGAATAATTATGTTTAACAGTATTCTCTCAACTCCTTCACAATATCAGCTGGCTTTTTTTTTTCCTGCCCTGTTCCTCCAGCTATTTCCTAGCATTTCCCTTTTCCACTCAGACTCAGGAGCAGTTGACTATTCCCTCACAGCAAGCAACAAGCTTCTCCTTTTCTCATGACAAATCATTTTTTAATAGTAAACACTTTGATGCGTCCAGAAGCCAGCATATCATTTGGCACCCATACAGGTGGTAAAAACCCACCCTTCTCAGGAATCAGTGGCAGTTCACTTTGGAGTCTGTCCTGTCACTGCCCCTTTGGCATCACGAGTCCCCTTGAGGGACTCGTGATGCCAAATCTTGGAAGCAAAGTTAGCCCAGAGGCACTGCTGCTGTAGCCAAGATCTCACCAGAAATGCAGCTGCCAAAATGACGTTACACACCTGATACAGCTCAGCAAGAGGCTGGTACACAGGAGAATTCACCAATTGCAGCCTGGTTTTGTACATGGAAATATTGAGGTGGTGAAAGACGATTTTTTTCAGGATTTCAGGACATCTCACAGCCTGACCAGAGAAGCCACTCCCTGACCCCTGAAGTCTATGGGTAGATGGCCACTTTTCAATCAGCCTGCCCTACCTAGAACAAGAACTGCACAGATTTTCCAGAAAAATCATGAAAACCTTTAGCATAACTCCACTGCCTTCCTCTACCTGAGGATCTGACCATACTTTTAGAACAGGTAGCACAGCCATTATCAGAGTCACAAGCACAGGAGCTGCACTGGGAACTACTGATAAGGCACTGCAGGCTGATGACCTCGGGCTGCTTTTTGAATGCCCAGTTGTTGCAGATGGTTATTGACCCCAGGAGGTATCCTGTGCTATTGCAGAACAAGTCAGATTGACATTTTTGTACTGAGTCATGCCTACATTTGTTTTCTGCTTCATACACATCAGCCAATAGTAAATAAATCACAGCAGGGACCCTCAGCTCATGATGTACTTCAGCAGAAACCTGGATAACATGTTCATAGGAGAGGAGAGCATGGAAAATCTGACAGCACATTCTACTGTACACTGAGATTGAATCAGAAAAGGTATAACTGGCTGATGGGTTCTCTGCTCAACCAGCCTGGATAGCAGCCCCCCTCACCATGAAAAGAGCTCCAAACATGCGGGCACCAAGTCAGTGTTTCTAAATGGAGTTAATTCAACCTCTGCCTTCATCCAGCTTTTACATGAAACAAATCTCATTACTAGGGCACCATTTTGCCTTTTTGTGCAGTGCCTGTCTTCACTCTGACCTTTTCTGACTCCTGCCCTACTGGAGTCTCCCACAGGAAGGTCAGGGGGAACAGACCCATGAAAGGAAGTGACATTTCAACATTATAGCAGAGGCTTGATGCTGAAGGAGGCAGAAGGCCTAAATGGATCATTTCCAGGGACAGGACTGGCTCTCCTTCTCCACTGACGCCTAAGGTCAGGGCAAGAGTATTGTAACTGTGTCTCAGCTGTCCATGCTGTGAACAGTGTCTCGCTTACAAGTGGCACACAAGGGCAGTGCTTTCCACAGGAAATGAAAGGAGTGACCAGACACCACTGAAAAACCAATGTCTGCTCTTAGATCTTCATACCCTTCCAAAAGCCCGTCTGCTGCCCCGAGCCTGAGTGCAGCAGGGTCAGTTCAACAGTGAAACCCAGTCTGATACACAGGAGAGCGGTTCTAATCCAGAGTATCAGCTGATTACACAGAGCATATCCATTGTCCAAAGTAGCTTTATTTTCACTCTTCCCCTCTGAAACCAACTTGACCCTTCTCCAAAACCCAACACCAGAATGAGTCACTTGAAATTATTTTTTAGGTGGGTTTTTAAAGGCTGAGTTGCAATACAGCCCCTGCCCTGTGACAGCATGCCAGGAAACTCCTGGGAACTCTCCCAGAAAACTGTGAGGGAATGAATGCAAAACAGGCTGAGCTGTTCAGCTTCTCACCTCCCCCAGCATGGGCTTGAACATGTTGACAGCAGGGTGGTATGAAGATGGTTTTGTCCCCTACAAATCTTTAGGATAAACAAGATTGTGCTCTACATCAGAAATCTCTTTTTAACTTCAGTCAATATTTTCTTGGCTTGCTACTCTTGACAGTCATAAAACAGCTCTCTCTGGAATACGCCATTCAAATTAATCAGCTGTCAGCTATTCTTTTAAAACTAATAATAGAAGGTCTGCATGAGCCTGTGAGAGACTGAAACACAGGAATGTGAGTTGTGCAGCTGCAAATGTTTCTATACTGCTACAGCTCAAATTGCTTTTTGCTCTCTACCAAGAAGGCATGAAACAGCATTGTAGGGAACAGGTTCTGGACTGTCAAAATTGCCCAGCTGTCCTCAGCATGCCCCATAAATGTGGTAAATGTTTAGTGACACCTTTTAACGTTCAAGGAAGCTTTAAAGACAGGAGGGATGTTCTGGTCATAAACCAACAGGGTCAGCTGGCCCAGAGCACAGATAATTTGCTGGCTTGTATCCTTTGCATGCCAGCTGCACAGGGGATGCCAGACTATGCTCTTGCCATTGGCAAAAGTTTTAGCCTCCAATTCATCTTCTTGTCATCAAATTGCAACAGGATGAGCAAAAAGGGTTCCAGGAGGAAGCACTGCCTCTGAGAGGGTTGGGAAACAGGACTCCTTTGAACAGCCCCTTGACTACAGCAGTTTGGCTCCAAGTGGGCAGAGAAGATTAATGTTACATGAGGCTTGAACTCAGAATAAGAGCTGGCACTGGAGGAAAGCCAACTGTGCAACACCCCTGTAACTGATTAGGGGACTCTGTTGTCACAAGAAACTGGGGAACAACTGGGAGGCTCTGTTCAAAAAGCACTCAGGTTTGCAAAGCCTGATGAAGGAGCAAGAGCAGCACCTGTTTCTTCCAGGTCTGCCTAAAGCTATTACCACCTGGGGACTTTGCTTCTACAGCAGTGAGTCCATTTTCAGCCTGAAAAAATACTTTTAAAAGCCTCTCAGGCTTTTAAGAGAAAGAAACAGTTTAAATCCCAGACCGGAAGCCTTAATTATAATGGATTTGTGTGAAAGTTGCCAGATCTTGCCCTGCTCTGTGATCAGGGCTGTGCCAAGAGTCTGCTTTGTGTCACACTAGCAACTGTGCTAAGTTGAGCAAAGTAACTGGGTCAAAGATGCACAGCCAGAAGAGAGATCACTGATTAGCACTAATGAGAGCCTGCACCGCAGAGCACAATGACAGTGCCATCCTGTCGAGGCTCTTGCTGTAATTAAAGGCAGCCATACCCATCTCCAGTGTGAGCTGCACAGAGCAGATCTTTTTGTGTGTCACATTTTACACCTTGGGAAGTCACTCATGACCAGAAAACAGAACGTGAGAGGAAACAACTGAAAACTCATTGTTCATACTGCTGGAATTGAAATTAACTTACAGAAAATCAGGAAAGATTTGAGCATCACCATCAGCAGCTCTACCAAACATGCAGCATTATTTTTTTCAATCAATTAATTCTACCTATAATGGGCATAAAGTTACAGATGAAGAATACTGCTCTCATGTTCAAAAATTTAATGGTACATCTGTCCACAACCAGGTGCTCTCAAGATCAACCTTCAACAGAAACAGCAGAAACAAAGAAAACTACAGGGTTTTTCCAATGTCTCACAGACTTTCCCTAAGAAGAAAAATAGAAAGGACTTTGTAGTAATCTAGAGAAAGGAATAAGACCAGAAACTAATATTGAATTGTACAGACAAAGTCAGTCCTAGGCTTCTAGCTAGCCTCAGCTCATTTGCAAAGCAGTGAATTTCTTAGTAATAAAAACAAATGCATCAGGGTAGCAGTTAACTTAGAATTGACTTCACTAGACAGCACAAACATCTGCTGTCAGCCTATGGACAGAGGGTGTACAAGGAGGTACAGAAGACAGGATCTATGCAAGATGAAACAAGCAATTAAAACACCTCAGAATATAAAAATTACTCTGTAGACAGTCAAGAACAGAGAACAAAAAAAAAATTCCTACTGGGTCCATTCACTTTCCTTCTAAGTACAGTGAGACAGAAAGCAATTAATCCCACCAAAGAACCTCACCAATGTCTCTGGAAAACTCGGAGCCACCCACTGGCAGAAACATGGTGGACACCTGGGACCAGTGAGGAGATTTATATCAGGAGGACACAAAGCAACTCTCTTTGAAAAACAGACATGAATGCACTTATAAAGTGACAACTACAGAAAGCTGTAAATGCTGAGCTAATGACCTGTCCAGAGGCGCTGTGTTGAACACAGAGCTGTTACACCTGCACAGACTTCTGCAAGGGCTCCACCTGCCTTACCAGCTATACCAGCAGCCTTCCTGAATTGCTCACTCCCTCAGCAGATGAAAAAACAATGGGTCAACCTTGTTACAATTGAGGTACAAATATATTATAATTTTTATTATTATCCCCTACTTGTAAGGTATACAAGGCATAACATATGAAAACTTCATTTGAAACCATTCAGAATGCTAGAACACATGGAAATTATCTTAAAGGACCAAGGGAATGATGCCTTGTATCACTTTTCAAAGTAACTTGCAAATGCTACAGCATAGACCATTAAGGGAAGTGCCACTCAGCCAGAAACTCTAGGAGAGAATTCACCAGGCTTCCTGCTGCATCACAGCAAACAGATACACACCAAAAACCCACTGCTGCCTTTGGAATACCCGGCTTAGAACACCTTGCAGACACCTCTCAGGATTGCTAGGATGATAATCTGTAAAATGTAAGCACTTAAAAGCAGCAGTTCTAACACTGAAAATCATTAGATTTGTCTGTCTTAGAAATTTCAGGATCCAATAGCATTTTTCCCTCAAATTAACCTTAAAATTGGGAAATAATCACAATGTTCCTTCTTAAGGAGGGAGATGGTTCAAATTAGGACACCAGCTCCACAGATATTTAATTTCTAGTCAAAAATAGCACAAGGATTTCTTATTAAACTGATCCCAGCCAAAGAGATGAATTTATTTTTCCCCAGGCTATCGAAATTTGCTAACAGTAGCATTTATTTATGGAATCAAGCTGGTAGGCAAGAGGTGGACACAAAGTGTTAGGCAGTGCTGATGAGCCCTCAGTTTGCAGATGACAGCTGTCAGTTCTGCTCCAACACAGCCTGCTCCTCCTGCATGAGTGCTCTGGGGTAGGTCACAGCAATGACAGCTTTTTTTCCCTAAAGTCTTCCTGGAACTCCCCTCTGAAGCACAGCCCTATAACCGAGGAACAATTTACACACACACATACTTATAAACAACAGCCATTTGTGGGGAGGGAGGTGAGATAGAAAGATTTCTATTTCCATTTCTGATTTCCATTCTTTCCCCTCTAGGAAGGTTTGAGGAGAAAGTGGAGATCAGCGTCACTGTCATCTCCAGCATGTGTTATTAGCAGCCACGCTGAAGCCAGTCAGCGGCGTCTGGCATTGTTTGGAGAAACACAAAAGACCTTCTGTTTGGAAAGTTCAAGAAAGAAAAGGCAGAGCCTGTGGCCTGGTCCTGCAGTCAAAAGACTGACACAGAGGCTGGGAAGTTCTCAGGCAGAGGCTGATCCCAAGCCCTTTGAAGTTGACGGGAAAACTCCCATGGACTCCATGGAGCTTTGGATCATGTCTGAAACTCACTGAAGGGAACAAAGCAGCATAAAAGTAGAAATGAGCATCTCCAAAGGCAAATCTAAACAGCACAATGGTGACCTAATATATTCATCATGGTTGCTGATACAATGTGGTTTTGTGATGTTTGGCAAAGTAGGATTATATTAAGTTTTTAAGTCTTTTCATTAGGATACAACAGTTGTACACCCATAAGGTATTTTCTGCTTGAAATTTAAAACTTTAATTTTAAATTATGCCCTAGCATTGAGCATTTAATACAGTATTTAGCAAAAGGAAAGCTGGGAAGAAAAGTCCCTTTCAAATTGCTGAAATTATGAGTTTTCTGCTTTCTTTCCCCACTGTCTTCTCCCTAAAAGGCTGGTCTAAAGCTATGAAATACACAGTCTAGGACTGAAAACCTTATTAAGAACAATGCTGCCAGCATCATCTATTCATGAGCAGCCGCTTGAGAGAGGGCCCAACCCAGAAGAAACTCTATAGCAGCACATTCTCCAAACAATTACTAAAGGATCCCAAGTGCAGGGAGGCTCCAAATCCTCTGCTTAATTGTGGTTTAATTAATTTTCTCATTAGAGATGAATATAGGAGCATTCAAGATGAAATAAAAGTCCTCTGATTTCTGTAACATTTCCATAATAATTTTCTTTCATATAGCAATAATCATTTCAGTGAGTTTGAGCTTTGGTGCTGTCTGGGTCCTAAATGGTATTTTCTGGGAATTAATTTGTTACAAATTTTTTAAAACACTTCTTGTAGCCTTTGCACACGATTCAACAAAGAGCCAAAGTAACTCCCTTCCCCCCTCCCACCCCAAAAACAAAAAATGCAGGATGTTTCCTCTTTCCCTGGCTAATAGAATCCAACTGTTGCTGCATGACATCATTCCCCAGAGTTAGGGAATCCAAGCTCACTCCGGCACTCTCGGCCGGGAGTAAACACCACCACCAATTAAAAAAAAAAATTTAAATCATCAAACTTTACAATGGGAGGACATAACATTAAAAAGGCAATTTTTGTTACCTGAAATTTGGAGCATTTCCCTTTCCACTCCATTCTCAGATTTGTATTTCCCAGACAAAACTCTGTGTTATTATCTGAGGCAATCAGAAAACCAGTCGTTTAGTGTCTAATACCTGCTGTGCTTCCCATAACTCCTTCATATGACCTCTCTGAGCACTGATTCCAGCTACAATGATTGCAGAGAACACAGACTGGCCAGGCCAGTTGTCATGGAGATCTCTCTCCCCCCCCTTTCATAAGCGCGCGCACACACACACACAGATTTAAACAATTCTGGGAGGCATCCACAAAACAGCATGCCTTTTCATCAGCTAAGTTTTGAAACATTCCACCCCTCCTCCAGCCCCTCCCCAGAGTCAGCCCAGGAAGCTGAGATTTGGGCAGGAATTGATTGTGGAAATTAGAGATATTGCCTTCTAAAAAAGAGAAAACGACCACAAAACTTGTACTTTTTTTCCCAGAAGGAAAAAAAGAGATGTTTACTCACCAAAGCTTTGAACTAAAAGTAAATCTATCACATTCAGACCTGCAGGCTATTTCTCTTTGCCTGACTACTTATGAATTTGATATGTGAAAGCACTGAAGCTTTGTTGAAATACAATCATGCAGATTACAAGAAATTCTGCTGGCATGGCCTGACTGCTTACCTTGCTGTTCTCCCAGTACCAAGCCAGTGACTTAATTAGCGCAGGTATTCATAAGGTCATGGAGGACTTCCTGTATTCTTTCATGTTTCTGTAATTAAGAAGAAAATTGGGCAGATCAGAAACATGCAGCTCAAACAAACAAACAGAAAAAATCCCCCAGCTAAACAAGAACACAGAGATACATCTGGAAGTTTTCTCATACTGACTATAAGTTTAATTGCTGCTTACCCAAAGCTTGCTATCTCCCAGTTAAAGGAGAAACCTATTTCACTGACGTTTGAGAATACAAGAGCTGATTAGTTTACCATATTCACTGGCACCATGGTTGCAAAACAAAACTTAGACCAAACATAAATAAAGACATAAAACATTTTTTCCTTGACAAAAAGAATCCAAATTAATCCCCACCAACGTCATATAGGAAAGTCTGGGCTGATAAATCAAGAGAACAGAAAATACCTTATAAAAAAGAAAGAACATTTATTAAGAAAATTCAGTTTAAAAATATTTGGACTCTTATTCTGAGTACTGTGCCCAAAGTTTTTACACTTTGAGAGATACCTTGGAGACTTACTCTTGAGAGGATTTAATCGGAGTCAGTCATGCAAAGTTTTAAAACTTTGTAAAAGATACTGAAGGGACTTCATGAGTCTGTGTTCTGCAATGAGCAGTATAAGCAGCAGTCCCTCTAGTGGACAGAAAATTGCAAAGCTCCCTACGCCAAGCTAAATAGCAAATCAATTTCTTCTGTATCTATTAACCACTTCATTGTGCTGTTATGATGCTCCATCCCTGTGTTTAAAACTCAACACTAGCATATGAAATCCTTTATATGTTATTTTGGGAGTTGAACACAAGAAAACATACATGATATAATCAACATAACTAGGTTTCTACATGAAGAGATTGAAGAGTTCCAATATATTACTCTTCTGGTTGTGTGAGATAGCCAAGATGTTTCAGGGAATACCTGTCTCCATATAGCCATTCTTACACATAAACTACACCAGAGCATATTATTGCCTGTACTTTGGAAAACTCTGAATTTTGTGAGTGACAGGCTCCCAGCAGAATGCACACTGAAACCACCTCTCTCTCTCTAACAAGAACATCAAACAAAAGCATATACATGAGGCATATTTTACACTGCTACCAAAAACTGTGTGCAGACTACTCACAGGTAGATAAACATAACAAAACAGCTACTTAAGCTGTCAGGGGTCCAGAAGATGCTGAAATGACATCACAACAAATAGTTCGTAGATATGAAAGCACCATATGCTAAGTTTGCAATTTCACACTAAGTTCCACTAAGAATGCATCAGTGATGCCCATCCAGAGCCATGAGAGCCAAATATTAAGGAATTATAACTTGGTTTTGTCCTGAAAAGTTCCTTTGGTGTATGACTAAGGTAAATTCATCACATGCTGCAAGTGGGCATAATTTCAGCAGTGTGACTGGGGAAAGAGGGAAACTGCTAACTACTCACAGGAAAGTAACATTTAACACTGCATCACTGCAGAGGGAGTGTTCAAAGACACAGAAGTAATAAAAAAACAGCCTAGGAATGTGAGTGACAAAACACAAGTGAAATGGCTGATCATGCTCAGCCCTTCTGTAGAGCCCATTACTGGTAACATGGGAGTATGTACCAACCATCTGCATCACATCCCACTCCAGTGTTCATGGCAAGGCTCTGTGGCACTTCATTCTGTGACCACATCTGCATATATGGCAAGGATATGGGGCAGCAGGCAAGCTGGCATTCATAAATCATGGAAAATGCTGTGTGCATTACATACACACTCTGTTGTAGTTTAAAATTCCAGGCAAAGCAAGTAAAGTTGTTAAAATATATCATGCATACACAAATATGTAGGAACAAGGCACAGTAGTAAAACTATGACCCAAGCTTTGGCCTTGGGCAGATGACTACCACAGAAGCCTTCAGACAAGCACATTTTTATTCTAAGCCCCATGAATACACCCTGAATCAGTTCCTTGCCAAAAGGGGACAGATGTAGCTCAGATTAATCCCAGCGAAACAAGAGCCATTCCCACATATTACTTTTTTCTCACTGAGCTTTCATTTGAGCACATCAATACATCAGGACACAATTTAGGTTCTGAAATCTTAAACAGAGGACATGGTGAACAGCTGATTTTGCATTAATTACAACATCACAGCTACCCTGCCATCAAAAGGCATCACAGTGTGTACCCTGAGCTCCCTGCAGGAGACAGACAGCCCATTACTCACAAGCAGCTGATGTTGAGTTCCCTATTTCAGATACACTTCCCCTTTCTGACTGGTTGAGCACACACCTTCCTACACGCCTGGCCCCAGGATGGAGCAGCCACGTGAGGCACAGGAGCAGACATGCACTGAGCACCGTGAGTGCACAGCAGGAGCCCTCACCAGGCACACCTGGAGGCTCTGCCTGAAAGGGAAACATGAGATGCCCAGTCTGAGATGCTTTACTGAATGCTTTCCAAGCAGCCATCAGCAGCAACAGGAGAGGAAACAAAAATCAGACTTGCTTCTCATGAAATTTTATCACTTTCAGTAGGTGAAAACACGCCATCAGAGGTGAGCTCCAGACTAAGCCAGCCACAACAGCAGCACAAATCTCTGGTAGGTATAAACTCAAATTAATCACTGCTTCAACTTCAGCAACATTTTCCTTTGCATTTTTTAGATAAAAACACTCCTGCAAAGTTACTTAAGATTTTGCTCCTCCTTAAAAAACTTTCTGCCCTTCATAAGGGCTTTTGCCCCTTTCCCATTGAAGATGGCCACCTTATTGCTCTTCCTTGTGTCATCCCCACACATTTACCGACCATCTTTCCAGTGACTTCAACAAATATGTATTTGTTTGAAATTCTATCATTTCAGACTCAACAGCAAAAGTGAAACTTAATTAGTCTGTTCCAGTATGGTTTTAACCCAATACTGCTGAAAGTGCCTGCAGCCTCTGCTGACCTCACCCTGGGAGAGGCAGGGAGCTTGGGAGCAGCACTTCCCCATCACCAGGCAGTGACTTGCAGAGGTATGGAAATAAGGGGAAAAGCCTGAGCCAGCTCTTAATGTAAAGCACACATGCACTACAAAAACTGTGTTCTTTGCTCTTTTTATAGAGAGCCAGCGCTCAATACTTTTGCATAGGGAATTCTGTGGACTACCAGGTGGGGCAAAGTGATGACAGGCAGGGCAGCAGCCACCACACACTCTGAAGCAGTCCCATAGCACCAGTGAGTTCTTTAAATTAACAGCGCACAGCACTGGCCCTTATTGGTAACACTCCAACATGCTGGTGTAAGAACATGAAACAACAACAAAGCAAGTGGCACAAGATAACACCTCTGACCCCAAAGGTATCATTCTACCAAAGTGATTAAACCTTCCACTGCCTTCAGTGAGTGGCATGTTAACTTACATTTTGCCCCACTGCATGTTTTGCTAGGATTGTGGTATCCAAGTAGGTAGCACAAAAGCAGATTGTAGCCTTGCAAACAATAGCAAAGGAGCTGCCTCAACATAGGAGCTCCCCAGTTGCAAGGGGGCTGCAGAGGTGAAAAACTAAGATCAGTCAGCTACAGACTTGTTTTCTTCCCCCATTTCAGATCCATTAGCACGTATATTTAAGATCCATTTATATCAGATCCATTTATATCAGATCCAGCACTTATATCAGATCCATTCTCTTCTAACAGGAGAATTAATTTTCCATGACCTCCTCAATGATCTAGCAAGGATCAGGTTTGCAGCACATTACTGGTTTCACCAACCCAGAAAAGAAAAAAAATTGTGTGTGCATATCCCCAGTATTTATATAGTATGTATATAGGAAATGACTAATGATAGCTGTGCTCTCTTTGAGATGCTGCCAATCCCTTTATGGCCCTCTATCCCATTTCAGTTTGATCTCATTCTGCAAATGAGAGCCTGCCATACTTGGGTCTGACCCTGACACTGCAACTGTGTGCAAGACAGCAATTTGAAAAAGTTTCTAATTCACTGAAACTAAGGGGAGAGCTGCACCTGGGGGTCATGACAAGAAGGTGACATGCACTCAGTTGCTGTGCAAACACTCATTCAAAAATAAAGTGGCTTAACTTTGTGACTATTATTATTTTAGGCCCTGATTCAGCAAAGCACTTAAACATTGACTTCAAAAGAACTTAAAAATACACTTAAATATACGTGCTACAATATTTTACCAAAGTGGAGCATTAGTAATGTCGTATATTTTAGAAAAGAGAGGTGGAAAGAGTTTTTATTTGGCAATTAAAGCTTTAAGACACTGTTTGGTCATACTGAGACACAACCCTCATTCTAAACCTACTAAAGATGCTGAAAATTTTGCTGAGCAATAAGCTGAATAATTCCTTAATAAAACAACTTTAAACATGAACAGCATGGAATTAACTCATGTGAATGCCTGGTTTGAGAATTATCCATACCTATGCTCTGATTCATGACAGGATACACATATTACAGCTCACCCTGCTAGAAAAGCAGTGCAAAGCCAAACAAGCCATACAAACTGGCTCTGGGCCCAGGCAGCCAATTCAGCCAGCCCTCAACATCCCAGCACTGCAAACTGTGTCAGATGGCACCAGGCCAAGGCACAAGCCAAGCCAGAGGGATATCCAAAAGGTGGGAATCTCATGTAAATAAGTCCTTCTGCTCCTTAACTCTCCAGAGCCGGCCCTGTCTGCAACCCATCTTCCTTCCAGTCAACACCTTCCTTGCACAGCTCTGCTGCATCCCAGGCATGTCCAAAAGGGAGAGACAGGAAGATGTAGGTCCAAAACTGACGGAGGGGGAGAAGCCCCCCAGGAGAGGTTGTTTGTCCTGTCTGCATATCCCCATCAAGGGTGGATTTTTGCCCCAACCAGTAGGGCAAATGAGACAAGCAGGCTTCCTCTGGGAGCCAGCCATATCAGGAGAGATGTCAATGAGTTGCTTGAAACTCCACAGGATTCTGATTTGACCGCACATGAATGCAAGGTCTCCGTTTGTCTCATTTCACCACTGTTTCTTTCAAGTAGAAGTGAAAGGACAAGTTTCTGTTGCCCCTGTTCACAGTACACATCCTGTGACACAAGATGCTCCACATGGGACTAAAAGACAATTCAAAAAACAGATCTCCTCACACCTGGAATTGCACTGAAGCACAACACACAAGAATATAACTTTGGGAGGACTAAAACTTGTGTGAATCTGAGCAAGTGCTGCAAAGCTTTGACTTAATGGGAACAGAGGGGCAGAATCCTTCTTAGAGCACATGAATTATGATATTATAGGTCATATAAGCCAAATCTCCAGCTGAAGGGGAGCTCTTCAAATGCTTGTCAAGGTATCCCACTACCTGTACTTTGTCCCAGGTAGTGGGACAAAGAAAAAGATGCTGTTGGGAACTGTCTCTATTGTTACACTGGCTATATGAAGCTAATAAAGGGAAGAGAATCTTTTAGCAAAGCAAGGGACACAAGGAGAGAAAACATTGCAGAGATGACTTCTGAAGCAGAATATCAGTGGTGGTTGCAGTTTTCACATTTTTCCCCCTGCAAAGATGCGTTCCAGAGCAAAACAGTTCTTAAGTTAAACTCAAAATGGAAAATGTGGGCCTCAGGCTGTGCATCCAGTATGATATCACCTTGTTTACATGAGGGAAAAAAAAATCACAACCAATAGCACTGTACAGTCTTTGAACTTCTAAATAGATAAATAAATAGATAAATAATGACAACATGTTTTGTGATTCCTTTTGATCATCAACTATGGAAGTTCACAGGAAGTTTATACAGACCCCTCTGACTGGACAGATCTTATCTTCCAAATGCTAGGAGCCAAGAGACTCCAAGAAGAAAGTGTCAGCCTGATGTTCCTTTGGACAAAAGGCAATGCCTTCTCTGTGTGCTATCACAGTTGGTTTCCTTTATTTTAGCCATGACTTGTACTTCCAAGCTGGCCTGGAGACCCTGTGAACTGCTGCTAACATGATTTGCCTGTGAGCCCCACTGCTCATCTCTGGGGAGGATGGATAGTGCAAGCACTGGTCCAGCACTACTCCCACCACCTTCACCCCATGGAAATCAAAGGCATTGGCAGCACGTGTTTTCTCAGGGACGCAAAGAGTTTGTCTTTTGTACTGTCATGAACATCATAGCAGGCAGATCTCAAGCCACAGACAATAAAGCATTTTCTTCTCTACTTTGGGTAGAGCAGATAAACATAATATTGCTTTGAATATGCAGAGATCCTTTCATTCAAGGCCCTCAGGGTGCTTTGCAAAGCCACACAAATGTCGCTCCAGTGTGGCTGCTTGGAAAAGCGAGTTCAATGGCTTTGTGTGCAAGTCTGCACACTGGCCCTCTGGAAACTCTGAGTGACCAACAGTGCTCTAAATACCAGGCTCTGCTGCTTGCCCCAAGGCCAGAGTTAGAACCTGGAAGGCAGTTGGGGTCAGTCAAAACTGGAGTTTTCTGGAAAACAGTTTGGGCATGGGAAACAGCCAAAATGAGGCTTTTTTCCTAGCTGGTTTCCAGTGCCACAGAGGGAATGAAAGTCAGTGACATTGGAGTGACTAGGATGAGTTTGAGCAAAACAAAACAAAAGAAATCCAAAACCAGACCATGCAGACAGTTCTAAAACATTTTATGAACTCTGTGGTTGTTTCTCAGTACCTCAGTGCTTCCTGGGTTTACAATAGGAGTGTGGTACAGAGATGTCCAAATGAGCCACAACCACTTGAATGCCAGAACTGGAAGCAGAAGAGCACCAACAGCACAAAGCAGTGCTTGAACTGGTGCAGCTGCATTTTCTGGGAAGGGGCCCTGGCACCAGGCAGTGCCCCGCTGCAGTGCAGGGCGGTGCAGACCTCCTGGAGTCAGCTTCAGGGCCCTTTGTGCTGCCATCCATTGTGTGGCACACACATTCCCAGAGCAACACACTGCAGACCACAGAGGAAGCCAGTCCCAGTGCTGGAAATTCAGCTCCCAGCACCCAAGGTCCAGATGAATGCTTTAAAAGCAAAGTCATCCTTCCTCCTTCAATTCTGTGCATTCTTCCAAACAAAGCTGGGAGATGTCTCTGAAAATAGCCCCATATCCAGGGGTGGACTGTCCCAACATCTACATTTAGGCTGCTGGAGAATCACACACCTACATATCTTTTCTTCACCACTAAGAGTAGAGGTTATTACTTAAGAAAAAAAAAGTACACATTCTGCTTCATTCTCATCAAAACAGATGATTCAGAGATAAGATTTTGCCTCATGACATGAAAAAGCATAATTTCTTATTTTCATTACATTACTTCCCATTTTAGAGACAGAAGGAAAGCAAGAATCTACTCTGGTTTTTTTTTTTTTTTCTCACATCAAACTGAAAAGGGCGGAACTTGGGAAAGTACCAGTGCTTTTCTTCCAAGTCTGGGAAAACTATACAGTTTACATAGGCCAGGACACTGTTAGAGATATTTCCCCTTTAAAACACTGGATAAGGTCCATGCAGTCACATGATGTTCCCCATTGCTATGTACATTGTTTTAAGGGAAGGGACAAAACTGCCTCCCTGGAACTGCTGCTGCTTGCTGTTCATACTATGGAAGTGGTGAAATCCCACAACACAGGCTCAGTGTCAACCATTCAGTGTGCACAGACCACACACCAGAAAGTTTGCAAAAGGTCATGCTGCTAGTGAAGAAGGGCAAGCAAAACCTCTCTCCAAAGCCTCAGTTTCTAGCTAACCTCTAACCTGGGGTAGCACTGAATGCTGCACCAACATCTCCACCTAAACCCCACAGCTGGGCCAGGCTGCCAAGGGAACTGGACATCCCCAATCAGAGTTATGCCAAGATCTAAACATGGGAGCTCTGGCTGTTACCCTTGCAGCTGGGTGGGTGTGTGTGCACTCAAACACAAGTTAGTGCCTACAGTGCTGGAAGCAGCTCGTGGAAAGTCTGAACTGCAAGATGCAAATCATTAAGAGCACACATCACAACTCGCTCTGGGGAAAATTCCTCATTCAAGAACAGACACGCTGGTTACGTCTCCAGTTTTCTGATTTCCTGATGTGTGAAAGTCCCATCAGTAAACATGAGAGCTCTGTGCTTACTGAAAGCATAAAGCAACTCTTTCAGTTTGTCAGAAAGAGCTGAAAGGGCTGGTTTTGCACATATGCATGGTGTTGAAAACCTCTGTGCTTCCTCCTGCACTGTGTGGAGAGGCTAACAAGGAGTCACAAGAGTCAAATGTTGTTCTTGCTCTTGACACCATGCAGGTATATGATCTTGGATAGCTTTCTTTGCCTAGTAACATAAGGCCTGTTTGGCTTTCTGAAGGTGTTGGAACAATGCAGTAAATTGTAATTCCACTGTGAACTTCAAACAATATCTATTTTTGGTCACATTATGCAATTCTGTGCATTAAACAGCCTCTAAGCTGTTTCTAATTTCTTAACCTGCTTTGTATCTAAGCATTTTTGATACTTACTCCAGCCTGAAAAAGGTCAAGCATGAACAGGGTTTCCTCATCATCCTTACCACTGAAAAAAGAATTTCCCCTAACCATTTACATGGTCTCAGACGGCAACAAATGTAAATGCTGTCCTGAGCCACCGAAAGAATTAGAACCTGATTTTTACTGCCAACTGTTTATTCTGACAAAGTGAGAATTTTGCACAATTTTTCTTAGATTTTTTGTAGTTACGTTGTGAGATTTAAAACAAAAAAAAACCTGTGCTGTGGGTCATTTTTAAAATCCCCTCCATCCAGCTGCATTTAAAATAAGCTGCAATGCACCTGTCTTGTAAAAGCCTCCACAATGGTTAAATATTCCTCATAAAGTCTTGTCTTATCACTAGTTTTATCTCTAGTTTACCTAGGTGTGACCTGGAGCAAGTCTTAGTAGTTTTAATTCCTCACCTCCTTTAGTGTGGCTCCCAAGTACAATTCACAGGGCTGGTGAACCAGCTGTAAAATAAAACAAGAGCTTGCAGCCCCTCTTCCCAGATATCTCAGACACTCTCAGAGAGCCAGCAGGCCAGCACAATGCCAAAGAAATTTGTAAAACACTGTGTGTCATTTTACATCCTTTTGGAACAGCAGCTCAATACTTTAGAAAATACAACCATCCCCTGCAATTCAGCACAAGACACAGGCAACTGAAACAATTTTCTGCTTTCTGCCTGTTCCCTTATCACTAAAGAGCTGATAATAACTGAATCTATTGGAAATACTCTTACAATAGACTTATTAACCTCCATGAGATGGCCACAGACTGCTGGAAGAAAAGCATTACTATATTAAGAAGAGACTGGTTATATCTCTTTAATTTAGCTGGATTCCCACTATTAAGCCCATTTAGGAGGCTGTATTAATACATTCCTCAGAAACACTTTCCTTATACAATATTAAAGTCACATGGCGAGCTAGGGAATGGAAAAGAAGCATCATGCACTGTCATGCAGAAACAGAGAATAAGAGTCAACTGCTTGGAGGCTGTCTCCTGGATGAAAGAGCAAGCCCATTAACAGGAGAAGGTGATAAAAAATCCATATGCAGCACAGAGCACCCCTAAAAGCCAAAACAACAACAGGCAACTGAGGTGGAGAGTGGAGCAGACTGCTATGACTCATAGGCTATAAGTCTAGTCAGTGAAAAATCTGGCAGAACTTTGCTGTTGGACTATGTCTGTACATTCCCAAGAGATTTATAGCTGCTTATTAAATCATCTGTTCCTCTTAAAACTAAAGAAACTGTATATGTTTCACTGGATTTTACATCTGCTAGAAAGACCCATTAACCATTAGTACAGAGTAGAGTTTTTTCCTATTGAGTGAGTCATTCAAAAGATTTTAAGACCTTACTTGAGGGAGGAAGGGAGACCTACACAAGCGATGGGCTGCAGCATGATTCAAAACCTGCTGCTTCAGGATGGGTCTCCCTCGCTGGCATCTCTGGTGTGTCTGGCTAATCCTCAGAACCTTTTGAGTAACAAATGTTTTCTACAGAGGAAAGGAAACAAGGACTTACTACAGAGGAAAGTTATATTGAGGAAAGAGTCATGACTTCAGGAAAAATAGCACTGTGGCTTGAGACAGGGTTTGTGGAGCAGGTTCATGGAGTGTGGTGACACACAGGCACACACTGGTGCCAGAGGACCTGTCCAAACACGAGGAGCTGGCAGTGTCATCAGCCTCCAGACAGAAGCTGCTATGCTCAGGAGCTGGAGGGGAAACCCCACTGGCTCTGCAGTGTCATCTCAAAACTCAAAGGAACAGAAAAGGAGCTGTGCACAGTCTTGCCCCAAGCATGATGAGTGCTGCTTGAGCACTGGTTAGTTCACAGGAGAGCAAGACAAAAGGATGGGTTGTCATTTCCATCCTAGTTAGCTAAACAAGCTGTTTTTTCATCTCAGAGTGCTCTTGGAGCATCTCTGCCCCTCTTCATCCCATACATTATCCATTCAAAAACCTGCACAAGCAAAGATGTTCCTTCTCCCATCTCCCCTCCTCTCAGTCTTGCTTTTTTGCTCTTTTTTCACCCTTCGGCACATCCGCAGATTAGGTCTCCAAGATAGCCATCTCTTGGAGATGGTAATATACAAAGATGTTATTAAATAGAAGCCATTTGCTGAGGCATAGATGGAGCTGAACATCCCAAATTCCCAGAATGTAAGAAATTTCTATCAATTTTAAATTAACCCCTTAAAAATAAACACAATGCATGCACATTTGACGATCATATAAGAATGCAGAAATACTGTGTCTACAGCTACTTCAGTGCTGAGACTAGAATAGAGAGGTGCTTTAAAAACACCAAAAATGCCCTTCAGGGTGAGACCAGCAATGCCTCTAGCTCAACATTCTGTGTTCAGAGGCACTGAAAGGTAGTGCTAGTCAGGACAAGCCCGGGAACCTCACTGCTTTCTGGCCACTTCTCTCTGTCCGTGTGAGACTGCAAGCTGTGGGTGAGCAGAGCTGAAAAGCAGCGAGATTTACAAAATGTTGCTAACGGTGCTTTTGTTACTCCTGCTGTACCACTAAAATCCTATAAAGTGTAAAGCGAAGCACAACAGAGAGCCATGTGTGAACTGTTGCACTTAGCTGAAAAGTCAGCAACTTGGGAGCTTGAGAACACAATAATAAAATCAAGACCCACGCCAGCTCACGCACACAGAATGCCCAAAGCCTGCGAGCGAGTGAGGAGCCAAGCATCATCGTGCCCCTGGGCACAACTGTGGCAGATTTGCCAGCACACACTGGATGAGGGGACAAGAAGAGATGGGTTGCTCAGCACATTTCTCTTTCATGTTTTTGAATTGCTGCCTTGTAAAAGTCAATTTGCTAAAAAACATGACAAGATAATGGTAGGTCCTGCTGAATCGGCACAGCTATGCTGTGCCAAACTGATTCCTGCAGTAAATCATGTGCACTCTCCAAACACAAAGGCAGGGCTGTACAGCTCTGCAAACTCGTTATTTACTTTTGCCAAAAATGACAAATTGTCTGTCAGACTTGTTTTCTCTTTATTATCTCTGCATTGAACTATCTCCACTTTAGAACCCTGAATCAATACAGAAGGAATAAACAAGCATGGTGAATTTGGTCTCCCAGCAATCTGTACAAAAACTGAGCCAGGATATGCTCAAGAGATTACAGCCCATCTCCTACCATACAACTGCACATGACCAGCTGCTTACCTGACACAGTAACTTTCTGATACATCAATTCATCATCAATATCCTGAGACTGAATTAATGCTGTCTTAAAAAAAAGGAAACTATAAAACAATATTGTGAAGGGAAAAATAACATCATTATGGGAATACCCATACCCAGCACAGTAATACCACATCTCATCCTATTCAGTGTGAGACACCATGACTAAGGCATAGAGCCACATGCTACAGAAGTCAGGATGGTGGCACAGAAAACCAAGAGCATTAGTCAGTCTTGATGAATCATCTTCAATCCTGACCAATTAAATCTTTTGATTTGGCTTTCCTTCCTTAATGGGAGGCAGCTACACCAATTAACATCAGTTGCTTGCTCTATGTCAACTTTGCTCCCTGTGTCCTGCAACTCCGCATCTCATAACAGGTGAGCTTTGAGCAACTCACAGCTCAACCCACCCCAGATCAACACCACCTCAGTGGATGTCACCCACCCACCTCCCCAGTGATTCAGCCAGGTAATAAACTTTGCAAAAGAAGGAGTGATCATTGTACTTCACAAGCACAGGAAGCACACAAATATTGCTGTCCCCTCTCACCAGAGGAAACACCACATGACAGCTGTTCTGAGAATTCCATCAGCCTTCCAGACCAGCACAAAACCTGAGTCAGCCCTCAGGCAAGCTGCTGAAGTTGATGCTCAGCTTTCAAGCACATGCTCAAGTGGGACCATTGGCTAAGCTGGGACAATTTTCAAGTGTGGGATGCAGAATCCCACTCAACGGTTGCTTCAATGACAGACTACAAAAGTATTCTTGATATATAATAATGCAGTAATTTATGGGGGTGCATTCTCCCTTAACCATAATCTCAGAGTCATCTGTTCTTTGCAAGCAATTGTTTCTTAAGAAGTGTTGCTGTGCCCATCATCTGAAACACAGAACAGCTGCCAGCCACAATAGCAAATGGTTTGCACTGATTGAATGTATTTCTGAAACCCCACCAATTCTTCCTCATAAAAAAAAAAAAGCCAAAAAAAGCACAAATAACAACAAGAAAAGCCAAGAGAATTTGATAGTCTTTATTCTGTTCATTGTTGAGAAGTAATGATCTTTGTTTTCTCTTTCAGACCATCCTGTTATTCACACAGTGAATTACAGACTTAACCAATTCTATAAATGGCAGTTCCCCGAACTCATGGTTTAAGTTTAGGTCAAAAGAAGATCATTCACATGTGAAGTATGACTCTCCTCTGGCAAAGTAAAGCCATTCTGGTTCCTAACAATGCTATATTTAACTTATTTTCAACTGTCCTGATTTTCTGCCTCTTTTCCTCAAAATAAAAACTGGTAGACATCAGAAGAAAAAGATTCTGCAATCCTCAGTTAGAAAGGTCACCTAGAGGCAAGCTCAGAGCCAGGGGTCAGCCAATGACAGCATGGACAGATTAAGACCTTCCAAATCCTAAATTTCATTTTGTCATGTACCACTGATTTACCCAAAGTTACATGAACATCTCAATGCCTCAGTGCAGGGTTATAACACTTGTTTACCTAATACATGGGTTATCATAAAGATGCAGTTTAGAATAACCAGATTGTTACCATTTGCAGATGATTAATGCTCCTCTGATGCCTTGTAGAGTTGTAACCACTACCTTCACACTTGAGATCATCAAGGAAACAAATTATGCCCTGTAAAACCTATTTAAAGCAAAGCAAACACATATTAGGCAATATAGGTTTAAGCTTGTAAATTTAAGGTAGTACAAGGCAAATTGGGCTAGTCCTCTACAAAAACACAGCACCTACCCAACAGAGGCTGCTTCATTAAGTGGGGTATGTAGCTTTCAAGGCACAGTTCACTTAGCCAGAGTTTTAGATGAACAATACCTGCTCGCACCTGCTAGTCAGGAGCTGAAATAACTGATAAGAAACTCCATCCACAGCCACTTGCAGGTGAATGATTGCTCCTGTCCTTAATGTGTCCACAACAACACAGACACCACACCAGCCACCGGGCTCCCAAGGTGACCAGGAGCATACAGCTATTTAAATATATGCAGGACCCTGGGAATCTGCCCAGTTTTAAAGCTGCAACAGTGCAGTCAAATTACAGGACACCCAAAAATCATACTGCAGAGTGACTAGCTGCTCCCCACTCAATTTGGTTATCATTGATGCTAACGAGACCTTCCTCCCACATGCCAGGCTGTCAGAATCAATGGGTGAGTTTCTGTGGAACTTCAAATCCTGCAAGGGCTTTCGAGGCACGGGACTGGTGGAGGATTAGATCAATTTATTTTTTTTAATGGTTCCGTGTTTTCAACCTGTTTGCATTCTACCTAATAGAACTGGATAGGCAGTGAAAGGTGCCCAGGACCAATCAAACCTCAAAATGCTTTCTTCCCAATTAAAAACTTCGGAAGCAAATTAGCCTCACCTGTGTGGCTGGAGTATAAAAAGTCTCAATGCACAATCACATCTGATTTCCTGCAAAGCTCTACTCTGAAAAGCAGATGTTACAGGAGAAGAGTGCCTGGGTTGAAAAAAAAGCCCTGCTCACCTTCAGTGCAGCTCCTGAAATGGGAGCAAAACAGAGAGCATGGCCATAAGGCTGTACTATCCTGATACAGGAGAAAGCTTCTAGCTTATAAGTCAGCATCTCTTTTTAAATGAAAGACAAAAGCAGTAGGAGAATGCCTCTGAAAAGTTATTCCTTTCCTCCTCTTCCCTTTCCCCCAGCTTTCTAGAGAAAGTCCTTTTCAGACAAACTGCATACAGTATGTGCAATCCTCCTGCTTGTAAAATTCAGTCTGCTAATAAAACCAAATACAAGGCAAAAAACAGAAGCATATTTTTGATGGGTTTGCTTTTGTGTCATGGCCCCCAGCTTCCATTCTCAGGGATTTACCAAAATATTTGTTTATTTACACAAAGCTGGAATTCTGGACTCCCAGATTCTCTTCACATTGACCTCTGGCCATGCTTGGAGGTTACGGTAGTTAAAGATATTTCCAGTGACATCAGGAGGGAAGTAATAGTGCTGTAAATAATAAGTAAGAAAAAAGTGTGGTTTTGTCCATCCCTTACTCAAACTCCACAGTGTGAAAGATAATAATGGAAGTTCTCTCTTCACCCCAGCCCTGAGCAAAGTGCCAGTTTCTTTCCCTTCAAGGAACAAAATCTCTCACTCCACGTAGACACAATTTTCTCCTGTCACACCTCTCAGCTGGCTGGGAGAGGGACTGAGTCACAGACCCATCTCCTGTTCTCCCTCCAACACCATACAACAAGTAGAGAGTGAAAATAAGACAAAATTCACTTTACTGGGTTTAAGTACTTTGTGCCTTGAAATAAATCACTTTGATGCTGTGAGATGACCTAAACAAATCTCAGAATTTTAGGAATAAATAAAGGTGGTACTCCTCCTATTAGGTTTACAGATCTCAAGCCTCTGGGACTCATGTTTTAAAGCTTTCCTGTGTAGTTATAAAAGCCAGAGAGGGTAAAGATTTCTGATAGTCACTCAGCTCCAGGAAGTCTGGCCTTAAAAGAAGGTAGGAAAAAAACCCAAATACCAAACAAAAAAAATTCTACATTAAAATTAGCAGAGCTGACAAGAGTAAGGAAGAAAAGCTGCTGACTTTTTTCTTTTGCATTTACCACCCACTGTCCCCCACACAAGAACACATTGGTGACAACACTTCTAGGCCTTACTTTAAAATTCCTTAGTCACTGTAACTGTATACAGAGCAAACAGGATCTCCTTCACCTGCCAGCAAAACACAGCAGCACCTGGACCACAACATGGCAGCCTTACAGGATGTGTAAAGATGAAGAGGAGAGAAATAAACCAGTCTGGAAATTGCATACTGGAGGGTCAGATCAGCACATCCTGGCCCAGTGTGAGCAATGCTACTTCTGATGACACAAACAAGACATATTTGATAACCATCAGGTGTTCCAATTATAGCTTTGTCTCTCTATGTGAAAGCTGACTGTTACTTCTTGCAGGAAGTTTGACAGAGCTCTAGTGTCCCTACAGGGATTCAAGGATGTGACAAAACCCACCACATCCTACCTAATGAGGGTCAGCTCTTCCCTGCTCCACCAGAGGGATTCATACCCAAAAAAATGGCCCTTCTGGAGGTGGAAAACAAAAACAACTTAGATGAGATCCACCAACCCAGGGTAGGAGGTTTCACACCATCAAACTTTCCAGTATTTTCCTGGAGCAAATATCAGCATATTCATGTGCACATTATCAGCATATTCATCTGCACATCAGGCTTATCTCAAGAGGCCATGATAGTTAAGAACATCTTCTCATTCACTAGCTCTTCTTGTAACTCCCTCCATAGCAACTCCTGCAATTACTGTTTCCACATGAATCATTACGTGCTGCCTACACTTCAGCCTCACTCCCCAAAAATATCTGTGTTGACTGCAAAAACACATGCTACCACAGACCTTTCTTACAGATCAAACTGCAAGCAAGCAAGCAAGCTGCAGGACTTTCCTGCATGTTTATTTTGTGAACCTCACATGCAGTAACTTCATCTCCCAGAGAACACATGCACAGCTCAGCCCTGGGGGACAGGGTGAGTGTGATGTTCCCTTCTGTGGGGAGGCCCCTTGCTATGGATGGCTGCAGTGTGGAAGTGCATTGTTGAGGCACAGATCAGCCTGTGAACGTTTCTCCTTGGATGCAGAGCTCCCTTTGAACTCTCTCCTAATTGCAGCGACCTTGTGCACACATGTTCATTGCTGGAGCTGTGGGTGGGAGGCGCATCTGGCACCAGCTCTATGCAAACCTTGCACAGCTTCATTCTCGAGACCACTGAAGTCAACATGGGCCTTTCAACAGGCTTCTCAAGCTTGAGGCCAGACTCACATTCCTTCATTTTAAAGGACATCAGAACCGCACTGAGTGTTTTCAGGCAAGTGTTGAGTCACCACCCTACTGCTGCAAGGCCAGGACAGTGACCTGCTCAGCCAGCTTTTTCCACAAACCCTCAAGGCAGACCTTATTCACTACACTCACTGTGTTCATTTTCTTCTCACCAACACAGAGAAAAATTAGACAAAAACTGGCCATGAAGAGTCTTAGGCTAGAAATATGGAGAAAATTACATTCACCCAAATTCTTCATGAACACAAAAATGTCCCTCTCGTCAGCACACAACTGCCCACCTCAGCTTTACCCTGGCACATCAACAGGCAGGAGCCTCAGCCCATCAAGATTCAACCACTTTCAAAGTCTGCTCTTCAGGAAGTGAAACGTTAGACCCTTCCTTGCTTTGCCCTGGGGTACACTCATAACTCTCCATTTGGCCTCCAGAAAGGAAGCCCTACTGATCCTTACTCATACTCAGTAGCACTTTAGTCACTGAGCTGTCTCACAAAGCCCAGAAGAAATTCCTACATAGTAAATAACATGTGCCATTAATTATGCTTGGCCCACATCAGAGCAGCTGTCAGGGCCCCAAGTGCACCAACAACAACAATGCCCTGTCCAGCAAGACCTGGGACCTGAACCCCCAAAGCCACTGCCCAAGGGACCAGAAGCCCAGGATAAGCTCAGGCTCAGCCATGCTGCAGGTTTGACCACCCTCAGCCCTGTCCTTGCTGGGCCTGACTTGCTGCGTGGATTTAGCTTGGTCCCAGCTCTGCTCTCTGCATTTACACAGTGATCACTGGGCTATCAGTGACATCTGTCACTGTCACCACACTGGTCCCAGTTGGGCACCATGGGGCTTTGCTGAGGTCAGTGAGAGCATTGTCCTACGCATGCTGGAGTCACCCTCAGCTCCTGGCTCATCCTTTCTCTTGGTTCAGCCTTTGCTCTCTGCTCCCTGACAGTGCCATGCACCCCACACCATATCCCTTTGCTGGTCATCCTCTCTGGCTTGACAGACCCTGGAGCATGATTAGGACAAGCATCACATGATAGCCAGGGGCTGGCATTAAAGGGGAATTTTGGAGGAAGGAGAAATATCAGAACACCTTTTCAGAGGGATTCAACACCTTGGTTTTGACCCATGGAAAATCTGAAGAAGTAGCAGCTAACCTGTATCAAAGCAGGTTTGGGAAACTGGGTCACTGGTTTTCCTGGTGATTAATTCCAGGGTGAGATACTGATCTGGTTCAGACAGAGTTCAAAACATCCCTGCTTATACAATCAGATGCATGAACAGGAAAGGCACCTTTGCAAGCAATCATCTCTCTTCAAACAGAAATAATGCATCACAAAAACACTCTATTTCCTGCTCACAAAAAGGGCTGATGGATAAATTCAATTATTCACACTTAACAAGGTTCTCAGCTATCCAGACTTTCCTAGCTAGCCCAAGGTAAAAACAAAATCTTAAAATAAGTTTTTTATTCCCACAGAAACAAAATTTCAAAAGCTTCTGCCATATGCATTAAACGCAATGTGGCAGGGAGCATCCTTACAGTCCCACAGCAAAACGAGAACTGCACCAGAGAGTTTTCCTCACAATATGCAGCAATCCTTGTAAGTAGTCTGGTCTCACCTTACTCTCTGCCTGTTGGGAGCACAGGCTGGAGGCACTGGAAGAAAACTGGAGTCCAGTTTTTGTGCTGTTTTATTTTTGGTCTTGGAGAGTCACTCCTCCTCCTTGCCTATCATCCTCTCAAACAAAACAAATAAACATTTTTCTCTCTTTCCTGTTCATAGGTAGAGACAGAAATCAAGAGAGCTAATTTCCACTGAGAACAGACACCAAGAACCAGCTGCACTGTATGAACTTCAGAAGTTATTGCAGGCTCTGCAGAGTGGCACAATGATATGCAAAACTAATACAGCCAAAAATGAAGTATATGATCAACAGAGAAATTACACAGGCGGGTTTCAAATCTGGGGTTTTTTTCGAAATAGTAACAAATGTAAAAGCATCTTCATAGGTTACATCCTACACTATATGCTACGAGCAAACCAGGATAGAATTTATGGAGACAGATTATTTTGTTTTGGGAGAGATACCACTTTACATACAGCTGTCTAGTTTCTAAATCACCTACCTGCATTGTTTGAATCCACCCACACCCCACCCCTAAACAGTGTTGTCTTTAAATAACCAACCAAAAGCTCTTGCAGTATCACTGCCTATTCTGAATATCTTTTTTTTTTTTTTTTTTTTTTGCAGGGAGGATTGGGGGTTTGGCAGGGAGAGAGTGTGTTTGGGTTTTTTATTCCCCTGAAGTTAAAAAGGGAGCTTTGCCCTTCAGCCTTGGGTGGTTATTCAGGTACAGATGCCTACAAAAGTCACACTCGTATTCTGAGAATATGTGCAAGGACAGTATGAGATAATAAAGAGCAAAAGTGGGCTGCAATGTGTGTCCTGGGACTCCCACAGGTAGTCCAGGTTTCCAGGAGGGAAATCTGGAGGAAGAAGAGAGATCCTGTATGTTCTCTCCCTAAGGACAACTTTAGGGCTCTAACATTGTCTGCGTTGCTCTGTTTCAATACTGCAGGCTTGCTCAAAAAGCTAAATTTCAGCTTCCCCAAAAGACACTCAGTTCTGCAGGTACTTGTACATAACAGTGACCATATTCATAAAATTTTAATATAATAAAGAAAATACATAAAACAATGCTCAGCAATGAGCACAAGCTTTATGGGAACACAGGTCATTTGGAACTGAATCCAGAAGTTTAAATCATTAGGTTTCTGAATGTGGCAAAATTAGCCCAACCCCATCATGAGACCTAACCTTCCCACAAGGGTCACAAAACAGGAAAGGCTGGGACTAAGAACAACAATAACAGCAAGAAAATAAACTTTATCTGAAATTAATCAGTTACTAATGATTTGAGGAAGATTATGTCAACTCCCCATGTAGGGGTTCTTTATCAGAAAGAGCAAAGCACTGCACTGTCAAATAACAGATGTGACTTGCACATTGATCTGCATTTAAGGTACATGTTCTTTAATTACTCATGTTCCTCAGAGGGACACTGGGAAAGGATTCCCAGCATCACAGGAATATCTACTGAGGGCTCAGGTTATAAACAGTCAGGGTATTCCACTTCCCACAGGATCAAGTGCTTTCATGTGACTTTTCCTAATGAAGATGTAAAGGTCCACTCCTCTACAGTCACCTGAAAGGAGGTTTTAGCAAGGTGGGTGTGGGTTTCTGCTCCCAGGTAAGAACAGACAGGATGAAAAAAACCAGCCTCAGCTAGCACCAGGGGAGGTTAAGTTTGGGTATAAGGAAAAATTTCTCCACCAAAAGGGTGTCAAGCACTAGAACAGGCTGCCAGGGAAGTGGTTGAGTCAGCATTCCTGGAGGCATTTTAAAAGCCATGAGGATGTGGCACTTAGGGACATGGTTTAATGGTGGACTTGGCAGTGCTGAGCTAACAGTTGGAGTCACTGATCTTAGAGGCCTTTTCCAGCCTAAAGGATATTATGGTATATTCAGAGTATTTGATTATGTTCAGATATATAGAAACAAGCTGTCTATAATGCAAGAAAAATATAGAATATTCCACAAGATTTCTGTATTGCTTCCTACAGAACTCCAATTTGCTGGCTGGATTTCAAGATCCTAGAATTTGGCTCTTGCTGCTTCTCCTTGCTCAGGTATTACCATTCCTCCTGATGCCAGCCTGACAACATTTCCGGTGTTTTTCATAAGCATTCTCTCAGACCACACTGCTCAGATCCATTTGTGCTGCAAGGCTGCAGGCAGCTCCAGTTCAGAGAGAGCTTGCTGGAGGCATGAGCTGTGCAGCAGAAAGCTGTGCTGATTGCTCCTCTATGGAAAAAAATGAAAACTCCTCATGTCCATGCACATAGATTTGTTGGAAGCAGTTTGCTTCCAAATTTGTGATACAATCAGTCCAGTGTTAATTACACACCAATTATGAATTGATGCCCAGATCCTTCTAAGAGCTGAATTTCTGCAGCAGGAGAGGCCAACAGACCCTCTGTTACTGGGATTTTGATGAGAAGTGGCCTGAAGTTTTACAATAATATGGACACAGGAGGAATGCCTCTCTGTATCATCTGCAGGCATTCTCCTTGCCTGAAATGAGGCATAAAGGTTTTCACCAGACACACGCTCACCAAGAAGTTATAGCAGGTTTTGATCTATCCCCTTCAGCACCCTCAGGCCTCATCCACAACATCTGAGACACTCCAGCTGAAGTCTCAGTGAAACCATTGCCATTGATGACATTTCCTCTGACCAGGGAGGTCAGGGATATATTTTGGCCAAGAACCTTAATGACCCAACAGCACAAAGACAAACCTTTTCCAGCTATTTATCTGCATTCCTTAGGCATGAGGACATGAAGAAGGGGAAGCACTGAACTATGTAAAGCTGTGAAGGAAAGAGAGGCATTCCAACTACAAAGCTGTTCCAGTTAGCATCTCATTTATATTCTGGGATATAAACATAACTCCTCTCCCATATGTGATGAAGATTCCCATACATAATTTTTCAAGACCAATGCTGCATAAATCTACTTATATCCCAGTCGCCCCACAACTTCTGAGAATTTTTAGTGGGTGACATCTTTGACCTCTTTTTAGTATATTACCAATAAATGAATCAAAGCTAACGTGTATTCTCTGCTTCCTGTCCACTTCTCATATCTGCTTTTTTTACATCAAAAAGGGATCTTTGATACTGCTTACAGACACAGTTCATGCATGTAGAAAGACTGAAAAATCTGGCTTCAATCACCAACTGGTGGTTGTATACTACACTGGAATATGAATAAAGGTAATAAAGGACATTCAATGAAAAAAAAAAATCTGAGGAGAACTAAGACTTGTTAACAAACAGCATAACATGAACCATAAAAGTAGGCATAGAGAAAAATTAGAAGATGAAGTAGGAGGGTACTGTGCCACCCAGATTCCTGCCACAGCCAATAGGAGCAAGAGATGTGTTTAAATAGACAAGCCTGTCTCCAAGCTAAAATTCCCAAAAGAAACTAAGAGTTCATTTCTCTCTCTTATTCATGCATACTTTAGAAACCTCTGGAGACTGCTCTGCAAACTGGAACAATAAAACAAAATGTCAAGACAATAAATGGGGCATTGAATCTCTCCCTTCTGCTGGAGGAAGGCCTTTTCTGACTCGAGGGCAGTACCTTCTTTTCACTTCCCAACAGCAAAGCACTGCAGGGTGAGTGTTGTCTTCAGGATGACCTCAACAAAGAGTGAGGCAGCACAGCAGTACTTGTCTGGATCAATTACCTTCAAAAATTTCTGGTTGAAATCCACCTTGCCACAGGTATATCTCACTATTCTTCTATCATCCATTCTATGATGTCATAACAGGTATGTTGTTGGAGACACCAATAAACAGCAGGAATTAATTTTATTTTTATATAACTCTGAGGAAATTAATTCCAGTTCCATTTCCTCCCCCAAACTCCAAGAAGCTCCATGTACACTGCAATATATCAGCAGTGAAACACTGAATGCTTTGTTCTCATTTGCAGCATAAGCACTTAACACTAAAGGTAGACCTAGCTTCCCTTTTCTTTGACCAGGAGAACTTCGCTGTTACTACTTATCTACACATTTCACTTGGCTTGGAATTTTAATTTCTGGAAATAATGGGTTTTATACAAAAGTGGTAAAGCAAGTGCCTTGTTAAACTATGGTGAAGCATCAGAGGCAGCTTTGTGGCCAGAAGACTCAAAGCCCCAGCTCCATCTTTGGCATATTGGGCAATTCAAGTCATGCAAGTAATTTTATTTTCCTCCACTTTGATTTCTTAACCTACAAAATAGAGACACTGGCTAAAATTATTCAAGGACATTACAATATCCAGAGTGACATTCCTTGCTTTTATCTCATGTTTGAATGAAACAAAAAAAATTGATGTTGCACAATGAGCCAGTTGTGCTGATATGTCCATTCTCCCATAGAAAGCAGTTGCAGGGTTTGTTTCCATTTCAGTTAGGTCTTTAGCCCACTCTGGCTCCTCAGGAAGTTCTCCTAGCATCAAATGCATTCCAGAAAGTGTTCAGCACAAGCAAAACAGCATATTTTAATCATGCTTCATTGAATCAAAACCTTTTAATTAGCTCTAGTATTAATGGCTCCTTCTAGCTTTGCAAAGCACTTTGGAGAATTGCACTGAAAGTGCTGTATCAGAGCTAGGTATTATTACCAACACAAATATGAGCTAAAGACTTCAAAATATATATAGGCAACATCTTTATGCCTTCGTTGACTTAAACATTGCTTCAAGTCATAGGCTACTCTTCAAGGAAGAATTTCAAGTCATTAAACAATTAGTAACCTTGCAACACCTTTGAAAAATAAATAGTGAAAATTGGGCACTCACACAAATTGCTTCATCTGGAATACAGCTGTTTCTGGAGCAACACATAATACTCATTTAACAGTGCAAAGCCACAGAAACATAGAGGGCACAAAGGACAAAATGTTGTATCCATTTAGAGCAAGAGGGGAAGTTTGTGGAGGCAGAAGTACAGTAAAGCAAAATAAAATGAAAGTACGTAAATAGCACCCTATTATTAATGCCAAACTGGTCAGAAATAGCTCACATTTCCAAATTTGGTAATCTTCCAAGGAGGAGTCAAAAGCAACAAATCTTTGTAGAGGTTGGTAAGGGTAGAAGGGAGGGTTTCCTGGTTTGATTTAGTAGCTAACTTAATCTGTTCTGTTTGTGATTGTTTAACAGTGTTGGTAGGCTGGTCTTGTGTTATCTTTAGATGACACTTTAATGTTGCAGGGCAATCATTATTACATTTTGGTGAGCTCAGGGTGCCTTGAACAATTGCTTAGGTCCAAGAGATGAAATAACTCCTCAGGCAGACAGGCACAAGTGTTAAGCCCAGCACCTGATCCAGATCTCATTTGAGAACCATGATGTCCAAGAGGACTGTGCCCTCAGCTCCTTGCTAGACCACTGGCACACATCTTCTCTGGTCAGGGGACAGATGCCATGAACTGAATCACAGAACCAAGCAGGCTCTGGGGAGGTCTCCTGCCCACAGACTGAGCCTTTCCCAGTCTGTCTAGCCCAGGAGAAACTGTTTAGTCAGAATGTTTTAGAGGACTTTAGAGACAAATCCAGTCTCATATCACACACTTTGCTTTGCCAAAGCCACAGTCCTATTCAAAGGCAGATTCCACTCTGCTTCCAAGGCTGCTGGAAAATGTCATCCTGCTTCTCAAAGCAAGGGTAACACACTATCATGCTGGGATATTTTCACCCTTTTACATTAGGTGGAGTGGGAAATACCCTGAGAAGCAGGGTACAGGCTACTTTCCTTCACTGGTCTTTCAAACGACATTGCAGAAAAGACTGATATTCAGTCTTAGAGTAAGGAAGGGCACGGCAAATTCCAGCCAGGAGCACAATCCTCACTGTGCAGCAAGCCCCCAGGAGCAGCTTTCTAAACAAATGGAGCAGAAATCCAGTGTATTAAAGACATTGATTTTCTTACAACTACACTCCCAGGAGGCACAAACTGGGCATCACTCAGCCTTACAGAAGGATATAGAATCTGATCTTGTTAAGTATCAGCTAGGGAAAAACAGATACTTGCCCCTGCTTTCAATTCACTTGCTGTTGCACTGAGCACAGTAGAGAAAACAATCAATGGATCAGGTTTCCAAATGGGAAACAAAACCACTGGAAAGGCCTAAGTCCACTTTCACCTTGTTGGGAGTTTTTATCATTGATCCTCTTCTAAGAAACACAGTATCATGCTGTTTGCATGTACTCAAATACTTGAGTTACCTCAGCAAAATGCAAGTGTGTTAATGCAGTTCAAGGTTTAGACTTCCATTGCCCTTACTGTGAACAACATCCTTTGCAAAATACAAAAAACAAACACATTTTCATGATTTCTTTTTCTGGCTTAAAAAAAAAAAAAAAAATAAAAAGAAACCCACATGGGGTTTCAGTCCCAAATATGCAATTGGCATTTGGCCCACTGTAAAGACATGCCCAAACTGCCTGAGGATGGAGCAGCTGTGGGGCCAGGGGTAGGTCACAAACTGCCTAAACCAAGGAGACTCTGCAGGAGGGACTCCCTTAGGACAGAAGAGCTCTGAGGAAAACAAGCAGCCAGTATACTAAATCACCTCCATTCACTCTCGTACAAGTTGAAACCACTTTATGTCCCTTTAATATTCCTTCTTCCTCCATCTGAGCCAGAAACTGCCAGCCAGCCTGGTCTCCTGATGAAACTATCTCCCACCATCAGTTTACAAAGAAGGAAGAGTTTCCAGCAACAAATGTAGTATGATACTGAAAGAAACTTTTGGTAAGTAAACTAAAGCACTGTCATGAAAGATCAGCTAACCCAGCTTGTGATCCAAGCTCTGGAAATGTCTACATGAATGTAGAAAAAGACCAGAAAAAAATACTGGGGGAGGAAAAGAGAGCAGTACACTTCTCCAGCCTGCATCCACTCCACAAGAGAGGGTACAGGAGAAAAACTATGGCTGTGGTACCAAACACCTGTAAAAAGATACTGCAAAACCAAAGCATGTCTAAGGATGCAAACAAATCTCCTGTTACCTGCTTATTCTCCCCCTTTTGTATTTTATGTATGTAACTTACAAATATTTGACCCAAATGCAATCCGTTTACACAAAAGTGAAATTCAAAAAAGTTGCAGCAAGGTTTGCTTCAGGGGACTCAAGTCAATTCAAAGAGGCAGCACATATAAAAAACTAGCACAGTTCCTACAGAATCCACAGGACTGAGAAAGAAATAAGGTTATTTGAAAAGTTTTTTCAAAGAAAGTGATATCCAAAACCCAATTTAACCTGAACCTGAAAACTTTAGAGCTCAATAAATGTGCAAGAGAGACCTATACACCATTTCCCATTAGGTGGCTGCCAAACAGATTTGCTACACATTTAATAAAGCAGTAAAATAAGGTATTTATGTAGCATGTTTAACTGTAAGCATATTGGTAGCATTTTGTTCAAATGAAAGTGTAATCTGATAGATGCTACAGTTCCTGGACAATGGGGAATATGAGGAGAAAAAGAAAAGTCCAAAATCCTGCTGCATCACAGAAAAATAGCATCTTGCACAGGGCTGCTTTAACAGGCCTATAAAACCTGGATGCTTTGAGCCTCTCACAAGAGTGCCTGGCTGGCAGATGGTGAGTCCTCTCGAGCCTCAGAGGGTCCAGCTACTCGGAGGGAGAAGTCTTGAACACCCTTTGCTGGGTCACACATCATTGCTATTCCTTCCTTCAGGGCTTCACCCCATACTTGGCAAGGGAGCAGGGCTGCAGCTCCTTCCAACATCAACACCTTCTCTTTGCTCACCAGAGGTGTCAGCGCAGAACAAACACAAGTTTCAGCCTTCCCAGGTTCAGAGCTCCCCGAGCCACGTTCTCTGCTGAGGCTCACTGAAACTCTGCAGGAAAACTGCCACCACCCTTCAGAGGGAAATTTCAGCCCATCACAACCTTTCCTGGTTCCAAAAGAAATGCAGCAAACTGCAAAGGTACGTGTCATAAAAACCAGCCAAATATAAACATCTGGTTGCTTTTGCTTCTTTAACGTGCAGATCTCAGGGACATGTGGGGAGATATCAGTTATTATTCAATTGTGCCTTACTATTGAACACACAGGGAAACTGAGGTTCCAGGTAATGGAATTACTTAGAAGACTTCTGAATGAGTGAGCAAAAAAGCAGCAACTGGACAAGAGATTTGCTAGGTAGTAACTCTTTACCCAGATTTCTTTCTTTCTTTCTTTCTACAGATATTGTGCTTAGTTGTTATGAAAAATAAATTATTCTCTTTTGGAAAAAGATCAACATGTTCTTCCTCATGGGTGATTATTCCCAGAGTGGGTAAAAATCAAAGGAAGAAAAGTACAGAAACACCAACATTACAGAGCAAACCTGTGTTCTTCCAAGTGTGGGAACAGAAGAAAAGCAGGTATTTTTGGGCCAAATTGTTTTAAGAAAGAGGTATTTTTCTGTTTCAACAGAGATATATGCAGACACATAGAAATATTTTTAATACAAAGAAAACACTGAAACAATAGTTACTGCCTTTTGCTTGCACATTCCTAATGTGAAGGTCCCCCAAGTTCCCTCTAAGAGGAGCATGTGGATGTTTTATTGTTAAACAATTAGGCCAAAGCCACACTGAGGATTTTTGTACTTGGTTCAAACTGACTTTAATAGAAAATGAGCCTCTAATTATCATAAGTGACTTAGAAAATCTCAGCAGGGTTGTGTAAAAAGCCAGAGCATTTTTTGTTCTATCTGAATCTAACCTAGTCAAGGCTTTATAGAGAGCTGAGGACTTACTAACAAAGATCAGAAACTATGAAGGTAGAAGGCATCTTTTGTCCCCCATTCCCTGGTCAAAATGAAGTTTAGCAATAAATGAAACATCTGCTGGGATAATTTGTGTGTCAAAGCAAATCTCTATTTCCATCCCGTAAAAAGGGCTAATTTAATCCACATACAGAAGGCACTGTTTGAAAGATTTGTGAAAATAATTGGGTAAATTAACATATTTTGAATAGCCATGATAAATATACTCTACATAAGATATAAACCTGAGCTGAACACTGATGTACCAGAAAGTATCTTTGCCTCATGGCACAGGTTTATAATGAGGGGGAGGATGGGGATAACAGACACAAAATAACTGCCTCCTTGTAACCAGAAATAATGGTTATGACTAAGACTCAAAAATCAGACATAAGTAGAGAAAGAACTCATCCTTTTCAAGAAAAAAAGAAATGTATTAACCTCATATCTCTATATATGACCCATTATAAATATTTGAGATTACACGGACAGGAAATGGTATTAAAAGCCTAAATTTTCCTGATAGCCTTACCACCTGATCATACACCTCTTGAAGAAAAGTAACTCCGCCTAGAGTCACATTTTATGCTGTGGGGGCAGGTGGAAACCATTTGAAGCACTGGAGGGCAGCATCAATATTGTAATCTCAAAAGCACCGCTCTGGGTACTTGTACTTCAATACAAAAGAAAATGTTTTGCCTCACAATATAGTTCTGATTTTCCTAAGACTTACACTGAAAATGGAAAAAAAAAGGGTTTGTCTTCTCCCAGAATTATCTTCCCAATCTTTCTCATCTGCACTAATGTTTCCCAAAGTCAGATGCAGCCTTTTATTCATTTGTTCAGAGCTTTTAAAATTCCAAATGAAAGATGCTACTCTGTTGCTATAGCTCATCATCTTTCTGCTACTATCTGAATTCAGCTGCTGCTTTTTATTCTCATTTGCCCTACTCCTAAAAAACCACCAATCTTAGTTTGATTCAGAGGCCCTCATCATTCAGGTTTTTTAAATCCACATTTTAAAGCCTAGAGATGAAATCAACCTTCTTCCATTAGACCCAATATAGGAATACTCCGCTCAGTTTGTAGAAGTTATGGAGGTAAGTCTTCATTGTGTATTGAAAACAAAAACATAGATAAATAGACAGATAGATAAAATCTCATTTTTGTCAATGACTCCTGGATCAAAACATCTCTCATTGACTAGCCAATATTTAGGGTTATCCTAAGTCTCCACAAAAAAAAGGTTAACATGTACTTGCCCTTAACTCTTTGCCTAACTAGGAGGTGAAAGTTAATTTTTAAAAAAAAAGTAGAATCAGAAACAATTTGAAAAGTTGCAGCCAGAACTACAGTGCCAGGTGAGGAAGAAGTGAGCAGACGCTGCTGGGATAATTCATGTGGACCAAAGCAGCTGCTCTGTGTGGTCTCCACCCCAGCTGACCTTCCCACTACATGTTTGTCTGGGCTGGACAGGCAGATGTGCTTGCCAGCCTGCCCTGCTGCAAAGCACATGGGAAAGGGAAAAGGAAGTTTCTAGTCCAAGACAAAGCACTTGGCTATGCAGGGCTGGATTCCTGCTGTTTTATCCATTATCCATAGGCTCATGAATACACATTACATATTTGAATTTATCACATGAATATGCCACTTATCTTAATTATCCTGCCGCCAGAGCACACCTCCAAGCCCAGTGGCTCAGCTGCACTTCTGCGGAGCAAAACATTCTACTGTCTCTCCAGATTTAAGAGTAGGCCAGATTCTTTCCTCTATCACATCAGCCTACCCACAGCCTAGTTCTGGGAACACCAGTATGCCAAAAATCAGTCAGATTGATCTCATGCTCTCTGTACATAATAATGCTCTCTACTACAAAAAATGATAATGGACTGAATGTGAACCATTAACCTTCAAAAGAGAAGTTGGCTTCACTCAGAGCAGCAAGAAACTTCTCCCATCTTTTTCACAGACTGTGCTTTTAAGCTAGGTATTATCTCCTGTCATTTTTCAGTTGCCAGAAATATCACAATATACAATGATCTACACAACTGAAAAGATAAGATACACAGGTCCCCTCAGCCAGATACCCCAGAGTGTTCCCCCCCTCCAGATGCAATCTCTTGGAGGTGAATAGGCAGATAGTGTATTTGTCTCAACTTTATCTTCCACTGTTATTCTCTCTGGAGCATGTGCCCGTCACTGGAAACTCCGCGGTTCTCCCACTGCTTGGTTTGGGAGACAGAGCCTTAGCTGAACTTTCACCAACTTCTCTGCTGGTTTCTCCAGCTCACAGAAAACTCACAAGGAGAAAGCTCAATGGCAAACAATGCCAGAATTAAAGCTGAAATCACAATTAAATCTTATGTGATACTCTTTAACAGCACAAAGCAGTGTGATACCTCTCTTGGCATTCCACTAAATACAAATGTCAATATCAGAACAGACAAACAAAGGAATATGTCACCAGCAGCTCAAGTAGCTGCTATCATGGGTAGTCTGTGACAGACAAGAAGCCTCAATGCTCACAAGTGGATGAAGAATTTGTCACCATTTATCCCCTTTCTAGGGCTTAACAAATCCCAAGCCACAGTGGAAGTGGCATCAACAAAATGTAGGTCGCACATCCATCTACAGCTTGGAAGCAGCAGCACAAGCAGAGATTATGGCACACACTGAGTTCATTACAGCCCAGCTGCTGGGCTTGGAGTGCTTTCAGAGGGAAGATAAAGGCTAAAAGGAGAAAGAAGAAAAGCAGAACACTGAAGAAATATTTCCCTGGAAGCTAACAGACAACCTTCCCCAAAGCACAAGGATTTAGATGAAGCCTTACTTACAGGTAAAAAGGCAAGAGTCTGTGAGCCCTTGTCTCTCCTGAATTTACTTTTTTCTAGAGAGTTACCTGTGTTACCCAAGGTATGCAGCCACAGGAAAAGCAGACCAGGCAAAAGATTATCCCCAGCTCACCTTTGCACTAGATGAGAAGGTAGCTCTGCCACCTGGCAACATCCCCCTTTGCTTCCCAGGCCCGAGGACACCTCTGGAGAGGAAAAAGCAGCTCCTCTGCCAGCTGCTCTGCAACTACAGCAGCAAGAGGAGTGCTGCTTCAGAGGCTAATAAACACCGGGCCAATCAGCAGCCAACACCTCTGCACCAATCCGTAGCACTGGGAAGGGAAGAGCTGGAGCACAGCACCTGTGAAAGCAGGGAGGGAGGCTTGCAAGATGTCCTGAGGCTGAGTAATGACAAAACCAGGCCGTCAGGATTGTGCCACTAAAACTTGCAAGTACCCCTGAGTGTCCCAAGGGCTTTCAAACAAGACAGGTGACAACAAGGAGACAGCATGAGCTCCCTGTGCTTGTCCTTGTTTTTCCCTTTAGTACAATTAAATGATTCCAGATATTTACTCATTTCCACAGGAGAAATGGTGATGGATACATCCATAAAACAACAACAGAAATATGCACACTAACCTAAAGCTGGGTGAACTGTATTGATGAGAACTGAATGCTGTGTTAAGCAAGTAATCTTTACAAACAGCCTTCAGGGAGGTGCAGATGATTTTATGCCTCTTCCTTATGATCCCTTTTTTTTTCCTTTCCTACCCTGATCTCAACTTTCTTTCAAGTCAGTAATTTCTTGTACAGTTTGAGTGGCACAGGTGATGTTCCGCTCAAAGATTAAGTTAACAATATAGCAGCAATATAGCAGGCAGTAAAAACACAAGCTGTGATATGGAACTGCAGCCTGATTTGCAACTTCACAGTGGAAATAATCAGAGCTTGCCGATTATTTGGTAAGGTTTTGCACTTTCCTCATTTGCCATATCTTCAAAACAATATTCCTGGCTCATAAAGCTCATTTGAACAACACTGGATAACAGGATTTTGTAAGCCTGGAGCCAGGATTAAGATATGAGGCAAACTGGAAACTTCAACCATTACAATCCTAGTAGCCCAAATGAGAAGCACTTTCACACACAGTGAGTCAATCAATATGTCCCATTTCTTTGTGCCCACATAGAAAGAAACATGACTTTAGGCCCTTTCCTGTGACTTCAAGTGATAGGGGTTTTCATCAGGACAAAGGATCAAAATCATTAGAACTCCTTATTAATTTCACCCCATATTGCAAAAACTATTTGTACTCCCTCAAGTTGAAAGGAAAAATGTCAAGAGACAGATTCATCTCCTAACTTGAAGGACTTCCCAGAACAATGAGCAGAGTCAGTGTCTGAAACATCTGCTCCTCGCTGAAGAAGGGTTGCAAGATCTTCCAGGCCAGCCCTCCCAAAATTTTTGGTCTCTGCCCTAGTACTTGGAGTAGCAGGCTGAGCAGAGTGCTCTGCACAGTGCTAGTCAGTTAGCATCTGTCCCCTGTGATTGTGACTGGGTGTCCCATGAAGACTACTAATCTTTTTCCTAAGGGGAAAAATGCAAACCAGTAATTCAGTGTGACAACCTCGTCAAAATGATAAAATGAATTATGGTTTTAAAACTTTATGCAGTGACTTTTTAATAACGTGGGAGTTAGAGAATAATGTTAAAAGTTTCAACTCAAAGACCTGGTTTCCTGTGCTGGCACCAGTCCTAATACTAAATGTTAACACACTAAACATTCTTACATCTTCATTTTAAAGAGCAATTAGGAGACAGATACACTCACACTGGAATAACATCCCGTTCCTGAGTGTGTGAACACACACAGGGTGCACTTCTGACAGAAACCCACTGTGCTTTCCCTGAGTCCTTCAGGACTTCTCCACTTGCACAAGTTCACTGAATTCCCAACTGCACTGCAGCAGCTGACAGCTCTGCAGCCTACAGACACAGCTCCACCAAACATGTCTTCAAAGAAGGGGTGAAGGTGGCATTGAAAGTGAACACCTACTCCTCTCCTGTGCTCACCAACCTACCAAGCACATCCCCAAGGTCAGAAGCTCACAGCAGAATGTAGCAAAAGCACCGGCTGTAGGAATTAGACCATTCATTTCCCCAAACAGCTTTAACTATCTGAGAATACACTCCAAGTTACATTACTCTAAACTTGTTCACTGTGGATTAAGCTAAGGCAGGCCAGACTTGGCTGGCTGAGAACACAAAGCTCCAGACCTCAGCTGATGAGTAAGAACTCTTACTGTAACTCACTGCAGTCACCTCTAGCCCAGAATAGTCTCCAGTTCTCTGCAACTAAACCATCCTAACTGCAAACTCTGATTATCAGCAACAGCTCCAAACAGGAACACACAATCCCCACACAAGAGGGTGGGTGGGCCATGAAGTGTTAATGTAGTAGTTGATCCCTATCCCTACAGCTTGTAGTAGTGTTGACTTCAGACAGTTCAACTGCTAATGGAGAACACATCTTTTAGGCTCAGTCCTCAGCAAATAAAAAGTTTCTAGTAAAATCTGACAGCTGCTCAAAGCCTACAAGAATTAAAAGAGGATTTAAATCTGAAACTCCATAAGCAAACATCCCCATTGCTCAAATCAGTCTTAAAATCTCCTGCACAATGAAACAAGGACCAGGAAAAAGGTAGCTACAGAGAGAGGGGAATCTCCACCATGGCCCCTCTCTACCAGGGCAGAGCTCTAGAGCAGCATAGGAGACCAGGATTTATGGAATCTGCACAGGATTTATGGAATCTGCACAGGACCTCATAAGTGGGCAGGACTTCTCCTCCATGACACTTAACCTGACACAGCTCACCACCATGAGGCATTTCTACATGAAAAAAACCAACAAACAGGAAAAGATTTTGCAGTTGAATAAGGGATAAAAATTATGAGTACTAACTCTCAGATGACGGATGTACACCCAAAAAACATCCAAAATTCTTCCCAAAAGGGGGAATTTCAGGTCTTGTAGGGTGTGACTCTCCAAGGCTTGGCAAAGTCACTTATAACCTCACCAAAGTTCAATTTGACTAAGAATGTTTACAAGCACAAAATCTAGGCCAAATTGAGAATGTAAATATTTGGATTCAGTTCCCCAAACTTGTCTCTGTCTGCACTGCCAACTAAATCCCAACTGCAGACCAAAAAATCTGAAAAGCAACAGTTGCACACACTTTACAGCACACAGACAAAACTAACACACATGGCACTCAGCAACAGGAAAAAAAAAAAAGAAAAAGAAGGAAAACCCCCCAATTTGTAATCTAAACTAAACTTATTCTAAACAAGACATCAATGAAGTTTGGACCAAAAATCAACTCTGCTATCATTTAATACATTTTGAAAGTCTGATCAGTCCAGATGTTGGTCCTCTGCCCTGCAGGAGCCTGGGTAACATTAAACATAGCTAGATTACTCAAGTGCTCATAGACAACATGATGTTTGTAGCACACAGTGGTAACTTTGACCTAAACCACATTCCCTTAAGCCATCCAAAGCAAGGACTTCCATTTCTCAGGCAGACAAACTGAGGAAAGGCTTCTCTGGAATCACAGTAATTTATTTGGCAACCTCAGTCCCATATTCAGAAGTGATTTAGGAGCCCAGATCACCTGGAGTTCTCAACACACATGATCGTTCCTTCCCTAGTTTTACCCCTGTTCTTTTAGGTATAGATAAGAATGGCAACCATGGATTCATGCAAGGGACTTTTACCCTCCCACAGATCCCAAGGGATACACCATATTCCCAGCTGCCAGTTTCCAGCCCCTTCTTAAAAGTGTCACATGCCTTTCAGTCCTACATCTCCATTGTAGGAGGAAATCAGAGAGGTGAGGGTGTCATTAAGACCAACATTTTTGTTGTTGTTGTTGTATGATAAGGATTTGGGCATCCTTACTTCCACTACAGTAGACTAACAAAAAATCCATCCTTCAGTTAAGCAGGAAAAGCGTGAATCTGGTTCTTTTGCTTCACTCATCTGTGGGAAACTTGGGTTTACTTTCCAGTTAAAAGCAGGCTCTTCAGTGTACTTCACAGTGACCTCTTCACAAGGGGCTTGTGTCATTTCTTTAAATGCCCCTACACTAAAAATAGTCCAGCTTCCTAAACATGAGTGTTCAGCAGTTCCAGGCATTCTGAGATCCTGCATACCACTTTAATTTTTTTTTTTAAACTGGCAACATTTATTTAACCAGCAATTAAAAAAAGGAGGCCCAGCCGCCCCAGTGATTCTTCCCAGAGGGTCTTAGATGTTTATGAAACACAATGAAAACAATAAAGTGGACAAAATCATGCTATTCCATCAAGTCCTTGGCAAGACTTCCCAACCAAGAATAAATTGGCATGGTATGTTACAGTCAACAGATTACACAATGGTTTACAGGGTCACCAATAATAAGGGGTCACACACTCCTTAAAGAGATACACTGTACATGGAGGCACTTGCTTAAAGGGAAAGAGCAATTCTTGATCCTGAGCTTCTTGGAGCACATCCTGGCAGCCACAGCACAAACCTGCTGCAGGGGTAGGAGAGGACAGGAGGCACCTCTCCCCCTGAGCCAGGAAGGGCAGTGATCATGCCACACAAGCTGGCTGGGGGAGTTTAGCACCCTGAAGGGAGCAGCAGAAAGCCAGGCCAGGCAGGGCTCTCTTATTTCTGCACACAAGAGGAGAGCACATGCTACATCCTTCTAGGAGCAGGACACTCTCCATGCCCCAGGGAAGCCCATCCCCATCAACCTTTACCAAAAGCCCGTTTCCTCACTCCATACTCTTGAGGAAACTGGTTCCACCCCAGAAGCAAGATTTCAGTTCTATGTCAGTCTTGTCATCCTTAACAGCAACTGTAGCTAATTTTAAAAGGTGCTTGACTGTACTCCTGGGTAACTTGATAAAGACATCATCATTGCTATAAGTGTGTTGCAGTTTTACTTTACATATCTAATCTTAAAGAAAGAGGAATTTTCCTCTTTCTGAATGGTCAAACCCATAAATCTTACTCTGACATGTCAACTTGGGATAGATTTCCACTATGTCACCTGCATAACCTGATCACTACAATGAAAGTTAAAATTTTGGTGCTTCTAAAACATAAATTATTTCCTCAAACGTCATCTTAAGTGCATGATACTCCTACCTTTGCCCTGTTTACTTACCCTTCCACTATATGGAAATTTTTTATCCACAAACTATAATCATGTATAAACAAAACATTCTTAAGTCTTACAGGCAAATCAGCCTCACTTCAATATATCCTGTCATCAAAAACCAGACTACAACTAGCAGTTTCATCCTTCATCTTCCATGGGTTTTGATCGCTTCAATTTTATTGGATTATTTAATATATGCCTGAAGTTAAGTATGACGAGCCAGCATAAAAACGAAAGAAAACCTATTCCCCAAGTCAGCACAGGGTGTAGAAAACACTACTACTGACATACTCCATGCAGTAATACCATGCACTCGGCTTCATTCAGCTTGACTACTGAATTCGAAGTACATTTGAGTGATAAAACTGGAGTAAACACAAGAAGGCTCTCTCATATGTAACCGCTACTCTTTGATTGCGGTGACCTTAGTAACGCAAACTTTTGGTTCCAAGCCAAGAGCAGGACATCTGATTTTCCCACCAAGTGAACTGCGGCACAACTCCCTTAGCTCTTCAGCCAAATCTGTCCTGGGATCCTAAAGTCTTCCGCCGGAGTCCAGGTGGCTCCTCTACGCTTTTCAGCACGCATGCAAACACCGCAGCCAGCCGGACCGACGATGCGAGCGGGCTTTGGAAGGGAAGCGCCGCAGCTCCCGTCTGCCCAGCTCAGAGCCCCACGCTGGGCGCGCTGGCTCCCCAGCCGGATCGGAGTTACTCCGCTCCGGCCGAAGTGATCCCGCGGGCTCTGTCCCTCCGCGGTGCCTCTGCCCTCGCCACCCCCGCCAAAAGCAGCGTCCCGCGAGGCACGGCGGTGGCACCAGCGCGGGAGCCCCGAGTCCCCGCTCCGCCCGTGCGCAAGGACCCCCGCCCGTCTGCGCTCCCCCGGGGCAGGGCAGGGCAGGGTCCCGCAGGGATCGCGGGGCCGGCCCGCACCGGCACGGCCTCCGGCGGCTCCGCTGCCGCGGGGGCTCCGCGCTCCGGGGAGCCGCAGCTCCCGGCGAGCTCCCGCCGCCGCCGCGCATCCCCGGCCCGCCCCGCCCGCGGGAAGCTCTCGGCGCGCAGGGACGGCCACCCGGAGCACGAGCAATCGCTTCTCCCCCCGGCCCGCTCCCCTGCCCGGGTCCCCGGAGGCGACCACCGCCCGGCAGCGCGCCTCCCCGGCCCTTACCGAGGTGCGCAGGGATGCGCTCCCTTCGCCGGCCGCCTGCAGCCCCCGTCCCGCAGCCCGGGCGGTTGTAGCTTTTTTGGAGAAGCTGGGAAGAGGGAAAGAAAGGGGGGAGGGAGAGGGGTGGGAAGGGACTGAGATCGAGGGAGAGAAAAGTATGCAAAGGCAGGAAGTGGAGACGGCCACGACCAGTGCGGGAGATTAATGGGAACCAGTCACCCGGCAGCCAACAAAGAAACCTGCTCCCGCAGGGCAGGGCAGCCCGGGCGGGCTGCAGCCCCGGGCTGCCGAGCCACCGCTCCCGCCGGCCCTGCGGAGGGGTGGGCACCGCCTCCCCCAGCCCCAAACCCGGCTCCCGGGCAGGGGGAGGGAGGGGAGCAGCCAGGCAGGGCCGGCTGGTCCGCTTGGGAGATGCGATGGGCACAGGAGGAGGAGAGGACCGAGCCCCTCGGACTGACAGCCTTCCTCCTCACTCTAGCCCGGAGGGGCGATACCGCTCGGTTTTTATTTCAAACACCCCGAGCTCTGGGCTCCTCTCGGGGCAGCGCCGCTTGCGGGGCAGAGCGGAAGGAAGGAGGAGTGCGGGAGGCGCGCTTCCTGCGCCAGGCGCGGGGCAGATGGCTCCCAGCGGGGAGCTGCGAGCCGGGGAGCTCCCGGGAGCGCCTTTCCGAGCACTCACAGCACCTGGGCAGGTCGGGGGAGGAGCGGCGTGCCTCTGACCTTCGTGTCGGGTGCCCGGGTTCCGATACAGCCCCCCGGAGCAGCTCCTGGCAGCAATGTGCAATGCTCCGCTCCCGGGGCAGCGCAGCCCGAGGTGTCCCGCTCGCTGGCCAGGGCTCTCAGGGCATCGCGTACCTGGGGGGAAGAAAGTCCCTGCATGGCATTGTCTATGCGGGCCACCTCCCTGGCACACGTGTCCACGGCTTCCGATGGCTTGGCAGATGAGAAGCCCACCCAAAATGTTTGATACAAAATAATGCAGAAGAGGCAGGATGCTAGCTCTTAGCAGGACCATGAGTATTGCAAAATACAGAGACTGCTCCTAGATCTTGAAGTGCTATGTAGGCATTGATAAGACAAATGACTTCACAACAGATTAACCAAATTAGTCTAGGTACAGAAGAAAAATAAAGAGCAGCATGTATTCTACAATTTGAAATACAAATTCCAGCACTACACGTTTCTGGAACTTTTAAGCACTTTCTGACTTTGACTTAAATGGAAGCAAAATAGCATCAGGCAAATGCTTATGAGCTTTCCTACTCAAGGATACTTCCCTAAGCCCAAAACTAAGTGCTCAGGATAAACTATTCCTGGCTTTTGCCACCTCACCAATAAAATGAAATTCATTGTGCTCAGGATAAACTATTCTTGGCTTTTGCCACCTCACCAGCAAAATGAAATACATTGTCTAAAGATATTCTGATCAATCAACCCACGCAACAAGGAATCTGGTGGAAATGCCCAGCATTTCACAAACCTCCATTATATTTCAAAAGAATGAATGTACAGGAAATAAGGGTAACTCTCATCTGGATTCTGATGTGAATGTGTGTTTCAAAGCAAAAGCTATTTCAGCTGTCAGCCTTCTTGGGACAGATGTATTTACTCAGCTGCAAAGGAGTACTGTGTCACCAAACATCAAAAAATAGTGGGAGTTTAAATTTCAACACAACAGGAATAATTTACCTCCTGAACAACAAGCTACTGCTACAAGTACCTGGCTGGAATAAAAACTGAACACAGTTTTCTCTCCATGTTATGAAAACGACATAGGAGGGCCTTTCCAAGTCTATTTCACAAGAACAGCAACATAGCAACCCACTCACCTCTGCAGGAGACCATTGCTAACAAGGCATGATGCAAAGACGTTCCACTTCCAATTAAGCAGGAAGCAGTCTGTTCTGGCTGCTTCTCCACCACATCAAACACACTAACATTGCTTTTATCAAATATTCTTTTTCTCCCCCCCCCTTTATGTTGCATTCAGTGCCCCAGACCTCAAACACTCCAACAGCTTGCCTAAATTTTCTTTGGAGTACAGGAGACCAAACTTAAAATTAAGCTGGATTTGAGCACTGAATGGGGGCTTTCAATGTCTTAATGAGCAAGCAGCCTGTGAAGGGCTTGTTTATTGCGGGGGCTGGCTGCTGCTCTGCTTAAGCAACTGGGAAATGACAATAAAATGTAAACTAGGAGAGGATTCTTTTTCTTGCTTGTCAGAGAGATTACAGCTAGCAAAGCTCTCAACAAGAATGAAGGACTTGAAGGATCGGGGCCTCATGTTAACCTTAGCCATATGGGACTTAAAGATTTACGCTTATTTTGTTTGTGCTTATTTTTCCTTACTACTGTCACCTCGGTGCACACAAGGTTAGCGAAGGCTCCGAGTGGCTCTGCTCCCACGCAGCCACAGCCACTTCCCGAGCATCTCCGGTAACTTCGAGCAATGACGGGAGCCTGGCGCTGCCCTCCTGGGACAGACGCAGCTCCCGGGACAGAACCGGCTTGTTCGGCAATGCTGCTCGCGGGGCCCAGCGCTGCGCGGTTCCCTCACCGCCCCAGCCAGCGAGCTTTGCCTCGGCACCGGGTGCCGAGGCTGTGCGGCCCGGCCGTGACCCGCACGGCGTCCCTCGGCCGGCCATCGCCCCCTACCGGCACCGTGAGCTCGGACCGCGCAACTTTAACCAAAAAGCAGCGGGGAGCGCCGCTTCCCCCAAGAGACCGCGGGGCACGGCGGGGCTCCAGCTTCTGTGGGCTCTTCCCCACTGTCGCACGGCGGCGACATCCGGGGGGCAGCATCCGGGGGCACCTCACTGACCCTTTCCGGGGAAGCCCGCCCGGACGCGCCTCTCCTGCGTTACCGCAGGGCAGGGGCGGGTGTGAGGGACAAACAAAGCGCCCCGAGCCCTCGGCGGGGCCGCATCCCGCCGGGAGCCGCCCCGGTGACCCCCGGGCCGGGCTGAGGGCGGGGCCGGGCTGTGGGCGGGGCCGGGCTGAGGGCGGGGCGGCGCGTGCGTAGTGAGGCAGCGGCGCTAGGCGGGATGGCGGTGGCGCGCGAGGTGCTGGAGAGGGCGCGGCGGCGCGCGGCGGGCGCGGCCCCCGGGCCCGGTCCTGGTCCTGGTCAGTGCCGTGCGCGCACCCGCGGACACGCACACACACATACAGATAGAGACCGGGAGGTGCACGGAGATACAGCTCCGTACGGGCCGCGGACACACCGCCGCGCTGAGCTACCCGCCCCACCCGGTGCCCCCGAGGGCTCTGCGGTTCCGTGCCCGCCGCCCGGTGGCTCTGAGCGACGGGCGGCATGCTGGGTGACCGGGAATGTCTCTCGTTGCAGGACCAGGACCGGGAACGCCTCAATGCAGCGTTCGCTTCCATTGTGAATTTGATGAGAGGAGTCTCAAAGGAATGCGAGGTGAGGGTCAGCCCCGGAACCGCCCAAAGGGGAATGCTCAGGATGTGCCTGCCAGAGGCCTCGCTACTTGTACTGCAAAAACTGGGCTTCAGGTTTGCTCGTTGTATGGCAAGGGTTCAGCAGTGAGCCTGGGGTGCCGGCCGAGATGAGGAAGTGTGGGGCATTGAGCATCATGTGGCAGGGTACATCTCAGCCGTGTTGTCCTGGCCGGCTGAGCTGGTTCCCACCTGGCTGATAAACACCACTATCTGCATTTTCTATGGACAGTACCAGTAGCCCGGTACGGATTTTAGCAGAAGGTTTCTCCGTTTCTTCGTGGAAACATAGCGTGGTTAGAGAGACAGAAATGTCAGGTGGCATCACAAAATACATTGTGTCACAAGGTATGGAATGTTTCCAGTGCTCCAAAGTACCTCCGCTGGGAATGGCCTTGTGCCATAGTAACCTTGTGTTGTTATCAGGGGAACGTGAGGCGCTCCTGCTGGCTGATATCCTGTTCTGGGTGCTGGAAATAAGGGAGAGTTGGAATCTCAAGTGCAGAGATGCTTTGTGTCCTGTGTTTGTTTTGAATTTAGTGTTGCTGTTGTGATTTAACCCCACCAGCCACTAAGTACCATACAGCTTACTCCCTCCCTGCCCTCCTCCCCTGGCAGGATGGGGAGGAGAATCTGGAGAAAATAAAACTTGTGGGTTGAGATAAGAACAGTTTATTAATTGAAACAAAGTAAAATATGATAATACCAATGGTAATAACAATAATAATTGTGATGAAAAGGGGAGAGAGAAATAAAACCCAAGAAGAACAAGTAACGCACAATAGAGTTGATCACCACTCACTGACCAGTGCCCAGGCAGCAGTCAGCCCCTCAGACAACTCTCCCTGCTTATATACATGACATTGTATGGTATGGAATTTCCTTTTGGCTAGCTTGGGTCAGCTGTCACAGCCCTGCTGCCTCCCAGCTTTTTGTGCAGCTCCCCACTGGCAGAGCATGAGAACAGCCCTTGGCTTAGGGTGAGCACTGCTCAGGAATAACCAAAACACCTCTTTGTTATCGGCACTGTACTCTACTAACTCCAAAACACAGCACTCTGCCAACTGCTAGGAGGAAAACTTGCTCTATCCCAGACAAAACCAGGCCAAACTGGATTTGGGATGTTGCTACTGGGTAAGGAGTGTGGGCTCAGCTCTCTGTGTGTGCTGAGCAGAAGTGGAGAGGTTTGGTGTGCAGGTGCACAGCTCCACTGTTCTCTGGCTGGCAGGTGTCACTGCTCTGCTGGGTGACATGGGCAGACTGGAGCCAACCTCTGCCAGCCCCTCCCTGTGAGCACAGCCCTGCAGCCCAGCTCCTGCACTGAACTCTGAGAATTCCATTCAGTTTGTGCCCTTAGGGATCTGTTATCCTAACTCAGCAGGGAGCTCACTGCCTGCAGGGCTAATACATAGCCCAAGTCTGCAATTAAATTAGAGAAAACAGTACTCCAGCACACCAAGTGATTAGCTCTTAAGCAACTCCTTCATAATTTCAAAGCACTACATACACAGTAAGCAGTTAATCCTAGAACAACTGGGGCAGAATAGAGTTTTACACAAGACTAAATAAACTGTAGTGAGGCTCATCCTTACCAGTGACTTGGCACTGCTAGGTTTACAGTTGGACTCTGTGATCCTAAGGGTGTCTTCCAACCTAAATTATTCTTTGGCTCTATCTTGTGCCCTGTTAAGAGTATTAAAATTGGATCAAGCAATGGATGACTTCCACATTTATGCATCAGCCAAGACAGTACTGCTTCAGTCATTTCTGTAGAGAAGAAGAGTCATAAAAGGAGGAAAATGTCAGACCCATAAGTTCATGGGTAAATTTTAAAAAGTGCAAATGAAAATCCACAGCAGAACACAACCATTTAGGCACTTGAATGCAAACAATTAAACTTGTAGTTTAAGATGAGATGTTTGGGGTTGCTAAGGGATCAAAATGTACCCATTTCTCACCAAAAGTTGGATTTCATTTCTTTGCTCTGTGCCATCACGTAAGAAATGCTCTGTGAAGCATTATGCACTAGCTCAGAGCATCTGATATATTTTGTAGCTTCACAAAAACTTGCAATACAAGCAACCAGATCTGTTGATTTGTGCACAAGCTCAAGGAATAAAGGACAGCAGTAGATATGGAAATAAGGATTTCTATTTGCCTTAATTTTGTTACATTTAGTCTTGACAGTCAGGGACAAGAGAAACACCAGTGAAATAAGAAATATTTTAGATCTTTTTGGCCCCTGTGATCAAAAAGGTAACCTTGGTAGGAGTTCTGTGGTGACAACAGATGGCAGCAGAACTGTACTCAAGAGTTTAATTTGCAGTGGGGAAGATGCCAGCACATCTGCAGTACAACCACAAGAAGGCTGCTGTGTGCTTAAATACACTTCTCAAAACTGCTGTGAAAATGGTACCAGCCTTGAAGACACTTCAGCTTCTTTACTGACTCATTTTCCAGTATTGACATATTCTGCTTTTAGAGCACTGCTGCTGCACATGTCCTGCAGAACCCATCTTCACTGACTGGCTTGCAGAGCACCTGGCTTGCATCCATGTCCTCTTAAGGACCCATAAACTATGCCTTCTTCCACCAGGGCTTTTCTTCATCAGGCAGGCAGTTCCAGAGTATTTATTCCTTCTGACATTTTCATGAATTCAGTTCTGAGATGTCAGAGTCCCTGCCCTACATATTGTGTTAGGAACACAAAGTCAGGCCTGTCTGAGAGAGTCCTGCAGCAGAAGGCAGGTGGCCTTTGGAGGTACAGGCATTGTTTTCACCCCCACAGAGAACAAACCAGCCAATTAGTACACAGCATCAGTATTTGTGTAGTTCTACTTTCAACTGTAAATCTGCAGTGGCTGCAAGTATGGTTTGACACCTCCCACATGATATTTTCTGTTTCTCTGTCTGTCCAGAAGTGCTATAGGTCTATGGCAACCAACAAGTGCAAAGAGAATGAAATCAAACACTTCTGCAAATACCATGGCAAGTCAGTAGAAAGAAAGACGGATCCCACAGAAGAAGAGGTAAGTTGGTACTTCTGGTTTTGATGAAAGGTGACATAAAAACACCTGGACTGATCCAAGCCTGTGTTGGGTTGGGGAAAGGCACAGTCACTTCTTGTAGCACCAATCAGTGTCCTATTCATCCTTCTGTGCACCTAAAGCTTCCCCTCTCTTGGCCTGGATTTGCACTGTGTGCTGGATCATTAGAAAATATTTTTTTTTCTTTCCAGGGGACTGAAGGTTCTGTAGAACCCAGTCAAGCTCAAACTTGCCAGCAAAGGGTAAGTGTATAGAATACTTTGGTTTTAAGTGGAGGTATTTGCTAGCATTTCTTTAATAATTTTGAATCCAGCTGGTTACAAATTTTGACAGATCTGGAGACCTTGATGGCACAGCAGATTAACCAGTGGTGCATTCACAATCATAATATATGTATAGGCAGTCAAATGGCCATACAGAGACTTGCACAATTAGTTGGAAACCAGATTGTGGCATTCTTGCACTTGGCCCTCCCACAGGCTCTCTGAAGACTCCTGTTCCTCAAGGAGAATAAAACTGGTTTTATTTTTCAAAGCCTAACACCTCAGAAATCAATTTCAGGAACTCCCAAGTCAGAAAAGATGAGAAACATCGAATCTGTACCACACTATTAATTAGTGAGAGCACCTTTGGTATAGGGAACAGGAATTCCCAGGTTTGTGTTCAGAACTGTCTAGGTTAGTAAATTGCAGTTTTGTAAGATGTCAATTACAGCACAGTGGTTATTTCCACCAATTGAAACATTAGCTGGAATACTTTGAGTATGGCACTTGCTAATTTTTGTCCTGATAGAAACATTTTACAGTTTTGTTTGCACTGCCTTCCGTATATTTAGAAAAATCTTAGTATATTTATATAGCAGCTGAAATGTAATTTTTTTACCCAAACACAATTATTTTTTGGGGGGAAATCTAAGATAACTAACCAATAACTTTTTTTTTTCTTAAAGCCCAGAAGACATTCCAAAGATTTCTACATTGAAGTTTCTCCTGGCATCTATTCTGTCACAGCAATCTCAGAAGACATGGTGGAACAAACCCACGTAGTAGATGTCAATGCAGGACAAAGTGTTGATTTAACTTTTGTCCTGTGATATTTGTTGTTTCCTGGCAATAGCAGGAATAAAACATGAGGCTCTTTCTAATGTGTGTAATGAGCTATAAATATCTTTTTCTTGTTAGCACTTTAACAGTAGCTTCCTCTCTGGGACTCTATTTTTACGGCCTGTATATTTGTTTTCTAGTTAATGCAATTATATGCAGCCCACCTTGTACATTGATTTTTATAAATATTTGTACATTGTGTGCCTTTTAAATCCAATTATGTGACTGTGTAATTCCAGATTCTTCTGCTTCAAACAATTAAAGATACAATCAGTGAAATAAAATATATGATCAAGCATTTGTGATGACAGCTTCTTTTGTATCATCCTCAGAGAGAACCCCCATGTCACAGTGTTGACCAGAGAACATGATCCATGTGGTGTGAATATGGGTGTACCTTGGCTTCTGTAGGCTGGCACTGATTTTGGAGCAGCTGGCTCACAAGCCACTCTCCTGTCTGTACTTTTGCTAGTCTGGTAAAGAAATGAAATGCAAATGAAATTCCCTGCCTAGAACCCCAACTCAGAAATGTGCTGAAATATGTGTCAGGTGCTCAGTCTAGGCACATGATCTATTGATTCAGGTTCTGTCTCTTTGCAGACCATGCTAAACCCCTTTTCTGAGGGCTGTGGGGTACCCTAAGTTATCCAATTTACTGCTGAGCAACTGCACACTGCAGCTTATAGCCAAGTTCATATGCTTTAAACATGAGCAGTCCCACTAACAAAACTCCCTGGATGCTTAACTTTGCCAAAGGACCAGATTCCATGTTTAGAATTAGTGATCTGTCATTTTTCTGCAGCTGATACTATTAAGGTTTCCTTTCATTTTCATCAGAATATAAAAGTCAGTGGCTTGAATGCTAATCATTTTGTTGTTTGTATCTACAGTAGCAGGTCCTTTAGCCTCTGGCTACTTTTGCTTGTGCTTTAAACCCAAAAAAACTATCTTTCAGCTGTCAGGTTGTATTGTTTCTCCATTCCTCCTGGCTTTCTACAAACAGAAACTGCTTTGATGAATTTCTGTGGCTCACTCCAGAGAGCTGTAGACAAATGGGAGGTTTATTGGATTCTTGCTGTGCATCTGTTCAGGCTTTTAGTGCTTCTGCTAGCTCATCTGATCTCTCTAGAATTGTAAAGTCAAGTCCAAATAGTTAAGAATTTACTGTAGCACTTTGGAATAAAGAATGAGGATGCTCAAGTTTAATGTGGGTGAAAGCAGAATTTCTCACTTCTTAAAATTATATAGTCATCCATAAAGATATTCTACTGAGACAGTTACCTAAAGCAGAACTTGATTTGTTTAAAAAATATAACACTGATAGAGTGGAAGCATTTTACCTGAAATTTCAGCCCCTGGACTTGATCAGTTGTACATGTACTGAATTCTGGTTGATCATGTCCCTCTCTGCTTTGCTGCAAGTGAGCTCTGACAGGGTCTGTAACATCAGGTTTGTCAGCTCCAACACAAGTGGCTTCACATTTATCATCTGATGCTGCTTTGTATCTTTGTTCTTCTGATGCTGCAAAGCCTTCCTGTAGGACAGAAAACAAATCCCTCAGAAGTCTGGTCTAAAAAAAGCATCAGTGTCTTTGTTAACTGCTGCTTTGCTGGCTGTACCTGTGCCTCACATAGCTATAATACTGGTCTATTTTCTGTGCTAGTACAAACTTTACTGTTGAAACACACAATTGGACAGCAAGACCAAAGGATTTTCAGAAGCTGCTAGGCTTTGATTAAAAACTTTTCTACTTCAGAAGTCAGGAGGATTTTGTTGACTGCAGTGAGGGGACATCAGCCCCCAGAGAGTACCTCTGGGAATCCTGTCCTCTCACTCCACTTGAGTGCTGCAAGCCACTTCTGATGCAGCCTGCAGCATGTGATAAAACTGCTTCAGCTATCTCAGAGTAGCAATGGATCTTCTGGGTTTAAAGTCACCACGGGGCTATTTTATAGGAATAAAATTCTGTCATCATACCCTGTATTGCCACATTGCATCCACTGCTGTGATTCATGCTGCTGCTTTGGGGCTGGAATGAAACAATTCTGCTTTCTTATTAGTTTTACCAAAAGGCAACTCATGTCACTTCAGAGCACAGCTCTGACACTGCTTACATAGAGCATGCCTGCCTGGAGCTCCACACTGGCCTGAAAATTCCTAGGAAACCAATTACAAAGGTGTGTGGTTATGTAACTGTGATGATTTAACCAATAAAGTAGAATAGAACTAGAAAGTAGGAACCATACAGTTGATAAGTTGGCATCTGCTTAAAATGAATGAGTACAATTGTGAGAATACAAGATGTATTCCTGTATATTCTCTGTTCACCAAGACATGTTATTAATGGATACATCTCTAAACATGCAAGCTTAGAAAATTTGAAGTTTTACTTTGCAGTCAGCTCACCGTAGATACATGAAGGTACAGAGAAGCTAATACTTGATTTCATGAATATAATTTATTAATTCTACCCTGATGCTCTTGTGCAGAGCACTGTTTCTGTTCATCCTGACATCCTCTTTCATCTTCCCTTTCTTCCAGTAAGTTTTTTCTTTCTTATTTCTCTCTTTGCTTTTTTTAGTATTCATGTTCTGATTTTTTTTCAAGTTTTTCTAAAGCATGAGGGAAACCAGGCCTAAAAACCAGGGTAGTGGTGTTGTTCCTAGCTGTGACACAGTTTGCTTACTCTGTATCCCCCAGCTTCACAGCAGGAATCTGCTGTTTAAACTGCTTGCCTCTAGTGAGGGAGAGTAGAAACTCAGCAAAGACTGTTTACCAAAGAATCTGCTTTTATCTCTCAGAGGCAGAAATCGTGACTATCACAGTTTGATAGGCAGAGCTCAGCACCTTTCCATGGATTTAACACAGGACTTCTTTGGGTAGATGTCAATGGGCATTTGGCAGGTTTCTGAATTGAAATCTGCATTATTGAATGCACACATGGCTACTGACATTTGTTTCCATTTTACCACGTAGCTCCAGCCCTTCCTTAAGGCTTGGGGATTTTTGCTTTGGTTTCATTAGTGGAGAACTTTCCTACCTATTACAAAACTGGTGGATGGCCTCAGGAAGCAGTTAGAAACAATGTCTTTTACTTGCCAAGTTCCAAACCATTTATAAGAATATTTTTTCCATCCAAACCAACCTCCTGCTTAAATAACCACAGAGTTAATACAGATTACCTTACCCTCAATGATGGCTTGAAATCTTGGTCTCTTAGGATTGTTTTCAGTGTGAGTTGCCCTCTGGGAGTCTGTTCAGTGGTTTCAAACACTGCACTCTGCTGAGCTGGGGCCACATTGGACATGTCCCCAGTGGAGATGGCTTTGGATTCCAGCTGGCCCTTTGTGCAACTTCCAGGTCCTGGGAAGGAGTAAAATTGTGTCTGAAAGTGAAACCAGAACTGAAATAGAGAAACATTCATTTCAGAAGAGAGAAAAATGCCCTTTAGGTCTGAAAGGAATTCTTTCAGGTTATTCTGAATGGGTGAGCTATGCAGGTTAATGAAGATGTTAGCATCATAAAAGGCATAGGAAAATGACAGGAAACTGAGAGGAATATCTATGCTTCCAAATGAAATTAATTGTTCTGGTAGTTTTCCATGGGATGAGTGGCCAAAAGAAGAGCCAGATGAGTCAGCAGAAACACTGGGCAGGGGGAAGAATTGTATCAGAGTCTGATAAGCAAATTTACAGTATTAGTACCAATAACCAGCAAGCAAAGTGACTGCCCTCCCAGAAGACTTTTGGGTTTGTTCCCTCTGACAGCTGGTTTCCTGTGGGGTTGTTTGAAGGTACCTGAATTACTGGAATGGGACTTGTGGTGGCTTCTTTTCCAGTATTCCCCCTCAGGTCTTGCAGAATTCTTTAGCCTGGGCTTTTCAATACAGCTGGAGCCTGTGATAACAGCACTGTCCCCCCCAGTACCCTTAGTGGGGGATGGCTTCAGGTCCCTCTCTGAACCAGAAGAGGAAGAAGATGTTGCCACAGCTGCAGCCTCTCCTTGTTTTGTGCCTTTCAGCTCTAGAAGGCCTGGAGAGAGCTCACTGCTGGACTCTGCCTCTTCAGCTTTGTCCTGAAAGACCAGAGACCTGGAGGGAAGAGGCCACCAGGCAGCAGCACAGGGATGGCAGCAGCAGATGCACCTTACCCAGGCTGATGGACAGCAGATACCACCAGCACAGTGGTGGTGGGAATGTGGCCAGCAGGGAGAGCAGAGCAAGCAGTGCTTGGCAAGGCTACATATAGCGCAAACAGGAATCAGGGCTGCCTTGGGACTGCAGGGAAAAATACAAGAGTTAGAGTCCTGGCTTGGTCTGGGCTTCACCCTGCTGGTGAAGGGCATGTGCATCATCTCCACAATCCTCTCCCACAGGCTGGGAGGGATCCACAGAGCCACACCACGAGGGAGTTTCACTTGCTTGTCATTCCAGAACTGGACTTAATTTCTTCATCTTCTGAGGCTGTTAAGAGAAACAGCAAGCAGCCTTAAGCAGCTGCCCTGCCTGGGCAGTGCACACAGACAGATCAGGCTTTGCAGCTTTATGCACTTTCTACTCTTGTCAAGAGGCAGGATCAACTCTTGCCCTTCTCTAACACCTCACCACAGTGTCACAGAGGTGAGTGGGCAGCCTGGACACCATCACTAAAACAAGAGGCCTGGCAGCATCTTTCCTCCCAATCTGTCATCAGAGGAACAAGAAAACAGTCCAGTTTTACATGAACTAGAAAACAGAAGATGACAGTAATTTCTGTTGCTGCTGCCAAATTTAGCAGTACTGCTCTGAGAATAGTATTTTGGTAAGTCAATGGAGCTTGACTGTCAGACACAGGAAAAATGAATGAGCTGCTGAAATCTCCTACGTCTGGCTGATAAAATCACCCCCAGATGTACCATTTGGTACAAATGTGAGCATTTAAGCTCAGATGAATGCTTCCTGGAAGTTGTATCTGTCATGAAAAGGCCACAGTCCTGCACATGGCAGCCACAGCCTTGTCCCAGCTACACCCAGGCACACAGATGATGACATTTTTATGGGTCACAACTTCCTTAGGGTCACACTGGTGAGGTTACACACAGATATCCATCAGCTCCTGCAAGCTTAGAGCAACACTGAGCTGCAGTCTGTGCTCTGTTGTTTATCTGGCAGCAGCACCCTGACAGGAGTTTATCCTCACTGGTGTGCCAGAGGAACTAGAGAAGGAAGAGAGCAGCACTTACCTCGTAAGGGATCCCTTGTCTCAATGCCTCTGAGGACAGTTCCTGGGCCATACCTGGCCCTATCTGGCTCCCAGGGTGCCAGCACTCTGTCTCCAGGGAGCAAGGAGTGCTTCATCCCATTCACATATTCCAGGATGTCACCCTGTGCTGTTTTTTGCACACACACTGGATGCCTTCCATGTGACACAAGTGGTTTGGCAAACTCTACCAGGAACATGCCTCTTTCACTCTGTTAGCAGGAACAAAATAACAATTCCACTGAAAAGCACTCCATAATGTGCCAGGTAATGCAACATTTGCTGGGAGACCATCCTGTGCCTATATGACTAGGGCAAAACAAGCCTGAACAGCAGCTAGAGTGTGTGGTGTTAGTTCAGCACTGAGACAGCCCAAAAAAACTCCATGAGGCTCACCTGAAAGCAAGATGAGTGAAGCATATGCTCAGATTCACTGCCACTAGGATCTGTATTTTCTTTCCCAAGAGGAAAAGCTATAGACAAGTGTACTCCACAAACCATGCTGTGTGTGCAACTGAAACCATTCAGACCTGTTCATCACTCATGCCCAAGTCCTTCCTCATTACATACAACACTGGCTCTGCTTCTTGGGGGGTTGTTGAGAATTTTTATTTTCTTTTATATTAAGGCCTGCCAAGAGGCTTTCCATCAACAATGAGATGAGGTACTTCCCTGTTCTTGAGAAAGAACAGGCTGCTTTTTGTGTTAAGTTTGAAGTGCTAACAAACCAATGAATTAAAGCTTTCACTACCCTTTCAGGAAAGACCCTGAGCCTGGTCTGTGGCTGACTCAAGCTGGGCATGTGTACATAAAACACAAACCCTTTTCCTGTGCTGTTGGTGGTTCTGTGTCTACACACAACAGCAGCCCCTACACTGCTGGCAGCAGCACTGGGGCTGCCTCAGTGCCCACCACCAGCACAAGGCTGCTCAAGAACCTGTTGTCCTGGTGATCCGTTCTCTAATCTCATCAAAAACTGAACCAAAAACTGCTACACGGAACTCAGCTGGTGTGTGAGGACTGCTCCCTGTTACACATGCCCCCAGCTACCACACAGCAACCATCACTCACCTCTATCTCCTTTTTTACTGTACCAGGGTAATAAAATCCATCTTGTTCCCCTCTAGCCAGCACAGGCATGTTGCTGTCTGTGCCCCCTGACTCCCCCAGGCTCTTCCATGCTGGACCAGGGGAGGGGAGGCAGTGGTTGATCCACTGGCACCTCAAAGAAAAGAAAATGGGTCAGCCCTGAAAGAAATAGATTCTGCAGGTCATGAAAAAAATAATCTTGGATGGTTTAAGAACTGAACACTCCACCTCATTTTGTAGCACTCCCACAGGCCAAATAGTGTGGGAAGAAACAGAAAACTTGCTTGTGCTGGGATAATTCCTGGATCTTGGGAAAAACACATCAGTGCCCAATTTTACTCAAATTTCTTTGCTTTGGGGCTTACAGGAAGTGAGCCAGGAACATGCTGGAACCCTGGACCAGCATCACTTGCACCAGCCCATTTGCTGTCTACCTGGCAAGACAATGCAACCCTTCAGATCAGGAGAAAAAAAATCCACCTGCAGCACAGAGCACAGCGTAGATGCACTCCAGAGTGCTGGAGCTGATGGTTTACACTGCAGCACTCAGGGAACAGCAAAGCAGAGAAGGAAACAACAAAGCTGCTGGTTGATGACAGCTTCTAGTTCAAATCTGGGAAAATAATTCCCTGTCACAAAGCATTAGCAACATTTCATGGAAGATGACTGCTAAGGCAAGATGCTTTTATTTATCCCAATAATATTACAGGAATGTTTCTTTTATAGGAGGCTTACTCAGGCTTTGCTCTTCATAATCTCCAAGGTAGCAAATAACTTTAGTTAATACATCTAAAAAAACTGCCAGTACAGGGGTGGGATAGCTCAAATGATGTTCAAGCTGCTAATTTATTAATCTGACACACCAGCCTGGTTTATCCTTTTAGATAGACAAAAAACAAATAACAGACTTAAACAGGAACTTGATTTTACCTCTGGGGGGCGAGGTGCTCAGCGACCCAGGCAGGGTACACAACAAAAGAACTCCTGCAGCAGGGATTAACTGTGGATATGACAGCGGAACATGAAAACTTGTCCAAAGCTGGCCTCACACTGCAATACCTGTGACCCCTGGGCAGGGATCCTTCCAAATGAGCCATACTTGGAAAAGCTGCTGCCCGCAGGACTCAGCTGTGACCTGTTGGAAGAAAAGAGACAACAACCAAGTGCTGGCCAGCGTACCTCAGGAACCCAGTAATTTTGACTAATTGTTTATTTTTGTTTAAAAACACTGAATTCAAAATTCAGACTGGCAGTTGGCCAGATGAGCCCACATGACTGACTTCAGTGATCTTCACTCACCCAAATCCTGGACAAAAGGCAGAAACATTCAAGGAAACTATAAATGCTGTCAAAATCCCCAGGAAAATATTAACTTTCACCTCCCTCCAACATTTGTTTCCCTCTTTGTTTCCAGCTCTCTTTTCTTATACATACATTCTTCCTTTAAAGCTTTCTTGTACACAGACTCAGCCAAACCTTCCCTGTTTTACAAGCTGAGATAGAAATTACAGCTGAAGTTGACAAGCTGAGTAAACGTGACAGGTTTTGAACTTGATGTTAGATTACATTTCCCTGTTATTTATTTATAATGATGTATTAAGAGGAAATATTTTGATCTTTCAGCTGCCCTGTCATGTTTTATTAACAGTAGGACTATGGCTTGCAACAAGAAAGAATGAGATGCTCAGATGTGACAAGTGATAACTATTCAGAGGCTGTCACAGTAAGATCAATGATGTGATGCTATCTCTGGTAATTTCAAAAGATGTAGTAGACAAGCTTCCATTAATCTTTTTCCTTTTAAATATTGCTTAGAAACACTTATGATAACATTTGCATGGAAACTCAACAACCTATAAAATTTAAATGCTTAAATTATTTTACAAAATGCAGTTTAAGCACCCATGTTTAGATGATATTTTATGTCTTATCTAAGAAATATGATCTGGAAGTCTTTTTTATGGAGACTCCCAGATAGATACATAATTTCAGATAACTAGTACAGCAAACCCAGCAAGAAGAGTGGATTAACTGCTACAAAATTCATATTTAAGTCAGGAAATCAGCACAATATATCCATTTATTTCATGACTGCACAAACTGCTGTTATAAACCAGAACAAGATGGAATCAGTAATACTTTGCAAAGAAAGGCAACTACCACTTCTACATTAAAGCGCATTTTAACACCCCCATTTGTACACACAACAGTGCACTGACAGAGACACAGCAGTATTTCAGACTTACCTGCTATTGGTAACAATACACCATTTGGATTTGGTCTGAATGCAGAAATGTCACCCTTTTTCCTGTTGGACACAGGGAGCCTTTTGCTGCCAGTGTTTCCCAGTTGCTAAGGAGGTTGCCACAGCTGTTACTCCCAGGATTGGACATCCTGACCTGACTGGTTAAAACCCAGCAGAACATGACTTCAGAGAGGACCATTTGACTGCCACACATTTGCTCAATTTTCAATTCCCCATGGATCTCCTGCACCACAGGGAAGGAATTTTAAGAGAGCTCAGTGTCCTCTAGGCTTCCACCTATGATTGCAGGGCAAAAACCAGCATCAAAGTTACAGTTCAGGTTAAGGAAAATTTTTTAAAAAGCTTACCACCACAGGGTGTGACAAATCAACATGTTTGAAATGTGCACAGAAAGGTTTAAGCTGAGACAAACCAAGGTCAAACCACTTTATGACTTTCTCCTTTCACAGTACCAAGTGCCTATCAAAAATATGTCATATTATAATGCAGAAACCTACCTGTTAATCTCAGCTGAGAGCCCTAATTTTCACATCCTCCTTAAAAGAAAGACCAAGAGTTGACATTTGTTGGTTTTTTTGTTTGGTTAGTTTTGTTTGTGGTTTTTGGGGGGGGAGGAGGTGTTTGGAATACTTAATTGCCTTTTTTTAAGGCATGTTTCAATTCACTGCTATAAAACCAATGTAACAGGGTGGGATAACTGCAGTTAGGGAGAAGGATACATCACTTGGGAAGTCTGTAACCATTTTTTTGTACATTCTGCTGCACAGACAGCCTACAAGCTCTCATGCTGTCAGCAGAATTATTTAGTATCAATGATTCCCTTACACAGAGGAAATATTAAGACATTTTATTGGTTATGAGCTCAACTCCCTTCACCATCTTCACACAGTTCTATTTTATAACACTTAACTGAAACCATCAGCAGGACAGAGGAACAGACTGGGAGGTTGGGGAAGACCACTCCAGACCTCAACCATTATCAGTCAAAGTAAAAAAAAATTTCTATTGCAGGTTATTTTCATGCTGATGGCCAAAACCTTGCCAGGCCTCTTTATACTGTGTATTTTATAAGCAGTCCTAGTAATTTTTAAGGGCACTGACATCTGTATAAGAATCCAATTTTCAATAGAAATTATGCAATGCCAAAAAGTTTTTTCAATGTGATTAAAATATTCACTAATAAGAAAATGATGGAGCAGCACTCACAAAACTTTATGCTCTCCTATGTTCAGTAACTGTGCTTCAGAGAGCTCCTACCCTACTCTGTTTTTCTGTTTTAAACTAAATTATCCTTTCTTTTGGCATCTAACAACCCTCCTTGGAACCTTTAAAAAGGCACTTTAAAAGAAACACTGGCAATTAGAGTGAATATTTTAAGAAAGTGCATGTGAGATTAAACCAATAACATAACAGAAAATGAGAATCTCAGTCCCACAAGTAGAGAGATTTTATTTTAAATCATGCAGGTTGTGATGATACATACAGTTACTTCACACATATAGGTGTCACATTTTTAGCTTGGTGACAAATTTAGAAACCCGTTCTGATTTTCATGAATTAACTTAAGTCATTCAGCTGAGATTTTCCCAGTTGTCCCTCTCATATCTAAGTGTAGTAACTATCTGCAACGTTCAAGCTCTTGTGTGGGCTGCTAGTGACGTGTGCCACGATCTGCTCCCAAGAAGTGCCAGAACACACACGTCATTGACACAGTGGCTACTACATTCCCAGACAGGATACCTTGGGCCGGCTTTGGAACACTTCAGATCGTCTCCAAAAACTGGGCTGGTTTGTTAGTGCCTTTAGGTGCTTGGTTTGGCTCTGTGACACCTTTTCCTGCCACCCCAGAGTCAGTGCACAGCACAGACTGGAGGTCCCTGATGTATTTTATGGCAGCACGCAGGGTCTCCACTTTGCTGAGCCGTTTCTCCAAGTACTCCTTGGGCAGGTGGTGCCTCAGCTTGGCATAGCCTTCATTGACACACTTAACACGCTGCCTTTCCCTCTCATTCCTCTTCCTGATGAAAGCTGAGCCACAGGAGTACTCACTTTTGTGGAGACTGGAATGGGGCACTTGGTAGGGAAAGGGGCAGGGCTCGCTGTAGAAGGTCTCTGTGATGAGATGCTCTGGCATGAAAGGCAGGAATGCCAGATCTTCGGCCAAAGGGACCTGGTTTGGTGCTTCTGGGTACACATGAAATGTGACCAGTGGGTCTGCACAGAAAGGCCTTGCCAGCTGGATGTGCTGAGCCTCAGCACAGATGAGGTTACAGTAGCTTTTGCCATCCATCAGGTTCTGCATTTAGCCTGGAAACACATAATTACAGAGTACTTTAAACAACTCACACTGAACAGTATAAAAAACTCACCTGGACTTACCAACTCGAGGCCTTGCTGACATTTTCCAGAAGAGATTTTTTTAATACATTTGTGACATTTCAGAATGATGCTGGAAGAACAGGTAGAACAAAACAACATCCCATTTGAAAAGTACAAGAAAGTGCAAGTCAGTCACATTAATTAAATGAATACACAACAGATATTACTATAAAGCCACTAAAATTTCCTAAAGGAAAGAGCAAGCACCCTCTGTTCACCTCAGCTTTAGAAATTAAGAGACTCTACCTACATGCATTCCACATAGGTCTAGCTTGCTCCAAATCCACAAAAACTTACAGACAACAAATAAAGCAGGCCAACATCTGAGGCATTCTCCCTACTCCCTTCCCCCCCTGAAAAAAGCTAAATCTACAATTCCAGTAAAAGACTCTCTATTCGTACCAAAGAGCTTTCAAGGATAAATTATTTTTCTCTCAATTCACGGAAAACCTGTGCAGAGAATGGATTTCAATCTTAATTCCATGTCAGTCAGGTATGACATCCACTCATACAAAGATTTACCAGAAGTTTAGAGACAAGAGAATTTCCACTAAATCTAACACCTCCTTGGGTCCTCCCATTCCTTCTCCACCTACCTGCAGATTAAACACAGACATGAAATTCTAAAAACAATCCTACAGCTAGAAATTAAATATTAAATATGTCATATTTATGAAATGAACACTTTATTAAAGGAAAAATGCATGTCCTAATAATGCAAAGAAGGGATGGCACACAGCTGTTGGGGCCCTGCTGGGAACCTGTACGTCAGACTGGCCCACCCTCACTCCCCCTCTTCAGAGCAGCATTACAGCAGGTCTAACCACACAAATCACCCTGACACATTTACCACACAGATACTCTTGCAGTGGATTATAAGAAGCTGCATTATGGTGCCTTCCCAATATCATTATTCCAACAGCTAAACATCAGCCTAACTGCTGAGGATGTAATAACTGTTACCTAACAGCTTCTTTAAATACCTTTTAAATAACCAGGTAATTTTTAAAGAATCACTGTGAGCCACCCTCACAGATTGCAACCAATACTTGCCTACACAGAATTGATCCAAAAATGCTCTTACTCACCATCTACTTGTACATCCATACATTGCTGTCCAAAGCACTTAGATTCTATTGCACCCTCTAAAATGGAAACCACAGCTGAACATTAAACTAGATTACCAGAACCTGCTGGATTCCATACTCACAGAAATCTGACAAAGCTTCAGATGTTCCAATCACAACTTCATAACACAAACCCTTCACAAGGATATGGGGATAACGTAATATTTTCTAATAACTTCATACCTGCCACATTTACACAGAGAATATTTACATGGTATGGACCTATTCTCACAACATATTCTATGAAAATGCCTCAGTATGCAGAGTTGTCTCTTTTTTAATGCACATAGATTTCACAACAGAAACCCTGTGAGTGAAGAATTCATTTATAGCTGTTAGGCATGAGTGGGAGTCCCATGCATCTTAAACAGGTACTTCTGTAGGTAGGCTAACAGCATGAACACACATCCATTTCACATTATTATGCATGCAAAAAACTCACATATTTTTACACATGTGAATATACACTCCTCATAAAATGAAAATAGTAGACAGTCAACTTTCCCTTTTCTACTTATAAGATTGGCTTATTGCCTAAAAACTTTCTGCTGCTAACAACTTTAAAACACTGAGGAAGAGAAGTCTGCTACATAGCAAAAAAAAAAAATTATGGCACAACATCACTCCAGAGAAGAAACCAAAACCAACACAACCCCTCAAGAAGAGATACTTGCAGTATTTGTTATTTGTTGCTTAGTACTGACACTTCTGCTGTGTAACAAGGTTACATAAAACAGTTACCTGCTGCCTCAACACCTGCACAAAGTGTTAGGAACATTTTCCCCTTAGACTGGAGACTCACCAATCTTCAGACGAAAGTAAAATCCAGGGAAACACGATGTGCTGTTTGAAGAACGATGAATATCTGAAAATATCTGAATGACATATTAAAAAAAAGAATGTTCATGTTCCATTTTTCTTACACCTTATTAAATAAGAGATCACATTAAACAGGATTCATTAAAAAGCTATGAAAACACTTAGTAAATGGCTGGTAGAAGTGATTTACAAGAACATTGATATTCAGTGAAGATCTGTGGCTAGATACAGCAACATGCAAGTCTCTTACCTGAATTATGTAGCTTGTTCCACTGAGTCAATGACTGCTGCAATTTATAGTCAATTGACAACATGCAAAGTAGCTTACAGTTAGATCTGCTCATTTCTGGTTGGGCTTTTCCACCCACACCACAGCTATGATGGCAACAAAACTTGGCATTAAGGGCTAGAAATTTTGAAACTGCTATTGAACACATCCAGATTACCTGAAAAAGTAATCAGGAATGTGGTTTGTTCACTTCCTGCTTGCCTTCTGCTGCACACTACTACAGTATAGTAATGAAAATACAAAGTAGAATTTTCATTTATTGGCATTTTGTACTCTAATATCTAAATAGAACAATTGGCTAGAATTTAGGTAAATATCCACCATCAAGGCATAAGCAAACTAATTTCCATAGCTTCATTTTAAACACAGAAAAACAGCATTTATTTAGAAATTTGTGATGGATTTCTCTCCACTATAGGTGAGGATACATATTATTTGCCAGCTTAATGCCTTTAAATTTAATCATTATACCTGTAATTTTGGCAAATTCTTTTAGTGTTGAGTAACACCATATAAAAGGTGAATATATATAAGAGAGAAGATTTGAGTGAGCCAACAGCAAGAGCACAAGTTTTGCTTAAAAAGAGAAACAGTACAGATCTATAATGCAATGTATACATGTACTTAGATGTTACATACATCAGTATATAGCTGTTCAATTGTACAGATGCAATAAAATAGGACACCTATATTTAAAATTCCACATTTTACAGGATTGACACTTAGGGCTATCTCATGGTTTGGTCCTTCTATCAATCAAAGCATAACCACACACAAAAATCCAAACCTAAACCATTTTAGCTTAAATCTGTAAGATCAGAAATACTTTTACTAGCAAAAGATGGACATATATTCAGTCCTGCTTCTTGTGACTGTCACCCATCAAGGAAAGAAAGCTTCACCTTCTGCTGCCCCTGTGTGAGCCACAGCACTGTATCCAACTTCCCCCTTCCCACACCAGCTTCAGGCTGCCAGGAAAGGCAGCCAAGAGGTAGAACAACTCCCAGGACTGGGATACTCAACAATCAAGGCATGTATTCCACAAACAAATTGCATTCTCTTTCTTTAGTAGACACCAAGTGTCATAAACAGTAACCAGGCAGCACCAACTGATCAAGTCCCCACTCACTGGGACAATGTTCAACACAAAAACTGAACCCAAGCCTGATTTTTTTTTTTTTTTTTGACCCTGCAATCCTTGTGCATTTTTTTTTCAATTTAAAGCAAGAATCCTGTGAATCCACCAGTTCACCACCTGTGTTAAATCACTCCAGGTTAACTCAGTTTTGGAAGTCTAGAGGACTGGCATGAAAACAAAGCTCTTGTCCCTGGCCATCCCTAGGCAAGCCAAACCTGCCCCCAGAAACAGAGTATTCTTCCACGGACCACCTCCTTCCACACTGAACTGAAAACTGTCACACAATAATGCAACTACATATGCACAGCTACATCTGAGTCAGGGATTAAAAACTTCTTTCAATTAACAATTTGATGAGCCTTTCTTTACCTAATCACTGAACAAGTGCACATTTCTACTCTGAAGCGTGTTTAGAGGAGTACTTTTATAGATGGAATTTACATGCAGCATAATGAGGGAGAAAAATGATGACAAACTGATAATGCAGATCCATTTTTCAAAAATCAGTTTTATCTTTAATTGTTACATTCCAAAGGGGATATATGAAAGTTAGTCATCCAGCAACTGTATAACCTCTGAAGAGAGATGAATACAGAGTCACAGATAAAAAAATACACCTAACTCTCAAGATGACAGGTGCTAGAGAAAGTATGTGCCTTACACCATCAATCCAGACAAATGCAGGAAGATTTTTATAATAAATATTTCATCATATACTAACTCCTGAGACTTTACCCATGAAAAGAAAGGGAAAGATTTTATAAGAGCTATCTTACACCTACAATATATTAAGCTGTTAAAGCAAAATAGAACAAAATGTCAACACTGTCTTGAATGTGCACTGCATTTGAATTTATCTACATCACAGTACTTGAAATATGCAGCTCCAGGAGTCAGTGTCCACTTATATTTTGCCTCAAGTCTGCAGACATCACTTGCCATACAAGCATCTTGAAAGTACGAGTGCAAGAAACCAAATGAACACAGCCAGCAGGGTTTCATTCTCTGAGACCAAAACTACACTGCAAGACTTCGATTTCCAGTACCTAGCATCAATCAACAGAAAATCCAAGTATATTTACAAAAGCTCTTTACATAAAGTGATTAGTGAGTTGTAAGTTATTACTGTGTTCCCAGGTACTTTTTAACCACATAAATAGTAGAGAGAAATATATAGTTAAAAACCACCATAAAGTCACAACTGTAAATAATGTACCACAGTGGCAACCCAAGGTATCTTAGGGTTTGTTTTCTTTTCAGTTTTGTTAGTAAAAGCCATTTGAAAACATAAAGATTTAAGCTTTTGGTTAACTAATCTGTTTAAACTCCTTCCACTCCAGTACATCCCTTCATAGCTCAAATACTTCTTAAATTTGTTTTGTTTTTAAATCAATAACAAATCATTCAAGAAAACTCCTCTGAATTGGCAGGATCAGGAAGACTTCTGTCAGCTCTTTGCACTAGTCCACACGCCTGGAGCTCCTCCCTGAGCCCCCTTAGCTGAGCACCACGTGCCGGTCGAAGACGGACTTGCGCTGCTCCTGCACCTGCAGCTTCCAGCGCTGCTGCGCGTACTCCACCTTGTTGAGCACGTTGGCGCGGCTGCGCGAGCGCGCCAGCACGTCGTGCGCGTTGGCGAAGGGCTGCTGGTCCTGCAAGGGCAAAACACCACCATCACTGCTACAGCTTCCAGCCCTGCTGGCTTGGAACACTCCACAGCATCTGGGGGCTGGTTTGGTTTGGTCTTTCTTTAAGGTAAAGGAGATGTCCCAACAAGCTGGCCAGTAACGATGACCAAGCAGGTTTTTGAGTTGTTGGAACTGTACTTCGATTTCTCATTGGCAGGAACTTCCACAGATTTCCCAAACAGACCACACTTCACTGTACTGTCCATTACCTGCTGCCCAGGATCACAGCAGTCTTGCATCCATTTGTAACCCAGAGCAGACCCAGGCAGCCCCATGACTGCGGTGAATCCACAACTGAATTTGCGTCGGTTCCCTGCCAGCTCCTGGCCATGTCCTGCCAGGCAGTTCAGGATGTTCACACACAGCTTCTATATCAAACACAGTCTGGTGTTTACCAAACTAAGCCTATTGTGCTGACCTGTCTGAAAGCACAGTGTCAATACAGCTGTTTAAGTGACACAGCTCAACAAGGAGCCATTGCTTGTTTAACGTCTACTCTCTCTGTTTTCTAACAGTACCTGCAAGGCTTCATTTTCTGCTAGCAAAAATAGTCAAGTTATAAGCAGTAAGAGTTGGAACTGAACATCTTATTTGGCTATTAAAATGTTTGGACAAAGTCATGCTGCTAAAGCTACATCAGAAAGCATCTTACACATAATGAAAAATAACATAATTATGTCCTATATTAAATAACTGTCTTTTTGTATCCCTACGTTTCACATCCCTTTTTTTTCCAGAACATTTTTGAAGACATTCCTATTAATGGATACTTTCTAATATTACTGTGCAGAGCAGCTCAATGACAACTGTAAGCTGTACACAGATTATTAATGATACCTATTGAAATGATTGCTCTGAGTCCCAAAGCCACAGTGAGCTTTAAAAAAATATTCCTATAGAGAACAGACAAGCCCTGATCAAAAGAGCTATCATCTCACAAAAAAAAATTGCATATACCTAGAATGGCATTTAACAGGAGACAGATCACTTCATTCACAGGGAAAAAAAAAAGTCATAATAGCAACACATGGTTTGCTACTGTAAAACACATGGTGGGAGAACACAGGACAGTCTACATGGTACTGGCCTTCCTGGCAAACAACATTCTCAGCTCCAAAGCTAGATACTGTCAATTTCTATGTAGACAGTAAAGGGAAAAAAGAATTTAAGAGGAAAGAGGACTACAGAAGTGGCTTACACTCATCATTTGCCACTGCCATCAATGGGCAACAACAAAGAATTAACACACTGCCTTGAAATTCAGCCACAAAATGCATGGATATGGTATTTTTGAAGTGTGACAAAAATATCTCAAGAACTTTCAAGAGGGAAGGCAAGAATGGGATAATTCATAAGGGACCTTAAATTATGTTATCTTCACAGAACAGTTACAGCAAAACATAACATAGGTTATGTTTTTGACTTTGAGGTAAATTCATTCTGCAGTTAACCTGAACTCTGCATTAGGACTTATTTCACTTCTTCCACCTACAGTCAAAAGACTAACTCACATATGGAGGCATTAAGATGCTTTATCTAAGCTAAATTTGTTTGAGATCTAGCATACAGCACAAGTTCACTTAATTCAAGCAGGAGCTAACCAATTTGCTATAAGAATGCACAAAGAGGAAGAGTCATTCAAATACTTCCTTTCAAAAAAACCAAACCAAACCAAACCAAACAAAAAACCAAAAAAAAAACCAAAAAAACAAAAAACCAACAACAAATACTCAACCCAAAATCCTCCTAGACGTGACTGGGAAAATCTTACTTTGTCAATACAAAGACAGTTTAAATATATCTACATGTAATACACAGGGAAGTTCAGAAACAGAGCAACAATCATTAGCCATCTTCACTTAAAAAGGTGTTTCTATTTGCTAAGGGGGTAATTCAGAATTCAAAATTCAGCATTTTCCTAGATAATAGCTTTTATCAGCTATGCTTTATGTACCCTGATTTCACAACAAAAGTAGGGGATTGTTACCCAGTGCTAGAGACTGGAAAGGCCAGTAATGACAGAAAATCCTGTCACTACTGGACTGCTCCCCTTTTCTCCCAAAAAAGCCTCTTCTGACCTGTTGGAATATACTGTCACATTTTGATTTCTGGCTGTAATACTAAGAAATTATTCATCATCCATTACTATTCTGCTTCATTATAGCAATTTCTTCTTGAAGTTTTAGAATCAAGAAACTGAAACTACAGAAGACGCAACCCCGTACTTTCTTTTTGTAGAGATCAATCTAAGCAGTAAACACTTCCCATAAAAATGATGCCTGGCAAGACTGGATCATTAACTCCTAAAAAGCTGTACTCCTGTATATTCTTACCTCCATTCCTACACTGTTTCTTCTCTGTGAAAACAATCTGTGTCTAGAGCTGGCATAACTGAAGCAGCTCTCACTGCTTTCCAGCCCAGTGAAAAATGAAAGAGTGGCTTCACAGGAATCATCAGACACCTTTCTTTTCCTCTCCCAGCAGGAAAAGCATTTACACTGCCTGGCAAAAAAGCTGCTCACCCCAAATAATTAATTATCAACCAACCATCCCAATTTCCATGCTAACCAAGTGCACAAACACTCTGATGGACTCACCCCAATGTCTTCATCACTTTGTATAAGCTGTGAGTGTCCAAGGAGGCGCCTCTTCAGGATGGGTTCCACCAGGGTAAGGTACACCATGTACAGAAGAAGCAGGCCCAAAATGGACAGGTATATGATGATTGTCACCTACATAATGCAAGCACAGTTTATGCCAAGATTGTGACATTTCCCCCCACTCTCACAACAAGCACCAAGGACCAAAACATGACTACAGCAAAGTTTGATCTTTGGTAGTGTCACCAAATGACTTAAAATCCAGAAAGAAAAGACTACAACATACTAGTAAAAGGATTTAGGGTAGCTTGAAGCAGTGAGACCTTGCAAAGAATCTTGGGCTATGCCTCTTTAAACAATTCAGTGTTACAACTCTCACTTCCACCAGGACAACTGTCCAGCCGGCCATTAAACAAATGACAAATCTGGGACATCCCCCACTGATCTCCCATTGTCTAGCAGAGACCTGAATTCAGTCACCAAGCAAAACAAAACACCAAACTTCTAAAATCCCAAAATAAAGTAGTCCCATGTTGTCAAAAACCAAAAGACATTCTGCAGTCTATTCACAACAGCCCAGGCCCCAATGGGACAAGAAAGTGAAGAGCACAGAACACATCTGTTAGTACAAAGATAAAGAAAATGTACAGTAAGAAAGTAAAGCAGCTGTGTAATGAGAGGCCCTCTGAAATAATAAGGAAAACAAAGGCCAAAGCTTGACAAGATGTCTTAGAACACTCAGAATTTTAGCAAGGTGTGAAGTCTGATCTCAAAAGTGGAGATTTTCAATAAAGGGTCTCTTCTTCAGCTAAAGTTTGATGCTATTGTTACTGCTCAAGATTGTAAACAGCTACTACAAAAAAGTTACATTTTAGGCTGCCTTAGAACAGTTTTCCTTTTAAAAACAGCATTTCTCTAAAAGACAACAGACATATTTACTAAACAGTTAAGTGTTTAATATATGCAACAGAATTACACTGCTTACCTTAATTGTGACTGAGCTTCTCTCCTCATATTTGCACTCACAACGTAAACAATAGGCTTCTACATCAGGTCCAGGGACAGGCATGGGCTCCACCACATGGAGACAATCACTGAGGAAACACAGAAACTGCCCAGTCAGTTTTGAGCTGGCTTTAACTGAGCTGTTCCACTCTGCTTCAGGGGCTGAGGAGCTCAGCTTGCTTAAGTTCAGTTGTTCTAAACTGCAGGTACAAATAAATCACTACAGCACAATTATGTCACTTAAATGAGAAATTCAGCTACTGACAAGCTGCTAAACAAGATTTAAGATCTTTCTAACTCAATACAATGTCTTCATTTTTCAGAGAAAGTATTAAAGCTCTTAGAAGAACAAGTCCAAGGATATGAATCCAGCATAAATGCATCATTTGACACTGACATCATGGATATAAGTAAATTCCAGCTACTAATTCCCCTTCTTTCTTCACCATACTCAGAAGAGCCTTATTCCATCCTTTCACTGTCTGAAGGGAGATTAGCCTCTCTCTTACACTTATGAATTGAATTTCTTTTTTCTTGTCATCACAAGGTACAGACATTGGAGAAATAAAAAAGGAAGTCAGATGGGTTGTTTCTCTAAGCACCAAGACAGTGAATAAAGAACATTCAGCTTTCAGCAAAAACATTTGACTTAAAAGATTACCAAAAGTAAGTCAGTCCTCTGTGGAAAAGTGTGATTGATAATATTATGGGCTCTCTATAGCAGAGCATTAAAACCCAGCTGCCATGAGACAACTGCTCCCAACAACAACTTAGATAATGCTGTCTTTTTGCTGACTCAGGCTGTTATTCAGAGCTCAGACCCCCAGGTCCCTGCAGAGCACTGACAGAACCAGGATCCTGTTTCACCTTTCTCCTGGTTACCTCAGTGCTGGCACAGGCAGCAGCAGGGAGTGAAACACAAGGCCTGAAGTGACAGCAGCAGCCTGGCACTCAACACTACTGGGCCAAATTACAGTGCTGCAAACACTCAGCCAGGCACCAGCTCATCTCTTGTGTCTTGGCTGTACTTCTTCTTTATAGCTGCAACTGCTGAGTGCCACCTCACAGCCTCTGGAGAGGAGTGGAAGGTTTATTTTTCTCATTTATGTGAAAACAGAACTACATTTTCCTCTGTGGAAGAATGCAGCATTCAAGCCACAAAAATCAAAAATACATGCCAGGCATAATCTGTGCAATTGCTGTTCCTGTGGCTGAAAGCTTGTGTCAATACACTGCCCAAGTACTGCAGAAATCTTGTATGTTGGTTAAGTGCAGTAGTAAGTCTCTTGATGAGAATATAAGAAATATTAATATCGGCATTTTTTCTTCTCCAAGTTGCTAGAAAGTGCAAAATCTACTGGACCCTCACAAAACTACAGAAACAACAGTTCCTAAATGATGGGATGGTTTTCAAGAGTAGAGCAGGCAAAGAAAATACTCCCAAGCCCCAGTTCCAGGTTTGTGCTCCCTTGCCTTTACACCATTCCAAGTCACTGAATTCCAAACACATCACTTTCTTCCCTTCTACTACTTCCAAGTCTAAATAAACAATTAAACATGCAAGCAAGCAAACGAAAACAGAAGACAGGGTAAAAACTACAGGGTTTAAGCCTTGTCCCTTGCTAGAGCAGAATTCTGGAGCACTTCTGAAAGAAAAGCTCCAGTAAGTTATGGAAATGCTCTGCTTTGTCCTGGCACCACCACAGGAGATCCATATGTAATCTCTACAGAACAAGGCTTTAAGCAGTAAGATTTATTATCATTTTGTATGTGCACACACTCACCAGTCTTTCTGTGAAACATTTTTGTTGTAAATATGGCCTGAGTGGTCCTTGTAAGGAGGGCAGATGCATTTACACCGGACATCCTCAGAGTTCTAAAAGTGAAGCAAACAAAGCAAACAATACACTTAGAACCCATTATCTTATTATGTAATTTATATTATCAGGGGTACAGAAGGCATTCTTCATATAAGACTTGAAATATTTAACACAAATAACTTGCAAGTATCTCTGAACGGTCTTACTCAGGACTTCCTGCAAGTTTAAGAACAAGAATTACTCCAGAATTACTAAGTGAGTAGAGCAATTTGTCAAGTAACACTACTGTTTGAGATAGAAACACATTCTTGAGGGGAAAAATGGAGTTAAACTCATTCCTCTTTCCAAGAAAAACCACACATGCTGATGTTGATTACTCAACTACTCAGCTTATGAGGACAGCTGCTTGTAAGATACAGTGATGAGCTTAAAAGGAATGAAAGAATGCTAAACTTATTTTAGCAAATAACAAGAGACAGAGGGTAAATGTGGCTTATCTAAAGTTCAGGGCAATTTCTAGTGGCATGACAAAAGAATGTGTGAACAAGAATTGGTAATGAACTCCTCTACTGAGCAGCCAAGTCAGAGTAACATTGAGCACAGGTCAGTTGGGAAATCCTGAATGCACTAGCACAGAATCACAGAAAGCCCTGGGTTGGAAGGGATCATCCAGTTCCAACCCCCCTGCCACAGGCAAGGCCAGCTTCCACTAGACCAGGCTGCTCAAAGCCCTGTCCAAGCTGGCATGGAACCCTGCCAGGCTCAGGGTACCCACAGCTTCTGGGCAGCCTGTGCCAGTGCCCCACCACTCCCACAGAGAAAACTTTCTTCCTGATATCCAGCCCAACCCTACCCTCTTTCAGTGTAAAACTTCGTCCTGACACAACTGCCCATGTAATCAGTTCTTCTCCATCTCTTTTACAGATTTCAGGTACTGGGAGGATTTCAGGTTCTGCAATTAGGTCACCTCTTCTCCAGACTAAACAATCCCAATTCCCTCAGCCTTTCCTCACAGCAGAGGTGCTCCAGCCCTGTGATCCCTGCCATGGCCTCCTCTGGACTGGCTCCACGTCCTTGCAGTGCTGGGGAGCCAGAGCCGGGGTGCAGCAGGGCAGGGGGGTCCCAGGAGAGCAGTGTAAATCCTCACCCCATGTACCACACCCCACACCATGTACCACACCCTACACCGAACCTGCTCTCCCCGCGGCGGGCTCCAACCGCTGATTACCATTAAAAAGGAAAAAATCCACAGGTGTTTGGGGAACAGTCAAACGCGGTGCTGTGACTGTAGAAGGCCCGGCGCCGCTGCCCGCCGCAGAGAGCCGCGGGACAGTCCCGGCTATGGGGGCAGCGGGGAGGGCCCGAGCGGAGCGCCCGCACCCAGCGCGGCTGAGCCGGGCAGCGAGCGGAGCTCGGGCCCACCCAGCCCCGGCAGCTCCATCGGCACTCGTAGCTTTGTGTGACGGTGTCCCCGGGCACCACGGCAAAGCGACAACAATGGCTACGAGCTTACCGGAAGCGCAGGAACCGGGGCCGGCGCCGAGGCCGCGCCGGCGGGCCCAGCTCCTCCGCCGAGCGGGGCAGGGCAGCTCCCGCACGAAACCACCGGCTCCGGCCTTCCCCTACGGCCGCCCGGGGCAGCAGTGGGGCCGGGAAGGCGGGAACACCCGCGGGAACCGAGCGCCCGGCGGGGGTGGCGGACGGAGGGAGGGCCCGGTACCGGGAGCACCACCGTGACCCGTCCTCCCCGCCCCGCTCACCTTGGCCTCGGCGCCCAGCCCCGCCAATGCGGCCAGCAGCAGCAGCGAGCAGAGGCGCGCCCCGCGGGCCGCCATATCGGGCCTCGGCGCTCTGTGGCCGCTTCACCGCCGCTTGTGGCCGCCGCGCCGCCGCCGGGCCCCCGCCGCCATCACTTCCGCCTGCCGCCGCCTCACGTGAGGCGCCGTCCGCGCCTGGCTGCGTCCCGCGGGAACGGCGGCGCCGCACGGTGGTTCCAGGCGCGGGCCGGCGGGGAAAAAAATATTCCTGGAATCGTGGAATCGTCAGGGATGGAACTTCCAAGGCCATCCGGTCCTTGCACCAAAGAGCACTGTAACCACTAAACCGTGTCACCCAGCGCCAGATCCAGAAACGGCTTGAACATCTCCAGGGATGGTGACTCCACCGCCTCCCTGGGCAAGCTGTTCCAATGACTGACCACGCTGACAGTGAAAGAATTTGTTCTAGTGTGTAATCTGAATATCGTCTAGTGTGTAATCTGAATATCGCTGTCTCAGCTTAAAGCCATTTCTTCGAGTCCTCTCACTGCAGGAGAGAGCAGCCCCCAGCTCACGGCAGCCTCCCCTCAGGCAGGCATGGGGAGCCATGAGCTCTGCCCTGAGCCTCCTCCAGGCCAAACAAACCCAGCTCCCTCAGCCACTCCTCATAAAACACATTTTCGAAGCCTCTCAGGAGCCTTGTTACCTTTCTCTGGACATACTTTAGTATCAACATTTCCTTTTTTAAAGAGAGGTGGGGCTGGCTGGCCTGTAGTTCCCACGATCTTGGCCCTATTGGAATGGGTTTAATCCAAGAACCGATTATTAGTACCACTCTTTGAGGTTTGTGAGCAGCATATAATCCAGTTTTTACACATCTGGATGCACAGTTATATAAATCTTCATGCTCTTTATAGACAGCTGTTTCTCTGAGAAGGCATCGCTGAAATCCAGCAATGTTCCTCATTTGTCAGGTGATTATTTCTTTCCACCCAAGAGCTGTGCTCACCCTCTTGCAGGGGGCAGCCAGCCTTGGTGAGAAGCAGCATTTCCAGCTGTGCTCCCCAGGAGCTGGCAGGTGAAGCCATCTACGAGCCTCCCTCCTTGTGTAGGGACCCCAAACCCCCCACTGGGCCCAGCCTGTCCCTGGCACTGCTGCATAAGGATTTGAGCCTGGCACTGCCAGGGCTGGACCCAGCCTGTCCCTGGCACTGCTGAATTAGGGCCTGAGCCCAGCTTGGGAAACAGCTCGGGCTCATGTCAGCTGCTCTAAGAGCTCCACAGAGGAACACTAGGCAGTGTGACCCAGCCTGTTTATTCCTTCTCCTCCTTCCCATTCCTTCTGTCTTTCTGTAGCCATTCCTGTGGCAGAAGGGAGCCTACACAACAAGTGGAGAGGGATTCTTTACAGGAGCAGTGACAGGACAAAGGATTGGCTTCAGACTGAGAGCAGGTTTAGATGAGATATCAGGAAGAAATTCTTTACTGTGAAGGTGTTGAGCGGCTGGCACAGGTTGTTCAGAGAAGCTGTGGATGCCCCATCCCTGGCAGTGTTCAAGGCCAGGTTGGATGGGGCTCTGAGCAGCCTGCTCTGGTGGAAGTTGTCCCTTCCCATGGCAGGAGAATGGGAACTAGGAGGATCTTTAAGGTCCCTTCCAACCAAAACCATTCCACAATTGCATGGTTCTCTGTCTAAACTCCCAAGCAGCAAAACTGTACATGGCCAAAAGCTGCTCTGTTTGCCCTCTCCCTCCCCAGCCCCCACTCAGTGGCTGTAATTTCATAATCCTTAAATTCAGTAGACTTTTCAGTGCTGCTCCTCACTCCCTCCTCACACAATAGGTTGTGTAATACCAGCAGTGCATCAGACAGCTCAGGAAAAGAGCTGGAGTTACTATGGAAACACAAAACACCTTTCTTTAAAATTCAGGGAAAATTGCCAGCAGACTTTAATAAGCGTACACCAGGTTTCAGCCTGAGCCAAACAATTTGTCTGTTTAATGCCTGGATCTGCAATGGAAGTGTTTTGAAGTGTGAAGGTGGCTCTGTGTCTTCCCCACCACCCACAGCCGTAGTCTACAATGGGCAGATTGACTGCTGAGTTGAAAAACATGCTGAATCCTTAGAAAAACACAGATCACATTTTGAGCTGAAGTAAACAATACGCAGTTTCAGAGGCATCACTGCCTTTGGAAGAGTTTGGTGTAGGAAAAGAGACCCTGATAAACTAACTTTTTTTTACCCATTCAGAGAGATCTGATACACAGGTAATAAATGTGCTTTTATTTAGGTGGCTGGAACAGCTTTTAGGACCTTCAAGCCCAGTCTTGGAGCTTCTTCAAAGCCAGGAACACCAAAAAAACTAAACAGGATCTTGTGAGCCACAGGCTCACAGGTGCTGCAGGAGGTAAAGGTTACTTCTTCCAGAAGATGAGTCCATTCTTCCCCTAGAAAACAATAATAAGTGATTAGGTAAGCAAAGCTCCTGATAGAATTATTAAGAAAAGAAGACTGGGAGTTTCTGTCTTTACATTTAGATTTTTTTTCCCCGTTTTGTTTCAATTAAATTTTTAAATGTATTTGTCATCACACCAGTATCAGAAGCAATACTGTTAAACTACAGTTTTAAAAAAGGGGAAAACCAGCTAAAAATGTATACAAATCTGATTTTAAGGAAATTATTAAATTATTGCCATGACTATAATTGCTTTTCAGCTTGCTAATCTTCCAGGAGGGCTGAAGATATGTTTCATCTTCAAGAGAGCTCTCACTGGATTATCAGAGTCTGAGCTTCAGTGGCAGCAGGCTGCTTCCTGCTAACTCTCTCCTTACTGGACCAGTCCTCTTCAAGTTAATGGAGCTGAGCTCTCTCATCCAGTTTGCTTTTTAAAAATGCACCCTGCTTTAATAACCAGATTTGTTTGAGGGTTATAGCTCTACTCTGGCCTCTCTAAGCTAAACCCTGCACTTTGCTGTCGGCGTGCTGCGTCGAATGATGGGTTTGACAGTTTTGTACTCGCTCTCATGTTGTCTCCATTAGCAGTACTCACACAACAAGTTCCCCCAAGAGCTGCTGGAGGAGGTTTTGGTTATTCAAGGGCTTTGCCTCTGAAGCTCTGGGGAGGGGGCAGCCCTGGTGCCCCTAGCCATGGAGGGGGTGCAGCCCCCTGACCTGCTGGGCACAGCCTGAGCCAGGATTTTGGGAACAAGAACTGAGACTGTGCAACAAAGACACAGCACAGGCTGTGCATCTCTAGGCAGGGCAGCTGCTCCAGGGCCACATCTTTCCTGCTCAGTCATCTCACAAAATAGCTTATCAAGAGCTCTATATTTCCAGCACTGTATGTGCAGGGTGAGCTCCTGCATTTCCTTCCCTGTTGCAGGAGCCACACAGTCTCTGTAGCCAACAGTGCCCTAAGATGTGCCTCTGCTCCTCCTTACTGTGCTGCACTGATTCACATGTGAATGTGGGTATTTTAAAAGTATTTTCTACAAAGTTCCTCCATGCTCTGTGATAATTACACTGGACTGTGCTGTGCTGTGCCAAACAATTGGTGTAGGGCTGCTCCTCACACTGCAGCTGAACTACCAGGGGGTGGATGTTCCTCAGGGCAGGTAGGGATAGATGCTATTTACCATCATTTCAATCACCCACATTCTGATTATTTTTACTAATGCAAATTACCATCTTTTTATGTCACTTCAGCCTATTCACATTCAGAACTTGCCTGCTTCCCTTTGTTTTCCCAGCTGAGAAAATCTTTTCATTATCAACAATGATATAAAAGAAAAATCTGAGGGGATTATGTAAATAAGTGATTGAATCAGCACTTCTGCACTTATTGCCAACATGAAAGTGGTGTGACATTTGCACAGGAGAAAAACAAAGTAAATACAGATTCTTTTTTTGTCTATTCCCTACGTTCAGTTAAAAAATTTTAATGATGGCAGCACATGTTACAGCAGCCTTTACTAAGCAAAGAAACATAGGTAGAGATTAATTACAATGTCAGTTCTCTAGGCTAATGAGAAATTCACCTTTCAGCAGATTGGTCATCAGCATCCATCAGAAGAAGTTCTGTCACTGGTATTGCATCCCTTCAAATAAGCAGCACAGTGTTGTCTCATGAGTTTCTGTTTGGGGCCAAAACCCCCGTGGCTTAGTTCCGGTCTAGCTGCTATTCTGGCCTTGTAGTCTTTGGTCTCTGGAGAAAACAAAGAGAAATCAATGACAGTGGGCTGGATGGGGTTCAAGGTTTACAATAAAAGCAAGCTCTCCAAATCTGGCTCATCTCAGGAACCCATTACATTACAGTAATGCAATGTAATGGCTCGTGGCTTCCTTCCATAACCCAGGCATTATTTTGCAATCTTCTGTCAGGAGTTACATAAAGCCTTTCCCAGCAGAAATGCATGCATATGGAAAGGGCAGGCTGGGCAAACTGTTTACCTCTGTATTTCTATATTTGTATTGATATTTATGATATGAAGCAAATGGAGGGAAGTGCTGAAAGAGCTGTGCATTTATTTTATCTTTCTGTCTCAGTGAATCCACTCCTGACTTTTCTGCAGGCTGTGAGAGTTCAAGGTCCCTCTCTGCTAATGCAAGGTCAGTCAGGGCTTTCACACACTGCAGCAGCTGAGTCCCCACATCACATACATGGGGAGAATGCCCTATTCTGTGTGTGGTTTCAATTAGTGACATATGTCATGCTCTTATCAGTACAATTCCTGCTGCATGCCCCTTCCTTCAGCAAAGGGCAATGCTGCAAATACAAGGAACAGCAGCTTCTGGTTGAGACAGGGACTTCAGCTCTTTAACCATGATCTCCAAGCCCACAACTCTGGCTTCATCCCTTGCAGCACAAAGAACAGCTTCTGCATTTGTTTGTTTAATGCAAAACTTATAAATAGCCTCTGCCAGCCCTGACCCAGCAAGACCTCAGATGCCCTGCATGAATTGCTCATGGGGGAGACAAGGTCAGTGCTGCTTCACACACTTTGCTGCTCCTTGTTCTACCCCAGAGAGCTTTTGCTAGAGGCACAGAGGCAAGCATGCCCAAAAAGGAACCACAGTTTCTTCCTCGTACTGAGTAATCCACAAGGATTGCTCTAATACATTCATGCTTCCTGTTTTATGTCCAAAGGGAACAGCACTAGAATAAAGTCACTATGAATCCAGAATGTGCTCTACCCAGTGCCAGCCATTTCATTCCAGCCTTTGCTGCAGCCTGCATGGAAACACCAGAGCCAGGGAGAGAGGTTAAAGGCAAGGTAAGATTATGTTTATGATACAACTCCAAGTGTTTTTGTGGCAAAGTTTATCATTACTTGCCTCAAACTTGTTGCTAAGCAGAGGGGGCTTTCAATGACCTCAACAAGCAAACTGGGAACCCCTCCATGCCTTGGCTCCATTTTCTTCCCTGCCTGCTATTTTGGTCACTTTTCCAAAGCATGAATCAAGCAAGCCCTGGATGGCTGCGGGCCCCTCATTCACACTTCGTTGTGGATAGGAAATGAGGAGTGTTCACTCAGCACCTTGCTGGCCTGGGTCAGTGGCAGCAATGCAGTCACTCTGCAGATGCCTGCTTTAATTAGGGGATCTTTTCTTTGCCAGCAGACCTGGGCAAAGCAAAATGAAAGCTTGGAGGCAACGAATTGCATTTTGCTCTTTTTTCTGTTAGCATTTTCAGCCTTTGTCAGATCTTTTCTTACCTATTGCATTCAATTCTACTTCCACTGGTCTCTGTGGTGCCACATTATTCTTTTCCTTTTGGTTACATATTCCTAATAATTGAAAGAGCAGGAATCTCTGTATTCTTCTTTACCCAGGAAACCATACACTACCATTGTTCCTCCCTAGCAACCACAGTACCACACAAAGTGTTTCTCATAAAGAAAATTCCAACAATTCCACCTACACAGGCCTGCACAGAGAAATTAAGGTGCATTCAAAGACAGCATTGTGCAAGGCGAGTCCAATACTTCAGATGACCACAAACATTGACACTATGGCAATATTTTATATTCTGAGCTTGCCCACCATGGTGATGCACTCAAGTGACCAAGAGATCAAGTGTGACCAAGATCAAGTGTGTGCTGCCACTGACCATTATGGATGACAGATTCACAGGCAGCTAAAATGTGCACCAAAGTCTTCCACTCAAATCAGGAGTGACACCCCTTTCCCACAAAGGGAGATTCTGCCCTTTGCCAGAGATTTCATTCAAGTTCAGTCTCTGCTGGAGACAATGGGAGAGCCGGCTCTGCCGGCGCTGCAATCAACATCGATTTTGTGCCGCCGCGCTCGGAGGAGGATGCGGAGCAGCTCCTGCCCTACTTGCTCTGTTCCCATGACAACACCCTGCAAAGCAGCTCCTGCCAGCTTCCCCCTGACTGCCTCATCGTGCCCGACAGCGTGCCCAGGCTCCGGCTTTCAACCCAGACAACGCCCCTTCCCTCAGTTGCCAGAAGCTTTTTCCAAGGAGGAAAGATCTGTTTGAAATAGCAAATGGTGTTATGATGGGCAGAGCAGAGGTATTAAGATCCCCAGCACCCAGACACAGGGAGAATGGCTGAGTTTGTTTTGCCATTCATGCTTGCGGGTTGGCTCCAGGACTATATTCTTTTCTTCATTAGTGCTGCTTCTCCTTGTGTGCTGAAGTGAATTAATATCTAGCAGCACTTCAACTCCTGATTTCATGTAGTAGACGGCAAATAGCTGTTTGGACTAATGTTCTGGATAAAACAATCTGCTTTTCTTGGGGGTGAGCCTTGTCCTGCCAGTCCTCCAAAAGCTGTGTGCCTCCTGGCATTCCATGAGCAAAGCCTTGAGACTGATCAAGCCAGCAGCTCTTCAGGCAAAATGAGGAGGAGCAGATAAGAAATATGGAGCATAAAGATGAGTTCAGGGCATTGAAGCTGGGTGAAGGAAAGTAGGAGAAGTTTTCCTGCCTTCCAGTCCAATGTAATGCTATAGTGAGGTAGAGGATGATTTTTTTTTTTTTTAACTTTTTTTCCTGTACAGATTCTAAGCTTTTCCTATGTAGACTGAGAACTCAGTCTGTGGCTTTGGCTGTACCCCTCCCAATTGCTCAGTATTTCCTTCAACAGGTGCATGTCATTATCTGGCTAGGAGGGAATCAAAATTAGGCTTGATAACTAAAAACTGGCTGAGATCCTTACAAGGACTCACCAAAGGACCCACAAAAGGACTCCTCCAGGACTACCCAACCGAGAGGAGCTTGCAGCTGAGTGCTGATAAGGTTGTCTATCCCCTTTCTGCCGCATGAACAGCTCTGTGACTGTGAAGTTCTCTGTCGTGGCATGGCCATGGCCATACCCAGGACAGGTTTTGTGAGGTGTGAGTCACACAAGCTCCCTGCACTGCACCTGAGGATGGTAACAGGCATCCTGTAACAGGTGACAGCACACAGCTCATCCTGGGCACTTAACAGCAGCACCTGAACTCACTGGGCCCTGGTTGAAAGGCTTTGCAACACAGCAAAGACTCAGAAAAAAATCCACTGCAAAGCCAGTTACCCTGGTAGACAGAAAGCATTCTGTGAGTTATTGAGTTCAGGATATCCACTGGAAGGCTGTTCATCCTGCTGCTGGGTGGCCACAACACATGTATTTTGATTTGTTCCATTGCCAGTGTTGTCCAGCCCAAGCATTTCTGTGACCCCAGCATCAGCCTGCACAGAACCTTCCACTTAACTCAATTACTGCCTCATTTGCTATTCCATTTTATTTGATCTGAGCCTTAAAGACCAAATCACGTGTACTGCAAATTACACAATGTCCATCCTTAGCTTGGATGGCTTCAAGCAGGTGCTGAGGAACAATTAGATCACTGTCTGTAGAAGCTGCTATTAAACTGAGAAAGAAAAGACAACTCTAAATAAGACAGATGCAGAGAGAGCTCAAAGCTTGCTCACACTGATAATGAAAATTAATCAAACATCATTAGCAGTCTCCAGAGAGTTCAGTACATCATGTGCTTCTGAGATGTGGTTCTGGTTGTTCTCTGCCTGACAAGAGCACCCACTTCTCTCAGCTCAAGGGCAGAAAAGAGATTTGCTGCATCAATTAAAAGATTAAAATTTGGGGCCTTATTCAGAGAGAGTTGGGTGGCTTTCTTTGCAAGCCATTTGGGCCAGCCTGTGGCTTAGTGCTGGTGAGCAGCCAGGATCTCTGGGGAGGTCAATAAGTGCATGCAGGTGATTCTACCAAATACACAGCCTTGCTTTTCCTCCCATAGAGTGGGACTTACCTGGAGACTTACCTCCATTCTGAGCAGTGCTCCCTGGCAGGCTGCTTCTACACCTAAATGCAGCTGTGATGGGTGAGCAGCATATTCCATGCAAAGGAGCTGTCAGGAAAGCTGGTCACTAATACCAGTTCCCTAAGGATTATTTTAGCACACAGTTAATTCTGCTAAAACCTCGTGTCCTTCCTTTTGCCATCCTGCCTCACTTTTTGATTGTCCATGTTGCCCTAATTTTAACTCATCAGCCTCAAAATCTGGACACAAGTCCATTCCATTTGTATTTTGTTTAACAATACAAACTGTGTTGTTAAATACAATTTAACTGGTTAGAGCTTCTGAGCTTTACAACAACTGTGTTGTGTCTGGGACTTGTGTTGGTGTCCTTTGGATCTGGTTGTTTACCCACCACCACCACTTGTGTTTATAGTTTCATATTGTGGGAATTATAGGGAAGATAAATAACTCACCTTGCAGGGCAAAGATGTGTCAGTTCAGGCTTAAAAATCAAGAGAAAAGAATCTAAAAGGGTAAGAGAAACTCAAGGTTTTTGTTTTCACATGAACACATAGTGATGTAGACATGCAGCCCTCCCACAAACCAGTCTTAAGGCTGGTGCATGTTATCCCTTCATCCTGTCCTGCAGAGCCCTGGGAGCTTCTATCCTGAAGCAGGGCCTTGGGGATTGGCCCTTGGGATTCACCACTGACCTCCCTGCAAACGTGGCAGTTCACAGTGCCAGGGATGGGGCTGTGCCTTTGCTGTGCCTGGCCTCTGCTGCATTGGTTACCTGTGACCCCCAGGAGCAAGCAGGACACATTTTTCCCCTGAAGCAATAAGAGGTACATGGAGATCACCTTAACTTGATTTGGGATGGCAGGGAGTGGAAGTGCAGGGTGAGCAGCTGATGTGAGCTCATTGTCATCAGTGTCTTCTAATACAATTTGTGAATGAGAGCATCCTCTTAACTCTCTTTGTACAGACTGCAGGGATTCATTGTGCTGGAGCTTTCTCCAAGTAGCTTTTCTGCAGCTGCTGCCACTGGGCCCAGATGCTCTCTGGATAGGTACAGGTGAACCCAGTAAGCACTTTCTAGCTGTGAGAGCACTGACCAGGACCATACGGGAGAGGTCCCCACTGAGACAGCCCTCACAGCTAAACCTGAAATCTTCACTGGAAGTAACTGAACAGGACATTGGAAGGTGGCTCATGACCTTAATGTCACAGCATACGAAGCAGCGGGGGGAGGGAGGGAAGGAAGGAAGGAAGGAAGGAAGGAAGGAAAGGAAGGGAGAAAGGAAGGGAAGGAAGGGAAGAAGGAAAGGAAGGAAATGCCAGGCAGAAGTTTTCTTGCAACAAAACGTGGTCTCAGTTGGAGCAGATTTAACCGGGAGAATGCTAAGCTGTAAATGCCAAGTTAATTAGTCCTCATGCATAATTTGTTTTTTAAAATACACTGTCATCTCCTGAAGGAACAGGAGCCCATTTCCCCTTCTGTTAGGCTTAAAAGTCAATCTGAAAAATGCCATTGAAGTCTAAACCAAGAAGCATCACGATGTCTCAGTAGAGAAGGTCTCTGTGAGTAGGAGCTTAAAATCCACAGATTTCCTCTCTAAGCCTGCCAAACCAGAAGGCTGAACAGCCTTCCCAGGGCACCTCTCACAGCAGACCCACTTCACTGGATTCTCATATGACTGCACTGTTGAGGCCCAGTTTCTTTGTTAGTCCAGCTCCAAGCCACATTTTGCCCAATTATGGGTTTTCTACTTCCCCACCAGCAATCAAAAAGTGGCAAAGTCCTGAACATTTTCATGTGTCCTGATCTCTACTGGCCTGGATAAAACCAGGTTACTGGGCTGCAGCTCATTCATCCTGGGCTTTGTCTTCCACCCAGGGACTTTGAAATGGTCTTTTGATTTGTGATCTAGGAAAGACCAGTGGTTAACTCCCAATTATATTTTTATTTTCAAATTATTAGCCAGGGCCGTCTGGTGTTGCAGTTTCTCTTTGCCCCTGTTCTCTATGACTCGGTATGTTTTGCATCTGTCAAGTGCCTGATCACTCTCCTGATGTCTCCATGTGATTTTGTTTGTGGAGGAACAGAGGACTGAGATTTATAGCAACACTTTAAAATATATTGGTTTTCTCACTGAGGTCACAGATCTCAATATTGCTCCTTCCTTACACAGTATTTTTCAATGCTGCCTTTGCCAGCATTACCATTGAGATGCTTGCTAGCCAGAGCGCAGGGACAGCTTTGCCCATGGCCCCCAGCATGGTCCCTGTGCCCTGGCTGGGTACCACAGCCCAGAGGCTGTGCCAGCCCCACAGGCAGTGAAACCTCAGAGGCACCTCGAGGTGTCAGGCAATGCTTTTCTCACCTGCAGCAGCTCCACTGAAGGGAGGAGGTTGTTTCTCCTGGCCTCTGAGAGAGAGGTGAGAGGTGCTGAGCAGTAAATCCGTGCTGGCCCTGGCACTGTCTGGGGGGAACAGGTGGAGACACAAGGGGCTGATATCAGTGTTATGATGCCCAACAGGCAGGAAGAATGATGCTCAGAACTCCATGATATCAGAAGGCTAATTAATTACTTTATTATACCATATTATACTAGGACTATATTACACTAACAAGAACTATCTACTAACTAGAAAATAGATAGTTAGTACATAGTAGATAGTTAGTAGATAGTAGAACTATCTACTAACTAGCAAACCCCTCTCTGCCCGAGTCCTGACACACACACATGGATCCAATTGGTCAATGAATCCAAACAACCATCACCAGAATCCAATCAAGCAATCAGCTCGGGTAAACAATCTCCAGAACACATTCCACATGGGCACAAACACAGGAGCAGCAAATGAGATAAGAATTGTTTTGATCATTCTTTTCTCTGCTTCTCTCAGGAGAAATCTGAGAAAGCTAAATCACTCTGTTCAGAGGGCATGTGAATACCACAGGCTGAAAGAGCATTAAGAGCTCTCCACCTTCTGCAGATCCCCCACCTGTGTCTGGGTTCTGGGCAGGTTTAGGTTTAATGAGCACATAACTTTACACCAGCTCTCCTTGAGCGAGCCCAAGCGCTTTCCTGGAGGATCCAGCCGCGTCTCCCTGCGGGGGCAGCCACAAGCCTCGGGCATCCATCGATCCCACTGCAGCCAAAAAGAGAGAAAGTCCCTGCAGCTTTCTCCCCAGCTAGTTCTCCTGCTGCCGTGCCTTCCTGTTGTTCCTAAACTCCCGATATTTTTAGGTTGTCGACTGTCTTCTCACCCACTTTGGGAGTGATGAGATCTCATCCTGGGGAAGTGGTTGCAGCAGTGCTCTAGTAACAAAATCATTAAATCAATTGCCTTTGCAGCAAAGCCATCTCTGGTGAAATGTCACTGATACCTGCAGTGTCATCTCCAGAGCCTGCACCCTCTCGTCAGCCATGTGGTTGTTAACACAGGAGGAGGAGACCAGCACATGGGTGAGCTACTGCCAGCAGTGCAGGGCCCATGGAAAAGAGAAAAAAGAGGAATCTCAGCTTAGGAAAAGGAGCAGACTTTCAGTAAATGGAAACCTGATACTTCACCTCCATCTATTAAGCAGCAGGTGATAAAGCAATACAGGCCTCAGCTGATGTTTGCCCCATAAAATAAACCCAACAATATACAGCCCCCAGGCACATGTTTATGTAGAAATAAGTCATCAAATTATTTGCTTCTGAGACATAAGAATTAGATTTGTTTTCACAACATGTTGAGCATCACTTCATCATCAGTAATAGAAAAGCCTGTAAAAAGGACCTCCCTGGAGAGCTATTAGATAACAGATTACCCTGGAGATAACTGTGAAGAGACAACCCAGCAGCTCTCATCTAATCAGCTACTCTGCTGGTGATGAACAAATGTTGGTGGATCTCAGCAGGACCCAAAGTGCAAGTGAGTGATGGCTGTAGGGCTGCTCCTGGCAATGGCCTCTGACTTTCCCCTAGAGAGTAGCCAACCCAGAAGGAGTTAAGTAGCAAATGTGGTGGAAGGAAGTGGGGTTGTGGGGTGAACCCCTCTCTGCAGCCCCAGGGTGCTCCTCCTCTGCAGCTGCCTGCCCACATGCCCTGGGGTGCATCACTTGCAATGAGGTACAGACATGGGTTGGGTGCTGACAGCCACTCTCTACCAGATCTCCAGGTCTCTAAAATTTTCAGCAAGTGTTGATGCCTTGCCTACATGGGCCATCTTAATTGCAAGGGCCCAAGCATCAAGATCCTGCATGTTCCAGCAGCTTTTGAAGCTCTGCAATGGGCTCACCAGGGCTCTGTTTAATGTCTTCTTCTTTGAGAGCTTTGTCTTGGCTTTAAGCATGACTAAAACAAAGACAAGATGTGGTCTTGGAGAGAGCAAAGGCATTCTGTCCTACCACATTCTGTTGACCACATGAGCACAAGGGACAGTGCCTTGGCCAAGGAGCAGCTGGCTCACTTTCCCTGAGGCTGCTTGGGAAGGGGATTGTGCTTGGCCTCACCTGTGAGGTGTTTGCATGGTGACATTAACCAGCTGAATAAAACATTCAACAAAACCCTCTCCCACCCCAGAGGCTTCTCACAGCTGTTTCTTTATCTCCTGAGTCCTCCTCATCCCACATGGCTGCAGGCATTGCCCTCTTCTCTGCCCCCACCTCCTGCCAAGCTCCCTCGGTTACAAGGCCTTCCTGCAAACTCATGCCAGGGAGAGGTTGCCAAAGGGGCACAAACCTGTGCTGGAGAGGAGCAGGAGCAGCACCCAGGGCTTGTGGAGCTACTCTGCAATGCTCAGCTGCTGTGCCATTTACCCCTGTGACCATGCAAGTGCTTGACACAGAGATCTGATGTTACCTCCCCTATTCCATAATCTCATTAGACTGAGGTGAATGCCTGTCTCCCATAGCAGCTGTCCTGTCTTATCCTGTTCACAGGAGCCACCTCTGGAGGGCCCCAGCTCCAGGGCTAGCCCCATTGTGCAGAAGGGATGGAATTTTGCCCATTGATTTTCTATTTGTGTGTGCTGGGACTCTGCTTTTTAGCACCACGAATAAATCTAGAATCCTGTAGCAGCTCCAGGAAGCATGAGACATTATTTTTGCCTGTACATTGATTCTTCTCATTTTTTTCTCCATTTTATTGCTGGAGCATGGTTTCTTTCCATGTTCAGAGAAAATGCCATCCCAGCATTGAGGAGAACCAATTTCACTGGGTGTGGAGTATTGCTGCTCCACCAAAAGTTGTTGCTGTGGGACTTGGAGTAGGGGAAGGGATCATTTCTCATCAGTAAGACAGAGCTCAACAACTGCTAAAGCATCCTAAAGCCCATCCAGGCAGAGACAAGAGTGCCCAAATCCAGACTCAAAGCTTTGGGGAAGACCCTGACTTCTGCCTGTGGTCACATAGCTGTGGCACTCACGCCTCACCTCTCATGTACTTTCTTTTCCCAGCTTTCCAGAGTTTGCAAAGGACTCTCATATCCATCCTGTAAGTTAACTGAACACAACATAAACACCAAAACAGCTGTCCTAAGGCTAAACCTGGAAACAGCAAGATCTCATAGACCTCATTCCTCCCTCGGGAGGGAGAGCCACGGCCACAGAAGGTTGGGATTTCAAGTGCTCACCTTTCAGCCCAAGTGCTGTGTGCCATTTAGCCTGCCCTGGTTAATTCATCCCAACTGCCACTCTCTCTCAGTTCAATGGCAATTCCCAACAGCTTTTCCAAAAGCACTGTAGAGCCCCAACAGACCTAAGAATGAAACAAACCTTTTTCTTAACAGAGACATGCACTGAAAACAAAATAAAAAACAGCCTATCTAGCACACAAGCAAATAAACAGTGATAATGGTGTAACTTTATTTAGATTTAATTTGACATTTAGCACAGTAATATGCACAGAAAGAAAAAAAGTACCAAAATACCAAACTCATAGCATATAAAATAATCAAATATATTTCATATTTAGTGAAATATTTCTACAACACATCAGTGGGACTACCCTGGGCAGCCCAACCCTGTAAATATATATATATTTATATTTATAGCTGCGTTATATAAAATACTGTATGTAGAGAAAGCACTGAAACTTATCACCAAAATAGAAAATAGCTCAAAATACAGATAGTTCAGGTTTGCTGGATATACCCAATATCGAAAAGAGGTTCAAACCCACTGCAGGAGATAAAGCTCCAGCTGAGATGCTCTGGCAGGCATGGGATGGCAGGGTGGGCACACACTGGATCAGCTGGCAGGAGCCTGGCTGCCAAAGGCCATGAGATGACAAAACTTTCTGATCCTCAGCCAGAACCATCAAGAGGATTCTGAAGCGGGAATGCTGGCGGTGCTCGCGGCTGATGCGGGGCCAAAGCGCTTTTGGAAAGCCAGAGCAACTGGAGCAGCACAACTGCATCCCTTAAGGATCCAGCTGCAGCAGGACTGGCCATGAGCAGATGCACAACATCACAAGGAGATTATTCTGAATTTTAGAGATGCCTCTTCAGCAGATGACAGCGATTCATTCCCAACAGGTTGTGAAAACATAAAAAGCTGCGTTTGTGTGAGGCCAGGCTCCCCCAGGCAATACCATGTGGCACGGGAAGCAGCAGCCCCGCTGCTCCAGGACACTGACACCAAATAAAGTGCTTGGCCTGGCAAAAACTCCCACCTCCCCTGAGGGTCATCAAGGGTTGCACTTAGGAACCCAAGTGGTTTGTAGACAGGTATAAAAAACATGGCATTTCTGGCAGCAGCACTGAAGTGCAGCTGGGGTCAATAACCTGCACCAGCCATGGCCTGGGCACTGCAGGGGCTTCAGGCTGGGGGTTGGCTGGGCAGGGAGAGGCACAGGTCCTGGTGGCAGGGGCAGCCAAGGGCATTGCATCTTTCCAGACAACACACTTCTGTGCTCATTTGTTGATTTTTGGCCTGGTGTAATGATTGATTTACTTGACTACCCCCACAGGAAAGCAGCCAAGACTTGCCCAGAGGATCCCTGCTCAGAGGGTTTGGAGCCCCAGCACTGGTGCCAGCCCCATGCTGGGAGATCACCCTGGGAGCCCTCCCAGGCCCTGTTCCTGTGCTTCTGCAGAGAAGCCTGTAACCCATTAATAATTCCACAATTGTTCTTTGTCATCAAGCCAGCAGTTGCATCCCTAATTACATGGCAACAATACTATGCTAAGAGGATGAGCTATAATTCCTAGGTGGTATTAACATTGTTATTTTACTCTGAGTAACTTCCTGGTAATGGCCATTTGAATGTGGCAATATCAATTAAGTGAATATAAATGCTTAGCCCCTGGAAAAATCATTAATAAAAATCTCATTCTGATAGCCTCTAATCACAGCTAAGTACAATTACTCATACGAGGCCACTATAAAAAGTATTTTTCTCATCAGAAGAAATTCATAAGGTTTTCCCAACTGTTTGTAATAAAGAGGACATTATATAGAAAAGTCCAGAAAATAAGCACATGTTTGTTTCTCAAAACCCATAGATAAACATGACAACATCTCTAAATTACTGGCTACAAACAGGATTTCATTTAGCTCTACTCAAGCTGTAGCCTAGTACAAACGTTTTCAAAGCAGCACGTTGCTGTTTCATCTGGAACAGCTGCACAGGATTTCTTTGATATCAAGCTCCTGCGTGGGGATGGTGTTTCAATTTCTCTTTATGCCTCCAAACTGAAACAAGAAGGAAAAGACATTTAGTAAAGCAGGTGCTTTTCATGGGGGGTGAGGGAAGCAGCATAATTTGGCCTTGAAAGCAGTTCTAAGAAATAATTTGTCAGTGCAGTGGTGACAGAGCCACGCTGTGTCTGTCCATCTGTGTTGCACAGGAGGCAGGGAGCCCAGGCTGTGCTCCTGCCTGGCTCCCTCCCGGTGTGTGCCTGGCGTCCCTGGGCTCACACGCTGTCCCAGGGCCAGCAGCTGTCCCGGCCACACGCCAGGGGGGTGACCTGGACACGGAGCAGGGACACCTGAGCTCTGCTCCTGACATGGACCAGCCCCTACATCCCTGCTGCTCTCCCCGTGGACACAATCAGCAGAGGGAGGGGCGCTCCTCCCCCGCTCCCTACGAGGCTCCTGGAGCCCGGCAGCTCCCAGCACGGCAGGTGTGAGCTGCACGGGGCTGCAGGACATCCCAAACCCCGGGGCTGGTCGCGACAGGCAGCTAAGGAAGATGCTGACCTACATCACCCACCAGACACTTTCTTAAGCAGTGAGCAAAGGTTTTTTAGGTTGCTGAGCAGCCACAAGCGCTGCCTACCGAGGCACCGAAGTGCAAACGCCCTGTCAGGCACCCGGTGCCCGCCGGTTTGGTGAGTCAGGCAGCAATCAGTGAAGCATCTCCTATTCACAGCACCCCATGCAGTGCCTGGGAGTGGGGGTTTGCCCTGCCTGCTTGCCTGCAGAGCCAGCCACCACAGCTACGCACATTTAAATATTACAGCACATATTTATCTTTCTTTAGTGAGATAAGGCTGGAAAAATCTGGGACACCGGGAGGAGCTGGCAAGGGGGCTGCTGGGGTAATGGGGGAGAAGTGGCAGCACCGTTATCTGCAGGCAGGATCTCTCAAACATTCATGTGGGTTTGTTGGCCTTGCTTCATAAATATTTTCCAGACAAAGATTTGTTTGTGAATGCTGTCAAAGCAGCCTCAAGGAGTCTTTTTGGTGACCTCCAAAAAGTACATTTCCTAAGGCATTCCCCTGTGCATGTCTTGTCAGACACTTGCTTTGATGCACAGTGTTTACTAGGAGAAAAAAGCAGTAAAAGCTGACAAAGGCTGCCAAAAAATCAGGACTCCATTTCAAAATTTGATGAGCTGATGCAAACAGTTTCTGTCAGGGCCATTGACCTCTCACTCACCTCCAGCAAAGGGTCTGGCAGCTCTGGGTGGCCCTGCCACGGGGCACTGCCAGCAGGCTCAGGGATGCACGTGCAGCTCACCTGCCCAGACTACTTACTGCTCTCCTGCCTCAGCACTGTCAACGCCCACAAATGGGATTTCTTCCCTGTCCATCTGCCCCAGAACCAGGTGGTGCTTCTCCATGTTTATGACACACTGGAGAGAATAAATGTCTTTAGGTAAGAGGGAAAACTGCAAGTTAGACTGGTCCCAGCTCCCCCCATCAGTATCCTGCTGGAAAACTCCTACCTTCAGAGACTTCAGTGTCTGCAGCCCAAAGGAAAAGGGTTGGTCATTGTCTTCTGAAAAAAAACAGGACATTTCAGATTTATACATTCAAAATGCCCTCCTGGGCTTTTTGTCAGTGACTCCATCCTTCCTTCGTGGTTGCTGTGCTAAGCAAAACCCTGTTTATAAAGGGACTGACTCAAAGGAGAACAGGAGGGCAGGCAGATGTGCCTGCAAGTGGTTGCTCCATCTGCATGGCAAAGTCAAGCTTGTGAACACATCCTCCCCCTTCCCTTTGGGGACCCAAACAAGAACTGACTCTATTTGAATTTTAACATCTTCCTAAAGCTCTGTTTGTCCTGCTGGGGTGAGAGGAAGCAGAGCCCAGCCCAGGGAGGAGGAGCAGAGGGTTGTGCACTCACCCACGACGAGGGCAGCGCACTCCACGGGGACCGCTCCCACCGTGAGCGACAGAGCCTCGATCTGCCCAATGGCTTTCACCTTGTTTGGCAAGGAAACCATCTCCTCTTCCACAGGGAGTGCTTTGAGATGCTCCTTTAACCTGTGGGCATTGAAAACACTCCTAACATCAAATGGCCATGGCTGGGCTGTTCCAGCAAGGAGCAAATGGTGTTTGGAGGGTGCTTACACCTGAAGTGCTCTTAGCTTGCTCATTCACCACGCTGCTGTTGGAAAGCTGCTTCCCTGGCAGGTTCTGTGTGGGTGCTCTGCAGGCAGCCAGCAGACCTCAGCATGACCCACAGTGCTGCCCAAGCCCAGCTCTGTGCTGCACTTTGGCTTTTACAGAGGAATCTTTTTCCTACATTTTCTGAGACTCAGGGAATACAGAATTGCTTCTATTGCAGTGTGGGTGTAAGGAGGGGTCTGTTCACTCCAGCTTCCACGAGTGGAGCTGACACTGTGTCCCCATGGAATCATAGAAATGCTCAGGCTGGAACAGACCTCTAAGGTCATCAAGTCCAGCTGTGTCCCCAGATGGCACACCCACACAAATTCTTAACACTTCCAGGCATGGTGATGCCGCCACTTCACTGTGCAGCTTCTTCCAAGGCCTGACCACCCTTGCAGGGAAGAAATTTTTCCTGATACCCAAACTAAGCCTCACATGGCACAACCTGAAACCATTTCCTCTGGTGCTGTCACTCATTACCTCACTTGAGCCTCCTTTTGGGGAGCTGTAGAGAGTAATAAGGCACCCCCTGAGTCCCCTTTTCTCCATGCCAAAGATGTCTCACATCCAGGGTGGCCCAATCCATGTTTGTTAACATTTTGTTAGGTGCTGCTGCAGGCTTTGTTCTGAGGAAATGGGGACAGATCAATCACATTCAGCCCAAAGAAAAGAAAAAAGGATGTCAGAGATACCTCAGGTACAGTTTCTATCTATACCCTTTGAAGCAGTCTGACAATACTAATTAAATATTTAGCTTCAGTTTCTCTTTTAAACTGAACTAGAATCTGATGGAAAGGCTGTTTGAGGTGCAGATCTCTCCCTCAGATAAAAGCCAGATCAAGTTTCAGCTATTTGAGGTGCCTTTCTGCTGAGCCGCATTGCAGCAGTGCTTGTGTGTGTCTGTCTGTCTGTCCTGGGGGCCAGCCCCCTCACAGGCTCCAGGACTGAGGTGGACATTGCCCACACCATTTAACACAGGTGAGGGGTAGCAGGGAAAAGGAGCTGGATCCCCTCTGCTGCTTTCTGGGAGCGTGGCCTTAAAAATCAGCAGGAACACATCAATGAGAAGTTCATGAGTTCCTTGGCTGCCTCCTGCTCCTCCCACAGCTCCACAGGGGATTTCTCCTACTGGGAAGCTGTGAGCTTATTCCTGCTTTCCTAAGGGTGAGGGGGAGAGAATGACTGGCATCATGACAAGACACAAAAAAAACTGAAAAAGAAGGGAGGAATTGAGCCTGAGCATCAGACACACGAGTGCTGCTTTGAGACACCAGGTGCCCTGAGACCTGGGCAGCAGAAACAGGCTCTGGCCTCTCTTCAGTGCTCTTTGAAGGGCAGGGCTGCTGCAGCAGGGCAGGGCTGCAAGAGCTGCACTGGGAGTTCTTAGCTTGTAAAAAAACATGTAACAAACACAGGGAGCAGAGGAACTGCCCCAGAGCAGGAAATCCCTCCAAATGCCATCCTGTGGCCATCCTAAGCTTGCCTGAGCTGCTCCACAGGTTGGATTAAGCACAGCCACCTTCTAGTCACTAAGCACTGTTGTGCAAAGAAGTAATTAATGTTAGGACAGGAACAGGCACCATTCAGTCAGGGCTGTGCAGTAGTGCTCAGTGAGGAGGGGTAATTTTCTTTTTTTTTCATAATTACTGCAAGTTAGCTGCAAAAAGCAATGACTCCATGGGAATAAAGTGCCAAAACCTCCTTGATATCCAGTGAGCTGATGCCTGGTCCCGTTCCTCAGAGATGACAGAGTTTTGCTGCAAATGTCTATCAGTCACCTCTAATAATCCATAAATACATTCCCTTTTCCTTTAACCAGGAGAAATAAGTAACTGGGAGCAGCATCAGACGCCCAGTTCTGAGAACATGCATGCACACAGCTTCTTTACATAGGAAAATGTAAATACATTAGTGGGCCAGCAGCCTGGGGTCATGTCCAGCAGCCAGGTCCCTGCCCTGCCACAGGAGCCTGCAGAGCTGGGCTGGGCTGCCCTGGGGACACAGAAGGCTGGGGAAGGTTCAGCTGTTTTGTGAGGCACTGAGTGACAAGCAGGCAATGAAAAAATATGAATACATCCAGCCCTCTGAAGGGATTCCCTCAGAGGTGAAGAGGGTGGCTCCCTGTTCTGTTCCACCTCCCTGCCATTTAAGACTGGGACAGCGTTTGGTTGTGACAGGAGGGTCAGGGGCTTGCCCAGCCCTCCCAGAATGACCATCACTGACAAGGGCAGAGCCCCAGCCCCAAGACACTGCCAGTGCTGCCAGGTGCCCTGCTCCTGCCGAACAGAAACCCAGGATATTTACCCTAGCCTGTCCAGGCAGGCAGATGACATGAGGTTGTGTTGTGAGCCGGTGTCCACCACGGCCTTCAGCTCCTTCCCCGCACACTGCAAGAGCAAGAGGAGATGGGAAATGATGTGTGGGATGCAGGATGAGCACCAGAGGGTCCAGGAGCTCTGGTGCCCATGAAGTCTCCTCATGCCAGATCATCCCTGCTCCCCTGCACTCTCAGATGCACATGAGGTCCTGAGCCCTCTCTGGCTCATTTCTATCAGTTTCTCTGGATCTGCATTGAAGGTACTTGAGACAGTAGTTCATGTTTGGACTCAGGTGTTGATTATTTCTTATCAGTCAAACAGTCTCACTACAGTGAGTTGGGCAGCTTTTCCTGAGCAAAGTGCAAAATGGCCAACAATCTCTTGTTCCAAGGTCTTTTAAGACTAAACTATCCAATTAAGAACTGACACCTGGATTATTTTCCCTTTTAACCCAATAACTGATCCCAAAGAGCTCACAATGCAGACTTTTCTGCCCAATTACAAAATGCCACCCAAACCCATGAAGAAGGAGGAAGAAGCATGAAGAAGAAACCCAGGATGACACCCTGTGCCTTCCATCTTGCTTCCATCCACAACACACTGAAAATCCCAAAACCTAAATTTCTCACCAAGTGGTACGCCTACACTACTCTCTATAATCTATTTCACACTTTTGTGGATTCTAGTCTATCTTGAAGTCTAGGAAACTTTCTCCATGAATGAGGGTCAAAGTCAGTGCTCCCCCTGGGGGTCAGCGAACCCAGAGCAGACAGAAATATTCCTGGTGCCCTGGGTTTCCACAATTTGCCCCTGCAGAGAGCAGATGGGGCAACCCAGGCAGGGGGGAATACTGTAGAGAGTGGGAAATACAAATGAGCATGGGGCTAAGGAAGAGAAATGTGAAATTGCCCTTGGGCAAAGAAAAGAGGGATGGCACTTGAGGAAAACAAGCAGGCTGTGAACACAAGGATTTGCCATGGATAATTATACCCCAGCATTTCAGCATGCTGCCCCAGCTTAGCTATCCCCTCTGCCCTGATGTGCAAGGGAAGACACCCATCACACCAGTTTTCCCTGTGATTCCCAGGCGGGCATCTCTGCCACAGCAGCCTGGAGCTGCAGAGGGAGTGTATCCCCAGAGCTGTGACAAACCTGGCTGGGAAACATGGAGAACAAGAGCACAGCCTGAGACTGTTGGAAATAAAATCTGCAGGAAAATAACCCACAAAAGGCTGTGGAGGGACTATTACCTGGCAGCTCACCACTATGAGCTCTTCATCCTCAGTTTTCCCTGAGCTGCCCAGCTTGGTTTGGTTCAGCTTGTTGGCCTCTGATGAGAGATCCTTTGGAGCCCGGCTGCCTCGGAACTTGGATAAGTTTGTCTCCATCAGGCGCTTCTGCAGGATGTTATGTGGTTGCTATGAGGGAGAGCACACACAGAAGAGCAGGGTGAAGTCACAGGAAAGCCACACAGTGCTCTTTGTCACCAGACTGCCTGTGGTGCCCATGGCCAGCACTGCTGTCATGGGAAGTAGGTCTAAAATCTCACTCTCCCTACTTCCCAGACTACAGCTGTTCTTCCCAGCTAGTTCTGGCTTACCTGTCTTTGACTGAAAAGAACTTTGTTTTGCAAAGGGAATAATACTTTCAAACTATTAACCTTTGAGACCTTGGAGGGATGCCTTTCTTTTACCAAACTCAAATTAAAGGTTTCATTGCATAGAGGAATCCAAACAAATCCAGCCTTTTCAAGCTGGTGTTTCAACCATAGCTGCCTTCATCTCTTGATGAAGGGAATTCCATAGTGATGTGAAAAATTAGGATATAACAAATTACCTTTCCAATTATATTCACCACCTTAGTATGAAGAATAGCCCTCTGTGCCTGTTTCCCCTGTACTTTTATTCAGCTGCTAAGGGTGGCTAAATGGGACCAATCCTGAGTGCCATACCACAAGAGGAAAGGGAAAGGAAGGAAAGAGGTAACTCATCTGAGGCAGGTAGGTATTCTCCCAGAACTCCCAGCATTTCTCTCTTTCTCTGTTATTTCCATTTGCTCTGGGAGAAGCATGTTGCCTCTCAAGATCTCCTCCAACCTCTTTCCCAAAAGCCTCTTTATGTTTAATGTTCATCTCAGATGGATGCACACACTCTGCTGGAGGTGAAATGACTCTGCCTGATGATCTGCTCATTTCTCTGCCCGGCTAATCTGCCCTCCCCATTAATGCCTTTCCTTCTGATTTTAATTTCTCCATGGTGAGACATTTTTACTGGCTTATCCCTGAATGTTTGCATTGATGTTAAACATGCCTGTGTGCCTGCAGAGACATCAGAACCAGAAAACCTCATTCAGGAAGGGAATATCAGAGTCAGGATAACTTTGAAAACCTTGGGCCATGACTCCCCAAGTTGCCAGTGCCCGCCCTTGCGCACAGCATGTTAAATAACAGCACTTCCAGAAGTCTGATGCAACCTGGCATCCTCCTAAAATAACTGCAGCCACGCTGGCGCTGCAGATCGCGCTTGGGCGCAGCGCGGGCAGCGGAGCTGGACCAGACTGAGGGGCTGGGGCAGCTGCACAGCACCAGTGGGCACTGGGACATGGCAGCTCCTTGTGTCCCCACTTTCCACCCTCCTGCTTTCTGCTGCTTGAAATAAAATCCCATGGCCATTTGGGGCTGCAGGTGCTGTGTCTGACCAACCCACCACAGAGCACGTCCTGAGTCTGAGCAGCAACTCCTGATGGGCAGGAATCAGCTCTGACATGGTGCTGCCTTCCCAGGGAGACCAAAGAGCAGAAACCAGCATCACTTAACTGCACTAAAGGCAGGCACTGGCTGCACTGGTACTGGGCTCTGTGTGGGGGGACAAGCAGATCAGTTTGGAAGCGAGGGCTCCCTTGTGTGAGGCAGAAGCTGTAGGTGCACAGTCAGCACTGTGATCGCTGTGATCACCTCCAGCGCTCCTCACCAGAGCAAAAATGCAGGCCAGGGCTTTCTGACAGCAGATGGGATGTCCTTTTCACCCTTTAGGTTTGACTGCAGCTCAGAACACTAATTCTTCACATCATTCAAAAACAACAAAAGAAAATATAGGAGAGCTTAGAAAAAAATGGATGAGGTTCACCCAGCTGGCCAGAAGACAGCCTGTCACACAAGGGGCACCTCCTTGTGCCCAGCCCCATGCAGGCAGCACCAAGAGAAATTCCTGAATGCCATCAGCCAGGACAGCCTGGGTGCTCTTCTGATCTGCCTGGCCTCCATCTCCACTGTCACAGACATGTTTTATGAAAAATCCTTTCCTTAGGATTTTTCCTCCTGAGCAGCTGAGAGGCCTCAGGAACAAAATTTAAACAATGATTATCTGCTGCTGTGGAATGCAACAGGTGGATCTGTGATTGGTCTCATGTGGATGTTTCTAATTAATGGCCAATCACAGCCCAGCTGGCTTGGACAGAGAGTCCAAGCCACAAGCCTTTTATCATTCTTTCCTATTCTATTCTTAGCTAGCCTTCTGATGAAATCCTTTCTTCTATTCTTTTAGTATAGTTTTAATGTAATATATATAATAAAATAATAAATCAAGCCTTCTGAAACATGGAGTCAGATGCTTGTCTCTTCCCTCATCCTGGGACCCCTGTGAACACTGTCACACTCCACCACACTCCTCACTGCTATTTTAACTGTCATCTACCATTGAATTCAACCCATTTTTTTAACTACAAGTTCTCCTACGGATTGTTAATCAGTAACATATATGGATTTTCTCAAGCCCTGGTTTTTCTGAATCTTACATGGGATCCATCACCAAAAGGAACAAATCCATCACTCAGCAGTCACAAGTTACCAGCACAAATGGGATTGTCTTTTGTTGACACTTGCCCTTCTGAAAACCACAGCAAATTCTGCCTCTAGGGAGACAAATCTTCCTTATGTTGTGCTCCAATACAGCAATAATCTGGCAGAAGGGGGCTGAAAAGGTTCCCTGCAGCACCAGCCTGTCTCAGGCTATTAATTAGTTTGCTTTAACTTGGATTTCCCTTGACTCTTGTGTGCACCAGAGTGAGGGATGTTAGTCACGGACATGACTCAAGTGATGGATACGTACTTGGTAAATGGATAACGTGCCAGGGGACATTTGCAAATGCACATTTTGCTGGCAAACTGCAAGCAGACCATGTCTGGGAGGGAGGGAGAGGAAGAAAACCTCCTCCTGACAGCAGTGGGGAAGGCAGCTGTGTTCTCCCTCCAGTGTGGGCCTGGCAGTGTTTGAAGGAACCCAGATCACCTGGCACAATATTCCTTTGTATTGCAAAAAACTGTTGAAAGTTTTATAAAAGTATAGAATGTTACATTTCATTGTGTGAGCAAGAAAATAAGTTTTCCTTTTATCATTCAGCACTACATAAATACAAATCAGGATTTTTTTCATGAGATGGGTCCATTTCCAACCCCAATATTTGCAAAAAGCTGTGATCCCCTAAAAATGTCACCATGAAAACCAAAAGAAGCGAGGGGAGACACCATCTAATGCTGACCTTATTTACCTCATTGTCTGACAAAAGCACAAGTAATTCTGCCCAGCTTTGTTCCTCTGTGATTTGTAAGCAAGTGCATTGCTGCAGCTTGCAGTATTCATTTCTCTGGCAGGTTTCCCTCTATTTGGCTTCTAGATCTGGGGATAACAGGATCCATCAACAATTCCACTGAGGTAGAGGAGAAAGTCAGGGAAGACACCAGCTCCCCTCCTCCACAAACCCATCTCAGGAGGTTTGCCCTTTCTTCTGTACCTAGACAGTAGAGGGGAAGGGAAAAAAGAGTTTTAATGCATCAACAGAGCTAATCCCAAGAAATAATCAATTCCTCTCTCTCTTCACCCAAACTCACATGTCCCTGACAGCATCCTGTGCTGTCAGCCCCTCTCGTAGGGTGATGAGGGGGGACAGAGCTGTCCCCCTGTGTGCCCAGGCAGCAGCCAGCTCTCTGGGCCAGGCAGAGCACACAGCATCACAGATTTCTGCATTTCAGGCAAGACACACCAAACTCTGGGCATGCACAGCAGGGAGTGGGGACACCTGAACATGCTGCAGTCCATCCAGTGCTGCCCCAGCTGTGGGGAGCTGGGGCTGGGGCCATGGGGCACCCAGGGTTGTGCTGAGGTGCCCAGGGGAGGTCTGAGGGCAGGATGGAAACGGGAAATGCTTTTGTTGCTGTTGCTGCTTTTGTTGCTATTTATAACTCTGCTTCCCAGGTTGTCAAATGATGAGGGACTGCTCCAGACAAAGCTGCTCCAAACTGGTCTGGTGGCTCTGGGGGCAGGGGACAAGTGTCAGAGGAGCTGCAAGAGCCAGCATGGGAAGGGGGCCATGGTTACCCTGTCAGGAAGCCCCATCCCAGCTAAAGACAATCTCCTCCCAGCTTTGGGGCTTCGGGAAAGAGTCCAACAGAGGGAAGAGTCATCAAAACAAAGCCATTTCTGTTCTCTACATCCAGCATAGCATTTGCCAAACTCAGTGTATGCTTTGCTATGGCTTGGTCTCATACTGGACAGAGGGCAGTACATAAAGGGAGTGAGGAGCTGGAGTTCTGTCTGAGCCAGAGTAATTCACTGGGAATGATGAGAGCATTGAAATGGATGATCACAAGAAGCATGTACCAAACCTGCCTGTGCACAGCATCACCAGGAGAGCCGAGTGATGGCACACAGACAGGGAATGCCAGCACACCCACCCTGCTGACCTGCTGCAGCTTCACTGCGCGCAGAACCCCCGCACCAGGGCCACAAGGAAGGGGATTTGTCCCCAAAACTGCAGTGCCAGCTGCCACAGTGACAGACAGGATCTGTTCTCACCACCTGTCGCCATCTCTGAGGAGCTGTTCCCTCAGCTCTGCTCCTGCCAAGGCTGCTGGAAAAGCCCCAGGGGAAGCCCTGCATTAATAACGCCAGGAGCCCCCGAGCCCCGGCGGCACCGCGGCTGCCGCGCAGCTCCAGCACAGGAACCTCTGCTCTGTGGGGACAGGCACAGCCATCCTCAAGGAGGCCATGCAAACACCTTGGGCCAAGAGCTCTGGTGCCCTGGGCCTCCTGATCATGCAGCTCAGTCCCTCTGGGCATGGGCCTCTCAATCTGGGGCCACGCCAAAGTGAAGTCCCATATTTTGTAGGGTCTCTGGTCTCAGAGATGCACAATCTCCCACTCCTCCTGGGGACAGCCCTTGTGACATCCAGGCAGCCACAGCAGTGGGGACACACAGTGTGTCTGTCCTCTCAGCAGTGCCCTTTCCCACCCTGGCTGTGTGAGGGGTGAGTGTGGCAGCATCACTTCACTGCAACACACCCCAGGGGCACACGTCTGAAATTCACAGGCTGTGGGAACAGTCCAGTGCCAGTGCTCTCACTTTGGGGGTCCCTGCACACCGCATGGGGCAGCAGGCTGTGGCCAAGGGAGCCCTGGCCACATGTGCCAGCGCCCCCACGGTGGCATGGGGACAAGAGGCATTCTGGCATTTTGCAGTGGGGTGGCCCAGACCAGCTGGGGTCTCACCCCAGCCCTGTGGGCATCTCACCTCTGCCACATTGCTCTTTCTTTTTGTTCTTGGAGGGCTCTGGGAGCTGTGGCCCTCCCCAGGGCTTTGACACATCCCTGGAGAGAGCCCCCTGGGCAGATCCTCCTTGCAGGGGCTGTGGGTGCAGCAGGGATGGTGCTGCAGCCATGCACAGGAGCAGGGAGGACACCTCGAGGGACATTTCTGTGCCCAAGGTGGTGTCAAGGAGCCCCTGCCCTGCCCCTGGTGCTGGTACAAACCTGGTCCTCACTCTGCAGGGCAGGGACTTCAGTGCTCAGTGCCCCTGGCTCCTGCTACCTGTTGATTCTTACCTGGGCAGAGCAGAACCCACGTCAGGGACTCAGTCCCGCTCACTGGGGGTCACAGAGCCACAAAATGTCATTTAGAGTCTGCTGAAAACAGCAATAAAGCCATCCCGCCCTGAAAAGCATTTCAACTCCCGGCTGGAGAGCTGCAATTCACTGGTGACCAGGAAAGCTCTTTCTGGGCCTTTCCCTGGACAGGAGCTTCACTTCCTGCAATTGCAAAACCCTTGGGATATCAAAAAAAATTACCTCCATGTGCACTGCAGAGAACAGCCTACTCACTCCACTTGTCTCAGGCAGGCAGAGCCAAGCCTAACCCAGCTGAGCAGGAAGGCTCTGACAAAACAAAACACTAAAAATAAATATTTTTACTTTGGTTTTCAATAAAACCCATATCAAGCATAGGAAAAAAAAAGAAAATACTGTTTTACAAGGTGCAAGATATTTTCAACACTTGGGCAAAAATACCTAAAGGGGCTTTCCCTGGTAGATATGTTTTCTAAATTTTACTCCTTATGTCAGAACTTTTGATGTTCCATTGGGGTATCCTTTCCCAGTAGAGAAAGCTGAAACATTTGCACAGTATTTAGAAATGCTCTCCAGCCCCCAGACATGGTGAATAACACCAAGTACAGGATCACATAGATCACAGCATATGTAAATATTTTAAACCTAAAACTATGTCTCCTTGGTTTAAAAAAACCCATATATGCATTGGCCTTTATTGAAATGTGATCTTGAGAGTTTTATATTTTGAAATACTTGTGACTATACTTCACTGAATCTCTATGACTGTGTGTTGTGTGTATCTATAGATCACAGGCCAACATGTGTGTGTACCTATGCATTGTATGAAGCCACTTTGACTTACTCTGACCCAGAGAGGAATTCTGTACTGCAAACAGAATGCCATTTTCTTGCAAAAGTTAAAAAAATAATTAAAAAAAAATTAAATGCCATTAACTCTGAATGTCAGGCATCTAAAAGTACTTAGTAGAAGAAAACAGCTGTGGTTATAACTACCATCACATTTCTACTCCCTTCCATTGACATGCTATAACTACCATCATATTTCTACCTCCTTCTTTTTACATACCTAAAGTCCAATTTTTTACAATCAGCTCCCACACGCAACCAACTTCTCCTAAAGAAAAACAGCGTGAAGAAAGACACAGACACTGCCCGACCAGCTCCTTAAGTCCCCTTCCAATAAACACAATAGAGCCTTACAGTATCCTTCGACGTGCCCAGCTTCTTCAGCCCGTCCAGAGGGAGCAGATCCGCAGAATCCTTGTGGATGAACTGAACCGCCTGCTTCATCCTCCTCTGCTGGCGGAGAGACGCCGCTTCCCTTATCTCCACTTCTTTCCTGCTCGGCTCTGTCAGGATGCCCGAATAAAACATCTCTGCTGCCTCGGCGGAGCTGGGGGGATGCGGAGCTGCGCGTCCCGGGAGCAGCGCTGGGGATGTGGGGATGCGCGGCCGCCCGCGCTTTATATGCCGGGCACGGTGACGCGGGGAGCGAGCGCAGGTAGCGCGGCCCGAGGGCTGCGCAGAGCGCGGCACCGGCGGGGGGAGCTGGGCCGCTCCCGGGGATAACACACGCGGTAACAACACATCCCCGCCCTCCCTCCCCGCTGGCAGGGCTGGCCGCGGGCAGTGCGCGGCTCCCGGAGCCCGCAGGGACAGCGGAGAGCAGCGCAGAGCAGCGGAGCCCCGAGCTGCGAGAGCTGCACCCCGGGCCGGGGGATGCAGCCCCGCTGGCCATGGGGAGGGTTGGTGCCTTGTGCCCGGGGTGCCCCCGGGCTCATCACACACAGCACGGCCAGCAGCAGTCTGGATCATCACTGTCCTCTCAAGCACCCAGGAAAACTGCCTCAAAAGTTGTCCCAGCCAAACCGGGGCACCTTACATGTGGTTTTACACAGGGTTTCTGTAGCCATCGAGTGTCCGGGTAGAGCGCAATGTGACTAATCACCAGCACCCACACCAGTGATTGTTAATCAGAACAAAGCAGCTATGGTTTTACAGCTTTTGTGCTGTTTGCCTAATGACCCAGCTGTTGCTGGAGCCAGTCTTGCTGTATTTACTTCTGATCCCAGACAAAACTGGGAGATGTGTTAGAGGATGCTGGCATTACCTTGGCTGTCTAGAGGTGTCCTTTATTCTTCATGGGCAGCTCTAGGCTTCCAAGAAGCAAAGTCCCTTTTTCTGGGGCTGGCCTGTCCTTTAACTTGTTCATTTAAGCATGAACAAAGTCTCCAGTAAAATGCTTATACCTCTTTCCATTGCAGTGTACAATATGAACTAATACACATTAGAGTTTCATACTATAGAGACTGATTAACGTAATAGTTACAGAAGGTAATTTTCTTATCAGGATTCATAGCACACTTGGGTTTCATTCGCTGCAACAGCAGGTGAGGGCAGCAGGTGCTTCCCTGAACTTTCTGCTTTCCAAGTCATTCGTTGCATGGACTAGGTGCAGAAAAAATGCAGCTCTGCCTCAGAGAGACAGTACAGGTCTGTAAACACTCCCCATGGGCTTGGTTCTTGTTAAACTGAGAGAGACCTTTGATGTGCTAGGCAAAGCACAAGAAAAGCAGAGCTTAGCCCAGGATTTATGCCAAGTCAGACTTGTAGGACACTTCCAGAGCTGGGGCACTGATTCTCCTTGGCTCTCCCCCACCAACAGAGCTTGGGCTCACACTTTCTGCTCACCAAGGCACCACTGGCACCCTGGAGCTCCTGCTCCTGGCCTGGGCAGGGGGGCTGGCACAGAGTGGGGAATGATGATGCCAGAGCAGCAACCCCCTTTAAGTGGGTAAACTTGCGCGTCTGAGTTCTGCAGCCAGGACAGACCATGTATGTTCAGCCCCTTCTCATGTGACCTGGGAGAGAGGAGAGAAAAAATCAGCTGATGAGTCAGAATGCCATAAAGCCCAAGCACATTGTTGCACAGCCTCACAGAAAGGCCACGACACACGAACCAGCCCAGCTCAGTGAAAGTGTCAGCCTGCAGAAGGATAACAGGGCTGACAGTCTGAAGGGGGATGTAATTTGTATTCCCTATGCTGACTCAGCTCATTACGTGACAGGACCATTGCTCCACTCTGGCACACAGGGCCAGGAGGATAAAAGCACCTTATTTTTCACCTTGGGAGCTATTTGGTACTTTTCCAGCTGATTAAACAAAGATATACGACTGCATCCACGCTCTCCCGAAGCCAAGGAGGAAGCAAAAGAGTTGACACTGAAACCAGGAGGCAATTTTTAGTATAAAACCTTCATGAAGTAGCAGCACTCTGCCCAATGTATTAACAAATGCCCAGTCAGCTCTGGCTTATTTCACAAAGAGTAAAGCTGCAAGCACAGGTGGGGCATGAAAAGCTTCCTCACAGTGCAGCTCCAGGGTTGCAGCCTGTGTTTCCATTCAGCATTTTGTCTGAGCCCTGCAGTTTCACTTCTGCTCTATGTTACAAAAGCACTTTGTGCCAACAGCTCTGAGGAAAATCTGCTCAATGCTCGAGAGTAACAAACGAGATAAAAGCCTAATTCCTCTCTTGGTTTTTAATCCTGAGAAAAAGGAAAGGGGAAGAAGCAGTAAATCATCTGCTCAAATGGTGCAGGATCTACACTGGAGGAAGGGCTCAGTTTGGACAGCTCAGGGGTTAAGCTCGTTAAGTGGTTAAATCATTTGTTTGCACAGATTAGCTGGAGGTATTTCTCCCCCTTGCCATACAATGTATCTAAATAGGGGCACGTTTCAGAAAAATTCCCATCCTCTCACCGGAGACAAGGCTGTGTGTGACCACTGTCCCTTACTCAAGAAAAGCTCCAAGGGACAAACCCACTTTCCTTGCTCTTTCCTGCCTCCCAGTGAAGGGGAAAGCAGCAGGCAACGCAGGAACTGGGTCGGTCCTTTTTTTTTTTTTTTCCTCCTTTTCTTTGATTTCTCATCTTTCCCTAAAAAGAAGTGATTTGTTAGTAGTTGCCACATCCTGAAGAAATGCAGAGATGCCCCAGAAAACTCTGAAGAAAGGAGAGAGCGGTATAATTTAATAGAAACAGAAGCAGGCAGTAGGTCTGAAAGGAATAAGTTACTCAGCACAAAGAAAAAAATTGAGAGAATTCATTTCCAGAGAAAAGACTGTGAAGAGCTTAAGAAAATGAAATCACAATAATTGATGCATTAAAATAAGCTTTCTGTCCATCAGTGCATTAGTAAGGGTCAGTTAATAATAACTGGAATAATTTGGAGACTACATACCAGTCTTTTCTAAAAACATTGGATACAAAATTCCAGAAAGATTTACTGAGCTACTCGATTATCACTTGTAGCTAGACAAAGACTATGGATAGAGCTGGAGAAATCCTCTAACATACAAAGGTAGAGTCAGGGTGAGGTTCCTGAGCAATGTAACCCATTTTGTCCAGTAGCTCCACACTCACCCTCTGTGTTTCCAGTGCTGACCAAGGGAAAGAACCTCCTGGGCTGGGGTCTGGGCCCCATCACAGGAATTCCATGGACACAGCTATTCCCAGGGCATCTCTCCTGGGTGCAACTCCAGCCTCCTTCCCCTGAGTGTGTTCTGTGCAGGGCCTGAGCTGGTGGCATCAAGCACAAAGCAGAGGCACAGATGACACTGGGGGAGGAATCAGACCTTGCACAGCTTCCCCCGGGAGACTGAAGTGAATTTACCTGTCTGGTTCTCTTCATACCCAGAGGCAGCAGGTGAATGAGAGTTTCAGCAACACAAAAGCTGCAAATGTCAAAACAAGAGATTAAAATGGCAAGTCTTGCAAGAACTCCCTTACCTTTATTTTTTCTTCTTTAAAGAGGCTGAAACATGAGAAGGGCTGGTTCCCTGCAAAACAGGAGGAAACGGTGTGCATAGAGGGCAGGTGATTTTCTCCCCACCAACCTCTGTTTATTATGTGCAACAGCAAAATTATTTCAGTGTAAAATTTTCAAAATTATTAATTTGAAGAAACATTAATACATGCTAGTTCTCACCCTCCCAGATGTATGTTAGAGTTGAACTGCAAATATTTATTTTGAAGTAGTCTACACATATATTCAAAGTGCCAACCATAACTACATCACTCAGACTTCCCAAACCTCAGGGGATTTCACTTCTCCTGCCCTGCAAAAGGCAGCTTGTGTGCTGAAGGCTTCCTCTGCTGCTGGGGCATTCCAAGCCATAAATTTTACATTCAGGTCATTAAGTATATAGGAGGGATCTTGTTAAGGCTAAACCAGGGCGCGTCACTTCACACTGCACAAACAGCGTTTTCTCACTCCTCTCTAGCTCTCCAGGAGCCGGACATCTGGAGACCGAGGAGGAGCAAGGCAGGACACGCAGGAACGCCTCTGCTGCTCGGGATTTCTGAGCGCCAGGAGGAAGAGGGCGCTGCTCTTCTTCCCATCAGCTTCTGTGTCAGCCCAGCAGGAGCTGCTGAGAAATAACCCGAGCCTGCTGCTCTGGAAGAGCAGGGGCTGCCGGGCGGAGGTCCTGGCTCCGAGGGGCAGGAGAGGGCACGGAGACACAGCAGACACAGGCTCAGCGCTGGTTCTGCTGTGAAAGAGATCACAGGTGGGATCTAGCAGTGGGGCTGGGGTTTCCTGGCTCATCCTAGAGCCAAGAATGGTGCTGTGGGATTGCTGAGGTCAGTGTCTTTCCCCAGATCCGGCTCAGAGCACCTGGACAAAGAGTTTGACACCGAGCTGTAAAAGCCAGAGGTGGGACCCAACCATCTGAACCGCAACCACCCCACAGGCAGAAACAGCCGCTGCAGGAGCAAGAACAGCACCCAGTTTTCTCCAACAGAGATGTGCCACTGTTTTCACCCATGTTTTCCTTGTTCCTGTTGTCATCTTATTACAGGGGTTCCATACTGTTGTCTCTTTATCACAAAAGTTTCATACCTTCTTGGTGTTTCTCATGGGCATCTCCTCAGAGCACTGACTCTTTCTTCTTCACAAAGCAGCCAGCTGATTCCAGTTCCCTTCTCACCCAGCCACCCCACGCTTTTATAGCACTCTTCCTCTCATTGGTTACACCTGTGGCCTGGTAAAGTCAGGCCTGTTCCTAATCTTTGCTAATTGGCCCAGCTGCAACTCCTTAGGGCTAAGATTACTTTCTACACTATCTTTATTTTCTTATATTCTATCCCCCTACATGTCCCATTAGTAATTTTTGTCCTTTCTTCTGCCTAAGGGACAGCACTCAGGTCAAAGCCCAGCCATGCTAGCAGCCTGTCATTTCTGGATACAAAGGGGTCCAGTCTTGGTCTAAATGCTCCAACATAACAATCCATTTCTATTCACCAACTCACTTAAGCACCTGCTTAAATGCTTTTGTGAATATGAACATTTCTCCTTCCTTACAAAATTTCTCCTTCCCAGCATGGTGAAAAGTCACTCCTTAGTACATAAAATATCAGTATGCACACCAAATTGTGCAGTAGGTATACATTGTCCTTGGATACTTGGGACATCTGTGTTTGCTTTTACATCTCTGTGGCTAATCAATCATAAGGCAGCTGGCCAAATTTTTCCTTGAGTCAACACCCTGAGCATTAGTGGAGATACAGTGAGGATGTATGGTGCCCTCAATGACACCTGTGCCCAGCTGCAGACACAGAAGTGGTTCCCTAACCCAGTCCTAACATGGCAGCAAGAAGTTTTAAATAATTACCCATTGATTGTTGCAAGCATGGGACACTGGCTGTCATTTTCTCCCTTTTACTTTCTCCTCAAACCAATAAATTATCCTCAGAATCAGCTGGTGCCATGAGCAGATGGACCAGGAGAAGAACACACCACAATCATTTTCCACTGGGATCCTGATAGCCCAGGTGCTCATATCCAAGGTTTTCTCTTCCATAACCCCGTGTCTCCATCAGTGTGAAATGCACACAGGCTCTGGGATAAAAGATGGGAGCTGTGGAGTGTGTGAGGCCACAGACTCAGTGCTCTGCCCTCTCCACACACCAACAGGACTGAAGCAACTGCTGAACCTGACTTGGGAAGGAGAGCAAGCCAAGGCAGTCCGAGCAGGAGAAAGATCAGCGAAGTCCAGCAGCTTACACAGCACAAAGGTTCTTCTACATGTCCTGCTCTGGGTGACAAGTTTGGGGCTGGCACAGGTGTCTGGAAGCTCCTGCCACAGGGGGGAACTCTCAGTCCTGCAAGGAGCTGTGCAAACTCTTTAAAAGCCTTCTGTTTTTCCTGGCTTTCCAGCCAGAGAACTTCCTCTGGCCAAGTCTAAATCTGCTGCAGAGGCATTTCTCGTTGCAGATGCTTTGGAGTGGTATGATTCCTAAACAGCAGCATTTGGGCAGAGGGAGGGGGAACTCCTCAAGCAAACTCTGTGGAATTTACCTCATGGAGAAGACAAATCTCAGAACATAATTTAAAACCTTGTAAAAATAAGATCACTCTGCCTCTGGAACAGGATGAATTCAGGTCAGCTCTGAAACAGAGCTGCCTTTTGAAGGGTTCCTCTATGGCTTACCCAGTGTACCAGGTGATTGTGACAAAAATAACAAACTCTAGTGATGCAGCAAGCAAGTGAGCTGAACAAAACTGGAATTTCCCAGCTCTTTTGCAAAAGCCCCAAGAACAGGTGCTTATTTCAACTCGTGCCAATGTGGGATTCACCAAGGAACAACATTCTTACTATGCTCTTTAAAAGACTGACTGTGAACCTTTCCTGCCACTGCCAGTTAAAGGAGTATTCATAGAAAGGTTTCGTTTGACAAATATTTCCACCTTCTTATGGAGCTTGGATCTAGGACAGCTTTGCACCTTTCCTGCAGAGGAGAAGAGAAGGGGGTAGCTTGTTTTGTATATCCAGTCTGAAATTGATCTGGTTTCACAACAGACTAATACTCAATGAACTCAGGGTTTGAATGGTATAAGTGAAAGATAGATAAATTTTGGAATTCAAAACATTCAAATCCTAAATTCACGGAAAGCACCAAAATACCTTTCTTTTGGAGCTTTGAGATCAATCCAAATCTGAACCCAAGATATTTACAGCACCCATTTAAGATAAAAATATTATTTACATCAGCATTAGAGGGAGGGTCACCAGAGTGTTAGTCAAACACAGGATCTCTCACCTCTGTGGAGCCCTTGTGTTTATTTTATGAAGTCAGGACTCCAGGGCTCTCAAGCATGAGTGAGCTCCCTCCTGCCGCAGCCCATGCAGGGCTGCAGCAGCTCCTGCCAGCCAAGAGTCAGCCAGAAATGTTACTGGATACTCAGGGCTAATATTTGCTCACCTACAAAATCATCAACAGGCCTTCAATGTGCCTCTCCTAACACAGGGGTTGTGTTTGCCATGTTGTGATCTGGGTAAATGCCTCCAAGCCTAGGCAGCTGAGGGACACTGGAGCTCACACTGTGTCCCAAAGGGAAGGCAGCTGGCCCAGGGGAGCAGGAGCGTGGCTCTGGGGGCAGGGAGATGAGGCACACAGCACTTGGGGGTGTTTGTGCCCTGCCTGGGTATCACTTACTGCAGGATCATCTGTCCAGCAGTCAAACTGTGATCAAGCTGAGCAACCAAACAATGGAGGGAATCAGCAGCTGACTACTGCACACACAATTTCATTTGCAAAGACAAATGTTCCAAGTCCATTATTGACACCTGTAAGGACTGAGTGACCTGAGCGATGGGGCCAGGCAGAGTGCCAGAATCACTCCCTGTTCTCAAAGCAAAGAGCAGCAACTGAAGTTACACATTCATGGCCCATTTCCTCCAGCTTCCTTTGAGGTTTGCTCTACCTGGAAATCAACAACTTCCAACCCACACATTTCCTCACCAGCCATTTGGGAGAGACCGGGGAGCGGCATTGACCGACGATCAGAGCTCGGTTCAGAAGGGCTCCTCTCACTGCAGCCTGAAGTGGCAGCGATGCCTGGCCCAGCAGCACGGGTCCTTCATTTGTAAAAACAGATTTACTCAAAACACAAGGTCATCTATGAATCGCTCTGCTCAGAGGCAGTGGTGAGGCCCATGAGCTGGGGAGGTGCCCAAGCCCCAGTTCCAGCCGACCCTCTGCCTTAGGGCTCCTGCTGCAGAAACCCCCAAATCCCCCCGTGTTTGCCGGCAGGGATTGCAGCAGGATTTGCCTTTGCTGGGGCCGCACGCTGCCCTTCTGCTGCCCTCTCGTGGGAATCCCTGCGGATGGAGCCCGGGCACAGCCCCGCTGCCAGGCCGGGCACAGCCCCGCTGCCAGGCCGGGCACAGCCCCGCTGCCAGGCCGGGCACAGCCCCGCTGCCAGGCCGGGCACAGCGCGCAGGGACCTGCACAGACCAGCTCAGCCTCCCTGCCCAGCTCCCCAAATCCCCCCAAACCAGCTCAGCCTCCCTGCCCAGCTCCTCAAACCCCTAAAACCTCCTTATCTGAGCCCCTTCACAATGCCCCAGGCAAGAAGAGACCCTGAGAGGTGTCTGAGGGAGGGATGAGCCTCCAGCATCTCACAAGAACTTATGCCAGAGCATCCCTAAGCCAGACTGTCTTTGACTTCTCCAGCCCTGCATGAGCAAACACACCCTGCTGGGGTAGATGGGCCTTTTTTATCCACTCTACGAGCAAATGGTGACATTGGATTGTGTCCTGCACAGGGCTGGGACAGGCATTTTGCTGTGTTTGTTCCAGCACTGTTGCGTCCCTCTCACACCTCGGGCACTGCCTGCAGGGCTCCCTGCACAGCCCAGGGGAGACAGCAATGCCTGCAGTGTTGAGCACTCCATTCCTAGAGCTAAGCTTCCTTCTCCCACTGAATGAAGGTGCTGTTCTCAGCGTGGATGAGCCTTTTCAGCGTTTTATTTTTGTAAGTTTGCTGAGAGAATTAGCACCTACGGGAGCCAGGGCACAATAGCTGCGCTATGTAAGCCAGACAGGCCCCCTGAGCACTTTTCTGTCCTCCTGGTTTTAATAACTGGTCTCAGCTTTTCCACACAGCCCCTCACAGCAGCACTAGAGCAGGAACAGCAAACTGGGGCCACCCAAAGTCCATGAGCAGTGCTGTGTCACATACAGGCTCGTGCACTGGACACAGAGATCCTGAACTGCCACTTTTCTGGAATGCTTCCTCAATTTCCACTTTAAACCTCACAAAAATCACCATGCCCTCCCTTGCCCTAAGCTGCTTTCTGTGGCTGGGTTTTACTCTGGGCAGCACCTCCAGGAGCCAGGTGAGCTGGCATTTTGCAGCAGGTGCCACTCTTGTATTTGACTGAGGTACAGAGGAGGAGGAGGAGCCTTCCTCCTGTCAGGTGTAGCCATGGTATTTTCTAAAAAATCCTTTCCTTAGGATTTTTCCTCCTGAGAAGCTGAGAGGCCTCAGGAACAAAATGTAAACAATGATTATCTGCTGCTGTGGAATGCAACAGGTGGGTCTGTGATTGGTCTCATGTGGATGTTTCTAATTAATGACCAATCACAGTCAGCTGGCTCGGACTCTCTGTCCAAGCCACAAGCCTTTGTTATTCATTCTTGTATTTCTGTTCTTAGCTAGCCTTCTGATGAAATACTTTCTTCTATTCTTTTAGTATAGTTTTAATATAATATATATCATAAAATAATAAATCAAGCCTTCTGAACCATGGAGTCAGGTCCTCGTGTCTTCCCTCATCCTGGGACCCCTGTGAACACTGTCACATTCAGGCATAAATTTGTCCAGCACAGAAGTGCTTCATGGCTCTTTGCAGTGTGCATAGCAGGCAAAACCTGAACTAAGAGCTACTAAACAACAAATTGCACCTCAAGTGACTACTTCGAGATATTTCAGCTTCCAAAGTAAATTTTTCTCTCCTTAAAACTGTGATCCCTTGATTTTCTGATCCCCAGAATCATCAGAAAAGGGAGATTTCATGGCATATGATTTGTAAGCCTACATTGCCTACTGAAGAAATTTCCCAATGGAAAAAAAAAGAGGGCTTGGGCTGCATCAGATCAAGTTTAGCAGCTAGATAGCGTGAGGGAGTTTCCTTTATGAATTCTGTATTTATACACATCTCCAATAAGAATAAGACTTCAAGGTGTTCTTTTTTGACCTATTTTTTTCTCACTGTGATTTGCTTAATGGAATTCAAAAAACTTACTCTTCAAAATGTGCCCAATCAGAGAAAAAGCTCTACTAACACACATATATTTAAACAGAGGAGGATACTTCTTTTTTTTGCTTTTTTTAACACCTAAAGTGATTTAATAAGAGCAGCATAAGAATGTCATACATTATTTTCTCTGACCTGGAGAAAGATGAGATGAGCTTACCTCCTGAGTGGAATGTGTCCCTCGAGCTCTGTGACTCCTGCTGTCCCCACAGGTGCTCCATTGGCATCACTGCTCCTGGCTGTTCCCTACACCCCAGCAGAACGTGTGCTGTGAAGAGCAGAATTCCACAAGGGAGAGTGGAAATCTGCCTGGGAGCAAAAGATTTGTTCAAAATAAATGGGCAGCAGCAAGAGGTGTTGTGGGATAGGTTTGCTCCAGAGCTGCCCAGAAACAACCCCAAGTTTGGCTCAAGTTCCTTAAGAAGCCCTTGTTTGTCTCCTCCAGCACAGTTTGGCTGCAGCAGCATCCACAGGAGTGGAAGAGAGTTGACATTTTTGTGACAGGTTTTGCACTCCACATCTATTGCATTTATAGGATGCCTCTATGTGCATGAGAGGAAAAGCATTTGCATTTCAGCTTGTTTTCAGAAATATTTGTGGGCCACTATCCTTGCAGCATTCTGTTACAAAGGATTATCATGATGCTGTTCTTTCCTGCTCACCCACACCAGACCTCCTCTGGCTACTTGGACTTAAATAAGCTTCAAGTCTTGCTCTCCATATTCGCCTATTCATTATTTCTGTTAAGTGAACACCCAAAGGCCCCAGTCAGAATCTCAGGATTTCCCAGGGTAGCTCATACTGACATTCCCTGTCCCAGGGGGTATCTGAGCACTTGTGTCCATCACTGCAATCCAGCCCTGGCAGCACTCACAGAACCAGGGAGAATATTTAGCTAACAGAGTTTTCTGTGTGATCAGCCTGTAGCCACCACACTCTTCCAGGACCTCTGTACTCCTGTATGCCATTTACTCCTTGCCACATAAACCAGCATCACCTTTCCACAGCAAACAGCTGAATGACACAGTTGTGTCTTCGAAAACCACACCAAATGAGCCTGGGTGGACACATCCAGTGAAATATAAATCAGTTCTTGTCACTGTGATCAAAGGAAGCTAAGGGTCAAACAGGCAGTTGAATAAATTCGGAGAAGATATTGGGATTACCTTCATAAAAGTTTGATAGACTGACTAAACCTAATAATCTCAATATAATATTAAAAGAAGAAAACAAACAGAAAACCAGTATTAAAAATTATTATAGATTGACTTATTTTCAATTTCCTATGACCTAATTCTACTTTTCAATTCTAAGAAATTAAGCCAGTGAATTTAACGACACTGTGGTATAATCTTAAAAGCATCCTGGGAACCTGTGTCTTAACACAGGCTTTCACCTTGTTTTCCTTGGTTTGGGTGTTTTTTAAATTATTTTTCATTTTAAACTATGTGGTTTGGGGTTGGGTTTTTTTTTTGTTTGTTTGTGTGGGTTGTTTTTGGTTCTGTTTTTTAGGAAAAATAATCAGATGAATCTACAAAGTAATCAAACACTTTGGAGTTACTTTAAGTTGTTTATCCTGTCTTCATGCAGCTTGTTACAACAGACTGACTGACTCCAGCTCATCATATAGGAGACATTTTTAGAATAATTTTTAGAATTATTACCAGGCTAATTCTGGTATTTTACTTGCCATAATTATGTACACCATTAAATATGTGAAGAATTGTATCTTCATGTGTATAGATGCAGGCTAGTAATGTATTACATGAAACAGAATGCTGTGGTAAGCAGATGTTCCCAGGATAAAGTGTATCTGATGTGCAATAACTCGTTAAACAACCATTAAATTTGTCAAAATGATTATTTAGCACAGAAAGATAACTAAAAATATTACCCAAGAGCTTAATGCAGCTAAAAGTTCACTGGTTTATTTCTCTTATCAAGAGTAACAGTCTGAAACATTTTACATTAATTTACAGTCATCAAAAGGATCCTGGTGTTTATCTGACATAGGTGACATTGGGTCACCCAGTTAGCATTAATCATTATTCCAAAAATTCCATCTTGTTTTATAAGGTTAAACACTTTTGAGTCATTTGTTGCCAAAACACATTGTCAGTCTACAACCACACAGAAAGTAGAAATTGCCATTTCTACAGAGCCACTACCATCACTATGAAGACACAATGCCAAGTTTACAACATTCTGCAAGTTATCACTCCTCCCAGCACTCAAGGCAGCAAAAATTCCCTCTTCACTTCTTACTGCACACACAGGAAACACAGTAAAAGGGGAAATTTTGATCCATAATGTCACATCAAGGGTAACAGAAGTGCTTCTGAGTCATTTGCTATTTAAGTAGGAAACAAACAGGGCTGTGGAACAACGAGGATTCTTCTCTGAGAAAGGGCAGGTTTTCTCCTCAGCCTCAGACTGTGCACACTGCTCCCCTCCCAGCAGTGAAAATAGCCTGTGCTCATTCTGGGGCAGGAGAAGCAAAGCTGAGATCCCTGAGGGTCTCTGTGCAGGGCTGGGCAGAGCAGGACTAGGAGAGGAGATGCAGTGCGATAAACCCAGAGCACGGATCAATAACTCACATCAGAGCAGCACAGCCCAGTTTCACCCATTAGAAACATCACAGCTTTGGGCTCCTCAAGCCCTGGTGGAAACCATCACTGCTGTGTGTCCCTCAGCAGCCCAGAGCAGAGCTGTTCAGAGCTGCAGCCTCCCTGGCATGGAGCCCTCCAAGAGCTGCTCCGCTTCCCCTGGCACCAGCACGCAGCCCACAGCAAAGCCCCTCAGCTGGGCTTGCCCAGAGGCTGGCACAGCAGGGCCTGTGCCCACAGTGCCCAGCACAGAGCAGGGCTGCACACCCTGGCCACTCCAGAGTGCCCCACAGGGGTGCCTGCTGGCTCCCTGTGCCTCCCTGGCATGGGGAGCCTGCAACAGCGTGGGCTAGGGGCTGTGCAGCCCAAGGGAAACCAGCTGGGAATGCCTTCCTGGGCACAACAGCACACTGCAGCAGGATGCAGCAAATCCTCTCCCCACCCCTCCTGCTGTTCCTCAGCCATTCCCCTCCCCAGGCATGCTGCTTCGTGCCCTCTGCCAAGTGCTCCTGTCCCCTCTCCCACAGAGGCAGCAGCAGGGACCCTGTTTGGGATGAAGCACAGCTGCCAGGGGCACTCAGAGGAGGAGCTGTGTTCCCTCTGCTCTGCCAGCTCTCCCTGTGGCTCCTGCAGCAGCAGCCCTGTGCCCTGCCACCGCCATCCCCAGGGCAGCAGGGACACAGCTCCCTCCTGGCAGCAGCACAAACCATTTCCCACCCCTGGCCAGGCTGAGGCAACTCCTCCCCAGCAGCAGGAGGGGCACAGCACCCCACAGCCCCATCCTGAGGGGCTCTGCTCCCCAGCTGTGGCCAAAGCCATTGTCCCTCCCTGTCACACCACGGCCAAGACGTGTCCTTGCCCCACAGGCAGCTCAGCAAGGCTGAGGCAGGAGCCCCCATTTGCTCAGAGATTCAGAGCCCAGCTCCTGGTGAGGGTTTCTGCTGTCACACTGTGGTGTTATTGACACGCAGCAGCCAAACACCACGTGCCAATGCAGGGAAACCCAGAAGCTCTGACTCCACACCCTGGGAAAGGGAGCACTGGCCCTGGCTGCCCTGGGAAATGCAAGTCCTGCTCCTAAGAGGGCACAGAGAGGGAGTTTGGTGCCCACTGCACCCCTTGGCATGGCCAGTGGCCAAAGGACAAAAGCCCTAAGTCCATTTCCAAATGGATGGGACTGTGGCTGTCTCCCTTCAGGGCAGAAGGTCCTCGAGGTGCATTACTCAGAGAATGGATTGCATGGCCAGGGGAGATGTGGGTGTGGGCAGGATAGCACTGAGACAACATTGTGATCAGCACAGATTTCCCTGCAGGCCCTCTCTGAATAGCTTTGTCTCCAATGGGAAACACAGCCTGAGGAGAAGGACACAGAGCCTGGGAATCCTGAGGAACAATTTGCCATGGACAACCTTTTATCTGGCTGAATCATTGTACCTCTCCTTCTCTCCAGCCAGACAGGGAAAGCAGCTCTTCTCTGCTCCACAAGGTGCTCAGAAAAGGTGGAGAATATGACAGCTGAGGCTCATACAAGAACCTTATTCAGCTTTAGACAGTGTTGTACCAAGAGCATCATCTATACACAGCCTGCATTTAAAATGGGGCTTCTGTGTTCACCTGCAGGTGCTCAGAGGGCAGAATTTTACACAACTTGGAAAATGCCTTTTGCTGTCCCAGGCCTATGCATGGGGAAAACACTGGGATTTAGGAAATAATCTGATCTGCTCTAACAGCCCAAAAGGGAAATGTCCAGTGGGTCAGGGCCTGTTTTCCACTGCTGTGGTGCCCACAGTTTATTCTGGTATCACTCCAAGTAAGCCAGTAGGTCACTAACATGGACACTGTGTGAGCCAGACCCTGAACATTCAAGCTGATATTCAACCCTTTGCTTCATGCCCTGTGTAGTTCAGAGAAAAACTGCACCTTCTGCAGTTCTTGGCCTCACTGGTTTGAATTAAAACTGTGTCAACCTCAGCTCTGAATTTCCTGTGTAGCAAATGTTAAGAGAGTCATCAATCCTGTTCTCACTTTCAGCGAGACCGAGCAGGAACCCAGCTTTGTTGAGGTAACATGCATTAATGGCAGCCCAGGTTCATCCCAAACCACACTGCTTAGCCTGCCTGTCCTCATGGGCTTTTAGAGGTGCTGATGAAGCAACGGGGCAGAGCTCTACAAACTTCTGCTTGGTGCCCTTCAGTTACAGAAACCATGGGCAGTCTCCAATTCAGGGACCCATGAGGTATCCTTTGGTACCCAAAAGGTATTATCTGGAAAGGAATCAAAATTCTGTTCACCAAAATATTTATATTAGCCGAGAAAGCCAAACTCTGCCAAGAAGGGAGCTGGCGAGCTTCCCTGGAGCGTCTCTGCCAGTGTGTAAAACACAGAGAGCAGCCCCACCTACCACAGCCCCTCTGTGCATGCCCAGGGCTGGTTCAGCTTTTAAGTTCAGTGCCAACTATTTGTAAGGCCTCAAAAATCTGGAGACTTTGGAGCGCAGCAGCCGAATGAAGGATCTCGGGAACATCTCCCTGGACTCCTGGGCTGTGTACTTGAAGTAGTTCTGCGGGTGTGCCAACACATCAAACAGTGCTTTTATCAGCTTCTTGTCCTGGGAAAAGGGAAGCACATTTTATATCGGTTCCACAGAGGAGTTATGGTCAGTATTAAACCAAAGTTTAATGCCTCTCTAACTCTAAAAAGATTATGGGGGATTTTACTTTTCAAGTGTTTCAAGGGCTTGGAAGCATAGCAGAGCAAGGCTGACTTTCAGGCTCCTGGAAAGTCACTGGTGTTCCAAATTAGCAGCTCCAGAATTTCTTCCTTCCTCATACATCCAAGAACAGCAAACAAACCACAAAATGAATGCACGCTTGAGCTGATATCCAGCAAAAGAAAGGCATGCACTCAACTTGCCTATGGAAGTCCCCTAACCAAGGTCGGAGAAATCCACAAAGAGGTTCCTTTTGCCCAGGGAGGAAAAGCCTTTGCCAGCCTGCAGGCTACAAGGAGCAGCACCAAGTGCCTTCCCAATAAATTTCCAGTTTCCCTGGTAGCTCTGATCCACCTTCAGTCCCCCTGAGCAAAGGGTCCCCTATTCCCTGCTCTGCACAACCAGGCTCTGCTGGTTCACCCCATTTCCCTGGAGCAGCTCATGCCTGGTGCACCAAGGAACAGACCTGATGCAGAGCAGGAAACTCACTTGCACCAAACTCACTTGCACCAAATAATATGATTTCCAATCAAAACCAACATGTTCAGTGAGAGGAATGTACCTTAAGTATTTCTTGGTGATTTTCAGATGCATAAAGTCTGCCATCCCGAACAATGTCCTCTATGAGCTCTTGGTAATCCTCTGTGGGGAATGCACAAGAGAGTAATTTGCAGCTTCACTTCACTTACATACTCAATACCTCCTGTGGTTACACAGAGAAGCCCTGCCTCAGAAGAGCCAGTAGTACTTGACATATTAGCAGTAAGAAAATATTCCTAACACTTTTCTTTTTAGTATGAGAACAGTGTACTCTGCTGAGCTGCTCAGCATCAATCTGTCAAAAGCCAAGGAAATCATAAAGCACCCAAGATTGGAGTGCATGTGGTAACCAAGTAACCTGCTTCAAACCAGCTGAACTGCAGGGACCCATCTGTACACACCCACAGCCTGTTACTGACTTCTTTCTACAGGAAGAAGAAATAAAAAGATTATGTAAGAGGATACTGTCTTAAAAGTAACCCCTCTGGTCAGTCATAACCTGAAATTCTTCAAAAGGAGAGGTCTCCCCTGAAAAATTACTTTTCCACCACTAGTGAAATTCTGCAGACCACAGCAGGGATGGCTCCCTCACAATTAATCCAGTGTGAGCAGAACATACAATATCACTTATGCTGAAGTGCAAATCCTCAGCTCCAGTTTCACACCTCGTGATTCTGACAAGGGTGAGGTGAAAATCTTTCCCCTCAAGCCTGTTTTCAATATGGGTATTTTGCTACCTGATTCTAGGCCACAAATGGTAGCAGGAACACCATAAAACACAGGTACTTGGGCTCTACCTAATTCCTAGCTGGGGCCACCCAAAGAAGATGGAAAGGCACAGAAGTGCATAAAACTTAGATTCTATGTCTGAGCTCTGTAATTTGCAGGCCAGGGCCCAGAACTCCAGATTTTTATTTGGAAGACACAGTGGCACTTAAAAGACTGCAGTGCACTGCAGAATTCCTTAGATTGGGTTTAAATGAAACAGCTCCTGGCAGCAGCTCCTGGTGACACTGCTGGGCTGCCCTGCTGCTTAGGGAGGGGAACTCTGCACTGCTGGAGCTGCACCAGCCCACATCAGCCCAGCTGCTCACTCCCACTCACCATCATAGGTTACATAAGGGACTTGGAATCCTTTGGCACTGTTCCCTTCGTTGGACTTGAACTGGATCCAGAGTTTCTTGGACCTGGAGGTGAAGGCTATGGGGCGCTCGTAGGTCTGGCAGGTCTCGTACGTGGTCACCGAGTTGGAAGAAGCTTTCAAAGCAAACACACAACAGGCAGCCGTGGGACAATGCTTCCTGCTAAAGGCCTGTTAGAGCTGTTTTCTCTGTTACCACCAGAAAAATGCTTGCTGGTGTTAAGAAAACTCCTCAAAATGTGGCAGGCCATCAGTGGATGGCAGGCCATCAATGAGGGACTTCTTGGTGAGGGAACATTTTCCTTTCTCCTAAAATAACAGTCTACTGTTTGAAGGACGTGCCTACACTAGAAACTGAGGTTGTTTATCCACACATCAGGCACCTGTAAGGATTAGCAAGCATTTCTTCTTTGCTAACCCAGGCTAGAACTGCTTAGCATAATGCATGACTGGTTAGCTTGAACCACCTACCCCCACTTAACAATATTTCCCTCAGTTCACTGGCACATCATGGCCTTGTACCCTCTGAATTTCACTGAAAACTATGGGGCAGCATTGCCAAATAGGCCTTCTTCATTTGCCATTAAAGAAATTTCTGCTCTTAAATAGATGCCAGGCAGACTACATTGATTTTCTGCAAACAGCAATGCCTGAGTTCACCCTGTGTTTCCCCCTGAGCTGTGCCCCAGGGGGTGTTTCAGACTCACAGCTTTTTCTCATCACCAGGTAGTCTCCACACTCATCTTCGATGGGCAGGAATATTTCTGGGACCACGATGAGGATGCGGCGCTTGGGCGGAGGGTTGATGCTCCAGGTGCACTCGGTGTTTGCAGGGTAGTCCCCAGGATAGTTGGGTGATTCAATATATCCAGTGTAATCTCCCAGCTCCCCTCCACACTGCCTGTCTGGAAAAGGAGCACACAATGCAGGACAAGGCAAAGAGAGGCCACCCTGCAGCCCTCCTGCAGTCACATCAGCAGCACGGGTGGCAGACACACATTTCCCTTTTTGCATCTGCTGCAGGTACAGCTCTCCTTGCCAGCCTCTCACATCCCTGTGTGGGTGTGTTTGCATGTGTCTGTGTGTGTGCAGGCACTCCAGAGCTGGTTCTGAGCAGTCACCTCTCTGCCCTCCATTCTCCCTCCTTAATTTACCCTCAGCTACCATAAATCCAGAGCAGTGGCTCCCTTTGTAATGGACTCTTTCAAAGGTTGTTATTAAGAAGAAATGGTTACTAGAGCTATTAAGTTCTGTGAGCCAGCTTCCATTCCTGTTCATAGGAGGGAACAAATCAGGGTGCTGAGGACACAAACTCTGCTGTATCAAGAGAGAAAAGATTTGATAGCAAGACCCCGAGCAACCCAGCACCAAGTGCCAAACGCAGTCATCCCTTACCTTGACAAGGCTGATGGAACCAGTCTGCAGAAATGGTCTCTCTCAGACCTCAGTGAGCCACGTGGGGTGAGATGCAGGCAGCAAAAGAGGAGCAAGCTCTGCCTTCTCACCAGCTCCCTGGAGCAAAGCTGAGTTTTGCCCTTAGGGTCACCCCAAACATTAATGGCCCGGTCTTTTTATTTGTAAGAGAGCATCAAAACCATCTTGCTGTACTTACTTTTGCACTGTGTTATGTTTGTTGACCCATCAAAATCAGTAGTGGTGTTTCCAGGGCAGGAAATGCAGTAATTTTGTCCAAACTCAGGCTGGTATGTCCCAATTGCACAGCGAATACATCGGTGAGTTGTGGTGTTGTAAAAATGGCCAGGAGAACACTGAACTGGACAGAAATTAAACAATCATGGTTTAAAAGTGGCAGCAGCATACTAGAATATACTTTTATACATTTGTGCAAGACCTAGTGTAATCTCAGAAGCTGAAATGCCCTATTAGTAAACTGTAGGGGTAACAAAAAAGAGGTAATTAAGCAAATTTTAGTTCATCAAGTCATTCAGGTTCAAATTTCCCAAATGAACACTGTAGAGTGGTTCTATATGAAAGCAGCAATAAAACCACAGTAATAAACAATGAGGGAAACAAAACAACTTCAGTTTATCAGGTTATTTTGTGCAAGTTTCAAAGATCTACTAGCAAATGTAGTTTTCTATGCTGCACAGACCCTTTTTTTCCTATTCCTTTTAAGCTCTGCTTTCTCCCAAATAATTCTTGCTGAGTTTTGGAAGCTAGCTCAGCCAGGAGTCCTCCCTACATGCTGCCCCAATCCAAATGCTTCAGATAAGCTCCAAATAGTTCTTGCATCTGTGATTCCACGTCTCATGTGGCCTCTTCCACATGCAAATTCCTGAGCTCTTCATTCCACTTAATAGAAAGAATTCCTTTAATCTCCACTCCAATTTGAAAACTGAACCTCATTTATAGACTTGTTTTTGTTTATGTTAAATAAAACTGAAATCAGCTCCTCTTATCTTGATCCAGAGTTTTAACATCATTTTTTAGTACTTCAATTTCACAAAATTAAGAATGGAAAAGCAGCCTTTGTGGGTTCAGCGATTCTACGCTGAAGGAAACTATTAGATATCACACTATTACCAGTAATATTACTTCTTCAATGATACTGCTACATTCTTACAATATGTTGTAATTCTCAGTAAACATAACTGAAATGAGAGATCTCTTAATCCAAACCACTACCAAATGTTGGCATCAGGACCTTATTTGTACCCCTTATTTCTGCTCTGCAGCAGTAGATTTTCTGTTAAAGACTTGATCCTCTAGTCATTTATATAAGCAATTTTCTTTTACCCGCGCTTTTGGTAACCAGTTTTAGAAAGAATTGAGGCTTTACTGAATTTCAGGTGTCTCACAGGCCAGGCCAACCTGCTGTAAGACACCTGCAAGGACTGACCCTCAGAAGGAGAAAGAACCTTCTCTGAATGCCCCACCTGAGCAGCAGCATTTCCTTCTGCCTCAGATCAAAGCAGTTCAGACAAACCCTGGGCTCACCTTTGGTCTCACAGTCCTGGAACAAGGCTGCCCCGCTGTGCCTCGTGGTGAGAGCTCCTCCGCAGGGAAAGCAGGACACCCTGCCAGCCTCGGGCTGGTACGTCCCCAGGGGACACGGCAGGCAGGGCTTGAAGCCATCAGGAGAATATTCACCAGGGGGGCACTGATCTAGGGGAGGGAGAGCACACATTAGAGATGTAGGAGCGCTAGAGAGCCTGCACAGGACCCACTTTACTGGGGCAGCTGGAGCACGGCTCCAGAAAGGAATGCTGGCAACAGCTGGAGCTTCACACCTCCAATGTGCACTGTGACAGCCTGCGGGGCCAGGGAGCTCTTCTGGGGGCTGGGATGGATTTCACATCGTGTTGCAAGGCCACACTGGACACTCAGCCTGTCCAGGGCTCTCTGCTCCTCTGTGCAGTGCAATGATGTAGTGATTATCTCCTCATTCTACCTAGAGAGCTCTTGAACTCCTTCCAAATAAAATAATTTAGTATTGAACCTAAGATGCCAAAAACATACTTCCAGATTTCTGTTCAATCTTATTATTGAACATTTATATCTCGTGACCATTAGTATTACTAATTGTGTGAAAAGCTCAAGTGCAACAAGTCATTATGCAAATTCAGTAACCAAACATTATGCCTCAAAGGCTTTTAAAGCAGAAATACTCTTGCCATTCCTCTGATAATCTTGGGTAATGATTATGTATGCACTGGGCTGCTGTGTTCTGTATGGTGCACAGACAGCACTAACCCAATCTGATTTTCCTTCATCACACACCTCAGTATTATCCAGCAAGCCCAGCAATATTCATCAGTATCTTTGAGAAGTACTGGTTTTCAAACTCTTCACAAAAGAACTGGCTTCAGTGCCAGTATTTAATAATTACCCTGCTCTGGAAAGGCACAAAACACTGTTGCAGTTGTTCAGCTGTGCTGAAAAATCCTGTCCTTTTAAGACCTGTTACGATAATAAACTGTTAGTTTTAGTTTATAGCTCCAATAAATCACTCGGTGAATAGCTGTTTTGTTAGGAAGTTAAATTGGCCTTGGCTTCATTTCAGGATGTGTGAGTAACAACAAGCAGGGCATTAACTGCCGGTCATGATCAATGATGAAGAGTTTTGTTTGTGGCTGATACACCAGGAGGAATCGCTGACTGCTCCTCCTTGGCTTAAAAATAAAATGCAGCAGGTTAAGCTTGGCTGTGTGGCTTATCAATGAGAGCTTGTGAGGAAGTCTGAGCTCCTGGTTCTAACTTTTTCCACCACATATCACTTCTGCCCTCATAAGGACACACATTCATTTGCTCCCACACTTTTCAAGCCTTTCTCCATTTTATAAACATTCCTGCAGAACACTCATCTCTGTACAATTTGTGCACTTCCACAAACATGAATGAATTCAGGCTTTCATTGCAGCACTCCTAATAAGGTAAGGAAAGAGCACTATTTACAGTTCCACGACAAGGAAAGACAATTCAGGGTTAGGAAAGGTGATCCTGAGAAGTGCCTACTGACTTCAGAAACCTGGAAGAAATGGAAAGACCTGAGCAAATCTCCTTCCCTCACACAACTCCATGGCTCTATGGGAAATTAATGCTTTGAGTGACCTGACTAGAAAAACCTGCTCTCTGCTCTCTCCTCTTTTTCCATTCATTTTAATCACATGCCAAGTTTGGGGTGGTTTGGGGGTTTTTAGGTGTTTTGTTTTTGGGGTTTTTTTTGCATTTGGGAGAAGAGGTGTCTCTGTTCTGTGTTTTGAACAGAAACACTGACCCTACAAATTCAGTCTTAAAACTGTACTTCAGGTTTCCTAAACCTGCTCAGAGTCCAGCAGAACAGTAGGACATCTATCAGAGCTCAAAGGAAACCTGCCCCAGGCAGGAATCAAACCCACAACTTATGTGCAAATGTTGCATTTGAGAACTTATCCCATCAGATCTCTCTTGACAACTTTGCCATCTGCATCTTACTTGTCTTGAAACCACATGTTGTGAAAATTGTGAAGCTCTCTGTGGAATACAACTGAACTAATCTAAATCTTCCTGGGTTATCTAGCAAAGTGCCTAATTATTGAAAATTTGCATTGTGGAAGTAAGCTTAAAAAAACCTCCTCAGACATCACTGAGATCCTCCATCTGGGCCAAGGGAGAACTTTTCCATTAAATCTGAACCATTTGAGTCAAGTATTTCCTTCTGATTTTCCTAAGAGGTGGCAACAACAGAAAGAAGAAAGGCTGCGTAGCTACCTACCACCACTGCACCGGTGTGTTCAGAGCCAGCTGAAAAAAGCTCTGACTTCTGAGACACACCAAACACTTCAGGCTTTGATTGGTCCTCTGTGCATTTGAGAAAAGAGGTCAGTACACCCACATACAGATTCTGCTATTTACAACTACTCAGTGAAAATATTAGAATTACTCTATGCCATGTCCAAGTTTTAATGCCTCAAACTCACAAATATTTCTGGTTCTTCACATGACTACATCAACTCAAGCTTTTCACAGTGGTACAAGTGTCCAGACAGTTCAATCCATAAACACATTCCCTGTAAACTGCTCCCAGTTCCTCCTCATCTTCCACCTAGAAATGTTTCACTCATCCAGCCCCACTGGAGCACAGAGCTGGGGGAGTGGGGGAAGCCTGTTTAGCGCTCACAGCAGTCACAGGGGCCCAATTTAGCATAACAAATAAGACTTAGTGTTAGATTCAATTATAGTAACATTAATAATAGGGGCGTTATTTCAACCCAGAAATCATCCTACTGAACTCCATAGGACTATGCATAAAATTAAGATGAGCCTTCTCTTAAAAAGAAGCCCAACAAAATTAACAAAAAGCAAAAATCCACAAGAAGCACCTCCACGAAGTTAAACTTCTCCAGATATTTGCTTAAAGAAAACAAGTACAGAAGTTTGGGAGCTTCACTTCTCAAAATCAGAAACTGCATGTTCCCACCTGCCGTGTGGGAAATACCCAGTCAAAACCAGATCTGAAGATTTGCAAATAATGACATTAAATCACAATTCCACTGGCTGGCTTTGCTCTTTTTTTCCAGAAACTTGATTGTTTTTTCTCCAGATGAACAAAAGAACCAATTGCCTCTAGCAGACTTCATTTCTGCAGCCACTGTCTTTGTTTATCTTCAATGCCCATTAAAACCTGGTCTTGAGTCTCATGCAGCTGTTTTAAAGGGGGAAAAAAAGTGAAAGCTTTTCTGATGCAAAAACAAGAAGAAAAGGGGGGGGGGGGGGAAGAGAGGGGCCCACAGGGAACCAGGATTAACAGTTACAAAGACATTTAAAGGCTCTTCCCCTCTTTTCAGCACATTAGCCTTTGAGCATTTGCTCCTATAGACAAACGCCGTAGTATCTCAGGGGCTGAGAAGGTGAACCTCATAAAGGAGGTCATGATCCACCAATTCACCATTTTCTTAAGAATGATGCCTTGACTTTATAAGGAAAATCACCAACAAGTGATGCAAATTGATTCTGAAGCGGCATCCTTTAAGTTATTGTGTTTGAGCAGGTCACACATTTAGGTCACATGAGATGGTTTCGCATTCGAAGGATTTATGTCTTGAGTCTATGATTTTCAGGGCCAGCAGCTAAGCAGGAAAAATAGCCCCATTTTCCCCCTTTGGATTTTCACAAAATTGTAAAAAAAGACCCAAAAAAACCCAACAGTTGTGCAACACAACCATTACTTATAACAACTGCAAAGGCAGGCAGCACTTTGCTTTTCCTTTTAGATACCTCTCTCATACTTTTATAATGCCAATATCATACCACATACAAAGCTTTGAGATGTGGTTCATCATTTTGGATGAAATGTTATTGTCTTATTTGCATCCTCTCAGCTGAGGGCACAAAACTGCTGAATGCTGAGCAACGAAATGCACTGACACCTCCCACAGAAGATGAAGCTGCTCATCATTTCCATCCTGTGCCAGTGCTGCTCATGCCTGCTGCTCTCTGAGGTGACAGCTCTTTGGGGAAACCCACTTGCAACTACTGTGGAGCAAGGATATGCTGTCCTATCCTTTTTTGCATCCATTTCAGGAAATGGTAATTCTCAGTGCCTCCTTCCACCTCTGAAAGTATTGGTGTGACCAACACAAAAAAAAAAACCAAAAAAAAAAAAAAAAAAACAGACACACTAAAAAAACCCCAAAAACCCCCAAAAAACACAAAAACAAAAAAATAGACAAGGCAGTGTGCTTTTGACACCATGGGATGTGATCAAAGTATGACAGAGTTTTAAGCAGTGGAAGAACAGCAAAATTGTTGTTGTTTGAACTTATTTTCTTTCAATACGGAGGTTACTGGTAAATCACTTTCTGAAAAGGAACTGGCAGTATTTAAACAGTTGGTCTTTGGCTGTTAAATCTCTCTGAAGTCAAGCTCATACTGGAGAAGGAGCACTTGTAGCCAGGCTAGTGAGTGAGACTGCATTCTCCTCAAGCCAAGTCTCCTCTCAAGGCAGCATGCAGCATTTCCAGCATGCTCAGAGGGCTCACACACAGGCTTGATGCGCTGACATTCCAAAATGGATCTTTGTTACCTTAGAGATCTACTTCAAGGCAGAAAAATCATACTTCTGCTAGGAGAATCCAGTTCTCTGGGAAGGCTGATGAAAGTTCCATTTTGCTATGGGCGTTTCATGGGATATCCATGGTTATGGACCTATCACTGGTTGCTCCTTGTTGTTCACACTCAGGACTTCATGGGATTAACCAACATGAGCCAGTGCCAAATGGGCTCATCATAGATACAGAACTCACACATAACAAGGTAGAAAAATGCAACACTTGAGCCTCTAAAGCATCAGAAAATCCCAAACAGAACCGTACAATGAACAGCAAAGTTGAAATAAACCACACTATCCCTTGCAATCAGCAGTGAATTCCCTTTTACCACCAGTAGCTGTTTAAAGAACAGCAGGCACACAAGTGCAAGCATCCAGCATATTAACAATGATAAAATACCCTGGAAACCGCATGCAATTTGTTCCTGGTGTCTTCCTAAAGCTTTTCTTCTGCACTGTGCCCCACTCAAGACCGTAGGAGTTAAGACAGGAAAATCAGGGATAGAACTACCCTACCAGAAATGTGAAACCAAATGAAATTTATCTTGCTGCTGCAATTGCAGGCCAGTTACCCAGCACAAAAATTGTCAGATCAGGAGCTGGACTCTTCCTCTGACACTGCTAAAATATAAATAATGTTTCAGACAGTGCCGTGCCAAGGGAATTCTAAGAGGATTCCAAAGAGGACCCAAACTGTAGCTAACCATATCTAGCCATACTCCAAGTATTTGAAAACAATGAACTAAAACCTGCATTTTACTCAGTAACTGCATCAAAGAAGACCTGTAAGTCCCTTTGACTTGCTTTGTTCCCTCACTGCTTCCTACTCCCCTGGCCAGTCTGAGCCAAAGTCCTTTGCTGTCCAGAGGCCACATCTACCACCTGCCCTGAATCCATCTGCTGACCAGCATCTCCTGCTGTGCAGCCACTTTCTCCCCAGAGCCACCAGCATGTCTAGGTAAGCAGACCCCCAGTCCCATCCAGAAGCAGCTCTGCAAAACAATCAGATCAAAACAAAGGAACAAAAACCAAAAGTCCCTCTCCCACACAGATCCCTGGACTAGCTTCTTGCCTTTCTTCACACCATTCCCACTCTATTCTCCTCTGCCCAGCCTGTTTCTTAGCTCCTCTGCCTGGCAGCCCAAGCAGCAGCAGCCCCCAGTCCCACTTTAGCCATTCACCCTGGGACAATCAGCTTTTCCAGGGAAATGAGGCATTCCTAACAACTCTGTACTTTTATGTCTTCTCAGCAACTGGGAGCTGGCTGCCCAGCTCCAGCAGCCTGACAAGTGGCACAGGGAGGTGTCAAAGATGCTCATTTTCTGTACATTTAATGAAAATAAGCAGGGGAACAAGTGCAAGGAGAGCGCCCTTCACACTGGTGTAAGGGAAAGGCTGTGGGGTGAGTTCCACCTCCTGTTTGATCCCAGGCAATCTCCACCAGGATTTGGTCTGAGTAACTCAGCTGAACAAAGGAAGGTTCACCGAGTCATTGCACCTTGTCAGGCACGAGCAAATCAAACCTTAAGGCATGAGACACACAGGGTCATTCCAGTGCTCACAGCAGCACCTGTTAGGGTGTCCAGAACAAACTGAGGCACCAATTCAGCAGCAGAAGAGGCCTGACTTGTACAAATTGTTCTTCAAAACCTTTGTGTTCCTATGCTCAGTGGCTCTGCTTTAACCATGGGCAGGCTGTTTGTGCTCACCCCACCAAAGAGCTTTCTGGACAGGCATTGCCCAAAATTCCCTTTTCTCTCTGAACTAGCACAGAAATGCCACGTATGCTTCACATTTGTGCTGCGACATTAAACTGATTCTGCAGCTATCTAGAAAAATGTGTTTCTTTTCTGTTCCAATTTCTAATTGTAATTCACATTGCCTTCTCCACCTGCAACATTTTTAGCTTACTCATTGCTGTTTTTTCCAGATGAAATCACAAATATCTTCAGAGTCATACTGTGCTCTGTACAATTGGAATGACAGTTTTTTTTCAAAGCCTTCCTCTAGCATCCAACAAAATAGCTTGGACATATCCTTGTAAACTCATCTCAGTGAACTTTCCAAAATTTTTCAGATTTATTGCAATGTTCCAAGAAAAAAAAAAAAGAGCTCTTAGAGCTTTTTCCGAGATTTCCTGAGTAATTCCCTGCTTGCTTGCACAGATGTTTTAAACAATTTGTCTGTTCTACGAACCCAAGTTTTTCTAGAATTAGCAAAACTGGATTGGAAAATCTATTCTTAGGCCAAATGCTGCTGCTGGAAGACATACTAATTCACTGTGACAAGCATTTTAAAGGCTTGCTGATTCACAATCCACCTACATGCTGCCTGCCCCGTGCAGCCTGAATTGGCTGTCATGGTTGTTAGGCCTCTGTTAGGATGTAACATCTGACCCCTCTCCTTAACTTTTGTGCTTTGGAAGCACTTACCATGGGCTGCATTATGGTGGTGCCCTCCAGTGCCATGATAATTAAGACTTTTCTCAGTGATGGCTTATAAAGTCTCCATGAATTTATAACTCTGTCATGATGATTCTCTGGGACTCTGAGCTTAATCAGCAAAGTGAGCGTGATTGCATCAAATTCTGAGCAGCCTTTTCCTTGGGACGAGGGAGAGGTGAGCTGTGCACAAGCTTAGGAACGCAGCATTACTAAATTATTACTAAATTACTAAAGTATACTAAATGTAGTCTTAAAAGTAACACTGGTGATGTCAAGGCCATTGGTGCCTGTTATTCCCAGGATTTCCACCTTTGAGCTTGTTGCAGGCTGTGCATCATCTGCAGCGCAGTGCAGCGAGCCCTTGCTCTACTCTGTAACACTTCAATTGCTAAAAATACATTCACAGGGAGAATTTCAGCAGCACCTCCACTTCTGCACACCCAGCCCTGCTCTCTCCTGGATGGGTGAACCCCAACCCCTCCGAGCTCCAGAACAGTGGAACACACGAAGTGCTCCATCATCCCCACCCCCCTCCCAACTCACCACATCTGACCCCCGGCTGCAGCTGTCCCACACCACAGGCCTGCTGTGGCTCTGAGGGCCTGGGAGCCTTCCTGGCCACCTCGTGGTCGGTGCCCGAGAGGCGGATGCGGAACTGGTCCCTGCTGACCGTCTTGCGCAGGGTGCGGATGGTTTTCCGGAACCGCTTCTCCGTCTTCTTGCGGGCACAGCGCACGTCGCACGTGTCTGAAAAGCACCGGGGGTGAAAGGGGTGCCCTGAGTGACTGTGCACAAATCCCACCCAATTCCAGTCATCAACCAACTCAAATCACTGAGATAGCCACTTCTGGGAACAAGTGAAATCCTCAAGGACAAGTACACTGGGCAGCTCTTGGCTCTTTGGAGCTATCCCCATGCCTCACTCTTTCTGAAGCAGTGAATTAATGTTCAAAACAGGAGATACTTTTTATCATCATTTTGCATACAGGCAGAAGTGAAAAACACAGAAATTAAGGAGCAAATGGCAAGAAGCTTCAAAGCGCACCTGGAATTATTTTCCAACCAACCTGTCACCTCCTTCCTGCTCGTTTCAAGCTCAAAGTCCGCAGTGATAAAAATCTCTCTGGTCGCTGCCAGTCTACTGAGGGCTCCAGGAACTTTCTTGCCAGAGCTGCATGTTAGGTTTACATAGTGGAAGCTCTCCATTACTGAATTTTGTCTCTCTGCATGAACAAAATCAAGGAAGCAAAAGCTTGGCCAGGTCTGTTATCGAACATTCACCAGTGCTCAGCACGGGGGTCATCATGAAGAGTTAAAGAGGAGCAAACCATCAGGGCCAGTGAAAGAAGAGTTTGGCCAGGCTCTCACCTGGTGCACCCTCACACTGAGTCATGACCATTGTCATGGCTTCAATGAGGAAATAAGGTTTAGGCAAAGGAAACACCCAGAATAAGCTCTGGTTCTGGAGTACATAACTTGTCACCAAGCATTCAGCACAGTTCCTCACTGCTACTCTGCTAAGGACAAACAGTCAGACACACTGATTCATCATATTGTTTAATGACTCCTTTCCCCATTTATTTCTTTTATTTTTTAAAGTACTCCTCCTCATTTTCTGCCGACTTTGCAAATTCCCAGGCTATTCTTTCTGCTTTGGAGCAGATGGAAGAGCTGACCCCACTGCATCCATCTAGGGCTGCTGAAGTATGAAAGGAAGACAAGAGACAAGAGGAATAACCCTATGACAATAGAGTCAGCATAAAGGTCAGGAGATTTTTCAGTGAGGCACCAGACAATAAGGAGCAGGTGAGAAAGGAAAGAAGAGAAAGATAAAAAGAGGAAGAAAAGGAAGGAATCAAATTTAAAAAGAGGATGGTTGATTTTACTGAGAATTTATCAGCAGTATTACAAACAAAAAAATGATAAGGGCTTTCCTAGCAAGACTGAGAATGCCACAAGGAAATCCTGGGATCTGAAATAACTGTCGCAAGAGTCATGGCCAAGCAGGAAGAAGTGAAGAGCAGAAAGCCTTCAGTCCTCTCTGCTTTGCTTGTGGCGTACTTCATATCTGGAAAGCACTTAACTCCTGAGCTATGGCTCTAACCTGCTTACCTGCATTTTTATATCCATACCTGGTATCATCTGCTCCAGACCTTCTTGAAACATCTCAGTCTTTTTCAAACTACATTTTCCTTCATTTAATTTAAAGGTTACGCTTATCTTGATGGCTGAAGCATCTTCAGGAACAAACAATGAAACACATTATTTTTAAAAAAGGAGTAGAAAATTGAGACAGCCCTAATGTCACACCACAATGATGACAACAAAAAATATGCTGATATGAAGTGATCATCACAGAAAACCTAATGAGATGTCAGAACCCTCCTGCTGTGAAGCTGGTTCACAACTGGAATTAGAATGAAATGGTACTACATTTTATTGGGGGAAGTGAGAGACAGAGAAAGACCAGATCTACTATTGGGTGAATTAAACAAGGGTGAGCTGAAATCAAAGGAGATACTTCAAATCATTTCAGAAAATAGTTTATGTCTGTGGCTGTAAATGCATTCTAAACTTTACAGCCCACCAGCTCAACCTAAACACGTTGTGTGTTGCCAACACTGTCCAGGTTTGGATGACTAAAAGGAGACATAACTCCTGGCCTAAGTGTTTATTTCACTGCTGATCTTTATTTTTAAGTCTCAGTTTGAATGATGCTGATGAAGCCGCATAAGGGGAATTTTCTGCAGCAATCATGAACTACAATCATGAAGAAGAAAAAGAACAATCAATTATAAGGCAGGGGGGAAGTCAAGAGAAATACCTTTGTTTCACAGTTATCAATGAAAATAAATCAAACTATGTAACAGTAAATGTGGTGATTACCCAGCCAGCTGGAAGCATTTGCACTTTGCTGCTTTTTCTTAAGCTGAGAGGACCTGCCACAGGTGAGGGTGTAGGCATCTTGTGTTCCTAACAGACAGACAGACAGTAAAGACACAGGCACAGTGCACACACTGAGGACTCCTGCAGCACAAAACACATTTTAAATTCGTTGACTGGCATCAACACATAATGTTGTTCATAAAATACTCCACATTAGGGCTTGTCTCTTCCTAAGCCATTCAAAGGATTCAGGAGGAGAGCATCAGTGCCATGAGCAGCAGTGAGTCCTGTGGGATGGAGGGGCTGTGTGGGCAAAATCCCAGACCCCACGCAGGGCTGGAATGCCTTTGCCCCATTCACCAGTGCCTCTCAGGGCCAATTAAGGAATGGCCCAGGGAGCACAGAGAATTCTCCCCTGTCCTCCCCAGCTTCAAAAAGGAACTTGTTGTGAGAAGGGAATCTGAGGCTAGAGTGGTTATAAAAGACAAGGAGAGAGGGGCTTTCCTGGACACTGCCAGGGATATAGCCCTTTATTATCTGCAGTGAGAGAGGAAAGATCTCTGTTTATTGACTGCTTCTTGGGGCTTCCCTGACAGTGAGGAGGTTGGCCACCCCTACGCTCTGTACAGAACCACGTGCCCAGTTCTGTCAGCTCTGACTTACCAGAGAGCACCTGCACATCTGGAGAGCAGCTCAAAAAGCATCTGTCACTCCCACCGCTCTTGATGCAGTGCAGCAACACCTTGGGTGACACATTATCAGACAGGGGATCTTTTGTCTCTAAATAGGATAAAACAAACACTCACAGGATTAAAACATCTACCTTCACCCTACCAATAAATCAGCATGCAGCTGCTTTTGTAGCCAGGACCTGAGAGCACCCATGCAATTTATATGCTGTTCAGACAGAAAATTCAAGCCAAATAAAATCACTGGAAGATCACATCACAAAAGTAACTTCCTTTATCATGAGCAAGCCGTCTCATGCAGAGGAACAAAAGGAAACAGAAGAATGAGCTAGATAAAAGCACAGGAAAGAAAGCATCAAAATCCCTCAAAGTATCTCCTGTTTTTGGGGTTGGTTTGCTGTTTGTTTTTATGAGTTTCAACATCACTACCATCATGCCTTGCTAAAATTAAAGCAGAATACCAGGAACAATGACTCATACCACTTAACTGGACAGACCATCAAATTTGACTGTAACCACATGGCCCACCAGACACATCAGGAGCAGAAATGTATTTATTAGACACCTTACCAACACAGTCCTTTTTATTCCAGTGTAGCTTGTAGTTAGACTGACACAGGCATTCATAATCTCCCGGTGTGTTCACACACAGCTGCTGGCAACCACCATTGTTGATGCTACATTCATTTATATCTGCAGAGGAAAGGTAAAGATGCTTTTAAAAAGTTGCTCTTCCCAAAGTTATGCACTCCAGCTCCACTGGGTAAATGTGGACACAAATACTGCTCAGTAGGGTCTTGAAAATACTCCAGGGATGCTACGGGGACACCCACCTTGAAAGAGTTTGTCTTCATGGAAATCCCTGGATAAATGTCAAAGCAGACCAGATACTGGTGGCTCATAATGAAACAATATCCAGCCTCAGCAATATGATAACAAATCAACTCTAAGAAAAGCAGATCAAGTCAAATCTGTGTTGCACTGTGTCTGGTTAATTAATATTTCTAATTTTAAAGAAAAACAGGGAAGAGGGCAGGATTCACACTGAGCAATCCTCCAAAGTGCTCTGATAGATGCAACTACTGTGGAACACTTTGGCTCTGTGGGCAAACACCACCATTGTGTCCCCCTTGTCTCTTTTGGCCAAATATCCAATTTTTGGAGCCTTGTCCTGCCCAGGACATGCCAACAGGAGGAGAAATTACTGCCAACACAGCACACGCTGCCTGTGGTGCACCCTTGCATGCTGCAGCGGACTGCACCAGTCAGCAGTGCTGCATGCAGGGGTCAGCTCTGGGGCCAGTACCATTTATCCTCTCCATTAAACCTGCATGGTGGGACAAGAGCTCACCCACAGCAAGGGCACAGATGAGACAAAACTGGGAGGAGTGGCTGATGCACCAGATGGTTGTGCCACTATTCAGAGGGACCTTGACTGCCTGCAGAAATGGGTCAATAGGAATCTCATGAATTTCAACAAAGGGAAATGCAAAGGTCTCTGTCTTTGCTGCTCAGATCCACCCTGAGGAGGGCTTCCCTTCTCTCCCAGAGTTTTATGGCAATTGTACATAAATCCAGAAAGCTGCCATCAGGAAATCCGTTGAAAATCCCATCAAGTTTGTGTATCTGAGGGTACCTGCTCCCACACACACTTATCTCAATGCTACTAAGTTCTTGTCACTGCTGCCCCCAGACTAGACACCCTCTAAGTGACAATTTGTTAGAAAACACTGTGAAACATGTTACAAAACCAGTCTGATTTGAGAGGAAAATGTGCTTTTAACAGAACTGAGACAGCAGGGGTAGGAATGAGCAGCACAGGAATAATGGAGAAAGAAGGCAACACCTTAAACTGGGACTGCTGCCTTAAATCCCACAAATCTTTGGTTTTCATTGACCTTTTCTTAGGATTCCAGCCTCTTATCTCCAACTTCTCCCACAGAGGTCAGAAGGTGTATTCTCAGTGTCCTATCAGCTCTGATCAGCCTGTGATTGCCAGTCAATGAGGGACTTACTGTGGTATGAGGATTAATTAACAGCTTCTGCACGGGGCTATGACAAGAAAAGGCCAATTGGCAGCCACAAGCAAAATTACAGCTCCTTTTCCTCACTGGTAGCCAAAAGAAATTGAATTAATGAAGAGGAATTAATCAGAAGTTGTCTCTTACTAAGTAGAGCACATGACAGTGCTGTTCCTTATCCAGATAAGTTCCCATGTTCATCAGGATAAAACACAGGGATGTTGTAGCTCTGTAATCTTATTCTCAGAAGTTCTAGAGGCAGAGGGTAGAACAGACAGGCACACAGGGATTTCTGAATTGTTATCTCCAACTGTGCTCATTCTGCCTCAGAAATAAACAGATCTTACTCAGAATTTAGTAAACTTTGGACTCAGTAAGGTCTTGCCTAAAGCTTATATAAAAACAAGCTTGATTCCATTTAGTGTCCCAGTTATTCATGTTCCCTCATGTTAATTCTGGGAATTTGTCAAACGCTGAGCTTCTGTGAACAAGTTTCTCTTTCCTTGTAGGAAAGACATAAAAATTTAAGAGTATTAACCTTGGTCAGTGTGAAGTGGCACTACATCAGCTAAATTCCAGCCTACATCACATGAGGATGTGACACATGCACCTGCAGAACTGTCATTTTCAGAGTCATTCAGAGCTTCCTGTTCAAGCCCTACTCCACTGACTTTTCACTGAAGTCAATGACTCTTCTGCACGTGCAAATTGTATTGAATTATGGGCTTCAGCACAAAACCCACCAGTTTGTCCTAATAGTTACAGGTCCCTTTTGCATGCAGGGTATAAAGGCAAAATCACTTGAGCAAAGGAATAAGCAGGATCAGTTTCTCCTTTTCCTGTGTCTCATTATCACAGCAAGGGACAACATTTACCCCTCAGGCTGCCTGCATCTGCCTCAGTTTGTGTCCTGCAGGGCCAGTGGGAGGCTGTCCCTGTCCCAGGGCTGTGCTGTGTCTGTGACTCACCTCCACAGTGGGTGAAGCCATAGAGGGCATATCCCTTGTTGCAGGAGCACTGGAAGGTGCCGGGCTGGTTGATGCACGTGTGGTCGCAGGCCCGCTCGAAGGAGCACTCGTCAATGTCTGCAGGGGGCAAAGGGGCATCAGCACCTCTCAGGCTGCCCAGGGAGCCCCGAGGAGCTGGCAACTGCAGGCACGTGCACATTCGTGTGAGCTAGGCAGAGTCTTTCACAGCACAGCGTGTAACATAATGAAATGACCGTTTTTAAAAGAACGCTCGGTTTGCCAAACAGGCTTTTCCTTGGCAAGCGCAAAAACCATTGTTGCGTTTTTACAATTATGTTTAAATCAAATTATTTCTCTTCTCTGGGAGAAGAAAACTGCTGACAAAACTCTTATTTCATAAGAATTACTCTACATAGAAATCAAAAATTATTGCCTTTGTTTTTTCCTCCCTCTATTTGAATATACAGCACCTGATTTAGGTCTGCTGAAAATCACAGCGCTCTCTGAGAATGAACATTCATTATACCATCAAAAGTACCTAAAATGTCTGTGCTAGTACATTTTTCATGCCTGGTAAGAACGTTGCAAGACACAAAAAAAGTTCACATCAACTTCACTAGCACTTTTCATCAGTCTTTTTTCTTGGGCTTGGGCATGCAGCATGATATCACTTCTGAAACAGTCTAGGGAAAGCAACAGAAGTGACAGGGGCAAAAGGGAGATGGAAGACTTTAAGATACATTCATAAACAGATTTCATTTAAATAAAACCCCACACTATCTCAAAAATCAGATGTTTATACAGTGAGTTTTTTTCCATATAAATAGTTGTCCTCCTTTGCCTATTTGTAAGGGATAAGAATGCACAAAAAAACTCAGGTGAAAATTACTTTCTCTTTGCCAGTTCAGTTTTGTGAAATTCACCTTTAATGTCATCTGGTTACCGAGGAAATCACATAAATCACCCTTTGGCTGACTGAATTGGCGTTGTTTCATCCTGTTGCTTTTCCATGACCACAGACCATTTTGATCTTCACATTTTTTGTGCATTTAAGCAGCTTAAATAGAATTGCTAAATCTACATGTACAAACCACTATAGAGCAAAGCAAATATGCTTTGTAAGTCTCACAGGAAAAATCCATGTCGTCCTCAGAAGCAAATGCTCCGTGATGTTTTAGGGAACAGAGATTCCAGACTGTCTACAGACCTATAATTTCATAGATCACATTATATCTTTTTCCTTTAATAATGAGCTCATGGCAACAAAATATCCTATTAAGAAATAATAGTTTCACTGCAATGGTGAATCAGTCAGAAAGATGGAGAGAGAGACATTGCCTAATTTTTCCTGTGAATTATTTTAAGATCATCAAGGCGGGGGGAGGCATTAACCTCATAGAGAGCTTTTTAATATGATGCTGTCTCTGTCCCTTCCAGATAATAGCTCACTGTGCCATTAAACTTATCTCCTACAATAGCATCAAGCCAACTGTATTAACTCAACAGCTGTTTCAGAAGAAAAAAAATCCAAACTGAGGAATAGAAATGATTCTGGAGTCCATTATCACTTCATCATTGTAGTAGATGTCCAAGCCACGCTGATTTGTCCTACTTTTGTTGTACCATTGTCTCTCCAGTGCACATACCTTGACAGGACTTCTCATCTGTTAATAATTTAAATCCTTTTCTGCAGCTGCAATCAAAACTGCCAACAGTGTTTTTACAGAAATGATCACAGCCTCCATTATTGGACTGGCATTCATCAATATCTGTAACAAACAAAAAAAAAAAGGCTTCAGCAAATTAACACAGAGCTTCAGCACTCAACCTATTCCCACTGCCAGATTGAGAAAATAGTCACGTCCAGTCAGCTGGAGGAGCCCAGAAACAAAATCTAGTGAGACTCCCACAAATTAAGGAAGGAAGATCAGATCCAACTCTTAAGAATGATCCAGCCCATTCAGCCCCAGGACAGTGTTATTTGCTCTCATTTAATGTACTCCTGCCAGTTGCATTTGGGTAATGCATTCATAAAAGACCATTCCCTAAGTTCTGTTTGGAAAAACTTTGGCTCCAAGGCTCTCTAAGAGGTTTTAGTATTTTAAACATTCTCTCCGTTTCCTTTCTGTAAGCCCTGCAGAAATCTCAGGCAGAGACTTCCTGAACTACCCTGTCCTTTTCATGGCAACATTAGAATGAGGCCTTTATCTAATATTAATTGACTCAGGCCTGGGGATTTCATCATTTTTACTTAGCAGAGCAGCCTTAACATCTAATTACTGGAAAAGCAATATAATATACAACCTAAGCGTGCCTCTGCTGCTTGCCAGAGCTCTCATTAGAGCTGCTTGGAGCAGTGTATATTTATCAAACACATCCCTGTTTACACACTGCTATTTACCTACCAAGTCTCCTGATGCCCAGCCAGGCTGTTGGGCTGGGTACCTGTGAGCACCCCCAGCCTCAGCCAGGGCTGACCTCTGCTGCCAACAGAGCTGGTTCAGCTCTCCCAAACCTGACCTCTGGAAAACGAGGCACGGGAGGTGGAAGTGGAGAGTGGGAGGGCAGAGAAGAAGAAATTCTCTGCACGTGGTACACCTGACATAAAGGAAACCACAGCCTCTACCCCTGGAGCAATCCTTCCTGCGGTCAGACTGCACACAGCCACTTTCCTCTGGGCACTGGGCTGCCTCTGTTTGGGATGTGTATCTCACAGGACCTGGGCACACCTAGCAGGAGAATAAAGCCCACCTTTGCACGTCTTGCCATCGAACTGGAGTGTGAACCCCACGGGGCAGCTGCAGTGCACTCCCGTGGAGGTGTCCTTGCAGGTGCGGTCGCAGCCGCCGTTGTTCACCGCGCACGTTTCTGCAACGAGACAGAGCTCAGGTCCCCAGGGAAATCACAAGGAACATCATGGGACACAAAGCACAGCCCAACACACTGCTTTTCAAACGTTCAGCCCAGAACACACAAACAACTGCTAAATACATGTGTTGGCAAAATCCCTGCCCCAGCTATTTCCAGGCTTTTTGTGGGAACTCTACAAACCAAAAGGCTGCCCTTCTGGGTATTCCACTTGTGTCTGAAACACAAATCCCTGCTCCTTGGTGATGAATCTGTTACTGCCAGTCAGTTTCCCTCTGCCCACAGTGGATTGTGGCTGATCCCCTGACACTTCCCACCAATGAGACACCTGGTCACACTCAGCACTACTAAATGAGTTTTCTTGAATCCCTCCCAACTCATCTTCCCTACTACCCGTGCTCCCTGTCATGGTGGGTAACACCCTCACAAGCATTCGCCCAGCCTGGGAACCCAGGTGCCATTCCAACCAAAGTTTGTCCCTCTAACTCCCTGCTATGCAAACTATGCCTGAATCTCATCAACCTTGCTAGTGAGCACTCCCAAAACACAGTCCTTCACATCCAACCAAACATAAATAACTCTCTCTTTGGCATTCATCCTCCTGTCATCAGTCTAACCACTCCAGTCAGTCTAACTGGCTGGACAAATACAATTTTACATGGCATGTATTGATTGAGAGAGCTGCAAAGAACGCTTTTTTATGTCTGCTTTTTGAAATCTCCTTTCTACTTCTGTATCCTCATTTTCTGCAGCATCAAGCATATGCTACTTATTGTCAAGTTTTGAGAGCTTTACTGGTTTATTCCCTCCCAGTCTCTCATCTCACATGCAGTATTGGCAGGCTGTGTCCAACCCCCAAGGGAAGACAGAGTGCATCTTTTCTTCCTCTGTCATTCTTTTTTTGAAAACAAGGCTATTCATTACATGTCTGAACACTAGGGAATAACATTATTTCCTGAAGAGAGAGTAGATCATCTCAGGCAGAATTCAGCCCAGAGCTGAAGGTTACCATGAAAAACCAAAAGAGCCCCACACTGATTCTTCAATCTAAAAGGTTTCAACAAGCAGCAGAATTATTTTGCATCAGCACTTTTACCCATAAGCAAGCGTCGCTTCACTCTCTTGTCCACATCAGCTGCTGCTGTGGTGTTTCCCTCAGAAACTTCAACAGCAGCTTCTTCCCTCTCTGTAAGGAACACGAAAAAAGCAAGTGAGTAAAGGTGCCCTGACCAGAACCCTCATCTGACATGCAACACACACAAAGAGCTGCATCACACACAGTCAGAACCCACCAGGCAGAAATAAGTTATTTTTCAAGAGCAAGTAGTAATAAAAATCATGAAGACCCTTCAGTCAAAACCATGAGAATGTTTTGCTTTTGTGGCTTCTTTACAAGTCATGTTTGCTTCAGTATCCTTAACAAAACAAAAGATGTGCTACAGATGTAGTGAACAGCAGCAAGATGAAAGAGCTGACTGAGCTGCCCTGTTAGGAGTGCGCTGTCATCATCCATCGTGGGCTAATTACAACAACCAGCCAGTCGTGCCTCAGCATTTGATTTCAATCAACAGACAACAAACTCTTCCAGAGATTGGAAGAGTTCATAAATCTTAAGTGCTTTCTTTACTGGATAACTGCCTTGCCAAAACTGCACATTAATTGATTTCAGAGTCCCAGTTTTTACAGACGTACTCCTTGCTCACACTACTGAAGAGACTGAACCCAAGATATCCCAGAGGGAAGGAAGCCTGCTTTGGTTAGTGACAGGCCTCCTGTGTCAGGGGGACCAGTGATAATTACAGGTTGCAACAGTATTAGGCAGCTACTTAAACCGGGAAGCATAACTAGCCAGGACCCAACCAACTCACCCATTCACTATCAGGTTCCTTAATTTTGAACTCCTTGACATTTTCTAGCCATACCATTATGAGGAGCATTAATCTCACCCACAGAGCACCAGCACACCCCCCTGGAGCTGGGGATCCACAGCAAAGCCCTTCCCTGCAGTGCATACTGACCCAGGCAGGTTTTGCCATCCACGTGCATGACGTACTTGGGGTGGCAGCCGCAGACGGGCCCGTGCTCAGCATCGTCACACGTGTGCTGGCAGCCCCCGTTGCCGTGGTTGCATGTCACTGGGGAGAAAACACATGGCACTCTCACTTCCAGCACCTCTGAGGGACACTGTGCAGTGCCACTGCCATCTGAGCATCCAAAGCAGCCCTGTCCTGAAGGGCTCTGTGACAGTGAGACATGCACAGGTCTCTTGTGGAGCTGAGCTTCCAGGTGTTATGAGCGATGGCACAACTCCCAAACTACAGACACTACAGCAATCAACAGACCTGTGAGACAGTGCCCAGAAAAGACATCAATTCTGGTTCAGTTCAAACACACACAGCTCAGGTGTGTCATGTTAGCTAAAACCCACCAAGGCCCATCTCACTGCAAACAGAACACTATTTGTTCACTTTGGGAACCACAAGCACATGCAGAATGTTGCCTACAAATGCAGCTCCTCTGGTTCTTGGACAGCTCAAATCCCGGTCGGCATTCACAGGCAACTCCTCCTTTGGGTGTTTCTCTGCAGATGTGGGCACAGCCATGGTCTTTGTTCATGCAGCTCATGCCTTCTGTAAAACAGGGAAGGTACCAGAGCATCAGCACCCTCAGCAGCTCTGTGTGCAGGCAACAAGGTCACTTCAACACACACACAGACTAAGCCTCTGACTCTGGGAAGACTCTGCAGGGCTGGGACAAGAAGTTTCAGAGAGGAAAGACAGTGAGTCCAGTCCTGCAAAGTCACTGGCCCCAAGGTTTCTCCTTCTGTGATCTTTTCTGTGCCTGTTCTTTGACTGCAAGGTCAAAGAGCAACATCCACAGATTTGTACAGCACCTGCATTCTCATCCAACCCTCTCACTTTATACTTTTAGGTGTTCATAAAACCTTATTTCTTTTACAGAAGTGGCAATGTCCAAGTCTAAAATGAAGTTCTTATTTCTCTGCTGCAAAGAGCAGCCAGCAGACACAGAAATGTTTAGAACAGCAATCACAAGGGTCATCCCAATTTCAATTCCTGGCTTACAAAGCAGATTCCCAGAGTTATAACCTATCTCAGCAGTGACCAAGTGCTGAGTCCTATCTCAGAGCAGGCCAATATGCAGATTGCACACATGCTGTACATTAATTATCTCTATTATTAACCATTTTGTTTTCAAATTTTTTTCTGATTTCAGTACACACCACCCAAGATAACCTCACTGGGTATTAGCACAGTGTTCTGTATTTCTACACATCTTCCCAGTTAGACAGAATTTAGTGCCAGTGTCTGCTTTAACCAAATGAAGAACCAGTGTCACACTGATGACTGGATTTCTTTTGCTACACCTCCTGTCATTTTTATTTCTGCCAGCTCGTGCACAGCACTCAACTGCCAGAGTGTTTTTCCTGGCCTTTGCAAAAAATATAAAGCAAATTAAACAGGGAGGAATCGTTTCTAAAATTATTGCAAAAGCTTCTTTCCCCTTGCTCCATGGCTCAGTGCAATCAGTGTCTTTGCCATTTGCAAGAAGGTGGTACAGCCTGTACACACAAAACACAAAAACACCCAGCAGCTGGCTGAGTTACCCAATGGGATCAACAAATTAAACAAATAGGTGTTCTTTTAACAGAATACCATAGGCTTTTGATGGAGTCCTCTACAATGCTACAAAACCAGGAGAGAGAACACATCTGAATGCTCTCCTTGGGTGTACAGAGAGCACACCTTTACCATCAAATTCTCTGCCTGGGCACATTTGGGTCCTTTAAAAGGACAAGTTACACCAAAATGCCCTTTCTTCCCAGTGAGAACATTCCATTTATGAAGACCAAGTGGAACATTCTTTGGTTGCAAGGGCTCATCCCACACCACCCCAGTGAACTTCTCTGGAGCCGAGCAGATGCACAGTCAGGAGCAGAACAGCAAGGGTAACCGTGCTGCAGAAAAGGGACTGTCAGTTCCACACCCTGTATGTTTTTTAAACTCACACAGCCCTTTTTTCAGCCTTACTACTAAGAGAAGCAAACCCACTGCATTGTGAGGCAGAGGTCACCATTATTCCACTCCACTTCAATTAGGTCCTTTTTCCACACTGCTATTCTCACCCCCTGGAGCACCAGCTACAGGACCCATTCTCTATTAAGACAGCTTTAAGCAACAAAAGAATGGACATTGCAGAGCCCAGATTATTCTGCTCTACTGGCTTTTTGGTCCCTTTCCCACAGTGAGGGCTCTCCACAAGTCCAGCAAGACAATGAGGCTTCAAATCCTGCAGCACACAGGCACAGCCCAAGGAGCCCACAGGAAAGCTGTCACCCATTATTGTGTCAGTCAAGGAAGGAGACAACCCATGAGGCCACAAATTAGCCTCATTAGCTCTGGTGTTTTTGTGAAAGTTCTGCTCTTAAGCATGCAGTATGGTTTGGTCTGTTAGCTCCGAGGGGTTAGAGAGCATTAAGAGAATTAGCAGCTTAGTTTCTGTCAACAAAGTTATTCTTTTTTCTCTATTGAGCTACCAAAGGGGAAACTGCTCAAGCAGGTACTTTGGTAAAGTTCACTGGCACCAAACAAATGGTTTATATGCTCCATTTGGGATTGCTCCATTCTGAGTGAGCAGACTTCAATCAGGTTTCCACAGAAAGCTCAAACTGTGCTTTCCAGACCAGGATGCATTTTAATAACAAGGTATCCATTGTGGAACAAGGTACTCCACCAAACCCACCAAAATCTGGCTGACCCAAAAGGCAGCTTCATAGAGGATACCCACATCCACACATTCCAGCATTTACTTTGGGGCTGCTCTTGTTTCCAAAGCTGGTAGATCTCTCTCAGCACCGTTTTACAAGGTTGTATTAAAGAGATGTCTGTAAAGCCATAAATGCTGTGTGGCTGCAAACCCCTTGGTGCACACAAAGTCTCCCAGGTCACATTGTTCCAGCACTGTTGCAATGGCAGACTGTGGTCCACAAACAAACCCAAAGCAAATTTTGGTCAAATCTCCCCACACACTTCCCAGACACACAATTTCTCCTGTAGGAGAGCCTGCCCTACTGACCCACAAATGTCTTGGGATGGATGGCTCTGGATTGTCCCACTCAGCCAAGAGAGGTGACTCCAGTGCCTTCATGCTTGAGCAGACCCTGAGCCAGGTGACACCCTTCTGATGACAGGACCTTCTTGAAGTCACCCAGCAAACCTGAGAGCTGAGACTCCTGTCACTGGCAAAATGCAGGCAAAAAAAGCCAGCAGTATTTCCCTATCAGGTCACACTAAATTAATCTCTTACATGTATGATCTGGGTTTAAATATTTGTATTTTTTTGCACAGAGGCTGTCAGGACAACATTCCCAATCTGTTGAGAGCACTAAGGCTCCATTTAGGGCAGGTTCAAGCAGGCATTCTGTAGGACAGGGAGAGAGGGTGCAATGGCACAAAGCGCTACCAGACGTTCTGAGAGAACAGAAAAATGGTGAGGAGCATCAGCAGAGCAGGACAGGCCAGGAATGCTTTAGTCTTTCATCCTTGTGTTAAGGCAACTTTCCCCCAAAAGCTCCTCAGCTATCCCTGCTCTCTGCAGCCAAGGCTCCAGCAGGGACAGCTGGGATGGTGCCCCGAGTTCACACAGCATTCCAAGGTGCCTTTCATGCCACAGATCCCCTTCATTCCCACCAATCCAGCCCACCCAGCAGAGCTATGACTGTGAGATACCACAAGGGAGAGCAGCAAGATTTGCCATCCAGAGCAATGGCAGCCACAAAGATGCACCAGGTATTTACTCACAAAAAACTCTGTTTTCCCTCAAGTTTTTGTATTCCCTAGTATGGAGCAAGTGGAACCCAGACACAAGGTGCACGTGCATGGCTGCCCTGCCAGCTGCTTTAACAACCTCCCAAGGTAATTCCTACTCCCACACAGATGAAGAGCAGCTCATTCCAGCAGGAAAACAAGGATAAAAAATAGGACCTGTGCTCAACTTCCCAGGACACCTCAGTTCCTGTGGTTTGACCTCCAGGTCACTCTGCTTCTGTGTGTTTAAAGGGCAATATTGCAGCCCACAGGGAAGGTCTCCAAGGCACTGATATATGAAAATCTTAATGGGGCTGGGAAACAGGGAAGGAAATATCCCCTCACTTTACAGATAAGAAGCAAAAGTGAATAGATGGTCTAGGCAGCAGGAGCCAAAATCTGCTTTGATCAATGCTGTGAGGTCTCAGAACCAACAAAGTACAAACACTGAGCAATGCATACACAAGGCAGAGAGCAGAAGTCCCAGAAATGAGCAGAAAAGCAGAGAACAAAGTGAGGGGAAAGATAAAGAAGCAAGATTTGGCTTACAACAGACATGCCCACCCAAGGGAAAAAAAAAAAGGTTAAAAAAAAGGTGGGGAATCCTCAGCAGCACTTTACAGTAATGAAGGGGGGAGGGGGCAAGGTAGAAGGGAAAGAGTCACAGCATGAAACCTGAAAAAATGGCTTTTAAAGAAAGCAAAACAAGCACCTCAATGTTTTACTAAGAAGGAAAAAAATGTATCAGGCAAAACAGTGAGTTGAGGCTTTTTCTTAAGACTGGTTTTGATAAACATGTATTTTATTAGACAGATTTTATGGGGGAAAAAATCCATCTTTTTTGTCCTCTTTGTTTTCCTTTTCAAAGAAAAATACTTATGTTTAGTGGATGTTTTGTATTATGGAAAAAGGGCCTTTTAGGGAAAAAAACAAGAGAAATTAAATGCACCTTTAAGAAAAGAGACAGAATTCCTAAGGTACCAATAAAGGAGCAAATATTGGTGATAAGGAATGCTGCAGCTGTCAGTTCAAGAGAGTAGAAGGTACTCAAGAAGCAGCAAGTATGAAAGAAGACTTGGAAGTTTTTCCTCTCTTGGCATCAGACAAGACAAGGAGTTCCAGCAACCAGCTTCAGTCCCTAGAGAGCTCCTCCATGGGTGCACACAGACTCACAGCCCTGTGTGCCTTGTCCCAGCCCCTGCAGCGGCAGCCTGAGCCTCAGGAGCCACCCTGCCCCTTTGAGACCAGGGCCAGAGGAGCTGAGGACACAAGTTCTTAATCCAAACAGAAGATCAATTCAGCTCTGTCAGATGACAGCCACCTCAGCACCCTCATCTGTGGATGGCCATATATGTCTACAAATGTTGATCTCTTCACTTTGGGGATTTTTAGAGTGAGATTTGTTTATTCATGCTCAGATTCCTCTTATAGTTATGCCAACAATAAGCCATAGATTAAAGAAAGCCTTGCAGCTCTAAGCACTTACTGAGATTTTCACTGTGCAGTTCAATGGACAACCCCCTGATCTGAGCAACCACTTTAAAGCATTCCCTAAGGGCATCCAAAATAATTTTGTTCCATCTGATGCCTAATTAGATATCCAAGACTCTGATCTCTCAAAGGTCGCTTCACAAAGGTTTCACTCAAAACAAAGCAGGAGATTTGAATACCTTTGGGGCTGACAAACAATAAATCTCTTAGCTGAAACCTAAACATTCTACAGGGAATCTAAAAGGTATCTGAAGGTAGTGCAGCTATTGCCCTGTAACTAAAGCCACTGAAAATGGCCAGAACTCCATTTGTTGCCATCCCCTGGGTTAGGGCAGAGTTTTGGTGCCCAGCAGAGCAGCAGGAACCTGGGGGTGCAGCAGCACAGCCTTTAGCAGGCTCAGCACCGCAGACACAGCCGGCACCAAAGAGGATGGGGAGGAAGGGATGCAACTCTTCAAAGCCACTTGGAAGATCCTGACACGCTGCTCCTTTCAAAAGCAGCGAGGACTTCAAGCCCCTTCACAGCTTTGAAAACATCAACCTGAGAAGACCTTTGAGGCTGGCTTGCCGCGGGCAGGGGCGGGGCGGTACCTTCGGAGCGGTGGATGCAGGTGTGCTGGTTGTCGCTGAGGAAGAACCCCTCCTTGCAGCGGCACTCGTAGCTCCCCACCGTGTTGACACAAACGTGCTGGCAGCCACCGTTGTTGAACATGCACTCGTCTGTGTCTGAGAGAGGGGGAAAGACAGAGATGAGCTTTGTGCCCTCACCACGGTACACACAGACAGACAGACAGACAGACAGACACCAGCTCGGGCTGGACCCTCCCAAGGCAGCTGAGACACCCCTTGGTTCATCATCCTCCTCCCTCAAGCCTAGGACATCATTGCTCATCATCAGGGCTGCTGCTGTGCTGACTGACTGCAGTCAAGGACAAGAGCAGAAGTTCTGGAAGCAGTTTTAATCTTGATTTTGCAACTTTTGGACTCTCAACAACAGCAGAGAGCACAGAAGGGCTCTGCTTGCAAGAGAACCAAAGAGTAGGAAAACTTCAGCTAAGCCTCTGAACAACAGGATGCCCATCCCAACGTCCAATTCTTTTTTACCCCTTAATAAGCACAGGTTTTTGTAACCACAAGTGCCAAATACTTCTCCTAGTCTAATTTTCAGAAATTTTAGCAGGAACTAAAAAACACTCAGACCCTTAAAAACAGAACAAAACCTTGCTGAGGCAAAGCACTGGTCTCATTTGCAAATTCATCTGTAACACCATGTTTGCTCCCTGTTCTGTTCATTGTTCCTGGCTAATAGTACAATGTTTTTAATTTAACATTGTAGCATTTCTGGCAGAAAACAGCTGTCTTTTAAAAAAAAGAGGAGAAAGAGAGGCTTTTAGTAAGAAGCATAACATAGTATTACAACAGATTTAATGTCCACTGAAGGCAGTGAGTAAGCCAATTGGAGGCAAAGGAATGTGACCTGCTGGAGAAAAAGAGCGGCTGACATATCTCCATCACAAAGAAGCCGAGTATTTTAGAGTTCTGCAGTGATGTGAATGTGCAAACAATCATGAATAAACAGCCACCACGAGTCTTTAGTGCTACAGATTTGAACTCCAGCAGATGTTTCTGTCTTACAGACCTTGGAAAGCTTTCAAAAAAATCATCTCTTTCCAACAAGTAATTGTCTATTTGGCTTAAACCCAGGCACACAGCAGAGATCTTCAAAAATAAGGGTGAGAGGAGGGCAACCCTGGCGTGAACAAAGTAAATAAACAGATTAAGAGAAGATGTGATCCAATTTGCTGCATGCCAAAATATTTATTTAACGTTTACATCTCAACTCAAAATTGGCACATCAGAGGTACAAACTTCACTGTATGTCAATGACATTTTGTTTTATGTTATTTTATAGGTCTGCCATGCAATGCTGAGCGGCTTCCCAGTGACACAGCAGGTGGTACATTTTGGCCTAGGTTATGCCAGTGGTCACAAGAGCTCAGCTGAAGCACGCCCTGGGTACAAGGAGAATACACACATGCCTTTGGTGCCATTGTCAGAGGCAGTGTGCTCCTTCACATCCAGCCCTTCGTGGTAACCTCAGCTGAACTCCACTCTGCGTTTACACAAACGCAACAATAAGATGGATGTTCTGTTATTTTAAAGTATCTGCAGATACTTTGTTTCCCTCTCTACTTTATTGAGATATTTGGAACCTGGGGAGTTCACCCTCTCCTCCACCTACACTGCAGAAAGCTGGGCAGGCAACAGGTCCCCAGCAGGTAAAACCCAACACAATCCCACTGAATACTCCAGAGTTCCCTGATTTGTCCCAGCAGCAGACACAGCCTGGGGATAGTCTGACCCCTCCTGATGTGCCACACACCAGTGGGAGTAGCCAGCCAAATTAACTGCAATTGTGCAGGGTGGGCAAGGTTCCCTCTGACTGCCCTGGGCGTGGAGGTGTGTGAGCAGTAGAGGGAAACTGAGCCATCCCTGAACAAGCAAATGGCACAGGGTGAGCACACAGGGTGCCCAGGAAGTAGGACAGCTTCACCAGCTCGAGGCTCAGTCCCCCTGCTCTTCAGTGGCCTCCATCACACACAGCTACTGCACACCCCCAGTCATCCTCTCCTTTTGGGAACATTCAGAGTGAGAAGCCCCCACATTACAGATTTGAGAGAGAAGACCCCTAAGCCTGGAAACACACCTGACAACTGATCCTAAGCTAACTGTGGGACAGAGAGGACAATGATAGCACATGTTTCCTTATATAAACTCATTTAGCATAATAACAGATGGCATTTGGCACACTTGAACCCAAAGCACTCCACAGAAACATAGCACAGTTATCCTCATTTACACAAGGGGGAAAGATCCACACTGGGATGATACCTGAAAACTCTTAGCCTCACAAGCAACATTTCCTCTCTCTCTGAACTGAGTGAGCCCAAGAGATGGGCAGGTGTTCCCCAGGGGCGCAGCCACGGGGGTGTGTTCCAGCAGCCCCCCCCCTGCCCCTGAGCACACCCCTTACCCAGGCAGTTGTGGCCATCGTGAGCCAGCATGAAGCCGTCGTAGCAAGTGCAGCGGTAATTCCCTGGAATGTTGAAACACTCGTGGACACAGCCCCCATTGAAGTCGTTGTCACATTCATCAATGTCTAAGGAATAAAGCAAAAGTCCATATGATGGATGCTTGCCTGAGTGTTATAGACAGGGATGTGACTGACTAAATGTGAGCAGCAACTGCTATCCAAAATGGTCATTGTCTTGCAAACGCACTATATTTGATGCATTTCTTGCTGAATGACTGAGAAAACACCCTGAAACCCCCTTGCAGCTTTACCTTATGCTTTTTAAGGCCATAAACAACAAACTCATTGTCAGGCTGAGTGAAATGAACAGGTGAAAGTCTGTGCAAGGTTTGCCTTTGATTTTGTAAACAAGAAGTAAATCAGGTGACAAAACAACGACTATTTTGTTTTAAAAATCATCCTTTGTTATTTTCAGTGGCTGTATTTTCTTAGAAATGCTCCATGCTGGCACAGAGAGAGCGCTGTGCTCTGCTCCCTTTACCTTCACATTTCCTCCCTTCGCCGGTGTAACCCATTTTGCACATGCACTTGTACAGCTTCGGGGTGTTTTGACAAATAGCATCTGGGTGGCAGTCATCCAGCCCCAGGGCACACTCATCCACATCTGTGAAAAGACAGCAGGCTCAGGAGGGATGTCAGCAGCAGGAGAGCACGGCAGGTCTCCTGAGCACATCCCTGAGGGGATGACAAGGCTGAGCACCCCTCCGTGGTGCCCACAAGAGTATTGTGTGGTTTTGTGTGTCAGGACAGAAACAGGCAGAGACAGCATCTGCACTTCAATTTCTGTCATATCCTACCTGCATATAGATATATTGGTATGCAATTCAGATATGCCCATGGAAAGCTTTTCTGCACATTTATAAATGCACCCAAAACAATCTCGTAAGGCTTAGATGCTCCATGAAATTCAGCTGATAGGTTCACAGAGATTCATCAGAGATTGTCAACCTTTCTGATTAAAAACAGTCATTGAAAAAGTTAAAACAAAGAGTTAAAACATTAAAAACAAAAAACAGTCATTGAAAGAGTTCTTGATCACATCCATGTATCACTTGCAGGAAGCCCAAGGATTTTTAAAATAACAAGGGGACAGAATTGAAATGTACTTTCAAAGTCACCACCAACAAGTTAAAAGACTAACTTACCATTAAATAGATGTATAATCGTAAAATAATTTTTTTTAATACAAGAATAGTGTCTGGGGAGCAGCACTGCCAAATCACCTGGCCAGCCATCTCAAAGCACAGCAAACTGAAGCAAAATATCCAGGTGGAAACTTCAGAGAAGAGGAAATGAAGAGAAAGGGAAACACCAACAAGAAGTAGTCCTGGAGATGAAGAAGTGTAGACAGAAGAGGAAGAACAGTTACAGGCAGCAGAAGACATCAGCACAAGCTTTTCACACAGCAGAAGAAAACTCAAGCATGGAAACAGGAAGATTTCCAGCAACTGGCTAAAAGGGAGAATTGTAGGAGCAACACCCCATGCAGGTACAAAAAGTGCCTCCTAAAACAAGAAGTAGTACATGAGTATCAGCAGAAAGCAGCTACTTCAATAGTCAGCCACTTTTTATGGTGGGGATCACTTTCCAAATGGAAACTTCAGCCAGCACTTCTCCCATTTACAATTATAGCATTCATCCTGCTCTTTTTTTTTTCCTTTCCCCCAATCACAAAATATGCCTGTAGGTACTGCAGCAGCTGCCAACTGCAGAAAGCGTTCACTCGGTTTTAACTCCTAATGGGGTTTGGCAGTGGGGAACAAGGCAGAGAGCCAGTGTTAGAGCAGCAGCGCCTGCCTGGCTCTCAGGTGCACACAGCTCCGGCAGCAGCAGCGATGGGGTCCCAGACACTGCCACCAGCAAGAAAGGAGAAGGTGGCAAACAGTGGGAAGCAGCTGGGAAAAGCAGCAGATCGGCTTCTTCTCAAAGCAGAGAAGTCACGCCAGTAAAAAATATGGGAGGCAGTGAATTGAAGGAGCAAGTCGCGCAAGGAAGGCTGCGGGCAACAGCTGAGGGGTCTCCAGCTAGTGGGACTCCGGTAGGTGGAGCAGAGAAGAATGGGCAGGGAAGGACAGACAGACAGCGGGCATAAAGGAGCACCAGCCACACGTGCTGACTGTGTGCCCTCGGCACCGCCAGCTCTCCCCTACCCGAGCCAGGGGCACAGACCTGCCCCGGCAAGAGGGGTCCCAGAAAACACCCGGCAAGGAGGGGCTTCCCTCTAAGGCCGGACACAGACATGGAGCAGATCTCGTGGCAGCTCAGCTGGGTTATTTTTACACCGCTCCTCTGTGATCTGCAGCGTGCGGTAAAGAATCGCAGCAAGAAGCCGCATCGCTAATGCATGGAAAAGAGGGCTAGGAAAAATCCGTAGGCACAGAGAGCGAGATTTCCCCTTGCAGTGACAGCATACCGAGCACAAGAGAGACCCTGGAGGAACGAGACTGCGATCAAACATCGCAGCCTTCAGCTTGGCAGGAGGCGGCGGCGGGAGAATCCCGGGGCTGGTTCCGCGGGGTCCGAAGGCACCTTCACCCGCGGCACACGCCGTCCGCACCCCGCTCCCCAGGTGCCCCGTCCCGGGGCTCTCCCCGCTCCCGGGGCAGCGGGAACCGCGGGGAAAGCGGCGTTGGCAGCACCCGCGGAGCCCGAGCGCCCTGCGAGCAGCCCGGGCACGGCCGCCCCTCACATCAGCACCGACCCCGGCCCCTTCCCTTGGCCGCCGGCCCGGAGAGGAGCCGGGACCGCGCGGTGCCCGCGGGGGGAGCCGCGGTGCGGGGCTGGGGCGAGCGGGGGGCCGGGACCGGGCAGGGACCGAGGGGCACTCACCGGGCAAGGGAAGGGGCGGGGGGCACTCACCAGGCAGGGACCGGGACCGGGGGGCACTCACCGGGCAAGGGGCAGGGACCAGGGGCACTCACCGGGCAAGGGGCAGGGACCGGGGGCACTCACCGGGCAAGGGGCAGGGACCGGGGGCACTCACCGGGCAAGGGGCAGGGACCGGGGGCACTCACCGGGCAGGGACCGGGATCGGGGGCACTCACCGGGCAAGGGAAGAGGCGGGGGGCACTCACCGGGCAGGGACAGCGCGGCGGGCCCGGCCGGCGCGGGCAGCAGCAGGAGCAGCAGCGGCAGCGCCCTGGCCCCCGTGGCGCCGCGGCGGCCGCCGGACCCCATGGATGGCGCTGCTGCCGCTGCCGGGCGGGAGGAGGCGGCGGCCGAGGGAGTGTCTGGGGCGCCCGGCCCGCCTCGCACTGACAGCGGGCGCGGGGCGGCGAGGGCTGGGCGGGCCTCCCCTCCCTGCCCGGCCCTGCCCCGGGCGCGGTGGGCGCTGCCGGAGCACGAACCGCCCCATCCCGCCCGCGGGAGCCCCGGCGCCCGCACACCTGCGGCGCCACAAACACAGGTGTCCCATGGAGCCGCTGGCAGCCGCAGGAGCGGGAACACCTCGCACGCAGGAGCGGGTGATCCCTGGGCCCGGGACCCATCGCCCGGCGCGGACGAGCCCGAGCAGCGAGCCCTGCGGCGGCCCGAACACACGCGATGCGCTCCAGCCTCCATTGCCTTGGTTCAAGAATACAATATTGACATTTTTACCGTGTAATCACACCCCACTGCAGAGCGTGAATCCCCGGCCGAAGGCCATGCCAAAAGCCACGCATCACCCAACCCCCAAGCCAGCCCCATCCCACCTCCATTCTCAGCCAGGGATTTCTCACAGCTGTCGCTCCTTTGGCAGGTAAAATTGGCTCATACATTATTCATTGAAATTATCATTTCCTAAATAATGTCTGACCTTTCAGGCTGCGAGGAAAAGCAGGCAGTATTCTCTTCCACCCCTCCCTCCCATCCCCATTTCACTGCCCTTTCCCTTTTGTTTTGTTCTGTGAGAAATACCGAGCTGTTTCTAGTTGCAAGGGTGGTTTATACACATTAGTAAATCTTCAGAATGAAACTTTCCCTCAGTCTTTGTCTTTGTTTCCTTAATGGCAGCTATAAATTACCACTCTCCTTTCTCACTGGAGCATCAGGCTTCATTGCTTTTGAAATGATCAAAGTTATTCTCTTTTTGAATCCAATGAGAAGCAACCTTTTGTGTCTCCTGGTCGGTTTCAGTCTTAGGCAGTCTCATCTATAAATACATAAAGCTGCTCATTAAACACTCCAAGGCTTCTCCAGCCCTAAGCAATAAATGAATGAAGGGTTTCTCAACAGTTTCCATGATCTCCTGAATAAACCTTCATACTTGGGGTGGGAATTGGCACACCTGCACATCTCTCATCCAGGGATATCACTCAGGCTGTCTCCATAAACAGCTCTCCCAAAGGGGCAGAGAAGCCATCTCCCATCCAGGCACATGGCTTCAAACCCCCTCACAGAAAAGCTGGCACTCATTTCAGGCACTGCCCAGTCAAGCCCCCTCAATGAACTCGACCAGTATTAATTTAATTAACTTCCATCACAAGATTTGCACAAGACAAAGTAAGAACACATATGAAGAGTGTAGCAGAAAAACCAGCAAGAGACACTGAAGAGTTGTGTGACCAAAATATCCAAAGCTTCCTGAGGCACCATAAAAGCAAAGCATCTTTCTTACTTCTGTAAACTAAAACATAAAGTGAGACATAAATATTTGGGAATGCCTGAGTTAGATCAAAAGATCTCACTGCAGCTTGGAAAACAAACAGAACAATATCAAATTTATCTTAGCTAGTGAAGCCATTTCTTACACATAAATCTCAAAGTGTTTTGTGAAGGATCCAGGCTATTATTTCACATATAACACACATTTGTTTATGATGAAGAATTGCCATTAAAAGATCTCTTTAAAGACACAAACCAGACAAGCTCAGACCTCAACTCAGATGCCTTTCTGCAGCCTTTTTAACTATTTCTATTCACCCACAGAGTCACAGTGACAGATGACTGCTCTGGGCATGAAGACCTTTACTGGCGGAGAGAAGCTACAAAAATTCTCAAGATTCAACTTCAGCACTAAGTATGAGGAAAGGAAAACAACCATACCAGGGCAGTTGGACAGGAAGACAACCCAAATAGGACTGTTTGGGGAATTTTTTCAGCAATTTTAAATACAACCAACTAGCAAAGTTTCAGGGAGTAAAATAGGTCCTGGAAAATAGTTACTTCCATAGAGGTAAGACCCCCAATTCCCCTCTGCTCTCATTTTCACTATCACATGCAGCTGCCCCACACTGACAGATGGAGACTAAGCTGCCACAGAGCAGCTGGATGTAAAATCTGCTTCAGAAACTGCACACCTGATGTCCTGAGTAGAGATGAATACTTTTGTCTGCAAATTGCGGTTAAAAACTGCTTTATGCTTCATAATCCTCGTTAAATTTCATTATTTAATGATGACCAAATATCTGAAGACATGCAGATTGCCATTTCATCTGCACTACAGTGAGAAGTAGCAACTCTGCTGGCCTGCACCATATTGACCCAAAACTGAGCATGATGAGGGCTTGTGACAGCAGCTGAAAACAACTGGGAGATGCCAGAATGGTAAAAGGAAAGTGGGATGCTGACAAGTGAGGAAATATTCTCAAATATTTAATTGTTCCAAAGCACACACAAAATGTCACAGAGCTGTAGTTTCAAGCATTGCTCATCTCCAGGTGTGCACTGAGTTTTGAGTAATTGTTTTTCTTTGAAATATATCACCTAAATTTTGGCACTTCCCATCCTAGTGTCCCAGGGTTGCTGAATTCTGTGTAAAAACAACACATCTTCAGTAACCAGCAGCACCTGCACAGGACTCATCTGAGACGGAGGAAATTTGTGCATTCAATGGTCACAAGAGGCATTAAAAATCCTCCCATGTAATTTATATGCCTTGTCTAAGTCTTTTTATGCCATTTGTAGAAAAAAATTCCCCAAACAAACATCAGATCCACCAGTGACACTTTAAATGTTGCAGGATCTGCATCTTAATGTGCCACTGTCACTGAAATGAAGAACAGCTCCTGTTTATTGCAGAACTGGACACAGCATGGCCTATTAATACACACACATTTCTGAGTTAATAGGGGAAAAAAGGAGACACTTTGTCATGTGAAATAACTTTTAGACATTTGTATTTCCTTGTGAGAACTTTCCAAGTCATTGCTACAACAAATGGTAACATTTTAGACGGGAGCAGTCAGTGAACAGCCCCTGCCTGTGCACCCAGCAGTTGCACAACACACTCTGCCCACCAAGGCCCTGCTCTTGGTGCTCCTTTTCCTTGGAGGAAATGTGAAAAACCTGAGGCCAGCACCTGAGGTGGGGTGAATGAAGCTGCACTTACCTCAGCTCCATGCAGGGGGGTCAGGAGCAGCAGGTCCATCCCAGCCCCGGGAGCAGAGCTCTGGTGTCTCTCACAGGCTCAGCACGCCCACACCAGGTACCAAGTCCACAACTGCACCCCAAACCCTGCCCAAGGATGAGGCCAGAGCATGGCTCAGGCCAAGCTCACCGTCTGGCATCCCCCAGGATCACCCCAGCTCAGGCAGATCGATGCAGTTCCCCCAAGAGGGATATTGATATTTGATATTTGTTATTTCTCTTTGCTTATAAAAAGCCTCCACCACAGACCAGGTGCAAAACTTCCCATGCAAAAGTACCCCAGGGGTGTGAGAGGTGAAGCACCAGAGATACCTCCAGATGAATGATCCAGCTCCTTCCTTCTGTCTTCCCTGGTGGAATAGAGCATCCAGAGATGGTCTCACACACTTAAACAGAGGGAATGGCAGCACATCTGAGGGTGTGTGTGCTCACAGACCCTCCCAAGGTCTGTGCTGGTCCCTTTGCCTTCCCCTTGTCCCCACTCCCTGACTCCTGAGCAGCATCTTCCCCACTGCTGCCAGTCTGACAGGGATGGCCTTTGGAGCTGGGAGGGAGCAGCTGTAGCTGAACAGATCAGACACAAAACTGTACAACAAAGATCTCCCGAAATGAGCCACTAAAACGTCCCACAGACCTGCAGCCAGGCAATGAGCCAGATGATCAGCCAAATTATACCAGGCTTTTTGAAAATAGCACATTAATGCTATTTTTTTCATGTTAGAAGACAAATTTTATTGCAATTCAGCAAATGAGCTACACCTGTAAAACCTCTTTGTATATCCAATTCACATTTAATGTCCAATGGATTGAAATGTCACAGGAAAAATTAAAAAAAAGGAAAACAGTACCTGGTTTTGTCATTATAATGTAAACTTCAACACGGCCCTTAAAAACAACAAGCCAGTGATTTCCCCATGTAGTAAAATATATAGTTTATAAGGTACTGATGCTTTATCTTAGTTTAACAGCCAATCTCTAGGTATAAAATAAAGAGCTACAAAGATGTGAAGTACGTGTACAATTTCTTCAAGTATTTTCAAGTATCCTATAGTCTCTTCACTACGGACAAAAATCATTTGACAATATACAGAAAACGTTAAATCTGAATCGTTTCACTGCAGAAATCTTAACATAGTCATGAATTTAAAACACATAAAAAGTATGGGTCATCCAGCTAGTAAGTCCCATTTGAACAGTTTGAAAAATACTCTTTGTAATGGAAAAAGCTGTGGAATAGTCTCCAGGTCATGAATATGTTTTCAACCACAGAATATCAGGTGGTTAAAGTTTATGGCAGGTAAAGGCTTTTTTTTTCCTTTTGTATAAACTGACCATCACACTATTTAATTACATTTAAACCAAACTCTGTTAATCCGCATTTTCTTTTTGTATAAAGTATCATTGTAGCCTTAACTTTGGTTAAGGCTAAATAATTGATAGGTGATAGCCTAATTTTTCCTCTCAAATCAGGTATGAGCCTGTAAACAGAACATTTAGCACTATGTATTTACTGCATGATGAACTACTTACTTTTTTATCACTGCATTTCTCTCTTTAGAATGAATGTGTGTTGTTCAAAAGATTATCTTTTCTCATTAACTGTTACCAAAAAATCCCCACTGAACAACAGAACAGCACAGCCACACTAACGGTACCTACCAAACCTGCCCCCTTTATTTTGGAAAAGTAACAAGAAAAAAAGTTAAAACTGCATTACTCTGAACAAAAGGAGAAGGATTTTACAAAGCTCTGGATGAAAAGGTGCTGACTACACTGTTTGCTCCCATAAAGTTCAGCAGAACGGCATGGCAGGAGCTGGATCCTAACCTTATCCGCTGGGACTGCTGCTAGAACAGCCATGAGAGAAGGGGGTGGGTTTGAGGTGGGATTGTGGCTGCTCCTACAGCCTGGGCTGTTCTTACACATGGAATCTCTTCCCAAAATCCTGGCACAGGCTGTATTTAATATCTTGCTCTTCCTTGGTTGCCTTTGGAGCTAACAAAACCAGCTTTAGTTCTGCTGCATCTCAGAACCTTCCACTGCTCCATCAGTGGAGCAAATCCCTGCAGCCTTGGAAGTGCACAGCAGAAAGTGCTTTGGACCCCAACAGGATCAAGCACGGGCCCCCTGTGAGAGGAAGAGGAAGGTCTGTCTCAAACTAATTTTTGCTGTAAGAATAAAGTAACCAAAGAGGTGGAAGAGGATCTCTGTGTCTTCCCTTTGCACTGGACAGCCAGAACTCACTGATGGGCTGCACCATCCCCATGGGCCAGCCAAGGAGCTCACCCCTGGCAAACCACCAAATCCCAGCCACCTCAAACTGTCCTAATGAGGGCAAAACAATCCACACCAAAACAGCCATCGGGCCAATGGTATCGTGTCTCACACTAGGTAAACCTGTGTGAGGAAGGAAAAAAAAGAGATAAAAAAAGAACCTTAGTTCAGAGTAATTACCCCATGCAGGTAAAATTATTCCACCCTTAATACTATGAGATATATGGTTTTAACAGGATCAGCTCAAGTGTTAAGGTCAAACTATGGAACCTTCCTTTCTTACTTAATATTCCCTGTGAACTACACAGGCCTAGTAAAGTCATTGTCAAGACAGCTGAAACAAAAACAACAAAAGAAAACAAATTAACAAAAAAAACCCCCAAAATAAAACAAAAAAATTGCTATTATTAATGCATAAACAATTCAGGGTAGGTGTAAAAAGACTATCCTAACATATTAAGTTGAATACATGAAATTCTTAGAATGCAGTAAAACTGTTTTTTATTCTTGCCCTTCCAAAGCAAGAAGAAAAATTTTAAAAAACACCAACAAAACCAACCCTGCACACACAGAGAATACCCCTGTGAAATGCTCCTGTAAGCTGTGAAAGAATTTGCACCCACCCCACGTGAGGAGTGGCTCAGACACTGCGCTCACATTTTCCTAATGCTACTGTGAAATCAAAGAAGAATCTTGCTCTGATAAGTAGTGACAAAGGAACTTCTCAGTTTAATAATGAATGAAATAAATAGGACAAAATTAAAAATAGTCAAAATTTTAATACATGTGCTATACTCATAAATTATGGAAATAAAACTATCACAAGATGTGACTAAGCTGTAGGTAAAATAAAAGTGCTACAACATTGTATGAACCAAAAAACTTGGACTCTGCTTCTCCAAAGAGAGACAATACTGAGATAAGTTTATACAGTGGAGACCTCTTAAATACACAGCCCTGAACTTCCGTACAGTAATTTGTGATGCTGATAAATCAGCCTGTTCTTAAGTCACATATTCATTTCAAAGAGATTTTTATCAGAGGATTCAAATGAACAGAGATGCCTTTAGGCATTTGCCAAGTTCCAGATCTCCAATAAATTAAGCTTTCAAAAAGTTTGTGTTTCATAGCAGAAATGGCCTAAACTTTCTTTGCTAAAAACAAAAGCATCCCAAATGAAGCAGACTGTGACAACAGGATCCAAGACATATGCACTCAAAAGGAAAAGAAAAAACCTTAATACCACTGTCCTTTCAGAAACATTGAGAAATCCTTATACTTGTTAGTAAGGTATACTGTTATTACTTCAGATGGGGCATAAAGATTTTTATTTAGTCATCTGGCATCTGGGGAACTCATGTCCCTCTTTATTAGCAGTTAAGAGAATTACCAGCAGCAACCATATACCAAGCTTCAAAAGGCTGGTTTTAAGTGGAAATGTTCTTGTGTTATGAACAATTATTCCAGGTTTTTCATTTAAGTGGGCTACACTGTAAATTCTGAATTGCAACATAATATAGCCAGTTGTATCATAGAAGATTTTTTTTTTAAAGACAAACTTACAAAACACAATGATAGGTTAAATAAATAAAAAACATCAGTTAAAAACAGACTTAATTTCTTCTTCTGTGCAATTACGTACCAATATGAAAAATATTACTTTGATCTCTGGACATTTCAAGGTTCAGTCTCCTGGATTTCACTAGAAATAATACTGACAACAAAAATAAAGGAAAAAAATAATTGTTGACAAATCAGTGCTTTGGAGCTATTAAAAGCACAGATCAGATCTGTAGTTCCCTTGCAGCAGAACATGACCCAACACCTTAAAAATCAAACATTGGTAATAATGTTAATATATAAAATATTAGTTTAAAAACTATAGAATGACCTTCTCAGCCGAAATGGAGTGTATACACTGGGTTCTATGACATACAGCATATCTGAAGGCAAGTTCACAGAATGCTGAAAGGCTCACTGCACATTTTCTATGGCAAGGAAATACTGCAGCTTTAAAATAAGCTGCACAATACTCATCTCTATCTCTTTCACATGAAAGTGTGTAAAAAGCAAATCAGCAAATAAACTCTAAAATAGATTTATACCAAAATCCTCTTTTTTACATTGAGTTTACAGCTTCTATCCATTTGCCTGTACTATTTCTGGAGTTTCCTTCAAGAAAAGTCAAAGTTGCATTTCTGGGCCATGAACAAGTTCACGATACAATGTACTGGCAAGACAGAACTTTTGCATACTAACGAGATTCACTCCTTGTTGCTTTTTGTTGTGTTTGTAAAGACAGTTTTTCCTGTGGGACAGGAGGTCAGATGTCGATGCCTTTGACAAGAGATGCCTCCAGGGTGATGTTGAACTCCTGCAGGGTCTGCAGCACCCGAATCAAAGAATTCACCAGCGTGTGATCCTTAATCAGGGCTATGTCCTCATACATCTGGGCTGTAATGGGGCAGTCTGCAAGCAGGGCAATCCAGTGGTGCAGAAGGTGGTCTCTGACAAGGGGCCAGTGGGCAGTTTGGGAATAAAAATAAAGCCAAGTTAATTTCACATCTGCACAGACATAATTTTTATTCTTTGCTTTTAAGCAGACCTACCGTGCTCTCCCCTTCTCTTTACGAGACAGGGAGTGGGGAGTAACTGCCCCATGTGCAACATCTTTTTCATTTCATTAAAATATCAGTAACAACAACAAATATAAAGAAGTTTTTTTGTACCTGGCTCCAAGACACACCAGCATCTGAAATTTGCCATCCTTCCCAATGTTCCTGGGGGTGTTGTTGATAGCAGTGATAAAGCGACAGAAATTCCTGGCCCTTGTCTGCCAGTTCTCCTCTGGGACCATCTCATTCTGCTCAAGGGTCTCATAGTATGTTTGTGCTTTTTCTTAAAAGAATGGTGGGAGATAATGAAGTTTCATTAGTGCATTTAGGAGAGAATTAAAATTGAAAGGCCTAGGATCAAAGCTCATCCATGAATTTTCTGAATCATTACTTTCAGGCACTATTTGTTTCTGTTTGACTCAGTCCTGTGTTCCCCCTGTATAAAACTGGGATTCCACTTCCTCCCCTCTGAACAATGCTAAAGAAGTTCTGTCTATTGAATTTGAGTGCAGTAAAATGATCATGTAAGGGGAACAGCAATGTTAAAGTAGTTACTGAAAATACAGAAATATTATTAAAAATAATTCCTTTTTTTAAATGTGCATGTGAACTCAGTGGATTTATTTAGCTTTGTCAAGGGATCTAGACCATTGTGTGAAAAATGGGCTTATAGCCCCTTTATTGCAATGTCCAGTACATACAACAGCACTAGGTCCACCTGCTGTGCTCTGAAAGACAACCTAACCTTTTACAAGTGTGATTTCTTGCTTTTACTGTGCCAAATTAACAAGGTTACCCCACGTCAATTCACCACCCTATTTATGTGCCTCTTCCCCAGTAAGAAGGTTTGTTTTACACTGTAACTGCCAGAAGGACAAAGCCCAGTTGCTGCATTAAGTACAGAGTCAGCTCTGGCAGGAGACAGAGGCTCTCTCTCACAGCAGTACGAGCAGGTTGGAGCTCTCATGGCCACTCAGCTGCTGAGATGCCTCCAAGAAGTCTGCTCTTCACACCAGCTGAGACACAACAGCAGTGATAAGGAGCACAGCTGGATGTTTTCCAAAGACACAAACAGGCTCTGGGATGCCATCCTCCCACTCACCTAAAAAGTCCCAAATGAAGACGTTCTTGAAGAGTCTTGGTGATTTAAATCCGTGCTGGAACACTTGCTCCAGAGCTGAAACAAGTCCACTTTCTCCACACAGCAGCAGGGTCAGGCTGCCTCTCTGCCAGCACACACAGAAAGCAAACACACTCATCATCTCACCTTGGGACTCTGGGACACAAGTGTCCCATTACATTTTTAAATAAACAAATGCCTGAAGTTTAAGTCTGCTGTCAAACAGTGACCCTGAACAGGATGGGTCAGTTCTCCAAGTCCTGAGCATTCAAAAATGGATTGACTTCTCTAAGAATGAGGCTAAGGATAGCATTGTCAGGGCCTCATCATCAGCATCATCAAACAAAGGCTCAAACAGGCCAAGATAATGAGCAGGTTTTACCTACAATAATCATCACTAAAGAAAATTAGGAGAATATTTTCCTCTTGTTTTAAGTAACAGATCACAGACCCAGTGTAGCATGCCTCTTACCAACAAAAACATTTGATGCTCAGTAAAAAACAAAGTCTTGCTTCAGCACATGATGGTAAATTCTATTCTGCAAAACCAGTGCATGACCATTTGAGATTATTATCAATGTGATCACTGACTAGAATTACACTGGATATGAATTTGTCATGCCAGAATGAATTTAGAAGTCAGGTGTTACAGGAATGTAAAAAAATCCTGACTGTCAAGAGCCATCCATCCAGACCCAGCACTGCTCTACACCTCTCTGGCTCACAAGGGCTGGACAGCTACTTAGGTTTGTTTCAGAAAATGCATCAGCTGATAACCTGTGTAATGCAAAAGAGTCTAGAAAAGCACTTCTGCCTCACTTTCTTGGGGGCTTTGGGTGTTTTACGGGTGCCCTTTGTTTCTCTCCCTTTTTTTAAAGTGGCCCATGGGTTTTTGTGTTTTAAGTAGCAAGGATAATGCAAAACAGACATTAAAAACCTACTTAGAACTCAATGCAGATGTAAAATATCAGTTAATTCAGAACAAACTAAACAGCAACAGTGTTCTTGAGAGTGTATGGATAGAATCTTTGGTAGGATTTGACTAGCACCACAATTTCCAATACCAGAATGTTAACATTCAATTTAACAGAATGCTCCAGTTAGCAGCACCACACAGGTATTTGAGGCTGTACCATCTCAGTATCTCACTTTTGCTGCACTTCAGGAATTCTCAAGCACATGGCTGTCCATTCAGTTTGGTTACTTCTGCTATATCTTGTCTCATGTTTACTAATCAGAGTTTTAGGACAGGAGTGCCATTACACAGACAACAACCTCTCACCTCCTTCTCTGGTTTGTGGAAATGCTTGACAATGCCATTAACAGCTTCACCAATAGCTTCTTGTATCTGACCAGTATTTAACTCTGCAAAACACAAAAATATATCCAGTTACAGCTTCAGAAATTGTACCTTGTGTGTGAGGGTTATGGCACAGCACAAAGCACAGCAGAGGAGCACCAATATAATTCATTCTGTTAAGGAAACTGTGCTGTGGGTAATGGAAACCCAGCTCTACTTTTATTTATTGTTGAGGAGGTAGGAATGGAGATGGTTTGGTTTTATATTGAAGTCAACACTGGTGTTTCAAAACACCAACAGTGGAAAGGGTTTTTACACATTATGTGAACGATCAGACCAGGACCCAAAGCTAAGAAAAGGAGCAGTGCTTTGTTCAGGACTGACAAATCTGGGCATCCTGGAAATACTTCCTGTGGTAGCTTCCCTGCAAACCCAAGTATGGTTGGGAACAAAGTAACCACCTGATTTACCAGGAATAAGACAACCACAGCACACTGACCTCAAGAGCAAACAAAGAGAAGTCCGTGAATAGAAACCATTAGCAAGATTCTTCATCCATGAAGGACAGACAGAGAAAAAGGCAGCAAATTTCTACCTTCCTCCATAGCATCCATTCCACAGGTGAAAGACAATACAAAAAGCACCCCTGGACCAGGAGCACAGACACATCTGCCACCCTTTCAGATTTCAAAAGTTAAATAGACAGAACAGGATGCCCAGGATTGTAATTTGGAAGTTAGCTGGAGTTCAAGCAGGACACTGGGCTGAGTTTCACAGGTTCTCTCCAAACTTCAGTTGTGTTTGCAAGCCCTCAGGTGATGATGCAGAACAGGACAAGACAGGACAAGCCCCAGGACTCACTTGGCTTATTGTTTGGTGAGATAGTGACAAATCTCCTGATCATGCTTGGAGACTGCTGCAGGGGAGGGGTCCGGCACTGCCGCTCATCAGCCTCCGTGTGGGACGTCAGCAGCTCTCCCACCAGGATCCTCTCCAAGCTGCCATCATCCATTCCCTTCCCAAGCCACCTTCCACAGGGAAACCTAACAACACCAGGGAGATAAATGCATCAATCCAGATTCAATTCCATGCCAAAGACTTTCAGCTGCAGTTGCCTAAAGCCCAAATCCTGCTAGCATAGTTATTAGAAAGACTTCATTCATCCAGCACCAAGTAATAAAAGTCTTGGCTTTGGCTTTTGCCAGCACAGGCACAAAAGTGAAACAGCTTTTCAGTTCCAAGTTTGTGCTGAGTGTTGCAGTAGATGATCCATCCACAAAGCAGATTTTGCCCGAGTCCCACATGTAGCATGATTTGAGGAAAAACAGGTAAAAGGGGAAATCCTACTACATCCCATAAATAAAGGGTGAAGAAATGCACTGAATATGCTACATAGCAAGCCAGCTGTAGAAGAACCCCACAGCCCAAACATATGCTTAAATGCCAGAACACCAGTACTTCTACTGAATTGGGGTATTAAATCAGACACTAGAAAGCACACACGCTCATTTGCTCATTATCACTTTTTCTGAACCAATGTTGATGGCAGTTTAATCAGCTTAATTGGAAAACTGAACAGCATCCAAAAATAGAATCTCTCCTCTTCATTTAATTACAAATGAACTGGCATGGAGAGCTGAATGGACTTACCCACCAATTTGACATCAACATGAGCCTGACAGTTTCCCTAAACAAATGACAGGGCATCAAACTATTCTGTATCTAACACAAATAAATTTAATTCTCACTCTAAGTTTCATTCCTTTACTTTTCCCATGTAAACACAGGTTTCTAACACTCATAAGGCCTTGTGTTCCAGCTTGTGTCCAAAGGTGTCTCTGTAACACCTGGAGTACCCAGACCTAATATAAAATATCACCTATATTTGGTAAGCAGCAAGCTCTGACTTGCTGCTTCTTCCTTGGGCTCAAGGCAGATTATTTCTAAGCTGCACAACAGTCAACTCATCCTCTCCACCAACAGTCTGATATGAGACATGAACATCTGCAAACTGCAATCCCTGTTTGAATTCAGAAGAACCAGGATTTGTTTAATGCCAGAAGCCAAACAATCTTTCTGTGCCTTCAGGTCGAGGCAGCTGTAGACACAGAGTCCCAGGAGATCAGACCTTTCTAATCAAACAAGCCCTGCTGTGCCAGCTCCCTGCAGGAATTCTACTTACCCCACATGAAATGTCAGGATGATACTTACTTGTAAGTATGCCCTGTTATTTCATTTCTGACCATAACATATTCCACAAGCCACTTGGCATACAGCCCTGAATTATCATGTCCTATTTGCACTGTGGTCAGTTTTCCCAGGTTCTGGCACTGTAAATAAAACAAAGAGTTTGTCAGAGGAAACTGAAAAAGAAAGCAGCATGTTGGGGGAATAAACTATGAGGGAACGTGCTCAGACAGAAACTCAGCAATGTGGTTCCTGTTTCTGACTGCATGGTTGGTTCTGGGCTTTTTAGTGGTAGGCTGCTTCACTTGGTTTTGTTTGCTTGTTGTGCTAAATACTGTTTTGATCTGCACAGAGCACATCAGCTGAACTAGATTTTTCAATTCAATTTCACCCAATAAACACAACACACATGCAGAAATCAGAGCAGAATCACTTCTTTGTTTTCCAACAGAAGAGGATATGACACCTCCCACAGTTGTAACATAAAGACAGTCTTGTCTATCCCTTGCACTAAGGATTGTCAGTCATTTTGCTCTGCATGTTATTAAATACAGGTTAATGTGCTATGCACAGGCACAAACTATCTGTGACAAACCACAAAGATATTCCACATTCATTCCACAGGTGAAGGACAATACAGAAAAAAACACTGGACCAGGAGCGCAGACACATCTGCCACCCTTTCCGATTTCAAGGTGGTACAGCAAGGGGAGAATTTAAAACTGAACAAACAGAACACTCAAATCTGGTTTTGTATCAAGTAACACAAACCTCAAAAGTCATTTCCAGTATGTTCCTGGGAATCTGCAGGACTCCTGTTTCACCCAGCTCTCCCGAAATACAGATCCAAGGATTGGCTGTGAACATTGAGCCACCGAGTTTCTTGCTGGGAACAATCAAGATATGGTATGGTATCACTGCAAACACAAAAGAAAGAACACTTCAAAAATGAAGAATAATTACATAACCTCTTTAGTCAAGAGAGGAGCAAAAGCTAAGTCATAAAACAGCACTGCAGCACCATGAAATTAAAAGAACATCAGAGATCCCAGTTAATCATGCTGACACTTGCACACCAAGCACTGGCTGACAATGGGGAAGTGTACACATACACAGCAGCCACTAAGAAACAGAGCTGACAGCAGAACAGTGTCAAGTGAAGAAAGAAATTTGGATGGAATAATGCCTTCTTATGAGTGTAATCCCTTATTATTTACCAACCTCACAACATGGCACAAAGACTTACTTACCCTCAGCTCAGTGACAAGGAAGAAAAGACATGATATTCCTGTACCCAGGAGTGCACTGTACAACTCCTCCAGGTCCCACTCAGGTACTAACTGCAGCCTTTCTTCACAGGCATGGATGGCAGCAGCATTCGCTGCCATGGCTGAACAAATCCAGTGAAAATACAGCATAATGCTGCACATTTCTCTCTGCCATGTCACTCTTAGTTATGCTAACTTTAGGACTTACCTATTTCTCAAAAGAACAAGCAATTTTTTCCCCTTCTAAATAGCACCACACATATGCTCAAATGCTTTCTGGTCCCCTGGTTTACCTGTGAGTAATTCCATGCAGTATCACCTGAGCTGCAGTCCCCCCTCTGACTCTCGAGGCATATCTTCTTCCACCACCCAGCATCTCCTGCCCAGCCCTCTGTTAACCAACCTTTTATAATAAAATCCTATTCTCTGAATGGTCACTGTGCTTCTTGGCTTTCTACCCTTCTTTCATAGTGCATAAGTAGATTACAGTCAGGGTTTTTCAGATGAGGCATTTAATGCATTTCTCCCTCAGCATCTCCTCAGCTGTCAGTGCCCTCGAGAAAGCATTTGGTGGTTGGATTTTCTTAAAAGCCAATGCTCACAGCATTTAAGAATGAATTAAAATGTTTCCCTTTTTATTTTCTGTGCTGATAGTCCTAAAGTAAGTGACAATTTAACTGCATCCAACAGACCAGATTTTCACATTATCCAGAACTTGCCTGCAGACCAAAAGCTGTTTTGCTTGGATGTCTGTTTGCTTTGTCTTTCATACACACAAGTGTGAATCACAACACACCACCAAGGGTAGCCCTTTCACATATCCCACCCCCAATTTCATAAGCCTTGCTAAAGTCTTTCCTTATTTTGCCTTCCCAGTGATGTCCTGTGGCAGCAGGCACACAGATCTTTGAGAACTCTGTAATTCAGTTAAGTGTTATAGGTATCAACAATAGCCTAAAAGTTTCTCCAGGGTATCTTTTTACAACTAGAAGAAAAAAAAAATGCTGAGGAGTTCTGATGCAACCCTCAACAGTCATTTCATTGTTACCCCAAACCCAGAGACAGGCATGCAGCAAAGTAGCCTGAGCACAAGACAGGGAGGGCTTGTTTTCTTTTAATTCCCAGCATGCATTAATATTCTTGATAGTGAACATCCATACTGTACTTATTTAGTATCATGCAAACAAGCCCACCACAAAAATTTCAGCTGAGAACTCACCCCCAACTAAAATTATTAGAGCTATGTCTTTTACTAAGTTAGAAACAGAAGTGACAGAGACAGAAACTCCTGCCCACCAGAGAAGATCATGGAAACAGCAATACAGCACACACAGATGGATTCCAGGGGAAAAAAACAGAATAATTACATTAGGGCATGTTGCTCAGAGCTATTTAGAATTTTGGACAAAGACTCAACCAAATCTAGAAATCAGAGTTGCAGGGAAAGCAAATACTTACAGATTGTTGTGAAAACGTTGGTGAAGCAGAAGTAATCCACAGCATTGAATGACAGGAGATGATACAGGAATTGCTCCTTCTCATCATCGCAGCGGAGGAACGCATAACGCTTGTAGAGCTTCCTGACAAAGCAAAACACATAATCTGTCACAGCAACAAGATGCTTCCAGTGAAATGTTTTCTACTGTGCACACTTATTAGGTACACTATGAATAATGGGCAAGCAATTACAAATGAGGAGTGATACTGGGAGAGCCAAAAGTTTTCAGTGTGCCAAGATACACTGAGTCTCTGCAAGGCTGACATCCCCAAAGTGAATCAGTCCAGTTCTCATTATCTTCCACCCCTCAAATGTAACATTTGGTTTAAGGGTCTTCTCCCATCCAGAAACACCCCAAGATGGAAAAAGGAATTTTGCACTTTCTTGAAAAATATTCTGACTTCTTTAAACCATGTAAAATGATAGAATTGAAGTGAAGAGAGTTTTCTTAAATTACTTCTGAGCAGAGGGTGCCATGGGAGAGCTCTCCAGCACATGATGCATGACAGAGGACTGTTCTCAAAGGACATCAGCCAAAAACTGGGGCTATCTGCTTGTGCTGGGCTATAGGTGATCACCCAGGGCCTACAACAACCTGCACATTGATCCAGGGAATAGTTCAGTGTTGATATACCCAGCTCCTAACATAACCAAAATGATAGGCGTGCAAAGGTGGCAACCAAGAAATAATACAAGTGTTGGGCATAATCATAAAAGAAGAGCATGCCAAAATATATCAAAATCCAACTGATGCTGCAGGAATTTCTAAACCCTCAAGAATGCAAGAATTAGGTACTAGAAATGCTGACCCAGCTGTGGACAGGTTGTTCCTGCCAGGAGGGCATCCTGACAACTCCCCTCAACTTCAGGTATCAATTTACAAAAAAGTCAGCAAGTCACAAGATAGAAACTTGCAAAACAAATCAATGATAGTTAACAAACAGGCATGTTCTCACTCACATAACAAACCTGACACTAGAGACTGACAGGAAATGTTCAACGAAAATAAAGAGACAGAGCCTTAAATTAACCTGACCTGCCTGTAGCCACAAGACTGGCAAAGCCACAGAAGTCTCACAAAAGGTGGCCATGTCTGTGTTTCATTTGCACAATCTGAATCACATGTTTGACAGCCTGTCAGGGTATGTGCTGTCCTGTCTCTTCAAAGGATAAGGTTTCTCTGTTTCCCTGGCCACACAAAGATCTCAGGACATGTGATTTCTCCCTGTTCCCTTTGCAGACTAGAAAAAACCAAACATGTAATATTTTCCTTATATTTGTTAGCAAATGTCAGGTAAAGAGAATGGGATAATTAAAATACCTAACAGCTGCTTCAAAAGGAACAACACACAATCTTGTTAACTGTAAAATGGCAGAAGTTGCACCATTGCTTTTAGTACCTCACTGAACTCAGCACTGTTTCCTCTAAGAACAAGTGGGGCACATTTTCAAACCACGTTGCCTTCAACAGCTCTCTAAGTAGGATATCTAAACATGCAGCACAAAGCACACAAGATTACAGAAAATTGATGTCATCCTGTACAAGTTGCTCCTTTGTTTGTCATTTTCATTTTAAACATACTTTTGCTGCAGTCTCCCTCTGTTCCAGAGAATCAGATTCTGCCTGATAGATGAAGAGAACACTGGCCAGTGTTAAAAGAGGTTTTTTCCTCCTCTTTGTGGGGGTACATGGAGTGTGGTGGTGTGTGGAAAGTCCTCTCACAGCACGTCCTCTGCACAGGACAAGCACTGCTAAATTTAACCTGATCCAAACTGTTGACTTCACTGGAGAGGCTTAATCTTAATTTGGCCATACAGGCAGATTTATTAACTGTCCTCTCTCCATCCTTCAGTTTTTCCTTATTCCCTGAAGGCCACAGCTTCATCAGAAAGTCCAACATAATAAGTTTGACTTATTTAATAAGTCCAAGACAAGGCAAATCTCAAATAATTAGCTGTTGGGGTTCAGGGGGATTGGGGAAGAAATTCCTTGGAAGATGGTAAGTGGAAGGAGAGGAAAGGAAGAGCAGACAGCACAGGTTAAGCTGTCTCCAGAAAGACGTCTTCAATTAAAGTTAATGACAATAACTATGGCTTTAATTTCCACACAATAAACACTATGTGATTATTATGAAAGCAACGCACCTTATGTTGCTGAGCAGGCTATAAATGTAAAAGCACCTGTCAAGAACCCCAGCATTGAATCCTAATTCCCAAATAACTCACACACATGGAAGGCCAGTTTGTTCCATGCCCTCTGCACGTTGCTAAGCAGATGCAAAAATAGGCACACCTGTATTTTTGAAACCAAACAATTACATAGATTTTAACTTCTTTTAAAGCTCTGCCCAAGATAACCCATCTTACTTTGTGAGTTCATGATCTGAAAGCAACTGTTTCAGATGCCTGGAGAGCAACTTCTTCTCCATAGAGAGGCGAACCCAGGCTCTGGCCTTGCCAACATCTGTTTTGATCTCACTTATGTTCTGAATATGCCTGGAATTAAACAGAAAGACGTGCTTGGTATTGTCAAAGCATGACAGTTCTTTTGAACCAAGCTCAGCTGAAGTTTCCCAAAGAACACAGAATATGAGGTAAATTATAGGAAAAAGAAACTTAATCACCTTAATATTCAGCACACTAAAAAAATCCCTGCAATCTAGCTCAAAGAGAATAAGAGCCTGAAAAGGAAATACCTGCAATGCAGTGCCCTATTTACAAAATTCTAAACCAGGCCCATTGTCTCACATGATTTAGGACTCATTCTGGACCTTATCACTGCAATATTTATGGCTGAATGCTTTGGAAAATTAAACATTGTCTTTGCATGCTCTGTAGAAGCTTTTCTTGCACACAAGGCACAAATGGTATATTTTAATAAGGCAGGCAAATCCTCAATTCACTCTTCCCTACTGAAAAAAATGGATGCTGTAAGGAAAAAGAAGGAAAAGACAATTCCTATCAAGGTTGTTTCAGAAGTTCTGCATATTGCTTTATCAGTGTACTGAAAAGAAGGCATTGGGCAGAAGTTGCAGTTTTATTCACACTACAGTCCCAAATGTTAGATAAACCCATTCTTTAAATTGCATTCTTCTCTGAGAAGCAAAAGTGGTCTCAGAACTACACAAACAACTCAGCAATGACTGGGAAAACATAAACACTACACCCACACCTCTGTGGAAATAAACCAATACACAAAATGTTAAAAATATGAAAACTCTGACATGGTATTTCCATAAGTTAATAGCTCAGACAATATAAAAGCTCCTCAGTAGGAAAACTGTTTCTGTAAAGGTCAATGAAAACACTGAACTATCTACTTTAAAACAGCTCAACAGGTCCCTTCCCCACAGCCCCTCCAGCTGCATGAAACACGGGATGGTGCACAGCAGACACAGAAACAAGTGTGCACATCTCAGGGGGTTTCTGGGTTGTTTAACAGCTCAAACTCACCTCATATCCTGGATGAGAGAGATTCTGAGAGGTGACATGGCTGGACTTGTATCAGACTTTCGTCTTTCTGAATCAAGAAGTATTCCTAGATTCAGAAGAAAACAATTTCTTGTTAGCAGAAATCCATCTAAAGATTCTAAAATCAATATAAAAAAGAAGGTGAATGAACACCAATTTGCACTCTTGTACTATTGGTGACTCTGTGAAGGTACTGTGGCGTATTTTCACTCCAAATGACATGAAAATTTAATAATGCTACACAGATGGTTCTACAGATCAGCACACACTGAGCACCAACACATTACTGAGTGTAGGTTCAGCTGAAATTGCTATGACATCAAATGGCTTAAGACATATAGTAATCAAGTACTATTTTCTAAAGACTGCCCTGTTTTCTGGCTGTGCAGTAACCCTGAGTGGGACTACTGACACCACAGAACAGTGTTAACTATGTTGTACTCAGTACACCACACATCCTGTGCTTCCTGAGCTATTACTCTGCACACTCCTGTAGCACCACCACTTTTAAAATATCACATTTTGGGGTTTTCAAGCAATATTATTACTATTGTCTTTCAAATTAAACTCCAGAAGGAAGTTTTATGTTGAACACAGTCTCTGCCCTCAATCCCAAGTAAGAAAGCAAGGAACTGATTGTGTCTTATTCTGATACACAAAACCACTATGAACTAAGGGACATTCAGGAGACCTTAAAATTTCCAAATCTATGGTTTTGCTTGATTACAGCATCTTGTGCATGTTACTAATACTCAAATCTTTGCTTACAGCAGCTTTAAATAAAAAATAAAAGGCACCCACTGCCTCCCCCAAATCTACTGCTCTCTCCAAATTTATATCCTATGCCCTCACCTGACACAAGAAGTAATGTTTAAAAATTACATTAATAATCCTAAAAACATTATCAGTGGATCTTATGCACAAAATTGCTTCTATTGCAACACTTGATGCAATAAAAATTAAAATATGCTTCTTCAGTTGAAGTTTTTAAACAGTAAGCCTCCTGTTCAATTGTTTTTCAAGCCATAATGTAAAACTTCAGGGTGTACAGCACAATTTTCTGTGCTTGCACTTGTTTTCCACCCTGACCCATAAGATAATTTGCTCTGCAGTCATGCAGGGCCTGTGTGTCTCATGGAGGATGATTTACCAGAGCAACCCATTTCACAGGCTATCTCTGAAGCATCAGCTATTTCTGGGTTTCTGACTACCATGGCAGTCAGACCCAGACCCAAACAAGTGGGCACAATACAAACCAGTTTATTTTTCATAAAACACACTGAGACAACATACCAGGCCCATATTAAACCTGTAGTAACCATAACACTTGATTCAGTTATATTGAGTGAAGGGTATTTCCAAGGGAAAAAAACTGCTTGGTGTAAATGCAGGCAGCTCTTACTCACAGCTTTTAATCATCTTCTTCCAGCAGATGCCAATCTTACCTGAGGTACTGAAGCTGCCTGATGTGGTTCTTCTTTGCCTGTTCTCTAGGTAATGTAACAGATGAGACCACAAAGCAGACTTTCCCTAAAATGAAAAAATATTCAAGAAATCACTACCAGCTGAATTTTTAAAAAAAGAAATTTAAAACATGATCGAAAGTAGCAGCCATGACAAAAAAACTTGCATTAAAGATGTTTCTCCCTATAAACTCAATGATAAAAACAAAAAAAAAAGACAAAAGTGGGAGGAGCTTGGGAGCTGTAAAGAGGTTGAGAAGGAAAAGCAAGAGTCAGACTACTGGGATCTAACGATTCTGGTAGCAGGAAAAAGTCAACAGAACTTCTTCCCTCTTAGTTCATTAACATGACAATAGAACATTCAAAGGCCTGTAAAACGCTGTGGAGTTTTAAATCTGAGGCTGTGACCTGTCCTGTGGGTCTCTCCCTGCCTCTCCAGAGTAAATGACAAGGGACACAGAGCCAGCCTGAGACACCCAAGCCAAGTCCTGCTTCCCTCAGGGTCATTCAGGGCTAAGGATAAATGCTGCTCATTTTTACAACCTCAAAAGATTCTCCTCAATTTCATCAGGCAAAGGATAATCACAAACACAGTAAGATACCCCAAAATATAAGCAGGACAGTGAAAGCTTATCAGTAAAAATACCCCAGTTCTACACACTGTAAAACCAACTTAAAAGTCAGAATTTGGGATGTAATATTTAGGCCAAGATAAATCCATCATATGATGTTAAAAGGTGCACCTTGCTCATTATGTTGCTTTCTTAAACCCCTGGTGGCTTAAAGCAGGGAGTGAGAAAATCTTTCACTGGGAAACTATAAAGATTCTTGGATTCATCATAAAATATTTCACATAATAAACCAAAAGCTTGCAAACCTGCAGAAAGGCAGCAGTCAGCAATCAGAGGCTCTCCAGCACATCAATTGGAATTACTGGCAGATAATTAGTATTACTTATCTTCCTAAAGTACTGTATTAACCTGAAATCCCAGTAAAGATCTAGCAATTCTGCATTCCAGAAAAGCTGTCATATTATGAGGCCGCATTTTTATTTACAGCTTTGTACAGAAAGAAGCCATGACTGCAAAGCAATAGTTGTCAATTCCACACTATCAATTTCATCTAAAATTATCTAAGTGCCTTCCCAGAAGTGCAGTAATGATAGTTCATTTTTAATTTTTTCTTTTTTTAACTATATTTAAAAATCTCTAACCATTTCCATCTTACATCAGCTCCCTGCAGCTGACATAATGAACTATTGACCACGAGGGATTATTCCAAAGTGGCACGCCTCCAGAAGAATAAATCCTAGACTGTCTGTAACATCTGTGATGACAGAAATCTATTAAAAATATGCATTCAGTGGTGAGGATTAAAAAAAGCCACTGTGTCTTGTGTGTACCTGACAGATCCAACATGGAAAGCCAAAAATGCAAGTCTTATTGTAAACAGACAAAGAAGAGCATGAAAATATCACCCAGCAAAGAGTTACATCCAGAACTGTGTTTTCTCCCAATAAACACACACATGCATACACAGTCTAGTGTTCAGCAACCAGCTGCCATGGCAAGGAGAACTGCAACAGATCACAGAAAGCAGCAACAAAGGTCCTGCAGCAAACTGATGCCAACAACCATGATGGATGTGAGGACTCATGCAGTGTCTGCCCGCTCCTCCAGCACCGTGGACCTCTCCTTTAACTTCACCAAATAGCAATGATGAGGCAAGCTGGATCTATAAGGGGAAGGAAGACAGCCTAAGGAAAGTAGTGGGATAGAGAATGGGCAAGGGAATAACCAAGGCCTTCTGAAAGTCCAGACTGCTTCAGCCATTAGATCCTGCATCACAACTGCCCTGCATCACTCGGGACAACGGAAGGCATGGATTCCCTTTGCATGTGGAAAAATCAGTAGGTAGCTAATGTAGGACTACTGGGTTCATCAGCAGGGAAGAGGTAGAAGCAGGGATGGGTGGAAGGAAAGCCATCCTCATTACTATGGTCAGTTCAGAAAGAAGAGTCTTCCTTGGCTCATTATCGAAAAATGAAATCAAATCGATGTACGAAACAGCAGGCTTTTGCATATTTCATAAAGGCCAGAGCACACAGAGAACTGGTGGTGCTCTTTTACTTTTGATTGTTTTAAACTGTGGATCATACTGTGAGATACACTGCACTTCCTCCATCAGGCCTCTATTCTATTCCACCACTCTATCTATTCCAGCATTCAGCACTGCTTGCCAACATCTGCAATCAATCCAAAGCATTAACCTTATGAAGGGTTGGCCGTCTGCTGCTCTGAAAGGCCCAAACCTGGGTTGAAGCAGAGTAAACTGATGCTCTGTCTTCTAAGACGAAAGCAGTACAGCTTCTATCCTAAGTGATATACAAGAGGGAAGGGAGAGAATCACAAGATAAATCTTCACATAGAAAACTGTTGTATAGTTTGAAGGAGAGCAGAGTTAAACACTGGTGTTTGGCTGCTGGGAACAGAGATACTGGATTACAGCTGGCTGGATTATGAACATATTCTTTAAAAAAAAAAAAGAAGTTGTAATCTTCTCCACCCTTGCTACTCCTTTGTACAAGGGAGGAGTAAAGTTGGTAAGGGCCCTCCAAACTCCATCTTGTCCCACAAGTGACTCCAAACAGAAGAGCAAAACAATTATTAATTTCACACAAAACCCCAACACTTCTAGCTAGTGATCTTGTAACCATAATTTAAGTACCCAGGAAGAACCAAAATAGCAAGACTGTTACTTTGAAGTACTAAATTATCCTTCAGGAAAGCAATTCCCCCATCCCACTGACAGCACTTTTAGGATAGGCTGCCTTGTAGTCTATGCCAACTTCATTAATAAAATTATTAAGAACACAGCAATAGTTGGGGTTTTATTAGCATCCTATTAAAGAAAACTACCAAAACCCACCACACCAAATGAAGACCCCAGGTAAAATGGAGAATCTTCCAAGAAGTCATCTGTGGAACACATCTACAGGTGCCCTTGCACATATCCCACAACATGGAGACACACAGGGGGTAGGAACTGACATAAAAAAGACTGCAGGACACACAAGTATTTTAACACTTCTACATACACACTAAAGGTGTCCTCTGGAAGCAGAGAGAGGAACAGCATAACACAGCTTCAGGAAAGTGTGCTCTGCAATGCACAGCAATATTTATTCCTCACCTGTTTGACTTGCAGACCATGGCTCCATATTCTTTCCAAGAGGTCACACAGACTGGCAATCAGGGTGTTCTCTTCCACTCCTGTGATATTTACTTCACCATGACCAAGCTCCACAGCTTCTCGACCCATTTTCTCAACCAACATCCTCTTAGTCTCCAAAAGACAAGGCAAAAGAAAGGTAAATCTCTTCCAGAAATTTCCGAGATCACTTACACTTTTTAAATGAGCAATAAGGAAGCACATGCTAACAAAGTTTTGGCAGAATAACTGGCTGTATATATATATATATTTCTGGCATTAGTGCAGATCTGCCCTTCATTAATCCCTGGCTTTCAAGCCAGGACAGCAGCAGTGCTCATCTTCTGTTTTTGTAAAAAAGGGTTTGCAAATGGGCACGTTATCCTCCACAGAGTGACCCCAACAAAGGGAACAGCAGGTCACACATTAACAGGCTGGATGCTCAGCAGCAAGGCCACAACACACAGATCTTGGGTACTTTGGTGACTACTGGATGCACTCCCCAAGAGCAGGACACTTTGTCCCCCCTCCTCTCAGGGCAGGTGAATGCACCCAAGTGTTTCTAAGCAGCACAGGTATGTCATTCCTGGGAGATGCTGCTGTGCCAGAAGGGCATTTGGATTAAAACAAACCCATTCTGGAGTGCACCTCTTGAGTTTCCCCATTCTCCTAAACTGTGCACAATTTCATACTGCCCACCAAAGCCTTCACCAGCTCCTGAAGTACAGTCTTCCAGCCACAATATATTAATCATACAGCCAACTGGAGGGGAAAAATGGTAAGGGAAGCAGTTCCACTCATCTCTTACAAATTTTTTCATCTTTGTTCTTATTCTTGACTCACTTTCAAATGAGGAATATTCCCTTAAGCACCTCTGCATAGTCTTGCTGGAGATTAAGAAGTGCAAGTTAGTCCCTGGCTGCTTCTCCCCCTCACTCCCTCTGGCAATTTCTCACTGTCACAGAGCCAAGTCCACCTTCAAAAACTTTCACCATCTATTGTGGCTCTATTAAGAGATGGGGATTATTTGGACAGTTCCATAAAGTGAAATCAGAAGTAGATGAACATATTAAATAGAGTTTTAGGAAAAGTTCTATATAATTACTGTAATACCCCCACTGACTTTAGGCAAGAATGTGTCTATTTCATATTTATTCTCTTTGCTGTATTTTTATAAACATTAACATTTGCTTCAGATTAGTATGTTGTCAAATATGTACTGGTGAAGCATGTCTACAAATTAATGCCACATTTCTTTGTTAAGTGCTTAAAAACATGCACCTCAAATGCAGTTGTGAGAAAAGCTGCTCTATTTTCCCTACAAGCCTCTCTTTTGGACTATTCCCTCCTGTTGAAATTGTACTGTCTCATTAGTTATAACTGAAATGTGCTATAATAGACTTGGGCAGCAGGATGGTAAAGACCCTTCAGAATATTCAATCTCTATCATAAATCTGCTCGATAAAGTCTCTGCTCCTTGCAGAATTTCTGAATACATTATCTCTTCATTAATTTCTCACCACCATGCAAAAATCCTTATAGGGATAAAGCAGAAACAAATGGCAGAAAAGTGGGGGGGTTTCAAACATCCTGGATACAAAATGGTCCAGAAAGGATGGACATGAGGTGCAGGATATGAGGTGCAGGAGGGCAGAATTATTCTCTGTATTACCTTATTTCTGCATTCCTTCAACAAGCCTTCTACAAACTTCCAGTTTGTTTGTGCAATTACTGATGGGGAGAGGTTAGAGAGCTTGGGCTGCCGGATGGTGCTACCCAGGTTCCTGGCTTCCTGGATGTATTTCTGCATTGGGGGAGAAAATGGACACAGACAAAAGTGCAAGTGAGACTACTTGGCTGAGAGAAAAAGGTAAATTTATCTTTATAACCCACACCTCTGGAGCGAGGAGGAAAGTATCTCCTCATTCAGAAAAGGCTCCTTTTTATATTCAGCATTATTTAGAGCTGAGACACTTAAACTGCTATTTCACCAGAGGTCAAAATCCCCATCTATATTGGCTACACAGTATTAGAACACACATTGCTGAATTACAAAAACACAATACAAACTGCCAAGGATATTCAGATGCATAGAGACTCAACTACTCCCTGCACCACTGCCAATTGTCTTTTTGTTTTTTTCATTTAAATGAAAATTTGCAAAAACTACCCAGACCAAGAGTATTCAAGTGGCAGACTGGTCTACATGAGGACTGCAAGAAAACTTTGCTCTTTCAGGAAGCAGCTGCAAAATGCAAATGATAGCAACATCTCAGCTGTGAACCAGCTGCATTTTTGAGGAAAATCATTTCCTGAACCCACTCTACTCAAAAGAGCTCTTCTGCTCCTATTACTGCCATCAGGGAGATGCCTTTGTTTTCACCCCAGAGACAAGAGTGATGTGACAAATATTTTGGAAGCCAGGTGATCACAGGTTGGTTGGGGAACAGCTAAATGAGAATTAGTGACAAAGTCCTGTACAGGCACTGATGGAATACTCAGGATTAGCACATATATCAAATTAAAAGGAAACCTCCCTAGCTTACATTGAAATAATGACCAACTGAAATGTCAGTGAATAGATCTGTCAGACACAACAAAGAGGGAAAACCCCATTTCTCCACTGGCCTTGCACTAAAGAGCTATGATACACACATTTAATTATGCATCTTTATCCAGAACTATGATTACAGTCATATTGTGCATTGGACATACCAGATAATGCTCTGACACAGATTTTATAGAGGGCATGAAGGGCCAATCATGCTGGTCCCAGTCTAAACACAACTGCAACTGAAGCTCTGACATGGAAAAGTCCAGGTGCTGGCAGGATAAGTTGGTAGCAAAAAGCCAAGCAGATGTAAAGTGAAAGTGGTAAGACATATGAAGTAATAAAAGCAAGCATGCAAAACAGAAAAGGAAAAGAGTGAAGACATAATACAATGCAGAACTCCCAAGCATTCAACATAAACATAAATTCGTAAGTAATGAATCTGAAAGGAAAAAAGAAAAGATGGTGTTAAATCAGTGGATTGGTGTAAACTCTGCCCTCCACTGGGCACAAATGTTTGCAAGTAAAAAGTCTCCATTGCACAGATTTTTGTTGGCTGCCACAAAGCTTCAATTAGTTTAAAACTCCCACTGTTGCAGTTTGACACCTCCTGCTCAGCCTGACTCCCAGTGTTCATCTCAAAGAGCTCCCTCCCCACTCTCCAATTTACTGTGCAGTCTGAGGTTCACCCAGAGAAGGGGGCAATGCTCAGTCCCCATTATGTTATCAGAGGTACAGCATAAACCCCTAAAACAGCAGCACCATTACCACTGGCTCTCAGTACCCCCAGCTGAGCATGAAGTTCAAAGTATTTATTCCTCAGATATTTTTTGCCTTTAGCAACAGAATAACTCCCTATAGGAAATGAACTTGTGAGGAATCAGGTAAAAAACAAAACAAACAAAACACCCCAGAGACCAGAGGTAGATTTTTGCCTTTGTAATTAGCTCAGAAGTTTACATGCTTTAACAATTGTGTTGTTTAGCACAGTAATGAGGTTAGAAATCAACTACTATTCATTTCTGTTACATCTAATAAAAAGCACTTTAGAGTTAGCTGAGCATATGGAACATGTCAAAGCCAGAAACTACTCGTAGAGGTTTTTTATTATGCAGACATTTTTCTGTTACATGGTTATGGATGACAGAGATGACACTATAATCAACAAAATTTTAACAAACCAGTAAGTAAATTCCGGCACTGAGTACACTAGGAAGACAATTAAATCCATCACTACCATAAAAGGATGAACTGAACAAACACACTTGAGTTTCAAAACACTATCCTAACAGACACAAGACTACTAAAATTCAAAACTAAGCTTTTCTAAGGCTATTTATTTCTAAGGGTATTTAACAAGGCAAGAGAATATTGTTTTCAGTGAACAACACACAAACAAAAGCAAAACTCTGGGGTTAGTAAACAAACAAAAAACCTCTAATATTTTGAGACAGTCTATTCTTCAAATTACCCATAAGTCAACACCTGGTGTAACAGTTTGCAGTCTGTACCATATGAATCAGAAACTGTACTGTAATTAGTTCACTTCACCCAGATCTTTCAAAACCACTTCAGCACAAAGAAAAACTGTGTCAGCTGTAGGAGCAGTGGTAAGAGACGTTCATCAGTTCAGAAGGTGGGTAAATCAGCATCAGACTGCACTGTGCAAAACCAGGCAGCCACAAACGTGACAGTCTGGGTGGGCTTCACACTCTCACCTTAGCAATGAGGCTGCCCCTCACTCTGTCACCTTAAGACTTTTATTATGGTCTACAGAAGACACTTAAGCCAAAAGGCAATGCTCCTGATTTAAAGATGAAATTAATCCCTCTCTAGAGGTGGTTATCCTTCCTCCATCAAATACACAAAAGAAACACAGGGTCACTAAGTTATTCAGAGATGGGAAATAGATGGTTGAACAGTATTAATTCCCCTCTTCCCAGTGATCCCCTTTAAAAGAAAGGAAAAAAAAACCCAACAGAACAATCTGAAATCATGTGATTATATTTTCAGAGAACTCTTCTATATGTGGGATGAAATAATTTTGTCCTGAGAAGGGGCAAAAATGACATAACTTTCATAATAAGAAAATTAAGTATTTTTGGTCTGCTACTTCATTTGTATTAAATACACTTAAGGGAGAGCAGACACGAGCTGCAAGTAACTGTCTAGACATTTCATAAAGGTTGCAGAGCATTTCTCAGGTCATTAGGAAAGCAAAAAAATCAGATCTCTAGAGCTGAGCAATTTTCACCTCTCTCTGGTCATTGTCCAGACGCAGGTGCTCCGTGTGCTGCTTCTGTCTGTCCTTGCGCCTCCACTGAGCAGGAGCATTCCTCTTTGTCCACCTACACGTGGGGAATAACATCAGCCAAGTGTCAGGAGGCAGGGCAAGGGCAGAGGCAATCAGAGGTTTCCACTTTATTCTATGCATTCTACACTTTGTGAACATGCTGACATCAGTTACATCAGCCAAAGCGCAGCTGCAAACACACACAAAGAATCTCTGGAATACTGGGCAACCAAAATGGTTTAGAATATTAGATCACATACATTTGCTCTGTATTTTTCCGTTTTTTTGTCACAATTCCAAGGACAATTTAAGTACTGCCCCTCCCCCTTCAAGGTTTTTATAAGAAAATATCCTAAAATATTTGCTAGTTCCTACATAAGATCAAATAAGGGGATCTGCTTTTATATTGACAATAATTGCAGTGACTCAAAGTACAAAAACTAGCATCTCAAACATAAGAGAGCTTTCTTCAGTAAATTCACTTCAAGAAGTCTATATTTAAAAAGGAAAAAAAAAAAACCAACACAAACCAGACATAGCAAAAACCCCACCCCACATCATCTGATCTGCCCCTACTTAAAAAAAACAACCCTAAAACTGACTTTGCTTTCTAAGATCTCTGCTTTAGTGCTGTTCTATAGGTCTTGCCAAGATTCAGCACCTGTTGCCTGAGCTTACTCACTTGTTGCTTGCTGGGCCAGTGGATAAAACGTCAAACTGAAGCTTAGGAAAAAATCCAAGCTCATATTTTCCTTGTCCGATTTTCATGTCCAGCAAGTGTGGGTGAACTGCAGTGTGATCTATTTTTGCCAGCCTTAATTCAATAGATTTCTCTGAAATAGTAAGAAGGTTAAATTTTTTAAGGTGTTTTAATCAGACATGTATCTATAATCACATATCTTCAATTAAAAGCAGATGTCAAATTAAAGAAAGAGGTAGAAGTTGCTTACTGATTTCAACAGGGACATTAGTACAAGAGTGTTTCTGACATCAAAGAATGCCACCAAAAGCAGAAAAATGTTTATCTTCTTAAGCTCAGACATCTTTCACACACCAAGCATGGAGGAAAACATCTGAGTTCTACTTTACATTAATTTCATCTCACATCTCAACATCACAGAAAGCATTTAGTCCCCCATTTAAGCTTTACACCTCTGCTATTTTGGTCTTATTTTTTTGAGGTTTCAAAGAATGAATCATTACTTAATCTAATGTCTACAACAACCAGCACTGACCAGTTGCACTAATTGTCAAGCAAGTGCCTCATGGTCCTTACCAGCCTCATCAATGGTTGTGCATTTCTGATACATAGATGTGCGCAGAGTCGGCGTCCTGACATTCAGCAGCCTGATTTTATCCACCCTGGAATCAAAAACTCTCAAAACAGGGTCTTTGTCATCTTCATCATGGCACATAATCTTATTGTCAATGAAGGAAGCAAACATTTGGGTCTCCAGGAATCTCGAGAGGAAAGGCAAGTAAGGTTCAGGCTGGTCAGACAAGAAAGAAGCCTAAGGGACAAGAAGAGATAAGAGTGTTTGGGAGTCTGCAAAGAGAGAGACACATCCACCAGAAGCACCAATTTTTCTGGTCAAGGATGTATGAGAGTGCTTTGGTGTCACATAAAGCCTGGGTTTATTACACACATCAATTCTATCCCCAGAACAGGCAGTCTGTATGAAATTTTCAGCATCAGGACAATCACCTACTGTAGAGCACAATAATTGATACACTGTGATTTTAGCATTTCCTTCATCTTCTAAAAATTTCAACAGGATCCCAGCAAACCACACCATCAGTACTGCAGGTGTGCATGTTTGCTACTTCTGGCTGGGCTCACAGCTTGTGAAATCAATGGGAATCTTTTCAAACAACTTGGGGGGAATCACACGAAAGTTTTAGCAGACAGTGCTGCAACAATCTTCACCCATGTGAGCTCTCTTGCTGCCAAATATCTCTAGCAAAGAAGACAGAGCAAAAATTTGAAGAACAGGGTCTTATATTTCTCTACAAAAGAGTTAGGAACACATTTGGTACACATGTACATAAGCATTATTTGGGATCGTGACTTTATTCATTAACATATTTGGCAATTCCTCTGGTTAAAAATCAAACAGTTTCCACTTGTAATATTTAATCTTAATGAGTAGGTTAGCCCTGAACTCAGGCTTTCTAAGCTATTTCTGCAAGAGCAAGCTGCATTTTTCTACAGTATTCTTAAAAGAGTATCTTTAGCTCTCTAAGTCTGTATTTGTATATACTTTTCCACACACTTTAGACATGACTTTTTTGGGAACACTGAAATTTAAAGAAGAAATAACCATTTTGACAGTATAGTTTTCCATTTGATGGCCCAATACACAAAGCCTTAAGTTTGAATACTGTTTTACCTCTTACATCGATGTACCTTTTTATTACAACTTACTTTATCAAAGTTTTGCATCTGTTCTCTGTTTGTAAACCAGGATTCCTTGTCCTGACTGGGCTGAATGACAAACACTTCATAATCTGCAAACATTTGTGTGAAGCGGTTGGCAAAAACTTCCCGAATCTGAATGTTCAACTGGTAAATCTTGAATTCTTCTTCATCACACTGAATTTTAAGATCCTTTTTGCTACTGGTCTCTTCTCGTACCTCCAGCTGAAAAAGTAAGGGAAAACACAAATAATTTGTATTGATGCTTTGTCAGGCATTCCAGGCATACAAGATTTTCATCTGCCATTCAGTTGGTACTCTTCAAGCCAACATTTCAATAGAGAAAAATAATTACTGTAAAGAGTAAAATCAAAAAAATCCAGACAGAAACCTTTGCCTAGAAAATTTCTCATAACAAACCAAAACTTACTTTAGTACTGTTTGCACTGGATATGTTTTAAATTTTAAAAGGATAAATAACAACCATATACATGTCCATGCATGCCACAGACTTAACTTCCTCTTATCCTTCAATCACCTGCACAGGCTTTTCAGAGGTTCTTACTACCCCTAAAAATTTGCATATTAGGCAAATCTATATCTGGTGTGAAAAAACTCTAGGTTTAGAACTGCTAAACACATACCAGCTTTCAAATGAAGTCAGAAATGCACAGTAACAAGAAGCTGTACATGGCTAGTAGCCAATTGCCTGTAGCCTAAGCCCTGAGCAGTGTAAATCACAATTTCCCACTACACACTTCAGAGTAATCTTTAAGAAAAGGCATTTTCAGTTAAGATGTGGGCTAAAATTTATGAAAAAAGGCAATATAATTAAGATATTCAATTCACAGGGAGAAAAAATCACCAACAGTGACAGTCTTCACTCCATTCCACAAAAGTTCAAAAAACTCCCAGGTCTTTCAGGTAGTATATTTTATGCACAAAAGGGTGCCATTTGTTTTTTGTTTCACAATTCTAATCACTCAAAAAATCCAGTCAGGATCACCAAATGCATGTCCACTCACTGGGAATCAGACACTCATGAACTCTACAACATTAACCAGAAAAAAGCATCATAGTAACCCCATGGCCAATATATTACATATAAGCAAAATAATACATATTCTACACAGAATGAAAAAGATATCTATAGAAACCAAGACTGGATGCAAACTTCAGCATTATCTAGATGTCAGTTTCAGCCACTTAATTCATTAAACAGTGGTGCCAATTTAGAATAAACCTTAAAACCAAGAATAAAAAAGGCAAAGCGCTATTTTTAAACACATTATCTTGATAAAGAAACACTTGGTGGATAGCTAAGGTTTTCCCAGATGCTGCAGGGTTAAATCCCATTCCCTCTCTCCCCCTAAGCTTGTCCTTGTCCCTATAGGTGCTCACAAGGTTTGAGAACATGAAGGAACAGAAAGTTCCTTCTAGTGAAGACAAACATACACCATCTCTGGACCATGACTTCAGCCCATCTGCCACTGCAGGACCAGAGAGGGTGCAGCTCATTTCATATCTTACCTTTTCCAGACTCACACCTGTTCTTTTAACAAGTGCTTGAAGTCTTGCAATAGTCTCATTTTCCTTTAGCAGCTCATAGGAATTCAGAGGTGATCCAGCTATGTTCCCATTTCTTTTATCAGAAACCAGATCACATGCTCTGAGGCTCTTCATCTTGGAGGCACTTTCACTGCAGTGCAGGTTTCCCTCAGGTGGAATTCCAAAAGCCATCAGAATCTCTGAAATTTCCTGAATGAACTCAAGTTTATTTGGAAACTGGGGTAGATCTTCTGGCAGCTCAATGAAATGGTTGTCTACATCCACAAAGCACAGGTTAGCCTGGGATTTAATTTAGAACAGGACACCATTACAGCATCACTAAGCACATTATTAATCTTTGGGATTTGTGCTTATTTAAAGATTCAAATACATTTGCATTTGTTTGGTTATTTTGTAAAACAGAGTTGCCCCAACCATAACTGAACTGGTTAGTTGGCTTTGAAGAATGTAACACAAGACTTACATTTCCAGGTCTTTTAAGGAGGTAACTGAGAAAGAAGAATAATTTTACAGACATTTACTATGTACAAAATAGATTATAACATAAATTAGGTACAGATGTGTGATTTTTTCATACATGTACAGGTAAATTTTAACTACAGGATAGATGCAATTCTATTTTATACATGTTTGTATAAAAGCAGGTGACTGCCTGTTGTTTAGATTATCAGTGCATTTCTCTAAAAGATTTAGCAAATTTCAATCTAAAAGATGTGCTGATACTGCAGAAGTGCAATGAAGTTATCTTCTCTTTTTCTGTAAGCAACAAAAGGCAATTGCCTGACAACTAAGGCAATTCTTTGAATGAGCAAGTTTGTTTCCAAGGGGAAAAATGAAATGAACTAGTTTCCATTCTGTTTTTCTGTTCCTATCTCCAACTCATTTACCATCAAAAAAGACAAAGGTGAGAGGGGAAAAAAAAAAGAAAAACCACCTTTGTGGCTTCCACAGCAAGATCAAAAGAAGCTCTGCATCTTTCAAGGTTTACCTCACTCTTTATTTGGCAAGGAGGGAGGTTCCCCTTTTGGCTTCTGCATTGCAACATCAAATGGGTTCAAGACATTACATAACTACACACATCACAGCAAGAACCCCAGTCATGTGTGAAACCTGCCTGGAAAGTTAAGAACAGAGAAGTAACTTTGCTCTTCTCTGGAAGCATTTCAGTTTCTCTTCCCTGCAGAATCAACATGGACCGCCACTGTTCTGTTTAACCTTCACTATACAAAATATTTCACTCAGATTGTGGGGTACTTCCAACCTAACTGCATTGCATCATTCTAGGAGCCACCCCTGAATTCAGGCCTCACTACAGCTTGGCAGCAAAAGCACTTTTCAGGTCTGTGAGAACTGACATATCTCGAGTTGCTTCCTGTGATTCGGTAAGTGCAGGAGGATGGAAACACCACCACAATTTAATTGGAAAGAAATAATTAGAAAATATCAACCTCACATGGAATGAATGGTGAGTGATCCCAGAAATCAGAGCTACAAGGAGTTCTGGTAAGAATTTCTGTGGGACTGACCATAGGTAGACTAGAATAAGCTGTGCCTGATGAGACCTGCTGCTTTAAGTAAACTTATGAAAATATAGATTTAGTACTTGTGACAGGTTTCTATAGAACAGTGGGTGTCAACTCTCCTTAAAACACAAATATCTTATTGAGCTTCAACATTTAAACTGAAAAAAGAATTCTTAAAGCAGAACTCCACTGGACATACTACACTAGCTTGTACAGCACTAGTCCAGTTCATGCCCTGCTACAATATTACCCATAGTTACAAAGGAAAGCATAAATCCAGTTCTCTATTTCCTAAATGTTCTAACATTTCAATATGGAGATTGATTTCTTATGCTCAAAGGAAAGCATATAAAACAATTTGATATCTCTTATATAGATCCTTTACTGGAAATTAAATCACAAATTGAATTACGTGTTGCAAAGGAATCCAAGGTCAATAAAGAGAATTAACACATTGATTCTCAAACAGTTTCTAGTGCATCTTAGGAAGTTTTTATGCAGGGCAGGTGTGATTGCTGAAATTCCCCTTATATCAGCACTGCTCCAAGGCAGCATCTGAAGCAAGCACCTGAACTGAGGAGCTTCAAGGCTCCCACTGTACCCATGGTTCTGTGACAATCAGAAGTCAAATCAGCTGCTATTTGTCAGAAACACTGCAAGCACTTCAAGACAGGAGAGAAATAAAGCTTTGAAACCAGGCACAATGCCTACCAATCAGTGCTGAGGGAGAAACAAAAAGCATTGAATTTGCCTCAAGCAGTCTGCAAAATGGCAAGACAGACTCAATAAGAAACTCTTCAAACAGTTTAATTGTATTACTTCCTTTTACAACTTTCTTTAATTGATGCCATTCAACTTTCCTTCCTTTTTGGATCAGATTCTGCAGAAAACATCACCCTTGCTTAATAAGCTTGGTTGTACCCACAAAGCACTTGGCCAAAAAGAAATCAAACATTAACCTTACCCATGCAGAAATCCTAATCCTCACACCAAAATTAAACTCCTTGCTAATGGAAGAAAAAGCCAAAATCATTGTTTGCTAAAATTGCTTATAAATATCTGGGCTAACACCTGGTTAATTCTTCCAATATGTGATTTTCCCTTCTGCAGAGCTCCTCTCTAAGAGCAATACACAATTTAAATACTCTGAGCTAACAATGATTGCTTATCATGCAACTTGTAATTACACTTTCCAGAAACTGGCCTATATGGAAGCATTTTTAAAAAAGTCAGTGTGCAGCAATACTCTAAATAGAGTGTAAAGAATATTTTCAGGGACACTGTAGTTATCCAGTGCCTGGTTAATAGCACATAAGATAGAGGACTACCCATAAGCAAAGATTCCATAGGTGACTTCAGCCTCTCTGAACTCAGGGAAGCTGAGGTCATCCTCAAGAATTGCATACACAATTCTGAAAAGGCCATGCTCCTCAGGGAACAGAAATGGCAAAAACATCTCCGTGCACAAGCCCTTCAAAAGGTACCAAACCAGTATTTTTTCTGTGAAAATGAAATCTGAAGTAAATCAGTGACACACACCAGAGCAATCTCACGATGCTGCTACACTGTAGATCCAACAGAATGGAACACAGTAAGGATAGAGGGCTCCCCTCCTTAAAAAGTAAGAAAAAATTACAAGGCACTCATTATTTATGAAATCATGGTCATCCAAAGCATTTTGCATGCTAGGAACTGGCCAAGTACACAAAGCAGAAAAATAAAGGAGTTCTTTGGCCACAAGGCTTTAGTTATTCTGTCTCTGGGGGCAGCACAGCTGAGTGGGCTGTGAATAGCTGACAGTTCTCTACATGGATACAGTTTATTATTCTACTCAGACAAAACTAAAGTAATATAAAAACAAGATACTTGCCAACATGTGTAAATAGAGATATAATTGAAAGAGCATCCTTAAGTTAGGTACTTGGTATTTCAGGTCTCTAGAACAGCCATATTCTTTTATTTCTTGCTTACATATCAGTTTTCTGATCAAAAGAAACCCCAAAACAATTACACACCACTTCACTTCAATAGCAGCCTGTCACAGGAGAGGACACATTACACCATCTACAATAAAAGGTTCTCCTGAGACATTACACTAAGGAACAAGCATGTCACATCCTAACTTAAAAACCTGTCCTTCCCATAAACTTTTATCATCCCAAGTAACAGGGTGTCCAGGTGAAAGTCTTACAAACCTTAGAAATGAAATGTGAATCTAAGCAAATCAGTGTTTGTGTACCTGGTGCCAGTGCCTGGTTCCCTGAAGCCAACAGCACCACTTTCCATGGCCTTAGTGGGGTCTGGAGCACACCCATTCATTCCAAAAGCAAAAGACAATTGCAATTCTTTAGTCTGACCTCAGGTACAATAAGGGCCAAAGCCCACACAGATCTAGCAGGGCCTGCATCGAGCTCACATCCTTCCTTTCAGCTCTGCTCAAAAGCACAGAAGGAAATTATTCAGCTTCTGCTTGAACACAGCACTGAAAGACCAAAGCCCACTCATCTCCAGCCTGCATCACCTTTGAGCATTTGGCCCCCACCTTGCAAACGCCCCCCAGTGTCCCCAGCACGCAGAGAACATGGATGTGCAGCTGTGTGCACACATGGCTGACTTGGGGCAAGGGTCTCCAGAGGGTCTCAGTTCTGCAGGATGCTCCTGTGCTGTCACAGACATGTTTTATGAGAAATCCTTTCCTTAGGATTTTTCCTCCTGAGCAGCTGAGAGGCCTCAGGAACAAAATGTAAACAATGATTATCTGCTGCTGTGGAATGCAACAGGTGCGTCTGTGACTGGTCCATGTGGTTGTTTCTAATTAATGACCAATCACAGTCAGCTGGCTTGGACTCCCTGAGAGTCAGGAGCTTTTGTTATCATTCCTCTTCTATTCTTAGCTAGCCTTCTGATGAAATTCTTTCTTCTATTCTTTTAGTGTAGTTTTAATATAATATATATATCATAAAATAATAAATCAAGCCTTCTGAAACACTGAGTCAACATTCTCATCTCTTCCCTCATCCTGGGACCCCTGTGAACACCACCACAATGTGCCACTCCTGTAAGCCAGTGGGGACCTTCTGCACTTATTGTCAGCACTGCTGTCCTCCATGCCAGCCCAGAATTTGGGAGTGAGAACAGGTCAAAGCCACTGCAGCCTTCAGAAACTCCTCAGGTGGCTGCTCACACTGCAGTACAAGAAAATATAAAACTGAGTTTTGCCAAGAAATTTGCAGTATTATCAAGGATCAAGCCAGCAGCAGATAGCCTGAGAATGCATACAAAGCAGTGATTATCTTTCAACAATTATCTTGGTCTAATGTGTTAGCATCAGAAGAAAAAAGGCTTTTCAGGAGACCTTTCTTATCTTCTGACACAGACAAAAATAAAAACCCACAGAATTTCTTCAGGTTTAGCGCTGAATCATCCTTTTAATGGCTGAAATAAAAACACTGAGAATATATATAATCTGTCTTAGACTGGCAGAGAAAATGCATTTTAGGTTTTAAAGTCTTAACTGGAAAAGCTATTGCCCAAGACCCTTGGGATCACTTCATTAAAAACAGGCTTTTTAATGGGGTACTGCTTTGATTCCACCAGTGCTGGAAACTCAGCATTGCTTATTTCCACTGAAAATAATTTCAATTTCTACCATTCTCCTAAAGTAGAGTGGTGAGATATACACACAAATCCTGCTGCATGAAATGGTTTAACTTGCTTGTTAAAAATGTATTTCTGTAGCACTGCAGAAGTTTCTTTAGAAGGAAATGCAAACACACATCAAAAAACCCAATCTTAGTTCAGTACTTGCGAGGTTTGTGATCTGAGAGGAAGCTGCTAAAACCACTCTTATTGATCAGTTTCACTGATAAACAAAGCACACTTTTGCCAGCAACACCTAAAACAGCCACAGGTTCTTCCCTTCCCCTTTGCCATCTGCAGCACCCCATTCTAGCACAGCTTCTCCCAGGCCCTCCCTTCCCTCCTGGGCTCCTCACAAGCCCTGCTGCAGCTGCCAGGGAAACCACAAGGAAGCTCCTGCACACACAGAGCCCTCAGCAAAGCAGCAGCAACCTGTGAGAACGAGCACTCTGCTGCTGGCATGCACAAGAAACAACTCCACACCAAACTTCAGCATCTCCTGGTCTTACTGGGCTACAGAGTCAGCTCTGCAGGTCATTGCTGGTCTTCAATGAATTCTCCATCAGGGACTGCTCTGATGTACCCAAGGGATAACCTAAAGTTGAATTTCGTACTAACACAACTTTTTTGTTGGAGATTTTAATCATCATCTGCTACAAGCATTAACTTCTAGGATACAGCTGGATTTCCATGCCCACATGGGAAAGCATCCCCCGGAAACGCCAGATGTGACCCAAATATGGGAGGCTGCCACCAAAACAAGCCTTAGGGCATATGTGTGCAAGACTTACACCAAACCAAACCTGAGTTGGGATAGACAGTATTCTCACATTATTAGCCTAAAAATATTAGCCTAAAACACTCTGAGCAAGACAAATTAGTCCTTTTAAAACTTCATTTTAAAACCACAATGAAGAAGTCTACAGTGACACTGAGGTATCCATGCTGTGCTAGACAGCAATATTATTTTCTTCCACAATGCCCTTCAACTGAGAAGCAGTAACTAGATTTTCTCTCAAAGCTCACCTCTCTGGCCCCTGCTTAAATCTGATATTGCTTTCTTTTCCAGCAGCTGTCCCACACATCCACATAAATAGATTAGGAACAGAGATGCAGCTTAGGCAGTTTCAAGACAAAGAAAAAATTTTTGCAGAACTCAGAATAAATTACAACACAGAACAGCTCTTTGTATACCCTTTGTGACAAGTGAGGGAAATTCTGATATCAGGAGCCTAGAGGAGCTCCCTGATGAGTTCATAAAGGTTGATATACATTCCAAACTTCAGAGATAAACAATGCTAAATATATTAATAGCCCCTCTGATGCTGATGATAAATTTGTCTTTATTGAAGTACAAATAATGAAATCCATATGCCCTCTTCTACTGTTCTACAACAACACATTATTCGTGCTCCTTGGCAGTTTTTGTTTGCTGTTCTATGGGGGTTTGTTTGGGTTTCTTTTTTGGTTAGCTGGGCTTTTTAAAGCAAACTCCCTATGATGAAAACCTCAATAATAGTGAGTTCTGTTCTTCCCAGTCTACTTAACCCCTTGAATAAACAAATCTACTGGTACAGGGTAACTTTTTAGTATTTCCTAAGAGAATGGAGTCTCCAGTCCATTTCTATGCCACAGCTACATCTCCAGCCTGCATGCAAAGGATTCAAGAGCTCACAAGAAACCTTACCCAGCAGAGACTACCAAGGGGATTTCTCACACTAGCTCAAACTCATTGTGCACAAAGTTTTAAGAGCTCACTCTTCAACTAAGAAAGAGAAAAGCTGAAACTTCACAAGGACAAGGAAGTCTCGCAGCAAATTCCACCACATGGGGATGTTGCTGCTGCTTTCTGCCTTGTCTGTCCTCCCCTCCCAGACAATTCTCATCTCTGTAAGATACTAGCAAAAATCTACTCCTCCACCTTCACATAAAAGGCTACCTGTAAAACAAAATGTAAATTGAGCTGTCAGATTTTAATAGTACTTGGATTTAATTTCAAACATCTAAAAATAGATTACCTGCCTTACTTTAAACCTCAAAAATAACCCGATAAATCCCTTCCAAAAACTATTTGTCTTTTAAATAACTGAAATGTCTATTTGAAATTAAAATATGTTTATTTATTTGAAAGTATTACAGTGATTTTAAAATGAGGAAGCTCTTTACAAAAGGAGGACTGTCTTTTAGAAGCTTGTGGTAACAGTGAAAACATCCATGGTGCATATTAACATGCATATCCACACATGCATTTTATTTCATCAGCTATTCTCTCTAAAAAGTGTACTAACCATATTAATTAGGCCTGTCAGTACAGCCAAAATTCTGAAAAAATAGTAAACCAAAGCAATAGACTGTTCTTTTCATGGCAAGAACATATAATACTCTGTTATTAATTATTCCAGTGGAAAATAAAAAAAAAAAAAAAAAAGAGAGAGAGACAATGAAGAAATCAAGAGATTAAACACTTCAGTTTTCATAGAAAAAAAAACAGTTTGAAAAAAAAAGTTTTACTTTGAACTTGCCAGGAAAAACAAATGAAAACTACCAGCATATGGATTTGAGAAAAAGAGCAATGTTGGCATGGAGACCAGACTGGAGGTTCACAAAAATATCTTGTCTTTAATTTCACGCAGCTTTTTTAAAAAAGGAAGGGGTTTTTTGTGTCAAGCTATGCTGCAGCACTGCCTGATAATGAAAATAAAAACCACCACAAAAACCCTGGGCCTGCCACGCTTCTGCTTTCCCAGAAATGCAAGTGGTAATAGAAGAAAACCCAGAGTCAGAGAAAAAGCCAGAGCATCCAACCAGGGCCAGTAAGTAGGGTGTTCCCCATGATTTACACAGTTCCTCCCCTGCAAAGTTACACCTACAAGTAAGCAGGGGTCAGACATTTCCTCTGCTGCCCTGGGTAGTGCCTTGATCCTCCCAAGCAGCCCCTAAACTCTCTGGGCACATCCCTACAAGGAGTGCTGTGAACTGAACAGGGGGATCAAATAAATGAGGATAACCTCTGGGCAGGCTGAAGGCAGTGCCAGCCCCAAGGATGAGGTGCAGAACCTGAACAGAGCCTTTCCTTCTCCCTGACCAGGGCTGCTGCTCCCAGGGCTCCTGAGCAGCCCCCCAATCAGCAGCAGTGGCTCAGGGACACGCTGACATTCTGCTGCATGCTGAAGCTGGCACTCCAGGAGAAAATCTGAAATGGTTTTGTGCACACACCTGGCAGGCTGGGTCCATGCAAGCCAACCCCAGGAGAGAAGTCCAGGGCAGGGAAAGCCAGCCTAAACCCACACAGCAGGAACCAGCCCAGTGCTGATGCCAGTTGAGCTCTTCTCACACCACCACAACCTTTTGGCCACAGCTGGGAAATTCACACTGCACTTCCCAGCATTACAAGGCTAATTTTTCCAGTACAAAAATGTTCTTTCTGTAACCCCAGTACATCAGTTCCTGTAAAATTACAGTTGAATTCTATCAGAGCATACAATTTCAAAAGCAGGGTTTTATCTATTTCATCAAATTTTTGTCAGCATCTCTAAGAAAAAAAGACCTATCCCAAATCAGAGCCAGCAAGAACTTGGCAATGGCTGGTACAGTTAACACTTGTGTTTTGGATCATTTCTCACTCCCCTCATAGTCATGGACAGTATTTAATCAATCAAGACAAGCTCCTCTCACCTCTTGAGGAAGTTCCAGCTTAGACCTATCATCCAGTCCATTAGAGTGCAAGCCCATGAGGTAAGGGACAGGAGCATCTAGAAAATGGAGGAGGGATGCTGGAAGGATAGGAACATACACATGCTGCCACTGAAATGGAAACATTAGTGCTGTGATGGTCTCTGCCACTGTCATCAGCCTCTGATAATCTGAAAAACATAAAGAAAATTAAATTTTTTTCACAAATACTTTTAAGCAAATGAATTTAAATTAAAAAAATGAGAAGTTGCTTGAAAACGGAAACCACAAAACCCAGTGCTAGCTGAGTGGCAACATAATGAAAACCCAGACCTGCACACCCAGCACATTTTGCTGAAACAACAAAGAGAGCTCAACCCAAAGTAGGTCATTCTACAAGTCATATGGAAATGAGCAAACTAACCCTTAATGCATGCTAAGTCACTTTCCGCTACCTATACCAGGGTCACCAGGAGCACCAGTTTGAGTACAGAAGCAATATTGTAATCAGCTAAGAAACACATCAGAAATAATTTCTTTTCTCTGTGCTCAGGGCTTTCCATGGAAGCCTTGGATGAAACCCAAGGCATCTGGTATCTCTCAGATAAACATTTTTTCAAAGAGTGTTTAAATGTCCATAAAGCATGCTGTATAGCAGCCAACCCAACAGTGTGACTGAAATAACTATGCAGAAAATGAAAAGGATCAGCTTTGTTTAGCCTTTGCAATGCACAACCAAAGGCTCAGTTCAATGTAAAAACAACTCATGTCCTCCTAGAATTTAGGAGCAGTGTTAAAATACCTGTGAAACACACTAAGAGATCTTTTTATGTAGCACTGGTGGCTACAGCAGTTCACACTGCTGGGCAAACACTGCACCCTCCTCATCTGTAACTACAGAGTCATCTCCAAGGGTTTTTGAAATTCAATAAAGGGGGAGGCAGCACCAGATGTGTGTTCCAATACAGCTGCTGAAACATTCCAACTGCCTTCCAGCTGCCAGGCTGGAAAGGGTATGAAACACACACACAACTAGGGCAATTCCTACCTTCTGTCAGGCTATAAATACAGCACAAACTGGAGACACAGGATGCCTGTTCATGATACTGCACCAACATCCAATTCCAGCCAGGAAAGGGGAGGGAATACAAGCAAGATAAAAAGTCAGTAACCTTCATATGTGAGTGTTAAGGTGTGGGGGATGCCTGTCTTCTCCTTTCACAGAACTACAGACACTGTGAAACTGAAAAAGACACTTGAATGGGCAGGCTCAGGTGCTGAGGTTTCTGAAGCTGTTGCACACTGTCACAGAGGGCAGATGGAAACTGCAAGAATAACATTTGCTCTAAACACTCTGGAGAAAAATTAAGCTTAACTGTGCACTTCTCAAGTTGATAGCTTTGATTCTATCTTTTAGCCAGCCTCCACTCAAGACTTCAGACAGCAGGAAAAAAAAAGGCCAAGAAATTCAGTTCCTAGCATTCATGATTAATTTTGTCTGGGGAAAAAGTTGCAGAGTTTGGGGTCTGCAAAGAGCCCCACAACCTAAGAGGAACTCATCACATGTTTTGCTAACATCACCCATAATTCTGCAACTTAGGCTTTGGATTTTTAATCTTCACATCAAGCAGTGCTGGTGGAAAAGGTTATTGATGGCATTACCTGTCACTGCCTCACAGCAGGCCTGCCATGAAGGACCCTTCAACCAGAACAGGTGAACAGCTTAAAACAGGTTAAAGGTTTTGCCAAAAGCTTATTTGGACTGAAATACCAATGAATACCACAGCAACACTCCCCTACTCTGCCTGGACACCAGCTTCTGCCTGCACACCTACGTATGGGTTTGCAGCTTTAATCACAGCCTGACTGCAAAGAAGTGATGAATTAATGATAAGCTTTGGGAAGAGAAGATTCTATTCCATACTCTTATTTTCTTCAGTTTTTAAAGGACCTTTAAAGGTAGCCATAGATACACAAACATTGCAGCTGGTTTGTATTCAGCTTGTTTATCTGGAAGTACCAGTCTTAAAATAGAAACAGTGTTTTCCTACTACACAAAACCCCCTGTCTGATCCTGCTGGATAATTTAAATGCAACTTCTCCCTCTGTCATTAGGCTAACTTTAGTATCAGCCTTCCACATTAATTACAAATTAACATCAATAGGTCAGAATTCTATCCACTGGGCAGCCACCTCCTGGCATGGAGCTCTCTGCAAAAGCAGCTCTCTGACCCTGGATATCCACATGGCTTGAGCCATTCCCAAAGATTTGCCCTGCCTAGCTGCAGCCTGCCAGTAACAGTGACTGCATTCTGCTACTGGCAAAAGGCAAGGACAAAGGCAAGAAGCATGAAAATATAAACCAAAATAACTCCTATGTTTTCATAAGTTACATCTACTCAGAGAGGGTATGGAGGGAGTTTTAGGTTTAAAGAAGCAAGCAGCACAGTTTTTGTACCAAAGAATTACAGAAGATTTAAAAATAACAACAAAAAAAAAAAAAGATTAAAAGAGTGAAGAAGTGTTTCAGCAGTGCTGTTGCTCCTGTCCTTGAAATCAGAATGTGCTTTTTCTGGTGTCAATGACATGATCTTTTGGCCTAGTATTGTACACAAGCACTGGCAGGGAAATAATGACATCTGACTAGGGCACTGTTAGATGGGAAAGTGCTTAACTGATCACTGGGCAAGGAAAAGAAAATCCACTACTTTTTTAATATGGTCACTTAGAGCACAGAAAAAGCATGATTTGTTATTCTACCAACTGCTGTAAATAAAATCCATTATCTCTTAAAGTGTGTATGACAAGTTAAACAATAATATTTATCTGTGGAAGATAAAAACAAAATTGAGAGGTCCTGTGCTTTGAAAAAGAGGAACAGGATGGGAAGAAGTTGGCAGATCTAAGAACCATAATTCCACCTCCCCATTTTCACATTCTACCAGAGAGAAGTCTGTCAAGTGCCCACAGAAATCCTCCGACTCAGCCAAATTTAAAACAATTATACCATCACATTTTGGAACATTTTTTCCTTTTAATCTTCCTACTTCATGGATCACAATGGAATACTGTTGTATTTGTCAAGTAACTCACAAGCCACTTCAAAAAGCCCTGTAGCTGCAGTAAGAGCCAGCTGTGGTTAGCAGAAGCAGAGGGGTGCAGTATCTCCTGTTGTGTGTCTGGCAGAGGGATTCAAGCAGCAAGGTTCCTACATCACTGGAAGCATAACCAGTGTCCTATGTAAGAGACCAGAGCTAGGCAGCACAAAGTAATACAGCAAAGACATTAAACTAATACTTCAGATCTCCAGATTATTTTAAACTAGCAAAACAAAGATGGGGAGAAGTGATTCAAAGGCAGAGCAGAAAAAACCCCTTATTTGTACTGTAATATGGCAGCAGACAGCTGCCACCCAGAAAATAAAACTGTCCTAGAGCACAGTCTGTGGCAGCAGTGCATTACAGTTCTCCTTTTTTTGTTTCTAGCTGTTTAGAAAAAATTACCTCCAAGCAGATTTCACAGCTGTCTTAACTCAGTACACACTTTTCAGAAGAGCTCTAGGTGCTCTCTGAGATAAGGAATAAGTCTATTTCACAGTTACAAGAGCAACATAAATTGCAGGAATGCAAACCAGTTCCCACAGAATATCTGGCAAGGGCACTTCCCACAGGCCTCCAGCACCACTGACTCTTTCCAGAGTTCCTCAGCACTGGCTCAGCACTTGCAGCATCCTCAAATTCCTCCCTCTCTGGCACTTTTCCAAATGGTAGACAGGTCTCTCAACAGGACAATCCAATTGAGGCATTCATTCCCTGCACTTGGCTTACAGCAATCCAAAATACACAAGGCTGTGCCAACATAGTGGGACAAAAGAAGAATTTCCAGAAGCATCAAGTCAGAAACATGTCAAAGGAATCTTAAACCAAAACACTTTCACTGCCAAGTGAAGTTACTCCCACTCCAAGGACTGACTGAAACTTAAAACACTAAAATAATTTGTTTCCAAAAGAACTCCACTTGGCAACAAATTCATAGAGACATATAATTATGAAAAGGTTTGGGTTGGAAGGGACCTCAAGATCATCTAGTTCCACCAGACCTCCCAAAGTTTTGGGGTCTGGGGTTTTTTTTGGTGGTCTTCCATTATTTTGTGTGTGTTTGTTTTTGAGGTATTTTTCCAAGTAAATCTTACAAATCTGCTGATCCTGACATGTACTAAATCTACCCAAAGAGCATCATAATCTCACCTGACCTAGGAGAACAAGAAATTATCTCAGTCACCTCAGCTGTCGTGAGTCTGAGCACCAGGAGACTGAATAAACTCAAAGGACATTTAAGAACACAGTATTTATATTCTGAAGGACAACCTAGACCTCACACTGATGTGCATGCAAGAAAGTGAATAAGCCTTTACAAAAGTAAAGCAATTCCTGATTCCACTTAGAACTGAGTGCACAATCACCTCTACCTCCACTCAATATTTCCTGCTTTACAAACAGCAAAAAACAGATGTTACTCAACCATACTGAAGAAAGAGCTGAATATATTAGCAGCATATTCCAGTTGAAAAGAACAACAGAACCAAACAAAAACTCAACAAAAAAGCAGAGGGATTTAATCCCTCAGAAAGTCCTTAAGAGAAGCTATGTTTCAAAAAAAAAACTGCCTGCTATTACTGAGAAGGCACTGCTACAGCCAGTTCACTAAACCTGAGGCTCAGAAGACAGCAAACAATTAACTAAAATTATTTTTCTACTGAAAGAAGACTTTTCAACCAAAGATTAAGGTGTGAACTTGACAGAGAGACAAGACACCTCCATAAAATGTACAACACAGCCCAGCTCAGCCCAAGCTTGGGGTGAGGCAGGGAAACAGTGGGCAGAAACTGTCCTAACTGATCCCTCATTCCCCTGAACTCCAAATGTCTGAGCCTGCAAACAAGAAACTCAAGTGTTCCAGGGCTATTTTAAGCTTCTTTAATTAGCCACTGATCAGACACCTGGAAAGGGCCCAAGACAGAAAGCTGAGCCTATTAAAAGGGCTTGGAAAGAGAGGCCAGAATCCAGTAGGCCAGCCCAGAAGTGAGCTGAGCCCCAGCCTGGAACAACAGAGCACTCACAAGGGGATGGCCTGGAGGGAGCTCCAGGAGCACTGCTCCCACATGGTGATGGACATGTGGAGCTTCCAAACCACCACAGGAACCTCAGACACCTCCAGAGGCCAACACCACCACACCCTTCCTCATCAAGGAGGCCGATGTTTGAATCCTCCACTGGTGGGACACAGGTATCCACAGAAACTCTCCCTAAATCTCAAACATATCAATGCCTAATCCATTTCAGGGGAAACCACAAAAGAAACTTGTCTGCTAGACAAGTATTTCTAGATTTGCTATGAATTTGTTTTTTAAATCCAAGAGAGTAACCTCTACAGAGTTCAGTAAGTTTTTTTGACTGCATCTGAATTACTGTGCAGTTTTTCTCGTGCAGTTCACAGTGTCTATGCAATGACAGCACCCTGTAACGTAACACCCTGCTGCCATTACAGACTTTTAATCACCCTGATTGTACACACAGATCCATCCTTGGCTTTAGTCTATGAATAGATCGTAACACACTTAACACAAAATCTGTGTTTCGTGCTTAGAGAAGACTGCTGTAATATTTTGTAAATAGCTACTATCTGTGTTCTATGTATTTCAGTTACAGCTCAAGGGAAGTAAACACTGAAAACAAATTTCAGTAACACCATGGACTAGCACTGAATTTGTCTTGGGGTCTTTTAGGTTTCCTAACCATTACTATAAAATAGTGTTCAAAATGCAGGCTGTCTGCTTAAACCACACCATTCTGTAACGTTAGTTAGCTTGAGACAAAAAAGAAAGTACAGAAATTATCCTTTGGCATAATTCCACACAGTCTGTGCTAGAGCAACAGGATGTGGAGTAAGAAGGCCAGTATCCACAAATTTCAACACAGAAAATAGATACCACTCCCACACTACTCACTAATTGATAAACATGCTATTTCAGCTCAGTTGCTGCCCATCCTCTTCAAAGCAAGCTTTAGCTCTGTGCCTTAACTGTTTCAAGGCCTTCATGGAGATATGGGATTTCAGTTCAATCAAAACTTTATTCAGGTACCTCTCTTTCAAAGTAACAACTAAAATGTGACTTTGGGTACTCCATGAGAAAACTGTATTTGCATGATTAACTCTTCTTCAGAAGCAGATGTAGATATAATTAACTGTGTATTGTTTAAAAATGCATGGCTAGTTCTGCAGAGATAGCAAGGAATTCAGCTGAGTAGCTAGGCAGGAACATGGAAAAGGCAAACTGCTCTATCCAGGAGCACAGCTCCAGAGCCAACAATAAAGGGGTCAGCCAAACCACAAATAGAAGAGATGATGTGAAAAGCCAGTTTTTAGATGTGTAACAGCAGGAGCCAATGCAACACTCTCCTTATAGTGCTTTTCTTTACCTGAAGACCTGCACACAGATCAGCCAGACTGCAGTAGCATGCTCATGCCACTTTAATGCAGCTATTCTGCTGTTTGTGGTGCTTTTAGCATTCAGGACACAGTAAGACCCTGTGCCAGTACACCTACAAGATAAGAAAACAAAACCCAAGTACTCACGCTGTGAATAAAGCAGTATCTGAAACTCCAAAAGGGCACAGGTAAAGAGTTGAACCACATTTTCTACTCCAAGCAATTCAAAAACTTCTTTAACAGGAAAATCAAACAATGGTAGTTCATTGGTGCTTGGCCTCTGGCAGATAATTGGTCCATAAACACCTGAAAACTTCAATGACCTTCCTGCTGGAGGAAGAGGAACCTCATAGAGAATATTGTAGATGTAGCTTTCTAAAGGTAGCGGCGGTGGCTGAGGTGAAGTCACTGCTTGGTGAAGCTGTTCTAGAACTTTCTTACAAGCTTTCATGAAAGACATTGGAGTAATCAGACAAATGCACTTGGAGACATAGAGAGTGTCTCTGCTGATGTCATAGGAGTTAAACCGCTGTAGCTTTGAGACAGAGGTGCCATTGCAGTCCCCAGTGCTGCTGCAGCTCTCCTTGTCATTGGTGGGAGGGGTATGAAGAATGTCATATTCAGCATTGTGCATGTGATACAGGGTCTGCATTGCACTGCAGATCTGTTTGCTAGTGACCTCCTCAAAAAACGTGAGAGAAAATCCAAATGTCCGCGAGCCATCTTCACGAGTAATAATGAAAGAGTGGAACTGAGGTTCTCTGGAATCTGCTTGTGTCTTGAAAGCAAGCCCTTTAGGCATACACAGCTACAAAAAAGGGGAAAGGGAGACAAAATCCATTAAAAAACATTTTTCTCTCCCTCTGCCTGCAGAAGCATTGGTGAAAATGAGATATAAAATCCACAGGCTGCCATTGCATTTCACTTTAAATTCTATCAAGTGTTACATTTCTGCACAATATAGTGATATGGGTCTAAATCAGAAAAACAAAAGGAATGTATCAAAAGGGCTGCATGCAATTTCTATTGAAACTTATCACTATTTTGTTACCAACCTCATACTTTTTATTAATAAAATAATAAAATTCAAACCCACATAAAGTATTTTTCTGGTCACCAAGACCAGAAACCTAAGAGAGAAAACTATTATATTTTATCTAAATTAAGATACACCACATTCTATTAAATGGAAAAATCATGCACAAAAAAAATCATTAATTGCAGACTAATTTATTTCTCTACTAATTCTCTAGAATGTAACAAAAAAATAACCCAAAAGCCATGAAGTGATACTGACCATTCCCACTGCATCCTGGTCAAAAGGGTTCCATTCAACATTCTCAGGATAGCGAGCAAGAACTTTGGATTTAAATGTGCGTCTTAATGGAGTCTGTTCAAAGTTTTCCCCTGCAGATGGAAAGAAAAACATACAAGTAAATGTTTCATTCCCTTTTTAAGCACAAACAAGGCCAAAAAGCAGGACATCAGCAGGTAGACTCGAGGGTAAGTGAATTAAGGACACATTCCTTTTAAGAGAAACAGAAAATGCAGACAGCTCGTTAGCATATAGTCAGACTGCAGATATTAGCAAGGATTAGCTTTGTAACATTTCTGAGTCGCTGAGTATCTGTGCTTTTCCTTAAGTGTGGCAATCTTGAGATTGTGGTCATGACAGCAATTCTCTAAGCCACTCTACAGATATTTCAGATTCTTGTTAAAACACAGTGAAAGCGTCAGTTTCAGTGCAATGTTGTTACTGAAGAAAAGCACAAATAGACAAAATGCAAAGATGATGCAACTTTTAGATAGACATACAAGTGACATCATGAGATCTATTAATTTCATTTTCAAGACTCAGGAAAAAAGATAACCACCATCTATTGCAAGAAGTTAGCTGTGAAGGAAGAGTCTAGAAGGTTAGAAGATCAAGAACCACATAAACGTCCATGAAGATAGAGCATCAGATGAACAAAGTGCTTTTTTTTTTGCCCCACACTTTTTCCTTTACCTTCTGTTGCACTTGAAATGAAACGGCTGCCACCATCTCGGGTTTTAGAGGCCTGTATATACTGGCATAAAGCTATATAACAAATAAAAACAACACTGCATTATACATTTCATACTGTTGATCATGATCACGTTGCTAACACACACCAGTAGAAAACATACAAATATCCAGAATAAGCATGCAGGACAGTCTACTCCCCTAATATGCTTTTTCTACATATACAACTTATATAAATTTCTCATTTTACCTACATATTTCTAGAAGGAGATGATCAGTATGTAAGAGAAGCTCACTGTTCCTGTACACACAGCCAGAACACTGATGCAGTAGGAACAAGCTGCTTGTGAAACTAAAGTTTCACATTTTAACTACAAAATATTCCCAAAGAGCAGATGATGAAACTGACCCCAAGGACAAGACCATTTCAAGGCCTTTAGAAGTGTATGAATGTAGGTGGCATGGTCCAGCTTTCCACAGGTGCTATCCATACACTCGATTGGCTGAAAGCCTTGTGTAGAAACTCTTCAATTTCCTCTAGAGCAATGACAGCTCATTGTGACAGCACAGAACTTTCTGCAGTAAATAGTCTGAGTGTGAGCAGTTGCTTTAAAAAAACAAAAATGTACAACTGTGTATCTTAAAATAAGCTTAGCTGTATTACTAGAATGCAATTAGCTAAATGAGCATGCAGCTGTTGACAGCTGCACTAACAATCAGGCACAATTGCATGAAATCATATGCTTTAAATAAATGGAACTATTTCAGCAACACCTGCAAAAGAGAAAACACACTCCAACTCCTCTCTTGTTTTCTTACATGCAGCAATTACAAGGCAATAGAAATTGATTTCAGAATTGGCTGGGTTTGTTTTGTACGTCTAGAGTAATATTTAAAGTTCAATTTCAAAGCCAAGTTAGAATCTTTATTTGGCACAACACTTACTTGCACTAAAGTAGCCACAGACAGAGATCTTGCAGCACTGTCTCTGCACAATACAGAACCTAACAAACACATTACATCAAAGCAAACAGAATTTCCAGTGAATGCTTAACGAGTCCTTTGACAGCTGAGAAGCCTGGTAACTGTGGATTTTCTTTAACTAAGTCTTAAATACTATCTCAGCCAGGGAACTTACCCTGAATCAGGACCTAGGACAGGTCTCACAATACCCAAAATATTCACACCTATTTTGCTAATTCTCTGGGTTTTAGCACTGAAAGTGAAGGAGGCATTGCTTTCATTATTTGGCTGAAAAATCAACAGCTCAGCTAATTTTCATACAAAACCACACAGTTACACTATTTATTAATCTGTTCAACCATATCATTCAATAACATCATTGTTAAGAAAGAAAAAAACGCACATTTGGGAAAATCTGAAACATGTAGAAAGAGGAATAGTTAGGAATAACCAGGACACAACTTCACTGAAATATAACCATCTTATGAAAGAGTAGAGCTAAAGACAGAAAAGATAACAGCATTTCCGCAGCTAACATAACCATAGAAGATGAAAATAAGCATTTAAAGAAACTTTCAGTCTCCCAGAAAGAAAAACGGACATAATGCCACATCTCTACTGACACAAACATCCACTCAAATGAAGTCAGTCCTCTGTAAAAAGCTTTTAAAAGTATGTCAGGACATTTAACACACCTACTGTTTTCTATATTTACATCTGTGCAGATGATGTAATGTCAACTTTTAGATAATTGAGGAAAAACCTCAGACATGTACTAAGCTGTTTTGTTCCTTGGCTATTTTTTTTTTATCTTCCACATACGTAGAGGAGAGAAAACACATGAAGGCCAAATTTTCTCCCGAACTTGGAAACCACACAGCACAACCACTGAGTTCACCTATGTGCAAGGCTATACATTTGAAATAAAAAAGGAAGATCTGTGATTTGAAGACCTTTTCATTAAGAGTAGTAACACTGCAAAATACATGATGCTGCTGGTTCCTTATGATTAAAAAAATCCCAAACCCTAACAAACACTGAATGGATGTTTACCTATTTAAAGAAGCCTTGCACCATCTCCTCCCAAGAGACATTCTCACCAACACACGCTTAAATTTTTTAGAGCTGGAGTCTGTCTGTAATTTAATGAAAGGACTAAAATTGATTTCTGGAAACCACTGAGTCCTGATTCAGACAGAAACATAAGGAACCCTGACAGGCCTTGCTGCCATCCATCAAGGCACTCAGCTGTTGCACAGACACTGCTGCTGCCAGAGTGCCCCAGCAGCACTCTGCTCTCCTCTCCCTCTCCTCTCCATGCTGCTGCCAGCTCTGCAGGATGCTCCTCTGCCCTTCCACAAGCAGCACAGTCTCCCATCCCCAGCCAGCTCTTTTGGGACAGCCTTCATGCTTGAAATACCACAAACTACTGGACCATGCTGGCTCCCAAAGATCCTGCTTCAAACAAGGCAGGGAGTGTCAGGGGACAGCTCAGACAAGTTGCAAAGTTCAACCCAGGTGATCTGTGCAACCCCAGGACACTGGACACTCTGTTTTCCTGCCATTACAGGTAAAGGGAACCTGAGCACCATTATTTCCCTTGCCTGGGCTCCCCCTCCTCTCCTCTCTAGTGATTGTCACTAGACAGCCATCAGCAGTGGGGAGGGGGAAAATCCACGAACAATATTTACTTACATCCAAAGGCAAAAAGCAATTAACCCTAAATTTCTACATTTATGATCAGCCCCAAACAAAGACACCCTGCTACAGCAAAGCACCAACTGCAGCATACCTCCAGCAGCAAAAATAACTCAAGATTTTGAGACTTGTCTCTGTGTGAATTACAGAGTGACAGAATTAAAAGGATATTCTGAGTTGGAAGGGACCCATAAAGATCATTGAGTCCAACTCTTAAGTAACAGGGATCAAGCCACAACCTTCATGTTATTAGCACCACGCTCTAACTTGGTAAGAGCTAATCTTGGTTTCCTTCAGTTAGTTGATTAATTCAGGAATAATTGAAATGGCTTTGATAAAAACAGTGAAGAGCTATTTTAGCAAATGCAGGAGACCAACCCACCAGCAGAAATGGACAGTTGTATTCTACAACTAAGAAAATTAAGGCACAAGAGGAAATAAGCTGATAAAAATACGATGCATCACATAAGTTGACATAGAGAGCAAGTCCCCACACTTCACAACTATCAAAGGACTGCTATCCTTGTATCATGTTTTTCACATGGTTTCTCTCTCTTAGCAGAAGTAATGGCTTGAAAGTACTTTCCTTATCCGAGTTATAGTAAGAGGTCCTTAGAAATTATTTATCTATAAATAATTTCTTTTTCTTTTATGCACATTGCGTACTAAAAGGAAAACTTTGGGGGTTTTTAATGGAACATGATATTGCCTGCTGAAGACTAAAGAGGTCTTTCAAACACCATTGATGTTCTTCACATACACATTTACCACTCAGGTGTTTGTTATATCAGAGGAAAAGCTCTACAAAAATCAAGATACAAAATGTCCCACACACTGCAAAGTTGCAACTGCCTTGGATTTAAATCAGAACCAATGATCAAACAGCTACAACTGTAAGATTATTTCTCAAGAAACGTCAAACAACACATGAAATCCATAAACACCCAGCAATGCTTCAGGAAGTTTCAGGCCAACATCAAACCTTCAAAACAGTAAGAATCCCACTGCATTTTGCAATGTAAACAATATCATGAAAGCATAGGGAAATATAATTTAACCAGGCACAGTACAAATCCATAAGCACCAGTTTAGTGCAGCCCTGGCACTGCACCCAGCAGGGGAATGACAGTGACACAGAGCATCTCAGAATTTGCCATTGAAAAAAAAACACTCCCTGTGTCATCCCACTCAAAACGGGATCAGTGAAACAACATGGATTAAAAATAAACAAATAGAGAATAAAAAAAGGGTTAACAAAGATTAACATTTCACTAATCCAGTACAGTCACACAAACAGCTTAATTAGCTCATGGTGATTCCCCAAAACAGGAGGGAAGCAGAAACTGAAGTGCAGACACAGAGGCTGTGAAACTGGTGAGCTGGAGAAAACGTGCTAGAGTTCTAATACCTGCTAGCTCCTGAAGCCAGCCCTCCTCCTGAGGCCCAGCTCAATACCTGCTGGCTCCTGCCATGCCAGGTAATAAATAGATTTTTCAATACCAGCAACCATCACCCAGCTCTGGTAATGCCCTTTGCTTCCTCTCCCATTTTTCACGCTTTACCAACCCTCCCTATTAAACGTGATAGATCCCTGCTGTCCTGGAGATGGCTGAGCACCTGCCTGCCCTGGGGGGGTGGCAGTGAATAATTCCTCTTTTGCTTTATCTATTAAGCTGTTTTTATCCTGACCTGAGAGTTTTCCCACTTTTAGACTTGTGATTCTCTCACCCATTCCACAGGAGGGGAGTGAGAGGCTGTGTGGGGCTGGCTTAAACCACACCATCGTGTAATTTGAGAAGACATGCATGAAAGACTTAAGTTATTAGAGTCAGCTTGCTTATCAAAAGGGAAGTCACCAGCTAGGCACAGTCTCTGAGGAAGTCTCCTTTGCTGAGGGATGTCCAGGATTGCAGGCTTGGCCTGGCTCTTCCTGGGCAGGCAGAGCCCAGCTGAGAGCAGGCTCAGACCACAGTGGGGGACACTCAGAACCAAAAGGATTAAATCCCACATCAGAGGCAGGTAACTCTCCAACACCTCCATCTCACATCTTTTCAGTAAACTGAACCTGACGGACTGAATTGTGTGCATAAAGCAAACTACAAACATGCTCAGGATGACCAGAGAGTTGAAACACATTACATTTATTTGGAAGATCCAGCTCAAACAACCCAGCTCCCCTTTTCACTGCTGCATGGCAGCTCACACCGCTGCTCTGACAGCCACCTAATACTGTTTGCAATGTATGGAACCAGGATGGGCTTTCAGTTCCAACTTCATTTACACCACCTGAAATTATGCTGGCCTACATATCTGTAATTTGGACTTTGCAATTACCAGCACATTAGAGCAGCTAATGCATGCGCTGCAAGTATCCTACACTGAATTAACAAGTACACCTAATTTTATCAGTCCTTTCCTGAGTCACCTAACACTGAACATGAGCCACATCACCACACAGATTTGTAGGGTATGCTGGAAATCTCCGTGAATCTCATTTTCATGCTGCTCCCCCTTCCTACCTGTGTTACTTCTCTTGCTGCTCCACCTGTGAGCAGTGGACAGCAGTGTCTGTGTCTTGGTCTGATGAGAATTAGGACTTACAAACTCATGGAGTCTCCAACCTAGGCAGGACAGCATTGCTTTGGAAGTCTCATGCATCCATCTGCATGAAGCTATCCATATCAATGGATATGACTTTTTTGTAAGATTATAACAAGGGGAAAAAACATTCCATAAAGTAAAATTAAAACATTCAATTCAAAACCTGCAAATGCCATCTACCAAGCTTTCCTCAGCTTTGAGCAGGAATAAAAAGAATGAACCCTGAAGGTCTAACTTTAGCTCTTTCCTGATTTACCCAGAGAAAAATATGATTCACTGCCTTCTGTATTCCTCTTCAGGAAAAGAAAGGGGGGGGAAAGGGTCTTCCCAATACAGCAATAAGCAAAATGGTTAGGTTATACAACTTGCAGATTCACCTACTTATGACCTTGCACAGATGTAACATGTTTCCACATGCATCACTTACAAATCTCTAATGCAAATTTCCAAGAACACTTGTACATGATTCTAACAATTCAAATTTCCCTGCTGACTAGCTTGCTTCTTTCTAAGAATGTTTTTAACCCTGCATTTTTTGTCTTCAATATCTCAAATCATTCTTCTCTGTAAATCCTGCACTGCCATGAAAAGTTTTCATTTACATAATAGAACAGTGGCTTAAGTTGTCCTTAATGAGAAAGGGAAAGCTTGTTCAAAAAAAAGTCAAGGATACTTTGCAAATAAAGCCTTTTTTAAACTGAGTCATGGCCTTTTGAACATGCTGTCAATTTACTCTTTGGCTTTAATATTTAGAAAGTGACTGCAGTGCTGCAACTCTAAAACTTATGCAAGGCTAAGAACTGTATAGGAACTTCTCCCTGCATCTCATCTAGGAAAAACATCTTTGAGCAGCTATCTCAGATGTAGACCAGCTCAATTTTCCCTCTATGACAATAGAGAACAAGTCAGAATAGGTTACCCTAGTTACCAGAAAAAGTGCCCCAAAAACAAACTAAATGGTGGTGGCAAGACTGATTTTAAGGCGTCATTAATATTGCCACCTTTGTTTGTTCACTGAGTCCACTCATCTGCTCCAAATAATTACAGAACAAAGATCCAGAAAGCTTGACTGGTTCTGATTAATTGGTTTGCTGCTTCCACCCAGCCAGGCAGCTTCTTTCTTTAAATTCCTGTGATACAGCCTGCTATTAATTCAATTCATTCTGTCTCAGTGTACATTTATTGTATACATGACATCTTCAAATAAAAAATTCTTAGATAGCATGCAATTAAAACATTAACTTTATATTTTCCACATAAAGACACTTACTGGAATCTTTTAGCATACAGAGACTCTATCAATTTCTGCTGTCACTAAAATGAATGTCTTGAACTAAATATAAAACAGCTTCAACATGAAACAGTCATATTGCTGTAATTAACAAATGAATAAGAACAATGAGAATTTGTACCAGCAACAGAAACTATGAGCCAGACACTTAGGGTAGCTTTCCTGTACTACTCAGCACAGAGAATCCAGAGAAAATGGATTTAGCTTTGAGAAGACCCTACAGACCCTACAACCACACCCTCTAGCTCTGCACTTTCTGCACCGCAGCTCAAAGGATCTGGTAATGGTGAGAACCCTCCCAGCTCCTGCAGGGTGGAGGACTGGAGACCAGACTGGAGACCCAGCTGACCATGACAGACAAAGAGCAGAGGTTTTCACACCTGAGGGCTGCAAGGCAAAAATCAGACAACAAGGGGATTCGAACAGCACCTAAACTACAAACACTATTCCCAGAACAGCCTAATTCTACCCCGTTTCAAATTTTAAAATGCTATACATATGTCAGTGAAAAGGCCATCATAGATTATATTCAAAATGTCCTTTCTCATTCTTGGGTTTTGGGTGAGAACTTTTTAAGAGCAAAACCACACCTGTCAAAGCACCTAATGAACAGAAAAAAAATGTTTCCAAAGATACAATTTGCCTTAGTTCCAAGGATAAAAGTACCACTTAGAATGAGGTGAATCCAAAATCAGCATAGAATCCAAAACAGTAATAGGATTCCCAGTTCAGTGAGCAAACATCCTCAGTACACAAATAAAGCTACAGATACTACAGTAAATAATTATGTTTATCAAACATAAAATTACTTCAGGTCCAAAATTCATGGTCCAAGTCTAAATAAAAATAGTTGACTGGCAAAACAGATGAGAGTGCACACACTTCTGGAAGCCACAGTCCAGAAAAGATGAAAGTATGGAGTAAATAAAGGCAATCTGGGGAGAGGGAGGCACTGGGGGAAAGAGATGATACATACACTGAGAGATCTGAGGACTTCTTGATTACTCAAACTGACACATGACCAGCACCTGGCCTGGGTACACTGTGAAGGCAAATACAGGCACTTAAGATGCATGAAGGGGTGCAAAGACAGCCAAGCCAAGAATCAGTCTCTTAAAACTGAAGGCAAAAGAGTTTGGTTAAAAATAAGACTTGCCCTATTTTAACTTGCCAACAAAAATGGTGAAATATTCTATTTTCAAGTCTTAAGAGAAAACTGGCATAATCAAACAAGTAATTAAATTATATGGCCTGAACCATAATAGATGTGAAATGAGATGGAAATCTGTTGATTCAATCTAGCCTTTCAAAAACATACAGGAAACAAACAAAAAGAAAAGAAAAAACCCTAGGCCAAGCCTTCTGGAGAACACCACCATTTTGATTTTTCAGGACACCCTATTATATTACTAAAGAAAAATCCTTTCAATAATACACAGAGAGCTATTAACACAGTAAGAATTAGCCAAGGTTTACTTTTAAAACAGAAAAATTCTCTGATTCCTTCTTCAACAAATATTAAACCATATGTAACTAGAGGGGAAAAAAAAGCACCTCTCTAAAATGCAGGAAATAAACATTCAAAGTCTGGCACACTAAGGTAAGAAATTCATTATACAGAATTCTTGGAATAAAAACCATGATTCAAGAAAAGCTGCAGCTGCCAAGTCTGTAAGCAAAGAGCCACTCCATCAATAGACAAATGCTTTCAGATTATGACTTGCTTCCTTCCTTCCAGTTCCTCCTCCTTAAACAGAGCTGCACGTATTTCTCATTAGAGAGGACTCCCTTCTCCAGCAAACCTCTTGCTCAGATACACACAAAGAAGAATTCTTCCCTTTTATCCTGAAACACACAAACCCTCTGTCCCACACTCCCTATCCCCCTGCCCCCGTTGGCAAGACCACCTGGCAAAGCACAAGCTGAATTAGACCACTTAATTTGGTACTGGAATTGGGACTTGAACACTTTTTAAAGCAGATTAAATTATCCATGAGAAAGACCTTCAGGGTCACTTTCACTTCCCTGCAGCACTGCTGTTGGAGCAACTGGAATCAGGTGTTTCAGCCACTGTCTGCAGCAGCCTCCATCCCACTGGATTTGTGACACATCTGATTTTCACAGCTGGGACTTCCTCTAAAACCTTCATTATCAAAGTTACTGTTCCACTTTCCCTGACAGAAAACCTTGAAAGCAAAGCAACTTCACGCCTGCCTTTCTAAAACAAAGGTGAGAATATGAGCTACAAACACACAGGTATGGATCCCAGGGTAAGGGAAGTGAGTGCGGATGGAGCGCCATCCTTCCTCTGGGAAAGCTGAAGGACTTGCTTTAGAGGGAGGAGGGAAAAGACAAAGCAATAACCAGCCATAAAAACCTCTGATTTTTTTCCTGTTTGTCAGCTAGGGAACCCATAGTTGCTTGAAACAACCCCTTATCCCAATCCAAGGAGAACATACTCCTTTGAACATTCAACTGACAATAAAATTCCTCCTCCTGCAAACTTTAAAAAGGTGAGAGACAAAAAAAGAGAGTTAACCCTAATCTGTTAAAGGTCCTGTTGTTTTCCCATTTTCTTTTGCTTTCCAAAACTCAGGAAAAGTAATGTTTCAAAAATCATAACACAAACTCACTGTGAAATGAAATAAATTTTAAAAAAGCTCATTTTGCTAACTGGAAATTCAGTGTAAACTCTGCCTGATATAAATAATCGTTTATTCCTTTGATAGGTAAATTCTTCCAAGCCCTTCACGGCAAATGAAAAAAAAATCTAGGAGTTAATAGATACCCATTCATCATTTAGGTCCCAGCATTCATCTAGTTGATAACAAAACATGTTGCCACACACAGCCGGGAATCGTTTCAAATGCTGCAACAATGAATTTAAAGCACCACAGAAAAACAGCTGAGGCCACCTGCATTCTGCGATTGTAAGGTCAGGAAACCAAACGCTTTTGTTTGTATTGTTCTGCTCCTGTTGCAAGGAAGGCGGGAAGAGGTGGGACAAGGAAGTGGCAGGACAGGGCAGTGGCAGAAGAAACCACCAAGAACCTAAAGCAGCTTTTAAAATAGTCCTCAGCTTGCATCTTTAAAAACATCCTAAAGATTTTCTTCCTATAGCTTTTCTTTTTGTACTCTTTTGTATGTAATACAGGAAGGCAGATGGACAATATAAAATAAAATGTATTTTAATCAAGACTGTCTAGCAGAAATTTTCAATGGAATGTTCTTAAAAACAGAATTGTTTTACTAAACCACTTCTCTGTTCTAGCCCAAGCAAAAAGACTTACAGAAAGACATTTAGGTCTGTTTCCAACTAAACAACAGAGGCAGCCCTCAGAATTTCAATGAAAGGCGTGTTCACAGCCACAGGGGTCAGGAGGACACACTATTTCCATTACACAACAGATCTGCAATATGTGCAACAGAAGACACTAAGACAGGAAAAGGGTGGCTTACCTTCAGAATAGAACCAAATTCTTTTACATGTACTAAAAATACGTAACAGAAGTGGAGACAAGCATATTTTAAGCATATTTAATATAGAAACCAGCTGTTCTCCTCATGCCCCCCTAAGACTGGCAGATCCAGTGGGACTCTTCAGGAAAGCCTGAGCACAGATCATTCCAAACAACTCTTCCCAACAACCATGGTGTTCTTTCACAGTGACACATCCCATCCAGTTAAATGTCCCTACTTTTTGTGCTCCCACAGCCCTCTGGCTCTGAGGACTGATGGAAACACATCTGTGTAAAAAAATAAGGATCAAATCTTACTGAAGCACTCTTCCAGTCCCTCAACCAAGTATTTCCAGGGTATCATTGAGGTTTTGCATTGAAAAGGAAAAAACATATTTTAAAAACACATGAAGTCTTTCAGTAGGTTTCAAAACCATACAGAGGTCAGAAAGATCAGCAATGCAGTCATTTCAGTATACCAGTCCTGGCCAGTGTGCTTCACTTTACTATCTAACCTTTGAAAGTAACCTGCCTTAATAAGGACTGCTCCCCTTCTGAATAAAACAAAATGTGTTCTGTAAGAAAGTCAAGTTGCTTGAAAGGAGTGATTTCTAATCACAGAAAATTAATCAGATGTGCTGAGAGTTTGGTCAAGGGATATGACAAACCCCAAAGCTTATCTCTGCTCTGGCTGGATCCTTCCTCATCATCTCTCCACCCATCCCTCCTAAGCTCTCTCCCTGTTACGCATAAACCTATCAAGCTCACCTTTCTTGTCCAGAAGGCAAAATTCATGAAAAAAAACCCCTCATATTTTCAACATGAAAATCTGTTTAGAACAAGAAGAACAAAGACCTGAGAACAGAAGTCTCAGGTCCAAATTAATCACTTACAACTGTGTATCACCACTGGGGTCCAGGTCATAAACAAAGACCTCAGTAAGGACAGGAAGGAGAGACCACAACACCTTACACCTGGATTGGTCTGCACTGCCATAAAATCTCTGCCAAAAGGATTCTGAGAAACGACCAAGATACTGGTAAACAGAAATTTTACCAGTCTTCAGCAAAACTTTTGAAGGAGTTACTTCACATTTCAATTGTCAAAGGAGCTTACTTGACATTTCCCAGAACCCACACATAAAAGAGACAGAAAGGACATGACAGCCTAATGCTGGCACCAACCTTGTTGACTTAAGGGACTTATCTTTTCCCCAGTGCAACTCCAATGGCAGCTCAGTAGGACATTGCTGGGCTTGGGGGCCAAAATTAGGAAACAACAATTGGCAAGGCAGCTTGCTGAAAGTAGCAAGTTTAGGAGGAATAAATAACAGGCAAGAAAAGCTCCTAAAAGATTATACTTGTACTGCACAAAAAAAAAAACTTTTCCAAACTCACCTGAAGCTATGTGAAAGAATATCTGTTTCTGTAAAACCAACTTTTTTCCTCACTCAGATACTGAAATGTTGCTTTCTCTGAACAGGTTCCTTTTGCCTGCCATGTTATTTGTCTCTAGATCACTTACCCATGAAATGAGATAAAGTTTCTTTCTCAAAATGCTTCAGTATCAATATGTAAATGACTCAATACAGGTGTACACATTGTACCTGACCGTGACTGATAAAACAGCCAGTAAAAAAACCCCAAAAAACTAAATAAAAAAGTCAATATTCTACACTTCTACAGTAGAGTTTGAAACCAATGGGCTCCTGCCCATCAAACCATAAGTGGAGCAGCATTTTCCTGGAAAGACTAAGAAACATGCCTGGAGCAGAAACACTCCAAGTAAATTCTACATCATTCACCAACTTGTGCTGGAATGCTTGATAATTTCTCTGTGCATTAATGTTTTAAGCCTCACAGGGATAGCATTCCAGTTCGCTGCAAACTTGACTGCAAACCACAAATCTGAAATGGCTGTCAAGAAATTGAGAGAGTAATTACTGCACAGTGTGCATCAGTAAGTAATTGCTTCTGACACTGTCACTTCATGGGCATCATTTCTGCTACATGAGCCCTGAGGGTTAGTGGGAATTCAAAAGATAACTATGAGAAGTCATTACCAAGAACACTCAAGTAGGACTTCCCTAAGTCAAAAGGTGAATTAAAAACAGATGTGGTGTTTTGTAACCTCAGAATCAATAATTTGTAGAATTGGGAAAAAAGTTATTATTTGCAAAATAGCAGTGTTTCCCATCCAATTCACTCAAGAGTTCTTTGTGTAGCCTCTCTCTTGCAAAATAAACTGCAAAAATCCCCAAATACAATAGGAGAAAACTAACTAGCAACAAAAAACCCCTAATGGACAGAAAGCCAAGTGAGCCCATCTTTGTAAGCCCTGCTTTAGTAAGTTGAAATTCCTACGGCTTTTTTAAAATTCCTACAGCTTTTTTGAGAGCCATAGGAATTAAGCCTTGTAAAAGGCTTAAAAAAAGAGTTGTAAACTTTAGCTCTTTAGATACTGTTTTAGCACCTTAAATTTATTCTCAAATCAAGAACTTGTAACCTTTGTCCTCCCCCACACATTGCCAAAGAGCCTTCCAAATAAACCAAATTTATAACTGAATACAGAAGGGTGGAAGACTGAAGAGTTTTGTGGGCATTGAGGGGATTATTCCATACAGGACCCAGCTTAATTGACCCAAAACACAAATATGATAGAACAAGATTGGCATTACAGAAACATCACCAGACTGTGGCTTCAAATGCAGTTCAGCAGAGTACAGCTGCTTGCCCCTTACATCAGCTCTGCCATTCTTTATCCACATATCAGCTACCCTAGCACGTCTGCCTCAGTTCCCAAAGAGACAAAAGACCTTTTTGGCACTCAAACATGGCAAACAGCTCCAGCTTCTTGGGAAAAGATAGAGGGGGTAGGGAAGAGCGGAATAAGCTATTATCTGGATTAAAACATTTCACACGTGCCCGTGTAAGCCCAGGCAAAAGCTGTTCCTATCTGCTGCCTGTGCACAGTGACCTGAGTGAAACCAGGTGAGCTGTGAGCCTTGGGGCCATGCAGGGGCTTCCCACAGGGTGAACACCTTGTCAGCAATCCCAGAGAAGCAAAGGAGCTGCAAACCTCCCCTTCAGCCTCAGAATGAATCCCCAAGGGAAGAGGCACCAGTGGGAACTGTGGGAAGCTTGCATGGATACCATCCACATGCACAAAGAGAGGAAGAGGGGGAAAAAACCCTACCAAAAACAAAACCCCACAATCACAGAACAATTCAGCCTTTGGTAAAATCAAGCAATAGTTCCCAGCAATGGAATTCACTTCTGCAGCAAGTGTTGGTGCTACCACCACAGCAAAGATAGAGGAATTTACTCACATGCTGTTTAACAGTATTGCAGAAGGGCTCCACTGCAAAAACCACAGCTGGCTCCAACCCCAAATGTCTTAATTCTGAGATTAAAATTCCTAACAGAACAAACTACAAAACAGTCAGACGTCAATCAGAAAATTATCTGCTGATTTAAACTAAGTTTGCATTTCTTCTTCCTCCTCTTTCCCTTTAGCCAGACCTTACAAATACCTTTGCAGCAAAATAAAAGCCTGGAAGTATTTAAGTGTGTTTAACTTGGAAATGAACACAGGTGCTGATAACAGCCTTACTTCATGGACTTCCAGAATGGAACTACTACACTAATTCCACTAAGCAATTTATTGGCTTACATATGTGGCCAATGCCTCCAATCATGTCATCACACATTCTTTTTTTAAAGAATTTATATTCTTTATTTATATCAATACAGAATTCCATTAAAACAACCCCTAACAATGCACAAAGATAAGCTGTCATTTTAAATTTGAGGCCAACAAAATAGAAAAATAATGACACTTCAATTTCAGACGGAGAAATGAGGTGAGACAATGTTTCTGTTTTCCTGGTGAGGAGAAACACTTTCTCTGTCAGAATAATTTTGAGCGGTGCTAGGTGAATACCATACACCAGGTATCATCTTCTTTTCACAAACCAGCAGCAATCAAGTGGCAATCTGTGACAACACACAGATGCCTCACTCATAACCAGTCATGTTATGCTACTTAATCTACATGCAGAGATCTTGCCTCAACACCATTAAAAAGAAAATGAAAAAAAAACGGGTATGACAGAAGAAGAGTAATAAAAATTGTATCAGATCATCATACAAGAGAGTGAAAGCAGACCTAATATGAACTCTGAAAAGGCTCAGGAAGGGTCTCTACAGGAAAGATACTTCCTGAACATATGAGCTTCATCTAACACCATTTTAGTTCTCCTGTAAGGATGAAGCTCATGATCAGGTGGAAAAACTCAAAGCACCATGGCAAGGACTTAAGCAAAGGAACACAAGTCCAACTACTGAATAAAGTAATTTTTGGACCAAACCTTAAAAACCAGTTCAAACTGAGAAGAAAAGCAGGAAAACAAGTACAGGTGGCAGAGTAGTCATTGGGTTTACTATTCTTTTAAAAAAAATAATCTTATTATTAAATCATTAACCTTTTCTTCACAGATCATAGACTTTTTTTTCTTTACACCATTTCTCTTTTGTAACATTGCCATTTCTGAAATATTTGTTTTTGTTGCCCTATATATTAGAACAGTACATGGCAACAGTTCTATTATCATTATGCTGTAAGGATCCCACAGCTTCTGAGTTTCATACCTTCTTAATGTTCCTTGTGGGCTGCTCCTCTGAGCATGACTCTTCTTGATCCTTGCAGCAGCCATCTGACTCCTCCTCTTGCTACACCCTTTTATGGCACTTGTTCTTATTAGTTACAGGTGTTCTTAATCTCTAGTAATTGATCCCAGCTGCAACTCATGTAGGGGTAAGATTACATTCTACTGTGCCCCCTACATATTATCATCTTTATGATATGACATTCAAGACTACCAAGGTATGTTCAACAGATGATTTTATTTAGAACATGGGTTCCAGATATTTAGATCTGAGCTCTGTATTTTGTAAAAGCAACCCCAAGACCACAATTTCACATAAACGTAAGGCAATGGCAAGTTAATGTTTTGCTTTGCCACTCCATAATAAACAAACTCTGTTGACAAGTGATTGCTAAAAACAACACATCACAGAAGAGGAAAAGAAAACAAAATCCTTTTGCTCCATGTTCTTTTCCACTAAAATCCCAACAGTTCCATATAGTGCAAGGTTTTCTACCATCATTCAGACCACATCTGATTAACTCAACAGACAAAAGACTTCAGCTGAAAGATGAGCCTCAACTCCATTCTCATTACCTTTCCAGGGCACAGTCATACAATCTGAATGAAGAAATCCTACCATAATGTTGCAACATTACAATACATTACATTACATACAGTAGATTTTTGGTGATGCATTTCATCATTTCCAGATGACCAAGGGCCAGCAATGTGCCCTTTCTCCAAAGAAAGCCAGTGGTACCTGGGGTGCATTAGTCAAAAACGCTGCCAGCAGGCTGAGGGAGGTGATCCTGCCCTGGAGGGGCCACAGCTGGAGTGCTGTGCCCAGCTCTGTGCCCCTTAGCCAGGGCAGACATGGACACAGTGCAGAGGGTGCAGCAAGGGGCCACTAACATGAATAAGGGACAGGAGCAAAGGCTGACAGAGCTGGGACTGTTTAGCCTGTGGAACAAAAAAGCTCAGGGTACAATCTCAGCATGTATATAAATAACTAACAGAAAGTGTAAAGGTGATGGAGACAGGCTGTATCTCGTGCCAGGGCCAGAGGTAATGGGCACAAAGCAAAATCAAGAGGTTCCATCCAAACATCAGGACACAGCTTTTCACTGTGAGGGTAACTGAGCCCTGTCACAGGCTGCACAGGGAGGTTGTGGAGTCTCCATTTCTGGGGACACCCAAAATCACCTGGACATTGTCCTGGGCAACTGGCCCTAGACCTGACAACTGCCAAGGGTCCTTTTCCAACCTCAACCCTTCTGTGGTTTGCTCTGCGAAGGAAATTCACCTGTGACAGACCTCAGCAGTGTAATGAAAAATTCTGTCATCACTTCTGGTCTATCAACACCATCTGGAAACATGGAAACGCACCGCAGTTCCTCTCTTATCCAGCTTAGCAGCTGACACTGGAGCTTAAGCTTCATCCAGTGCTGGGGGTTTTGTTTTGTTTTACTATCACCTAGCAAATATTTTCTGTGTCCTTTAAGAGGTCACCCAGTGGGAACACAATTATCAAAATAAGAAAGGACGCCCAGAATTGAATTTAGGGACAAAAAAGCCCTAGCAATAGAGACTCTTTAACCCGTGCTAACTACAAGCCCTAAATACAGGATTTCTCATTACATTAAAAAAACCAAACATATATACATATCCTATGCCTCTTCCAACCAGCCAGCCAACTTTTCCAGGAAAAAGCATTACAGCTGGGCTATTCAGTAAGCTTCCAACATACAAAGAGAAAACGCCATCAGAGGTGTCTCTTCAAACAAAGTAACTCGACCAAGCACCAATTCCTGGGCTTATCCCTCATCTCCAAGCCTGAAGCTAACGCTGTAGCACCCATATTAAGGCTGAACGCCTGAACTGCGCGGCTGGGTGAGCCTGCCGAGAACAAAGTGTGCGGGCAGCATCCCCGGGGCCGCGCAGCGCGGCGGGCTCCGTGCGGGGAGGGCAGCGAGGGAGGGAGGGATGACATCATGCGGGGCCGCTCCGGAGCCCTGCCGCAGGAGGGACCCGCGGGGACCCAGAGGGACCCGCTGTGCCTGGCCCCACAAGAGAGCCCCGCAGGGACCCGCTGTGCCCAGACCCGCGGGGACCCGCTGTGCCCAGACCCACAGGGACCCGCAGTGCCCGGCCCCACAGGAGAGCCCCGCAGGGACCCGCTGTGCCCAGACCCGCGGGGACCCGCCGTGCCCGGCCCTGAGGGGATCCGCAGGGACCTGCTGTGCCCGGACCCACAGCCCCGCAGTGACCCGTCGTGCCCAGACCCGCGGGGACCCGCTGTGCCCGGCCCCACAGCCCCGCCGGGAGCCGCCGTGCCCTGCCCCGCAGGAGAGCCCCGCAGGGACCCGCCATGCCCGGCCCCGGCCCAACAATGGGCACTCACGGAGCCAATTGTCTCAACAGGACGAGGATTCAGAAGCTGTTTTGCAGCGCAGAAATCAGAGGGAGGGGGGGAAAAGAACCAGCGCACAATGACCCTTTCATTCAAACAAGAAAGGCTCGCAGGAAGTACAGAGTGTTTCCAAGCCTTATCCGAAAGCCGCTGAAATATAACAGAGGCCTCTCCATTTTAATCAGTGGACACTGGAGGAGGCTATAGCCCAAGACACAGTTTGAAAGCATTATCAGTCACACTATCATGCATTATTAATAACACAACAAACTCAAGAAAACACACCCGAATTCCACCTAGCCCTAATGCTGTGACATTATCAGAATTTTTCCCCACCTTCTTTTAAAATCTTCTCTCAAATCAAGTAAAAATCTGTCTCCCCCATAAACACAAAAATCTCTTCTCCCCCCCAGCTTCACACCTTGTCACAGGTAACACCATGGTGGAACAGCACAGACCAGGATACATCACATACTACACTTCTACATACGATAGATGCAGTCCTTGACCAGGAAAGCAAATACAGAAAGAACAGCATGCTCCAGCTTTCAGATCTGCACACTCTGACAGGCTATTTTAAAAAAGGCACATATATCTTCCAGTTTACTATTAGACAGCTAGCCCAAAGTAATGCACTGTTGGTTTTAAATTGAATTATGTGCAGAGAATTATTCATGTGCCTATCGAGAACAGGGAGCATTACTGAGTGCGCCTCGCACCACATTAGACAAATAGATTTGTAGTAAATTAATCACAAAATTAACATCTTTCTAACTGTTTTTGATCTATAAACTTCGTTCATTCTCCATTTAATTAAAAGAAACCCTCACATATCTCTCAATGAAATTGCACTGCATTTTGCTCACTTAGATTTCTTACATCAAATTGATACTGTAATTCGCAGTGCCATTGCAGAGCACACTGTTATGCTGTACTCACTCCTCAAGCCTCAAACTGTAGCCCACAGTCACTTTAACATTAGACAAACAAGAATTCCCTTAGGGTAAGGTACTGCTCAGCATGAGGGACAGGTGAGAAATTTTGTTTGAATACATTAAACAAAAAAAAAGAGTTTCCATAATAGCCAAAGTTTAGAAGAGCTCACCCAATGCAAGAAGTCAGTTCTAATAACACAAATTCCACTCTGCAAGGAACAAGCATTTCTTTAGTGAGGTACAGCTTAAATGCATCAATGTAAAAAACCCATGACACCTTATAAAAGAAAACTAATAAAAAAAAAACGAGGCTGGGGGTGAGAGAATGTACTACCTGTCAAGTTCAGAGCCCAAATACACAAAATCAGTGCTGATGTTAGGTCAGGTTTTCACTACCATGTTCCTTCACCTTTCTGAACCGTTAAGAGATGCTAAACCACACTCCGATTTAACTGAGGCCGGTACAATGAGACTGAAGCTGAAGCGAGCTGCTGCTAAAACACAATTTAATGATTTTTAACCTTAAAAACACTGCTTTGACACAGTGGTGTGGTCTAGATGGATACGGTTTAGTTGCGGTGTGAACATTCTCACCTAACAGCAGAGTAATCACTTCCTAATCTGATTTCGGATACTTCTGCAAGAGAATTCTTATCCCAGGCTACGAAAAAAAGGCAACGCTGAACACGCAAAAGGTTTTCACTTTCTCTCCCAAGCCCGACTCCTGCAGAGTGCCCGTGTGTCTCAAACGGCCGGCTGAAGTTGGTACACGCAGGGAGCGCCGGACACCGCTGCTGGGGCTCGCACCGCCTAAAGCCAGGGCAGCGCACAGGGCGCGCTCTGCGCAGCCCGTCCCACGCCGCTGCTCCGCCGGGTTCCGGGCAGCTCGGCCACTGGCACCGACCCCGCTCCGTGCCCGGCCGGGCGCTCCCCATGCCCGGGGAGCCGCAGCGCCCGGGGCTCCCGGCGGGGCACGGGCTCCCACGGCAGTGCCCGGGACTGCGGAGCGGGGAGCTACCGGTGTGGGCAGCTACCGGTGCGGGCAGGTAGCGGTGCGGGCGGGTAGCGGTGCGGGCAGGGCGGGTAGCGGTGCGGGCAGGGCAGGTAGCGGTGCGGGCAGGCAGCGCGGCCGGACCCCGCCGCCCCCGCGCCCAGCGCCGCCGGCCACTCACCGGAGAGCTCGTCCGGCTCCAGCCCGGTCTCGGTGTCCAGCCCGCAGATGACGAAGTAGTCGGCGAAGCGGCCGGGTGCCGAGGAGCCGCCGCCGCCGCCGCTCATGCTGCAGGGCGAGGGGCGCGCGGGGCTCAGCGGGAGCGGGGCCGGGCGGCGGGGCCGGGATCTCCGGCTGCGCCCGCCGCCTCCATGGCGGCGCGGGGCGGGCGGCGCCGCGCGGCATTCTGGGAACGGCCCCCGCCTCTCGCGGGGGCGGCCCGGCCGCGCGCCGCAACGCCGCGCCTGCGCCCTGCGCGCGGGGGTGACGTCATGCTGCTGCTGCTGGCGCTGCCCTCGCTGCTGCCGGGGCCGCCTGAGGGGGCGCCCGTGGCGGGCGGTCCGGGCTGTGCTCCCGGGGAGCCGCGGGAAGGGCTCTGATCCCTCCGCAGGCGCAGGATCAGGGAATGGGGCAGGCTGGAAGGGACCACAGCCTTGAACTGCCTGCTCAAGCAGGGTCACATGGCACAGGAGTCTGTCCTGACCGTTCTTGAGTATCTCCAGTGAGGGAGACCCACACGCTCTCTGGGCAGCCCGTTCAGTGCTCGGTCGCTGCGCAGTAAAGAGGTTCTTGCTCACATTCAGGTGAAGCCTCTGTTTCTTCCCATTGCCTCTTGTCACTTTGCTTGGCACCACCGAGCAGAGCCTGGTCCATCCTCCGTCGCCTCCACATTGATGAGGTCCCTTCCCAGTTCTTTCTTCTCGAGGCTGAACAGAACCACAGAATCAATTAGGCTGGAAAAGGCCTCTGAGGTCGAGTCCAACGTGCTGTGTCCAGGCCCAGTACCCTCAGCTTCTCCTCAGAGGAGAGATGCTGCAGCCCCTTGATCAGTTCTGTGGCTCTGCTGGCCCTGCTGCAGGTGCCCCCTGTCTCTGGCACTGAGGAGCCCAGAACCGGAGCCAGTCAGAGCCAGGAGGGCACTGCCAGGGCTGCTCGCCCAGGACAGGATCCGTGGTGATGCCCTGGAAGCGCCTCTGGGCTCCTGTCCTCCTGTCACCTGCACCTTCCTGTCCCTGCAGCCCCGGTGGCTGGCCTGACTCCACAGCTTTGAGAAGCAGCTACCTGTGCAGGGAAATGCTTTAGGGATTGTTTGGCTTTAAGGTTGCTTTCTTTTTCCTATTTGGATTAACATCACACACATCTCTGTTAACAGTTGGGCTTGCACAGAGTGAAATTCACGCTGCCCTCTGGCTCAGCATGGAAAGGAGAACAAGTCCTGGGGAAGGATGACCCGAACTGAGGTGCAGAGGGACGAGTGACACAAACCCATGCTCTGCCTTGAGAGTGCTTTTTCCCTCTGTCTATAGAGGCACCTGGGATGGCCTTGCCAGCCTAAAATTAGACCTATAAGCAGTTCCCCTTCCTCTCCTCTCTCAGTTCTCTATTTGTGGCATTTTCATCAGAATCCTTCCGTATCTTGTAGGGCTTAGAAGAGGAGAAATTAAAACTTTGCAGTCTTTAATGATTTCTATCCAGGACTAACCAAGTAGCTAAGGTTGCATCCATAATGCTGAATCGATCAGACACCAATCTAACTTAAAACACTGCCAAGCATAGGAAACCTCACCTATTTGAATTTCCATTGCCAGGACAGACCAAGCTGTCTGTAGGGAGTAGAAGCAGCAGCACATGTAAGAAGACTTCACTGCCAATGGTTTACAACCTTTTGCAGTACAACTAAACTCTTAGGCCACTGTGCCCAGGGAGTTGTGGACAGCTGGACATCCTTCTGGGAACCAGGAAAAACTGCTAGGATAGCACTGGTGCTATCAGTGTTCACTTGATTGACTGTCTGGCCAGAGAATGGGTTACCAGTGAAGGAAAGCATTGCTTAGGTTTGACTGAGAGGTCAGTTTTAAAGTACTATTTAACTTGGGAGAAAGATTTCAATACAGATGGCAGGGTAGGAGCAATATTAGAGTGAAGGGCTCGAGTTTACTCTACAAAAAGCACAGTTAGATTGTGTTGAGCCTGCCTGGTGGTGTGTGGAAGGCACAACAGGGAACAGAAATAGCTAAATCTGGTTGCTCTTACTCTGCTGTGTTCTCTAGCCATTTTTTGCACATTTGTCTTCTCAATCTGCTTTCAGTGTGGCAAAGGACAATGTATTCAGCACGTGGTGAACCTCTTTTAAGTAAGCCTGAACTGTACTTTAACCCTTAAGACAAAGTCCATAGCCTGAGGGTCTCTTCTGACACTTGCAGGAAGTTCTGGGGAAACAGCACAGATATTGGCAGGGGCTTTTTGTCAAAAAAGAGTAGAGTAGAGTAAAAAGGGCAAATAAAAAGTTGTTCTTGCACCTCAACTGTTCCAGAAATAACCATGAATTTTGTGAATAACCAGTAAATAAAGTTAGATGGGCCACTAAGTAAACAGAAGTATACCAGAGATACTGTTGAGCTGCAGTATGTAAATGCACACATACCTTGCTATGCAACAGCGTAAGGAACAGGAAATATTTTTTAAAGGAGAGTCTTAGACTAAGAGACTCAGATTTGGTTTGCTTTGAATTGCTATGAGAAATAGACAAGATAGGTAGAACTGCTTGAACCAGAACCAACAAAATATTAACTCAAATTTTTGCTGTTTTTTCAGATAAATTCTCTGCATTCCAAGACAACTTGCAGGGTAGTCCCTCTCAAATCTGTGCCTCCAGCAGACGTACCTGAAAAGTTAGAGCTTTTGCCTCCCATTTTGTCAATGATTCTTTTTTCCACCGTATCCTTTTCCTCCCCAATTATTTAATTTCTGAAATAGTCTTGCCTAGTCACCACAAAGAACACCTGTGACACCTACTTCAAAGGCCAGTAGCTTTAATCTGTCGGTCATCCTGACCAAAGTTCCCATCACAGGAAATACCCAAAATATGGCAATTCTGTCAGGAGACTTTGCAAATGGCTTACATGTCCTTGAGTAAAACAACAACACTCTAGACAACATGATGAATTCTTGAAAGTCTTCTTTATGATGTTGAGAAAATCTGTGGAATTGTGAATTCTGTGGAAACTAGGATTCTTTAGCCAGAGAATCATAAGTAAATAGGAAGAGATTTAAAAGATTCATTGTCTTTGGCAAGACCATCAATGTTGATTCAGCTGATGTTTTTTATGGCAAAGACTTGTATTTTCAAGCTCAAACCTTTAAATTAGTCTTTGAAATAGTGAAGAACAGAACTTGATACAAAGATATCTTGAGTATTCCTCATACTACCTAATTCAGATTTACTTTGCCAGCAATCCCAGTCACAATTTTTGGAAGAGTTTATTTACTAAGCAATAGGAAAACACAACAGCGAATTACAGTTCCATTCAACATTGCTCAGAGAATTGAAGAAGTCTGAAATGGGGTATTTCTCTTTTTTCTGGGCAGCGGTTTCCCAAGATAAGCTAAGCTTTGAAAAGTAACAAAGAGCTCAGGGCACAAACAAATTGCTCCAGTTGTCAGGGTGCTGATTGTATGTGGTGTCTTCTAATGACTCTGATTAAGATATTTACCCTGGATTCTTTAAGAAAACAAAAATCCTATCAGTGACTCTTACCATTAAAGCAAAGCCAGACAGCTGAATCTGGCTGCAACTTATTGACCATGTATTTGGTGTGACATCTGCATGACAGACTTGCGGAATAGAGCCTGCACACGGGATCACCTGTGACACAGATCCTCACACATCAGGGCACAGCTCAGAGCAGAACTGGCACTTCAGGATGTGGAACATTTCCTGAACTCCCATGCAGCACTGTCCCTCTTCTCCCCAGCTCCAGGAGCCCACACTATGGACTGAAGCTCAATTTACCAACAACTACAACCCCCCAGCTCCCATTCCACAGTGCTGCTCTCCAGCATCTCATTGCCCAGTCTGTCCATACATCCAGGGCTGCTCCATACCAAGGGGCAGAATCCAGCACTTGTCTTTATCAAACTTCATCTGGCTGGTGATTGCCCAGCCCTTGCCATGGTTTCTACAGGGCCCTCCCTCCCTCCAGGGAGTCTACAGCTCCTCCCATTGCAGTATAGTCAGTATAGCAGGCTTGCTTAGTGCTCCTTCCAGTCCTGTGTCCAGGTCATTGATGGAGATGTTGAAGCAGTGAAGTCCCACAGCTGCACAAGAGCAGGATGAAGATGTTGAAGACAATGGGGCTGAGGACAGAAGCCTGCAGAACCCCATTAGTGACAGGGCCCACAGGCGATGTCACCCCATTCACTACAACCCTGACCCATGAGCCAGTCACTCACCTGTCACACAATGTGCTTACCCAGCTGAGTGCTGGACATTTTCTCCAGAGGGATACTGTCAGAAATGGTATCAAAAGCTTTACTAAATCTTCTCCATGATTTTATTGGGCATTGAAGTGAGACTGACAGGCCTGTAGTTTGCATGGTCATCCTTTTCTTGCCCTTCTTGAAAACTGGGGTAATATTTGCCAGCTTCCAGTAGACTTGGACCTCTCCAGATTCCCAAGATTCCAAAATCATTGAGAGATGTCTTGTGATGACAGCATCCAGCTCTCTGAGTACTCTTGGATGAATCCCATCAGGCCCCATAGACTTAGAGAAATCCAGCTGAAGAAGCAAATCCTGCTCAAGTTCAGGGTTGACTAGGAAGTTTATCTTTCTCACAGGCATAAGAAATCAGTTTAACACAGAACAAAGAGTCAAACATAGAATGATTAAGTGATCTGCTCAGAATACTTCTCCATGACATGGAATTCTTCCAAGTACAGTAAACACTGCAAATTCCAGGTTTTAGATACAACTCCTCAGGGCTAGATTGTAAAAGAAAAATCAGGAGTTATGAGTGTAACATTAGATCTCAATTCTGAGGCAGAATTTTAAAAGCTATTTCCCACTGAAGCATTCCCAGCCCTCTTGAGGGCCTAGAAACCTCTAAATTCCCACAGCTGCACAGGAGCAGAATCCTCTGTGTTTGGAAGACCATCTACAGAAAGGAGCTTTTATGAGCTTCTCACACATACACCAGTCACTAACTGAGCTCTCGTAATCCAGACCCAGATTCTTCCTTGTGCACTATAAAATAAGGAAATGGGAATTATCACACTGGGTGGAGCATTTTTAAGAACTGGGAGTTATGGTATGTTAGTAAATGTATGATGCCATCATTTATATTAATTGCCAGTACTAAAAGGCTGTAACTTCTTTCAGTTTGGACGACCTGGAGCTATAAAGCCACCAGCTGAGAGTTATAAATGTCTGTCATTGCAAGACATCAATTGGTCATAAAATAGTCAAGAGTATTTACTTCTCTTTGATGGAAATTTGAAAAAGCTGCTCTGGATCCTGCTTTCCTGTCAAAAACCTTTTCCATTTCCCCATTAGCACTGCCATACTCAACTATAGGGTTCCCAAACTCCACGCTACAACAGAAGGAAACCACACATGATGAAAATTCTCAGAAACACACAAAAATCTTCAGCTCCCTAAAACCAAAATATATGTTTTGACTTTGCATAACAGCATCATTCACTAACAAAAGCTTCTTATTTTTGACTTTTACTTCTTCTGTCTTACCCTTTCAGCAAGTTTCCCATACAAGGAAGAAAAAGCATTTCATAAACTGGCCTTGACAGAATATTAAGGGAAGGTGAATGAAGCTGCAATAACTTTGGCACAGGAGTTTTCCACAAGGGATTAATGAAAAAAAAAAGGCAATTTGTGAAAATAGATGTATTTGAAGACACAGAAGATAGACCCAGTTGCCTCTCACTGCAAACCAGAAAAGCTTTTCAAAATTACTGCTGTGAGAAATTAATTCCAGAGATAAGTCGAATTTACCTATTTATTTTTAAATAAAGGTAGAAACAGAATTAATCTCATCTACAGTTTAATTTCTCATCAGTCATTAAAAATCCCATTTAAGAAGAACTCAGCCCTTTTAAACAGGTTAATAAAAAATTCAGCTTAGTCGGAAGTTCAGAATGCTTCATTATAATCAAAAAATACAGCATTTCAGATTTTATATAACAGCTTTATTATCAAATGGCAAGAGACACTTAGTAATGATGTCATGCAGGTATCACAAAAAAGCTTCCAAAAGATAACCAGGTCACCTAACAGCTCAAAAATCTCTTGCAATTAAAAAACAAAGCTACATCTTTCTGATGTCCTGGTTTGTTTCATGGTAGCCACTGTTTTTCTGTCAAAATGTTATGGCTATCTCTTGGATCACTTGCTGGATTCCCTAAAGGAAAGAGTAGGCTAGTACAGTACCCACAGCACAGTGCTTTTTTTGCTTTCCACAAGGCCTGCCTTACTCTGCACAATGCTCAGAAGTCCTCATGGGATAGGGAAGCACCTCAGGCTGCTGGCAGCTGAAGATAAACACAGAAGGGATGGGTTAAAAAAATGTTAAGGTTTTGAAAAAGTAAAGAACCCTATTTTGAACCTTTTTAAGGTCTTAAGGCTTTTAGTTATTGTGATGGGAGGCCAGTCTTGTGGCTGAAATACAACAGTAACAGAGTCTTCAGTAACAAAGCCTGATCCCATCTCCATAGTGACACAGAACCCAGTGAAAATGTCAAGTGATAGCACAAGTCATGTTAGATTGAAAGAGAGTTCAGCTCCTTCTTTAGCGACAAGGTTCCACCAAAACATTGGCATGGGAGGGATGTTACAGCAGCTTCTGTAACTGACCAGGAACTGAGACAGATTTTGAGAAAAGCCACTGTAAAATAAGTGGTAGGTAATTTATTCTGAGAGTTCATCTGCATGAGATGTTACCTCTGCAGAAAAGGAGGCTGTAAATCCACAGCAGCTTCACTCAGTAGTCCGGGGGACACTTGCTCACATGGCTCAATTCACATCCAGGTTTACTATGGAATAAATCCCCTGGGTAGAGGAGCTCTGGAGATTAGAATGGCAGCAATAAAAGTAACCATTGATCAGTTTTAAATGCCAAAGTACACTTTTAGAGTAAATTCTAAATAACAAAATAATTGCTGGAGCTGAATGATCTTACAATAAACTTGCAAACAGAACTGATATAAATTCATTTATATACTTATGTAAAAATAGCATTTACTGTGCAGCCTGGATTTAAATAAAAGACAAATGGTGTATCAATAATATTTACTATATATTTACAAGTAATACTGTGATGAGACGAAGCAGTCAATTAACATTATGTTACAAAAATGAATAAACCCTTTAAAGGTACCGGTCAGTACCTTTTACATTATCACATTCATGAACTGTTCTCTTACATCTCAAAGATCTATGATATGATCACGAGTTAGCAGAAGACACAGACAAACAAACCCTAGAACTGGAGCACATGCTGATGTGTTGAGTCCTTTTCCAGCAAGACACTGCAGGGGCATCAGCTCAAACCATGTGAGCAGCACTGGTTTTCAGCAGGATAAAACACCCATGTGCTGCCCAGCTCCTCACTGCCCAGGGCCTTGTTTGATGGGGCTCCACTGACAACACAACAAACAAGCACAGCTGGAAGCACGGGGGAAGGTACCTTGTACCTTACTGAGAGCACACACACACTGCTACTGGAGGTGAGTCATGGCTGGTCACTGCCTTGGCAGACAATGGAACCCCCATTTTATATACACTGACACAAGAGCCTTCTGTTCCATGGTGTTCTGAACATTATTTGGGATCAGCTGTTTGATAGGAACTGCACCAGTTTGTGTACCTGACATTTCTTTTAGCTAATGAAGCTGCAGTGAGAAATTTTATGCTCTTTACATATTGCTTGAGAAATGGTAATATTACACTGCTTAAGCATTTTTAAATCACTTGAAAACTGCAAGTTTTATATAATCATACCATCACTTCCTTAAGTTGGCAGGATAAATCTATGCAAGTGAAATATTGGCAAAACAATATTAAAAAATGAAAATTAGAACTTAAAAATCATCAGCTAGCCAAGATATGAATTCTAAGCTGCTCCCTCCCTTCCTATAGCTGCTCCCAGAATAAAACTTTACAGGGACCAAGAGGGAATGAAGTGACAATTTGCCTTTGTTAATCCAGTAAGTAAAGCAGATGTAGGTTCAAGTATTTAATTCCATACAGCACTAATAAATAGAAGTAAACAACCAGGATGAGAATAACATTGTAGTTAAAGTACTGCAAAGAACCCTTGTTTCTGAGTGAGCACCGTTACATTATTTTGAAACTCCCCAAGGCAAAAAAGAAGGGAAATATTGTTAGTGACAAATGCTCTCAGAGCAGATGACATGCAAGCCTACAGAGAACGTTACCAAGTTGGACTGAATTGTTCAGGGGGTTTTCCTGCAAGTGTTAGAGAGCATCACCTGTAGTTTATGTCTACATCACAGTTTTTGCTCTGCATGTAACTAGAGCAAAATGTTACACCTACGTTCTCACTTCCCTCATCCTGAGGGCCACACACACACCATCCCAAAGTAAAACACTGGTGTTTGGTTACAAAACTATATGCAGTACATTTCTGAACACATTTCCTTCAGTCTAAGGCTATGTGTTCATTTGAAGACATTCTTATCAATCACAAGCCTCCCCTATAATTACTTAAGATCCAATAGAAAAGCAAATATACAAATATCAGAAGTGCTGATCCTGAGATGAAATATGGGAAATTCTGTTCCAGTTTGATGCTTATTCAAACTTCTGTTTCAGCTTCTTCTGGAACAGAGCTGGTAGGATGGAGAGGATGGCTAGAATCATGAGGACAAAAACAGAGTTCCAGGAAACAGCTTCCCCTGCTGTTGTAAGCTGGTACAGCGTTGTTCCTGCCTTAATGGCTACAAAAGATGGTGGTGCTACACCTGGAGCAAGGAGAGGATGAAAAAACAGCTTGTTAGGGTAAAAACACTTAAAAATTAGTCATCCCAATTTTAATACCAGAACGCTGAGATTTTGTTGTCTTGTACTTTTTTTTAAAGAATGCAGTAAATGCAGAATTCAAAGATAAAAAACCTTTATAAAAAATGGTTTTAAGCCATTCTTAATATTTTTAATGCAGACTCAAATATAGGAGACTAAGCAAATAATCTCTGCTCTTCAGACTCTCCAGATTTCAAGTTATCTCTTTACAAACTGACTTTTCATAAAGGAAAAATAATGAACTTTTTAATAAAGTTCATAAAGGAAAAATACTGGATTTTTACTGAACTGTTTCCTAATCAGATTAAAAAGTATGTGCAGAAATATGCCAAAAAGCACATTAAAAATTAAAATAGCTATAGTGTATGCCTGTTCTTCTGGCCACCCCAAACTGTGGCTCACTAGCCACAATTCTTACCTAGGAAAGTGCCAATGAAAAACACTTTCAATGGCACGTTGATTACAGGAGATGTGATATTGATAAACCAGTTGGGGAGGAAAGGTGTTATTCTCAAAAATATTATGTAGTTAATGAGATGTTCTCTATGTCGTTCAACCTGCCAAAACAAAACCAAACAAACAAAACTTTGGTTAAAAAATCCCTGCCTTGAAAATACACAACCATAGAAGTTTCAAGAGTTTTTCCCCCTATATTTGGTAGACATTTACATGTTGCAAACATAAAAATCAGTTAAAAATGTGTGATGTGGGGAAGAGAGCCCAGTGAGTCATCTGTTAAATACACTGAGATCAGCCTGGAAATAGCTGTGTGTGGCAGAGCAGTGGTGATGTGTCTGACTGACTCAGCCAGCTCCAGCAGCAAAGGAGTCATAGGCAGAGTCATAGGCAGAGCCACAGCCCAGCCACCACAGCCAGCCTGTCACCCCACTCCTAAAGCTTTTCCAGGAACCACCAATGAAGTTTGTTCCTCAAGATGTTCTGTCCTAACTTGTGATCAAGCTTCAAACACAGCTTCATTCCACACCTGGAAACTCAGCCAGGTCACAGCTCTGAACGTCATGAGGTGGCTGCTCCAGCACAGCTCCAAAGCCTGTCTCCCCAGAGGTTACAGTGCCCAGCATGAACATTTACCCAGGAGCAACAACACCCCCAACTTCATTTACAGTCTTAATGAAGTGCTCAGGTCTAGCCCAGCTCCTCACACCAATGCTACAACAAACTCCTTCTCCTTCCAGCCTGTCTCAGCCCTTTCAGACAGCAAGTGCAACTTGGGCCAAGCTGCAAGGACAGCTGAGCATCCACAATCCTGGCCTAGCCTGGCAGACCTGCACTAAGCTTAAGCCTCAGACAGTTGAAAACAAACCTGGTCTGCAATTCCACCTGAAATCTCACATGGCAGCTCACCCCAGTCACAACCCTGTTTTTCAGCTTTAGCCAAATTTAGATTTTACTGTAACATCAAAATCAGGAGCACTGTGGGTTTTTTAAACCTTAATGAAGGAAAATATTTACATGTTGATTAATGCTGTATATAAAATGCCTTTACCTCAATATGCAAGCATTATAAGCATGATACAGTCCAATTAACCTGGAAACACTGAGATATGAGCTGCACATGCAATTTTAAATCACCTGTTCAGTTCTACTAATGGCAACAGTAACCATTTGCTACTCAGAATAGCCTCAAGATTATAGTGCAATATTAAGATTTACTTGGGTCAAGAGTCAAAGTGGTACTGTAAAATCTAACAAGGTCAATTGTGCCAGACACATCTCCATATCTTACTTAATGAGGAACAAGCTTAAAGCATTTTTATGTGATTCAAAAAAATCTTGAAGAGAGTACATGTGCTTCATACTTGCAAAAAATAAAAATTTGTTCAAATGTTTCAGAGTATCAGTTAAAGACACATAAGGTCAAGTACAACTCACACTGTATTTCTGTACTGCAAAACCTTTAGGCTCATCTCACAATGAAGACCTGCTGAAACTAATGTTACCAGATACTGTAAGAAAAAGTTTCTTAATGCTCCAACTACAGTTACATGTTCAAATTAGGTTTTTCAATCAGACATCCAGCTACAGGTTCCTCCAACACAAAAATAAAAACCCAGCTTTCATTACTGCAAATGCTTAGAGAGCAATTACTTGAAATGACCTGAAAGTGAAGAGGCTTCCTATTGACACTACATAAGCAAACACTTCCTAGGTTAGAACTTTCTCATGGGAAATACCCTAAAATCAGGAATGCTTCCAGAATCCCTTCTGTGTAACTGGATACTTAAGCACAAGACCTCCTACTTTTCCACTATTCCATGGCACATTTTGTACAGTAAGTTCCAGCACCTCTAGAAATCTTACCTGTTCTGACCATTTTACTGCTTTTTCTGTTAAATATCTGTACACAACGGGACGTCCCACTAGGTATGACAGCATGTAGCAGAATGAAGCTCCAAGTCCTGAGCACTAAAAAAAAAGAGACAACAAATGAGCAGAAACTCTACTTAATGTCAGCCTTGTGTCTGTATTAACTACCCTGCCTGGCTAGAGCAGGTTTCCATGCAGCCCTCCATTAGGGCTCTCCTCCAGCACTATGGACACACTCCCTAAGAATGTTGTTGACACAAGACAGTGTATTTCCAAGGCATTTCAATCAATCTCAACACTCAAAGTAGACAACATTGATTACTTATCAGTTAATATTGAGTGCTTCTGCAGTTTTAGACTTTGAACAGTGAAAGCTCTGCAAATAAGAAGCACAATGCCATTAAAGAAATTCAAACAGGAAAACTGAACAGGGTCCTCCCTACCTTCTCAATACTTAAGGCGCATTACCATTGCATCCTTTGCCCATATTTTAAAGCTTGTTGATAACATACATTTCAAATCTGAAACTATGCTTCTTGCATATTTAAGCCAGTTAAAAAACAGATGTATTTTGCAGTGTGATAATAAAACCACAGTAATTGTGTAGTGAAATTACAACTGGGTTCTGGCAGATGCTAAACAAATTTAGAGTATGGGAAACTCTGGCTGATTCACACTCCAATGTCTTCATTATTAAGAAAACCTGGAGGAACAGCTCAGTGTTTTGGATCATCACCCAATACTACAGTGAATTTTGTGGGTAATGCCACCCCTGCAAGCAGAGCTGAGTAAGAACTCAATAGTTACCAGAAACTGAACTGTATGCCAGTCTCAGACTGATCATTTCCAACAGGAAGCTGCTCAGATGCCTGGTTGTATTTCAAATTGATAGAAATACGTGCCCTCATAAACTACTTTCCATACTTACCAAACAAACAAGAAATAAGGCCAGTGGAAAGGGATAAAGAAACCCTGACAGGATACTGAGGAATATAGACCCAGGAATAGCAAATGTTTGCAAGCTGGATGTATCTTAGTTAAGGAAAAAACACATTTCTAAAAAGCTACATGCTTCTTAGTTTTGTAAGCAGTCAGGATACATTTTACAACTAGAAAAAGCATAAATAGGCAGGACCTCTCAAGATCCTTACTTCAAAAACCTCTTGTAGAGTAGCACAAGAACTCAAGCAAGAGCAGCAAGGTGCAGATCCATCACTACCCATACAAAGAATAAGTCACAAAGTAACAACAGCTGACTACATTTTTCTCTTTATCTGTGCTACAACTGCCACAGAGAATTTACTGTGACTTCCAGGAAACACTTCTGATTTTACCCTGTTGACTAGAGATGTGTGGTTTCAGACATTGTCTCTGGAAAGCTCACAGGCCTGTCCGAGCCCATAAGCACAAGTTTCATGGAAGACTGAAATGTATGAAGGCAGCTATTCCTTCCTTAGAAACAGGCTTGGTGTAGTCACTAACTACAATAGCTGATCACTCATTTCAGCCAGGAATTTTTTTAAGAGGCAAAAATTAGGTTTCTGCAGCATAAGCAAGCAGGTTGTTGACTTAAGGCTTGCTAGGCATACTTGAGACTATGATGCATTGCCCACTTTGGATAGAAAAGTTATAAAGCAAAAAAACTCTGTAGACTATTTTACTCAAGTTGAACTGGCTGAAATATTAAAAGCCCAGTAATGTTCCTGAGTGCATTACAGCCAGTACAGCTTTTGCTAACCATGTCAAGGTTCAGTTACCCATGCCTGGAAACTGACCACAGTCTGCTGCTGAGACAGTAAAGGTCATCACATCTAGAACTGCTAGAGCAGCTCAATAAAGAGCCAAGGTATTCTACTCCTTGTTAATATATAAACTTACATTTTAATTTGCTTCCTAGATCTATAATTTGGGGAATAATAAATACTTTTTGTGGAATACTTTAGTAATTATCCTTCAGCTCATTCTTTCAATGGCACGTTCAGTGCTGACTCTCCTGAGTTACAAAAGCCTCCTGCATTAAAACTGTGACACAAACCTTTTCTACAGTTTTAAAGTTATTAACCTTTAGTTAAATGTTCCAGCTAGGAGTGTGCTTAATGATTAATATATTCAGCACTCGGGAAAAGAAGTCAACACAATTGTGTCTCCTTGGACAGAAAGTACTTCAGAAATTTGTCTTTCTAAAAGAAAACAGATTTGGTTTTGTGAATTTGGGCAGTGTTGGGATGAAAGATGGCTCAAAATACTTTCCTTCAGAAATAGAGGTAAATATTCTATACATTACCCTATGTGGAAATGTCTTTGAATGTCTTAAGGAAGAGTAAAGCAGTAGTCTCTGTTTTCTTTTAAAGCAAACAGTAATTTCTACCTCAAAATTCAACTTATTTTAAAAGTTATCATAACACCAAAGTAAGAACAAGCCTAATATACAGAGAAGTTTATACATTTCCAAGAGTTTAAAGTATTTGTGTCTCTTTGTAGACACTCCTAGGTATGTTAAACTTCACCCATGACCAAGAATTGATCAAATTGTATTCTTCATTTTCAGAGAAGCATCACTACATCAAAGCCGCCCTTTATACCAGAAAAAGGATACAAAACGTATGTGGCAAAATAAGCCACTAACACTTGAACGTAAAATGTGTCCTTGTATTTGGACAAGACTTTTCCCAAGGCCTTTGCATCATCCATATCTCTAGGAACCTTTATACATTCTCTTTCTTCTCTGAAGAGGAGAAAAAAAAAGCAGGAATGATGGAAATATAATCAAACAGTGTAGTACAATTACTTACTGAATACAGAGATAATTAGATACACTGCAACACTAAATTACAGCTTCAGCAAACAAACCATGATTATTGTTGTAATAATGTTCTCAGATGAACACCTAATATTTACAGTGTGGTTTATATTAGAAAATCCCCAATTTTAGGTATTTGCAAGCTGTTTTTTTATTCAGTACAACGATGTGCTTCTTTTCTAGTTGGTTTTTTTTTTTTCTTACCAAGTACTGATGAAGAAGAAAGAATTGCGCAAGGCAAACTTGGCAAGTGAAAGCAGCCAACATTTCAGCCAAAACCAACTGCAGCTGCCTCAGCGCTGGGGTCAGAACAGCTGAAGTGCAGCAGGAGTGGCAGAACTTCACCTCACAAACAAATAAAGTTCTAAGGGCAAAATCTCATGTCACACCTTAATCTGGTGCAACCCTGGGCAGCACACTTGAGTGTCTTTGCTCGCTCTGTATCAGGCTGTGGGATGGGCCATTGCAAACTGACCTTGTTGAGCAAGTTAATCAGACAGAAATTTAACTACTAAAAGTGAAAAAGAAAGCTGTCAGACAAGCAGGCTCCCACCTGCCATCCCAACACAAGCACTGGGTGCAACGAGAAGGAGAAAAAGAGAAGGCTTAGGAAGGCTAGGAAGTTTAGCTAGGAAGGAAGAAGGATTTCCCTTTTTGGTGACAGCCTCCAGTTTCACCAAGGCACAAGGAAGTTTAAAGTGAACTCAGCCTGAACCAAACACACTCTGCTCTTAGCTGAAGGTGGTTAAGAAGAGTCAATTACTACTGATAATGTACCAGGGGTAACACCTCAGAACACAGGATCTCCACTGTGTGCAACAAAAACCTCAGATCAAGAACAATTCTCTGAGTTTATGGCATATCCCCATGCAGGCTCCTCTACAGTCTGATACTGAAAATCAAATCAATTGAGGAATTAAACTTTCATAACATACTTACTCACTAAGTTGTGGGAAATTTTTATATACTAGGAACATAAGGAAAGCAGCTGATAAGAAGATCGACACTAAAATAAGAAGTGATGTCCGAGCTGATCCACCTTCTGCAAGAGCTTTCCCTGAAATTAAACATGAAACAAAGTTAGAAAAAACCTCAGCACTAGCAAAGCAATATCTCACAACTTGCAACAGATTTCAAACTTATCCTTCAAGGAAATATTAAAGTCAACTCTCTGTAGACATCTCCCAACCAATGCTTTCAATAACACACATTGCTCACATTCCCTGAAAACATTCAAACAACTTTGAAGTTTCTATGCTGGCAAACATTCCACAAAAGTCACCTTTTATGATCCATAATAATTTAAGCCTCAATTAATAAATACATTTGTAAAGAGAAAAAACAGAGCTGAACAACATAAGCCATGCATGTTTTCCTTTTTGTCAGAAATCTTCTGCCAGTCTAATTAATTAGAAATTCAACTTGAAGTTAAATTTCCAGGATGTACAATGTAACTTTAAAACCTGCTCATTAACAGATTTTGGGGCTTTTTCCCCCTCTAATGAAAGACTACCAGATACAGCCAGATAGATGAGACATGTTCATTAGGAGGAAACCTACATAAACACACACATGCTGGCCGATGACATAAAGTGCTAGTCCTGGGAATTACACCTATTTTACACTCATGTGGATATATATATATATCCACATAAGTGTAAAAAAGGTGTAATTCCCAAGACTATTAGCCTTTAAGTCCTTGTGTAGTGGAAGCAATGGGAGTACAGCAAGTGACACAATAACATTTTAGGCCTCTTCTGTGTTTTAGATGTTTATCAAAATGACCATGTCCATGCAATACATTCCTTAACACAAATGCAACTACACACATAAAGATTTTAGAACTGAAATAAACACCACACACTCTCTGCATCCACACCGGGCTGTGTATGTGTGCATGTATTAAACCACTCTCTCCTCAGGCACTTTGAGGCTCACCCAGCTTCACACCCAGGGTCACCTGGGGAACACTCCAAGAGCCGAGGCTGTGTTTTCCCTCGCAGATGCCGCTGGCACAACTACAATGCCAACACACAGCACTCAAGTGGGTCACGCTGACTCCTCACCGTTGTGAAATGCAGCGACTGGATGACGAAACCCACGGAGCCCGCTGGGCGAGCTGGCAATTTTATCGGCTGTGTGGTTTTTTAGGTTTAAGGTCAGCGCGACCCCACAGGTGTGCACTGGGTCAGCCGAGGCCAAAGGCAGCATCCACAAAGCAATTCCAAGCACGGAATCACAGGGCTGTCAGGCTGGAAGGGACCACAGTGGTCAGCGGGTCCAACCTCCCAGCTCAGGGTCATCCCAGGAACAGGGCTGCAGCCACACGGCTCTTGAGTATCGCCTCTGAGGGAGACTCCACACCCTCTCTGGGCAACCTGTTCCACTGCACTGTAACCGGGGTTATTCTGACAACACCTTCTCCAAGGAGCAAAATCAATTACAGATAAATAAACAAATAAGCAACTCATAGGGCAAGAAAGGAAAACTCAGCCCACTGCGCTTTCCGCCACTTCCACTCTCTGTACTCCAGGTGTGCCGGTAGTGGAATAACACCAACACACACACACACACACACACACACACACATATATACATACAGACATGGAACCACGCGTCTTCCCTCACGCAAAGGAAAAGGGAAAGGGGTCGCTGCCCCGTTTCGGCCGCCGAGGGGCGGGAGCCGCCTCACCCCACACGCACCGTGAGGGGCCCGGCCCGGCCCGGCCGCCCCAGCGCCCGCGCGGGACGGGGCTGGTGCCCGAGGCGCCGAGAGGCACCGACAGCCGCACCGGGCACCGTCCCGGGCACCGACACTCGCACCGGGCACCGTCCGATGCCAGGGCGAGGTCACCCCCGCTCCCGCCGCCCCGAGCCCCCGGCACCTTCCAGAAGCTGCCGCTGGTGCCTGGCGCTCTCCGCCGCCGCCGCCGCCGCCTGGCAAGGCCCGCGCTCCGCCACCCTTCGCTGCGCCATGGCTCTGCGGCGCCCCGGGGCCCGGCGAGTCAGGGCCGGGGCAGGCCTCGGCGGCACCGAGAGCCGCGGGGAGCAGGAGGCGGGACCGGCAGCACCGGGAGCCGCGGGCAGGAGGAGAAGAAGGAGGAGGCGGGACCGGCCGCTCCTCCTCTCCTCACCCCACCGGGTCGCGGCCGCGCTCCCGCCCCCGCCGGCGCACGGCGCATGCGCTTTTCTCGGGGCATTACGGCTTTGCTGTGGTGTGCGGGAGCACGTGTTGGGCTCCACGTCCTTGAAATGCGGCGGCGGGTAGTGGCGGTAAATACGGTAACGCCGGCTTTTGGGCGTACCCGTGTGGGTATGTACGGTAACGGGAGTGCGCTCACTAGTGGTAAATACGGTGCGGGGCGGCGGGAGATTTCTCCCGGCTGCGGAGAAATCACATAAATCCCAGGAATTTGGTTGGGAAAGGCCTCTGAGATCATCGAGTCCAACCTGTGCCCGAACACCGCCGTGTCAACTAGACCATGGCACTGAGTGCCACGTCCAGTGGTTCCTTGAACACCTGCAGGGACGGTGACTCCACCACGTCCGTGGGCAGTCATTCCAGTGTCTAATCACCTCTTCTGTGAAGAAATGCCTCCTGATGTCCAACCTGAACCTCCCCTGGCACACGAGGAGTTCTATAGGCTGTGTTCTCTTGTCCTGTCGCTGGTTGCCTGGGAGAAGAACCCGACCCTGCCCGCCCACACCCTCCTTTCCGGGAATTACAGAGCTATAGGTCCCGCCTGAGCCTCCTTTTTCCAGGATCCCAGCTCCCTCAGCCGCTCCCCACAGCACTTGTGCTCCAGACCCTTCCCCAGCTTCGTTTCCCTTCCCTGGACACACTGAAGCGCCGATCGTGCCGTCGATAAAGCCCGTCTGCGAGCTCCTTTTCCCTCGGTAATGGCTTTACACCAGCCAAGGGAGCGGGATCTCCCCTCAGGGAGCGGGAGGCGGGAGTCCCTCGGTGCCTCTGGCGCTGGAGCAGTGCCGGGCTCCCGGGAAAAGGGGAACCTTATTGCGTTTGTTCCTCTCGTTCGAAAAGAAAGCCTATTTTCCGGGAAGAAGGAAAATTCCTCTATCAGCCCCGGAATTTTCCTCACGTCCGTTCCTGCCAGTAAGAACGCTTGAAATCCCGTAGAAAAGCCAGAGGGGCACGTCCCAGCCTTCCCAGATTCCGTGGCCTTCAAGCCCAATGTGACCTCGAAGCACCTTTTCCTCTGCGACCTTCTGGCAGCAGCAGATCCCGGAGCCTTCCAAGCGCCCGGGCAGCACAGAGTGTTACAGGGAGAGCTCTCCAGGGAGAGCGCTGAACCCTGCGGACAGCACATTGCGCAACTTTCTGGGCTGATGGAGCCACTGTGGCTCCCCCTCGTCTCTTTTCCAGCTGTGTCTGCTTATAAATGTCCAATCTTTCCTCAGGGTCTTCTGGAAAGGAAGCTCTCCTGGGAGAGCTGGACACTCAGATTTAACTTCAGCCTCGTTTGTCTGATTACTCCACCTTTACACCATGATTAAACAGCTCTTAAATTGCTGATACAGGACCCAGCAGATCAGTTGTTTTACAGCACGGGTATTTACAGGTTTCCCGAGATCACAGATGTTCCCAAAGCCATGAGGGAGATCCAGACCAGCACACAGCAGAGCTCTACAAAGCATGGCTTTATTACTACATGTACAAAACTCGCTGGTGTTACAGGAAGTTGATGATTCATTTAAGATCTAAATAGTCTAATATGCTATTACACAAGTACCGCCCCTGCCAAATCCAGTGGCAGGAAATAATCCAAGCTATAAATTGTGGTCAGATTCCACATAAAGCTTAAAATCATAAGCAGATTCCATGTGAACCTATAATTTACTCAGAATTTATTTCTTTTAGAATTAAATTATTTAAAGTTATTTCATTAAATCATGTAATTAGCTCTTTTAATATTTGCAATTGATAATTCAGGAATTTAGTGCCCTGAGAAGCCAGTTAGGTCTGTGAGCTTGCTGCTCTGGGCATTGATGCCAGATGAGGGAGTCCTTTGTTTTTTCAAACCCTTTCACTAGAAAATTGTACATACTAGCAAGATGGCAGTTGCTGACACTGTAGAAAATGGCACTTTTCCCCCTATTGTAAATGCACATCATGTTTATCATCTCTTTTTGGTTATTACTGCCAAAACTCCAGGTAAAATTATTCAGACACTGGGACTTCTTTCCTCTCTGACTAACTTCTGACAAAGCATCAAAGAGATACTAAACTGAAGAATGTTGGAAGCAAAATCAGAAACCAGATTATTATGCAGAGGAATCTTTACCAAGACATCCTGAAACAGAAGAGGAAAGATGCAGACTGAAAGACATAAATAAAATAAGTGCCACCATTTAAAACTGTAGATGCTAAATGCTGCAAGGGCCATGTCTCATTTTGGTGAGGTGGATTGTTCATTCAGTGGGGTATCAATCCCAGTTTGGTGTAGTTATTGTTTAGTAGGCACTCAGAGCAAGGAGCTGGGCAGAGCCTGCTCCAGGGGATGTCTGATTTCTAATTAACCTGCTCTGTATTGTGTAGCCCCTGTGTGTAACCCAGCTGCAGGTGAACTGACACACAGGCTGAGCAACTCCTGATTCTTGCTGAATTCTCTGCAGTTCCCCTGTCCAAGACACCACTGTGAAACGCCCAACAAGCAATTTCAACAATATAGATTTGCTCTGTGTTTCCCCTTCCATTTAGTAGAAAGCACATGGCCTGCAGATGATTCCCAGGATGCTGATTCTGCAGGAAGCTCACAGTGTTAGTATATGTCTCATTAAAAATAGAGAAGATAACTCTAATCACCTCACTTTTAGGGAGCCCCAGCTCTCTGAATTGCTGCCAGAGTGAAATTTAAGGATTCATTAGCTAGATCACTTTGCAGTTGAGATGTACTGCACAAATTATATTTGTTAGACTGAACTAGCAGCAGACTTTTAAACTGTTCTTCACTGTTCTTGGTTCCCTTTGCTGGGGGGTACTGCTGGTGTGAATGTGTAGTCTATTTCACTAAACTTTGAAATTGTCAGCGGTGTTTAGTATCTGCTGATAATTTGAATAGTCCCCTACAAAGATGTCCACACCTAACAAATGTCAGCAGAACCTCTGCACTCACTCAGGAAGAAAAAAAGGACATGTCTGGGGAATGTTCTTTAGGGTTCACTCTGTAAATAAAATAATTCAGGAACTCTATTTAGATGATTAACTTAGATTTATTTACTGGAAAGAAGGCAAAGAATGAAAAATATCGCTGTAGGCCACATCCTGTATGCATTCAGAGGATAAAGAGTTTTGGTAGCTGGAACTCACTGAGTATCAAGGAAATTTTTGACACATGGTTGAGATCAGCACTGCCAGGAACAGCTTCACTCCACAGCACACTGGGAACCATAGCTAGGGACTGAAAATAGATTTATTCTCATTGTGTATAAAGCATCCCCTGTATATAATATATAACTTAAGAAACAGCACAAAACCTGCCCTGTCTTTGGAGCATCCCACCTGGCAGGGAACACATGCTGCAGAATGCTTTGTCCAGCAGAGGAATGAGAGGAGGACTCCAGTCTCCAGCTGGAGTTTGCTCAGTGACTTTACCAGTGGGAGCAGCACTCTCTCTGTGTACTTAGAGGCTAGAGACTGAATGGGCCAAAAGCTTTACATGAAATGGGTTTTGGAAAATACACCTTAAACTCAGAGTATGAGTTCTTTCAAATTATCTGTGAACCAAAAAGAAAAATATTTTCCTGACCTGCTGGAAAGTAATGAAATAGATTGACATCTCTCAGGGCAGCAGCTAAGTGGTCAGCTCCATGAAGTCACTTCCTTCTGGGCGTGGCTGGATGAAATGCTTTATTTCTGTCAGACTGAAAGAGTTGTCTTTCCTCAGCACAGAAACTTGTGTTTGCCTCTTTTCTAAATCACTCCTAGATGGACTGATAGAGCCCATGTCACACGGCTGAGGCACTGACACTGCTGATGCTTTGTGGACGGTCATGCTAATTGTCAGCAAGAGAAGGAGGATGAGAGACTGAGAATGATCCTGCTCCTGAGAGCTTCTAGCTGGAAATGATACAAACCAGAAACATTAATCAACAAGCAAATAATATGTATAATTTCTTGAGAAGTGCAGATTCAGAAGCCCTTTTCCCTCTATTACTGACTTATTTTTGATCACCACAAAGCAAACTGCATTGTTGTAACATTTTTATTTTGTATAAATATGCCAAGTAATTAAACCTCCAACATTTATTGTCATTCTATCTAAATTTTCATTCAAACCAAATAAACCTGTGTGCTTGGAAGGGGGCTGGTGTGTTTTACTGAGCTCATACTTTGATCAGTTACAGCGAGGAGTCTGGGGATGTAACTGGAGAATAACCAGCTGCACGGGAGACAACTCGGGGTACAATGCAAATGTACTGATCAAAATTAATTAAAAATGTCACCAACAAGTGAGATAAATAGAAATGAGCACTTATTTGTAGCTGTTTGTGTCAATGAAGGATTAAAAATTTCTTGGAGACCAAAGGAGAGTTAATGAAAGCTTTCATTTATAAAAGTCAGTGCTCAAGGACAGAAGCTGAAAAATTACTAAACAGCAAGTGAGAGCAGGACTTGTATGCATTAAAATGAGTTGAATCTGAGCTCAGAGATCATAAGTATTCAGATTTGTTTCTCTCCTGCTATTTTTTATAGAAAGTATGTTTCTTAAGTCCTATTGTCCATTTTATGTACATTTTGGCTATATACTGCACATATGTACAGAGAGTACACTGTACACAGATTAATGTACAAATGTACAAAGTGCAGATTTTAACTGGGTGCACCTATTTTCACTACTGATTAATTACTTAGGAACACAGTGAAACAGATAGCTATGATGTTTCTATTCCAAGTGGTAAAAATAAGAGCCAGATTCTCAATTCTGATGCACCTCTTGTTCCTAATTAAAAGTTAATAAATCCTCTTTAACAGCCAGCTTTTTTTTTTTTTTTCCTATTGCATGTGTCAGTGGAGTACATGAAATGGGGAAAGAAACTTTTCTGGTCAGTCTGCTCATATCCTCTATTTGAATGCAAAAACCAGGAATTAAAGGTTCTTTTGTCTTCCTGCAAATTAAGAGCGAAACACCCTGTAATAATCTTATGCCACCCCAACTGAGGAACATGAAAGCTCTGTCAGGTTCCTTAAATGTAGTTCCAACTTTCAGAGACCTTACTTCTAATTTTATTTTTTTTCCCAGCCTTGGAAAGCACTTTCTCTAAAAAGTCAAATCTCTTACTAAAAATACCAATAAAAGAGGGAATTTTCATCACAGTACAAGGAATCTCAGGTATCCTCCTGGCAGTAATAACCCACTTAGTGTTTGTAACCAATTTACAGCATCTGAGTTCTGGGTTCAAGCAGCAAATATGTTGAATGGGTTCAAGCAGCAAATACGTCGAAGAACTCAGACAATGTCAACTTTAAGATAGATAGGAAGGGAAGCAAAAATATTTGCAAAGCAATAAAATATTCTTGGTGCCTTATTCTAGCTGAGAGTCTCCTTCAAAGCTCTTGGGGGTACCTGTGGAGCACAGCAGAGCCCACACAGAGCACAGCAGAACAGAACATGGTCGGGGGAGGCCAAAGGGGAGGCAGCAGGAGAGGAGAGTGGGATGTGGAGCTGCAGGGAGAGTCCTTGCTTGACTCAAAAGCAGCTGCACAAGGCTCAGCCACGCAGCTCTGCTCTGCAGCTGAGGTATTTATAAGCTGGTGTTTATTGCTTGTGATAATGATCACAGTTGTAAATTTCTGTGTAGGGAAGGCACAGGCCCTTATCCTGAGATACACCCATTAGTCATGATTCATATTTAATGCTAGGGTAGGATTAAATGTAATGATCAGATTTATACCCTGTCTGAAGCTGAGTTTTTACTAACATAGCTGAAAATTCAAATAATCTTGCCAAGAGGAGTATGTTCCTTCAAGGATTCCTTCTAATCTACAGCAGTGATGTAGCTGGACATATCTGTCTGGAGGGCAAAAGTTTCCAAATATAGGTTATTAGATGCTGATAAAAGCACCACCTTTAATCTGAACAAAGACCCATTTTAATTTTTCTTTAGATGCCGTTACAGATTCTACTCCTACAAACACGGAATTGAAGTTTCAGCTCAGCTAAACCAAAGATTGTTGGTCTGGAGAACCAGCTTCAGGCCACCTCCCAGTGTTGAACACATGCTGGGGTGTGTAGCTTTGACCATGTCTGATCTGCTGGAGTAATGACAGAAATTAATGCTGCAGAGTGCAATCAAGTGAGTTTTAAGCTGCTTTTTCTACTGTCCTCAAAAGGCCCAAGTGGGACCTCCTGCTGGAGCTCATCAGGACCTGAATGATCTCCTCTTGCTGCTAGGGTCTTAAAAATATCATTGCAACTGTCTATTGACATTATTGACATTTCCTTTCCGCATTTTGTTTGTTGACTCAAAGTAGGCTGCACTGTGCTAAAGAAAGCTTCCTTTTATTTCAATTTGCCCTGATTTGAGGTTCTAACTCTGTCCCTTAATTTTAAGAAATAAACTAGATGAGGAAACATCAGGGGCACTGGTTTAATCAACCTTCCTCTCACACTGACAATTTGAAGTGCTGCTGTTTTTTGTGTTGCTTCTGAATCTCTTCTTGTCACCAATGAACCCAAAATTATAGCAGTTGGCCAATCCAAGCTCTTCCCAGCTTGTGCTCACAAGCACAGTTGCTTTTGTTGCTGAAGAGGATCCTTGCTTTTGATTGAAAAATTCTTCTATCTTAAAGGAGACAGAAAAGAAAAATTTTGGACCTTTGGAAGTGCAGACCAGCAAATATTTGGGAAAAAAAGTGATATGATAGACACTTGATTTGGGAAGAAAATGCAAAATGAGTCTGACAGGGAAAGAAAGATGAGGAAGTGTGTTCAGGTAATATGGGAATGTGAAACACTTTCTTTGTAGAAGAGAGCAGAATTAAAAAAAAAGTAGGAAAATTCAGCTTTACTTTAAAATAAAGCAAAACTTCCAGAGAAAAACTTTATAACTTCTAAATATTTCCCATATTGTAAAGACTTCTTGCAACCTTCAGATAAATTGCATGAATTGCATTTGAAACTAGAAGGGAAGAAGTTTTTTTCTTGTAACCATGCATTTCACAATTGACAATTTAAGAATGCATGGTTTAATCATAATATGTACAAATGTCACGCTGTATTTTCATCTAGGCCGCTTTTTCTGTGAGGTACAAAATGTCTGCAGTGAGAGTGCTCAGTGTTGTCCTGATCTGACCTCTAAGGTCTAAGTGCTTGCAGAAAACAGCCATAAAGAGTGGGCAATAACCAGTTCACATGGAACAAACCCTTGCTGTATGCAGCCACACCCACAGTCAGTTTTTAAGAAATACATTCAGGTCATCATTAAACCAGTAGTCTGCAATGGATAATAATGAAAATTCAGAGCAATATCAGAAGGGTGAAAATGTGATTTAATTGAAACATTTTAGAAAAGCTGCCAACATTCACAGAAACTATTTGCTGTATTTGTATTCCTAAGGGAAATTATCAAATTAATTGAAAAAGCTATAATATGACTGATAGCACTTACTATCACACTAAATGAGCATCACAAAATCAGTTGTTAATCAGGATTAGAGATTAAATGGGGATGGTCTGATAAGAATTGACTCTTCTCACCTAAGGCAGTTCTGTGAGGGAAACCATTTCAATTTTGAATACTATGCACCCAGTCCTAGACAAGTTTCCTGTCAGATACCTTGGCTGAATGCAGAAATCCAGATCTACAAATATCAATGAAGAAATTTGTGTGTTTTCTACTGCATTAAATAGTTGTTCCTTTTTGCCTATGGATAAACCACAGGATCAGCTTTTTGGCCTGTTCCCTGCAACAAAATTGGCTAAAACCAGTGACTGCAGAAAAGAAGTGTCAGGTGCTTGAGTGAGACATTATTAACTAATATGATGTAATAACTTCTGAATGAGAAAGACTAACGTGAAGAAAATAAAAGGAGCCCACAGGAAGACTGATAAGTGGGGTTACAATAACCACAAGAAGCTGGCGTGCCATTATTCTGTAGAAGTCCTTGCTGAAGCTGAACCAGTATCTTTGATTTTTGTGTGGAATTACTTGTTGTACTGGCAATACAATAGCATCCAAATGCTTTAATAAACTCTAACCTTGATTTAGTTATAGCAATGAATGATTTTACCTTGAAACAGAACATGAATGAAAATCCATTTCACATTCTGAAGTGAGGAATCCCTTGAGCTCAGGAAAGGCCAGGAGTGGAACAGAGGGACGCTGGCAAGCAGGGGCCAACGATTACGAGGAGCGCCCAGAGAAGCTGACACAGCTCCTTGCTCTCCTGAGAACATGATGCTGTCCTGCATGCATCACTCCTGTGCCTGCCAAAGGTGAAGTGGGGGGCAAGCATTTTCCACCTTGTCACTTCACAAAACACCTGGAAAAGACATAGGCTTGTTCAGACAAAGACATGGGCACTGGCAATACATTTCTTGTATTTCCTGCCTTGCCTTGCTGCTGCAGGTACTAGGATTTCCATCCAGCTGTTGGCTGCCTGTGGCCTGGAAGGCACAGGAGTGGGGATTGGTGAGCAGCTGCTCCTGCTGTTCCACCTGTTGCTCTACATAAACAATTAGTGGTGCACCCACAGTCACCAGGAAACACACATCTGTGCACAGCTGGAGCATTATCAATTTCATCACTTGTTTTCACATCTGTATTTCTTTAGTAATTTACACAAAGGTCAGCATAAGTCCTATGTTTGCACATTCCAGCATTATGACTGCTTTTGTCACATTAGAAAATACTGGTATTTAAAACAATATAACCAAAAGGGAAAACATATTAAACCCTTTTGGACAGCAATAATGAATTGTATAGCTTTGCAAGGAATAAAAACTATGAGTGTCCCAATAAAAGTGCTAATCTGATAACCTCTTAAAAACAAGTAAAAGAAAATAAAGATAATTTTGTTTTATAAAAATATATTTTTAATACACTCAAAGTCTGTTATTTATCCGTGTTTTATCTAGATATCTCCATGTTTGCCAACCCTAATTTAGCTATTTTTGACTCCTTTAACATAAGCAGCTGTCTAAGACTTATGATTTATAGAAATATTTCTAATAGCAAAGTAATTTCATAAAAAAGTAAGGTAGTTTTATTAAATGTTTATCTTAAAATGTATCAAAAGCTATGATCCACTTAATGAATCAGGAATCAAACAGGAAAGCATATTTATTTTAGTACTTTTACATAAACTTGCTGGCTTACTTGCTGCTCACAAACTCTGTATCTCATCTCAGTTTTTCTCCCAGAGAGCTGTGAGCACTTCCTTGTGTGCCCCTGGGTCTTTCTTTTACGTCTGCCTTTACTGAACTTCCTCTGGAGCACACAGAGAATTCACCCTGCCTCAGTCAGTCTGCTCCCTTTGCAGCCAGACCCAAGAAACACACTTGGCTCTGTAGCTCCAATTCTTCACCTCTGCTGCTAACACAGCTGTGATTACCTCAGCTGTATATTCTGCAAAGCCACCAAAGTGGTTTTACACTTTTCCTGCATAAATGACTCCTTTTCTATCTCCCTGCTCCCCCTGTGCTATGCAGAAATCCAGAAACTTTACTCTCTGAGTACTTTGTTTTGTCTCCTCAAGTTTAGAAAGGACAGAGGAAAAGGCAGATGGGAAAAGATGACAAAGTAAGAAAAAGGAATAATGTACCATGCCAGCACAACCAAAATTTTTATAATCAATCCCAAGGGTACAGTTAAGGCTGTGGCCATCACCAGAGGTCAATCAATTTACTGATCTGAAATGCCTCACAGGCTCCTGAGGAGCCAGGCTGGCACACTTCCCAAACACAGGTGTGTCCTGGAGGCACTGCCTGCAGTTGTGTGACTGGATGAGTTCACGCACTGAACGCTGTGCTGCTAGATTACTGAAATTCTTAATGCGTGTTTGTAGCTCCTTGCATATGAAAAGCTCTCCCTAGGTGCTGAGAATTTATTCTGAGTGAATTTTTAATAGAATAAAATCCTGTTCTACTGTACTCGTTATTGAATCAATCTAAATGGAAACAGGAGAGGATTATAAAGACTAAAATTATTCTAAACAGACCTCTCTGTCTTATTAAATTGAATGAAATATTATAGCTTGATAAATCTACATAAAGCTTGCATAAGCCTCACACACATATTTAATTATACAATTAAAGTTATAGCTGAAATATTACTTTTTTACTCTTCAGAAGTTCTGGAAATTTTTGCCTGTTCCACAGCTTGATTATTTTCACAATTCTTTCTGAACAATTCCAGTTTATTGTTGCATCTTGGCTGTAAAAACTGCATTAGAAAGCTTGTGTTTTAAAAATCAACATCTGCTGGAACTCTAATTCGTAGATATACACCTCTTATACTTAAATTTTCTTTCCATTTGCTTCCTCAAAATGTAAAGTCAACATTACATTGGATTCACAGCTGTCCATCTGAGCAATCAGAAAAAAATAAATAAGCTTGCAGTCCTATTTAAGGAACAGTAAAGAAAGGACATACTTGTTTCCTTGCAAAAACAAAATAAACCAACTCCCATCATGCATTTAAAGAGATATTCTTGGAGAACACCATGATCACAGGCATTATTCTGAGGTCACACTGTAATTCCGTGATCCTCAGCACAGAGTTTTCATTGAGTTTCATTTCAAAACAGTATAACCAGTTCCACTGATGCCTTTGTAACTTCTGTGCCTGTGCAACTGTATCAAAAGAGTGAAAAAAAAGCATGAACTGTGAGTGTCATCTTAATGCCACAGATACCAGTTGCTGTCTGCTGCTTATCTCTCCAGGGTGTCACCAATCCACCATTCTGCAGCTCTCTAAGCAGCATTTTCCCTCAGGGCTGTGAAATATAAACATACAGGGTGGAAAACGGAGCAAGAGGGAGGAGGAGGAGGAGGAACTGCCGTAGGTTACAGACACTCCTGCTCCTCTGTCTGTCACACAGGGCCTGAAGCAGGCTGTGGGCTGCATGAGCTGGACCTCCACACAATGCAAACCCAGCCTTCAGGAGCAGACAGATCCAACCTGACAGCACACAGCAAAATCCAAAATATTGTGCAGTAATCATCACATTATCTAGTCCAACATCCTGTTCAAGTTTTATGCACATGTTTTTTATTAAAGCCCTAATCTTGTTGGTTTGACTGAAGCACAGCTTGTATTTTCACTAAAACCTATCTTCCAGAACTGCACCCAGGCTCACTTGGAGAAAAGAAAGCACCAATTAGTGCCACTGGGAATTTTCTTCAGTGACTCTCTAGTTTCACCTGGTAGACATTTGTTCCTCTTACAACTTCATTCACTAAAGACATGTTCAGTACCCACTATTGTCTTCCTGATCTTTCTCTTTTTCCTCACTTTGCTGTCCAGAGTTAACTGATAAAAGTAAGAATTGATGGACTCCTGCATGTTTGAGAGATGTTTATTAACAAGATATCCAGTTTTTCTGATCTCAGAAGAATCACACATCAGAGATTTTTGTATTTCCTGGTTTTGGTAGTTTGTTGGGGTGTTTTTGGTTGGTTTTTTTTTTAGTAAACTATTGATCTAAAGCTCTAAGAAAGCTCTATGTCCTTGACATTTCCTCAGGACCTTAATAACCCTGGCTGAATAACAGCAACTGTTTCTTTGCTGCTCCATCTCAGCCTTGCTACTCCTGCTGTTCCACTTGCAGACACTTCCACCAGCTAATGGCTGAATCTTGTTTTCAGCATCTGTCCCTTGGGAAACCTGTTTGGATACAGGGTTTAGCATCTGCTCCAGCCTTGCCATCTGGCTGGAGGGGGTGGGATGGCTCCTGGGGTTTTTGGTGGGGTGAAGCAAGGAGAGTAGTGCCTTCCTCACTAAAAAAATGCTGAAGAAATTTCAGCAAAGTTCTCCTTAGGGGTAAAGCCAACTCCCAGCTGACTAAAGGAGATTAAAGGGAGCTGTGAAACCATGAGCTGGGCATGCAATGGCATCCTGCTCCTTTGGCTAGAGCCAGCCCCAGATCAGGGACTCTGCAAGGAACCACCCTTACTCTGCCTGCTAAATTTCTGTTTCACCTCAGCACAATTGTAGTCACAAACAGCAACCAAGACCCCTCACATCTTTTGTCTTAAACCTAACTGGACATTTCAAGTAGGTCTCAGACAGATGAGGAGAATAAACTCTTCATCTCAAACAATTTTTGGGGGTATTTAATGCATTGCAATTTGTAAATATTTTAAAAAAAAAACCTTGGTGTTTTTCTCTGGCAATGAACATCCATCTCTTCCCACTGGAGGGAGGGACAAACCACTTCCCCACTCCCCCTCTTCAGACAGCTGTTTTCAACTCAAAAGTTGTGGTTTTGCCACAACATTCTACTGGGAGGTCATGCCAACCTGCTCATGCCAACCTGCATGCCCATGGTATCCCTGATCCTTCCAACCTTTCATTTTCTGGTTTTTTATGTGTAATTTCATATTTGGCTGTGTTAAAGTGCATTTCTGTTTCTTTTCCAAGTTATACTCTTGTCCCATCCACATAGGATTGTTTTGCTAATCTTACATCATTCTCACGAAGATCTGCAGTGATTTTTGTATTTATTTCAAAACTGCCTAAAGTACCGAATAGAGTCTGCTAGTGGTATCAGTAGAAAGGCAGTAGAAAATTGGCCCTTTAAATAATCACTCTTCACTTATCACCTTTTAACTGAGAATTGCAATTTAGCCAGTTCTCAATCCCTTCAGTGTGTGCTCAGGGTCATAGCCTACTATGATATTTTAAAGCAAAGAAAGGCACTTCTTTTGTACTGTTTCCCCAGCCAAACCAGAGAACTTCTCAAACAATCACCTTTGTTTGATGATTTTACACCAAAATATGTTGACTAGCATGTTTCATTTTGTAGTTTCATATTTTAATCTCATTTCAGCTTAAAAAAAAAAAAGAAAATATAAATAGTTCTTTCCAAACTTTGCACATCAGCACAATATTTCTGTGCATACCTTTTTCTTCCTGTTGCCATCTTTGATTTATCAAAAGTAGTTTCACAAAAACTTTGGGTGCTGGTGATTCATCCACTCATTCCTGTCCAAACTCCCTTTGGATCTGCAGGACTGGTTAAGTACCTCCATGTGCAAGTAATTTTTTTTCCAAATCCTGGGCTGACATTTGGAATGCTGTTGATGCAGGAATATGCTCTGCATAGCTGGAGTTAATTTGGCTGCTGTCAAATCTGTTCCAGCACAGAACAGCTGATAGCAGCATTTATCAGTTACTGTCTTTGGGTTTTTTGGTTGGTTTTTCTTTTTGGAATATGTAGATGGCATAAAAAATTTATGCACAATTCTTCAGCAACATCTGGTAAATGCACCCTAATGTGGTGATCTTTGGTAGCTGTGCTGTCTTTATATCTGATTTCTGGCTTTTCAGTGACAGTGGAGAGAATGGTACCCCAGAAAGGCACACAGGCCAAGCAGTGCTCCACAGCCAGCTCCAAGGAGCACATTACTTTATTAAAGCTGACAAACATTGTCTTTGTTACTGCTCCAGCTTTCCAGGGAAAGTACACATGACTGCAAACCCCAAGACAGACAGGCTAGGAGAGCATGTTTATCTTCAGGAGTAATTGAGACTGATTTGCATCCAATATTTGAGGCCTGTGCAATACCACATTGCCCTTTCTGAGATAATTTGAGAGGCTATGCTCTCCCACAGCAGCCTGAGATTGTCTGTGAGCATTCCTACACCACAGAGAACAGCTCTGGGCAGCTAATCCCTGCTGCAGCACGTACACTTCTTTTTGTGCTCTTCTGAGACCAAGAATTTGATGAGGCTTATCTGGCTAAAGGACATACTTCTTTCCAATGTTAATTCTTGTGATTTGAAATTTGACTTCAAAATTAAATTTTTCTACCAACTCATCTTGTTGAATCTTGCAAGATATTGATTCACATCTCCTTTGTTTGCTAAACAGGTTTGGCCAAAGTCCTCACCAATTGCTGTGCTGTGATGGGTGGGCTTCAAGTCTCTTTTGTCCTGCTAATACTGTTCAAGGAAAGTGTCTGATGGAAGTGGGTATATTTATTTAATCAAAACTTCAGTGTTAAGGATACCACAGCTCACCGGTCCCTTGTAATTTGAAGTAATTTGCCACCTCTCAGGCTGCTCCATTCAAACTGCTGGTGTGTCAGTTTTTTGTTCAGCTTTACTATTTCATCTCTCTCTAACACTAAAATACCCACAGCAAATGTGATCCACCAACAAATTGCTCAGATTTCTGAGAAATTCTATTTTAACCCCATAGATATTTCCTCTTAAATTTGGCTTCCTGTGGACATGAAATGTCCATCTTGACTGAATCCTGCATTTATTTTTTTCTCTGAGTCATTTATGCAATTAATCCTGCTGTGAAGTTAGCTATTGTTATTACTTCTGGGCAAGCAAAGTGCAAGTACAAATGTCCTGGACAATGCCAACATTCCTGCATATACAAGGTTTTATTTTTCAGAGTACTCAGGGTGGACAATTGCTTACACATTCTTTTGCACAACTTTTTTTTGTCCTCCTCACTTTTGTATCCAAACAGGAACAGCTCTGGCACGAGCTTCCAGAGGCACAGCACCTTTGCTGATGATGGTTCCCATCCCATTGTGCTTGTCTTTGCAGCATTCACATCTGTACCTCTGACACAGAGCATTATACACAACCAGCACCTCACGAGCCCTCTGCCCTTTGAAGCACTTTTATTTTTAGAGAAGATACATTCTGTTTCATAACTTGTTGGATCAGCTTAGCACCCTGTCTGGGGGCATGATTGCTTTGCTCCTTTGATACAAAGAGATTTGATCTTGTTATCTGTGCTGTGACACGAAAGCAGGGAAAAGACTTTGTTGCAGCATTTTGTAATGGTATTGAACCTACAGTATTTCACTTTTTTTTTTTTTTTTTTTTTAGCATTTTGTGCAACATCTAGAATTGGAGTATGACTGCAGATCTGGGCGACTCATAAAAGAACAGCATATGACATCATGTCCCAAAATTATGCCACATTGCTACTTGGGTCATCTGGGCCCATATGTCTCCTGTGCTTACTTAGAAACACAGACATTCATCGCTGCTTCACAGTTTAGTTTCATAAATTAGTTGCTCATTTTCACACTTGTAATAAGAAAAAGCTACATAGTGTAAATAATAATTCTTAGCATTATGTAAAAAAGAACCCCAACAACAAACCAGTAGCACAAGAAACTGAGAAACCCAGCTTTTAGTCCAGTGACAATCATAGAAAAATCACTAATTTGGTAAAATTATATACAAAATCAAGTCTGTTACGCTGTTCCATATATGCAAAGACAGTCTAGATAAGCCTAGATTTCCTGAAACTGTTTAACTCTAGAGATAGTGCACTTTATCAACTTTCTAAATTATATCACTTTTAAATTTTCTTATTTTCTGCATATGCATTTCTGCTTTTCTTTTTGATATGTGCCTACATTTCAGAGTCATTCCAGGATGAGGTGTTTGTGAAAATTTTTTCTTGATGATTTTATCTGACTCTTCAATAAATTCCTCACATAAAAATAACTCCCAAAATTTCAAGTACATCGCTGCATGCCATCCCCCAAATGAAGGCATGACAGTGAATGACTGCATAGTGCCAATTAAATTCTACAACTCACTGACTTAAATATAGCATTGCTCATTTTATCGTGACTACTCATAGAAGTGAAATTACTTCAGTGCTCAAATGCTCGTGGGATGAAGTGACTCACAGAAGTGGCTTACAGAGGACCAAGTTAAGCAGTTCAGTCATGACTCTGTGACAGAGCCAAGGCCCCCAGAATCATTGAATCATGGAATTGTCATGGTTGGAAAAGACCTTCAGGATCACCCCGTCCAACCACCACCCAGCACTGCCCTTGTAACCCCTAACCCAGTAACCCACATCATCCAGCACCACTTTCAGATGCCTTTTGAACCTGGGCAAGAACCTATTCCATTGACTGCCCACTCTGTGGCTGAAACTTTTTTCTAACATCTAATCTGAATTTCCCCTGTCCCATCTTTCTTCGGCTCCTCTGCCGGCAGAGCAGCGCAGACGGGCCTGCCGTGGCCGGGCAGGGAGTCAGGCCCCGCCTGAGGCTCCATTTCTCCAGGCTAAACGCCCCCAGCTCCCTCAGCCGCTCCTCACAAGACACATTTCCTAGACCTTGCACGAGCGGCAGCTCCGTTTATATTGATTTTTTGACACATCTTCAGGATTTTTGTTCTCCTCTTTTCCCCCACCACCCTAAAGCCAGCACGGCAGCACCCCATGCCCATGACAAAGCAAACCCATGTCCCCACGCACCCCTCCTTCCTCGCTGAGCCACACGAGCCTCTCCGAGAAAGGGGCGCGGATGCGGGAGGGATTTTCGCTAAAACAACAGATCCTTCACAACGTTGGCGCGGCCGGGGAGTTCGTTCCGTTCCGTTCCGTTCCGTTCCGTTCCGTTCCGTTCCGTTCCGTTCCGTTCGGAGCGGCCGGTGCCGGACCGCGGCCCCCGTGATGGGGCCGTTCGAGCCGGGCCGCGGCTCCTGAGGCGGCTGGTGCGGGCCGAGACCGCGTGTCCCGCGTGTCCCCGGTCCCAGTGCCCAGCCGCGTCCCGGCGCCGGCGCGGCCGCCGGACTGCATTTCCCGGGGCGCCCCGCGACGGGGCGGGGCGGGCCATGCGGCGGAAGGGGCGCCGCTCCCGTCGGTGGCGGAAGGGGCGTCGCTGCCGTCGGCGGCGGGGGCAGCTCTATCCGGGCTCTTGGCGCTCTCCCTTCCTTTCGCGCCGGCGGCCGCTGGAGGCGGCGGGTCCATGTGCTCTCGGCGCGGCCCCGGCCCCTGCCCTCCGCGCTGCCCCCGCCATGGACCCCAGCGGCATCATCGAGGCCCTGCGGGGCACCATGGACCCGGCGCTGCGCGAAGCCGCCGAGCGACAGCTCAACGAGGTGAGGGCGCCGCCGGGCCTGGGCCGGGGCCGCGGCGCTGGGGAGCGGGGACGAGGCCGGCCCGTGGGAGGGGGAGCGGGGCGGGGGCGGAGAGGGTCCCCCCGGCTCCTCGGCCGGCCCGCCCGCCGCCGCGGCCCTTCCCGCCGGCCGCGTCCCGCCGGCCGCAGGCCGGGCCCGGCGTGCATTGTCCCCGCACATGGCAGCGGGACCGGGCGGGGCTGCTCGGGCCGGGGGCAGCGGCAGAAAACGGCCGAGGCCCCCGTGCCTCTCTCGGCGGGAACAAATTGCCTCCATTGTCTCCGTGCTCAGCCGGGAAAAGGGTGATCGCGGAGTGGGGTTTAAAAGCGCCCTTGTGCAGGCCCTCGGTGGCTCCGCTGGACACAGCCCTGCCCGGGACCGCTTAAGCGACATCAGTCTTTGGGTGCTGAAAGCACTAACTGGGCAGCGGGAAGGAGGCAGCGAGAGCCCCATCGCTTCGCAAGCAGTGCAGCCTGTAAGAGTGGCCTGGACTGAGTTCAGAATCAAATCTGATGGCCTGGGCTGAGCTGAGAATCAGATCTGGCAGCCTGGCGGTGTTTGGTGTTCCAGATGCCGTGGGCCCCGGGGTCGGTAGGGCTGCCGGGGTAGGTGTGCTCCTGGGTGGATGCGGACACGTGTCCCAGGGACGGGGGGCAGACAGGGTTCCCAGCCCAGGTGTGTCATCCTTGCACTGCACTTACCTACCAGACTCGCATGTAACATCCCAGCAGCTCCCAGTTCCAGCCACCTCGGATTTGGAAGAAGATTATATTTTTGTTCTGCTTAACCTCACTTGGTAGATGAAAACTATTGATGAGACACAACCACGGGGCTTGTAGACACTTGGAGAACAAAAGTGTTTTAGTGTTTGACCCAGAGAAAAGAGGATGTCTTGGTGGAGGAGGTGAAGGATAAGCCTGCATGGCAGCTCTTGTGGTGCCTTTAGTTGCCTTTTTCCACGAACATTTTTCCTTGTAGCTCTTAAGCAGACTTTGGGCCTGACAATACTCATGTAATGCAACAGATGTTCAGCAGAGCTTAGATAAAGGTGGGCCAAATGTTCTGCTGGCAGTGGAGAAAATTAAAAAAACTAAAGGTAGAGTTTCTCAGAAAATTAAAAAGTGATTCTTGCATGTTATTTAATAAGTGATTGGCAAATAAATATTAAGTACCTTTGAAATAGATAGCTCTAAAACTACTCAATGACTAATTGAGATGTGTATGAAGTAATTGCCTGTCTTTTCCGTGTACTCTGTTGAAGAGTATGTTAGTGTTTGTTATTTAAATCAAAAATGCAAAAAATATGATGGCATATAAAGACAGTAATATCCATGAAATCTTAAGCTGGCCCCAAAATGCATTTTTTTTTCATGTTCAATGGATGTCAATATTTATATATAGTAACTTGCTTGAAATCTATTCTAGTTCTTTTTTGCAGGTATTGAGTTGCTGAAGGTGCAGGAAATTAGCATTCACTGCTGGCTGGGGTCTTCAGCAAATGGCAAACTTGCAGGAAGGATTGTGCTCGCTGGCCACTGGCTTTTGTTCTCACTTTGGAACCAAAACCCCATGGTCCATCGTGTACTACACAAGTGCCAAACTGGCATAAAATCTGAATAGTTGTGCCCCTTTAAAAGCACCAGATATTACTGAACCAGTGTGTAAAAATTCTTTGTTGTGGGAAATGGAGCATCACTAATCTTTCACAGATATTTTGTGATAAAAGTATGTGCTAAACCAGAAGTCTGCAAGCACTTACACACACATTCAGCTTTATTCACATGTGTGGTCTTGGTTTTACTTAGGTTTATTGAAGTGAGCTATGCATTTTCTTGCAGGATGCTGGTCTGAATTTGTTGAATGTTAGAGCAATTCTGTTACCAGTTAATACCTAATTACAGGTATGGGGGTCTCTTTCTCTGTAAAGATGAGATCACAGCAGCAGTGAACACTGTTCTTGCACATGGCCAGACTGCACAGGTATTTTTATAGCTTAATAGTTGTCCTTGGTTGACCTTTCAGTTTACTTTAATTTGTCAGAAGTGCCTCTGTTGAGCTGATGAGACTGGCTTTCAGCAGAATGGTCATTTTACCTTACCAGAAAAGACTGTGCATCAGTCAGTAATTGATATTCCTGATTAATGCAAGAGATAACTTAAGTAGGTAAGAGTTAACCGAGTATTTGGATCTGTCTTCACCATATCCTCTCAGTCAACAAAGTTCTCCTGACTGGAGAAGGGGACTGGAGAGTATGATTCTTGATTTGGCCAGGCACTTGTTATTTTTCCTTTGACCTTGGCTAAGTCATGAATTATTCTATGCTTTATTTCTCCTTTCACTAAGTTTTATCAGGTTATGTTGCCTGCACATAAAAGGCTGTGAGAACTTTCAGAGTTGAGATAATGTTAAAAAGCAACTATTTCAGTCTCCTTGTCTTTACTTTTCTCACTGTGAAAAGAAGTTGCAGGGAATGAGATCACTGGCTCTTGTGTCTCAGCATTTTCAGCTGATGGGGTACCCTGGGGTGTTCACCCATCTCTGTCCCTGTCTCCTGTGTTTTACCAGGACTTAGAACCAGACTCTTCAATTAAGCTACTGGAGAACAGCAGGAAGACATTGCTGCCTTTTGAAATAGTCTTTGTGCTTCATGTATAATGAGTTACTCAGAAATTGTGATGAAAATAGATATTTTTAACTATGCAGTTGTGGAATGACACTCTGAAAACAATACAGAGTGTTGTTTCATCTTCTAATATCAACATATTTATAAAGGTGCAGTTGCTGGATAATACTTTCCTTGCAGGCTTTTTCTTTGTAATTCCCAGGAATTTATAACTTCACTGTGATGTGTCCTGTAAGTCTCTGAGATTCACCTCAGTGTGTGAGCAAATAAAACATCTTTTTAGAATTTTTGTGTCTGACAATGTTTAGGGGGGGGAAAAAGCGCAATCCCCTATAACTCATCATTTTTTGTAAGTCAGAGCTCAGCAGAGTTTGTTTAGGAAGAGATCCCGATGCTCTACTGGGAAATGACTTTCAGAAGTTACATTTAAAGTTTTTTGTGTCCTAATGTGAGTGACAGGGAAAGGATAGAGAGGGATTCCTGTTGGCTGGCCACCATCACCATTGATTTCACAGTGCAGTAGGGCCTGGTTCAGTGCCTTTCTCTGCCTCCTTAATAGCTACAAATGTCACAAGGATGGAATGGTTACATTAAATGATTGGACTCTTAGCTGCTGAGGGTTTAGGAGCGGAAGGTTGTCAAAGGGGAAGAGGCAAGCTTCTTCTTACATGGAGTCTTTCAGACAGGATTTTTCAAATGCTGAATGCTATGGATACTTTAAGCGAGGTGTTTATAGTGTTACCTCCAGCTTGAATTTTTTTTAACCTTTTCTAACATGGTCTGCATGTGTAACATCTACAGCTCTGTATTGTAGTGTGAGAAAAAGAACAGAGCATGAGTTTCTTGGCTTTGATTATCAGATCATGGGGTCTCTTTTGAAGTTGTTGGTGTGACATTTTACCCAAAGTACTTCGTTACTTTCGCTTCCCTCATGTTCCATCTGTACATTCTGGTGCTGCTAGATGAGGGGCGCTTTGGGTGTTTGAAGCTGCTTGTGCCGGGGCTGGTCCAACACCAGGAATCCCCTTGGGGGCAGTAAGGACCCGAGGGAGCCTTGGCTCCACTGGGAAGAAGTTTCCTTCTGGGTGCAAGTTGCCCAGCGCGAGGTAAAATCTGAGCAGAAAGAGCCACTTGTCACTTTCTCATGACTTAGCAAATAGTTCCTGTGTGTGCCTAGCCAGCCTCTGCTAGGAGCACATTGCTTTTCCCTCAGCCAGGAGAGCAAATAGTCCTGCAAACTTGCAGACAGCCATGAAAGGAGCAAGCAGGGATGTTTGCAGGAACTGCTAAGTGTGCGTGTCACTTTTGTGGCTGTTAAACTAGGTTTGCATATACATTGTAGCTGCGTGAGAGGTGGCAAAACTGGCTTGCAAAAAAAACAGAGGTCAGAATGACTTCCACACCTGCTGAGTTCTTAAAAAAGAATTAAAAGAGTGCTACAGGGCAGTTTGCTGATTCAGCGTGGCCTTACAGCTCCTGACCTTACCTTTCTGTAAGAAAACAGTTTCATCTCAGTGTAATAGTTACATGCACCCTGTCCTGCGATGGCCCAGATCAAAAATTGCATGTAGGTTTTTTTCCCCAAAACTTGAATGGAGGACAAGCATTGAATTATTTTCTTTTTTTTTCATCTACTTTATTTTTAAAATGTTATTCTTTATTCACATGTGTGCTACTTTGAATAGCTATATAAATAACCTGGGGTTCCAGTTCAGCAGCATTTAGTAAGTGTTGCTCATCTGTTCTGCTTTTTTGGGCAGCAGTAAAGGAGGTGCCTTTTGTAGTGTGTTTGTTATGGTATGTCAGCTTCCTGATGTCTGAAAAGAATGCATGGAGGTCTTTTTACCCAAGATGATACTTGGTTTTAAGATTTAGAGGCATGCAGACTTTGTGTGAGAGATGAATATCCCAGCATTAAAGATTAGTTTAAGTTACTGCAGTGAGCATCATTACTGGAGGAAAAGTGCTTTTCCACGTTGTAATTAACTGTTCATAGTTCACATGCCATGAACTGGTCTCTTCAGTGTTAACGTTGAACTTCTTTCCTCTTTTGGACTCTGCAGCTCTGGTGTGACACTTCTCTCAAAAGTCTCTTTTAGCACATGTCTAACAAAGCAACCCTGCTAGGAAAAACTGCAACGTGCAAAAAGATTGTGTGTTCTGGGGCAGTGATTGGTATTAACAGACAGTGGTGCAAGGTTTGTGGTCTGATAGAACACATTCCTCAGCTAGCCAGGCTGCATAGCAAAGATTGCTCTTGGGAAAAGTCCCCGAATTCTTTGGCTCTTAGACAGCAAAGTCATACCAGTGACATGGCATGTTGGACCTTTTGTAAGGGGGAAGGATTTGAGATGAGTTTTGGTTTTGTTTTTCTTTAAATGCTGAGTTAAGTGCTGGAAAACTGACTTCTGTGACAGAACTATTTTTAAAATAATACTGTAGTTCTCTAAATGTAATGTTTACTTCTAAATGGTACATGTTAACAAGGAGCAAGAGAATAAAAGTAAAAAATTTATCAATGTCAGAACTTTAAAGTCTTAAATTTTCTGTTCTTCATGCAGTTCAGCATATGTGATAGTGACCATTGTGAAATCCTGATTTTAGTTCAAAACTGAACCTAAAATAGGTGTGGTTTTTAGTCTGGTTGTTTTTTTTTTTTAGCAGTGCAGTCAGTGAAGAGGAGCATGTTGTCCTGAGAGGCAGCCCTCTTGGGGCAATAAAATTATTAAAGATGGAAATAGCTGAAAGAGATGTGGATTCAGTATTTTTTAATGCTGTGGATACAAAAAGGCACCTATGGTGGTGTCTTGTTTTAGGTTCAGTTGTTTTTCTCCAAGTGCCAGTAAAACACCAGATGCTCTTTTTAAGAGTGAAGCAGAGTGGTGAGAGGTGATTGTACTACCTGGTGTTTTATTTGAGCATTCAGTACACCCTTGTCTTCATGGAACTGTCCCTACTCATCCCTGCAGCACAGTTTCTCTGCAATCACCTTCCTCTCAGTGCCTTGGGAAGGAGCTTGGGAATCCTTTACATTCCACAGAGAATGCATGGAAGTGTTACTCTAGCTCTGTGTGAATGCAGGTCTTAACAGAGAGGATTAAGAGCAGGCTTTGATTGGCAAGTACAAGGTCTTTCACTTGTATTAAAAGCACAGATTATATCTTGGCTGAATCTGCTTTGAACCACTAAAGGTGATAAAGCAGCTCATCCTCCTGGTTGGTTGGAGTCTGATGCTTCAGATGCTAATAAGGATGATACTTGTAAGATTTTTTAAAAACCAAACAGGTAATGGTGTAGATGTTTCAGTTTTGTCCCCTAAAGTTTGCTATAGTTCAAAGAACCCAATGAAAATATATTAATCCCACATACTAATAGAATTGGTAATTCTAGGGAGCATCTTTAGCCTGCTATAGGCACAGGCTCAGTCCTGTCTTTGGAAATGAAGAAAACATGCTTTGATACTTTATTAAATTTCAGTGTGTGGCGGTTTTGTACACTGCTGTCTATTTTTTGTTTCTTTTATGACATAAGATTTTTTAAATTTAATTTCTTTTGGTTTTCCTGTTAGTTCCTTAGTAGCTCTTAAGCATTATTTCCATATTGTTGCTGAAATGGATGGTTTTTACTCCAAGAATAGTGGTCATTTATCATGGAAAAAGGAAAGTAATCCCTCATTTTTTAAATTATAGGATTAAAGGCTTCTGACTTTGCAAACATTGCAAATTTTCACTATAGAAAAGGTATCTGTTAAGCTTATAGCCCTTGTGGAAAGACATCAGTTTGCACTTTTAAGTCCATTTTATGCAGACTAATATGACCTTATTGTAGGTGAGTTAAAGGTTATTGAAAGTGAAAGCTTTCTTCAGGTTCAGGACACGTTAAACACAGGAGCATTTCCGCTGCCATGAATGCTGAGCGTATAATTGAGTGCTGTGCTGAATTAGGGTCTGATGTCATTGGGAATGTGCTGCAGGACTCTGTGTGTCTATTAATGTTCCTTAAGGAAAGGAGCAACTTAACGGACCTGGAGCTCCCTGGAGCTAGTGGGGAAATCAAACCCAACTAGAAAATTTTATTTTAAATTTATTTATTCAGCCATTACTTGGCAGTTGAAGACAAGTGCTTTTTTATTTTTCTTTTAGTTTGAAAATGTTTTTGCTTCTTGAGGACTTGGGGAATATCGGGACATGGGTCAGCAGGACGTGTGCTCATATTGCAGTGTCATTTACTCTCAGTTCATCAAACCACACTCTGTAAATAAACATTTCAGTGGGACCAGGTGCTTCTGGGTGCCCTGGAGCCTGTAGAGTTTTAGTGCTCAGGATGAATGTGGTCAACAGTGTTTTAACATTTTGGGCAGATTCTTAAGTGAAGTTTGTCCTTCATTTGAAATCTGTTTTAAAGAACAGGATGTAGAAAACAAGCTGCACTAACCAAATCTGAGTACCAATGTCATGTCCCAGGCTGTCCCTTTCACACTGGTTTATACTGGAACCCACTGGAGATACTTACTCGGGAAAATGCAAGTTGAAGAGAATATTCTAGTACTGTAGGAGTGAGCTGAGCAGCATGACACACTTAGGAGGAATCTTGTCATCATTTCATACTGTCAGAAGAGTTTTTGGTCATATTAAAGGAATGGAAGGATATGAAGTTGCTGCAGTATCTGAGGCAGCCATTTGGTTTTCGTAAATAGCGTGTGTAATTTCAATGGTTGTGGAAGTAACAAGTGAGTAAGAGGTGTTTTCCTAGGAGTTCAGCAGGTTAAATGATGTGGATCTATGCAGTTGTTTTTGATAGGGAAACTACAGAGAACATAGGAAACATCATTGGCATGTAAGTGAAGATAAAGCAGAAAAGCAAAGCTGTTTGGAAGTTGGATGAGGCAGATCAGGACTTGTCCAGCAAAATATCTCTAAGGATGAGGTCCCACAGCCCTTGTTGATAAGTGTTCCAGGCCTTGGCCTCCCTTGTGAGTTTTTTTCCCGTGCATAAAAGAGGGATTTCCCACTGTAACTCATGTCCATGGACTCTTTACCTCAAGGAAAATTATGTTGGGTTTCAGTTAAGAAAAGCAGAGGTAGTTTTTAAGGATTGCAACTTGATTTTCCCAGCAAAATTAATTTATTGTCTGGAGTACTTGATGCTTGGGAAAGATGGGTAAAGGGTGTTATAGTAATGTTAAGGTTTGTTTCCTCATTGAAAATACAATCCAGTCCCTAAGGTATCAGTAACAGTTCTCATTATGGTAAGAAAAAGCATTTTTTGTTTTCTTTCTAAGTGAAACTCCTGCACATCCATAGGAAGTTGTTACTGTGCAGATGTGTCTCCATTTGGATCTCCCTGCTGTTCTTTGCTGTGGTGTGGCTCTCTGGACAGCTGCTGCAGTAGTGCATCAGTGGTCCCTTGAAACTGATTTTTCAGAAAGATGAAGTAGGAGGTGGACTTAGTTTTAAAGCATAGTTCCCATCTGTTTCTTAGCTTATTATCTCATGAACTCATACCTTGCTAAAGGTCACTGTAAACTTGCTGTGCTTGGGTTTTTCAGGCTGTTCAGGTGCTCTTGCTTCAAGTGTTTGTTCTGAATGGGGAACATGTTTGGTGACTGTGCAAGGCTGATTCCTGTTCAGTGATTTCTTCAGCTCTGTTACCTTAAACATTAGGGTTTTTCCTCACCCTTGCTGTCTTCAAAATACAGTGAGCACAAAACTTTGGAATGCTTTGGCTGATTAGCTGACTCCTGTGCAACTGGCTGAATTGCTGCTATTCTATCGATCGCATTACATCATTATAAAGATATTGTAAAACTTAATGGAAGTATTCTAAAACTTAAATCTTTTTTTTTCCTTCTCCATAGGCTCATAAGTCAGTGAACTTTGTTTCAACTCTGCTTCAGATCACTATGTCCGAGCAACTGGATTTACCAGTGAGACAGGCAGGCAAGTTTTCAAATATTTTTGTCATTGTATCTACTCAAAGGGTGCACACACACAAGTATGCAGATACTGTTAAAGAATTCTAATGGTTTTAGTGTCAAGCACTCAGAAGTTGGGAGTTGCTCACATTACAGTCATCACAAGCTTTTATCTGGCACCATTCACTGAATAAGGAAGACAGAAAGTAAAGGTGTGTCTGGCTCTTGAATGATTCTTCCCCTTTATCTCTAGTGAACGTTCCTGAGGGAAGCAGAATGGTTTATGATGCTGGTGCACTTGGTCCAAGGACGTCATTTAAACTTGTACTGGGAGCACTTATGTTTCTAAAAATTACTAAGTGGAAGAAAACAAATTACATTTTTTGGAACCCTGCTTATTTGCATGTGAGCCATCAGTAAAATTGGATGTTAATTATTGACAGCTCCAAACATCACCTTAAAGCTGCTCTAAGTACTTGACAGAGGTTTTTAGTGCAGTACTGCAGTGGGTTTTCTGACTGCTCAGGAGGGTGTGACTGAGACTGCTTATTTGGACCTTTTATCTAGTAAAATCTAAGCTGTAGCCTAAACTTAGCTTGCATTTTATTCTTCTGCTTGGGGGTGCCATTCAAATGATGACTCAAAAAGCTTACTGCCCTACAAGTGTAACATGCAGAAAGAAGTTTGAAGAAAACCTCTGAAGTTTTACGCTCCTCCATGTGAGCTAATTAAACCCAAAGCATCCCATGGAGAGTGGGGATGGCTCATTCAAGGCCCAGCTTACAAACAGGGTGTGTTTGCAAAGCAATTAGTGATAAATCTCTCTGAGGGCTGGCTGAAGTCTCTATTACTTCAGTCTTGTAATAATCTGCTGAATGTTTCTTGACCTCTGCAGACACTTTCAGAAACCCTCTGGTTTCTGAATCTTCAAAAGGTGCATATCAAATTTAGGAAGAGAAGTTGCTTTATGGACTTTTATGTAGAATTAGATTAACAGTAACTTTTTTACCAGTTTGCCTTTTTAAATTTCTTGTTGCATGTTGTAAGTACTTTTCCAAGTGCTGTGATTTATATTCTGTCACACAAGCAGTTTGGATTTGGTTGTCAAATGGTAAATGCAGGGTTTGTTCCAGGAGCCTGATTGCTACAAATTGCTGTAGCCCATAACCTTGCTATAAAGGAGCTCTGTTTCTCTAGCATTCATTCCTGTATCACTAACTTAGATATTTTTTTTTAGCTTACAAGGGCTGTTTCAGGTTGTCATTAGTATTGATCAGCTTTTCTTTTTCAGTTTTAATGAAAATATTGAGAAAATCATTATAATGGATTTTTCAGAAGTGTGTTGCTAAATAGTTCCACAGCTACTTATCTGAATCACAGCTAAAAGCAATACCTGTAGTATTTTTATATTAAATGGGTGAAAGAGTATCAGTTTAGTAAATTACTGGGTTAATAACTTGCATGGTTTATGTATTTTGATTCTCCTAGTTAGGAAGGGACAATGATTTTGTAATTTTGGTCAGCTTTGTTCTAGAAAATATTGGCTTGCAAGATGTGTGTTTGTTTTGTGCTTTGAATGGCTGCCAGCTGATTTGCCATCTTGTTTCACAGGGGTTATCTACTTGAAAAATATGATAACCCAGTATTGGCCGGACCGTGAAAGTGCTCCTGGGGAGATCCCACCTTACTCCATCCCAGAAGAGGACAGACACTGCATCCGTGAGAACATTGTAGAAGCCATCATCCACTCTCCTGAGCTGATCAGGTGCACACTTTCAGCCTCTGTGTCAATTGCCTGTGGATTCTGACCCTTGGGCTTCTTTCTTTTTATATTTTTCCCCCTGCTGAGATCACCCACGTGCTAAGCATCATCGTCACACACTGTTTATCCTAAACATAGAATTAATCTAGATGGAAAAACAGTTTTCAGCTTGTGTAACATGTAGAAATTTGTAGAATATTAAGCAGAAACTACAGAACCTAAACCTTCTAAACAAAAAGGAAGTCTAAGTATGGATAGTATCTGTTGCTTCAACACTACAAGAATATTATTAAAATAATAGTAGTAACTTTTTTAATTGTTGTGCTTTTGATTTCCAGAGTGCAGCTTACTACTTGCATTCACCACATCATCAAGTATGATTATCCAAGTCGCTGGACTGCAGTTGTGGAGAAAATTGGATTTTATCTCCAGTCTGACAATAGTGCTTGTTGGCTTGGAATTCTTCTCTGTCTTTATCAACTTGTGAAAAACTATGAGTAAGTTCTTTCTTCATATAAACCAGCAGAATTAATATATTGGTGTCTATTTTTTGTACTCTGTGTATATTGTAACCATGTAGAATTGTTTATGGGACTGCACAAAGGTGATGGAAATGTAATCTTGGAAAGTATTCTTGGCTACTTGCTGTGCAGGTGCTGGCTCATGTATCTTCTCAACTAAAATGACCAAAACTGCCTTCATTAAAAGTTGGAATTCAGAAAAAAAGGATGTTATAAAACATTAGTGTGGTAGTTGTTTTTATGGATTGATAGCAGTAAGAAAGTGTGCTCAAAATCATGACTTTTGCAGGACTTTATTATTTAAAATAGGTTTAAACTTTTAAACAATTTGTACTCTAGTACTTGGTGACAGTAGCCATAAAAAGGTTTCAAAATGTGAAATCTGGAATGTTGGGAGCTCAGAATTAGTTAACTGACTTTGGTATGATCACTTGGGTGATCAGAGAAAAGGACAATCCTGGGGTCAGGGAATTGTAGTAGTGGAACTGATGGGATCCACAGCTTACTCTTTCAAAGTGTTGGAATGCATAGCATTTCTTTTTCAGGTTCTTGATTTAAAATGTTGCATGGAAAAATGTCCATCTAATTTAATGATTTTTACGTCAGTCAGCGTAAAACAGTGAATGTCAGTTTCTCAAAAATACTTTTACAGGAATGCCATAAAAATCTTTGTAATCCCAAGTGGGAGTTTTCTTAGTGGCTGAAAATTGTAAGTCCTGCTAGGAAAAGAAAACAAAAATTTCTCACTTGATTTTCAGCTTAAAGATCATTAACCAAATATGCTGCAGAGATCTGGGAGCTGTAAATGAAGTGTTCAGTGGCAGTGAATTCTGATGATAGAAATAAATGCATGTTTAGGGATCTGAGTGCAGTCACTGTGTGATAAGGCACCAGGTGTGTCTGTAGTCTCAGCTGATCAAACACTTCAGCTGAGGCCAGGAGCTTCTCCTGCCTGCTCAGCTTTCTGGTGGACTCAGCAAGGGTGAGTTTCATGTCACCAGTCATGTAGGAGTGTGCACATTTCAGTGTTTCAGTCAGTTTAGTGGGACACAAATCTGTGTGATGTTATTACTTTGATCAAGTTTTTACTGCCTGAGTTGTAGGAATATTTAAGTTTTGAATTTTTTTTCCTTAACATGGGACATAAATATGTTGGAGCTTTTCCCTTTTTTTTTTCTTCAAATTCAACCTGCAAGATCAAATGGCTGCTCTTTGCATAGTAATTTTTTTCTAGTATTTTTCATTTTTCTTGTGAAAATTAGAAACAAGGTTTTCCTGAGCAACATTTTATTTTAATGTTTGGGTTTCTGGTTCAGAAAATGCATGACGACTGTGTTATTGAATAGGATTTTGGAGCTCAGTATTTTGTAGTAGTTGGTACAGACCATGCCATCTGGCAGCAGACTCAGTAGTCATTTTTTTGTTGTATTTTGAAAATTTCCACTGTTCAGGAAGCTGAGTATTGATATTTAATATTAGTGAAAAGTCTACAAAAAATGTGTTTGAAAAACAAACCAAACCAAAGCTTAATCCTCTAACCCAGAAATCTCCCACAGAAGTCCAAGAGTCTGACAAGTGTTGATTGCTGAATCAAGAAACAAATGTACAATCACAAAATGATATTTTACCTTGTTATTGTCATCACTCTGCTGTGATAACTCTTGATTCAGTTAGGAGTTTCTTGTGTATCATTTAAAATCTAGGGCAAAAATTTCAAAATATGGCTTCATTTCCTTTCAGGAATTTAGAAGTGTTGGAGAAAGGAAGTGGAGCCTTGTTTTCAGCGTGGGCAAGCTGGTGGGCTGTCCCTAGCATAGAAGGTGTGAGGTTTTACTTCAGGGGTGGTTGCCTGCTCAGAGTCTGCCCCACCTTCCCAAGCAGGAGGGAATCCAGAGCCTGGAATGCCATCCTCTCTATCAGATTGTTGTCTTTGGGCAAATTAAATGGTGAGATGTGAGAGCCATCAGTGCCAGGCTGTGAGAGGCTCCTCAGTTTGCTTTATCCAGTGTCAGTGAAGCAATGTAGCTTCTGCAAATATTTTGAGAAACTGTGCACTCTGATTACTGTATTTCTTATCTGTAACACCATCTGGCTATGGCTTTATTTCAGATTGTGTCACAGGAACTGGCTGGGGGTTTCTTTTTAAGTGACAGGTTGTTATGAACTGTCATATAACCTACTTGTGCCTACACTGGGGCAAGGTAAGGTTTTTCAATTTAAAGCCACCTGAAACAACTACAAAACTGGTTTTGTTCTTCTCTAAAGGTACAAGAAACCAGAGGAGCGGAGTCCCTTGATAGCTGCAATGCAACATTTTCTGCCAGTCCTGAAGGACAGCTTCATTCAGCTCCTGAATGATCCATCAGACCAGTCTGTCCTCATCCAGAAACAGATCTTCAAAATATTTTATGCTCTTGTCCAGGTAAAAAACGTTGTATATACTTGAACAATAATTTAAAGCATTATGCTTTTCATTAAAATAGTGAATGACAGAAATATTACAGTATTAGATTACATTTGAATAATTTTCTCTACTACTCAGCTCCATGAATCACAAGTTTCTGATTGTCTTGTGCTTTTACTTTTGAGCAGTGCTATTCTAGATAAAAGTTACACATGCCATCCTCTAAGGTAGGGTGTTTGCTGAAAACCAGTTAGAAAACGAGTTTTCTAAGGACAGATTGTGGAGGCCAGCCTACAGAGAATTACCAGTGTAAATATAGCAGTTTGGAATGGAACTGCTGTTAAATGCCTCAGAAATTAGAGTAACATCCATTTAAGTAGCATTTTAGCATTGCATAAGCACAATGAATTGGAGCAAAGACCTCTAGCACCTTTGAGGAAATTTAGGATATAGGTTAGATGGTGTTGAGTTCTTTAGCCTGGTTTTTGAGGCAAATTTCTATCTTTTGTGGTGTGGGGAAAGATTTGAAAGCTAAAATTTAAACTGTAAAAGTAACATAAATTTATTATAAAGCAGTTAAAACATAATTTCTTTTTTTGTTTGTTTTCTTTTTTTTTTAACCAGTACACATTACCTTTGGAGTTGATAAATCAGCAAAACCTGGCTGAGTGGATAGAAATCCTGAAGACTGTTGTTGATAGGGATGTACCAGCTGTAAGTGGCTTTTGGCTATTAATGTCTTTAAGTATTTTTCATTCACTAGAATGTTATTTCTGTGTTCTTTTTTACAGATGCCAAGAAAATAATAAATAAAAATATTAGGCTATATGGGGAGTTTCAAACAGACTAAACAAATTTTTAAAATATGTAGCTTTGTATGCAAGTTCTATTTTTAAATTATAGCAAAACTTATTTTGGCTTCTTGTTTCAAAAATTTTTGATCATGTAGGCATATTTCATGGGATTTATTTTTAGATATGCTCTGCTTCATACTTCTATTAAACTAGATGTTCAAATGGCAGGTTAAAAGCAAGATACACTGTGTAGTTGTTCTAATTAGATATCATTTGAACTCTTTGTGAATAATTGGTAAATAATGTCTTTTTTTTTTCTCTAAAGGAAACCCTTCAGGTTGATGAAGATGATAGACCTGAGTTGCCTTGGTGGAAATGCAAGAAGTGGGCGTTGCATATCTTAGCTAGGCTCTTTGAGAGGTATTTTCTCTTCCATTATTATTTTTTAAAAATCTCCAAGCAAACATTCAAGTCAGTAATATTGCTGCAGCCTTGAGTTTACATACTTGCTTCTAATTCTAGGTATGGAAGCCCTGGGAATGTTTCCAAGGAGTACAATGAGTTTGCTGAAGTTTTCTTGAAGGCCTTCGCTGTTGGTGTTCAGCAAGTAAGAAACACTGAGTGTGGGGGGAGTGTTAGGATAAGTTTAGAGTTAGTACTGGTTGCTTATTTCATTATTTGCTGAATTGCTCTTATTCACAGTTTTTTTTCAAGCACATTGGTATGGAAAGCAGTGATGTCTGTGGGCTAAAAAAAAAGACTGATCAAGAAATTATCAATTTGCCACATATCACAATCCACTTTCCACTTACAAGCCCTCAAATAAGCTTCAGACAAATGCTACCAATTTTTTTCCTTTCTGAAAGAGATGGGTGTATGTGGTGTAGCTGACCTTCAGAATTACCTTTTAAACTCTGATACAGGTTGTTTTTACTTAAAGTATGTAAATGCTAAATTTTCAGCCTTCTGCAAAAGCCTGATGAAGCAGAGGCTGTCTTATAGACAGGTAATTCTGATGTTCCCTTTCCGCTCATCTCCTTGTTTTGGGGTTGCCACTTGTGCTGTGTTTTTGAGGTAAATTTGCTGTATGCAAATAATCTTTGGATTAATTAAAAACTTCAGGTATGTTTTTATAAAATTATCTCATATTTGGTTCATAAATACCTTTATTTTAAGGTTATTATATTGCAAATATAAATAGACTATTGATTTAAGAAAATCTCACAGTGCAGAATGTTTTCTTTAAAGCCTTTGAGTCAGACAAACAGTTCTTGATTCAGTTTCAGTTCTCTTAATTTCTGATGAAATTATAATGAATTACAGAACTTTTAAAGATGAAATGTAGAGGAAGTGTCTCATAAATCCGTGCATTTTGAAGGTTGGCCAAAGTATGGAAAGCATTTTTCACATGAAGTGTGAGGCAATATATCCCAACCTTCTGCTCAGGGAAGTGGTGTCAGCTTTGCTTGCTGAGGTGCTCACCTGTCACCTCTAGATGACATTAGACAGATAATTACTGCATGTTCTTTAAGGCCTTACTGGTTGCTTTGCACTTCCAAGATAAAATGAAGTTCTGACAAAGGGCTATGGCCAGAAGTAGTCTTTGAAAAGATAATTTTAACAGTTTGACAAAATGCTCGTTTTTCTTTACATTCTCTTTGAATCAATTTTGATCCTTATTGTTATTACAGCTAGGAAGCTCCTAAGAATTCAGGTATTTAAAGAAAACTGCTAAAAAAAATCAATACTTTGGCAGGCTTAGTTTGTTCCTAAACAATAATGTAACTTGTTTAGGAAGACAGACTATGTTCTGCCCTCCATTTTTATGCAGAAGATAGATCTTGGGCCTTTGCTCAGGACATGGAATCTGCCAAACAAATGTTGTGGAAGATTTTTGAGCAGGGTGTGTTTCTTCACAGAAATTGTAAATCTATTAATTACTGAAGAATATAAATTTGGATAATATGTTTCATGAACTCTCTACTCTCCAAAGTGTTTGCACCCTTTTAGTAAAGGAGTAATAGATAAATATAAGGCATAAGACTACAGGTGGTTCAAGTATTAACTTGAAATATACTGCTAATATTATTGTCCTAATTACTTCTCATTGATTAGCCCCCTCAAAAAAAAAATCCTGTACATTCAGCATTCACTTTAGCTAAACTTTCTTAGTTTGTCCAAACCAGGCTGAGCTGCCTAGCTGGAATACCCTGAATTTATCCCTTGTGTTAGCAGCTGTTTTGCTCAAGACACTTCTCAGGAGCCAGAACTAAGCCCTGGTTGGACACTGCTGCCTTGTAGTTCTTGGCACTGTTACAGAATTTTATTTTATTTGCCCCAGAGTGTCCATGCTGTTTTTTCTCACTGCAGTTCTTAAAAATGTTCTTAAGTTTTTAATATCTTTACCTACTACATCTGAATCATGAAACTACATTCATCTTCTTGGCTAGTTGTAAAAAACCCTGCAATTTGATCTTTCGCTCTCTTCTTTTCTATCCTAACTCAATACCTAATGCCACAAAAGCTTGTACTCAGGTGTTGGTACCAAGTAATTTCTCTCTAAATCCTGAAGGTTTTTAAACATGAGCAGTTCAAACTTTGGGAAGTGATAAAGCATCTAGAGCATAAAACTGTTTGTAAAGCTGTGAATATGTTGATGACTGAGTGCATGCTCCTTAAACTGAAGTACAAGGCAATTCTTTTGGGAAAAACACTTCAGTCTTTGTGTAATAAATGGTATCAACAGCATTCATTTTCAAAATAATGAATCTTGTTTTCCCTTGATTTTTATTTTGGTAGTATTACAGATTGATCAATATCTTTCCAGCTCCTTTGTTGGGATTTTTTAAAAAATGCTTCTTTTGTGTGAAGACTTAAATGAAATCCTGGCAACGGGATTTGCCATTTCTCTCCAATTTTAGTCATGCTGCTTCTGAAGGTGCAGTGTTTCCACTGACCTGGATTGGGCTACAGGGAATTCCTTTGCATTACCCGTGCAAACCTCTCCTGTGAGCTGGAATTTAATTACTAGTCATGGTCCCATGTCCTTTTCATGACCTTATTTGTGGAGAAGCATGGTCTTGAACACAGGTGGATCCCTGTGAACGAGTTCTGGAGAACTGCAGAAGAGTTGAGGCCAGAAAGCCAAAGGGAGTATCTGGCTGCTGGATCACTCCACACACACACATTGCTCACAGCTCTGTGAGGCAGCAGAGGCACAGACTGTGGAGTGTTCTGATCCAGTGGCTGGGTGGGAATTTCTGCCCCCAAAGAGTGAAGATGGAATATCAAACCTCAGAGGCAGAGGGCAAAGCCCCCTGGGGTGTGTTGGTGGTGAATTAGCATGTATGGTTTGTGTTATTAAAGGATGGTATTTTTAAAAGGTGTGCAAGCACCCACTATGAGCTGCAAATTGTCTTATAAAATTAACAATGACATTTGGTAGAAGGCTTAGTCAGTACCCATTTTAGCCTAATGAATAAAGGGGGATTTTGTTCAGTTTGGAGGGGTTCTTATGTAGGCTTGTGAGGGAGGGTAGAATTGTGGTGAAAATGGGCTGTGCTCAGTATAAGACACTGACGAGATCTGATTTCTCTAGGTGTTGCTGAAGGTGCTGTATCAATATAAGGAAAAGCAGTACATGGCTCCTAGAGTTCTGCAGCAAACACTAAATTACATCAATCAAGGAGTGTCTCATGCAGTCACCTGGAGGAATCTGAAACCTCATATTCAAGTAAGCCATTTTTGGGGTTTAATACTTACATGACTCAGAAGTACATTAGTCAGTCTACTGTAGAGTGTTTCCAGCCTTGCTATAATTCACATTTTAGGCGCTTCTCTTATAAATTGCTGGTGGAAAGAGTTTAGGCCAGTTTAATGAAGGTTACCTTGAAACATGAGCAAAGGCACTAATTTATTGCTGTCTCTCCTTTGTGCTTTAATTTATTAAAGATTACAATCTAACACAGCATATTTGGAGATGGTGTTAGCTGCTGAATTTATGGCATTAAATCATCTCCACATGCCATTATCCAAAGCCAGTTTAGTATCTTGTGTTGTATTGTAACTCTGCTTAAACACAAAAGATGGGCTTCTTTGTAAAGTGCCACATAAATCCACTCTAAATCCAAATAGTTTTAGAATGTTACCGACAGGATGGAGAAAATCTATAAAATATAGGACAGAATGCAGAGATTGATTTAGTAATGCTAACCTGCTTTCAATCTCTTTTTTTATTCTAGGGAATCATCCAAGATGTTATTTTCCCATTGATGTGCTATACAGATGCTGATGAAGAGCTTTGGCAAGAAGATCCATATGAATATATCCGCATGAAATTTGGTGAGCCTTTGAAATCTACTCATGTTAAAAAATGGTTTCACGCAAAGGATGGGATTTTTATGGGGCGTTTTTGTGAAAGCAGAGGTGGATTTAATCTTTAAAAACAAAAGAGAGAGAGAGAAACACATTGTATTAACCAAATAATAGAAGTTGGATGTATTGGTGGAAAGGAGAGGGCTACAACAGTCATCAATGGCACAGGAGTTTGTGCATTTGTGAAAGTATTTCATTTACAGTTACAAAGTTTTTATTGCAAGTCAAACAGTCTTGGTCTTGCTAGCAACAACTGCATAAATTTAATGTCATTTAAAGGTTATGCCACAAACAGCTAATATTTCAGGCCCTGCATTTCTTAGGGGATTTCACCCATGGCACAGTTCAGAGCAGACTTACGCCAGTGGTAAATGACAAGGTATGGAGTAAGCCTGGCATTCCAGACTTGTCCCATTTCACCTCCTGTGCTCTGCTACTTTATGTTGGGGTTTACTCTAAGTCTGTGCAGTCCTCTGAGGCTGGGAACAAAAAAAAATATACTTCAGACTCCCTGAACAAATTCATCCCCTCACTAGGAATGTTTATGTGGCTGGAACAAAGAATCTTGAGGAGTTTGGGAGTTTTTATCCCTCAGGTCAGAGGCATACCTGTAAACACTACAGGTATTGCACAAGGCTCTGATAATCCTCTTCTGCAGAGAAATGAGAAACAGTGCATTTTTTAACCCAATTAATTCTGTGTGCTGGCCTGTAGAGCAAATAACATCCATGTTAAAACTTGACTGTTGTGTCTGCTTCTACTGTTGAAAACGATTTATCTTAAAAATAAGAGACATAGAACTTGAAATTAGACATGTAGAGGCAGTCATCATGGAAAACATGAACCATATGTATCCATATGGTATGTATACGTTGCTCTTTGGTCTTGGAATATCTCTAGCAAGATAGCATGATTAACCACCTGAAGGGTGCTCTTTTTTTCATATTAAATAGATTGGGATCATGAACTGTAGTAAAGGACTGGAATTTAAAACTGTTACAATGTTATTTAACAGATGTATTTGAAGACTTCATTTCTCCAACAACTGCTGCTCAGACATTATTGTTTACATCGTGTAGTAAAAGGAAAGAGGTAAGTTGTTCAAGGATTATACTGAAATACCACCAGCTAAATTCAGTTTATTTGCTGAAAGAGCTATTAATAAAAGTTTTTATTTTTCTGTTCTGATATCATAGTATGCTAAAATTTGAAATTCCAAATTTATTTTGCACTGGTCTATTTATGGTTTTTTGTATTTGCAAATTCCCCTAGGACCCATTCTTGACAGAATATTGTGTGTTTATAACAAAGACATAAAACATTGCCCACATTCCAGACTTGGAGCAGGCTATTAGATATTGTAGCATTTCAGAGCACAGAGAATGGTACCTGGGGTGATTGACTGGAATACTGTGACTGACCTTACATGTAATCTAGGTCCTGCAGAAGACAATGGGCTTTTGTTATCAAATCCTTACGGAGCCAAATGCTGATCCTCGCAAGAAGGATGGTGCTTTACATATGATTGGTTCTTTGGCTGAAATTCTCCTAAAAGTAAGCAGAACAAATCTAGTAGTTCTTTTCATCCTTTTTTTTTGCCCCTCCTATGCTGTTTCTAACATGTAGTGCCTTAGAAGAAATGCAAATAGCTCTGAGTTCACAAGTTTCTGAATTGCTGCCAGGTTTTTTTTTAACTGTTGAACTTAATTGTTTTGGGTTTAATGTCAGCTTAATTACTTAATTACCAAAGTTTTATAGACATGTTCAAGTTCAGTTATTAAGTTCCTTTAAGTTCTGTGCTTCTGGTGAGAATTACTACACCATTTCTATGCTTCACTTAATTACATTCCTTTTTTTGTGGAAGAAAGGAAAAAAGTGCACAGTGAGAGGCTGTTTATGTAATGGACTGGTTTTTGTGTCTAGAAGAGAGGAAATAAAAATGAAATTAGAGATGTTGCTTGGTTAAAATGGTAGCAAAATAGATGCATGGCATGGACTTGTATTTGGACCATAGCTCTAAGCACTTTCCCTGACCACTTTTACTTTTGGTGCCAATGTGCTGCCAACAGAAAGGTGTCTCTTGGGGTTAAAAAATGGCTGGGGAAAAAGGTGTCACTATTATGACTGAAAATTTTAAAAATCCATGTAGGATCCAAGTTCAATTACTAATATAGGAGATCATTGTTACATCATTGACTTTAAAAAAGGGATAAGTGAAAAGTCTGAGGGTTTGTTGCACTCTTCACACTTTATCACGTGTGACTTTTTTTACTGGGATAGAAATACATTTTTATATGAAGTTTTAAACTGATGTGCTTCCCTTCATATTTTGACAGAAAAAGATCTATAAGGATCAGATGGAATATATGTTGCAGAATCATGTGTTCCCTCTCTTCAGCAGTGAGCTGGGTTACATGAGAGCTCGGGTAAGGAAGTGTGGCATTTACTGGTGAGAAACACTGTTCCAACTGAAGAATTCAGAAATCTGCAATTTCTTCCCTCTCACAGATGCTCTCCTTTCTGCACCTTTTCCATAATAAATTGTACAGCTTTTCCAGGGACGGGTACTATTTTTTACATGTGATTATAGATAGCCCCTGTGTAGTTTTGGAATGGCTGCAGCGCTGTGTGCACAGTTTCCCATCTGTGTCTGGTGGTAGGGTCTGTGTGTGTTTTGCACATAGACTGTACTGCTCACACAAAACCTGTGGCCAAAGATGAACCTGAGATCATAGTACTGGTTTAGTGATGTCTGCAAGACAGCCTCCCACTGACCAGCCTCCACACTCTCAGACATTTTCATCTCTGACAACTCTTACAGTATCTTTATTCATCAGGAGTTGCACCTCAGATTCAATGATTTTTGTAGGTTATGGGTATACAAACAGTTGGTAATCCTCTTTGTAGCTTTTGCAGCTCTGAATTTCTTCAATGTCTTTTTTTTTTTCAGGCTTGCTGGGTTCTTCATTATTTTTGTGAAGTCAAATTTAAAAGTGACCAGAATCTCCAGACAGCCTTAGAACTCACGAGAAGGTGTCTGATAGATGATAGGGAAATGCCTGTGAAAGTAGAAGCTGCAATAGCTCTTCAAGTTCTCATCAGTAATCAAGAGAAAGGTAGGAGCCTTTTCCTACAGCTACAGGAAGCTTTAATGGAATAGCTGTTAACTTTGTGATATTCAGGCAGACTTGTTCTCTCCTTCCCTGATGTTAATTTCCCTCTTGCAATTGTAACTTGTAATCATTTACTCTAAATTTTTCAACTAGAAAAGTTTAATTTTTAAAAATAAATTGCATTTTAACATTTTAAGACATTATGATTATTAAAATGTAGTAAACAAGAGCTTCATGGTACAGTAAATCCAGTTTTATGGTACCTAATAATTGAATCAGAAATACAGTGGCGATATCTGTCTTGGCATATATTCATTCATGTTAAAGTTTATTTAAAGAAATAAAAAACTATCTTGATCCAAGCAGGTTTTAGATGGCTTAGTATTCCTGAAGCTGGCATAAAAGCCACAAAGCAAACATAAACTATATATTTAATACTTCAGGTAATTTGACAAAGGTGTATATATACCAGTTCCCATTCAATTAACATTTGCATTGATCAGTAATCTTGCATTTTATTAATTCAGACTTCAGTGCTCTGGTTTTCAAACTTAAATTTCAATCCTCTTGTTATATATTATTAAAATCTGTTCTGAATGGTAGTATTGCTATAATGATTTATTCTACTCATGGTTTTGGCATGTTAATGCTGAAGCAGTAAATAAAGTTATTTGAGGTGTAGGTTCTTAAACTGATCTGTGGTTTTCTAAGAATGTTAATTCAAACATTCCACCTGTTTTACAGCTAAAGAATATATTACTCCATTCATTAGACCTGTAATGCAAGCTTTGCTTCATATTATAAGAGAGACTGAAAATGATGATCTTACTAATGTGATTCAGAAGATGATCTGTGAATATAGTGAAGAAGTTACCCCAATTGCAGTAGAAATGACACAGCATTTGGTGAGACTTTACAGTGGCTTGGGAAGATGTTTAATATGGGAAAGATTGGTGTTTAAAATTGATAGTTGAGTATGACCATCAGTTAATAGCTGTTGTCACTCCAGTCTAAGTGCATTGATACAAGTAATTTTCTTCATTTAGACAGTGTTTCATCAGAAGTGGCTTGATAACTTACACTGAGTAGAAATTTCTCTAAGAACAATTCTAGAAATGTTTGTGAAATCTTTGCATATTTCCTCCTGATAGTGGTAATAATGAAATTGGTAGCACATTTTAGGTAGTCTCTATAATGTCACTTAGGTTGTCTGTTTTAAAATATTTAAGAGTAAATTTTTAATTAAAAGTTTCGTGTGAAAATAAAGTTGAATCTGCAGGAGAAATTCAGAGCTTGAATGGCCATATCTAGCAAGTTGTATTAATGGTTGCAAAAGCAGAGGTCAGCTCAGTGCTTCCCTATTAAAGGCCTTGGAGTAAAAATGGAATTGTTTGTGTGTCCTCTCTGGGAATGCGTGCCAAGTGTTCCAGTCTACAGCTACTGAGGCAACTTTGTGTCAGAAGAACTTACCAAGGGAAAATGTATTCTTTTGCATGGGACATAATGTCATTTACATATTTTCTATCAGGAGTAGATAAAGGGTAAAGACAGCTCCAATAGTTTAACATCCAAATTTTATCATCCTGAGAAGAAATTCTGGAGCAGAGCAGTCACTTGCTATTATTTGTACACACTTTCTCAGCAGAAGTCCTTCTGAAATTGTGTAGAGTGCCAGACTTCTACAATTTATTGACATATTTATGGGTTGTTCTGCTGTTTTGTGCAGGCAATGACATTTAACCAGGTAATCCAGACTGGTCCAGATGAAGAGGGCAGTGATGACAAAGCAGTGACAGCAATGGGAATCTTGAATACTATTGATACACTTCTCAGTGTAGTTGAAGATCACAAGGAAGTAAGTAAAAATTACTTTAAAGTTGATATGTATGGTGTAAGAACACTGTAAGTCTTTTATAGTCCTAGCATTGTTACATGAAAAGCTGTCCTTTTGGCCAAAAAGATATTAAAACAGAAAATAGTGAAGTACTTATCATGTAGCCAAGTTGTGACAGAGTGGGTCACTTTTCTAATGCAATACATGCAGTAATAGAGCATAAATGTTGCCACAGTATTTCCCATAAGAATCCAGCTTCTTGTTCAAATAGTAGAAGCAATGTGTCTGTAGCAGGTGGAGCTCTGTCAGCTCAGCTGGGAACACACATCGGATTTGATGAGGTCTGCCCTTCAAACAAAACACATAAAGCTTCACATAGCTGTAAACATTGACTCTGCTGGCTGGGTTGGCTCTCTGTGACAGAATCGATGTGGGTAAATACAGCTCTTGTGGCTGTGCTCAGAGATGGGGATTTTACCTGCCTCATCTGCCCTGGAGAATTTTCCTCTGGGATTAAAACTTCTGTCATTTCGTTTTGGTTTACTGAATGGAGTCACTTCTGTCCAGAGTACAGCCAGTTCAAAAGATGCTATTTCCAATTAAAATCTTTATTGACAAAGTCAGCTACAGGCTTTTAATAAATACATTATAGTTTTTTAGTGACTAAAAAGTTCAGTAATAAGCTGTAGAGCTCTGAAGGCTTCATTGAAGAAGCAGCATCAAATTCCCAAGGAAATTCCCAAGAATTCAGTGCTGCCACACCAAGGACCAGCTCAGATCATTTACTTGTTGCTAGAGCTGTTTGTACTTGTTTTTGTCAGTAAATCCTTGCCTTCTAAGTTAAGAGTCTGTGTAATGATATGCTAGTCCTGAGGAGCTCAGTTTGAAAATGTTGACCAGTAAACATTTATATTTAGAGACATCTCCCACAGGATGACCAGTGTTCCAAGAGATAAGGTATTTAGCAGGTTAGGCTCAAATCCTGTTCTGCATAGCTAAAACCAGAAACTCAGCCTTTACTTGTCCCTGTGCAAGGTGAGTGCCCTCAACAGGTTATTGACTGTTTTGTTAGCTATTTCATGGACTAACAGATACCAGTTGGGAACACTGACTGAATCTGTAGGACCAGCATTTACACTGGTGGTCTCCATACCATATGAACATCCTAAGCTAGGTTTGGGAAGTGGTTTGGTATTTAGGATTTTTTTGGTTTTTTTTTTTTTTTAATTTAATTTCTTTTCTGGGATAGAAAATACCTCCTGTGATTTCAATTGTTTACTCCTTTGAGATATATATATATATATTTGCTTACAGTGTTTTAATGGGACTGAACTGGTGCAGAGGGTTAGTCAGGCTTTTCTTTTTAAAGGATTCCCTATAATGAGATTCTTCCAGTACTCAAAAACCACCTTGTATTGAAAGCTATCTTGCAAGTCCTTAGCTGAGTGCTGAGCACAGCTGAGCTGTGCTGTTACACATTTAGTGCTCTAAAATGTGAGGCATTTCTAATAGTTCTTAAAAACTATATTGTATATATAGAAGCTGCTTTGACAAATTTTAAAATGTGTTTCATTTCAACTCCAAAGTATTGAAAATAGTCATTACCTGTTCTTTTTTATTTTATTTTATTTTTCAGATTACCCAGCAGCTGGAAGGGATCTGTTTGCAAGTGATTGGAACAGTTTTGCAGCAGCATGTATTAGGTATTTGTACTTCTGCTGGCTTACTTTTAGAAGTGCATGGCATTGGCATGCTATTTACCTAGATTCTGTTTGTTTTAGAGTTCTACGAGGAGATCTTTTCCTTGGCTCATAGTCTGACCTGCCAACAGGTTTCTGCACAAATGTGGCAGCTTCTTCCTCTTGTGTTTGAAGTCTTCCAGCAGGATGGTTTTGATTATTTTACTGGTAAGTAATATAAATAAATCAGGGAGCCAGAGGGTTTCATGGATGCAATTTCAGCCATACAATTAATTGCATCATGACTGAAATCTTAGGAGAACACTCAAGTGAGGTTACACTTGAAATATTTTTATTTTGCTGTTGCTGCTACCAGACTTGTTTTGCTAAGGCACCTATGACTTGCAGGCTTATCTTGGCAAGCATTATGCAAGAACTGTAATTATTAATACACAGATTTCAACCTGATTTTAATAGCAAACAGATGATACCTAACAGTGATCATCCTTCTTTTTAACACAGATATGATGCCTCTCTTGCATAATTATGTGACTGTTGATACAGATACACTTCTGTCAGACACAAAATATCTTGAAATGATCTACAGTATGTGCAAGAAGGTGAGTAGATTCCTGTGTGGTAACAAAACCTGTCATCTCTGAAGAAATAACCGTGTTAAACTGGGTATTTTTTTCCACAGCAGCTTTTGACTTCTGCTCTTTAAAGCATTTTGCTATCTAACATCCTCTAAGATTCCTGAAATTACTAAGTTATTGCAGAGAATTTTAAAGAGATTGCATCAAAATTTCAGATACATGCTTTTGGCAGAAGGGAAAAAGAAATCCTACACAACAAAAGCAGAATAAACAAAGCAGGTTTGGTGCAATACACTTTGTGCATATGGGCATGCAAGACAGATTGCAAAAGGTAGGTGGATTCTTCCATCTGGGATTTGTAGCCTCACCATGGCCAGGATACACATGCTGCATGTGTGCTGAAGGTCTGACACCTGTGTGCTAAATAAGTGTGTGGGGATGGAAGGTAAAGGGACAGGAATAGGAAGTTGTCTCCCCGAGTTTGTGCCACATCAGTGGTGAAAGCTGGGAGCAGAATGCAGTTGGTCTGACTCAGTCCAGGCACTTTTGGGCAGGGTTTCTGTATTTTAATTTGTATTACTGGGCTTTCTTTGTCCAGTCAAATTCTAGAATATACAGCTTTCTAGAGTGTTAGCACCATGTGAGGAAAGGAATACTTTTTTATAAGATATGTGTTAATGCTTTACCATCTCTAATAGTAATAGATTTCAGATTTCCACTCCTGGATATGGGGTGTGGTGTCTATAATAAGAGCTTAGGTGAACTGTCAGCTGTGATGCCCATGGTATTTCCTGAGTAATTCTTTTGAAAATGTTAAAATATTACAGTGAATAACTATTTTAGTATTCTATAAATACTCGTGAATAACTCTTGCCAGCCTTTGTTGAAAACAAGTTGCAACCAGGCCTATTGGGATGTTTGTAATTTCTTGGAATCTTATATATAAAATTAGCCTGTCATGACCACTTAGTGATTGGTGTTACCTGAGCACAGTGAATTTTTAACATAGGTTTTAGGTATTGCATGATCTTCCACTGGATAGCCCATTTTTGTAAATAAAACTTCTACAAAATTCAGTACATTGATGGATAAGTAAAGGTTTTCTTTCATTTATGGAAATAATCCTTGGCAAAATAGCAGCTGATGCTTTTACAGTAACTGTGATAGGCTCAGCATCCATAGAGATCTTGAGTATTTGTACATTTGGTTTGTTTTGCCCAATTCCAGCAGTTTCCAGTTCCTGGTTGTCACACTGAGCCATTGCTGTAGATCTGGCTGCTTCACTGATGGCTGTTAATGCTGGCATTGTTAGAGGGGGTAAATTCATACCAGCTTTTCAAAGCAAAGCAGTGTCTAGAGAATACTCCTTGAGGGGATACACCACCAGTAATGGCTGTGTTTCAGGTCCTTACAGGAGTTGCTGGAGAAGATGCAGAATGTCATGCAGCAAAGCTGTTAGAAGTAATTATTCTTCAGTGTAAAGGGCGTGGCATTGATCAGGTTGGTAATGACTTTGGTTGCTAAAACTAATACTTTTAAAATATTTATTGTGTAGTATGAATTGATTATGTATTAAGATGAGTTTTGTTATGAGCACTTCATGTGGTGCAACTGATAATCCTGTCAGTGTTACTCACTGAGAGCACTGCAGAGAGTTCTTGCATGCTTTGGCTCAGAATTTAGGACACTGCAAAACTGGTGTTTTCATGAGTCTGGAAGAGTGCCACCTGAGGAGCATCTTGGTTCTAAAAAGTCAATTAATTGCATTCGACGTTAATTGTAGTGAATATTTAATGAAAATTATTCTGTCAGCCTCATAGCTTTGAAATAATGAAGAATGAAAATGAAGTTCCTAGAATCCAAATCAATATAATAGAGGGACCAGGGACTTCATTATGTACATATGGCAGTTGAAATTTGAGAGATGAATAAGTTGATTTTTCTGGACTTTGTAGTGTACACATTTTCTCTACTTTCCATTTTTAATACACAAGATTATAGAACCAGAAGTTACATTTGCTGTGCAGGATGTCACAAAATCCATGTGATTAAATATTTTCACATTTTCATTTCATCTTTGTATCTGACTTCTGCTGGCAATTAAAAATGACTCAATTTTATGCCATCTGTGTTTATGTGCCACACTGTTGAAGTACAGAATGACAAGTTTTATTTTTGATCACTGAGTGTGAATGTTCTCACTGTCCAGTGCATACCCTTGTTTGTGGAAGCTGCCTTGGAGAGACTGACCAGAGAAGTGAAAACCAGTGAACTGCGAACCATGTGCCTCCAGGTTGCCATAGCTGCTTTGTATTACAATCCTCATTTACTATTAAACACGTTGGAAAATCTTCGTTTCCCCAATAACGTGGAGCCTGTCACCAATCACTTCATAACTCAGTGGCTTAATGATGTGGACTGTTTCCTGGGGTGAGTGTTTGTACTTCTGGAGATGATTCTCTGTGATACACCTGTGTATGACCTGCTTGGAAATCATGACAAAACTTGCAACTGTTCTACTCTTCTGTTTTGTAGACTCCATGACAGAAAGATGTGTGTCCTTGGCTTGTGTGCTCTTATTAATCTGGAGCAAATACCACAGGTTTTAAATCAAGTTGCTGGGCAGATCCTGCCAGCTTTTATTCTTTTATTTAATGGATTGAAAAGAGCATATGCCTGTCATGCAGAGCATGAAAATGACAGTGATGATGATGATGAAGCTGAAGAAGATGAGGAAACAGGTATGGAGACGGAACCTTTGATACTATTTTGTATGTTTCATTTTTTCCTGATGGAGATACTGAGTTCCTATGTGAAATTATTCTGAGTATCCTAATTCCAAAAATGAAGCACTGCAGTAGAACACCGGATATCTTTTTGACAACTTTTAAGTCTATCTGTATAGTATATATAGTGCAAAGTATATATTACTTTCCACTCCCTCTTAAAACTGACTTCTTCCAGGGCAGAGTTAAAAGAGCTCCCCCCTTTCCAGCCTGCATGGTATTGTTACCACTTCCACTGCCTGTTTTACCTAATTAGCCACATTTCTAAAGAATTGTTCTTGACATTTTCAAGATAAACTTTTGTTTTTTTATAATTAACTTAGATGAGCTGGGGAGCGATGAAGATGACATTGATGAAGATGGTCAAGAATATCTTGAAATTCTAGCAAAACAGGCAGGTGAAGATGGAGATGATGAAGACTGGGAAGAAGATGATGCTGAAGAAACTGCTTTGGAAGGTTATTCCACAATTATTGATGATGAAGATAACCCTGTTGATGAATATCAAATATTTAAAACAATTTTTCAGAGTAAGTAACTGTATTTCTTTTCCCGGCCAACAAGTTACATTTCAGCTTTAGTGTACGCTGTTAACTAGAACCTGTTCAAAACTTCCAAACAAGCTTTCCAATATGGGCTTGAACCATTTCTTTCTTTGGAAAGGAGATGGCATTGTTAAACTTCTATAGCAGAGGGAGTTGCTTGAATGAATTTACAGTGGTAGGGAGGAGGTCAGAAGCTGTACTAGTGTTTAAGTGTCTTGAATTATGTAACCATAACAGAATATTATTCTGATTAAAACAGCAGTGAGTGAGTAAGGTCTGAGTTCTAGAACATTTTAATCAGCACTTTCCTTTTGCTCATGTTTTCTCTCTGCTGCAGCAATTCAGAACCGTAACCCTGTGTGGTACCAGGCTTTGACCCAGGGCTTGAGCGAGGAGCAGAGGAAGCAGCTGCAGGACATCGCCACCCTGGCGGACCAGCGGCGGGCAGCACACGGTACTCACACCTTCACACAGCACTGCCTCCTGGGCCCTGCCCTGCCCTGGGGGGGCTCAAGGAGCATGAAAATGACAGTGAGGATGATGATGATGTGCTCAAGGAGCACAGAACAGGCCTTTCAGTCAAGCCTGAGAGTGGCTCCATCAGAACAGGGTTGTTAGAAAGCTCTTAGAATTGCCAGCCTCCATGCACAAACTGAGTGGCAATACCACAGGTGAGAGGAGTGCTAGAAACACCTGGGGAGGTAGCCAAGGAAATAAAAGCATATTTGTCCTAATTTCTTAGATTTGAAAACAATTTATTTGATTACCTGAAGATAGTTGAACTCCAGGTATGTTTACAAACACATCAAGTGACTGATGAATGATTTCCTGAGGTATCACATAGTCCAGCTGGGATAGACAAGGATTCTGTGGGTAGGAGAACACTAAATTATGGAAGTAGTACCATCTGTAAAGCCACATCATTAAGCCTATTAAATATTACATAGAATACAGATTTTTAAATCTTTATTCAGTTCGTATTTTTTCCTTTTTTCCTAGGTTTTCACTTTGGAGCATAAGCCAATATATATAACACTATTAAGTCAAGACTGCATATTGAGGGATCAGTCCAGCCTCATATCCTGTGTCTTAGTGAGCAGCAGTTGCTACAGATGTTTCAAAATAGAAATTGATAAATTTTTCAATAAAAATATTGGTAGTAAGAATATACCAGCCTCATATCATCTGTCTCAGTGAGCAGTTGCTACAGTCATCTGTCTTAGTGAGCAGTTGCTAGAGATGTTTCAAAACAGAAATTCATCATTTATTTCAGTGAAAATATTGGTAGTAAGAATACACATTTAATAAGTGCTTTTTAAGAGAGAACAGCCTAAATCACCTCACAAAGCTTGTTTGGGTCCAGAATGATCCAATTTTAATGATTATAAAATACAGTTTCACTGTGACTCCTATCAAGCAGTAGACATTTTTTAATGTAATTTTATACTACTGCATTTTATGGAGACAAAAGAGTTTGAGGTGTGTGTTTGTTTGTTTGTGGTTTTTGTACTGTTTTTTCAGAGAAGTTGTAAAGTTTAATTTAAGTGACCAGATCCCTATGGGAAATTCTTGCCTACTATCACAGCACACTGATACTACGTTTAGGCTACTTACCACACATGGGGACATCCTGTTAGAAGGATTTGAAATACAGTTCTCCCTTATTAATATAGCTTAGAAGAATTTCTATATGCTGAGAGATTTGTCTTCTGTGGAGCTGGGAGGGATTCTCCCCCTATGCTCCATTAGCCATGACAACATTTTTGTGGCTTGTTTTCAAAGAAACAGAGCCAAAATGCACATTTGCCAGATAATATGAGCTGACCTGTATTCCCAGAGAGATTGCAACTGTTTTGATTTAGGAGAAAGCTCTCAGACCAACATAAGACATTAATAAGTTGTTGTTATCTTGGCCTGGGAATAATACAAGCCACCTTCTGCATTATCTAGATTGTAGTAAAGGTACAACCCAAATTACCAACCTGATTTTCAGTTGTCCATGTATTAGAGCTTGTAAAAAGCAGTTTACAGTAATCCCTGTCCTACAGCAGCGTTTATAGGATGGTAAAACCAGACACCTTAACAATCACTGGTAGTTACAGTGATGGATATGTGCACCTCAGATGTCTAAAGATCTTAAATTCTGGTTAAAAATTAAAAGCGATCAACTTGGTAGTTTTCTCTCAGAATTATGTTTTGTGGTCTAGTAACCTAAAGTCCAGATTACCTGCTTGGGTAGCAGGATGTGTAAAAAGGCTTTTTCTGGTGCTTCAGTGGTGGTTTCTGCTTATATAGTTGAATTGAGATAGGAACACCAAAAATTCAGCGAATATCTGTGTACTGCTTTTTTGCACATGCTCTGTTACTGATTAGACTGCAAAGTCTGTTGATGTTAACCAGAAAGAATTGTGTGCCTGTTACCCAATTTATAAGTGCAGTATTCTTTCTGGTCCTGTTTCTGAAGTACAGTCATGTCCAAAAGCTAAAGTGTGGGCTTTTTACAGTACAAATTCATGAAAGCATGGTGGTAACAATATTGAGAAGTTAAAAAAAAAAATAATCAGTCCATCTGTTCTCTGGGGCCTGGCACATCTCACTTGTGGGTGCTGATTCCTTGGCTGGGGAACCCCAGGTTAAACCTGTATCTCAGAGAAACTCAAAGTGGTCAGTCACAGAATCTTGGTCTGTCTTCTCCCCTGCACACACACTAAAACTTCTTCTGTTTTTTTGTTTTTAGAATCCAAAATGATCGAAAAGCATGGAGGATACAAATTCAATGCTCCAGTTGTGCCAACTTCATTTAATTTTGGAGGCCCTGCCCCAGGAATGAATTGAATTATCACTTTTCCTGCTACTGTGTGATTGTAGTGAAGAGCTTGTGTTCCTCCCAATAGTGGTTCCAGAACTGGTTCATGTTATCTACAACTCACTCTAAACTAATTTATAAATAGATTGGACAAAAGCCCCAGAAGTGGGACCTGATCATTCAACCTGATACTGGAAAGCAAACCAGAGGTTTTTTTGAAGATAGGAAGAATCTGAATTTAAAGCTTCAAATGACACACTTTGGAGATCGGAAATGAAGAGGGGATGTCGTGAAGGCAGCTTTTCTTTTTCTGAGGAAAAAAAACTAGACATGGGCTGCAGGACTATTTAAAATGTCTCATTTACAGTACAAGCTAGAAGGCAGACTTAATTTTTACACCTGTGGCAGTATGAGTATTTGCCCAGTTTCTTTCCCTTTTATCCCTACTACTGGGTGTCTATTCTTTTAATGTAAATAAGATAAGGTAATCAGATAGCCTTACTTAATCTTCATCATTTCCATTTATCAAGATTGTTCATATGTAGAATATTGGACACTTAATGTAGCACTACATAACTGATAAATCTGTAAATGAATTAGCACTTTCATATTGAAACAAGCCTGCTAGCCTATGTACAAAAATAGCAAAATGTTTGCTGTTTATAAAAATAAAAAATAAGGGATGTATTGGGGAAAATAATTTCAAGTTATTAATTTAAAATGAACTAGCAGTTTTGTACCTGGTGACTTTGTGGTGCAGTCACCTCTGGTTGTGACTTGAATTCGGATATGTAAAAAGGGGTTAGTGATATTTCATTGCTGCTAAAGAAAAAATAGCAACACCCTCCGTGTCCTTTGTTTTTTTTAAAGATCTCACTGTACAAGCTAGAAAATTGAACAAATATGTACTGTAAGCACAAAGAAAAGTTATCCTCTCTAAGGCAGGTAAATGAGACGTGAAGTTCTTAAGGTCAATTGAAGTGTATGGGTGAAACACCTACATATGCAATCTATTAAAAACCAGTGTCATTGGCTGATCTGGGCTATGGTATATAAATGCAATTTTTTTCCCCAGGTGTGCAGAATATTCTGTTTCCAGATCATGGTAGTGCAGGTGCACTACTCCTGCATTTCATTCCCCCTCTTTTTGCACTTGCAGCATTAGTGTGTGCTGTTGTCTGCCTGATCCAGACAGTGTATTTGAAGTTTTGCCAATCTTTCAGTTTTGAAGCCACAATTTTCTTCCTTCAAAGTTGCTATAGTAACTAGTATTTTAGCTAGAGAGGCAAAATACAGTTCCCTCTGGGACCACTATCAAAACCACTGTATGAAGAAGCCAGCAGGGAGAGGCTGTGAATGGGTTGGCTTAAATGCCCCCTTTTTCTTTTCTAAAAGCAAATCCATTGGCGTTTGATCTTGCCTTGAGATCATTGGTGTCAGGTCTTTTAAATCAAATGTTTGGGTTGGTTTTTTTTTTTCTTTAGGCTGTTTTTATATAAAAATGTCACCTGCTGTTACAATTGATATTAAACAAGCTACCTTAATTTAATGTAAGCCTCCAAAATTTAAATACAGGTTAAAAATAAACTGAGTTTTTATCTGTAAAAATGAAATGCACATATATATATATTATGATACTCAAAATGCAGTCTTCAGAAAATTGGTCTGTGTGGTGTGTTTTTTTGCATCAGCAGAGTAGCAGGATTTGGTGGTGCTTTGGGGTTTCCCTGCTGAGCTGCCCAGCCCCAGGCTCTGCCTGGCTCCAGCAAACGCTTCCCTGCACCCGGGGGACAAGGTGGGACACAGAGCCCTGGCCCAGTACCAAAGGGACACTTGGAAAGCAAAGCACCTGAGATGGAAAAGCCTGACTACAGAAGCCTTGGATGGGAATATCCATCCTCGTGGTGGTGTGAGACCTGGGATGGTTGCTGTGCAGCTTTAGGGGCTGCACAGAGCAGAACTCACTGGGGGTTGTGCCTCTAACTCACGGGCACTTCCAGATGTGCTCCAGGCCCCAGGGAATCTCTAGACAGGGTTTTATTTTTGTAGAAAAAGCTGACAGATGTGCTTCCAGCCTGCCTTCTTGCATTGCTTGGGAACACCCAGACAATTTGACAAATCATTTCTGAATATCTGCTGGTTGGGCATCTGCTTACCTTCACATGCATCCTAAAAATGCATGAGAAGCTTTGAGGACAGAGGAGCCATTTTGGGCCTCATGGCAGAAGATGTGACAGCAGCAGTGAGAAGGCTTCATGTATAAAGCAGATGACAAAAAAATAGGGGGAAATCACCAATTTTAGTGCTGTTGTCAGTTCTGGAACAATTATATTTTACAAGTCAAGGGAAGAATTTTACCTTGGTGTGAGGAATACAGTCTTACTTCAAGGGTGCTTTTATGTGTCACTAGACTGGCTAGCAAGGAGCATCTTTTTTAAGAATGGATCTAGAACTTTGCTTTCCTTTGCTCCAAGAAATGTATTTATATAAATTGCAAAACAATTTTGCATTGTTGTTGGTGGTGATAGCGCATTTTGTGATGCAATATATCAATTTCAGTGATACACTTATGTCAAATTAAAAACTGATCTTCCTCCTCGAACTTGCACTTATCCATTCCATTTTCAAGGATAATGCAACTCTAAAGGAAGAGCTGGGAAATTTAAAGCCTCTGTTTTTTTTTCTATTATGGAAGATCTCCTTGGATTAATAAACATCTAAAGCAAATCCTTATCTTCACTTATTTCAGTGTGGTGTTTTGAATGTAGCTGTATCCTTACAGTAGAGTCCTGCTCGACTTGCACAGCTCTCAGGTTTGTATTTCCCTCTCCAAAATATTGCTCCAAACAAATGTTAGGCATAACCAGAGTTCTCTTCAACTGTGTTAAATGTAAATAATAAGGTAGTTTTTTAAAATGCTGACATACTGGGTTAGTATTTTTCCCTTAATCACTGTCTTCAAAGACTTATTAATATGTATCAGCATAGTACCACAAAGCTCTATTCCAATCTCCTATAGCTTAGGACTTACTGTAAGATTTGTCAGGTCTGCAGTGGAATAATTACTGACTACCTGCCAATAAATAAACACGTAGGTGATTTTGTCTACTAATGGATACCTGGTAAATTTGAAGGGTTGATTATTTTTTCTGTGGAATCTTCTATTTGGCCAGAATGAGCCAGGTGGAAAAGCTTTGTCTGCTGCTGATTATCAGTTACTTTTCAGTCAGTACGTAGCTTTATCTTAAATGGTGTGCCACTGGTTTGTGTATTTCTGCTTTTCATAGCAAACCGCTGATGGTGTAAACATAAAGCACTTCAGAATGGGAAACAGACTGTAGTATTTTGCAAAGATTATAATAATCTATTAAGGAGAGTTGGCAAATCAGAAACAGGATTTTATCTTGGGTATTTCGCTGCTGCTGTACCTCGAAACAAACTGACGCCTGCAGCTTGTATTTGGCTTAACATTTACAATTAGGAAATCGTAAATTAAAGAAGAAAAATTGTTGGCAATTAGGCCTGTTAGGGAATAAGTATTTTTTGGCTTTTTGTACAACTGTACCAATTTTGGACTGCAAGAATTTCGAACTACTATTCTGGAGCAAAACGTAGTATTTTTTTACATCTCTCATGTTCAGGAAGATACCTTAAGTTCATCAGAGCTGGGCTTACTGTCCCATCAATGGAAATAATTCGCATCTACTTCACAACAGGGTTTTATGATAAATCACGTACGGAATTAACCGTAACACCTTTTGCTTGCCTTACACTGGGAGCTCTTGGGCTATTTTTTACACGTTTCCATACCTAAAAATCTCGTAAGGATAACACTCCCAAGCACAGCTTTAATCACAGCGTCCTTCTCCCTCAGAGCCGGGCTGGAATGGCAGCCGGAGATACCGCGGCAAGAGGCCGGGAAGGGAAGGGCAGAGCGCTCGCTGGCCCCGGCCCGGCCGCGCGGCCCCACGGGGCCCGCGCAGGGCCCAAGGGCGCGCGGATGGCCCCGGCGGAGGCGGCTCAGCTCCCCGGGCCCGGGGGCCGCTGTCGGTGCCCTCACCGTGCCCTGCCCGTCCCCGCCGCCTCAGGCGCTGCCGGCGCGCGCCGGGGAGGGGCAGGAAATGGCGCCGCTCCCCCGCTGGCGCGCGGGCGCCTCGCTGCCCGCTGCACAAAATGGCGGCGGCCCCGCGCCCGGCACAGCCGCCATGAAGCCGCGGGGCGGGGCCGCGGGCGCGCGGCCAATGGGCACCGGCGCGCGGCCCGCAGGAGGCCAATGGCGGGCGGCGGCGGCGGCGGCGCGCGCGGCGCGGCCAATGGGAGCAGCGGAGCCGGCGCTGCCGGGCCCCGCCCGCGGGGCGCGGGGCGGTGCCGGGCGGGCGGGCGGCGCCGAGCGGCCGTTTCCTGTCCTGGTGCATGGTGGTCGGACGGAGGAATTGTTGGAAAATTTCTCGGCGAGGTTCGTATATAAATGTGCTTTTACCCAGTGTGCCTTATGCTCCCTCCGCCATCTCCGGACGGGGCCGCCGCGCCGCGCCCGCCGCGCCCGCCGGCGGTGCTCGGGGAGGCGGGCAGGGGCAGCGGGGCGCGGGCGGCACCGAGCCGAGCGGCAGAGCCGCGGTGATAAAGCCGCTCCGCTCCGCGGGGCCCGCCCGGCCCCTCCCCGCCCGCCGGGCCCGCGGGGTCCCCCGGGCCGCCCCCCGGGCCCGCTCGGCGCTGCGTCACGGACGGGGGGCCAGGGGGGCGCGGGCCGGGGCGCTCCGGGCCCCCCGCCCGCCGTGCCTAAATCGGGGGGGCTCATCAATTTTTGCATTTTCCACGTTGTTTCATTTTTTGGGTTTTTTTCCCCCTATTTTTTAAATACACGTTTTTTGTCGCTATTATTTTCCGAAGGTGATATTTCCATGCTGTCGGCCGCCGAGCGGCATTAGCAGCCCTGGCCGGGGCTGGCCGGGCCCGCGCAGGCTCCGGCGGCGAATGCGCTGAGCCCGCCCGAGCCGCGGGGCTGCGGCGCGGCCTGGCCGCGCTCTCACGGGAGAGCTCCTGGCACCGCCGGCCTCCTCAAACCCTGCTGCTCTACTGCATCACCTCGCCAAAATACAAAAGCATCTTAACCTTTTTTTTTAATTTTTATTTTTTCTATTGCTCTTGTTCAAGTCATCCTTTTTTTTTTTTTCTAGAACTTCTAGTAGAACGTGATAACGAGAAGCTGCTCCTCTAGAATAATGGCCTGCAATACGCAAAGATTTTTATTTTGTTTTCTGATAAGGCCTTATTTCTGGTGCGTTTTCACCCAGAAAAAATGACGTGCCTCCCGTGCAAGTTTAATTTTTCTGTAAAAACAAGGCTGCGGTCGAGCAGCTCTGTTTTAAGTTTTAAATTTTTTAAAGTTTCATTTTGAACTATCAGAGAATTACTTTTGCCATCATATGCACATGAGTGATACCAGTATTTGTAAGGAATGTTATTTCTAGTCCAGTGACATAGGAACTGGTCTATCAGCTGTCTTTGCAGACTGTATAGCAGATATTTCTGTTGTAGCTTCTAGGTACCTGAAAAATGAAATCAGACTGTGCTTAACTAGCAGTTTTTTACATGCACATGATAGATTGTTAGCTTTGTGCGTTTGCCATACGGCTTTAGAATGGCAGAGTGCGGTGTAGCCGTGTTTTCATGGCTCGTTTCTTTGTATTTTGCATTAATGCCTTGAGCTTTCAAGCTGTGTTTGTGTCAAAAGCGATTTGTCTGTATCACTGCAGAAAAGGAACCTCAGGAATACGTGGTCAAATAATAGGTGATTGCTTTGGTAATGGATTGCAGCTTAAATGAGATGTAAAAATAAACATTTTGAAAGAGTTCTGAGAAGTGTATTTCAAATTGATTTAATAATTTATTTAAACTGTTCTCGTTGTAATTAATATTTCATTTGTACTACCCTATCTGAGGAAGATTAATTGTGCTTTATATTAGTGTAAAAGGAACTTCAGGTAGAAAGTCACACTGACTTCACTCTGTGTTCATTCTTGTGTAGCTTTTAATGCTTTTCTCAGGAGACAGGCACAGATAGTCAAGTGATGAATAGTCCTTGGTAATAGGTGCCAAAATTAGGCTGTAAATTAGTTTTTTTTCTTTAGAATGTCTCCAGTTGTGTGCTGCTTCAGCTCAGTGGACGTTTTGCTGATCTGTGCCATCCAGGAGCAGGGAATTGCCAGGAGTTTGAGCAGCGGCCAGCTCCAAGCGCTGGCTGCCCCCTGGAGCTCTGTGGGATGGGCATAGGGATAATAAGGACGAGGGTCCCTCGGCTTTAGTTTGGTCAGGATGACTTCATTTACCCTACGGGATCTTGGTCTTCCCTTACTACTGCCTGCGAGTCTTCGCCTGAAGTGTTTGGCGTTAACACATGCTCAGCGTAGGTGGAGTCTTTGAGAAGCACTATTGCATTTTAGGGAGTCGTTAGCGGGCACCTGTGAGGCCAATTGTCTTCCAAAGGGCTTCGGTTAGTTTGGATGGGTTTCTACACGCACAGATAATCAGGGCAATTCTTCCAGCTCCAGGCCTTACAATGGCCAGAATGCAAATATTCATGAGGAGGGTGGCACCCATCTTGATGCTCATGTAGTTACTCTTTTCCTGTCTGCGTTGTGGCTTGTGCCTGCTTCCTTGGCCATCCCGTGATCTGTGCCTCCCGTGGTGTCTCCTGTAACTCCTCTGCCACGTGTGCACCTAGCACAGTACCCAGGCCAGCCTTGCCTTGCTGCTCACGGACTTTTCCCCTGTGTTGCTGCCACATCTCTGCAGCTCACCAGCAGTGCTTTTTGCTCAGCATTAATTGGGGACAGCTTGGGTTTTTATCTCTTCTGTGTGAGGAAATCAGCGCACCTGGTAAAGACAGTGTGAATTGGGTAGTTGTTCCTGTGGATTGTATCACAAAAGATCCCAAAGGATGGGAGGAAAGTTTCTGCTTCGCTTATGGATCCCTGAGATATGCAACCATCTGAACCTATGGATCCTCTTCTTGAACCCAAGAGTTCAGCTCTGAAGTGCAAATTCCTGTAACTTGAGGTGTGCACAGCTCTTGTTCTGAGCCTGGAGAGAGCGTCTGAGCCAGGTGTCTCCCCATGGACACCATTTCTAGGCAGGAGGGGAAGGAAGCCTGGGGACCCATCTCGGCTCTCTGGGGTTTGTGGGGTTTTGCCTGTACCTAAGTGTAACTTCATCTGCCCTTAGTTGTATTTAGTGAAGGGAATATAATATTCCAATAGAACATGATTTTGCTCCCCCCCACTCTGTGCCCCAGGGATCATTGATCAGTTACTCCAAACCAAATTGGATTAAATTAGTAGATGCTTCCAGTGACTTAGTCTGCTAAAATGTTCTGGGCTACGTGGCTGGTTTTTAATTGTATAGTGGGATTGTACTTTGCTCCACCAAGATAACACTTGTTAAATAAATGAAATTTTCACTTTCAAAGGGAATTTACAGTTCCAGCAGGTTTTGCAATTTTCAAGGTTGACATCAGAGTTACACTTAAAACTACATAAGGCTTACCTCAGTCTGTATTTTACTGTCTGCAGAATGTTTTCCTCTGTACACACTTGAGCAGAAAATTGTGTTATCTGCTTAATACTCTTGTACTTCATTTCTGATGACAGATTAGAATTGAAAGATGGGTCTGTATTTGCATGTTAGTTGGTTTGCTCATATGTTAAGTATATTCATACATAGTTAGCGTGGTTCTGCACAGAGTTTTGTAGGATGTATTTCAATGTACTGTGTTACAAGTTCTGTTTGTGATCTGGCTTTGGCAATCCAGCAAGCTGTCCCTTTAGCTCCTGAAATACAATCCTGTGCTAAAGCAGTGCCATTAACTGTCATGGCTAATGCTGATACATCAGTAATGCACTTACCAGATTGCTAATTAACTCATAGCCACACAAAACAACCCACTCAAAATTCCTCTCTTTGTTGGGAGTCTCAGTGGATTTGCAGGGTTTGAAAGGGCATGGCCAGGATTCGTTTGTTTTGGTGATGGAAATAAGAGACTTTTGTGATTGCTTGACAGTTTAAAAGTTAGGAGTCTGTTTGGCATGGAAGTAAAACAATAGAAATAGCAGGTCTCAGTTTCTTTCAGATTTTTAGCCCTCACCTGTACATTTAATCACCAGATGTTCCCAGTTTTATTTAAAACACCAATATAACTGCAGGTTTTATGATTTAAGGGATAAGTAGCCCTATGAAGTGTTTCAGAAGTTAACTGTATATATTTTTTAGTGTAAGTAGGCATCACTGCTCATTTCTAGGAGTGACTTAGATACGGTTGTGACATGCATCATGCATCGGCTGGATGCCTTCTGCATATGTATTTTAGCTATATGTACACTTGATGGTAAAAACAAACCAAAAGCCTGTAGTTTTAAAAACACACTCATTCATCTATTAGGTGTGTTAAATCTGTTTCCCTTTATACTTCCGGGGTGAAAATCAATTTGGAATTAAATGCTTTATCTCACTAACATGTGCTGTAAAATTACTTTAGGTTTGGGTTTTTTTCATCTTTGTTAATCATGGTCTAAGTTTTTTCAGAAAATCGGCTCACCTGCCATTCAGCTTTTTTTCTGAGTGTGCATATTATGATTAGTTACCCAAAACTTTTTTGACTCTTAAAACACAAGTAAATTTATTAACAGTCAGTCTGCAATAAAGAAATGGGTTTGAGGTTCTTTAGAAAGGAAGATATGCCTGAGCACTGATAATAGAAGTTTGACTGGGAGAGAAGAAATGAACAAGAAATACCACCTGCATGGAGAGAAACTTGATGGGCAGTTTGGGTAGGTGAGTTCTGCAGTTGCATTTGCAGTAGGTCTGCAAAGCATTCCATGCACAGAGCCCAGCATTCTTAATGATACACGGGTGTTTCAGGCATGCTGGAATCTGGTGTTTGGGACAGATTATATGGGTGGCTCTTCCTCAAGCCAAACTGCTGCTGCTGTGTACTACTTCAGCTAATAATAATAATAATAATAATAATAACTGAGTCATTAGCATGTTGCTCGTTGACCAGCTGCATTAATATGGTTTTTTTGTACTCAATTAATATAAAAATTTGGGAATCCTGGTGTCTGTACCTCTGCAAACAGTGCTGCATGGGTCTCAATTGCTTGTCAGCTTCCGGTGCAGGATTTTTGGAATTGGCTCTGTTGGAAACTCCCAAATCTGTTTCAAACCTCCCGTGCTGCTGGAATGGTGCACCCAGGGCAGATGTGGTCATGGAAGTGGGTGTTTGCTGTGAGCTGCTTGTCCCAGAGCTGCAGAAGGAGTTCAGCTTCTGTCAGCACTGCTGACAGCTCAGTGCTCATGGAACTACTCTGGCCTCCGTTCATTAACCAGTAATTTCTTCTCTAATATATTCAAGAAATGTGTGAAGTTAGAAGTCATATTTGGGATCAGCCTGAGTGTTCTCACATGTGTAGGACTTGTTGGTGGGTGACTTTCTAAATCTTCCTGTATTTAAATGCCATACCTTCAAAAATAATAGCAACCTTCACATTCTCACAGACTGAAAACACACACCCATAATCTCATTAGTTAGAGTAAGGATTTGTAAATATTTATTTGCACTGGTTAATCCATTTTTTTTTAATATCTATAAAATGCAAGCATTGATATCAGACAATACTTTTTACAGTCACAATTTGTAGATAGCATTTGCTCTATAAACTATATGGAAATGACTTTTGGGGGAAAAAGACTGCTGGAACATGAAGTAATTTTGTCAGGCTAAGTGTGGTTCCCACTGCTCACACTTAAGTCAGACTGATGTGTGGTGAAGGCAATGATAAATTTGGTCCTGCATTTATTTTTCATTTCTGAAGAAATCCCAAACACTGTGGCAGTGAATTAGTCTTGAACTGCATTATTATTAGGATGTATCTCTTGTGGAACAGAAAGGTTGAAATACTGTAAAAAGAATAAAAAGGAGCCTTGAGTTTGACTGCTTCAGAGTGTGTAAGTTGCGCTTGTGCAGTTGACAGTGCTCTCACTCTTGGTCAGGCTTTTCTGCAGGACCAGACTTAGAGCCTGTGGTTTATCATTCACAACACTTCTTTACCATGTAGGAAATTAGAAAGTGATTGTGATTTGCTACTAAATTATCTTAATCCACCTGATGTTACCAGATTCTGTAGGAGAGGTTTTTATTCTGTATTTCAGTCTTTTTTCCATTTTATACTGTGGATGATTAATGTGATGCAAATTGCTTTTTAATTATGTTTTGCCTTTACAAGAGACTGGAGAAAATACAGTAAAAGAAATTGAGATTATGTGAGAAAGCACATAGCAATTAAGAAGTTGTTACACTTACTGAAAGTCAGTCTGACTGACAACAGTGCAAACCTCAATTTTTCAGTGCAGTAAAATCCTGGAAAAGGTAAGGGCTGTTGATGCAGAAGGAAATCCATGTCTCCTGAAGTGTTTCATCTAAGCACCCATAGGATCTAGATTTAATTTCTGACCCTGTTACAGATTTCTGTTTAATACTGGAAAAATTATCATGCAGCTACGTAGGGGAGCAGAGGTAAGGTTGTAAAAAGAGTCTTAGTTCTCCTGTGTCTATTTCTGAGCTTAAAGATGACAAATGACTTTATGTAATTAGTGGGGGAAGAAATGCTGGAAGTCTTCTTGGGTTGCCTGAAAAATCTTTGTGTGGAATAGTCAGTTTTCCAGTGTGTCAGACCTTTTTTTTTTGCACTGAGACTCAGAAGGCTGTAACACATATGAATTATCAATTGAAGTGTATTTAACCTGATTGTTAATTATAGGTACTGTTTTTCAGTTTTCACACATTTGTTGCTCAGATTAGTTTTGTGAAATTATTGATATTTGCAGTCATATCAGTTGACAAGGACCCTAAGGTAGGCAGTATTTAATTCAGAAAAATCTTCATCATGCTACACTGTGGACATACTTGAATTGATTTTGGGATCCAGCTTTGTCAAACATGGGAGTACAGTTTTCTAAAATTCCTTAATAAAAGTTTCACTATTGTGAGGCTGTGTATTATTTGCCATATTACCCTTCTTGATTAGTTTTTATTTACTGTTTTTATAAGTTTTATAAAATTACAATGGTTTTGTACATTATTTAGAAGTATATTAAAATAAAAGTGATGTTTCTTCTCAAATGAAATAAATGCATATTATTTCAAACTTCTCAGTGCTGTCTGCATGAGGGGAGTGAACAATCACAAGATTGCTGAACATCTAGAGTAGTTTTTTTCCTGTCATTCTTTCCCAGTTTGTTTGCACATTCTAAGTTTGTATTTGTAACAGTAAATTTTCTTCCTTGCCTGCTATTACAAACTTTATTATATTTCTCATTAATCATCCTCCTCCCATTAAGCATCATCTTTGTCTCTCTGAGTTTCTCCTACTGTCTCTGCAGGATTTTTCCTTTGTCCAGCAATACAGTGGTACAGTTATTCTTTAAATTGCTAATTTCTGCTTTTTTCCACTGCACTGGGCTCTCCTCTCAGCTGCTGGAGTTCCCAGGTGCCCCAAACCCCCTTTCTGCTCCAGAGCAGCCATGCCCTCTGCCAGCTCTCCTCTTGCTTTTCAGTTGCCTGAATTCCACCTGCTGTTTTTTTAGTTGCTGATTCCTAGTTTTTAGTGGAGATTCCTGTTTCCAGCTGCTACATTGAGTTTACATAAAAACCTTTCTTCTAACATTGCATCTTTTCTCCAAAACAAGTGATAGCACCCAGAAAATTCTATTTGTCTGAGTATTGGTGGGGGAAAAATTACAGGAGTTGCTCTCTAGATAGGCAACTTGGTGAAAAACATTTTTTGTTTTTAACCATCCTTTCCGTCCTCACATGCCTTTGGTTTCCAAGTGTTGAGAATCTAATGTGTACCTGTTTTTTTTTCTGTTCAGATAATTTGCAGGGGGCAGTGGTTTGTTTTGTTGTTGTTTTTTTTTTTAGTAAGAGCTTGCACCTCTGTGTCCTGCTGGATGCTGTTGAAGGAATGGATCAGTGCTAGAGAGGGGGTGGCTGCCTGTGGTTGGACACACTCTTCAGTTCAGAGATTTTCTGTAATATTTTTTTTGCCTCAGGCTGATTTTTGTGAGAAGTGTTTGAACCATCTAAAAGAATGGTAAGATTTTCTCTGCGTGGATACCATAGACATGTTTTGGTGACTAATCATTTCAGGAATGCAGGATACGTTAGTGTCCTTGTGAAAGTCAGCCCAGATATCGTCATTGATGTGCCTTTGGAAACTGACAGTTGCAGCTTGCCTGTGATCTGTGAAGATTTGCAAGAGTTCACAAAGTCAACTCTTAAGTTTTCACTTCAGTGAGTACTTGGTGACTGAGCCTGGACTTGTCTTTTCTGTAAGACAGCTCTTGAGATGAAGCAGACTCCACGTGTGTCAATCTTTGCCAAGCTGCTATGTAGGCTCCACCCCAGGGATCCTGGCTTTTCCTAAAAATGGTTACTTTCAGCTGCCTTTAACTAATGAGCTGCAGTATTTGAAGTGGGTAGAGGAAATCTCTCCTAGATTTTTATTGACGCAACTGCTGGCAGACAGGAGATTTAAAGAAAAAAGCTAACTGATGCAAATGCAGAGGAATAAAAGCAATGATGAGGATTAGTGAAAGAAGCTGGTGAGATTCAGATTGAATAAATGATGGAGACAAATTTGATGGAAACTGAAGAGTGTGACTGAAGTGGAGGCAAGAAAGAGATTTTAGTTTGGTGAAAACCAACTGGTTTTGAAAAAGCAAAGCAAATCATAAAATGTTAGGAGAGTAGATTTTGCAGGGTGGATGATACATGAACAGCAAGGTGATGCTATTGTAGATGTATGCATGATTGAAATGATTACCAGAGAGCAGGTGAAGTTAGGAGGACTTTCAGAAGTTTATCTGGTTCAGGCTTGATCAAAGCAAGTCCCATTTGCCCAGGTTGCTCAGGGCTGTGCCAAGTTGCTTTGAACCTCTACAAGGATGGAGGGTCCATACCTGGCTTGGCAATTTGTTCCTGTATTTGACTTCTCTCAGCAAGTGATATTGTGACATCATTACCTCTGACAGATTGACCCTTTTCTCTGCAACACAGGCAGCTCTACATCTGTCCTTCCTTCCTGCATCTTTCCTGCCCTGTCTGGCTAGTCAGTGTTCTCCAGTGGGGAGGAAGAGGAGAGCCTGGAAAGAGCAGCGCATCTCAGCCACTTTTGGCTGAGAGCTCTCTTCCCTGTGCAGCAGTGTCAGAGCAAAGCTGCTGTGTCCCTGCAGAGGGAGTCAGAGCTGGGGCTGGTGTTTGGGGGAACCCCAGTGCTCCAGCTTCTTGTGGGGGATGCAGTTCCAAGGTGGCTCAGAACATGAGCTGGTGAGGAAGAGAGGAAGGAAGGGGATAGACAATGGTGGGAGGGAGTCGTAGAACAGAGCAGCAGCAAGAGAAGACTGAGACTGGTTGCAGAAGGAGTTGGTGTGGGCATGTAAGTATTTTATATTATTCTGACAAGAAGGATGGGGTTATAGCTGGGAAGAGGCATGTCCTGGAAATTTGGTATCGTGATAGGACCAAAGAAGAAAATTGGTACAAGGAGAAGGGATGGAGTAGGGGATAAGGAACTTAGTGGAAGGACAGAGGATTGAGAAAAGGCTATGTTGGAAGTGACCATTGAAAGGAGCTGGAATTGGGAGAAACAGGCTGCATTGCTGCTGAGTTCTTGTGTGAGGTTGTATGATTGTCCAGATCCTCTGGAACAGAGGAAAGTTGTAGCCGTTGTTGTGTGTGCGGCAGTTCCCTTTTCAGCTGTTTTCAGTGTGTGTGAGTTGATAGCCATGCTACAGTAACAAACACTGTGAAACAATTTAAACAAAAACTATTGCACCTGCAACCCTTGAATGTATCTGGCATTAGATTTATTTTCCTTCCAGAGTAGCTACACACCCCTTAAGCCATCAATTCTGCTCAGACTCGGAGCTCTGCCTCTGTCTGCATGGACTGCCTCCCTCACTGCTGCCCAGGGGTGGGTGCAGAGCTGTGAGTCCTGCAGGAAGGGAGGTGATACTAACGGTGCTGGGGATCTCAAAAGATACTTTGTCTAAGAGAGGGAATTCTCCTCAGTAGACCTTGAGTTGAAAGGCCTTTGAGGTGCAATCTGCTGGAATTGTTTCACTCTAGTTCCAGTGAACACCTGTGGTTGTGAAGCCTTTCTTCTCTGCTGGGTGTAATTTTGGGTGTAGCTGTTTTGCAGCCTGCTTCCATGAGGTGTCCTGAAAACTGAGTGCATGGAAAATGCTGCCAATACAGACCTCTGTCGGCAGTCAGAGGACAGCCAGCCTCTGGGTACCTCTAGCATGTAATACCAGAAATAGTTAATTTAACTTGCTACAAGCTGGTAGTACCTCCAGAAACGGAGTCCTTGCAAACTGGGCTGGATAAAAGTCCTTTTGTTGCTAGATTTGTTGGTGGTGGTTTGTTTGGCTTTGTTTTATTTTGTTTTGTTGGGTTTTTTTAAACTGCAACAGTTTTCTGATCTTATTTGCTGCATAGTCCATGAATGCTGGGCTGCTTTGCTTCTGTGTCTGCTTAGGCTGACTCTGTAGCTACATCATGATTGATTTTTGGTTTGTGATCAAACTGCTTCCTAAGTGAAAGCTTTCTGCCTATTTTGAGATGGGGGATGATAAATAAGTAGTAGGAAAAGAAGATACTTTTCCAAACTCACAGTCATGGACATGGCAGAGGAAGAGGTTGAACTCAGGATCTCCTATATCCTCATACAATACCTTGTCTCTTAGATTATAGTATCCATACAAATTTTCCTGTTTCGTTTTCTTCAGAGATGTCTATATAAATGTAATTTAGTCTGGATGGCTTCTCCTTTTCATGTGTATTACATATCTTTTAGAGGCCTTATTTTCTGTAAAAGCTTCTTTTCCTGAAAAGGATGTTGGGAAGAATTACCCATCTTCTCTTGGATCCTAAAAAAATCCCCTGACACCCATTTTGAATTATATTTTTGTTTCTCTCTTAATTGTATCTTTTTGATGCCAGTTGTTCAAGGTTCAAATTCCTTATTGCAAGCCAGTATTTTAATTTCCCTAATGTTCCAGAGAGAAATTATGAGGACATTAATCTTGGAAGGCATACTTCTTACAGAATTATGTACTGATCATTAGTAATGATATAGGGATTTTTTTGGTATGATTTTCAATGTAATATATGAAAAACACAGGAGGGCTTAAAACTTTCCCAAAGGTACCCTTGCTTTCCACTTCCTTTGTTCAGCTGTATCTGTTCCATTAACTGGAAATAAGAAACTGAGCCTGCAGCTCCAGGAAAAAGTCTGGTTCACTTTATACACTTGGATATATTTGGAAAATACTGCTTGGGTGTGATTTTCAAGTACTAAATTAGTGTGGCAACTTTTAAAATACTGTAGGCACACTGGAGTATCTACATGGTCTAATATTGTGCTCCTTATTCCTTAGTTTTGAGAAAAGTGCAATTTTCTCAGTGATCTTTGAGAGCAGATTTCTGGACTGTAGAGGTAAAATAGCTAAATATATTTATAAAGATAATAATAAATAAATTAAACCCCCTAGATTATTTTTCTCAGCCTTGAATTATAAACCTGCAGGTCATGGAACCACACTAGGATTAAAAGCTGTGATGTGATCTCCCATAGTAAAACATGGCTGGGTAAAAATGTGAATATGCAGGGGGATGGCTCTGTCTGGTTCTGTGAGGTACAGCAGTCACTCCCTGATCACTGGTCTTTTGTCTAATTAACAAATTTTATCATGGGATACGTCATTATTCTAAAGGACAGATTGTCTTGTTGTTTTGGGTTGGTTGGTTTTTTTGTTTAAACAGAAACCTTTCTGGAAAAATCTAGGGAAATAGTTGAATTGTTCAGTTAGACTTTTGCAGTGTGTTGGTGTTTTTAAACCTCTTACTGGCACTAGAGAGATCTTTGATTTATACAGATAAAGCCCTGCTGTTGTCATGGGTGGCTATGGGTGAGTTGTCAGCGTTATTTCAGTTCTGGGGACAAATAGGTATCATTACCTGTACTGTCATTGCCACCATTAGTCTTTGTACATTGGTTAAATCATTTATATTTAACTGACATTTAAATGTGGTTGGTGCATTTTATATAAATAAGTGCTATCTGAAGTCCTTACCATCTAAGTTAATTGTTAAATTAAGTAAAATACTTATCTATTTCAGATAACTCTTATTCCTTCAAAGTATTTTCCAGATAAATCAAGCATTTTTTGCAGCTATTTTATACAAAACATAACATAAAATATTTGTAACAGCTGTGTTAAAATCACATTAAACTGGGATTATGGCTCTGCATTTCAATGTTCTGTTTTTTTAATCCTTTCTAGGTAGACAATGTTATTAGCTCAGATCAATCGAGACTCTCAGGGAATGACGGAGTTTTCTGGAGGAGGAATGGAGGCCCAGCACGTGACTCTGTGTCTAACAGAAGCTGTAGCTGTGCAAGGTGACCCTTCAGGTTAAAATACCTCTACATTATTATGTCTTTTCTCTTTGAAACTCAGATAAAACACTAACATTCATGTCATATATTCTGAATTAAAAGTCCAACAGAAAACAGTTAACTGAGATTGATTAAATTTCCTGGATGGAAATTATTTTTTAATTAAGATCATAGAAGTGTAAATGTGCCCAAAATATATGAAATACAAAATCTGACTTTATTCTCTGTATAGTCTTACTGTTTTAGACTTTGTAAATTCAGTTGATATCTAAGTATGTATTAAGCAAGTTGAGTTTTAAAATAGATGAATGACTTGAAATTGGCTTAAACCTGATGTTTCCTGACAGCTTTGTTATGATTCTACATGATTACAAACTCTCTCCTAAATGTGCATTTTAATCTAAATAATTTTATGTGTATTAATGACAAGTAGTTTGTACAAAACAAAATTATTAATGCAAGTGTGTGTGTCATGATTTCACTGTTGGCTCTGATGATTTAATTCATAGTTCTCCTAAAACCTCAGCTTTGTAGTTATTTATTTAGTGACATTGAATTTTTTTTGTTAAGGAAAATAATATTTAGCTGTCGTGTTTACAGAGCAAAATCTAGAATATATGACTCTAGTACATGTCCCAGGCTTAGAAACCAGAAAGCAAGTAAGAACTACTTGCTCTTCTTATTTGTCAAACCAATGTGCTCTGAGGGGATGTCATAATTTATGGAGGTCTTGCAGCTGAGATTTCTAGGGTTCCATGATGATTGTAGTGAAGGTGAACTTTTTTCCCTGCTAGATGGTGACAACTTGGAAAACATGGAAGGTGTAAGTTTGCAAGCAGTTACCCTGGCAGATGGCTCCACTGCTTATATCCAGCACAATTCTAAAGGTAGGCAGAGCAGTGCCAACTGATGGCTACTGAAGTGGTATTCTCCTTTCTAACCGTCCCTTTGCATTGCAAAGTCAGGCAGAATCTGTACAATGTTTCTGAAGCTCCAATTCCCATGGGGAATTATGATAATGCTATAAAATAAATGTTTTTGTTTTGCCACTAATAAGATGCAAAAATGAAATTCAGAACATGAGTCAAACAAAAGTGAAGAGATCTTTATTGTTCAAACCCAGATATCAACATTCTGCCTAACAGATAGGACAGCAGACCTTTTCTGTTTTTTTAATCCCAGAATTTTAAAAGCATTAAACATTTACCAAACATTATTTCTTGTTGATATTTTATTTATATTTTAATCTAGAAAGTATCAACTGTGTATTAAAACTGTGATGTGTTACACCATAAGAATTCTTAAAAATATTCTGTATCTTTCAGATGGTAAATTAATGGATGGCCAAGTGATTCAATTAGAAGATGGTTCTGCTGCTTATGTTCAACATGTACCTATGCCTAAAAGCAGTGAGTGCAATAATACAAGAAATATGTTCTAAAATAATGTATTCCTGCTAAAAATATTGCTCTTAAGTAATTAACAGTCATGATAACAGCTTGATTTCTTATTTTAATGGAAATAGTAATGAAGAGATCTTAGGTATTTTGTAATCCTGGGTATTTAGTGTTTAATCTTTCCATCTAAGGATTCTCTGAAGTCTTGCTGAAGTGCTGTAATTGTTCTCCTGAGCAGGGGAGAGCCTGCGCCTGGAAGATGGACAGGCGGTTCAGCTGGAAGATGGAACCACAGCATTTATTCATCACACCTCAAAAGGTAACTGGTCTGCCAAGTGGCATTTGTCACCTCAGTGTCCAACAGAACTTCAGCAGTATTTAACAGGATTCTCTCTAGAAACTATCCTCTTAATGGGATTCCCAGTGAATTACTTGTTGCTTTGACATCCGAAAATTGTTGAAATGACTGTTTCAGTTCTTGACTTGGGCCTCCTATAACAGTTATAAATGAAATCAAACCCAGTGTGTTTCGCTGTTTATTTAGCCAGGATCACATTAAAGTGAGTTTATACCTTTAGGTAGTAGGGCAGAAAATGTGATAGCTGACAGTCAAGAATGCAAATGTTGTTATTCCAGAAAACTTGTGTAATCATCTTCTGCAGAAACATTAGTCTTGGAAATAGTACCACTTCTCTAGAAAAAGTGGTCAAGTATATATTTTAAGTCTTTTTAAACCAGTGCGACAATTACATTTTACAACCAACAATAATAAGAGGAAAGAATGTAATGTAGAATTTTTTGGTTAAAAGTTGGTTTATCTTTTGTGGTTCTTTTGCATATTTGCATGATTCTCTTCTTAAAATGTGAGATCTATGAATTCTAAAATCTGAAGTAATGATATCAGTAGATCTCTTATATTATTTTCATTTTATTATAGGTAGATTTGAAATTGAACGCATATTTGTGTTCCTGATTTCCTTTATAAATAAAACTAGATCAATATAATTTTTTTTACTTTTTGAAGTGTAGAAATAAAACTATAGGAGGTGTTGTCTTGAAAACAAATTTCTGTGTTATTCATAGTATTATTTAAGTGTTTATGTATCTCATATGCTAGTGGTTATATTTCCCATATATTTCATATGTGTCTGAGACTTCAGGAGACACCTCTTGGAGAGCAGTAGTTTCTCATGTAACACACTGCTGCTCCTTTCAGAATCCTAACACTGTGTAATATCATTCCTCAGACAGTTATGACCAGAGTGCCCTGCAGGCTGTGCAGCTGGAGGATGGAACCACTGCCTACATCCACCACACGGTGCAGATGCCACAGTCAGACACCATTCTGGCCATCCAGGCTGATGGCACAGTGGCAGGGCTGCACACAGGAGATGCTGCCATCGACCCTGACACCATCAGTGCTTTGGAGCAATATGCAGCCAAGGTAATCTGCAAGGCATTTTCTCTAGCCCTCATGTCTTAAAAAAATGTACAGCACAGCATATCTGGCAGCACAGGGCAATTGTTGTTTAAAAAATGAAATTGTAACTGGGAGAGTCTCAGACTCCTAGAAAACACCAAATTGTCATGGCAGTGCTTTACTGTCATGAGCAGCTCTGGTGCCTGGTGTTGCATAAAAAGGAGAAAAGATTGAACACTGAACTGGAGTAGGATTTAGAAAGCCCTTTAGACGGCCAAATTATAATCTTCTCTATCCTATAGCATTGCAAAGGAGTCCCTTGGAAGGACACTGTTTGCAAAGAAGGACAAAGTTGAATTATTCTTGTTCAGGCACTATTGCTGGATTAATTTTTTTTTCCTGAATGGGAAGAGTACATGGCCTGGTGTACTGAGCAAGGGCAATACATGGTATGAAGTGTGAAAAGACAATCAGACAGTTCAGAAAAAAACTTCTCTGATCTATATTTTCAATAGTAAAAATGCAGTAGGATGCACAAAATTCATGGTGTTCACTTTCCTGGGCTCTATAAAGCATGATGTAAGTATGGTAATGGGTGATGCAACTTCCATGACTCTCTAATTAAGCTGTGTCCCACTTGCTGGATAATTGCCATCTGTGCTTGTATTGCTCTGCAAAAAGAGCAGAATATATTTTAAAATCTGTCCTCTTAATGTTACAGAGAGTTGTCAAAATCTGGGAGGCCAGTTAGGGTAATTAAATAGCTTATTCACTATTCTTTTAATTATGCTGGTGTCTGTTAGAATTGAGAGATCCTAAGGCAGGCAGTCAAATTGTGTTGTGATGCTGTGCTTTAACATTTCATTAAATAAAAGGTAACTCAGTGTTAGAGCTGTAATCACAAACTTTTATACATTCCACAGGTACTATTTCATTTAGATTAAATCAATCATAACTTTGCCCTTTTTAACCAGCAGCTATATTAATCATAATTTCTGACATGTTTCTGTAAATGCAAATAGATTTGCATTTTCATCCTATTTAATTCAATATAGGTTTTCTAATTCTGTCATGTGAATTTGTTTTTTTTAGTGCACTTGTGTGTTTGTTTAGGAAAAATTGTTTTCTTTAAGCTTTCATCTCAGAACCTTATTCTGAATGGTACTGAATGGAACCTTTAGGGGACAGTCAGTAGAAGTGAGTTTCCAAGCACTACACCTGGTTTATGGGGTTTTTTTATGTTACAAAACCAAATATTAGCTCTATGGTCAGAACCCTGGATCTCTCTTAAAAGAGGAAATGTGGTTTTGTGATTCTTCTCCATGTCCATGCACTCTTCATAGGGAGGCAAGGTATACTTTTCATAGCTGGTGTTTCAGACACCTTGAGAAAGGTACAGGAAGAAATTAAATACACATGGTAAGTATATGATAGGACTTTATAAAATTTTAGGTAGCGCAAAGAAGAGTAATGCCTTGTCATTGGCTGCACCAGTTTCAGAACTGGGAACCATCAAGTGAAACTCTCATGTAATGGGTTCAAGAAGAATGAAGATGCTTTTTCAAACAGCTCAAAGTTAAGCACTGCTTGTAGGATATTGTGGACACTAATATGTCCTTGGATTCAAGGAGTAATTAGATAAATTCATGGAAGAAAAATGTGTCCATGGCTATTAGGTAGAAACATGTTCAGGAAGTTCATAAACCACAAATTGCTTGGAGGTTGGCAGAATATTATGGGGAATGCATCACTACATGCTTGGCCTGTTTGTTTAGTGTTCTCCCGCATCTGCTGCTGGCTGCTGGTGGAACTGAAATGGTGCAGTGGTATGGCCTTTACTTTGACTCAATGTAGGTGCCCTTGTGTTTTTATTTGAAGGCAGACTAAATCTTTCTTTAGCATCAAGGAGATTATTTTAGGAGGAGCTCAAAGATCTGCCCTGGAATCCTTCCAGAATTCTTACAATACTGCAAAAGAGAAGTTTAAAGTTGGGTGTCTTTTTTGTTTGGTTCTGTTAAGGCTTTCTTTTTGAAATTTAAAGGGCAAAGAAAAAAAAAGTGAATTTGGAGAGTGGTGGTTCTTCTTTGTTTCCCTGTCCTATGCAACAGGCAGAAACAGATCAGTGTAGAATATAAGAGAGTTCATACAAAGAGGTGCAAGCAGACTCCCCAGAAGCTCACTGGAAGTGGCGGAACATGTACATTTGTCATTGTCCCTCACTTCTCCTTGAGGCAGGAAAGTACCACGTTCCCCAACATGCAAAGCACATGCAGACTTAACTTGAGCCCTCTAATTTTGGGCTGAGTCAATGCCACCATCCTCCCAGAGCAAGCAAGGAGAAAAGGTCATTGCTCTCAGTGAAGTGAGGATAGGTGATGGAATGGTGAAGAGGTTACAGCACATCCTTGCCTTCCATGAGCTGCTCTCCTGTGCCATCCCAGCTGCTGGCAGCGTGCAGGAACTGGGATTTGTGCCTGCCTCAACACGTGCACACACGTTCTCTTGGCATCATTTGTTTCCAATAGTTGATCAAGTTCTAATTTCATGTCAGCAGTTCTTCTCTCTACCAACAACAGGAAGTTCAGGATAAAGTAATACAAGTCTCCTTTCTGTGCAGGTTCTCCCCTCTTCCTTTAAAAATTCTGAGGGAGAAGGTCCCAAAATAGCTATTGTTTCCCTCTGAAAAAAACACCCCAAAATTACCTGCTTTCTGACACTCTTTTCAATCTTTTTGTAATGTAAATTTGCCTCTGCTTGGGCACTTTCCTTATTACTGTTGTAGCTCAAAGTTCCCAAAAGTAAATTGTTTAATTTAGAGAGTGTGTGAAAACCTCTTGTGGGATGAGTTCCTGCCAGTCTCCAGGCAAACTGCTGGGGGCTGGTGCTGTGGGCAAGGTGCTTCACACAACCCCAGTGATCTCAGGGGCCTCTTGGGAGGTAGGGTTCCTGCCAAACTGCTCTAGAGAAGAATAAAATCACTTAGACTAGGCTTAGGTGCATCAGTCTCAGCCTTGAATATAATGGAGGCAGAGAGTATTGTGAATGCCTGTGGTTAGTACAGAGACAATTTAGGGATGGGAAACTATGCAAAGTATACTTTAATTTTTTATATAGTGACCAGTAACATGCTGTTCTTTGAGCTGCTGCTTGTGAGAGAGTTTGGGGTGCTTTTTTTAAACTGGGTAATTACATTTTTATTTAAATAAAAATTTCACATTAACATCCAACAGTCTTTCAAATATTTTTATGAGCTCCTTGGAAACAGCAATACCTTTCTCCTCCTGGAGACTGTCTTTAAAAACAAACCTATGTAGTAATACCTAAGTCTTTGCTTAGTTGTAATTTGACTAGTTCAAATTGAGATGTAACACATTGTCTTAGGTATTTTGATTCAAAAAGCAGTTGTGCTGTTTGAAACAAGTACATTCTGCTTAGCAAGGAGTTAGAGATCTTCATTATAAAAGAAGTAAATGTTTGGGTTTTTTGGTTTTTGTCAGAATTCAGTATAGTTAAATTTATTGATATATTGTAATACTTTTGTCTATTAATTTAACATCCTTAGTTCTTGCAGTCTTTCCTAGCTTGTTACAAAACAACTTTGCTGTGCTCACTTGGTCTGTTGTGTAATGCAGGTGCTGCAAGTGGCGACTTTTGTGTAAGTTCATGTACTATGGGATATCCATGTTCCAAGAGGGAGCTAGAGAGCTATGAAATAATAAACCCAGGAACTGTCTGTAACCCTTTGTTTCTCAGATGAATAAAGGTAACTGATGTAAATGTTTTTCCTATTTCAACTTTGTTTTTCAGGTGTCTATTGATGGAAATGACAGTGTTAGTAGCACAGGAATTATAGGTGAAAATGAACAAGATAAAAAAATGCAGGTATGTGCTTAATACAAAATTATTAAATACATTTATATATTTGTCTTTTCTGCTCAGCAAGGTTCATGATAGGGAGCCCTGTAGCCATGAACTATGGTTTGCTTCTACCCTTCAGAAGTTGTGGATTTCAAACTATACAGATAGATTATATTAGCTCACTCTGTACAAGATCCTGTCACAAGAGTTGTAAAAGATCTTCTAATACATACTACTGTCTAGGGGGTTTTCCTGTTAAAAGGTTATTTAAAATTATGTTGGCTTTCTAAGATTTTTCAAGCTGACCTGAGTATTTCTTCAATAGGAGTGTAAGTATTTCAGAAATTCTTTCCAGAGAAGGAGCTGACTTTTGATAGTATTTAAAGCAGAAAATGCTGTCTCAGTTATTAAATTGCATCTAGGAGAGACCATTCCAGGCATAGGTCTGGAACTGTTCTTTCTTTAATGACTTATTTTGATTCCACTTGCCCTGTTAGGGTCCCTGACCTTTACAGCAGGTTTTATAAGGAATCAGTAGTTAAGAGTGTTGCTCCTAGAGAGTGCTTAAAGAACAGAAAATTACTTCAACTTCTTCTGGATCCATATTGTTTGTGCACAGCAGTGTAAAAACCTTTAAATGTTAAAAGATTAATGTAAAAGTTCAAAGGGTAATGGAAAATACAGGTGCAACTTACTAAGTCTCAAGCTTTTTTCCCTAGGATCCATAAAATTATGTAAGGAGAATGGTATTTGGCATTATAATGTATTTCATTAAAGGAAAAGACAAAAATGTATCCTGGGCTTCAAATATACAACTAAACTAATACTAAAACCTCTATATCCTCACATGTTCAGATGACAAAATAAAAAATGGAAAAGTCATTGCATTGAGAATGGGGCTTCTCTGGGCAAACCTTTTCTTTTTACTTAATTTAAGAAGTAATGAAGTAGACAAGGAGGAAAAATGTCCTCTTCCAAGTTCAAAATACATCATCTGTGAAAAGAATAATTATAGGTTCACCTCTCTCAGCTCAAATTTTCTATTTTTAGTCTTTTCCAAGTTAGATCCCACAATATTTAAAGCTGCAGACACTTCACTTTTGCCTTTGTGGCATGACTGTGGAAGGAGAGAATAACTAATACTTGCATTATTTCCTGTATTGGACCACGTTCCAGAAGATGAAATTAAGAAATTTAGAGGGTCTGCACTTCTAGGCTGGAATAGAGGTACAACTCCAATGAAAGGGAAAATTCAGAGAAGAGTAAGATAAAAGCTTTGTTGGTTTTACCTGAAGTAAGAGCCTATTAAGCAAAATTACTTGTAATCAGTATCCACCTAAATATTGATTTTGGCCTCAGCCCCAAAGCAAACTGAATGTGGTTTTATCTTATACATATATGGCAACATATGTGCAATATGGAAATGTGCCAATCTATGGAGCACTGCATGTTCCAAACAAAACAAGATCTGATATTTCAAAAAGGTAATGAGGCTTAGTCTCAAATTCTGACCCTTATAAGGTGACTACAGTTGGCCTTCAGTTGAAGGGGCCCACAGCTATCTGTTCTGTATAAAAACAGAAGTCATTCTTATATCTTGATTTAAGTAGATATCTACTTGGAACTCATACTGTATTTATATGTATTAATATATAATTTATAAAATTGTCTTATATTTAGCTGTAGAATTAAATAGGTGTATGTTTATAAACTTTGTAAGTCCACAGGGAACAGCACAGGACAGATGTCAGACTGCTAAGCAGTCACTCAGTCTTGCTTGTGGTTAGTTAGGTGTTTCAGCAAAGAAAAAAAAGCATAAAACCTCTTTGTGATTTCTACATGGGAAAACAAAAGACTCTGTGTGCCCGAATGGATATCTCACTATTTCCTTTCAATCCTGTCATACCCATCTGCTCATAATACATACTTTGGTTATATGATTCTGCTTTTATGTGTGCAGTAGAAAAATCTGATCCAAGATCTTTGTTTTTCTCTTGTGTTACCTCTCTGAGATCAGGATACATTTGTGATCTCTTAAAAATAGGGGGTTTAAAATTCTATTTATTTATTCATTCTGTTTAAAAATGTTTGAAGTACACAGTTCCTCTCAGTAAGTTCCACATTATTAGAAAGGTGCTTCCTCCCCAGTTTTTGTATCCATCTTAATATTGGTAGGATTATGGCTGGTTGTTTCCTTGCAGATATCAGCACATTACAAAATTGTTCTTATTTTCTTTTCAACTTTGGCATACTTGAACTTTATGGCAGAACTTAGCAAGTATACACATATTTTATATGAATATTTTTATATGCTGGAACAACAAAGAAATAGTAGTAGAGATATAGATAGGAAAAAAATAATTAGTGCTTCAGTGCAGGTGCATATTCTTCATGATTCTTAATGTATTGAAGTAATTTCTGTGATTCATGCTGACATAGGTTAAACAATAGTATCAGTAATGCTTTCTTGATCCAGATTATTTTTCTCTGTGGTTCCAGAGGAGACTTTCTGAAGTGATGGAGTTGAACATTTCAGCTGATTAAAAGTTTTGTATTAAACTTTGCTCATTTAGTCTCAGAAATATTCTGCAGGTAACAGGTTATTCCGTCCTCTCTGAAGGATCTGTAAGAAAGGTGTTAGCAATGAAATTTGTGATATCTCTGGAAGAGGAAATAAAGGTGTGTGCTCTTGCAGGGCTGCAGTCTCCCTGGTGCAGGGAGCTGTGCTGGGAGGGCTCAGGTGGCTGAAGTGCTGTGGTGATGGATCCAGGCTCTTTAAAAGGGCCAGCTGGGGAAAGAGAGCAGCAGGAGCTGCCCTTCCAGTGGGAACAGCAGGACTGCCCAGGGATGGGAGGTGGCTCAGCCCAGTGAGGGTGCTGAGGTGGTGACTGTGCACAAGGCCATGATCGGGAGGAAGATGAAGCCTTCTCCAGACAAGTGGAGCAAGCGTGGTGTGCACAGGCCCACGGCCTCATGGGGAATTTTAACCTCCTCGGTATCTGCAGAAGGGCAGCACAGCAGAGCACAGGAGGAGCAGTCTGGAGCTCAGGGATGGCAAGGGGCAATCTGAGCAGGCTACTGAGCAAAGGGAGCCACTTTGCAGAGCCTCAGTTGCCGAAAGAATTAGTTGGGAATGTGAACACTGGGAGCAGACTTCAGGAGTGTCCATCCTTAGAGATACTGAGAACCCATTTGGATATGGCTCAGAGCAACCTGCTGCAGCTGACTCTGTTTTCTGCTGAGAGTACTGTCTCCTCATCCACCCTGTGAAATGTTCTTTTAATAGTTTGGAATAGAACTGGATTTGTAACAAAAGGGAGGTGATTTGAAAGGACAGACTGTATAAAACAGTCTCGAGTGCTTTGCACAGAGTTGTGTGGAAGTGCTGATGTTTGGGCTGCTGCCTCTGTGTCTGTCTGCATGAATGTCAGGTTTTTTCATGTTTCTTGCATGTCAGTGTAGAAAGGAGCCTGTGCAAGGGGTTTCAGGTGCCCCCTGAAGCTGTGCTGTTTATTTCCCTCTTGTCATGCCACAAGGGAGAGTAGAACCTAGCTCACAATGCTCCAATTAGCTTGATCAAAGTACATGCATGGCAGACCAAGTACAAAATGCTTTCCTTCATTTTCAAAAAATGCTCATTCTAAGGATATTTAATTATTGTTTGGCCTTTCCATGAACTTATATTTGAAGGTGGTCTGATTTATAACTAATTTCCCTTAGGAACAGATCTAGCACCTATGACTTGTCTGTCTACTAATTTGGTCATTTTACCATTGTGCTTATATTTTAAATAATTTGTCTTTGTTATTGGACTAATTAATGCAAGCTTTTAAATCTGCTAGGTACAAGTAAATATGTTTTACAGTTTCCATAATTATTTTTAGTTCATTTATTTTTAGCTTATTTATTGAGGGCTCAGAAATACATGGCATAGCAAAGCAAAGAGAAACAAAGAAACCTGTCAAAATCAGCTCTGGCTTGATAGCAAAATAAAGTGTGTAACTTCTCTGATCCCTTTTGGTTGTTCTTTTTTTAGTATGTGGTTGGGGTTTTTAAATTTTTTTTTCTCTTTCGCTTAAGATTGTCTTGCAAGGACACGGAACAAGAGTGACAGCAAAATCTCAGCAGACTGGAGAGAAAGCCTTTCGCTGTGATTATGATGGCTGTGGAAAACTGTACACAACAGCTCACCATCTTAAGGTGAGGAGATGGAAAATATGCATTGCTACTTTGTAGATACAATTTTTTTGGAAAGATTATGTGGTTAAAAGTGATAGAAATTGAGAGGGAGCCAGTTGCAATGGGGCTGTTTTGTCAGATGTTTATTGGATTGATTTTACAGTAATTGGTGGTGCTCAGCTGGGTTTATTTAGTGTTCTGGGATGATGATCAGCTGCTCATAGCGAGCAAGATGAGATTGTTCCTACCAGCAGTGTCACAGAAATTCTGGAATCCAGCATTTGCTTTATCAACTTTACATGTATGCATGATCATGCAAAAATTCCAGGTTTTGAAATATTTCACCATCATAGTACAAAGTGAGACTCTTCAAAACCAATACAAAGTGAAAAATAGGAACATCTTTTCTTCACAGATGGCAACTTCTTAATTCTCTTCCTTATTTTAAATTAAGTAAAGGAATTACTGAAATGGTGAAGGATATAGGGCTGCTGACATTCTAGCTGAGGCTGGCACAATGCCTTGCTGGTGAGGTAACCTGCTCACAGTGCTGCTTTGTGTCTGACCACAGGAGCCAGTGAGTGGCTGGCTGTAGGAGTCATTGCTAAAATGATGTCCTTGCTGTAGAGGTTTCATGCAATGTAAGAGCATCATTGGAAGCATTCAGTCAAAAATCAGATAGAGAGTGGGCTCTGAGGCATATTTACCTCCTGTCTTTAGTGTAGTGCATGATGGTAACTGTTCATGTATTTACAGAAGTGTTTTGTGCCAAACGGACTGGCAGGATCAGGTTAGACCTTGCAAAGAGACATCTTTAGTTTTAGGGAAAATGTTGTTACCATATTTCATTATTTTTTCATCACTGATATAAAGAGACACTTCAATGTGAATCTTAGTAAATAAAATATGTTGGCTTTGAGAATGAACTGTTTCTGTGCTGAAGTAACCAGATAGAGCATTTCATTATGTCACTGTATTGGATGTCAACAGGTGCATGAAAGGTCTCACACTGGAGACAGACCATACCAGTGTGAACATCCTGGATGTGGCAAAGCCTTTGCAACAGGTAATCTTGTGCAGACTAGCTCCTCCTGCTTGTTAGTGTTTGTGAATAAAGTACATTTTTAATATTGCCTTTTTTAACTGCTGAGTTGGTTGGGACAACTGGAAAAAAACCTTACATTTTCATCTAAAGTAGCAATAGAAGGACAGAGGATTTAACTCTTAATGAAGGGGGAAGGAGGTGAAGCACTCAACACTTCCCTCACTCCTCATGTGTCAAGTCAAACTAAATGTTAAAAATAGGCCTTTCTTACCATTAAACTAATAGCAAAAGTTAAATGAGGTGATAATAGAAAGCTGAACCTGTAGGCTACAGGCAGATTCCTGATCTGGTCTAAATTTGAAAGGAACTTTGAGAGAAGATACTGTTTAAGTGTTCTTTATTGAATTTATATCAGAGTGACATCTGTCATGAAGGGAACTCTCCTTTTGTACAGATTACTCTGCTCATAAGTGATGCTCTCCCTGAGACTAAATTTGATTGTGCAAAATGCAATTATGAGGAATGAAACAGGGAAGAAAGTGGAAGAGCAAAACTTGTTTCAAGTTTTATTCTTTTACTTGGAATGTAAATTAGTATAATGCTCAGAAAAGTTAGGCTCTGTTTTTTTAATAAGGTTATTTTGAAATAACTTAATCTGATCCAATACATTTGCTACAATTGCTTTGAATAAAAACAAGCAAAATAAATACTGATGCAAAGAGTCAAAAGGGAAACAAGCACACTTTTAAAGGGCTGCACCTAAGTTTAATTGCATAGTGTTTGTAAAGGGATTTCAGAACTATGTAATTAAGTACACTCTTCCTTTGCAACACACTGATGAATGGCTATAAACAGCTGGTTGTTTATAAACACTGTCTTTTTGATCAGAGCCATTGTACTATTGTAGTTCAACAATCCTTGCCTTGGACAAAGTTCACTTTAAGTACTGAGTAGTCTTTGGTTTAAATGTTAAGAACTCTCCTGGGTTGAGTCATGAAATTGAGTTTATTTTAGATATACATGTGAATTTAATGCTCAGCTTGGTTAACATGCTTCATGCTTTAAAAACATCAAGAACAGGAATTTCAGCTGTTTTGGGGAGAACTCACTGAAATTAAAGCAGATGTCATTTTCTTACAGACTTTATTTTGTACAAATTTATATATCACTTGTGGGTACAAGTGACATTCAGGTTCATTTTCTAAAATGGCTGTTTCAGGCTTCTTTAGTCATTATCTTTTCAGGGAAGTGCTGAAAGGAAAATCTTGGATAAATGCTCATTGCAAAATAATTTGTAGAGGGCCTGATTCAAAGTTCACTTCAGATTGGTAGAGTTTTTGATGATGATGACTTCCTAAAAGTAATCTTAAAAAGAATGAGTGTCTATGAGTGCTCTTGGTTAGCACCTGTATATGTGATTTTACTGCTGACTTTGTTTGTGGTTATTGCTTTTCCTGTGAGCAAATAATTAAATGTCCTTTTGATGACAGTAGTAGGAAGAGGTAAAAACTAGAGGGAATGCACAGCACATGGCTTCTTCAGAAGGCAGAATAAATATTTGCCCACATAATTGCAGTTTATCCTTCTGAAGGGAAGGGGAAGAATTGTGGAAATAAATAATTTTTAAAAAACCAAGAATCAAAGAATTTCTAAACTGTTACCTAGAGTTCTGCTGCTCTGTAGGGTAGAATGAAGGGCTCGCAAAGAATGAGAGAGTAAATTTTACTCATTAACATTGCTGAGTGGAATAACAAGCCCAGCTTTTGCTGGTGCTGGTTGCTGAGTGCCGTGATTGTGTGTTGGTTGCTGAGTGTCCTGGCTGTGTGCTGGTGCCCTGCTGACACCCTTTGCTGAGTGCTGTGATTGCGTGTTGGTTGCTGAGTGTCCTGGCTGTGTGCTGGTGCCTTGCTGACACCCTTTGTGTCACCCTTTGCTGAGTGCTGTGATTGCGTGTTGGTTGCTGAGTGTCCTGGCTGTGTGCTGGTGCCTTGCTGACACCCTTTGTGTACCCTTTGCTGAGTGCTGTGATTGTGTGTTGGTTGCTGAGTGTCCTGGCTGTGTGCTGGTGCCTGACAGCCTTTGTGTCCCCCAGGGTACGGGCTGAAGAGCCACGTGCGCACGCACACCGGGGAGAAGCCCTATCGCTGCACCGAGGAGAACTGCACCAAGTCCTTCAAGACTTCTGGAGACCTGCAGAAGCACATTCGGACACACACAGGTACTGTCAGCACACATCTTTGTTCGTTCACCTCGGTGGATTTTTAGTTCTTTCTCTTTGCTCATTCTGTGACTTTATACAGACAAAATCAGCCTGTGTATATTTTCTTTCTGAAGCCCAGTGAGCTCAGCAGCATTTCAGCATGGTAAGCATTAAATCCAACATGCTTTTCTTGGAAAAAGTGCTAAAGCATTCACACTGCTATGGCAAATGCACTAACTTTTAGCAGTGCCTCACTTATATTGTTACTGAGTCACTCATTGCCTTTACAGTTTCATCTGCAGCTGTAACAGAACAAGGAACTTTTCCTCACTAATCTGTCTTGCCTTTTAGAAATGGCTTCACTGTTCCTCAGTTCTGGTGCTTTAATATAACTCGCATGCCAGCTCCATGAAAGCTGATATTCTGAGCTTGTTATCCTCATTTCCCCATCTCTTCTTCCAGCAGAAAAACCAAAATGTCATAGAAAACCAACAGCTACTAAAACTTGCAAAGGCACAAAAAATAAAATCTTACATTTTGTCTAAAAACATTAAATTGAAAGCCAAACCACACATTCTAGACAGTACACTACATTCTGCAAAATTCTGTGGCTGCACACACGTGTAAACAAGATTACACAATGTCTCCTTTGTGCCTGTGATCTTCAAGAAAAACAACTCCTAAATGTAGGAAGGACAATCTATCACTTGCTAACCTATTTCATTAAATATATTTATGTCTCTGCTAGAACACTGACAAGCTTTTCCACTGTCTGAACTGTCTGAGTCTTTGTGAGTCAAGAAGAAACAATAAAAGTAGGGGTTTAGTTTTTTTCAAATTAAAAATACTTATAATATGGGGGGTGGGATGTAAATATAGGCAATAAAAATTGTAAAAACTCGGGATTACATTAAGATATTTCTGCTTTTTTGGGCTTCCATACACAAAAAGATTCTGTTGGGATTAGTGCTATCTTCATTTTTAAACACCAGTGTGAACACATCTCAGCTCTAGAAGACTGTTGATATGCACTGCATCAAGTGCAGACTATGAACTGAAAGGTTTCTTGTCTGTGGACTGTTTTCTTTCCTTTTTATGGCCATAGAAGGTGTGTGGTAATTTAATCTCTGTTCAGCAGTTGAGACAAAAGATTTGAGCCAGCCCTATGTAACCTACCCACCTGAACAGTATGAGTAATAGAATCATGATCTCCCAGCAGACCAGGGGCCAGAGGTGTCTCATTTTAGATTTATGAGTTTCCAGGAAGCTAAAGAATGAGAAGAAAAGTGCAGCACCAGCTTTGTGCAGATGGATGGAGCAGCGTGTCCTCATGCCTTGTGCTTGTCCCTGCAGCAGGGCAGGAGGCAGCTCTGGGCTCTCCCACTCCCTCCCAAGGCTCAGAAACCTTTCCCTTCCTTTAGGAGGCGCATCAGGGTCAGCACTTCTTTCACTTTCTGCCTGTTTTAACCAGGAGTGACTTCTCCCCCTCTCTGAGAAGAGTCAAGTCCTGCTTTCAGTGCCATCAAATGCTTGCCTTGGCTTCCTCCATGACCTCCCCAGACACTCAGCTCTGGCATCAGGAGAGCTGCTGCGGATGGTGCCCTGTGCTGCCGAGGGGTAGAGCCTCAAGGCTTTGCATTTCTAGAGCTGGAATTCGCTGTCACCTGGAAACAGGTCGCTTAGCTAGGAAGTACATTAGAATTTGAAAAGGCCCCTCCAGGGACCGGTCTGGTGACATTCCTGCGGGCATTGTTTCCCAGCGGTCTGTCCTGGTTTCTAGTGCAGGGTCTGTTGCTGGGTGGGGCTGGCTCTGCAGCCTTGCTGCTTTGGGACTGTTTGGGGTCCTGGCTGCAGCGAGCATTAGGGGAGCCATGGTAACACAACACTGAGGTGTTCGGGGAATACACACTGCGTTGGCAGGAAGCTGGAAAACCTTCCCAAAACAGCTGCCCCAAGGAGTGAATAGTAGTTTCCTCTGCCAAGGAGCGATCTGCTTTGGAGTTTTGTGGTATTACTGTCTATCAGGACTTTTTCTTTTATTTTTAATTACCTACAGTTGTATCTGTAGTGGTGTTCTGCTCTTGCTCTCAGATTCTGCTCTTTGGTAAGCAGCTCAGTGTGTGGAATGTACTTGGCTCTAGAAGTGGGAAATTACCCCAGGACATCCTGTCAGTGGCTCCAACATCTCCAAATTTAACCCCCCTTGCTCTCCTTCTCTGTGTGCTTTGATAGATCTGAAAGGTCAGGGTTATTGCACTATTATTGGTTGGCCTTGTCTGCTATTCACAGTGAAATGCTGTGGTGCAGTGATGTAAGTTATTGTGCTTAAACTTATATTACACAAAAAGACTTTAAAAGAACCTGTATTTGTGATTTGCTTTGGTATTGGGGTTTGAAACTTGCTTCTCTTTAGAAAATTTGTTCTTTTTTAAGGTTAATGCTTTCTATAACAAGTTTTATTAATCCATTTTTATCTTGGTTATATGTTAAATCACGAAGGTATTTTTTTCATTTGAAGAATTAACAATTGTCAGATGTCAGTGGTATGATACACTTGGTTTGGATAATATATGTATGAATTGGGGAGGTTGTTAAACACGTGCTAGATTATGGGCAGTGTGCAAGCTGATCCAAGCAACTGAGTCTGTTCTATACATGTTAAAGTATTAATCTAAATGGTCCACAATTTAGCTTACAGACTGTATGATTTTCCTGAGTTTTGTTCATTTTGGCTAAACTAGAACACTCTACAGTGGCATGTTCATGGTATTTCTGACTGAGGATCTCACAGATAAAATTCGGTAGCTTTAGGTTCCTACATTCAAGTCTAAGTGTAACTTAGGATTTTCATTCTTTTGTAACCTTTGCTTCTGCACCTTTTCTTGTTTTCTTTTTCAGGTGAAAGGCCTTTTAAGTGTCCCTTTGAAGGATGTGGCAGGTCATTCACAACATCTAATATTAGAAAGGTTCACATCAGGACACACACGGGCGAAAGGCCTTATTACTGTACAGAGCCAGGATGTGGGAGAGCTTTTGCCAGTGCAACTAATTATAAGAATCATGTGAGAATACACACAGGTATATGAGTGATTTATTGTATTTTGAAGTGGAATCTGCTTGGGAGAGGCTGTGTCATTCTCCTTGTGAACAATGTTGTAATTGGGTATAGTCATGTTTCTGTGACTTGGCTTGGTAATTCTGTTTGGGTGTCCTCTGCCCTCAGCTGAGGATATTTAAGCAGTTAGATTTCCCACCTTGCTGTCAAGGCAGAAGCATTTTGGTTTGGATACAAAGTTTTTTAAACTGGGCATTGTGCTGGATCCTTAATACAATTCTGGGGCTTGCCTCCCTTGTGAGCTGTTTCTTAAATAAATACCAGTAAAGGACAAGTCTGAGCTTAACTTTGGCTCACTGTTATGAGTCACCCTTTCATCCCAGCTGTATTTTCCTTGCTGCTGGAACTGTGGTCAAAACTTCCTTTTTTATAGACTAGATGTGAAAATACTTATCTAGTGAGCAGAATACTTGTTTGGTGAGCAGAAATAATAAGCACAAATTTGAAGATTCTAAAATGTAAAAGCCAGTGATAGCCATATCAGCTTGGCAGCATTATGTATGTTAAAGAAACACAGACAAGCTTCATAGAGCAATGTTTTATAGCTTAGTTTATATTTTTAGTTTACAATGTAATTTGGACACTTGTTCCATTGATTTTTAAATGGAAGGTTTTTTAATATGAAACCATAATTGTTTATACACATGCTTCCTATGGATTTCCTCAGAGCTCTCAATACTCAAAAGTGATACTAGTCAATCTATATATATAGAGATCATTGAGGAATATATCTGATCATTGAGGAAAACTATGGGCTTCCAGTAATAAAAGAACAAAACTCTCAGCACAATGACAAACAGTAATTGCAGCTTTCAACCTGTATCATTCTGCCTTCATCAGAAGGATGTTTTAGATGGAATGATAGGGAGAAAAATGGGCCAAATTTACTGGCAGTAATTCTTAAAGACAGTAAGATGTTGCATTGATAAACTTTGTGAGGTTGAACTTCTCTATTGCCTTTGAAATTAAAGTATGGTTGGCAATGAAGGTTTGTCCTCAAATATCATTTGCTGGCAATTTTTCCTGTGCATCCTTAATAAAGTTCTATTTATATCTTTTGTTTTCCTATGCAGGGGAGAAGCCCTATGTGTGTACAGTTCCTGGCTGTGACAAACGTTTCACAGAGTATTCCAGTTTATACAAACATCATGTTGTACATACTCATTCCAAACCCTACAACTGCAATCACTGTGGGAAGACCTACAAGCAGATCTCTACCCTTGCTATGCACAAACGGACGGCACACAACGACACAGAGCCCATTGAGGAAGAACAAGAGGCTTTCTTTGAGCCACCTCCAGGTTAGAATTGCAACCTTTGCATCTCTAGTTGGGAAAAAAAAAAAGGCTAGATGGTATTTTGCTGGGGGACTTTGATAGCTAAGGAAATGAAAACATAGATAAAAAGTTAAAAGTACTTAATAAAGATATCTTAATTTCTCTGTAAGACTTTTCAGGGTGATAGGCAACTTGTAAACAGAAATTGCATAGTAATTGGCCAGATAATAAACTCATTTGTAGCAGTCATGGGGTTAAGAGAGAAATTTGAGTTGTAGTCTCAGCAAACCTGCTAAAAACATCAATGTGGGCAAGGGACCAGAGAGACTCTAAGCTAACTTACTGGACTTTTGTTAGGGATTTTTCAAAGAGTGTATATATATAACACCATGGCTGGTGACAATCTTTTGTGTGGGAGTAAAGGCTCTGCCTTGAGAAAAAAAAATCTGTTTTTGCAGTACAGTGATAGGGGCTGGCTTTGCTGTGCTTTAGAGCAGTTTCTGTAAGCTGTCCTAGAGGCAGAGATGAAAAGGAGCTGCTGTGCTGCAGTACTCCTCACAGTTTGCTGCTCATGGTATCACGAGTATTGAATCCTATGAGTGTAAAGGATCAGACTGAAGGAAATACTGTGAAAGGACAAACACCACTTGTCAAATCGTGATTTTTGGATGTGCCTGAAGATCAGAAATATCCTCACAAACTGTTTTGGTTAGCAGAGTTGTTTTGCTCCATGTTCATGGGAAACTGCACTGAATGCCTCAAGCAGACTTACTATATCTTAATTCCTTCCTTTAAAGGAATGATAACATTTATTTGCTGAGGTTAAACATTTATCAAGATAATGAATTTACTTAAATCTTCAAACAAAGGCATGTTGCTAGGTTCTTCTGCATGTTTGTTAATTAACAACTTTAGAAAAAAATCCAGTTGTGTTTGCATGGAGTCCCTTGCATGGAGAGATTAACATTCAATGAATAAATTAGAAATGTTTATCACATTTTAATATTTGCTTACAAACGAAATGTATATGTAGTATTTATGTGTCTTTAAACTGATTGCTAGAAGATTATACCTCATGTTCCCAAAATAAGACTTTCTGACTTGCTTCTAGTATCTTTCCTTCTTTTATTTTTCTCATCTTTCCACTAATTTTTTCTCTTGGAGTGTTTAAAACCTTCAGACAAGACTGGGACTTGTCATTTGCTCTCCTGGTAGCATTTAGAGTATGGAAAGTAACCTCTTGGCTTTTTGTATCCAATAGGTCAAGGTGAAGATGTGCTCAAAGGCTCCCAGATCACCTATGTGACAGGTGTAGAGGGAGAAGATGTCATTTCTGCACAGGTTGCTACAGTTACTCAGTCAGGATTAGGCCAACAAGTAGCACTAATATCCCAGGATGGAACCCAACATGTAAGTAACTCAGTGTCACCTGCTGACAAAAGCATGCTGAGAATTGAGGCACAGGTTGTAGCTTCTCCATGGGCTCTCTGAAATCACTCAGGATTCTGGATAAATGTTGGTGGAAAGAAGCTTCTTTGGAGCTGTGTTGAGATATCTTTAGGGTTGTGCTCCTGTGGAATACCTAAGTGAAACCACATATTCTGACACATGAAACTGTAAAGTTTTCCAAAGTTAGGGGATTGGTCTCTCCTTGTTATCATTCTCACTCTGAAAAGAACTGTTTTAACAACTGTTACATATACAGCCTGTTTCTGAGGTTTCTCACAATTCCCAGATTATGCTGTTAATATCTCATGGGCATCTTCATTGTCTTCTCTGCACACACTTTGGGGGGTTGAGGGGTGGGAAGTCTTTGCAGTCCAGGTGCTTCCTTCACAAGCAGTTTGGTTGGTAGTGTGCAGTTTCTAACATAAACTAAAGGATAAGGAAGCCTTTGATACTGTTTTCCACTTGAACCTTCCTATGGCTGTCTTTTTTTAAGGTTTTCCATGGACACACATTTTTAAGGATTTCATATGAAATTTCTTTTGAAGGGGATTTCAACACAACTCTCTTGATTCAATGTGGCAGTATATTGAAGGCTTTTGGGAAAAAAAATTCAATCAGCTAGCAGGGCAACTGAAATACCAGTAATATATGAAAGATATATTCTGAATTCAGACTGAAATAAAATATCCAAGGGGCCTGATACAGTGCCAGGACATTGGAAATTGCAGCAATACTAAGTAACTGGCATTTTTACCCTCTAAAATGAGGGTCTGCAGAAGCCTTGACGCAGATCTTACATTTAAATTATCTTTCAGCTTGATTTCAGTTCTGGGATTTATTAACTTGAAAATCAGACGTCAAATTATGTATCTGATGCCTTAATGCATTTATACTGGAGACATCAGTAATTTATAACATTAATTTGTTATGGATTGTTTATTTGTGGCTTCAATTCTAAGCCCTCATAGGGCCTTTTAGTATTTACATCAAGATCAAAGCATGTCAGGTGGTACAACCTGAAATCCCATTGACCTCTGTGAAGACACATGCATAGATAATCTGTTATGCTGTTATTTGGGATAACATGGAGTTGTAGGCTCTGGGATTAGGCTTGCACCCCCTCCTACTACTGAGGGCCATATTGTTTTCTGTGAGCAGGTAAGTGTGTCTGAAAGGTCAGAGCTGTTGGATCCCAGCCAGTGGGGCAGAGGGAATGAGGCTTGAGCAGCTCTCAGCCTGTTCCCTGCCTCAGGAGCTGCTGTGTGTTGCAGGTGAACATTTCCCAGGCAGACATGCAGGCCATCGGCAACACCATCACCATGGTGACACAAGATGGCACCACCATCACCGTCCCTGCCCACGACGCCGTCATCTCCTCGGCCGGCACGCACTCGGTGGCCATGGTCACTGCAGAGGGCACCGAGGGACAGCAGGTGAGGGACACTGCCCTGCACACCTGCTCCTGTCCCCTCAGGAGCTGGTGGCAAAGGGGCCCCTGAGCCACCACACTGCAGGTTTTAGTGTTTTAAAATGTTTTAAAAACAAGGGGGCACCAAGAAAAAAAAATCTGAGGTACCGGTCCAATGATTCATTTAGGCGTCTGTAAAATAACACCTAGAAATGTCAAGCCTTTTCCCCAAAGTCACACAGTAAATGTGTGACAGAACTAAGTATAGAATCCAATATGAGCTATAATTTCATTGGTTAATATTATGGGACTGTAATTTATTTGGCAGATGGGAAACATTTTTGTAAGTCTATATCTGTGGGTTGGTTTTTAATGTACAGATAAAACAGCTAACTTTTTAGTACAAATATGATGTTATCTTTAAGGTAAAATTCATTCTACTGTTCTAAAATTGCACCACATGAAAATGAAGATAGTAATTAATCTCTGTGTAGATAATCACAGATCTGTAGGTGCATTTATTGAATTGCTGCAGTCCTGAGGATATTTATACTTTAAGAACTGGTAATAATTTGGCGAACACAATTATGGCAACTTTTCTTTTGCACAATACAATTATGCTGATGAGTGATCCCAGCTTTGACTGTAACTGTGAAGGCAGTGGTGGTAGGAGGTGAGGGGCAGGAACAGATGTGCCAGGCAGGTGATTGTGTCCCTTTGTCCTGAAGGTTGCAATTGTGGCCCAAGACCTAGCAGCGTTTCATAGTGCCTCCTCAGAAATGGGACACCAGCAGCACGGACACCACCTAGTGACTACAGAAACCAGACCTGTCACATTGTTGGCTACATCCAATGGGACACAAATTGCAGTACAGGTAAGATGGGGAGAAATGGTTTTTTTGGAGTGTTTCTTACTTTTAGAGCTAGAAGCTACCTAGTCAGGTAACAAAATGATTTGAATAAGCTTGGTTTCCCTGGGAAAAAATACCCCACAACTAAATTATCTCATATTTAAAATAATATATAGGGTTAGGGAAAGGAATAAACAGTATCTGATTTTCCAAATCTTGTAGAACTCTGAAAAAAGGAGAAGGCTGGGGGAGGTCCAAACTTCAAGTCAACCAAGTAGTTCATGGACTCACAGGTTTTCAGTGAAAAAGTGCTTTTGTTCATCCTTCAGCTTTACATGTAGGATTGACACATATAAAGCCAAAGTCTCAAGGATAAATTGCTATGAACTTATAAAATTAGCAAATTTGTTATTTGAACCTTGAAATGCTGATAGCAAAATAATGCTAACAGTTATATAGAAAGATTAATAATCAGAAATCTCTGGAAATAGTGACCTTCTGTAATGTGCCAAACCAGCACAGTACAAACAGTCTCTGTAAATAGTTCCTCACATTGTTCAAACACTGTCAGGAAAAGGTAATTTCTAGGTATGAAAGAGCTCTTAAGAGCTCAGATTGAAAGGAATAGTATTAATATCCTCAAGCAGAAACAAGAGATTGTTATTTTACCCTTTGTTAAATGGAAAGTAGCAAGTCAGATGCTGTTGAAAGCTGAGAAGCTCTGAATTCTGAACTCCTCTCTTTTGAGCTAAGTTGGCACTAATCAAAACTGCCTGTAAGAGAAACCATGTCAGAAGGCAATTTTTGCATGAGAGCAAGAAAAAAGTAGCTAAAAGGGTCCTTTGAATGAAAGGAAAACAGGCACTCTGCACAAGCCTCTCTTTTGTTACCAGCAATGGGGCATTAACTTAAGTCACTTTACATTAATTAAACTTAAAATACACAAAGAGAAGGGAGAGATTTTAAAATTAAAATATTATTGATTATTCCTGAGAGTTTGATTGGCTTTTCTCTTGTACTTCAATACTAACAAATTAATCCATTTGGTTTCTAAGTCCTGGTAAAGCCAGTAGCCTGATAGTCCTATTGAAATCCTAACGAGGTGCAAACAGAGGTCTTGATTTGAGTGGATCCTGAATGTGATATGCAGTGACTGTAAAAATAACAAGTGATACTTAGGTAAAAGAAAATTGCTTGACCTAATGGGACAATTCTTTCACAGTCGCGTATATGCTTCTTCTGAGCCAATAGGTAATGCCCAACTTTACATTTTTTTGTGAGGTTAAGGTTGTCTTTAGTGTTCCCATGAAGATATTATCAAACTCCACGGATTCCTTCCCAAAATTGTGTCAAGTTGTATTTATTCAGATTGCTTATCTTACTTCTGGTAGTACCAGATAGTTTAGAGAGGAAATTAACTGTAGAATCAAACAGTGTCATCATAACAGCTTTTTTATGCAGTTGGGATTCTGCAATAAATTAACACTTTTTCTATAAAGTAATGTCACGTGGTGTTCCAAAGAGCTGACTTTCTGTTAAGAGAGTTAAGCAAAATGAAGATGTTTGTTTGCATTACCAATGATAAAATGAAATGCAACACCCACTGTGACTTCTGTGCCGGGTCTGAACTTTGTAATATCTGCCAAGTAAAATATCACCTACTTTGTGGGTCATGAAGTGTGTTTATCATGCAGCAGTTCTTTGAAGCACATGTATTTGGTGGTTACATATAAACTCAGTGTGATCTCCTAGCAGCAGCTATCTTAATTGTCATGCTGATTAGATAGCTGCTGCTATATATTATCATCCAGGAGAGGTGTGACAATATTGATCACACTTATTTGGGCTGAAGTATTGTTTAGTATCTAGATCTTTGCTTTCAGATCTTTTTTGATGCATTTATTATCTAAGCGTAACATTTTGGATTTTTTTCTGTTTAAATGTGTTTGTTTCAGCTTGGAGAACAACAGTCTCTGGAAGAAGCCATTAGAATAGCCTCCAGAATACAACAGGGGGAAACACCAGGGATTGATGATTAACTTGTAAAACTGCTACCAGAACAATAGAGTGAAAGGTATTTTATTTTCAACCAACAAAGGTCCATGCCAGCAACAGCCCGTAAAAACTTTGAAGTCCCCCACTCACTGACACTGTGTACACATTATATGCAAGAGTGAAGAACATTTTCTAGGTTTTGTGTACATAACCCTTGGAATGGACTGACATCATCTACTTCCAACCGTTGCATTCAGGAATATGGAATTAGGATTATATAGTAAACTTCCTTGTTATCCTTTCATCAGATTTTCAGACTGGTCTACAAGCAAGTAAAAAACAGAAGTATTGGAATTAATTTTTAATGTCATGTACAAATAATGAAGGCATTACTGAAGATTTCAGCTGTTTAAATAACCATTTCAGGAACCCTTACAAGTAATAAAGGCAACAAAGCCTTTTTAAATTGCATTCCATTAATGGAAAAGTCTTGGATTTTGAGCCTACTACTGTAAATCTTCGTATTTTGATTTGTTTCATACAGATTTGAATACTCTTTAGATTATCTACCCCATCTCATTCATTGTAAATACAGACTGTTAATGCTGGAAGTGCTAATTATATTATCTTTAAATTTGATTATGTACAAAGAACTGGTTGTTGAATATTAAAGAAAGTAAATCTAATGATTTTGTTTCTTTACATATTTTACTTAAGATGTTACTCTTGAATTATTATGCAATAAAATATAGCAAGATTGTATTGTTTAGATAGGATGATATTGTCATGTGACATACTGTTTTACTTCTTACTGAGACTGAAGTTCAAATTATTTATTTACGGCCTTGTATAAATTTTTCCAAAGTTTATTTATCCTAAACTTAATTTTTTGGCATTAATTTTGATCGTAATCCACTATAGTGTATTAAGCAAATACTGGTAATAGTTCTTTCAGACATTCTAAAACACTACAAGAGTGATTTTCACTAAAAGGTGAAGTTACCCATTTTCAAGTGAACTATTTTCAAATGGTGCATTTGCAGCAAAAGTACAAGTACTAATAGTTGTTTTCAACAGTTCTGAGTGCCTGCTGCTACTATTCAATACCTAGGATGTGCTTGATAATCAGTGCTTTTGAAAATCAGGACACAAGTTACTAGGAAAAAGGGATTAATGATGATGTAAGTACAATGCTCCTCTCCAACTATCATTCTGTAAAGGAAAAAATCCATTGTAGATATGTCTAAAATATACAGCAAAATGTAACTTTCAATTTTTTTTATATGAAGAAGTGTTTTTACTCTTGTCTTGTTTGCAAGCTGGTTAAGCAAGTTAAACATTTTTGGCTTCCTGTAAGATTCAGTGCTTATTTTAGATTAGTGTCAAGAGCACTGCTGAAACTGAAGCCTCACCTTTAGCTTTCTCAAGGGAAGGATTGAACACCCTCTGGACAAAGTCTTTATTAAGGAATCCCAAGTATTGTGAGGTGCACATCCTACATGAAAAAATAAAGTCCATAACTAAGTACCCTGAGGTATTTGACCTCAGAAAGGCCAAGTTTGAATAGAATGAGCCAATTTATTGTGAATTACTGTATCAGTGTGGGTTGCAGCCTTTTATGTTTTCTACACAGGAGCAGTGAGAGAATACAGTACTGTGGGATAGATGGGGACAAAGGAAAGGCCATTCTCTGCATAAATTACAAAGTAAAACTTGGAAACATATAGGTTGTCTGTAACTTTTGTATAGGATTGAGGTTGCTTGCTCACTTAGGTGCCAGTTTTCCTGAAATGTTGTAAATCTTGATATCCCATGGAGATAAATGTACTATGCAAGGAGGATTAATTGCCTGTCAAATAGATCAGTTTCTTAGTACTTATCACCTTTTAGAAATTAAAGTTGTATCATTTGACTGAATGTTCAAGTTTTTTTTTTTTTTTCTTAAATTTCATTGCTAATAGTTTCTGGAAATGATGGCTGGAACGGTGACTTTGACTTAGCAAAGAAATAACTTCAGTTCTTACTTCTCATTTCCCAGGACATTTCCTGACCACTGTACAAATGTAAGTATTCTTTTTCTTTCATACAAGTTGGTTTGCTGCAAGGTGTTCATTCACAACCAGCTCAGTCAGGAAACCTGTAGTATTTTAAATTTATTTCTGTGACTGTTACCTTATCAGTTACTCTTGCAAAACTCACAAGTCAAAGGTGGTGCTCCCATGTTTTGCTAGCTCTCTCAACATAAATAAGGTAGGGTGTTTAGTGTTTAAAGAAAAGCTGAGGTGATGATGTTTGCCTTAGCTGCAAGGCCTGCCTTCATAACAGACCATGGTGATTCTCCCCTGCTGCTTCCATGCAGCCAGCAGTGGAAGGAGCTGTTCTGGTTGATGATGCTGCATGTTGGCATTGGAAGGTCCTGTAGCAGAGTTTAGACAGGACAAGATCGGGTTAGATAAACAGGAAAATTGGTAAAAAGGATTTCAGGAGGAGGAAGCAGAGGTTGTGACAGCACTGGGTGTTTGGCAGTGGAAATCTCTATACCCACAGATTCTACCCCTCTTTTGAAAACTGCCTCAGAGGGAATGCTTTGGCACACTAGAAGGAAGTAGCTTGTAAAAGATGAGCCCCGTAAAGCAAATGAGCTCAGTGTATCACTGCCTCTTGCAGAGTGACTCCCACATTTCCCGTCACGGTTTTTCTCTCGTATGTCAGTTCAGGGTCTATACCAATTCTCCCCATGAAGGAATGAGCCCAGAGTCTTTCCAGACCTCACAGTCAACTTTTCCCTTTTTTCTCCAGATCTTCCCTCGGGTGGCCTTTGCTTTACCGTAGTTTAGTGTCTCTCCTGATAGTGAAAGAGATGATTCTTTTTGGTGCTGCAGGCTGGTGACCTATTGTGCCAGACACATTCTGCATAACAGGACGGCTTTTACCCTGAAGGGCTAATGGTTTTCATAAGAGTAAATCGTGCTGTAAACAGCCTTCATCCTGCTGCTGTGACTAAGCCCAGCTCAGCTGACCGATACCGCAGGTCTGGTGTGAGACAGGCACGTGGTGTCTGCTCAGCACACGGGCAGGACGGGCTCACGGAGTGATAAACACCGGCTGAGCTGGGCAGCCGCTCCTCCTGAGCTTTGCTCTGCTTCCTGACCCTCCTCACCCCTCCTCAAATACTGCCCCAGTTTGTCCCACTGCCTGCTCTGGGTTCTGTGAGGATTGTGCTGTAGCAGGGAAATCCCTGTGCCTTGCTGTGCTCTTCCCAGTGCACTCAGGGAACCTTCCCCAGGGAAGCATGGTGTGCAGTAAGGATCTCCTCAAAAATGTTTCTGAACCTGGCAACTCCAGCTCTACAGCTGTTGAGATTTGTCAGACTCTGCACCTTAAGCTGACCAAGATGCACAAGTGCCCCATAACAAACCTGTTCTGTTCACTCTGAGTTTGTCATTGAAAACAAATTTTCTGTGTAATTTTCAAACAGCACAGGTGAAATTGCACTAATATCTGTGTGACATGCAAACTGATTTTCTTAAGCAGTAAGGTTTTGAGAGACTGGAAATGACAGGTAACTTGTGTCCTGTTCAGCTATTAACTTAGAGTTGTTTGAAGCTTTTAAAAATGTATTTATTCAGCATACATAATTTTTGTCTTGAAAAAATGGAAATTGCCTTGTCTTTGCAGATGCGTAAAATCAAACTCCAGCCCCTTGTTTATAATAAGGGACTCCTACTTTTTTATTTGCAAAGTATGTATTTGAACACCATTTTCCCAAAAGTATCCTGTGTTCTATGGATAAAACCCTTCTAAAGCATAGACACCCATGGCAACAAAACCAAAATCAAGAGCCATTTTCAGTTCTTTTGTTGGAGGTAGTAAACTGCACTCAAACTGAGGCAGAGAAACAAGCATTTTTCCTTGTTGTGTTATGTGTATTGTAAAATGTCCCATCAGTTTGGCATTCCTTTGATTCTGTTTTTCATTCTGCTGGTGGAGTTCACTTGGCCACAGAAAATGTAACAATCTCATTAGGCCATCACCATTAGCACTAAGTTGTTGACACCTCACCCTATCAGGAAGGGGTGATACCAGACTTTCTAACCGAGGGTTATATTCAAAGCAGACTTTAACTATCCCAATAAACATACAAGCTTATACAATTATCCTAATAAACATAGAAGCCTATATCAACAAGTGAGCACTTGGTCCTACACAGTCTGTGTATTTATCTCTGCTGGAAATGTGACCCCCTTAAATCCAATCCATCTCAGGTGCTGAAACAATAAGAGATTTTCTTTGGGGTATTACTGTTCTGTTTAATTATTTGCAGCACTTTGCTCAAAGGAATGACAAACCATTTACACTTTCAGGGCACAAGTAACTGCGTGGAACTTTTCCTGTAAGTAAAAAGTATCTTATGTGGTTGTCAAAACCCCCAGTGTTTTACCCTTTCTTTTGTTTAAATCCATCATCAGCCTTTAGGTTGACTGGCTGCTGCTTTTTATTTATTTTTCAAGAGACTTTTGGACTCTCCATCGTGTTACTGCTTGGTTCTGTAGGATTTGCTGAGAGGTTCCTGAACAGGCATCTTAGTGAGGCAGGACAAGGGAAAGAGGCTGGCTTTCCAACTCATGGCAGGTCTGCTGGCATAACAAAAACTACCCACAAGGATGTAAAAAGCTCCTGGAGACACAACAGTGGTCCAAAGCTACATCTCCAGTGGATTTTTTTTTTCCCTGGTGTAGGGCTAATTCAGATTTGAATATAGGTTGTAATGACTGAAAAATCAGAAAGTGCAAGAATGGTTTGTGGGACTGATGGGATTAGCTGCTTTTTGTTTTTAAACAGGATACATTCAAGACAGTAAGAGACAGATTTTTTTAAAAAATCTTTTTATCTGCACACCTAAAATGTTTGTAAAATGTCTTACCTTAAATGATGCACAGAAGAGATTATTAGAAGAAGAGTAATAGATTTGAAAAAAGGCACAGTACCTCTCTTATGGTTTTGCATGTTCCCTGGAGGAGAAAAAGTAAACAGGTAGGTTAGTGATAGAGCTAAATTAGTAGTGTAGTGACTACTTAGTTTTTGTGCATTAGACATTGTGAGGTTTTTAATTGCTGGTAGAAAATCTTTCTATTTTGATAATTTTAACTTGGCCTCAGCAGAGGAATGGGACATTCTAACTGTACCTGTTTCAGTCATGGCAATCATTCTGTCTTTTCTACTCTTCAGATGTTTTGGAGGAGATTTCTTACCTGAATACAACTCTCAGGAACAGATTGTTTTGCCATTTTCTTGTTAAGCAGCTTTCAAGTGTTAAGAGGTAAACTCAAAAGCAAAAAAGGGAGTCACTAAAAACTGTCCTGAGTGTGTGCTGTCATAGTCATAGAGAATTACTGAATTGTATGTGACTGCTTGGCACAACCTGTACTTTTTTAATGTACTTTGTACATTTTGACTTCTGAGTACCTTTGGATCTTCCCTGAAATTCCTAGATTTTGGATCCAGAAGCTGTTCTTTACTTTGTGGAAACTGTGATGCTGTCAAATTCCCCTTTCTATTCCCTACCTTCTTCTCTTGCTGTTACTATTTAGAGTTCCTGGGCGAATAAATCCCTGAGCATTGTTCTCTCTGCCTGCTATAGACTATAGACTAAAAAGAGAACAAGGACTGGCAGCACCAGCTGTTGGCATGTCTTTGGATATACAAAGTCCATTTTTGATGGCAAACTCATTTAACTCTGGACCTTGTAATTGAAGAGAAAGAGGCTGCCAGCTAACAGCAGCTGTTAGCAGCACAACCCCACTTAAAATAATCTTTAAACTGCTCACCTTTAGGCTGTCGGTGGCCCAGACACAACATCTCCCAGTTGGCACACTCCCACTGGGGCTGTTGTCCTTGAATATGCCAAGTCCTGTGTGAGCACTGGAATGCCATTGCTGGCACCGGTGATAAGCACACTGCTCCCTGGGTACCTGCTGAAAACCAAGATAAAAGCTGGGAAAACAGCAAAGATCTCTCTCTGCTCTCGGTTCTCCACCAACAGCCTTGGCACAGCTGCCTGTAGTGTTTCTGTTTTTCATAAAAGCAGCTTTACCTTCTTCCTCTTCTGCTCTCGCACTCCATTTACACCTCCCCTGGTAAGGTGAATTATGCTGGCTGATGTAGAATGGGTTTCAGCCAGATTTTGGCAGAACTCTTCCTATTTGATGGAAGTGGTTTTGGAGGATTCCAGATGAGCTTGCAAATCCAGCAATCCTGACAAGATGGCAATGCCACTTCTCTGGCAGTTCTGACAGCCAGACAAATTGGCCATTGTTCTATTTCTTCCTCATTTTTGACTCCCCCTGCTACCCACAAAAGTTGGAAACTGGTTTGCTTGAGCTTGAAAACTCCTAGTTAAAAGCAGCTGTTTGCCTGTGTGTGTACAGCTCCAGATAAATATTTCTAGTAGCAAAATCTTCAGTGCACCTTAGAAACAATATTATAAAAAGGAAAAGAACTAATTTTGAAAATATATATCCTGAAAACGGTTAAACCACTCAAATTTGTATGAATATCAGCCAGGCACTGCCTAGATATCAGTTTGTGCGCTGTTACATCTGTTGGAAGAATCAGGGCTTGAGTCTGCAAGATCTGTAGCACTTCAGAGGTGCAATTTGATCTGCTTCAGAGAATTTTGGATGATTTGGCTCAGAGTGGAAGCCTGCAGAGCTCCTCCTCACTCAACTTCTTCCTCCTCTGGTCCTGTCCATTGCTCAGGTGCTCTCTGGGAGGGAACTGGCTCGGTAGGCCTCTTCAGCCAGGCTGCTCCTGGGGCTCCTCGTGCTCATCACTGGTGCCACAGGGCACAGGGGAGCAGAGTTCCACTCAGTCTGGGCAAAAGTCACCTCTTCAACACAACTGCTCGTGGTCCTGTCAGACTACAGCAAAAGAACAGTGGGTGTGAGTTCAGAGCAGCACGTGCACAGAGACTGTGAACTCTTACACAGCAGCTGTGCATTTTGTTAGCTACATATTTATTCATTACCTCCCTGTCTTAATTGCTTTCAGATTGCAAATAAACTTTCTTTTAAAATCACTGTGTTACTTTTGTCTCCTTATTTCTCTATTCGTTTTTTAATTTCCTCTCATATCTGTCTTCTCTTCAGAAATACTTTCTTTTCTGTACAATTCTGAATTGTACCACTTGATTTTGTCCCACAAAACTGTTCCAGTGATTAGTAATTAATTGGTTAAACTCAATTACAACAGGCCTTCTGAACTTCAGTTTGTCACTTGCTGTCACCAAATACCTGTGTCTGTAGACTCCAAAAAGCATGAGTTACATTAGGTCGAGTTTGGGAAGGAAGCTGCAAGCTTTGACATTACAGGGGGAGGGATTTATTGAAAGCTTACAGTCTTTAAAGTTTTTCAAAGAAAAAGAAACTTTATTTATGACTGAAGCAAGCCACAGATAGTGGCTGGGAAGTTTTGAGTCACTTGTAAGAATTGCTTTGCATCTCCCTCTGTGAGCTCTGATTGAGACAGAGGTGGTGGAGATTCTATTTTTACATAACCTTCTCTTACATCATCTGTTCTAAAACTTGAATGCTTCAGTTAGTACTTGCTGTACAGGGTACCCCATTTTAAAAAATGAATATTTTTAATGGGATGTTAGTGTGGTTCTAAATTATTGCACACCAAGTGTGTTTATACTTTACTTGATGTAACCCTATCTCTGTTCCATTTTCATAGGTTATGTTGGCTACTTTCAGTTTTCTGAAACCTGTTTTCAGTTTTCTCCAAAATGCAAATCTCAAGACTTGTGTTCCTGTGGCTCATCACTGCTTGTCCTAAAACCAGAACAGCTCTCTGCAGAGAAATGAGTATTTTCAGGCAGAAGATGTTAAAGAATTTGGAATTGCCAGAAGTGGAATAGGGGACACTGCCATCCATCCCTGTGGGTGCAAGGTTCTGCTCTCCAGGCGTGTGCCAGGGGCAGCACATGAGGATTGTCTGCCGGGCAAGGAGGGGCAGCTCTGGCTGAAGCCGGAGAGGGGCTGTGCTGCAGCATCCGAGCATCCCAGCTCTGCTCCGAGCAGTGAATGAATGGATCCCGGCACTGCCTGCGTGTCCGGGAATGCTCTGCGTGCCCGGAGAGCAGCTCCACAGGCGTACCCAGCCGACTTGCTTTGGGCTCTCCGGGGCTCCCGTGGCTGGATAAAACCCCTATTTTTTCATGTGCTTTGTTACCCTAGGGGCTCGGTTTAAGGCGATTTGGTTCAGAAGACAGGGGCAGGTTTATCTGTTGGGTGTAACCAAACAGAAAACGAAGCCAAGAGGCAAAATGGTGGCACGCGTAGGGAGGCACGTCTGATGACAGCATCCACCATCCATGGCCTTCGCTGTGCTGGGGCTGAGTCCGTCCGAAGTGTCCTACTGTCCGTCTGGAAGTGTCCCGCGGGAGCGAGCGGCACAGGCAGCGCGGGCTGCTGCGCCCCGGCCCTTTAAACCACGTGCGTGCCGCTCCCGCAATACAGCCATCGGCCTGGCTGCGCTTGGAAAGGAAAAACGCGCCTTTAACTGGCGTAGAAGGTGCTGTTATTATTAATAATTAATTTAATACAGTAGTAGTATTATTATGGACATTTTTGCGCGGTCAGCTCCAGCAACTCTACGGGAGCCAGACCACGTTGCACAGAAGCGGGGAGCGCAGTCCCGCAGGGCGGCGCGCTGTCCCCGCGGTGTCCCGGGAGTTACCCGGGCGGGGCAGGCGCTGTCCCGGCGGCCCGGGCGCCGTCCCCGCGGTGCTCCCGGCTCTCCCCGGACGCCGTCTCCAGGCGGCTCCCGTTGCCCGGGCGGGGCCGCCCCGGGGCTAAAATGGCGCCGGGCGCGCGCCTCACGGGCGGACACGTCCGCGCGGCCGCCTCGGGGCGGGGTCCCGGCCCGGCCCCGCCCCCTCTCGCGCCAAAGCGGCCCGTGACGCGACCGCGCGCGGCCCCGCCCCCGCGCGCCGTGTTTTCAAACCCGGTGGGCGGGCGCGATTGGCCGGCGTGCGCGGCACGTGACCAACGGTCGCGGGAAAGCCGCGGAGTCCGAACAGCGCGCGGCGGAGCCGTTCGTGGGCAGCGCGAGCCGAACCGGCACCGCACGCGGGCGGAGCGCGGGCAGCGCAGCGGGAGCGGCACGGGCGGAGCGGCCGCCATGAGCTTCCTCAGCCTGCAGCGGGCGGCGCCGCCGCGGCGCGTCTCGGCCCGGCGGGCGGCGGCCCCGATCCGGCAGAAGTTGCTGTTTCTGAGCGGCCACAGCGACTGCGAGGAGGAGGAGGAAGAGGAGGAGGAGGAAGGCTGCGGCAGTAGCAGCGCCAACAGCACCGGTGAGGACTCGGCGTTCCAGGAGGCGGACTCGCCGCTCTCGGCCGCGCGCACCCCGGCGCGGAGCGACCCGCCCCTGCTGGAGGAGGAGGAGGAGATGGAGCCGGCGGCGGCGCCGCTGCCGGACGAGGGGGACTCGTGGGAGGAGGAAGGCTTCGGCTCCTCGCCGGTCAAGTCGCCCGGAGCCTATTTCCTGCTCGACTCGCCCTCGCCGCTGGCCCCGCACAAGGGCCGGCGCTGCTGCGAGCGCTCCCCGCCGCACCCGGCGGCCGGCGGGTACCGGGGGGCGCGGGGCGAGGAGCCCGGCTCGCCGCTGCCCGACTACCCGGGCACGCCGCCGCACAAGACCCTGCGCAAGCTGCGCCTGTTCGACACGCCGCACACGCCCAAGGTGAGCCCGGCGGGTCGGGCCGGCCGGTCCGTTATGGAACGGCGGGGGCGCCGCTCGGGACCGCGCCGGGGGCTCCGGGCGGGGCGGGGCGGGGCCGGGCGGCGCCGCCTCCCGACGGGACAAGGGCACGGGGCGAGCCGCTTACTTAGGTGTTAGTCACATAGAAACAAAAAGTTCTCCGAGTTTGGCAGTGTTTTGTGGAAGGCGTGTTTGAAAAGTGCGAGCGTGGAGTGTTAAAGCTCCCAAAGTGCGTGCTGCAGTGCGGAGTGGGCGTTGGTTGGTAGGGGTGTAGCCGGAAAGTTAAAGCTCGGCTTGGGGTGTGATCCTGAGCGTCTCTCGGTGAACTGGCCTAGGAGGAATTTCTTCACAGGAAGGGTGACTGGACATCGGAATGGAATGCCCTGGGAGGTGGTGAGGTCACCGTCCCTGGAGGTGTTTAAGGAAAGATAGACTGATGGCTCTTAGTGCCATGGGCTGGGTGGCACGGCGGTGTTGGGTCATGGCTGGGCTCGATGATCTCAGAGGCTGCTCCATTCCAATGGGAGCTGCTGCCATCCTGTCGTGTTGGAGCGCTGCTGCCGTGTGCCAGCGCTGCTTCAGCCTCTGCTCTCCTGCATCGAACGTGAAACGCTGTTCGAGCAGTCCGTGCTGGGAAACTCGGGGAGTCCAAAGTTTAGAGGGAGAGATGGGTAGTAGCTCTTAACTCTCTCAATAGCAGATTTTTGGAAGGCATTTCAACTTTTGAACTCGACGCTGTGTAAAATCCCGTATAGTGAATTTAAATCTAGTGATAATTGGCTTCCTTTCTTCATTACTTTTCATATAGCCCTTTAGAAGTAATCCTGGGATAATCCCCGGGGATAATCTCCCAGGGGTCTATAGGCTATAGATGGAAAACAACTGACTTAAGGTGTGAGGAAGGCTTCCTTCTTAATTGGTTTTTACAGCTTCCATCTCCAGTGAGGGTTCAGTGGTGAAAATCAGTGGTACAAGTTTGTAGAAGGTGAAATTGATGGTGATTTTACACCTTGTCAGGAGCAGATGCTTCGGAGCTGCAAAAAAGTTCTTAACACAGCAGTTCAGTGGGATTCTTAAATTAGGTGGCCAAATTCTACATAGGTTATCTTTGGAAGAATCAGTTGGTTCAGGTATCCAGTGGAAGTACAGAAATGTGTCCTGAGAAGCACAGGGCTTCATCCAGGGCAGATTCAGGATTGCAGTGATTGCATGAGATTCTCATGCAGATTGCATGAGATTCCCATGTACTGAGTGTTCTTCCCTGTGGTGGTTTAGGCTTTAGTCCTGTCAAGTCTTTATTTTGTTGTTAGGATAAGGTGATGCTCCTGCTTGTGATCCAGTCATCCTTGCATCCTCACCAGGATGAAGGAGACTCAGGTGCAGACTTTTCAGTGTAACTGGCAGTGTAATCTCCCAGTGTAACTGGGAGAAGTTTCGTTATGTGCCTGGAAGATGCCTGGTCTGGCAAGTTACCACCCAAAAGATCAGTTTTGGATATTTAACTGATAGTGCGGCCATGCTGCCAATTCTTGAAACGATTTTTGTAGGCTTGGAAAATGCACCAGTGCATCAATATTAAATGTTGCATTTGCTATTTAAGATTATCACTTAAATCTGTAGAAACCAAAGATCATTTCATGTCTGATCTAGCTTCCACATCATGCACGTGCAAATCATAGGGATACAGTACAGGATTGTCCTCCAGTTTCATCTGTGTTCATTTAATAGACAAAGATTTGTCCAAGAAGTTTAGGTGATGAAATGATTAAAGACAGAAAAAGGTTACTCTCATAATCAGCTTTGCTATATCTAAAACTAATTTTAGTATTTGTTTGCTTGAACTGTTTCTGTGTAGAGTAGAAAGCATTATGGTTTCTTAGAAAGGCTTTTTGATGGAAATGCAGATATTTAAACAACTGATGCTAACTTTAATTAGACAATACTCTAATGATGGCTTCAGGCACGACCTGACTGTTTAATGTCTAAGGCTATAAAAGACTATAAATATTTTTGTTTTATTTCTTTTTTATTTAAATACAGAGTTTGCTTTCTAAAGCACAAGGTTTAGGCTCCAGCTCAGTCAAACTTCGAGGGGGCTCGCTGTTTATGAATGTTGGGAAATCAGAGAAGCAAGAAGAAGATTTTAGACAAACACCTCATGTGAACATCAATCCCTTCACTCCTGACTCCATGTTCCTTCACAACTCTGATGGCAAATGTCGGAGGAGGAAGAGGATACACTGGAATGAGTGAGTGACTTGTAGCTTCCTTTGTTAAACTTGTATTTAGAACTACTTTTGGCTGCAAAAAATTTGTTACAAATTGCTTCTAAGAATGTATTTTTGCTTGCAAGTTGTTAGTAATGTATAATACAGCTCTTAAAGTATGTGCTTCAAGAGGCATGATAGCATGAAATAATAATTTAGCACTAGATCTTTTGATTACTGTACAGAGAGGACAGAGTAGGCTGTGTGCTGGTCTTTTTCCTCTCATGGAATGGGCCATGTGTAGTCGTTCCTTCAGGAGGAAAAATAATGCATTAAATACAAGTGTGAAACATGAAGAAAGAAATGACAAAGATATTAGCATGGCAATTTTTTGAGTTTGTGTTTATAGATGTCTAGTGTTCAATTAGTTAAGTAATTGAACACTAGACATCTATAACTAAATAACTAAAGTTAGATAGAATAGGAGAACTAGATCTCAGAAAAATTCAACAGCTTCTGGGCTTCAGTTCTAAGTTTACTTAAACCATGTTATTTCTGATGTGAATTTCAGCTCTTGTGGGGAGGACATGGAACCAAGTGATGGAGAGCCTGAAGAGGAAACCATGAGACCTGCTAAGGTACTTCATCTTTAAACCTTGATACTAATTTCAGCAGTCTGTGTATCTGCAGATCTAAATATTTTCCTTGGTAATCTTTGCAGAGGATAACAATAACAGAAAGTAACATGAAGTCGCGGTATGCAACCGAATTCCATGAATTGGAGAAGATTGGGTCTGGTGAATTTGGCTCTGTGTTTAAGTGTGTGAAGAGGCTGGATGGCTGCATCTATGCAATCAAACGATCCAAGAAACCCCTGGCTGGCTCAGTGGACGAGTGAGTACTTCCTGGTCTTAAAACTTGAAAATCTTCTCTTGGTGTTTCTTCTTGGCTCTTTCTGTTGGTGTCTAGAGAAGGCATTTAAGACAAACTTGAGTTAAATGTAAAATAGAAACAGTTTTGAAGCCACTTGATTTTTTTTCTTCCTCACCCACTCCCCAGGTACTGTGCAGTACTGGGGAGAAAAGGCTGATTGGCCTCTCTCCTGCCAGATGTTTGTCCCAGTATTCTGTGTGGAAATAGATTGTTCTCAAAGTGAGAATAACACTTCCTTGCAAGGGTGATTCTTTGAGAGATGGAAGGAAGGCACTATTCCCAACTGAGTCCTCATCCTTGTCAGCTTGAGTGGAATGTAGATGAGTTAAGTCAGTTTGAGGGTATTTTTTGGCATTTTGAATGAGCCTGTGATTCAGGACTTTTCCCCACACTTCAATAGTGTGGGGAATAGTTGTTCAAATAGTTTATATTTTAAGTATTTGAACACACAATCGTGTGTTCAGATAGTTATAATATAAACCTCCCAAGTCTGAGTTGCACAAAATTGCATACCAGACTTACAGTCTAGGAAATGTTGAGTTCAGTCAAACCTTTGGCTTTTATGAGCACTTTTATTTTTTGCCTAGAACTTCAGTCATGCATCTTAAAGTTTGCTATTGCTTCTGGTTGGCAAGTATGTAATGGCAGTGTGGCTCCCACACCAAACTGGTTTTTGATGTTCCATAGTCTTTTAATATAATGTAAATTATTTTAGCTGTTTGGACATAAGTACAAATCCAGCTTAGGGTGCCACAGAATTGAATAGGAGGATTTTAATTAGAAATACTTTCTGTAATAAATGGTACTAATTTCACCTCACAATACTCACATGTGCTGTTGCTTTTTGTGACTAACAGGCAGAATGCTTTAAGAGAGGTCTATGCACATGCAGTTCTGGGACAGCATTCCCACGTAGTGAGGTACTACTCTGCATGGGCAGAAGATGATCACATGCTTATACAGAATGAATATTGCAATGGTAAGTAAAGATGATGTACAGGTATCTACAAGCTCTTAACAATAGTTAGGAACTGATTACCCTACTCATAGCTCATGCTGTCTTTCTCTCAAGTGACTGATATTCCTTTCTGGAAAAGGCATATCAGATGGATGAAGCAAAAACTGTACAAAGTTGCAGACCAAGTCATGCATGTTCAAGCATACTGGAAGTGCTGTGACGTGTTTGTGAGCAGAAGAACTGTTCTTTCTTCTGTACAGTAGTACAAGCTGGAATAGAGAAAATTGCTAGAGTTTCCATTAAATAGGAGATTAAACTTGATTCTGAAGCATTTTGCTACTGTTGATGCCCTGACAGAGATTTGGAAGAGAGAGCTCTTTCCCTTGTGTTGATGTCCTGTTAGCGTGACAACTACAGGAGAAAAGAATTTTATTATATTGTTATATGGCTAAAAAGAGAATACAGCACTATATTTTACACTTACTGTATATTGCCAGCAGGTTCTTTGTGATATAGTCACTTAATTTTGGGAGCTAGTTGTTACTTTGTCAGCTGTTTGATGCAAAAATATAATTTGTTTTTTTTAATGGTGTTCCAGGTGGCAGTTTAGCAGATGCCATAAGTGAAAATTACAGGAATATGCGTTACTTTACTGAACCAGAACTGAAGGACTTGCTGCTTCAAGTGGCTCGAGGTTTAAAGTACATTCATTCAATGTCCCTGGTACACATGGATATCAAACCTAGTAAGTTTGTAACTACTTTACTCTCTATTGACAACTTTCTCAGTTCATTTAATCTGCTGTAGAAAAATGAACAGTTAGCCACACCTTACTAACTGTAAATTCTTCCCTGAAGCTCTGAATAGGAGCACAAAGGTGTCAGTTATAAAATTGGCCAGCAGACCTAAACTGTTGCGTTTATCTTGGGTCCTTTTTGTGTAATTGACTCTACTTGCATAACACTTGGCTGCCTTCCCAGCAGAGGGGCCACAGCGAATCAGTTATAGCTTCTCACTCTTTGAACAGGGTTTATATACAAATAAAACTTCGGCGTGCCTAAAGCAAACTGTAGTGAAACTAGGTCAAGTAGAAATGGTACAGGAATGTTTGTTTTAACAATTCTGCTCTTTTTCAGGTAACATTTTCATATCTAGAACATCAGTCCCGAGTATAACTCTAGAGGAAGGCGATGATGATGACTGGTCATCTGACAGAGTAATTTTTAAAATAGGTGAGAAACAGCACACTTGCGTGAAAAATAATTGCATCATCTCATTGTCTTCTGAAAAGTAACTTTCTTTCCTCCTTGCAGGTGACCTGGGCCATGTAACTCGAGTCTCTAGTCCTCAAGTGGAAGAAGGTGACAGCCGTTTCCTTGCAAATGAAGTCCTACAAGAGGTAACTGTTCTGTTTGTGAGAAGCAGCGATGTTAGGCCTGCATGCCATTTCCTTTAGGGAAAAAATGGTGAATTTATTTTTCCTTTTTTTCTTTTGAAGAACTACACTCACTTGCCAAAAGCAGATATTTTTGCTCTCGCCCTGACTGTTGTCTGTGCTGCTGGTGCTGAACCTCTTCCAACCAATGGGGACCAGTGGCATGAAATCCGGCAAGGAAAGCTGCCCAGACTGCCACAAGTGCTTTCTCAAGAATTACTAGACTTATTAAAAGTAAGAACTCCGGTACTAGTGGCTTGCTGATAAGTGTGATTTATTGTCTTGCTGGCCTTAACAAGGATGCCTTGTTTTCTTTTTTCCCCAAGGTTATGATTAATCCTGATCCTGAGAAAAGGCCTTCAGCTGTGGCACTAGTGAAGCATTCAGTGCTTCTCTCTGCCGCAAAAAAGAGCGCGGAGCAGCTCCGGATAGAGCTGAACGCTGAAAAATTCAAGAACTCCCTCTTGCAAAAGTAAGTAGGTCCTTGGGGTCCTTAACAGGACTTCATTTCTAACAGGTTCTTACCTGAGAGTGAAGTGATGATAAAACAGGAGTGTCCTTGTTTGTGGGTGAGATCCACAAATCTGTATGCATGTGCGTACCTGAGAGTACAAAGTGGGTCATGGAACTTTAAAAGGAACTTTCTCCACAGAAAGAACTCTTGAACACTCTAAGGGAATCTCAAAAGCACTATTAGTATTCAAGGCATACAAAACATTATGGTTTTAAACAACTGTTTCAGGAGAGTGCATGCTTTTGTGACAGGTGTATCCTAGCTTACATCTGTACGACTTGAGTCAGTGTTTTCCTAGGTCATTTGTACATTGAAATGTTGGAAAATGACTTAAAGGACCTGTTTTGAACCTAAATGGAATGGTACATCAGGAATATTATTGGACTAATCTGACCTTGGGTCACCGGAGAATCATTTGTATCCAGAGGTCATCTTGTCCTACCCCTTGCTCAAACACTCACTCTGAATTAAAGCATGGAAAAAGAGATTCCCTTTAGCAAAGTCTGATCTCTGCTTAAGTTTCAGGGAAAGAGTTAGTAAATTAATAAGCAGCTATCTGACTCTTTCACTACAGTTATCTTTGCATGTGTTATGCATAATGGGCAGGCTTTTATGAGGGAATATAGATTACTGATTTCTTTTGGAGTGGTATGTCTTGCATGAAGATGTTAATTTCACATTCAGGTTCATTTCAATGTTACCTGCTTATCTTGCCATTGCTAGTCTGACCACAGCCAGATGTACTAGATTAGGTGGTTATCTTTATAATATTATGAATTACATTGAAAGAATAATCAGACAATTTGTGCAGGTTGCTAAAGGGCAGATTTGCTGAGGTAAGTTGCTTGCTTGTACAAAGACAACACATTTTTGCACTGCTTGAAAAAGAAAAATGGCAAAGCTAGTGTTTTGTGAAGATTCCTTCTGGCCTGGCAACAAGAATACATCCTTGTAAATCTAAGAATGATTTAAAATAACAATTAGCCACAGTAATTTTTGATGTTGTGTGGCATAGTGCTCCATAAAATACTTCAGGTAGTTTGGGGAGACAGAGATTTTTGGGTTTGGTTTGTTTTTTCTTAAATTTCTGCATTTGAACCATTTAAAATACCACTTTAGTGTGTAAGTCATCTTCAGTGAAAAAAATCCTTTTAAGGCAACTCAGCTTTTCTACTGTGTTGTCCTCTTCAGAGGAAGGAAGAATTCAAGATTTCTAGGCAAGAACTCAAGACTTCTAGGGAAGAGTGGAAGGATATTGTAAAACTAAATTTCCTGGTAATGTGGTGTGGTGGTTGGGTGAGCACATGAGTGTGTATTTGTGACTGATGTTCACAAGGAAGAGGACTGAAAACTGGTTGCATTCTCTTCCAGTGCACTGGCACAGTGATAAATGTGGGGGTGATTAGATGGGGCACGGGTGTTAATGAATAATACTCTGGCTTACAAGAATGGGAATTGTGTATTAAACTAAAACATGTAGCTTAAAACTGAATACACCTACACCAATGTGCAGCAAGCTTGTAAAATTTGATTTTGCTTTGCAGCCAGGTGTGAAGTGAGATTACAAATACTCACTCTTATAGTAGAGAAAGTTCTTTAATGGGTAGTTTGAGATTGTGGAAGGAAGAGAGTATGGGGAAGGTTGAGGTTTAGCCATATGTCAGTATTTGAAGAAAGGAGAAAAGCAGTGTCTATGGGGGAAGCCTTTATAAAGATAGCTGTGCTCTTTAGTTGGACTAGTTTATAATTTTAACCTGAGTTAGATTTAACCTTTTCCTCAGGCTGGGTATTGGTAATTCTCTGAAACAGAACAGTTGGCAGAATGTTGCACAGGGGCAACGGCCTGTGCTGCCTTCAGTGACTCTGCCTTGCGGGCGCCCATTTTTGTTAGGCAAAAAATGTGGAGGTGGTGATCAGCTTTTGATGTGGGTATGCAAAAGGGAAAGGATGCTTCCTGAGCTGTCTGTTGCCAGTTACACACATCTGTGTTCATCTAAGTGTCTCAGTCTCCCACAGAAGCTCAGGTGTGGCTGAATATGCTTCCTTTGGGCAAGCCTTGGTAATGAACTCTGACAACACGGGCCTTGTGGTAGGAGGTAAAAGCACCCTCCTGTGTCCTGGTAATTGAATTGCTGAGCTGCTTGCAGCAGGCTGGATTTCAGAATCTGAGTGGTGTGAATTTTTAATTTCCTTCCCTTGCTTTTCAAAAGAAAGAACATCTGTACAAGTAATGAGCATGCCACCTCTGCCCTCTGGTTAGAAATGGGGATGTGAATCATAACGCTCTCAGTATGACCTAAAACTGACCTAAAGCCTTGAACTGTGACCTGCTGTAGCTGGTTTGCTGTCAGTTGCTGTGCTGAGCCATGTCCCTGTGTTGCAGGGAGCTGAAGAAGGCGCAGCTGGCCAAGGCGGCGGCCGAGGAGCGCGCGCTGTTCACGGACAGGATGGCCACGCGCTCCACGACGCAGAGCCGCCCGTCGCGCCTCATCGGCAAGAAGATGAACCGCTCCCTGAGCCTCACCATCTACTGACCTCAGGGCCAGGCAGCCTCTCTGCCCCACCACAGCTAGGGAACTGAGGGGAGCCTTCAGCTCCTCTTCCTTGTCCTGTAGTCAGTATCACCAGTTTGACAGCTATTGCTTCTGGTCTTCACTTGTACCCTATGGCTGGTTCTGCATTCACCATTGGGGTTGATGGACTCGGTTACTCTCCTGTCTGTAGAGGATCCTGGATGTTACTCCATAAGCCTTCGGTTACACTGTTAGATGTTATATTGTCCCAGGGTTAACCACTATAGTGGTGTGCTGCTTTGTAGTGTTACAGCATTGTAATAAGAAGCAATATTCCTAATCTTTTAAGAAGGAGGGAGGGGGCCTTACTTTGATAGTTAATTTTTTTTTTTGGAGCAGAGGGGGAATAAATTTTAAAAGACAGGCTTTAAGGCCACCTACAGTCAATGTACCTGATGTCAGGTAGACTTTTGTTGTGAATTTTATTTGTGTATTGAACTGGGAGCACTTTGTAGGCATTGCATAAACCACAGCTTAGGAACCTGTGGAATTAAGTGCCATGTGGAACTGCTGCTATTTTTAGTTCAGTGTCCTTGCTGTAAACTGTAGCATTAAAACAATCATTATTGTGTTAATAGGCTTCTTGTTAAAGCAATTAAGTGAAAAAAAATGTAAGCTGCATTTTAGTGAAGGCAGCATTTTTCTCTCAAAGCTAGTGCATTGTGAAAAAATGCACCAATTTAATATTTGGACTCTGTATTAGTGTAGTGCAATTGTTAATGTCTTTGCTATTGATGTTTTGTTCTACTTTCTAATAAGGTTCTCTGAATGTTCATGTTTTCTTCAGTTGCCCATTCTTGAGGCTATTGTATGTTTGGTTTTTTATGTTGGAATACTTGTAAATAGTTGTTTAGTGTGTTCGGGCTGTTTTTCATTGTTTATGTACATAAGTTTGATCATGCTTATAGTGTACTATACAGAAACTGCAGTCTGGGATGCCAGCAGACACAGCTTAACAATTCAGTTTGAAGTTCCAATTTGTGGAACAGAATGTGGCCATGGAACCAATGCAGATGTTGAACCTAGGCTGACAGAACTATTCTGATTACTGGCTTGTCTCTTCATTCATTTTACTTAAAACAGTGTTTCCCTTTTGTGCTCTATTTGTTCTTATTAGTGTTGAATTTGAATATTAAAGTTAAAAGTTCTGTTTGTTTAATATTGTGTAACACTTATTTAACTTTGTAGTTACAGAAATAAAATACTGAGTTGGGAATATACTATGGCAAGTCCTGATGAGATCTGCTTCCCACTCATGCCTGATGCTTGTGATTCCCTCTCCTGAGAGTGGGACTGAGTGAGATAAGAGACTTGCTGATAGTTAGGAGAGAAGGATCCTACTCAATGTGTTAGTGCCCATAGCAGTCTGTCTGTGCAGCCTCAGGAATGGTATTGCATTGGCAAAGATGAAACCCCTGGAAGAAGTGGAACCCATGACTGATGGCGGAGGAATAGAAACTATGTGAAGAGATAGCTGGGTCTGAGGTAAGGGAAAATGCAGGACCTGTTGAGAATAGGAAGAGAGCTGCTGATTTAGAAGTTGGGAAGAAAACAGTGGGAGGAGTTGGAATATTTCAGGAACACAGTGATGGCATGTTCTGTGGCATGGAGGTACATGTAAACAAGGGAGACACAGTAAACAAAGGCTTAATATATCAGTCTATTGTGGAAGTTTTTACCTTGTGTTAGAGCCACAGGTGAGTCAGAGAAGCTCTCCCTGAATTCCATGCACTCAGAAAATTCAGCTTTGCAGTTAGCAGAAAGTAACTAAGAGTTCTCAGTTCTAATCATACAACTGAAATTCAGAATATTGGTTTAAGGTATATGAATGATATTTTACTGATAACTAAAAAACTGATACACTGAAATACCTTTAGATAGCCCTGTCTTGTTTGTGAGAGAATTTAAAATATATGGGTTTGTTGCAGTGTTTTAATGTTCATCTACATTAAGTGAGACCTTTAAGCATACTTCTAAACAGTCAGAAATTCCAGTTGGTGGATGATTAGTAAACTTAAGCTTTTCTATCTCTACAGTGTAAAAAATCTGTTATATGTATTACAGTTCTGTGCTCCTCATCACCCATTTGCAGAGACCTGCACCATCAGTAGAGGCACTGCTCTGCAAACAAGCTGTGCTCGTGGCTGAGTAAAGAAGGGCTTGCATTGCTGTGCCCAGGGAGGTGGTGGATGGAGCTCTATCCTGCTGGAGGCCAGCCACCAGTGGTGCTCCTCAGGGTCAGTGTGAGGCCCAGTCCTGTTTAATGTCCTTATCAGTGATCTGGCTGAGAGGACTGAAAGCTCCCTCAGTTTGCAGATGACACCAAGTTGAGCAGCAGTGATGATCTGTTGGAGGGCAGGAAGGCTCTGCAGAGGGATCTGGTAGCCTGGATCAATGGGCTGAGGACAGCTGCTGGAGGTTCAACAAGGCCAAGTGCCAGATCCTTTCCCGGGGCCACAACAACCCCAGGCAGTGCTACAGGTGGGGGAGGAGTGGCTGGAAACTGCCCAGTGGAAAAGGACCTGGGGGCGCTGCAACACAGGCTGAACATGAGCCAAGTGGCCAAGGTGGCCAATGGCATCCTGGCCTGGATCAGCAATAGTGTGACCAGCAGGAGCAGGGCAGGGACTGTCCCCCTGTGCTGGGCACTGGTGAGGCCACACCTCAAGTGCTGTGTCCAGTTCTGGGCCCCCCACTGGAAGAAAGACATTGAGGGATTGGAGAGAGTCCAGAGAAGGGCAACAGAGCTGGGGAGGGGTCTGGAGAGTCCTGTGAGGAGCAGCTGAGGGAGCTGGAGGTGTTTAACCTGGAGAAAAGGAGGATCAGGAGAGACCTTATCACTCTACAACTGCCTGAAGAGAGGTAATAGCCAGGTGGGGGTCAGCTTCTTTTCCCAAGTAACAAGAGATAGGACAAGAGGAAACAGTCTCAAGTTGTGCCAGGGAGGGCTTAGATGGGATATTAGGAACCATTTCTTCACTGAAACAGTTGTCAAGCATTGGAACAGGCTGCCAGGGAAGTGGTGGTGTCACCACCCCGGGGTTATTTAAAAGCTGTGTGGATGTGGCACTCAGGGACGTGGTTGAGTGGTGGACTCGGCAGTGCTGGGTTAACAGCTGGATTCCATGATCTTAAAGGTATTTTCCACCTATAAAATTCTGTGGGTCTATTCTAGTGCTGGTCACAGGTTTTGTGTGCCATTGAAGGGGTGCCCTGCTTAAACCATAGGACTGAAGTGACTTTAGACATTTTAACTTTTTCCTTGTGTGCCAAGGACAGTATTTAAAAAGGCATTTCTTTAAAAAGGCATTTCAGAGTTCTAAAGTACTTTATGGGAGCAATAAGAATCGTGAAATTTTATCTCATTTTTCATGAGCCTTTCTGATGCAGATAGTGAGGCAGTGAATCCTGGCTGCAACAATGGCTGGTGGGAAGGAGCAGAGAATTTGGGAAGTGTGTGTTAATGCTTCCCATGAATACTCCCAGCATACAGTGATTCATGATTCAGATGTTTACTGAGTAAGAAGTGGTATCTATTTTTACTGACATTGAAGGGGGTTTCTTTTTTTAATAGGAACAATCTTACAGTAATTTTGGCAGCTTACAAATTATTGCAAAAAGAAGACTTGGGCCAAACTTATCTGCAGTTGAGCAGAACTTATCTGTAATTGCCTTTGCAGGTGGAAGGAGGAACTTCTCACCGCTCACAAAAATGTAGAGTTGGATATTAGCTGAGATTCCACCAAGCATGGTGTAACAGGATGAGCTTCAGCATTTGGAGAGAAAAGCTTTAGCTGAATTTAAGAAGCAAGAATTAGAGTTGGGTGGCAAACATGTTCTTCAAAATAGCTCCATTTAATGTTTAATCATATTTCTCCTGAATTCATCTAGCTTAAATTTCCCAAGCTTAACTATTTGATCCGATTACATGACTTCATGAAGAACTCAAAGTGAATGTAAAAATACTTGAAAGCAGGTATTTCATACCCCTACCTCCTCTAGACATTTGTCTGGTCCTCTGTCTTCTCCATCTTCTAATGATGCACTACTGGACAACACCACCTGCTTGGTCTTGCTCAGTCTTTCTGCATCTTCTGACCAAAAAGTGGGTGGTGTGATGGACTAAAGCTCCTACAGACACAGTTTCCTGTAAAGACACAACACCATTTAACACAGAAAAATTAATTTCAAATATCAAGGACTGATTCACTGATTGGATAATTCATCTTGCAATTCAAACCTTTCCAGTGTCTGTAGAAATACTGATGGGTTTGCAGGCAAAACCATTGAATTGAATCATAAATGGTATACTTAAAATATTGAATCACATCTGGTGTTCAAATACTACATGGAATTCTGTTTATGCCATTACTGTCAAAATACAATTGGAGGTTATTTTTGTATGTTTTTTTTGTTTTGTTTTTGGGAAGGTATCCCCACACAGCAGTTGTCTAGGGTTTTCTTATAGTTTTTGTTGGGTTCATTTGTCAGTTTCCAAGTATCCTGTTGCCCTATTAGCTGGAATGGATCTGAATCACTAAAATGTAGGACCTGGAATCTTCCTGTCAAGTTGGCTTATTTTGGAAGTCACAGACAAGATTTACCTCCACTTAGAAATGGAGTTAGGCACTGCTTGTATATTCCAAAGTTCGATTTCAATGTCACAGCTTGCATTACTTTATAACCTGAAAAGTTTCATGAATAGAAGTACACTTAGGCACCCCGTCCTTGCTGATCTAGGGCAGGGGAGCACCGTGTGTTTGACACCCTCCCAAAAGCTGGCCAGCTGGACCTTGCCTGAATGTGTTTTGTAGTCTTCAGCAACACCTGCTGGACAAAATTGTTAACTGTGCACTGAATTTTGTCTTGGAAGTGTCTGTGTGCTGGTGTGACACTCGACCCTGATTGTTAGAAGGCGTTGTCTTGTTCTGCAGCAGTGACTGAGCACTCTTGCCAGCAGTAGCCCGGGTAAGAGTGTTTTCATTTACCCCAGTCACCCTTTTGGTTGTGTAGGCTTGGAAAGAGCACCCTCATCATATGTGGTGTGTAATGTGTGCATATGTGTAACAAACCCCTGTGTGTGCTACCTCCAAATATCCCTGCTGTAACTGGGCTTGAAGACCTGGTTTTAAACTTGGCCAGCAGAGTGAAGTCAGGGCTGAGCCCTGCTGAGCCCCCGCCTCCTCCAGTGAAGCCTGGAACCCTCGGAGGGAGCTGCTGAGCCCAGTGAAGGTTCTCAGCTCCAGAAACATCGCACAGAGAAAGCAGGAGGAAACTGGGCAGGACAGCACTCAGGAAACTGCTTCTGGCTGAGAGCTGGAACTGGATGGAGATTCTGTCTTCCCAAAGTATAATGGGATTGGGCTAGGGGAAAGGGAGGTGCCCTGAGGAGAGAATATTGCTGGGCCTAATTAAACAGGAAGCAATTTATTATTGTTTAACATGTTGCTCAGAGATCTGAGGTTGTACAAGCCTAAAAATGAACTTGACATTCTGGATAGTCTTGGAAAAGCTGAAGCATTGGCTTCAAAGATCTTCCTTTTGGCTGTCATTTGACTCCCTTACAATAGACAATATGAGCATTTAGCATGACATCTGAATTATCATGCTGGTCTAAACTGATTTCTCTTTGAGTCAAGATGAAAGCAGACAAAGTGGCCTGACTCTGATTAATGATCTCCTGTGTATCCCTCAGATTGCTGCCAGACAAGGGAGCTGATGGACATAAAACCTGCTGCTGTTGCTGAATTTATACACAGGCAGATTCTACGTGTTCAGCCTGCATCCTGATGGAGGAGATCTTGTCCATCTATTGATTTACAGACAGCAGAAGGCACCCCTAATGAAAGTATTTTAGGCAAGGTGTTTCACAGGATAGGGATGGGGGGACAGGAGAAACACCTGCTGTTCCCAACCTTTAGTAGTCTCACCAAGTTTAGGTGATGTTTTTGCCTCTGCAGCTCTTCCCTCTTGCCTCTTTTCATTCTCATCTACTTAGATTCAGGACAGAAGCTCCTCATAAATCTCCCATAAAAGGAGGCTGTAGCCAGGTGGGGATCAATCTCTTCCTCCAGGTAACAGCGACAGGACAACAGGAAATGGCATCAAGCTGCTCCAGAAGAGGTTCAGATGGGACATGAGGAAAAATTTCACTGAAAAGGTTGTTAGGCAGTGGAACAGGTTGCCTAGGGAAGTGGTGGAAGCACCATCCCTGGAAGTCAAAAGCCATGTGGATGTGGCAGTGAGGGAAATGGTTTAGTGGAAGTGCTGGGTTAACAGGGGGGCCCAATGATACTGGAGGTCTTTACCAACATTGAAGATTCCTTGATTCTGATTGACTTTCTTCTACATTAACCCTGCTTATATGGCTTTTTCCACTGGCTATTTATCTTTCCAGTTTCCACTCCAAAAGATGGGATACTGCAGCACACATGGGACTGAATTTCCTCTTCCTCTCTGCAGGTAAGGTCTGTGGTATTTTGTTCTCTATGGTGAATCCTGTAACTTGGTGAGAAACACCTTATCAGCTGAAAGTGTAGAGTAAGAAGTGTGTTACCAGGGAGGAACTGAAAGGTAACCTGATGTTTTACCCCTACATTATGTTTGTTTTCTGAAGTTTAAATAAAAATGCATGTATTGTGCACATGTGTATAAATAGTAGAAAAATAGTGAAATAGGTGTGCCTTGCTGTAATCCCTTTAAAGATGGCTCTGAAAGTCTTAGAAGTGAATGGAAAATTCACTTTTTTATCTTTTTTTTTTCCCTAGGAGAGACTAAACTGCCATTCTGATTCAGCATCTAATGCTGCTTCTTGTTTCACCTAAAACTACTGAAGTATTTTAAAATAACAGAAAAGACAAATTCCTCAGATGGCTTGAGGATTGCATCATGCTATTATGTCAAATATACTTACTGCTTTTTACACTCTCCCCCACTGTTTCCTGGAGATGTTTTATGGCAGGAGAAGTCTATTCAGAAACTAACACATTGATAATAAACCCCAGCATTTGCTTCAGTTTTATTTTCTCCTGAAACATTGCTGTGAAGTGGCAGATATTGGAAACACAGTTTGCTGCAAAGTTGCCTTAACGGTCTTCAATTTCTGTTTGCTTCCATTTAGTTTTCCCGTGGAGAATGAAAATGACTGTTCTAGCCAAGGCTGGGAAGATTTTCCCTGGGCTAACAATGAGCAGAGAACTGAAGTGCTGGAATTCTTTCCTTGATGTCAGTTTAACTGACTCAGTGGCATAAAACAAAATTAGTAACGGTTCAAGTGCGTAATCTTTCCTCTGGTTAGAACTTCCCTGACAAATAGTTATTATTTGGCTAACAAGGAGTAATTAAGCTTCTGCAAAGAGGACCAAGAGAAAAGTGATTGACCCCTCAAGGCTGAGCCTCAGCAGGGTCTAACTAAAGCTCCTTCCTGAAACTGTGAGTCACTCTGTGAGACAGAGCCAGTCTTCCCTCCCCTCAGTCATGTTTTTTTACTGTGCTGAGGAAACAAAATTAGGACAAGCACAGATTTTAAATGAAGTTGCTGAGCTCTCAGACAACTTTCAGGAAAAGCAGAAGTATGTGAAGTTGCATCAGAACTTGCTTTTGTACCAGGCAAGCAATTTAGAGTTTATGTAATGTTATCAAGGGTTTCTTGTGATTGCTGTTAATTAATGGTTAATGCATTACATGTCAATCTTATCTTCAGAGGGTCAGAATGTAAAGTCTTTGATAAGCAAAGATCCAGATTAGCATATCAAAATAGAAGGGTTCCTTAAAATAACTCACACTTTGGGTGTGGATGCAGTTAGTCCTGTAACTTTGTTAAAGCTATTTTGGGTAAGCATAAAAAACAAAGGTTTCATTCCACAGCAAGTTTGTCTGCATGTGAAGTTCACTTTAACTGGTTTTGCTCAGTTAGTTCAATCCTATAAAAACACTGAGGATTTAAATATGAGTATGGCTATATAAAATCATGTACTGGGTTTATGCACAACTTGTAAGCATCCTCTTGATTAACCTACCAAGTGCTGGAGCAGCTGAGACTTGTATAAACCACTCATTTTAATGAAACATGTAAGCATGGACTGCTAACCTAGTGACCTGAATGGGACTATTTATATTCTGAGTGGAAAACAAATCCTGTTCTGGCAAAGGATTTTAGCATGTCATTTAAATCAGGAGTAACAGAAGCCAGCAAAAAGAAGGAAGAGAAAATGAAAAGCAGCACACAGGGTTTTAGTGGGGTTTTTTCTGGAAGTTTTTTGTTTGTTTGATTGGTTGGTTGTTTGGTTTTTTTGTTGTTGGTTGGTTTTTATATGTGTGGGTGTGGTGGGGTTTCATTGTTTTTTACAATTTGTGAAGCATTTAGTTTGCATTTTGTTTTTCCACTCAATTGTTTTTACCAAAAATCCAAACTGCCAGAAAATCACTGAACTCTGTTCAAAGCACAGATTAAGTCCCTGCCATTAGAAGATTCATGTGTGAACTACATTAATTGCTTTTCCTTAGTGACTTTTCACTGAATCTAACTGTATTTTAATGCATTTTAGGAAGGGTCTTCTGTGTTTACTGGTGACCTTGTGGGTGCTCAGCTACTAACTTTTCTGCATATATAAAAGTTGTCTCTTTCCTTCTTAAGTGGAATAATTGTCTTCTAATTGGGGAAATGCTAATGTATTTTAAGATGGCAGATGTTTCTGGTAATAGTAACAGCTGTAATGTTAGCAAATCAGATTCATTAGGAAATTTTATCAAAATAATTTTTTATGCTACTCATATAGTTCAGAGTATCCATCTTGAGGAAAGAGCATAAATAATTATTTGTGGATTCCAAAGTCCCGAATAAATTATGGAGCAAAAGGCTGGGAAAAAGGAGAAGGAAAAGGCTGTTAGGGTATGATCAGTGAATAAGGCAGATTGTGTTTGGCAACTGACTGTGCTACTGGGAGGCTATAACATCTCTAAAAGATATCTCTAAAGAATAAAAATCTGTGGATGATTGTAGTCTCCATCACATACAGAAAACCAATCTTATGATTTATCACCTAGGAGAATTAGAATGACTTCCTACAGTGGGTTTTGCTGTCTGCTCATCTGCCCTGCTCCTGTAGCCAGAGGATCAGTGGTTCATGCAAGTTAGGTCTGTGCCTCCCCAGCTTGTGCTGAGCTGTGCTGTCTGTCCAGCCTGGCCTCCAGGCCCACGGGGGACAAATTTCCCTGGCTGATTGTCCCAGAGGATTTTTTTGGCAGGTCCTACATGGTACCAGCAATGACAACCCCTGCATGCCCTGCACTTCATCTGAAAATGCAGCAAAGGGTTCTGGTGTGAACATGTTTTATATTTGGCCATAGAAAAAAAATCTATAGAGTTGTCCCTTTGGACAAAACTCCTGTAATAGCTCGAATGACCAAAATGGTGTAAATTTTCCATGGGCAGGATGTGGGTGACGTGCTGCACCTGGTTGATGTTGGACAGCCCAGGGTTCCTGAAGGAATGTAAGGTTATCTACACTGTTCTCTCCATTATAATGTTGGCTGCAATAAATGGTATTTTAAGTGACACTTTAGAATCTGAGTGCCTTTCCTACTGGAATCATAATAAACCAGCACCACCTGGTACAAAACAGTTGTCAAACTGTACCTACCAGAACTATTTCACTTGGAGTGCTATTTTTGTTCTGATGATGTAATTGACTGAAGACTAAAATTGGGCAAAATCTAATTTTTTCCCCTGCTGTTTATTATGTGTCTTGAGTTTGGGATCTTAATGGTTCTGTGTGAAATCCATGAAAATAAAACCCTCAAGGGATCATGAGCTGTGTTCTATGAATGACAATCTCAGTGTTCAGAGCAATGTTATGTAGGTTACAGAGAGACAGAAAAGTGTGAACTTTTCCATCAATTGCAGGAAATAGTGGATGCAGGAGTCCTATTTCTCATCCTCTGTCAGTCAGTAAGTGTTAGAGAGTTTTGTATCTTCTAAGACCATGCCCATCATCCCTCACTTCTTCTCCCCCATTGTCCTTTTCTGCAAAGTGAGCTCACAGAGATGCTCTCAGTGCGTGGCTCCTCTTTGGGCCTAGGGCTCCAGTGCATTTGGGGTTTGGATCCTGGCTGTGTTGCTGACATGATTTTTATGGTATTTGCTCTTCAGACTGAAATGCTGAAGACATCCATTAAGATGTACAAAAAGGCCATTCCATTTCTTTCCCTAAAGCTGGTCTAAAAAGGTATTTTTGGCTAAGCAGACCAACTAACACAGGACTTAGCCAAAACTATAGGAACTCCATACATGGAAAAAAGACCATTGAGATCACAGCACATATGTAATAAATAATAATTTGCTTTTCCTACAACATGCAGCAGAAACTATGCATAAATTTATTTTAGTAATCTCTGTTGATGTCGTTGCACAGCTGCTGCCCTCACCAGAGCTTATTCCCATCCCACAGCATTAAAGAAGACTTAACACAAAAAACCTAACCCAAACACCCAACAACTCTCAAAAAAACTTCCAACAACACAACTCCTTCCTCTTGGTCACGTTTTGTCTGGCTTCAGCTCTGGAGGTAGTGGAGCAGGAGGTGTTTTTAGCTCTCCCCCTGCACTGGGATTGCACTGCGCTCTCTCCAGCTGTGTGCAGCCTTCCTTCCAAGCTGTTTGTGGGGCAGAAAAATTCCAAGAGGAAAGCTGCTCTCCTTACTGTGAGGTACACCCTGCTGGGAACACTGGACCTGAGACTTTTATAAATTCCATTCACAGACTCAACTGTATTCCTGTTCTTCAAAAACCCAAAATCTTCTAGGGGGGAATTATTTGGAAAGACAGAACAGTATCAGGCTCACTGATATATTCACGACAGCCTGCACTACCGCTTAGTGCTTATTTTATCTTTCCAGTAGCACGTCACAGTGACAATTTTTTATTGTTTTATTTACTGCAACCAATGTTAATTTATCTTCCCAGTAGCATGTCACAATGACAATTTTTTATTGTTTTATTTACTACCTCATCTGAGATGAAAACCCTGAACAGTGTTTTAACTGTGCTGAAGAACACTAAAGAGACCAATGTTAATTTATGCACCCATGTTACACCGAGCCATCAGAAATAAACTGAAAGGGACAGGATCCAGCACTTGTCCATTTAACCGTGTGCATTTCCTAGTAAGAATAAAAGGCAGACCTGCGGCAGCAGAGGAAGCCGGGCACGCCGGAGAGCGCTGAGCCGCAGGGCCGGGCGGCGCTGAGGGGCGCGGGCCGCGCCTGCCGGGGCGGTGCCAGCGGGGCCGGGCCGGGCCGGGCCGCGCCCCCGGGGCCGGCGCAGGCCGGGGGCACAGCGGCGGCGGCGGGCGCAGGCCGGGAGCGGGCCGGCCATGGTGGGGCTCAAGGAGGAGCTGCTCAAGTCCATCTGGCACGCCTTCACCGCCCTCGACCTCGACCGCAGCGGGAAGGTCTCCAAGTCCCAGCTGAAGGCAAGCGGGGGGCGGCAGCCCGGTGGGGTGCGAGGGGTCGGTCCCCGCCGAGCGCTGGCGCCGCGGGCACGGGGCGCGGGCTGGGATCTGCGTGCGGCGGCCGCTCTGGGGGCACACGGCGCTCGCTTTGGGGCTCTCTGGGCGCTGTAAATCGCGTTCTCCCCGCCGTTCGTCCCACGGCATCGCTGTCCCTGCGGGCCCCGGCCACCTCCGTCCCGCGGGCGGCTGGCGCGGAGCCGTCCTGGAGCCCGGGCAGGCTGATTTTCATTCCGCTCCGTCCTCCCCGAGATGTCAGCGCACAAACCCTTGTTGTGCTTCTGGTCCGCTTTCAACCACATGTCCTTGCTACCCTTTCTGGCCAAAATCTTTTGTGGGGTAGCCACAAGGTCCCGTCTATAGGGGTTGGCTGTGTCCAAGTGAAATTCACAGCTTGCCAAGGGGAGAGAGAGGTTCCACAGTGCCCTCTTATTTGGATATAAACAGGAGAATTAGTCAAGAGGCTCCAACTGTGCCATTCTTTCCTTAGCTTATACGCTGAAGTAGTGTTTGTGCTCTTAAAAGAGCTCTCAGGCAGCTCACTGAATCCAGTCCCGTCTTGGCCCTGCTTTATGGGACCGTCTTGGCCTGGGAATAATAGCAGGAATCTGGCTAAATAAATATTTTGAATAGGAACGCAACACCTGTTGACATTGGAGACTGTGGGTCCTTGTGCTCGGCGCTGGGGCTGCGTGGGCAGCAGCAATCAGCCGAGGTTTGTGCCTTTGGTGGGATTAACTCCACCAGCGACAGTGGCCGTGCTGTGGGTGCTGTTCCCAAGCGTGGCTCTTCGCTCATGGACTTTATTTTTAGCATTATGTAATGAGGGTCCGGAGCTGGCAGCGTGCTGCAAGCGGCCTGTTCCTCTTCTCCTTTTCTTCTGCTGGGCTGATGGGGCTGTGAGATAGAGCCGGACTCGGGCAGAAGTGACTGCGGGGCAGGATCCGGGCCAGACGCCAGACCTGGCTGTGAACTCCAGCTGAAAATGTGTGCAGGCCCTGGGTTCTTCACAGGGGTGTCAATGAAAGCGAGTGTTTGTCTTCCAGCCTTGCAGGATGAACTGAAGCAGGTTGAAGAGAAGCTTTTTTTTTTGTTTTTATCATCTTGCTTTTTATAGGAATCCTGTTTTCCTGTCATGCTGCCCAGCACTCCTGGTGTGCTCCATGCCCTCACCTGAGGGTATCTGCAGATGTCGTGGTGCAGGCCAGTGCAAAACCTCAGGTGATGGAATGGTCTTTTCGAGCTAGGTCTTATAAGCTCTTGGAGATCTATATCACACTTGAGATAGCTCAGCTACTTCAGATGGTATAAAATCAGCAGGATGGCTTCTGTGGCAGTGTTGGAAACAGAAAAGTTTTATTAAAAGGCAAAATAACACAGCTCTTTACAGAGAAAAACTGAGCTAAGTGTAAGAGGCTCTTGCTCCTGGTAAAACACCTCACAAAAGTGATTAGTTCCTTTGTTGTCGTCTTTTCTAGTAAATTGCTTAGGCAGGACTTTTTGGCTTCTGTCTAATTGGCTATCCTTAAGTTTGAGGTGAAGTCCCTAAGGTCCTGTGAGGTGTCTTTTTACCTAATTGAGGAGAGAAACTCCTGTGCTTTTTTCCTTTTTAAGGAGACAAAAGATAATTTTGTCACTCTGTTAGCAAAGGGCATATTCCTGCACTCAGGTGCTGCCCTGAATGAAGTGGCTACAGAAGCTGCCAGCGTGCTGGTGGGCTGGTACAGTGTCATCAAAAAAAGCAGGGCTTTGTGTGTTTGTGCAGCTCTGTGACATAGAAGCTCCTGTGGGAAATGTCAGGTGGAGGATCTGCGAGTGCAGAAAAAAGTCTGAAATGAGGTTGCCACCTTCTCTGTGGCCACCAAGAGTTAGTTTTCAGGAGGGAAGGTGTTCTTGTATAGACTTATTGTGGCAAATGCTGAGTATGGTGTCAAGCTGATGGTCCTGCTGGGGAGAAAAGGTGTGCAGGGTGGCAGTAGCCCCACATGGTCAAAAAGGGCAGGCAGGACAGGAAAAGAGAAGTTCCTGTATGATAGAGATAGGACTGTGTTGTCCTTAGAAGGTGTCTCCCAATGAAGTGTTTCTCATCATCACGAGGAAGGTACAGCACTCCTGTAAAATGGAGTGATGATGCTTGGAGACCAACAGGTTAGTAGAGATCTATGATATTAGAAAAATATGCTTAATAATTGAGTGGAATGGCTGTTTTTAAAAAATTATAAAAACCTTTTTGTTTTGTGAGAATGGCAGTGTTGGAACCTGCTGAAGTCTTCCCTTCTCAGTAAGAAAACCTACTGGCCATGTGTCTTTGGTTTGTGTAATCCAGTATAAGGTGGTGCCATCACATTTCAGGGAAATTCCTAAGGGTAATAACGTTTGGTTGTTAAAGGAAGTGATTTTTAGTTACTCTGCCTAGAAGTGACCTTTGATCCTTCCATAAAAATAAATAATTAACTTTAAATACTATGGGGAAAATAAATATCTGTGTGTGTGTGTTCTGTAGTTGAGGCCCTACTGCAAAGGGTTTGCATCACTCATTTGTTTTCAGTAGATCTAGAGCAGATGGATGGAGGTGAGTCAGTTTGGTCTGTTTTGTAGTCTGGAGAAACAGCAAATGCTTGAGGGCAAAAATGGGACTTGCTTGGAATAGTAAGGATATCATGAGATGTCTTTTATCCATTTGTATCTTTTGTATATGTTCTGAGCTGCTGAGAGAGGAGACAGTCAAATCAGTCCTCAGTGTAATTTTGAATATTGTCTGCTTCCAGTAGGCACTGACTTGTTTGTTTGTTTGTTTGTTTGGGTTTTTCTATCTTTTTTTTCAGCTGATAGTCTTCAGAAATTCTACTGTTGCATTGGCTGCAGCTCTTAGGCTTTTTTTCTACATCAGCAGAAACATTTGTGTATTCTGTTCTTAAATTACAGCTTTAAAGCTGGACACAGTCATTGTTTTGCCAGTGTGTTTTTTGGCATGTTCAAACACTGATACAGCAAGGCTCAGGTGTAAGTTCTGTGTACACAGTTACAGCTGCTGCTTTGATTCCAGCATGAGCTACATCCAAATTACTTCCTTTCCTGCACTTAGATTTGATTTCATCTTACAATCTGCAACTTTAAAATGAACTTGTTAATTCACTTTTCATGTGGATCTTGAAACTCTGAAGTTTTACATATGGTTCCACTTGACAGCCAGCAAAATTGCCTGTACTGTGTGTGTGTATGATTGGATCTTGGAAAAATCCACCAATTAGTTTTTACACCCTCTCTGGAAGCTCTTCCACTTGTTGCTTTGTGACTTGTCTCTGCTTAGGCGGTGGGTTTATTTTGGTGTTCTTGTTTTCCATGATGTATTGGGGTGTATTTTCTGAGTCTTGGGGTCTTGGACTCCTGGATTCTATCTGCTGAATGGGGATGGTGAGCCACATGTGAAAATTATGTCTCACTCAGGCCTGTATTACAACTTTGGGTGACCAAAACTACTTGTCAGGCTTAGAAAATTCATACTGGTCTGTTCTCATTTCTGGAGTATTACAGGCTTGTTGTACCTCTTGCCTTTGCTTTGCTTTTCCCCTAGATGAGAAGTTGGTGGCCTGTGGGAAGAGGAAGAATGGTGTAATCAGGGGTGAGAGGGGTGGTCTGACCACAGAGGAAGACCTTGAACAATGCAGTGAGGCAGGGGCAGGGTGGGAGCCTGGCCGAGTGGGCAGGACCCCGTGGGACAATCGGCTTTGTGCAGCGGTGCAGGGCAGTAGGAAATTACTCACTGTGACTCAGGGACAGGGTCCTGCTCTGGGACTGTCAGCAGGGCTCACAGTGTGTGTGTTAGGGCAGTGCTGTCAGTGAGGTGTGAGGGAGGGATGCTGTTGTGCCAGGAAAGCACAGGCAGCCTGTAGACTAAAACAGGGAGCCTGAGGAAATGACAGGGCCATGAGGCTGTGCTTGAGAGGAGCAGCTCCCAGTGGATCAGCAGCCTGTTTAACCTTGAGCAGGCCTGTGCCCAGGTGGCCAAGGCAGCCAGTGGCATCCTGGCCTGGATCAGCAATGGTGTGGCTAGCAGGAGCAGGGCAGGGACTGTCCCCTGCGCTGGGCATGGTGAGGGCACACCTCGAGTGCTGTGTCCAGTTCTGGGCCCCTCAGTTTAGGAAGGACACTGAGGTGCTGGAGCAAATCCAGAGAAGGGCAGCAAAGGTGGTGAAGTGTCTGGAGCACAAGTCCTGTGAGGAGCAGCTGAGGGAGCTGGGCATGTGTAGCCTGGGAAAAGGAGGCTCAGCAGTGAACTTACTACTCCATAACTGCCTGAAGAGAGCTTGTAGCCAGGTGGGATTGGTCTTTTCCTCCAGGCAACCAGCAAGAGGACAAAAACTTAAGTTGCAACCTTAAGGAGGTTCAAGTTGGACATTAGGAAGAATCTTTCCACAGAGGGGCTGATTAGATATTGGAATGGGCTGCCCAGGGAGACTCACCTGATAGAGTCTCTGGAGGTGTTTAAAGAAAGACTGGATGTGGCACTCAGTGCCGTGGTCTGGTTGACATGGTGCTGTTCTGTCATAGGGTGGACTTGATGATCTCAGAGGTCTTTTTCAGCCTAATGGATTCTGTGATTCTCTTTTGTCAGGGAAGATGTAGAAGAAAGGTTCAGTACCTGGAGTATGTTTACAAGGAGCTCTTCCCAAGGGCTGGGAGCCCCAGGACAGAAAGGCCTTGGCTCTGTGGGCAGATGCATGCTGACGCCAGGATGTAACTGGAGGCCAAGGGGGATTGTGCAGATAATGAAGGCAAAAGGAAGGGTGAAGTTGTTGAAAATGGTGATGAGGGGTCTGCAAGTGCCCAGGAGTGAAAGGAGCAAATGAAGGAACAGGAGCTGATGTGGATGAAGGGCACAAGTGTCAGGAACCTGGGCTGGAATACACTCATCCAGCTGGGAAAGAGGCTGCGGCAGAAACCCTGATGTTGAATAATGAGGCTCCAGATGGGTATGTGCTACCTGAGTGGATAAGGAAGCTGGACCTTGGGGGTGTGATGGTGCAGGATGTGGTGTGTGTACGGTGTACCCTGGATGAAATGACCTGGTGCTTGTGACAAGGGGCTTATATGATGCTGCTTTTAGCACTGGTCATAAAAGAAAAAGGGAAAGTGCTTGTGAGTAGCCTTATTTTGGCTGGCCTGCTGGCTGCTGACATGGATGTTAGGGAGAGATGAGCCAAGAATGTCTTGGAATGAATTCACACAAAGCCACTGAATGGAGCTGTGGGATCTGGGATGCCAACATTTTAAAATCTGAAAAAGAGACGGAGAGTGGGAGGACCCCCCTGAAAGATGGAAAAGAAAAAGAGAAAACTACCAAGAAGCTGACAATGGCTACTGCAGGATTAGTCTGCCCTGGTAATGCTCCCACTGTCATCTGGGCCAAATTTTTGTCACTGAGCAGTAAGCAGTCTAGTAGATTCTCCCTCTCCCTGTAGAAATGCAGATCACTTTTATGGGACATGGTTAAAGGAAACTACTCAGATGGTAACAATTCAACACGTGCTGAAAGTTTTGGAAAAAGAGAACTCAAGAGGGGACCAGCTGTGGCAGAGTAGACCTGAAGGTAAAGCAGCATGAAACGGGGCATAATAAAGTAAATCCAAAGTCTGTGATGACCTTTGGCATTCAGCTTGCTTGTATTTGTATTTGGAACAGAACACCTTCAGTGTTCCCAGGGAAAGATGGGATGCCACCAGGCATCTTTCTTAACAACTTTCCCTTGAAAGTGAAGTAGTTGTTGTACCTGGAGTGCGCTGGTGTCATGAACCCCGTGCAGGCTGCCTGTGCTGTCTCAGACCCCAACTGGGGACCCCACTGTGCCCATGTGCTGCAGCAGGGATGAGTCTGTGGGCTGGGGCAGGAGCTGGCTTTGGCACGAAGTTGAATTGTTAAATGTGGCATCCAGAGCATGATAAATGCGGAAGGAGAAAGCTGCCTAGCAACCCTGTGGGCACTGGGGGAATAATCCTGACTGCTGCAAAACTTCCTCATGCTTGATGTAGCTTCTGCAAGGCAAGGAGATTCTTTTGTACCCCAATTAGTCTAGTGCTCAGCTACTTGTTGGGGTTTTTTTAGGTGGTTAATTAACATAGAGTATCTTCAGGTCCAGATAATGTGATTTGAGAGAACAAAACCAAACCAAATGAGACCTCAGGGCAGAATTTTTCTGGCTTACCCTGCACGTGAAGAATTCAGCTGGCGCTTGGCCGTGTTAGAGAACGGCAGCTTTGGCAGGCGCCGAGGAATTTCCTGAGTTATGAAAAGAGAGCCCTGGGCACCAGAGAGATCACAGATAAGGCAAATCTTAGAAAATAATTGAAAGTGGAATTCTTTCCTGGTAAGTTGGTCACTTGATGCGGAAAGCACCTAGGTTTCTGTCAGCCCAAGCACAGCAGGAACACCAAAAAAAGAAGACAAATATGTAGAAAGCACATGATAAGAAAGTATTTTATCAAGACTTTTTAATTACTTTGGGAGTAAGCTGAAATCAGTCATGCTTTCAGAATGTTTTTATTAGCTGAGTATTTTTTTAGTTATAGTATTAGCAACTCCAGTGTGGTTGGAAAACAGTGGTCATCTCTCTCTCTCTCTCTCAGAAATTCAAGAATCCCTCAAGCTTCTATAAATAACAGCAGAAGCCTTAAATAGAAGGGGAAGCACACGTGGTAGTACATCCCCCAACCCTGTATGTAAATCACATGGACTCAAATACTTGATCTGGTTAGAGACAAGGATGGATTGAAGTGTTGATGGAGAGTGCTGTGAAATGTGGTAACTTCTAAATGCTCTTTTGCTGCTTTGGGAAGTGCAGCTTTTGTTGTGCTATGGCTGATGCTGTTGTTTTAATTCTTTATAAAATTGTAGACCTTGTAAGCTCTAATGCCTCAGTGTTAGCATACATCTGTGAAAATAAGTATTTCTCATGGAAATGTCTCCTTTTCTGAAAGCAAGTCTAACTTTGGAGGTATGTAGAGAGGAATGTTCCTCTGAACTGAATATACATCTCTGGCCATCTTTGTAATAGTTTCTGCTAACACAGAGATTCTGCTGTCTCCTTATCATGCATCAGAATAGTAAATGTACATTTTCTTCTTTCTTGGGGGTAGGTGGGTGGGGGAAAGCCCAGACATTTTAAGTGTGTAGCTTTGGTTTGATTTCCTAGGCTTTGACAACTTCAGACTTTCACTTCTTCTTTTACAGCTACTTCATCTTTGACTATCTTTTATGTCTACTCACCTAAATAGACATGCTTATAAGTTTTCTGCACTTTTTTTTTCACTGCTTTCCCTTTGCATCACTTTGGTCTGTTTTTTAAAATTCTGTATAAAACCCACAAAACTCAGTTGCACTTTGTCCCATGTAGTTGTCGATTAAAAAAAATAATAGCACTGGCAGCATACCTTTTGAAAAGATGTGATCTGTTTTACCTTTGTGTAATATTTTCAGCTGTGTTTTTTGCCTTTTTTGCATTTCTTTCTGCGCAAACTGTGGCAGGGCGTGTAATACTAAATCCTTAACCCAGCTCATGTTGGTGGTACATGATTTTCAGAGGCTCAGCTCTGCATCATGCCAAGGGGTGCAGTGGGCAGCCTGTTACAGGTCTGACCTGAACCCAGACAGTGTGAACAGCCAGGGGGAGGGATGGTGCTTTGCTGGTTTTTGGGAAGTGCTGATGGCACAGGAGTCGCTCCTGCCCGGGTTCTGCCTTCCTGTTGGTACTGAGGTGTTGGTCTGTGCTTGCAAAGCTCAGCTCGGGCTGAAGAACTTGAGGTGTGCTGGCTAGTTTGTTTTTAGTAATTCAGTACTTCCTTAAAATCAGTCAAGTGTGTAGTCTCTTCTTGAAGGTCATTTCTCAAGAACAGACGTGAGTGTTAGTGGTTGTCAAGTTTGTGACATACTTCATGCAAATAGCTTTTTAAAATAAAAATTTGAGAAGCACACCTAAACCCTTCCTCTTTCTGTAACATTACTTTCCTTTGCAGCTGAACTATGGGGTCAATGTTGAGAAGCAGCCCTAAAACAAGCAGATGAGAGAAATCCATAGTTAATGCTTTAATCTGAATAGTCTTTTCTTTGTAAACTAAAGCTACACATTAAATTGTTTTCTTTGTTACTCATTTTCACTAGATACAAATATTTATAATTTCAAAGGCTAGGTGTTTGTGGTTGTTTTGATAGCTATCTGACTTCACTCTGCAAATATTATTCTGGTGTTCCTGCATGCCTCTCCTGGTTTTCAGCTGCATGGGGATATATGTACAAAGGGGAGCTTGTGTAGCTGCATTTGTAGCTCTCTAGGGCTGGACCTCTCTGTGCTCACGTTGCTTCTGTAACAATCAGCTCTCTGAAACCATCAAGTGAGGATTTTTTAGTTATGTTTTGCAAAACTTTGTGGGGCAGAACTTGTGGTGACATCAAAGTGTCACTTCGCACATGGTTTTGGAGTCACAGGTCTGCTCTGGAGGGAACACACCGTGGTTAAGGCTGACAGTGTCACTGGTTTCTCTTTTGTCCATAGGTCCTTTCTCACAACTTGTGCACAGTGTTAAACGTTCCCCATGATCCAGTGGCCTTGGAAGAGCACTTTAGGGACGATGACGAAGGACCAGTTTCCAATCAGGGTTACATGCCTTATCTAAACAAATTCATCTTGGAAAAGGTAAGTTTTGAATTCTCGTATTCTGTGCTTTCTTGTATCAGCTTTTGTTGTTGGAGTGTCTTTGTGGTAGCTGGTGCCTGCAGGAGGCTGCTGCTGGTGTGGAGACACAGGTTGGAAGTGTGTCTGAGGGGTCCTCATGGGGTGGCTACCCTGGGGAGCCTGTGCCTAAAAATGGAAGGATGCACTGCTCTCTACATCTCGTATTTCCTGTTACATCTGGCCCTTGCCTGAGCTGTGTTCATGCAGAACTGTGCTCATATTAATAAAGAGTAGGCACTCAGTTTGTGGGAATTGGGAGTGGGGCTGTGGCTGAGCCCCATCCGCAATGGGCTGCAGCTGTGAGAAGCAGGTGAGCAGTGTTGGAGGTGATGAGCCATGGAGTGCTGAGGTGTTACTGACCAGTCACCAAAGGGAACAGAGGGCTCACAGGTGCAGTGCATCAGCATGAGGAGTATTAAAAGGTTGTGCTGAAGAACAAGAAGGGCAGAGGCTTGAAGCCCTCTGAAATTGTATGGGGATACTCTGTGTATTGTGGCTGTCTCAACTGTGACATATGCTGTGACAATAAAGCACCTCAGCCTGAATTTATGTGAATGTGTCGGGGAGCTGTAGGTTGTCCCACTTTATACTGCAGCTGCAACAGAGTATTGTCACAGACTCCTTTACAAACAGAAAGGGTAAAAATATCTTCACTGTTTTTCACAAAGTACTTTAATAAACAGATCCCTTCAGAAGGTTACAGTGGGTGACATTAGGGTGTGTTGTGAAGTTCTGTCTTGCAAGTTCTTTCCTTTCATGTCTGAGCATTAGTCAGTCTTCTGTTGTGCCTTGTTTCAGGAGCAACTCTGGAAAGCCAGCAGGTCTCTCCCTCTCCCTCTTCTCTCTATCGTGTTGTAAAATAGGTGCTCACTGGGTTGGAAAGTTAGGAAGCCCCAGACAATGATCTTCCTGCTTTTTTTCTGTCTTCTGTTCACGTACTGGGCTGGGCAGCGAAAACAGCTCATGTGATGGTGGAAACGTCAGCTTCAACACCACTGATTTCTTGTACACTTGAGGGCCAGCCCCAGAAACCCTCAAACTTTGATGTTGTGGCTGCAGAGAAACAGAGCTGTTTGCTCTTTTGTTATGTGAAGAAGTCCTGAACTGACATACTGCCGAGAAGTCCAGTGCAGCAGCTGCAGAGGATGCAGACTCCTCAGCCACACTTACTGATTTCTGCTCCTTCATTTAATAGTGGTGGAAAATGTGATATATATAATGCAGTCTGGCAGCTTCTATCTAGCTTATCAACTTCTATCTAGTTTATCAGCTTCTCTGCCTCTCTAGTCTGTGTTTCTCTCCCACCCAGAGTATGAGAGACACACCAAGAGTGTCCTGTTTGATGTGTGGGAGTTGTTGGCCTTTAATACATGTAAAGGTAACTCTTTAATGTCTTGGTTGTTTGATGCTGAAGAACCCTGCTTTGTCCCTAAGAAATTGTGATAGCCTTTCTGCTTCATCTTGGCTGTCTGAGATCCTGTGGAGACCAAGCAGTATTTTTTCCCAAATTCTGGGAAAAAAGAGAAGGCCTTAATTTATTTTGACCAAAGGATTACAGTGGGAGAGGCTGAACCACAGTGGGTTAATAGTCTTTGTAGACAGTAGCAAGCCATTAAGTAAAGAAAACCCAAAAGAGATGTGTATGACTTTTTCAAATATAAAAATGCTTTATTTTTAAAGGGTGTTTCTAGGGAGAATAGTTATGGAAATGAAGAGCAAAATGGCATTTAAGTAACACTTCTATATTAAAATGACAGACCTGGCTATGTAAGTAAGTAGGTTTGAAAGGGAAGAGCATGACTGTGTATAATTTCTTGTTTGTTTTGTTCATATGCTGATCTGGCTTCTAGTGATTGCCTGATATATCCATATCATCAGTTAATCTTAAAAGATTGAAGTGTTAAGGAAAAGGATTAAATTATCTATAGCTTGATGTTATTTGATCTTGACTAAATGCTGGTAAATAAGAAAATTAGTGAAGTTGTTTGGACAGAAGGCTATCTTTTTGGACAGGAAAAATCTTGTCTGTGACTTCTCTTCTTTTAGAGATGAGTTTACATCAGTGCCAAAAGACAACATGCAGTGGGATGAAGTCACTGATTCATTGTGTGTCTTCTTTGTTTAAAACAAACAAACAAAAAAAGCAAACAAGAAACTCCTTCTTTATTTTTCCAAGGCGTAATCTGTTATTTTAGATGGGGTGATAGTAGAAAAATTGCTGTTAGTATATTCTAGTAAGCAAAGCTACTGAAAAAGGAGTGATGCTTTATACTCCCAGATACACAGGAAGTTCTCTCAATTTCCAGTCCTGCATCTTGCAGTGAATTGGTTGATTCAAGCAAGAGCCACTGGCTCAAGAAAGGTTTTTTTGATCTTAAGATATTTGCTTTAAGACATTCATAAATATTTTGTGGATGATTTCTTAAATTTCTTTTAAACTAGTTATATAGCTGTGACTTAGACTTTTATTGAGAGGACTTTGTAACCTTTGGAAATAACTCGTGTTTTACTCTTAAACGCAGTTGGAACTTTTTATATTTTTTTTTGTGCTGACTTACCCTGCAATAAAGCTTCCTTATATAGAATCAAAGAATCATCAAGAAAGGGACAATTGTGAAGAAAGACAAGGTAGTTAAGCGAGGTACATTTGCTACAACTAATTTCCTTTATTTACATAGGTAATTTCAGTAAATGATTTGAGTAATTAGTATTGTCTGATTGGTGATTTCCAGTCTTATGCATCTTGTTACTCAGCAGATAGATGTATCCATAATTTTCTTGCATCTGCAACAAAACCTGCCTTGTTCTGTAAATGTCTCTTTATGCAGGGAGCTGTGATTTGCCAGTATAGTGTCTCCATATCGGTTTTACTTTGTTCCTTTACCATATTTTAGCATGTTCTGTTATTTACAATGTATATCTTTAAATACCAATTGGAAATGTTTTCCTTTCAGTGATGGCAGTGGTGCCATTTTACAGCAGGCCTTATTCAGAGCAGGGAACAGTCCTGGTGAGGGGAGACCTTGTTCAAACCTTAGGTTATCTCGTCTTCCAGGCAACTTCATGAATGCAAGTTACACTGCCAATGCTTGCTATATTTTTGGAGCTGTTATTTTGGAGAGCCAGGGCTTGTTTGCTAATGTTTTTATTGTCCTGAATAATTCCTAAACAGTGTCTCTGTTCTGGATGGCACATGGGCCCCACAAAGTCCATTTCAGAACCAAATCTGGATTCTGAAAAAAGGGCTTACATGTCTAAAGTGGGATTGCTGGCACTGTGGGACCTCTTCCCCTGTGGTAAGATGGTTGTGAAACCTCCTGCAGCTCCTGGTGCACAGTCCTGGTGGCAGGGACGTGCTGCAGGTGACCTGGGCTTTGACAGGAGTGTCTGAGGGGCTGCACTCCTGTTTTGCTGTGGTAGCAGAACCTGTGCACTGCCAGGACATTTCCAAGGTGGAACTGCACACTGTCAGGGTGGGAAAAACACTTCTAGAAGAGAAGTCCTGGTTCATTGGGCAGGGTGGAGAAGATGCAGAAAAAGCACAGGCAAGAGTAGCCAAGGAGTGAAGTGCTGGTGAATAGAACAGAGAAGGAGGAATCCTGACTTCTAGCCCTTCATCCAGAGGGTGTTTGTTCATTCAGTTGATGTTTCATTCAAGATCTGTGTTTCTTGTGCAAACAAGACAGATGCTGAGCTTGTGGCTGGAGCAGCTCTGGCTCCTACAGCTGCCACCCCATTCAAAGGGCAGCTGTGTAGCCTCTTGCATCTCCACTCAGGTTGGTGGCCTCTGCAAGCATGCAAAGTCTATGATTTTTGTTGATAGTCTCACTCTTAGGCCTGGAGACTGTTTTTGTCATCAGGTTGGTTTCTTGTTTACTTTTGTATTTATTTTTTTATCTTTTTTCCCCTCCTTTTCTCCTGTACCCACATCAGTTCATTGACTTCCCATGTCTGCCACTGACTGAGCCAATGTGGTGTGGTCGCTATATTTGACTGCTTACCAGACTGGGCAGGAAATCAGGCAGTTTGCATTGGTGTTCTTCAAGCACCTGAGATCTGTGGTTTGGCTTATCTTTAAAAAAACCACTGACCATTACTGATCTCACTACCACAAGAGGTACAAGAACCTGTTCCTTAGATGTGTTTTCTAAAAATCTCAAAGGGGCTTCCCTTACGGTGCCAAACATGCTTTAATCAGTAACACATTGATAAAGAAATAGCATTGCTAAGTTATGGGGAGAGAATAAATAGGTTTAATGTATAACTTAAGGGAGGGTTTGAAAACTAAACAGTAAATTAGAGCTCTTGCCTGTATAAATAATTCACAGATCTGTAGATGCAGCTGCTAGATATGATAAAGGATAATGAAAAAGAGGGATTTTTGTATCAATGAGGTGAAGGTGTGCAAGCCTGGGAAAAAACAAAGATTTTAAGTGGATTAGCATTTGAGGAAAAAGATTATTCTGTGTTTATGAATACTCTTCAAGAGTTAAAGTAATGTGAAGTAAAAAACATACTAAGGTCCTTCCCAGTTGTTGCTCCAATATTGTTTTTAGCATATCCACATGTGGATTTGGCTGTGCTGGTTTCCAAATTTGCTATATAAAATCTCAGTAAGTCAGTGCAGTAGGAGGGCAGCTGGAACTGAATTCTGGAGATGTTTTGGAAGCTGATGTGCTGGAGGAAACACAGAGTGCACTGTAGCCTCCTTTCCATGGAGTCAGAGTGTAATCAACTCAACCAGAAATTGGAGGTTGGATGTCAGTTTTGCTAGGAGGAATCCTTTATTTTACCCCATGCAGGAAGTCAGACTGGGTTGTTACAGTGCTCTTTTTGGGCCTTGGTGTTTTGTGCAAACTGCAATTTTCTTGCTGTTTTTTATATGATGAAACCTGACAAACATTGTTTATCTGCTCTTCTGTGCCATTCGTGCATATCAATTTCTTTGTTGTTCTTCAATTTCTTCTCTTTAGGTTCAAGGGAACTTTGACAAAGTTGAATTCAACAGGATGTGCTGGACTCTCTGTGCTAAAAAGAACCTCTCTAAAAGTCCTTTGCTGATTAGCGATGAAGATGCATTTAAAGTGTGGGTTATTTTTAACTTCTTGTCAGAGGACAAATACCCTTTAATCATTGTACCTGAGGAGGTAAGAAACAAAAACTTAAGCTCTTTAACACCAGTTTGCCTAATGTCTCAGTTGAACTGTGTTAAGTGTGGTACTCCCTAGAGATTTAAGAGGAAATATTGTTTAATTTAAAATTTTTATTCCCCTCTTTTAGAATTGTAAGGCCTCAGATGCATTTCTCTGTCTTCCAGGGTGGATATATGGGGATTTCCACAGGATACTTGAGATATCAATAGCTCTGTGTGTCTGTCATTTAAGCAGCCTGGACTGAACAGGATAAACAGGATATGCATGGATGTGATCCTTAATCACTGCACTTGCTTATAGGTGGTTACAATTTTACAAGTTCCATGTGATTCTGAAAAAAAATGCCCTCATGTTCTGTGTTATTGGGACTTGCAAGATGAGTCTTCAGTCTCATATCACCCTCCTGATGGAGAGGACAATACAAAATTTTGTGATGGTGTCTGTTTCTGATAAAACCAGCCAGCCCCTGAACACTCTTGCTTGAAATGTCGGAGGGAATAATACCAGAGAGATCTCTTTATACTTGCAGTTCATGAACAAGTATTGGCAGCACTCAAATAGGTATTTTAACCCTAAAGCAAGATTTTGGTATCTCCACTATTCTCCCCTTTGGGATGGGTGGGGAAAGAAGCAGAAAGATCAGAACTGTTGGCATAAATAACCCCTTGCAAAACTGTGTATGCAAATCCCAGTGGTTTGCAGTTCAGCACTGGAGGATGGAATAATAAATATTTGCAAGCTGTTGAACAGCCAGGGATCAAAACAGTCTGATTAACATGCCACTCACAACATAACTGGGGGACTCAAAGGTGTTGTGCCAAACCCTCAAGTACAGATAGCTCTCCTATCAAAATAAACTCTTCAGTTTTGCTTTCTCACTCACTTTTTAGCAGGACGCTTTCACTCTGCACATTTCTGTTTTTACCAGACTGGCCCATGCCTGGCATGCTGTATGCCCATGAGAAATGAGACAGTCTTCTTGCTTGCTGTCCCATTTGTTTCTGTTGGTTCTGGGAAACAGGGATCATGGTTATAAAAGCTAAGACAGCTCTTTCTTAGTGCTGCTATATTTGGCTTGGTAGGTCAGAGCCACTAAAAAATGCCAAAACTGGGACTGAAATCCACCTCTTTGGTTTGTCAATGTGTTCCCTGCTGTGCAGCCTGGCTTACCTGTGGGCAGGCATTTCACATCTCCTGAATTGCTGGCATGGTTAAAAGCTTCAGCCCTGCCAGCTCTGGGGTGTTGCTCCCCACCCCTTCTCCATCAAGGAAGCCCTAGATTGGTGCTGCCTTCTGTGGCTGCTGCCAGGTAATGGCAGCATGTCTGAGTGTTGGCAGATGTGCTGCAGAGTCAGGACTGAGCTGAGAATTTCCTGATTTCCAGATTTTGTATGTGCTGTTATTTCCTTTCCTTCCCATCTTTAATGTCCAGGTTAACCTGTACTGCTCTTACACTTGGATTATTTAAAAAATTCTGATTGTGGATCTGTGTCTGCATCTGCTTGATTACAGCAAGATTTAAATTGTGCAATTTGTTTAAAGAAAGCTTACAGAGCCTGACTGACAAAGAAAGGCTGCTCTGTTCTTATCATATACAATGCCTGTATTCACTCCACCTTCCCTCAGACCACACAGGTAATGTAATCAGCCACTGGAGGAATGCTGCCTGTTGAACTCAGTCCTTTCTGCTTTGCACTGGTCCTGCATCAGGTTCTCTGTACTTCTGGAAAATTTCCCATTTACTCATCTGCTCTCTGCACAAAATTCCCAAAGTAAAAATGCAAAGTCTCAGTTTCAGCCAGTTTTGCTTTTTCTCAGATGTTTTATGTCTGCCTATTTTACAAAATGCCTTGCAGGTCATGTGTACAGTGAGGGGATTTTTACAAAGTGAAGGAGAGGAGGAGGGGGATGGAAGCCCTGCTGTTTGTGCTGTTGATGTTTTTCTGAGAGCAGTGTAAACCTCTCATGTGTGACTACCCTTCCCACCCAGGGAGCAGGCTCTCCTGCCCTGCCCTGCTCTGATCGTTGACTGAGAATATTGCAACACGCCATCTACTGCAGTTCTGGCTCAGAGATCCAGCTGTTTGTGTGGGATCCAGCGGTTCCCCCTCCTCACTCCCTTCCACTTGTTGGCTTTTGTTTTGGTTTTTTTTGTTTGTTTATTTCTTTTCCACTGTATAAGTAACTGAGAAACTTGCCACATGCTTTCAGTTTGGAAGGGTGATCCCTTGAAGATTTTTGTATCCTATCTTGAAAATTATAAGACTTCTTTTGTCTCCAGTGAATGTATTAACACAACTTCATGTGGCTGTAAGGATGTCTTTTCTTCCTTCTTGGAGCAGCTGCTCTTTGAGACATGCTTGGGAGTCTGAATTTCCACTTTTTTTTTTTCTTTTTGCAATTGTAAAAATGAGATAAGTGGTTTCTGCTGTCACTTCATAGATTTAATATCTCATATCTGGAAAAGCCTACTGCTTGAGTGCAGTTTCACCTTATTTGCACTGTGCTGACTAAATATTGAAGGCACTGTCTTTCCTTCTTGCCCATGTCATCTACTTTTGCACTGGTGCTGATGTGCTGGGCCTTTCCTTTTAGGCAGCTGAATGTGGCAGGGTTGTTACCCCCAGCTACAAAGTGTAAGTCTTGATTCCCTGACCTAGGGTTCAATGGGCAGCAAGTGGGGAATGGCTGCAGCTCATCCAGAGAAGGGAAAAGAGGCTACTTTGGAAAGGATTCAGAGATGCAGGCTGAGGAGAGCTTTAGAAAGAGCAAAGTGAGGAAAGAAGTTCCCAAGAGAGAATCTGAAAGCAGTGGAGAGGTGATGCAAGGGCCAGAAATTTCTTGTTCAGCAGAGGCCAGGCTGAAAGCCAGAGGCAGTCACTGGCCTGTGCTCCTCACCTGCCCTGAAAGGAGGGATGTCAGCCCTGCACTTGAGGGAGATAAGGTTTGTAAAATCCAGTGTGGGGAAGGGATTGGGTTGGGGTGTGCAGTTTTGGAATGTGACTTCAAGCTTGAGAGGATCCCTCTGTGTTACGGGGAGAAGTCAGGTGACAACAGAGACAGGAGACACAGAGACAGATGGTTACAGGGAGCACTGGGCACAGCTGGGAATGGCCTTGCACTCCAGTGTTCCTTCTGTTGCCTACTGGTGGGCAGCTGAGAGCACGTGGAAGAGCTGGGAAGGAACAGAGATCCATGATTGTCTGTTTTGCAAAGGTGCTCATGTGCCAAGGCAGAAAGCAGGAACTGGCTGGGAGCTCCTTCCCCTCCCCACAGCCAGATTTTCCATTGGATCATCTGAGATGCAGACATCCAAGTGTGTGTTTCCTTCAGCTCTTGCAGGCATTACCTCTTCCATGGGAGGGATAAAATGAAGGCAAAAAGGTGGAGAGAACTGAATTCATAAGAGGAGAAATATTTCTATTTGTCATGAGCTTTCCTTACAAGTCACCTCTTAGTTGTTACAGACTCATTTGTGTGTCTTGGTATTTTTTAACCAGACATTTTCTGTTTTATAAAAAGGTTTTCAAGCACTTCCCCTTTCTTATTTCTGGACATGTGACTGCAGCCTTGGGAATGCTTTATCGCCCGGGAGCTGTGGTGTGTGGTTAGTTGTGTTTCTGGGCCAATCTTCATGGTGAAATTCAGAGATACACACACTGCATGCTGCATACTCAGTGTTGTAATCCAGTGTTCACAGTTTGTTTCAGACAAACCGAACATATTTGCTGCTTTTGGCTTTGTGAGGAAAAATTGTACAGTCATTTTTCACTTGTCCTCTCATCTTGAAATTTATTAACAGATGGCATTTCTAATCCTCCTAAGAGGAGTAAGCCTTATGTGGCTTTTTGTGCATGTCACAATAAGGTGATATTTTTTTAGCTTGGGGAGGTGAGAATCTGATCCAGTGCTGATTCTTCTGGAGTGTGTTCTAATGGCCGTGTTCACTTCCTTGTTGTGCATTCTAGTACCAGAAACTGAAAGAGTGAATGAAATACTGGGAATTGACCCTTGGCCCTTCAGAAATTACATTGAAACTGATATAAAAAGAATGAAAACTGCTTGTGTGGGGTTTTAATTGACGCATGATCTCTCAAAGTTGATGACAGTGGTTAGGAAGATTCTTAGTCACTTAGTTAGGAAGACCTGGCATTCTTCCCATTTCACTGCCTTCTTCCTTGGCTGCTGCATGAAATAGTTTTCAGCTCACCCAGCAGGTTGTTTCTTGAGTTGACCTTTCCTATACTGCACTTAACACTGATTTAATTTGGAAAAAAAAAGAAACAAGGTAGTGGCTTACACTGGATAATGAATGCAGTTTTGCTGGTGGAAAGGAAGAAACAAATATTTGACTTAAATGTAAGTGATGTTCTGATGGGATGAAGAAAAGGAGTTGATGATGACTCTGAGAGGGGATATGACTGCTTTCATGGCTGTGGCCCAGTAACATATACTCCCACAGAATTTTGTACAACCTGAGTAGACTTTTAACATCTGCTCTGTTAATATCTCAAACCTTATTTGAATAGTGTGAACCAGAATAGCCTTGTCTGCTGTGCTCTGCTGGGCATGAAGGCCTCCTTGGCATTATTTTTCTCATTCTAAGAGACCCACTTGTGTATCAGAAATATTTGTGAAAAATCTATGATGCTTCATTCCCCATGGAAGTAGGAATACCTGGAAGAGGAAAACAAATAGACACTGAAACATGGGGAAAAGAAAGTGCCCTCTGAAAGAAGCTCCCAAACAGACTCGTGTTAGAGCTCTGTTCTTTGTTATTATTTTGGATTTCTCTTGGCAAAATTCTGGCTGAAAAGTTTGACATGGAAGCTGGTTTTGGTAGTGTGGAGCCACTGGGTCCCTACTGGTGTGTGTAGTGTTAATAACTCCCTGGTATTTTTGCACCTGTATTTTGCATATTTTTGACCTGAAAGCAAGGCCCTGTTAAAATAGTAGCAAATGTCGCTTCACTTTTGCTTTTTAGCCGCAAGAGCAGTTTATATTTGAGACAGGAGACTTAATTTGTCAGTTATTTGCTGGGTTGACATGTCTCTGTGGAGGAGGGGAAATGTCATTTGCTCTCAGGGGTTCCTCATTTGAGCACCTAATGGGTGGTTGCTATTTGCTTTCACACTGGTGCAACTCATTTCTTTGTATTTACCTCATACTTCCATATTCATACTGTGCAAAAGTCACTGTTGCTGTTGAGCAGATAGATCAGATAAAGTTTTTCTGGCAACTTTGGTTAGCCATGTATGTGACTGAATTCAAGATAAACCTTTAATTTTTTTTAAGTTATAGAAATTGAATTATAACATCTACAGGTCATTTTTCAGTTAAGAAGAGTTAATGTAGTTTAAAGTAATGAGTATTTTATGTACTTTAGGGAGGTTGTAGGATATTTGTAGTCATGTAAGTGACTTGTAGATGGGGGTTGACAGACTTAAATGGCTAAATCTAATCTATGAACCAAAAAAAGATAAAATGTGTACAAATGACACTAAAGGAAACAATGTGTTGACTTATTTTTAGTGTATTCTATGATAAAACTCTTGGCTAGTACATGTTGCATTGCATCATTTCCAGACCATTAGTTTGATCCACATTTTATTTACATGGCTTGAGCAGAAATGGGAAAAAATTGATTTTGGTGTGCTCTTTGTGTGTGTGTTCCATTGTCTGCAGGTGAGACCTGGTACTTTTAGATAATTAACCAAAGGAATTTGAGAGCTTGAGGCCTTAAGTTGCCATGCCTCAAGCAGTGTAAGAGGTTGTGAAATTCTGGAACAATGAATTTTATAGTTCATATTTTTTTTATTACTGTTATTTTGTAGTATTTTGGCAGATATATTATGTACCTAATTAAGCCTGAGTTATTTTAGCTTTCCTTCAGTCAAAGTCCAGGATCACAGTTCAGAGCTCATGCTGTTCAAAGGGACTGAGCAGAATGGCAGAATGTGTTTTGAACATGGGTAAAAAAATCAAGGTTTTAGGAGGTTTGAAACAGCTTTTCAGTGCTCCTGTTCTTGCACTCTGTGAAGGCTTTTTTTAGGTTGGTTTTTTTTTCTATGAAACATGTCTGGAGTAGGAAGTAAGCTGCTTCCTGCCAGTAACTGAATACTGAGGATTTATGGTAGTCAATGCTTGAAAGCCTTGAATTGTCTTTTTAATTTAAGGATTTTGGAGAGTGAAAATCAGCAAAGCTTATTTTGAAGACTGTGAATTTGAATGCCACTTCTGCAGAGGCCTCTGTTAGACCATTTCTTTGCTAGTAAGAACTGCGCGAGGAGCTAAAACTTACTGAAGTGTCTTACTTGGTAAAGCTGACATGACAAACAATGCTCTCTACAATTTCTGGGGGCATATTCTGTGCCTGGCTGGGCTGTCCTCTCCTAAGAGAGACTTGAGGAGGATGTGACAGGCGCAACTTGGAGGTGTGTGTACTCCAGCTCATTCAGAAGAGCAGGAACTTTCCTCCTGGTGCTGCAGCAGCTTTGCAGCTTCTCCTTTTGCTGCAGCATTACCCACATGCCCTGGAGCAGGGGCTGTGACACCAAGAGTCACTGAGCTGAAATAGTGGGAAAAGCACATCCCTCTGCAGGGTGGATCTGGGATTTACTGTGCTACTGCACACTTGTGTTTCCTAAGCAGAGACATGGGGGAAAGGAGGGGATTTGGCTGTTCCTCTTGGAGGAGAAACAGCAGCCACAATATATTGAGGCCTGGGAGTCCTTGTGGTGAAATGTGTGAGGGACCAAAACACTTCTTTATTTCTTTGTACTCCCAAATCTCTTGCATAGAGACTCAAAAGCCTATTAGACAAACTAAAAGGTGACTCTGAACTGTAGCAGGAAGGCCCTCACCTATTATTTCATTTAGAGAGTCGTTAAAAGCATTTTGCATGTCCTCAAAGCTGCAGATGGGTTTACTTTAAAATACTACAAATGAACATTGATGAGTTTAAAACCAACATAAGAAAACAGACTAAAGAGCCCCAGCCTTCCTTGCTTCTTTTTAATTTTTCTGTTTGTTTTGACTAGTGTTACTGGTGTTACTGTCCTGTGCATGGTAATGCTTACAGAGTGATGAAAGATGAAGGGACAAGGAAAATTTATTTGGGAAACAAAAGCAGATGTGAAATGTTTCTTTTATTTCTTTTGATACAACTGTCAGGATTGTGTCCAGGGTTGGAGTGCTTGAGAGCTAGAGAAGAGGGGTCAGGTGTAGATCATACCTTTGGTCATTTTTCATTTCACTTCTAGTCCAAACAGCCTTCTTTTCTTATTTTTTTGTTATTTGTTTGCTTTTTGCTTACAAAATACTTTCTGAAACTTCTTGCTTTCTCATGCTTCAGTCGTTTACAGTTTGGAAGCCATTGCCGGGAAGGTCCCATGTGTTCTGTAGGAATCTGAAATATTAAATGAGGCTGTCAGGTTCAATTCTTTGTTTTCATGGGAAGAGAGTAGCTGAGGGACGGGCTTGGCAGTGAAGAGTTCAGCTGAGACAGGAGCTTAAAACCTTTGTTAATTGAACCACCTACGTTTGGGGGCCTACATGTGAGCATGGGAAACTCACTGTAATGGGAGTCTCTGGAGAAGCTTCCTTTATAGCTCTCAGATGTGTTTTTCTGCAAATGATGGATTTCTGCTTATGTTTCTGCACAGATTGAATATCTGCTGAAAAAAATCACGGAAGCCATGGGAGCAGGCTGGCAGCAGGAGCAGTTTGACCATTACAAGATTGCTCTCAACACCAGTCGAGAGGGACTCTCTGCGTGGGAGCTGATCGACCTCATCGGGAGTGGGCAGTTCAGTAAAGGAATGGACAGGCAGACAGTGTCCATGGCAATCAATGAGGTCTTTAATGAGCTCATTCTAGATGTACTCAAGCAGGTAAGAACCACAGAGAACTAATGTTTTAAAGTAAACTTGTTTATTGCTTTAGTTAGAAAATGTTCAATTTATGCTCAAATTTCTTTACCCTATTGAATGATGAGCAGGAGGAAATTAGGTAAATTATCTGTAAGGTTTCTTTATTATGAGCTTATTTTTGTAAAAGAAATTGTGCTGCTATTCAGATTGTTATAGTTGTAGCAATATTATGAATGAGTTGCTTCTTGGGAGAGCTTGCTTTTAGAAAGTGAAAGAAGTGGGCTCTGACTTGAAATATTACCTTTTTTACATGAGTACCAGCTGCTTGTTCGTTCACAAAATAGCTGCATCATGCTCTCAGTTCTGTTTACAGCTCTTCAGTCTTTGGAAATGCTTTTCTGTAGTTTCAGTTATGCTGTAGGAAATGCAGCTGAGCTGGGCACAACCTCTGTATTCCAACAAGGGGGTCTGGACCAGGATATTTTGGCTTCTCAAGTGCCTCACTTCAACAGGGCAGAAAGGTGTGGAAGAGCTCCAGAGCTTGTCCCTTCTTGTTCTGCTTAGCAGGCTACGTGACTGACAATTTATTTACCTGCACTCAGACTCCAGAATTCATGCTGGCCTTTGTATTCTTAGCAAACTTCTTTCTTCAGGTTTCCAGTGACTGGATTATCAGTTTAGGAATGCCTTTAAAAACTGTATTTCTTTCATAGGAATTGGAAGTACCAGAGGGACCTGAGGGGTCAAAGCAGAGTTTACCTAGAGAGCTCTTTAAAATTGACTTTTACCTGACAAGAGAATTTTTTTCATCTTTGATTTCTTGGTGAGGCAAGAAACAAAGGATTTCTTGGCAGGCTTTCTTAAGCTGTTCTGAAGAAACCATCAGAAGGTCTTGGCACAGGAAATTCTTTCAGAATACCCACAGAACAATGCAAAAGTCTATTTTTGTTAACTGCTGGTTGCCTGTTGGAGGTGAGGGCTGGGGACACACACACATAAAGTCAGTTGAGGGCAAAATGAAGTCATTCTGCTGTTTGGTAGCATGAAAATAAATTAACCAGTGTCAGTTCAATCCTACTTGAAACTTGTGAGGAAATCTGATTTCTTTTCAGTTTTGATACTGCATTGTGTGTCTTCCCCCACACCTTTTTTTGTTTTGTTTTGTGTCTCCTTTCTTTCCTCTCCTGGTGCCTGGGCTTCTTTCTCAAGGATGTCTGAGTGCCTTTGAATGGTTCCTTGACACTTAAAAATAGTTTGTGTCAAGATTTGGCCCTGTGCCTCTTGGGCAGTTTGGACACTTATTGGCCCGGTGGAGGGCAGAGTTCTGTGTGATTTCAGTATCCTGGTACCTTGTTGATTCACAGAATTGTCCTGTTTACTGCAGTAATCACATAATTGCTTCAAGGTATTAATTAATGACACATGGTCTCATAACCAAGCGTCATGTTACCCTTAACACATCCTGGATCTCTAAGGCTTACAGAGGGCAGCAGCAATAGTTAAATCTGTGGTATTTAGTGTTCTGAAAGATGTGTCTTTTGTGTGATGGTTGGTGTGAAAAAGCTCCTGCTTTTCAAGAGCTCTCAATGGGTTCTTGGAAGGTGAGAGGCAGCTGATACTGCAATAATAGGTAAAGATTTTGCAGAAACTTGAGGGGAAAGTATTAATCTGACTTGGCTTTGAAAGCAAGTTTGGTAATTCAGGAAGGGAAAAAAAACCCCTGGCTATCACATAGGCTGTGCAAAGCATGAAAGATTGAAGCTGCAGGAGTTCTTCACATGACTTGCAACCACCCAGAGCTCAGCCCTGAGTGTGGGGGTGGCAGACAAAGCTGTGCATTCCTGGTGTGGAGCAAGGGAGTGGGGTGGCACCTGGGAATAGGCACGGCCTTGGCTCTGGACACGTTTCAGTGGCTAGAAAAGCTGAGCACAGATAAGCTGTATGTGTAGGGGTGCTTGGGTTTTTGTTTGGTTTGGTTTATTTTTTAAACAAGAAAGCTTCTTCAACTGTTCTGAATGTTTTCTTTCCCCTCAGACCTGTAGAGAAAGATATCTTTGGCTTAAGTATGCCACAGCACATTTCTTTATACATATATATATATATTTAGTATGAGGACATTTGCATGTATTAAAACCAGTTATAGATGAAAGCCATTACAGAAAAATGTTCCATGGTCTTCTTTCCAACTTCTTCATCCTCTTAATCTGGAATACTCTGGATACAGAGTATACTTTCTATATGACTTGTTCATAGTTTATATTGATGTTGGTGTTTCAGTTTCACCTCTGATTTGACTTTTTTTGGAAGTTAAATGTTAGACAAAAGTATGTAAGTGTTTGGGGAATGTGATTACAGAAATGGAAGGTACGGCTGAAATACTGGCTAACTTTGAAAGTATCTGGGGCTATGAGGTAACTTTTCTATGTGCTCTAATGGGTCTTTACACCTTTACATAACCAAAAGACCAGATGGTTCAGCAGAGGACAGGCATTTCAGCTACTCTGTTGCTTTTAACAGGGCTACATGCTGAAAAAAGGTCACAAACGGAAAAATTGGATGGAACGATGGTTTGTGCTAAAACCCAATATTATTTCCTACTATGTAAGTGAAGATTTAAAGGAAAAGAAGGGAGACATCATACTGGATGGCAACTGTTGTGTAGAGGTAAAACCACTCCAAAAACAATGTATGTCTCTAAAGATCAGAATTAATCCTTTTTTGTGTGTGGGATTGACTCCTGGTACCTTTTAACAGAGCTTTTTTACTTCATATGACACCAGTTCATAAACACCCTTTTAATACAGGCTCTTAGTGCTGATATTTGTATCTCTGGGACACATAAGTGCATAGATGCTGTTTGACTTTATAGATTTTCGTGTTTGCAAAGCTAATCTTTATTGTTACCCATTCTAGGCCTTGCCTGACAAAGATGGAAAGAAATGCCTTTTTCTCATCAAATGTCTTGATAAGACCTTTGAGATCAGTGCCTCTGATAAAAAGAAGAAGCAGGAATGGATTCAAGGTGAGGTTTCAAAAATGCGAGTTATGTGAAAGTTAAGGTTAGTGGAATTCTTACAGCAGTGCTTTGCTCAAATTTGAAATTCTTGGTCTTGTGATTTTTTGATATCTCTGTTTGGGCACATGGATCTTTAATGGGTCTGAGACTCAGGAAGAGCTAAGGATCCACATAAGGGAAATCAGTTTTTGTCATGTAGGTGCCTCAATTCAGGCAGCTGTAACCAAAATGAAATGGTTGTTATTGTTGTTTTTTATACTGACTGTACTTTTAGGGATGGGGAAGGGAAGCAATGTTGTGAATCATTGCTTTTGGGGAGAAAGGGAAAGCTTGTTTGTTTTGGCACTGTAAAATACTGGCTTTGGTTGTACAGTTTACTTCAAATAGTATGGTTTGCTGAGCTGAGGATAAAGCTGGGAATTAGGGCTTGCTTTTCTATTCCCATAGTAAAGGTATTCCTCCTGTGAGAGCTTCCCAGATATGTGATGGGTACATCCATCTGCCGAGTGAGGTAGAAGCCCTTGCAAAGCTGTTGTTGCCAGTGCCATTGAAGAATGTACAACAGTTAAATATTTGGAGATGTGGGCTTTCATTTGCACTTCCCTCTTTACCTGCAGCATGTGTTTATTGCACCAAAGTCAGGTGTATGATGAATGATTCAAAAGCAGGCTTTTTTTTCACGGTTGTGGCATGTGAATAAAATACCAAAATCATCTGCCACTCCTCAGCTTTGCTGTCTTAAATATTTTGTCAATGCATGTAAGTGAATAACAGCTACTTTCTTACTGGGAGGAAGTTTTCCCTTGGAGTATCTGTAAGAATTCAGGGTTTAAGGTTGGCTCTAGGGAAGATAGGTAGCACGTTACTCCTTGGTAGGTCACTGAGTCTAGGTAGTCAGAAATCCTCAAGTGTTGGGCTTTTTTCTTGCAGCCGGGTGTATGAGTGGCTCCTATGTCCATAGCCTGTTACAAATCAATATTGGAATTGACATAATGCAGTGGAATTGTATTATGTCAGTTGCATTAGACCTTATCCTTGTGGCACACAGCCAGCACTGAGAGCTAAGTGTCTTTCACTTCTGTCAACACAACTTTGTGTTGACAGCCAGCCTGATGAGAATGAGGACAACTGACAACAGTGCTCTCTGATTTAAAAACCCATTCAAAAGTCCCCAACCCCACAGCCAGCACAGCACAGCGCTGTGAGTCTCTTCACAAAGTCTACTCAGAAAGTTGAGCACTGCCCTTCATGGTTGCCCTCTGTCCCCTGCAGCCATCCAGAGCACGGTGAGCTTGCTGCGGGCGGGCAGCTCTCCTCCGCACAAGGAGGCGCGGCAGAAGCGCAAGGAGCTGCGCCAGAAGCTGCAGGCGGAGCAGGAGGAGCTGGAGCGGCAGATGAGGGAGCTGCAGGCGGCCAACGAGAACAAGCAGAAGGAGCTGGAGACCGTGCGCAAGGTGGGAGCGGAGCCGCCGGGATTCCAGCCCGGAGCCCGGTGCCTGTGGCTGGACTGGCCTCAAAGCTCAGGGCCTGTGGCTGGATTGGGCTTCGTGCAGTGGAACTGGGCGTCCCTGTGCTGTTCAGGCACATGGAGCAGACTTCTCCAGAGCAGCTGTGCTTGTTTCAAACCCTGGTACTGAGCAGGGATTATCAGGCTGGTGTAGAAGAACCTGCCAGCTCTGTTGATGGTGTCTGCAGACAGGAGAGGCCAATATTTTCAGTTGCTTTTGAGCTTTTTGTTTTCCTTTTCTGTCAGACACATATGTCAAACATAGGGCTTTGCATGAAGATTTTCTTCTATAGTTTACCCAAGTTCTGTTATGTTATTTGTATGTTTCTGGCCGCTTTTCTCTTCCCACAGATGAATTTCTTTAATTTCTATGTTTAAAAACAAAATATGTGGCTTTTCTTACTTTTAGGGTGGGGTGTGTCTTGAGAACAGCTTAGAACCCAATATTCTAATTCAAATCCTCCCCACTTGCTGCCTTACATTTTGGCTGCTGAGTCCCTGCTGCTAGAGCAGTCCAGGTCTTCCTTTGTTTACTCTACATGTCTCCACTACCTCTCTAAATTAATGTAAGTTTTTTGTATTCCCATTTAGGACAAATCTGCATCATTACTTGAGTTTTTCATAAATAAAACCCGCCAGTTTTAGCCCTTAGAAAAAACTTCAGTGATCTTTGCAGCTATAAATATTGTGAGGGCATTTAGGGTTTTAAGTCTAGAAAGCAAACAAAATTTTTAAAACCCGCATTTTTTTAAAGTCTTGTCATTGTCACAATTTGTGGCAAGGAGAAATTTGTCTTTTTTAAAATTAGTCTTGCACTGACGGTCCTGTTGTAGGTATTACTCTGTTTGCCTTAAATGGAGTCTGACAGTGGAAAACCATTTTTAAATTTAATTTTGTCACCTGTAGTCTACCATATGTTTAAGATTCAGAATTCAAAATAGACAATAAAGGATAGCCTATGTTACCTTCTACTGGTAAGTAATGTACCCATTAACAGAAATAATAAGGTTGGATTTCTGCGTTTACTTTATGGAAAAACATTTAGGGGGGAAGGCAACATGAGAGCAGCCCCAAAGGAGCAGTAGGATGTTGGCAGGCTCCAGGGAGTTTCATAAAAATCTCAGTGGGTAAACTAAAGAGAGTTGTGGCCAGAAGCATCTTTTGAAGTGGGCTGGATCAAAAAGATTTCTCAAGGAAGGTGTCTTAGGCTGTGACATGAACTACTGCACTTTGCCTAGGTGGAACTAGGGAGGAGGCACATTGTTGGAGGAACTGAAAGGGTTTGATTAGTTAGAAAACTGTTCTTCAAGGAAAGGGCTTTGTAAATGCTTCAGGAAACTGGATTCTTCTGGGAAGCTCAGAGGTTGATTTGGTGCTGATGGCAGTGAGCCACCATTTGTGCAGCATCTGCCATAGTGCACTCTGGGACTGGTTTGTATTCTGGTAGCTCCTGCATTGGAGTATTCCAAAAGAATAAATGCTTTTGTCTAAAACAGATTTTTTTCATATTTTTTACTGGAATTTTGACATTTGCACATTGAACAGACAGGAGGGTAAGTTCTTCCTTGTGTGAGAGCATGCATAGGATGTGTGCACCCTTTTTGTTTCAATTTGGGGTCTTGCATGGGCTTTGGGGACTCTGTGCTGTCTGTGCCTGCTGGAATGGTGTGTTCCTGTTCTCTCCCCCCTCCAACACTTGTGGCTTTTCCCTGAAGTGCACAGTTCCCAGTAACCTTACCTGCTGGGAACAGCTTTGTGGATGAAGCAGGAAGTTCCTGAGAGTGGACGAAGCTCATTTTCTTGTTGAGCTCTCTGGCCATAGCCTGGCACCCACCCTTGCCTGTGACTCTGCATGTTCACCCTCTCATCTCAGTATTGGCAATGTTTGTTTAATTTCAGAGCGGGGAGCAAAATCTAGAGGAGATTTCACTTAAACAGGCATCTTGGATTTGACTACAATGACATGCTTTTGAATGTCCTGGCAGAGGAAGAATGCTGCTGCTAAAACACTGGCATCTTTTAAGCCTTGCAAAGGAGAGCAGTTCTGTGCTGTGTTCTGCAACATAAACCCAGAAACCTGAACCTTCTCCTTCACTTCTTCCCATCTCTTTGAGACCAGAGTGGTACTACAAGCATGTAAAAGAGTGAAAGTTTTAGCTTGGCAGTTTTAATCATTGGGGCTTCTCTTTAGTTATCTAGGTTGGTGAGGGAGCATGGTTTCAATGTGGTACCTTCAGGAGCATGACAGAATCACAGAAAGGTTTGGTTTGGAAAGGACCTTAAAGATTATCCAGTCCCAGTCCCCCTGCTGTGGGCAGAGACACCTTCCACTACACCAGGGTGCTCCAAGGTCCATCAAACCTGACCTTGAACACTTCCAGGGATGAGGCATCCACAGTTTCTCTGCACAGCCTGTCCCAGTGTCACCTCCTCTGGGCTTGCTCCAGCAGGTCCCTGTCATCTTTATGTTGTGCCCTGCTATTACTAAAGGTCTGTGGAAGCAATTCCCACAGCCCAGCATATTTTAAAAAAAGCATCAGATAACTTTCTTAGGAAAATTTTGTGAAAAAATGCTTTTGTTTTCACTGCTGGTAAAGTTTAGGCTGGTACTTGAAGATTTCTAAGCTTGTGAGGATTGAAATCTTGACGAAAGGAAAAACTGGGACCACTGTATTTATTTGTAAAATCAAGATGCAACAGAAGTAAAATAAGACGCAAGAAGATGGAAAGGTACCAGAGCTGTTTCCCAGGCCCTAGCTAAAGTTCCTCCTAATTTCAAGTGATGATTATGGACCAGGGTTTTATTTACCTTACTTGGCAGTTTAGGGGATGTTAGAGGGATGATTCACAATAGCACAATTACTTACTCTAGTCAAAGTTCTTGACACTTCTGCTTTCCCATGGCAATTCAGTGTTTCTCATTTCTGTTTCTGTATGAACTCTGCTCTTGCTGGCATGTTTTCCCTATTGGAAGTTCTATGCAGTCCTGCCTGAAATGTGGTTTTTCATGATAGTTTTCTATCCTATTGAGGTAGAGGAGGAAATACAGTGATTTCTATCATTTGAGCAAAGCAGGACTCAGAGGAAACTTGGAGATAGTCAGGTAATTGCCTTTTCATCGGTAAATTTAAATTGTCTTGCAAACAATCAAGATAGTAGGTTCTATTTAAAGGCTGTGAATAATCTCAGACATCAAAAAACCCAAACTGGTGCTACATTGATGCTTTTGAAGGCTTCAATTTTTTTTAAAAACCAAAAATTGTTATATAAAGTTCCATTCCTTCAAAATAATTTAGTTTTGACAAATTGTTTTCTTCCTTCTTTTCTTCCCCCCACCCTTCTCTTCCAGCAACTGGAAGCAGCAGCTGCTCGTGCTGCTGAGGAGGAGAAGAAAAGGCTTCAGACTCAAGTTGAGTTACAAGATCGCTTCAGTTTGGAGCTGGAGAGAGAAAAAATGGTGAGAAGTGCACGAGGGGTTTTGCTGCTATTACACATAGGGAGCCATGTGTTCAGCAAGGGCTTCCCTCACAGGCATCCACTGAAAGGATTCCACAGGTTTTGCAGGAGGCTGGAGAATGGAATCTGTGTTGCATTTATTTGAGGTGTAGGAATAAAACACTTTAACTGATGAATTCAAATACTGGAACAGCTTGGTTACAATTTGTGCAGCATTCAAGGTTTAAATATGACTGGAAAATTGGGAAATAAATAGACTGATAGAAGGATAAATGCAGACTGAAGTTCTCCTTGCAGTTTTCAGAGATGGAGAACCTGAGGCCAGTACTTGCTGTATGAATAAGCAAAATTAATCAGGCATAATCAAAATGCATTTTATGTGTTCCTAGAACTATTACTTTTTTGTGCTGTGTGTTCTTTTACAGTTATGCACACACACAAATATAAAAATAAAGAAATATTGTTGCTTTAAAATACTGTTACTATTCAGCTACTTTGAGGATTCCCCAAAGAACTGATTTTCAGTCTTCAGGGGATGTGTCAGGTTGTTCTGTTAGTTGGGGAAAAGAAGTAGAAAAAGTGATGTGATGGGACATCTCAGGACATTAATGCACACAGTGCTGCTTTATGGGCTGAGCATGAATTCCTGAATACAATCCCTTTCTGGGTCACTGGGATTTGGGTCAGCTGAGGGGAGCAGCCTGCAGACCAGTGGGGCAGGACATTCCAACCCCCTTTATCCATCCTGTGCCATCATCCAGAGACAGAAGTGTGTGAGATACACTGCTGCCAAGGGGGGAGTGAAAACAGTGCCTTTAAAGCAGCCTGACTTTCATGTCTGGCCCCTCTACAACCTTTCTCTTCCTTCAGTTGTGTATCTCTAAACTAAGCAACAAGATCAAGCTGACTGAAATTAGGTTTGAACCCCTGTAGAAGTCCTGTGCTGCAGGAAGTAGGTCAATAAAAGTAGCCTGTGTTACTATTTATTTTTTTTAATGCTCTTGGTTCCACATCTGCAGATCTAGCCTCAGTTTTATCAGTTCAGCTCTGCAGTCAGCAGAAAGATGTTTGTCTCTGAAAACATGGCCTGAGGGAAAGCTGGCAATTCCTTTAAAAATTAGAAACCTGAGTTGAATGGTAGCTTATGTGTCCCAAATTTGTGCTGCTAGGTAAGACAAAAAATGGAAGAGCAGGTTGCTCAGAAATCATCTGAACTGGAACAGTATTTACAAAGAGTACGTGAACTGGAAGAAATGTACAAACAGCTCCAGGAGGCACTGGAGGATGAGAAACAGGCACGTCAGGATGAAGAGACTGTGAGGAAACTCCAGGCCAGGTATGGCTTTGACCAGGTGGAAAAGTGTTTCAGTTCCCCCTGCCAATAGTGAGTACCTGTGCCCTGCTACTAATGACTGCTTGCCTCTTGGAATGGGGAACTACCCTCAAGTCTAAACACAGCACAGATTCTATTTTTCCTTAAGATATGAAGGCTGAAGCTGCTGTTTATTATTTTCAGCTGTTTATTTTATAAAACATCTGTATAAATGACTTTCTGCTGTATTTTATCACAGGTTTAAACTGTAAGGATAAAGGGTTAAATTTCCTCTTACAGGGGCTTTGTGGAGTGTGGTTTTTCCTTCATATACTCAGTCCTGCTAAGACAATGAAGATAACTTATGCATGCCTGTTTTTTCTGGGGCTCTGTGTTGTGTATTTGCATTATTGACTACATTTTCTGAATAGCCCTTTGTAACAGTCAGACTGCCTGCACTGCTGGCATGACACTGAAGGCAAGCCAACAAACAATAACTTTTCCCTGCTTCCCGCGCTTTTTTAAAAATTATATTCTCTTTCCCCTTAAAAAAGAGGAAAAAAATAATTATTTGGCTTCCCTGCATGGATATAACTCATATTAAAGTGCACTTAATATCACAATCGCCATTGCAGGTTGCTGGAAGAGGAGACAGCAAAGAGAGCTGAACTGGAAAAATGGCATTTGCAGCAGCAACAGACCATTCAGATGACAGAAGCAGAGAAGCAAGAGCTGGAAAACCAGAGAATGATGAAGGAGCAGGCTCTTCAAGTGGCCATGGAGCAACTGAAACAACTTGAGTTGGAAAGGAAGGAGGCCCTTGAGCAGTATGAGGTGAGCTGCTCTGGTCATCAACCTCTCATCCTTATCCATGATTGAATTTGAAGTTCTTCAACATTATGCTTCTTAAGGGTTAGCATGCCACAAAAGTTATAAGAGGTAGGATAGTTGGGTTGGTTGTGGTTTTGGGGTTTTTTTCTAGTTTTTACTCTGTTTCTAGACCAGTAGATACATTTGAAGAAGAGGATCTGTTTCAGACACACCTCTGAACCTCTTTTATTTATTTTTGTCACTATTTGCATGCAGGCCAGCTCAGTCACATCCTGAAATACTCAGTGTACATTTGTCTTGTACTGCAGTCTCACTTCATGTGCAGTCCCACTGCTGCCATAACTGGGTGCATTTTGCTTCTGAGGTAGTAATTCTTGCAGTGTTTTGATGATGTCATGGCACTGTATTGCCTCCTACAGATGAAAAGTCAATGTGTTACTGTAGACACCTACTCCTCAAAAATTTAAGCACTGAATGGAAGTTAAGGGTAGGTAGGAATTAGCTCAGATTCTCAGTGTGCAGCCTTGTGTCCCAAAAGCCAGACCTGCTCTCTGCTCTACTGAGTGTTTCTGGGGAAGGTCAGTAGCTGTTCATGGAAGAAATAAGAGCCAGAGTCCAGCAAGTACAGAGGCTGAAGTGCTGCACACTTCCCAGGGCTAGAGAGGTGTTGATCCTGCTTTTATTTAGGTCAGGAAAGAAAGCTTGGCTGGGTTTGTGTTTAGCAGAGGAGAGTGTTTATGGAGTGAGGTCTGAAGGACGAGCCTGTCTCGCCCGGCACAGAACACAAATGCTGCACTCCCTGCAAGCAAGGGCCCAGCTGGGGTGGTTATGGCCACTTTACAACTTCCCAGGGTGGTGTTACATCTCACAGCATCACAAGATTGCTTCTGGCCAGTGCTTGGCTCTTTTTTAGGTGACATCTCAGGCTTTTTGTATGGGAAGTATCATTTACTACTACAAAGGAATTGCTGAATACAGTGGACATATAAAACCACAAAAAATGCACAAAACAATTATTTTAGAAATAATTAAACATAAATTCTAGCCTTCTATTTTGAATTATCCAAACAAACCAGTCTAGGTTGAAGAAGGAAGACTAGCTTCATTACATAGCTACACAATATTGTAAAACCTTGTTATTTTAGGATTCTGGTTCGTCAGCTTTTTTTTTTGTGGAGTGTGGTGGTGACTAAATTACTTAGGATGGTTCCACATTAAACAGAGAGCTGAGGGAATTAGCATGGTTCTGGCTTTTGGTTTGAACGGTGTTGTATCTTTATATAAAAACAGAGTAAAGCTGTTGTTTTCAAGCGGGCTCTCTTTTATTTCAGGAGGTTAAGAAGAAGTTGGAAACAGCAGCTAACAACACCAAGAGTTGGAAAGATAAAGTAGCTCATCATGAGGGATTGATTCGACTAATAGAGCCAGGTGAGTTATCAACAGAAGAGTTACAAAAATATGTATTTATTCTGTCTCATGCACTTACATCACTTGGTGGCTTACTGAAGTCTGCCTTTCCTGTAGTTTACTGGTTCACAGCAGCCTATAAGTATCACCCTTTGTGACAACTGCTGATGGCAACTTCCAAGTCTTTCCCTCTGTTGGCCCTCCTATAATGATTTTATTATCATTATTGTTTGTTTCTTTTATGTTTAAAACAAAGCAAGGATCAGCCTGAACACTGCATTGTGGGAGCTTGGCATCCCTGTCAGAACTGCCTGTCTCAGGTCTTGCTCTCTGTCTTCCAGGCTCCAAGAATCCTCACTTAATCACAAACTGGGGCCCAGCTGCCTTCACTGAAGCTGAACTGGAGGAGAGACAAAGGAGCTGGAAAGGGAAGAAAGCCACTTCCACTTCAGAGTGACAGTGGCAGCTGACACGTGGCCCAGAACAGGAGCCCACCTCCCTCGTTCTGCTTTGCACAGAGCAGCCTCTTGCTTACAAAGTTTAGTTTGCTCAGCAGGTTGGGCCTTGCTGCTCATGAAATGCTGTTTGCCATGCTGGAGGGTCTGCTCAGAGCTCAGCCATTCCAGTGGGTGGAGTCTGACAGGATGTGCTGTTTTCCCTCACTTTTCCAAGACTTTGCAACTGAAAGTTTGTATTGAAATGTAGCTTGTGACAGACAGAGTTGTTCCTGTACTAGCCTGTAACAATCTGACAGCAGCTAACCACTCAGGCAGCATCACTTTCATTCCTGAAGGTCAGGGAAGCAGTTGTTCTGCTGGTTCAGTTTAGTATCATTTCAACCCAGGGTAAATCAGTCCTGGAGGTTGTGTCCAACTCTGAGATGGAGGATTACCTTTCTTTTCTCCTTTTACTTTTGCTGTCCCTCTGTTGCTCTCTGCACAGTGCTTGGTGCTCAGACACGTTCCCTTGGCAAGGGGGGCTGCCATCAGTGGGTGCCTGCTGCCTGCTTGGATTTGGTGTCCTGTTTCCCTCTCTTTGCAGGAATCCAAACAAAAGAACTGGAGATAGGCATGTAGAAAACACTGCTGTAAGACATTTGGAAAAAGTAGTCGTGCAAGGCTGTTTTTGTACTGTCTCATACTTGAGAAGTGCTAAATAGAGCCTTGAGAATTCTCTTCATAGCATAAAAGATGACGTTTTGGCTCACAGATTTCTGAAGCAGATCAGTGGAAGGTGGTAGCACACACAGGGCAAATAGCCTCTATGTCAAGGCTGTGTTTGTGCAAGAAATCTGATACATTTTTAGATGTAGCACTTCTGTCTTATTTTTAATTGGAGGCCAGATTAAAAAAATGTAAGAAGAAATTTTTTAAAATAAAAATGATAAATGTGTAGTGATACTACTTTAGAAAAAAAAAAGTAATTCCTGTTAATAAAATAACTTCAGTCTTTCTAGTACCAAGGCTTCCCAAGGAGCCTGCTGTTGTGCCTTACCATTCTCTCTTGGGACAAAGCCAGTTATTTCTGTTTCTGTAGGGAAAAGGAACAAGGCTGTGACTTTGCTTTGCAGATCTCCTACACCAGCATTGCTCAGTAAAACAGGATTCCTGCTGACTTGTACAGACATTTTGAGATGCCCCTTCGAGGAGCAGGTGCCCACTGGTGTGGCTTGTGAGCAGCTTTGACTGTACCCTGGCCATCCATCCCTCACCTGCTTGTTAGTTCAGCTACATGTTAAATTATTTGTAGTAAATAAGAAGTGAATTTTTCAGGAGGATAAGCAGTGCCTTGCTGTGTAGCACTGTGTACGTGGGTCTTGGAAGAGCAGAAGCTGTACAGAAGTGGTGTCCAGATTTGGAAGTCATAAATAGCATTTTATTTGCCTATTAACTAAGACTCACTCAAATACTGAATCTTTTCAGACATTTATTCTCTGGTTGTATTTTTGTACTAATTGAAATCTTTAATGTTTCAGTAAATAGAGTGCTGATTAGAATGGCAGGAAAATCCAGGATCTTCCTATTTATACTCACTGTACAGGAAAACAGTAGTTCCTTAAACTTGATAACAGTGCATTTTTTAAATTGATCACATTTACAGAAGCAATGTGAATAAAAAACCCACCCACCTGTAATAGAATTACTAATGTACACAAGGTTAAACTTTGCTAAAGGAGCTGGAACAGTATTTGTAACTACCAAACATCTTATATGGAGAGCAGAAGGGGTATTGGGGCTAAACTTGTTTAATTTTTCTAACAGTCTTTATTTTGGTCAATGTTTTTTTAAGAACACCAAATGCTGCATGTTTTCGTATTTTTTACTGTTCTTTAGAAATGGCTGTTTAATAAAGTAATATAAAGTCATTTACATTTTGGAATTAATGGATGTCTTATCGCCTGGTTTTCTTTTGGCCTGTTGGAATTCAAAATCCAGTGACTGTTGTGTGGAGGAAGTTTAATGGTCAGATCAGTGGGATGTTAAAGACATAATGAAGGCAGTGGTCACATGGTAACACAAACAGCCTTTGTTTTAGCAGCACTCCTGCTCTTAAATGTTCATATTCAGTACTCCTTGCTGCAGGATGGGGCCAAGGGCAGAGCAGGCTCAGCAGGGAGCTGTTGGGGCAGACACACAGCAGCCCCTCACAATGTGTCAGCCCTATCTGTCTGTCTGTCTGTCTGGCAGAAGAGGAAATGAGATAACGTTCCTTTTAGTTTCGTCGTTTCTGCTTGCTCTGGCAAATTAAAAAAGCTTTGTGTGAAGCCTTGTTCAGTAAAGCTGCGGGGTGTGGATGGTTTAAAAATTAAACCATTTGCATGCCGAGCAAAAATTCCACTTGAGAATGAGCCCCTTAGAGCGGCACTGAAGCAGCATCCCAAGGGAGCACAGAGCGTCAGTCACCGCCGGGACATGGAAATCTGCATCCCGCTGTGCCGGCATCCCGGTGGGGCTGCGGTACTGCCCTCCTGTTCCCACAAAGCACCGAGCCTGCTCCTGGTCAGGATATCCCCGCTGAACTCTGGGATTAGGGATGCCACTGCTCTGCCCAAGGAGCCCTAACTACGCATCAGGCTTACACAGAGGCCAGGGGAAAGCTGTGCCTGCTGTTCAAGGGCTCAGCCCACTTGTTTTTGTCTGCCAGATAGAGGTTTCATTTACCTGCTGCTGCTGGAGCAATCCTGCAAATCACAACCCTAAGTACAGTGCTGTTCCCTCTAAAAACAGGATGGGGTTTGGTTTAGGGTTTTTGTTTGTTTTTGTTTTCTTTTCCCTGTGACCATTTTATGGAGCTGATTTATGAGCCGTGCTCACTGGGTCACACATTCCCAAACTGTAACAGGCTGGCTTCCAGCAGCTCATGTTACTCCTGTTTCACTGTCCTGCATGAGCAGCCACAAAAGCAAAGCCTCTGTGGAGAAAGGAACAGTGTTGGGACACATTCTGTGTCCTGGGCAGGTGGGGAATTGGAAGCAGGTGACCATTAAGGTCCAAAAGAAGCACCTGTTTGGCCCTGTTATTGGCAGGGGGATTGAAAGCAGGTGATCATTAAGGTCCAAAAGAAGCCCTGTTAATGGTAGAGAGATTGGAAGCAGGTGATCAGGAAGGTCCCTTCCAACCCTAGTCACCCTGTGATGCTGTGTCTCCGTCATGCAGGACACCTGGAATGGGAGCTGCACCATCCTTCTCAGTGAGAGCGAACGGAAAAGAACTGCTCTGATTTTTATCTCAAATATGCGAAGCAGTTTGTAAACAATTTCTGAGCAAACCGGTGCAGGGCCAGGAAAGGGGATATCCACGAGGCCTTTCAGCTGCTTTGGGGCGAGAGGTCATGATTTGTTCCCAAAGGAAGGGGTGCTGAAGGGCGCCAGGTGTGCCGTACGCTTGTTCTTTGACAATGGCAAATTCCTTTCACACTTAACAAGACTTTTACGGGCTTTCCTAGTCTCCTGACTTGAGAATTGTGTCTCTCTCTGCCTTTGTTCTGGTTTTTGTATTTTTGTTGTTTGGGGTTTTTTGTTTGGTTGGTTTTTGGGGTTTTTTTGTTTGTTTGTTTAGCAAATCTTTTGGGGTCACTGTGGCAGCCCCCGCGCCCCCCGCCCTGCTGCCCACGCCGGGACGCCGAGCTGGGGACAGCGGGAGCGCTCCGGGCCGGACCCGGGGCTGCCTCATCGCTGGGCTCTGGCTGCCACCTCGTGGTGAACCAGCCCAGCGTCCCTCGACCGTGATCCTGCGGTGTTCCCGGCCGCGGCGGTGTCCCGGGACAGCCACCCTGCCGCTCCTGCCCTGCCCGGGAAAAGCGCCGCGGCTGCGGCACCGCCACCGCCTCCCTGCCGTGGCCACCGCAGCCCTGTCCCCGCTCCAGGAGCCCGGTCTGTTCCTAGCTCAGTGTGCCCACAGACATCCCGTCAGCCTAGGAAAAATGGATTTTTTGTTGTTGCTGTTACCACGGGGCTGTGAGCTAATTCAGACATATTTTCCCAACAAACCGCGGCGCACCGCAGGAGGACAATGTGTGCAGTGGGATACAGCATCCCGCAATCTCGCATCTGCAAGCGCAGCTCGGGCTGCCGTGCGGCTTCCCTAAAAGCAGAACAAGGAAAAACGTGCGAGGGAGGTTCCTTCCCTGCACACAGCCTTTGCCCAGGTGCTGTGTGCGCGCCCCGAGGCTGCAGGAGCGGGGCCGAGCCGAGGACGTGCTCAGCATCACGTACTCCCCTTTTGGGAGCAGGACTCGGGCTCGCCCCTTCCAGCCGCGAACGGGGTGGGCATGTGTGGGGAGAGGATATCAGCTCATGCGGCCGTGAGGGCCAAAATAAAATAAAATAAATACAAATACAATAAATTTTAAGATATAAAATAAATAAATAAATAATATACATACATACATACATACATACATATATATATATATAAAATAAAATGCAAACAGAAACTTTGTGACACAATTTAGAGACTACTGTGGCTTCCACACTTACTCTCACGATGAGCTCCATCTACCTGGAAATGACAGGATTCAAATATAGCTGTGCTGTGAGGGCCCTGACGAAGGAGGAATGATGAGAAGGACTCCATTGATATCAGAAGGCTAATTAATTAATTTATTAGACTATATTATTCTATACATCTAAAACTGAACCTGCCAAGCACTCAACTCTGCACACCAATTGCACACACTGCACTGAATCTCATGACTGTCACCCAACAGTCCCCACACACACACACTCTTGGCCCTATTGATAGGCCAAGGAAACAAAACACCATGACTTTGGGTAAACAATCTCCATGTTGCATTCTACTTTTGCACAAACGCAGGCACAGCAAATGATAAGAATTGTGTTTTCTTTCTCTGATGTTCAGAGAGTGCGAAACCCAGAAATATTCTTGGGAAGAATTGTGCCTTGCTTTTCTCTGTGAAAAGAAATGTGGGGCTACATTCAAAAGGGCAGAAAAGCACTGTCTTATGGACTGGCTTCCTGGGTGTGCCAAAAGTACCGTCCTTCGAAAAAAGGGAAAGGCCAGTGGTTGTTTTAACACATAAGATGACATTATGTTTGGCAAATGTTGCCGCATCTCACCTCCAGAAGAAATCAAAATTGGAATGGCATGATGCAAAACAGTTAAACATTCTGAAAGGCCTTGAGAGGGAGATTTAATGAGGCAGTTTTTAACACCTGTGTGCACAACCCTGGGAGAACCACTCGACAAGAGCCCTTCTCTTGCCTTTTTTCTCATATTTTAGCCTAATTGACAGAGGAAATGTTAAAGTATGTGTGCAGCAGGGTCAGAGGAAAGCCCATGGCAGACTGGACAGAATACTGACAACAAGGAAAAAAGAAATCACAATCTCCAGCACAAATGCACTCACTTTCCTCCACAGGCTATCAATCCCTTAGTGAATAAAACCACAAAAAACCCCTTTCTACCCTACTCAGCGTGCTCACAGCTCACATCACTCTTCTGCCTACCAAAGGGGCTTGATCTAGCACCAGCTTTGCACACAGTTGTTAAAGTAATTGCTAATTAATAGAGCTGCTTGCTGTGGCTGCAGCACACCAAGGCCTTTAACAGGATCCAGGCACAACAATGTCCTCATGCAAACACTCCTCACCTGCTGTCACTCCTGTTGTGACACCTTGATATCCCAGATGGGATTGAGAGATCAGGCATAGACGTGAGACAGTTCCAAAAGCAGCCTGGGCTTGGTGTTGACACAAATTAGCTGTTTCAATGCCACCCCAGCATGGAGGTTTCTCTTTTCACTCTGAAGAGGCTTGTGCAGCTCAACCATGACTCAAGGGGACATGCTGGGGACATGCAGGTCCTCTGGGGCACTGGTTCCTCAGTCCTGAGTGAAAAAAGAAAAAAAGGCAAAACAAACCACACTTAAAAAAAATTATCTATGGTCACACTTTGCTTAGTCATCTTCAGAAAGTGCCTCTCACGCTGGGGCTGAAATTTTGCATTTGGAGCAGTGCAAGGTTGTGGTCTCTGAACCATTTCCTTTGCCAGTGGTGCTTTGGGCCGTTTATTCTCCCCAAACCATGAAGACAACCACCACATCTCTCTGTGAGGGTGGAGCATGCCCCATTTCCAGCCAGGCTTTCCTCCCTGCCAGAAAGATGTGTGTGGCCATGCTTATTCCCAGACAGGAGGTGGGAAATGATGGGAGCAGGGTACAGCCTGCTCACACCCCTGAAAGCTGCGTGTTGTGGCACTGCTCCCTGTGGGGATGGAGGTGGCACCTTCTGTGTTTGCTGGTTTGCTTTAGAGTGGCCATGCCTGCCTGTGAGGGCTGCACAATGTCCAAGGGGGTCTCTGCTGGCCCATGGAGCTTCCTGGGGAGATGGCTTGCCCAAAATAACCAACACAGGACAGCTGGGCATGGCCCCTGTGGTGAAGGAGAGTTGCCTGCCCATGCTCCTCGCTGTCACCATTACAGATGGCAGGTGCCCAGCCTGCAGTGGCCCTCAGTCACCTCCAGCCAGCAAATCCTTCCTGCCAGCAGCAGAAAATCCAGAAGATGCATTCCTTGAAATCATACTTCAAGGAAGGGCACAGGCATGGGGTACAAGAACCAGTCAGAGGGGAAGGGACCAGGAAATCCACCATGCTGGGCCAGGCTGCTCAGTGTCAGCCGTGCCCTGGGTGCAGAGCAGGGAGCAGCCCTGCCCAGCTCCAGGGCAGCTCTGTCTCTGCCCCTCGCCCTGCTCGGACCAGTCCTTGCCCCTGGTGTCCCCGGGGCTGCCAGCAAGGCCCAGGTGCTGGGTGCTGCACTCAGGCTGCCACTGAAAGCTCCTGGCTGAGGCCGAGCCGGGCCAGCCCGGCCCGGGCCTGCTGAGCCCACAGCACCTCCAGGGGAGCAGAGCCGCGCAGCCACTCGCTGCTCTTCCAGTTTTCCATTCTTTTCTCATTTTCATCGAGCCCCAAGTCCCTACGTGCCGAAGCAGGGTGAGAAGACTGACACGATTTTTCCAAAGCCCCCGGCGAGCTGTGGGACCCGCAGCCCAGGGCTCCACCAGCTCCTGCCCCGGCAGGCCGGCCAGGCAGCGGCAGCTGCTCCCCCAGGGACGGGGAGAACAATAAGGAATACCAGATCTGCCGCAGGAATGCGGGAGATACCGTGTCGGGGGGCCCTGGGAGTCTGGGCAGAGCTTGCTCACGGCTTGGCCGCAGCCCAGGGGATGGCACTCAGGCCGCGCTGTCGCCAGCCGCGGTGGCGGGGGATGCGCGGGGGATTCTCGGGGGATGCTCGGGGGATGCTGAGGGGATGAGCAGGGGATGAGCGGGGGATTCTCGGGGGATGCTCGGGGGATGCGGCACCCCCCCGGGCGCCGGACAGCAGATGGCAGCCGGACACCGCCGCACGGCCCCGGAGAGCCCGGGGAGCAGGGCCCTGCCCGGCAGGCTCCTAATGAATCACATGTGCGGATCCCGCCCGGGGAGGCAGAGCCGGGGATGCGGCACCGCCGGGGCTTCACCGCGGGCCGGCCCCACGCTCCGGGCCGCGTCACCCGTGTACGTGCAGCACCACAGCGCTGCTGCCTCGCCGCAAACCCACACCCCACAGCGGCCAAAACCTCTGCCCGGGGCTGCGCCGGCCTCCGGGCGAAGGAGGGAGAGGAGCGGGCAGATGCTGACCGGGCTGTCGGCACAGCTGGGCACCGCAGCCCCGGGATTCACCCAAAGCTGGGCGGCCGCGGTGCCCCCTCGCTCCCGGGGACACGCTGGGCACCCCGAGCTGCTCGGGGGACAGACAGCAGGGTCTGCACCCGCCGCTGCCAAGGCCCGACACGCCAATTAGGGAGTCATTACTCTGTTGAGTAACATTTTCCCTCAATGACTTAGGAACTTTAACCCAATTTTGAAATGTAGGGGAGGCTAAGTTGGATTACCTTAACTCAACTGCTTGTGTCATAAGCCCTTGAGAAGGGCGACTGGAGGGTATTTCCTCCAGAAAGCTTTTGTTGCCTCAAAAAAATCCTTGTTTTTTTCTTAGCTCAGACACCAAGAGGGGGAGTTTTCAACTTCCAAAAATAAATCAAAGACACCATGATGCCTGCAGGGTATTTGTTTCTCCATAGGAGTGAACCTGGTGGTTTAGTTTAAGGGAGGCTAAGCTAACTCTCACATTTTCTACATTCCTCTTTTTCCTGATAGATCAAGATCGACAGGTTTGAACTGTTGTTTTAATGAAAACCTAGTACTCCTGAGAGGGTTTCCTGTTTTAGAAAGATGATCTTTCAGAGCTACAAAATTCCAAACAATTTGACTTGCTATCACCTTCGTCAGGTCCCTTAACCTCCTTGTGCCTCTGCTGGGCACTGATGAAAGATGGGTGATCTTTACCCATTAAAAAAGCACACAGACATCTGCAAAACAGTAAACTGTCCCTGGAAGGAGGGCTCTTTAAGTGATTCTCTGAACCTGTGTTCACCAGGTGCAAATCAGAGATTGCTGAGTGAGGCCTGGAAAGCACCACCAGAGCTCTGTGGCACCAGCCCCTTGCAGTGTCACCTCCAGCTCCTGCACCTTTATTCCTGACCCCTGGCAGCCAGAAAAACTCCTTGGAGCTCTTGGGTAACAATCACAAATTGAAGCAGCCTTTAGCCTCTAATTAACTGGAGTTAAATCAGCACTCAGCTACCCCCGGAGTTTCATGGAAATTAGGCCAGCACTCCAGCCAAGCCCTCTTTTGTCATCTCTCATTCAAGCTGATGAATTAATTCCAGGTAGGTTTTCCCCTCCCCTGTGCATGTGGAGCCCTGACAACATGCTGGGGTAAATCTAAACATGACCAACCTCAACAATGCATCTCTGGAGAGTTTTCGAAGCTTAAGCTCTGCATCTCAGAGCAAGTTTGGGGGTAGGTGCAAATCCCTTGTTGAAGGTTCAAGTATTTGTTTTAAAGTCACAAGTACGACAGGACTCCCTGAATAAATTTTTGGTCCAGGAAACTGAACTTCAGCTCTCAGTTTTGTTAATTCTGCAATTCAAAATGTTTTCTTTGCTGGATTTTTTTTTCTTGACTTTTAAAGGCAATTAGGATTTTCCAACTGTTCTAAAAATTTAGAAGCTCTAATATGTAAAAACACTTTCTTGTGTTACAGAAGTTTCTCCAAATTGTAAAATGCATTACAAAAGGGAGGGAACCAGCCCCATGTACACTGTTTGGGCTGCTCTTCTGGCAGAAAATGACCACTGGCAGCATTCAAGGCATGGAAAAAGGACTTATCACCCAGATCCTTCAAACAGTCAAAACCGCCTTAGCTGGGCAAACCGGCCCTGATTTCTCAGCACTAATCCCTGGAGGTACAGGTCTGCTGACGTCAGGGCTGCTGTGGTTATTGCAGGGCTCACAGCCCTTCAAACATTCTAGCTGCAAGCCCCAGTCCAGCCCACTGCACACAGAAGCTCTTCAAAAGCTTCTGATAGGGACACGGCTGGGATATGGGAATGTCGAGGGCTCTCCCTGCTCACCTGCTCCAACTGTGCAGCCAAGGGTTTTAGGGATCTTTGAAATTCACAATTCAAGAAGCCAGTTGCTCTCCTGCTTGACTCAGAAATCCTCCTGGAAGATTGCTTCTTCCTGTCTGAGCTCCTCTTTTAAAGCCAGGTTTTCTGCCTGCCATCCAAGAGAAGCCTATAAAAAAGGAGAAGACAGCAAAGCTCAGGAAAGTTCTTATCTGACATGTAGAAGCTCACAGGTGCAACAGGAAGGAATGCACATGCCCATCAGGAAAATAGGAAAGACATTAATGATTTTCAAAGCTAGACTCTCACTTGTTATTTCTCTCTGGCTATTATTTTTTGAAGACTGGAGGATTCCTTTTATCAGGGAATGTTTCCTGAAAAGTTCTTGCAGAAAGAGCTTTTTTTTTTTAATCCCTTTGCATTTCAGGTACATGAAGTACTTCATAAGCTGTTCCCTGACTACTGCTCAAGGGCAGGAGTAATTGGGATTTTGGAGGATGCTGAGACTTATCAGCTTGCTGGAGGAGCTGGAGCAGAGCCAGCAGCTGTGAGGAACCAGCCCTGTGCCCGTGGTGGGATGGCACATCCCTGTCCCACACAGAGCTGCCAGGGAGCTGCTTCCTTCTGGATGCAGAGCTGCACGTGGGGTCATTTTCTGCTTCCCCCCTGCAGTGCAGACATCCCCTGGGGTCCCAAAACTGCAGGATGAAAAACTCATCCTTCCTCCTGGCCCAGATCCTGGGCAGACATGTGCACACACTTAGTGCTGAGCATGTGAGTAGCAACACTGATCTCCATGGAGCAATCCACATGCTTGAGCCTCTGCACACTTGGGAGCAGGGGAGAGGAGGACACTGGGTTCTCTGCTTGCCTGTTTTACATACCACTCCTGGAGATCCCACCCAAATGAGAGCGGCGCAGCAGGACGGCGCTGAGCTATACAGCTATTTTTATTTCCATCTCTCGTGGCCTTGCTGAGACCTGCTACGAATTATCTGGGATATCACACCCCAGACGAGTCCAAACAACAGATCTTGCTGCAGACTGTCTGTGTTCAGAGGGGTGATTTAGTTACTGCTTTCCCCCCACCCCGTCTTCTTCTTTATTCCCATTAGTGACACGTTGGCTGCAGAGAAAACTTATTCATGCTCTAGAAATGTAATATTTACTCAAAACAATTTTTATTTGGCTTGGCTTCTTCCCAGTGCCATAAAGTGATAGCCAACCCCAAGTGCTTACATAGACAACATGTGCATCTGAGTCATATTTATGATCCCCGTTATAAAAAGCACACAACCTTGTTGTTTGGTGCAATAGGATGGGACTGAAGGCATCAGCACGTCTTGAGCATAGCCTGTCTCTGGAATCTGCAGAAATTTGCCATGCTCCAAATTTAGAACTTGTGGGTGGGAGCTCGGTCAGGAGCCAACTTTTTATACCATTACATCACAGGAATTGAGGGCTTCGTGCCAAGGATCCAAGGAAATTAATAAAGAGCAGAGGCTGTCCAGCTGCTTGAATTTAAAGTCATGGCAGAGAGGTAATTATTAATAAATACGGCTTTATTCGGAACATCGTAATCTCGCCGCTCAAATTGAACATATCCCCTCTCTTTACTGCAGCTTACTGTTCTGTTAGAACTTGCAAAGACAATAGGAAGGAATTGACTTCTGTGAGAGGGAGGCCCTGGGAAGCTGGGATCCTTCTCCACAGAGGCCAGGCTGCAGTGGTGGCTCTCAGCTGAGCGCACGCGTTTGCCAGGGCATCACCGCTTCCCTGCTGCGGGAGGGGGCTGGAACGTGCCGTGCCTTCTTCCAGCTGAAACACACAAGGCCTCCAATGGATCAAAGCCATAGACAGCTAATTAGAAGAGAAATTCAATTTGTTTGACCTCCCCGTGCTGGGGCAGCCAGTGCAAGCTCAAATGTCACAGCCTCCAGGGAACTGATGGTAAAGCACGGGGCTGCTTACCAAGAGGCACAGGGAGACCTGAGCAACCTTCCATCCTGTTTGGGATGCACTGTGTGTGCCCACAGCCCTGGCAGGGCCTGGCCCTGGGTGCAGAGTGTGGCTGGGGCTTGGGGAAGGGCTGTGCTGGTGCTGCCCCATGCCCCCACAGATTGTGGAGCCCAGGTCTGCCACACACAACTTTTGGCACCTCAAACACACAGCAGACACCACAGGCACCTTCCCAGCTCCAGCCCTCAGCCCCAGCAGGACAGGCTCTGTAGGAAAACACCTGGCTCTGCACACAGAAAGGGGTCAGGGGTCCCAGTGCTTGGTCTGCATGCCAAGGGCTGAACACAGGCTTGCCATGAAGCACACAGCCAGGAGAACAGAGCAGTGTCTGAGGAAAAGGGGCTCCCCTGATGCTCAAATCACAGAAATGTTGGTATGCAGCTTCAGAGATTTACAGCTTATGCTCGCCTCAAGGGTATGCAAAAGCTATGAATAATTAAAAATATGGCTCTGGGTTCTCTAGGAAGTTCCCCATTTCCATTTTACAGATAAACAAGCTGAGGTAGAAAGCAACTGAGAGTTGCTTCAGTGGAATGATACTGTCAGCAAAGCAAACATTAGAGCTCCCGGGGAGATGCTCCTGCACCCACAGATACCTCATCCTGCTTGCACATGTATTTCTTGCAGCAGCACATACCAAACAGCTTTATGTATCCATGCCTCACCAGGAGCCAGCACAGCAAAGACCTGCAGCTTCCAACAGCCCTTGCTTTTGTCTAAGCACACACACACACATGAAATATTAAAAAATACTGTTTAAAAACGATAACCAGCAGGTTTAAAAAAATTAAAAATAATCCCTTCCGCGGTGTGGTCACAGAGTGACAATTCCCACAATGGAAAGAAGACAGTCACTGATAGGGATAAAAAGCAGAAATCAAGTCAGTTTAACTCAGTGATCTCAGAGTCATAGAATAGTTTATGTTGTGAAGACCTCTAAGTCATTCCTCACTTCTTGAACGTGGTGTTTCCACCTGCAACACAGGCATGGACATGCAGGGGGTATTACAAGAAGTCAGGCTGCTCTGGACTCAACAGGCTCTATTATTGGGTAAACCTCTTGTATCTTACCTAGAAAAACACAATGCCAACCACTCATTCCTGCCAGAGAACCCACAGAGACATCCTGACCCCCAATCAATACAATGCTTTGTATTTTTTCTCCCAGCATGCAGCTGCTCATATTGGACTGTGTATTTCATGTTTTTGTGAACAGCTGTGGACATCTGAAGATTAAAAACCTCAGGTTTATTAAACATCTCACTTATGGTCAGGAGAAGCCCTCCTGTGATGCCTGACTTACAGAGAGAAGCTGTGACACTGCAGTGGGTGAGGAGAGCCTTTGCATGCTGCTTCCCTGTGGGATGGGAGACCTCTCTGGTTTCTTTCTGGGAATCTGGAGTTGGACTGGCTCCTGGAGCTGGCTTGTGCATGCTGAGAGCATCTCACATGCCTCTGAAGCACTTCCCCACCTCAACAGTGGCACGAGGAGACTTTGAGGAGAGACAATACAGGGTTTTCTCCAGCTGCTAAAAATACCTGTAATACAGGACTGGAAAGGATGAATGGACTTCAGTGATTGGATAACTTGCAGGGAAATTAAAAAAAAATTATCAAGGCAGAAAACACCCCAAAAAGATACACCCCACACCAGATATTTGCCAGAGCAAAAAGGCAAAAGAGTTTTTACTTCTAACATGAGTGCCCCTGGTAGGTTCAGGTTGAGGAGTGAAGTAGCCATTTTACCTGCAGTCTTATGCTGTTTGGTACCCCAAAGCTTTTTGGTGCATGGTCCTCTTGCATGAGAGAGTCTGCAATGGCAATGCCACTGTTCCTTCCACATGTGGGTAAAGGTGGAAGAAAAAAGTCAGCAAAATGAGCACTCTAAAGGGTACCTCCATGCACCCCAGAAGCTGGGAATGCCTACCTGTCAGAGCCAGGCAGGGGATGCTCATTGTCCCCAGCCCTTCCTTTCAGACTTTTTAGGGCAGTAACCTCACTTCCTGGAGCACTGCATTAGACAAGCAATTGTAATTAGCAAGCGATTCCATAGAAATAGCTGAAGTGCTTCAAGCTATAGCCCAACAAATTTCTAACCCATGTCCAATCTTCAGCTCTCTTCCCACTGAAGTCAGAAGCAATCCTTCCTGCCCATCTACAGTTCCTAGAAATGCAGTGAGCATTTAAAATTGTGGACACCTTGCCTGTTCTTATAACAGGGCAGGAGTCAGATTTCCAAATGCTACTCATGCTGCATGGAAACTTCCTTCCCAGAAGTCCCTTTGTTTCCAGCAGACAATCCCTTATTTCACTGCTAGCTCTAGATGCAGCCAAGCATCATCCTATTTAAAAGTCATCTTCCAACAGCAGTAGCAATGAACACATTTGGCCAGCTAATTCACCTTCTGCAGTCATGGAGCTGGACTCACAACCTGCTTTATCTCCTGGCAGCGTAGCTCGTAAAACCAACTCCAACTGGTAGCAGAGAAATATATAAAACATGGAGAAGAGTTTTATGAGAAGGTGCGTTTGTGGCTTCTTATTTTGACTCATTTCCACGAGATTCTTAAAAGTCACAAGCCCTGGAATTAAGGAACCTTGCTTGCGCCTTATTTTCCAGCAGTTTCTTTAAAAGATGAGTCATTTAGAAAGCACGGGAAGCATCAGAGTAATTGCTTTGATGTCTTTTATAGAAATTCGGGATGGATTTGAAAGAAATGAGGGAAGTGCTGTTATTTCCTCTTGGAATGGCAGGCTGACATGACTGGTGCTGTTATACAACCGAGCGAGCAAGCAGCAGCGCACACGCGAGCCCGGCAGCGGCCGAGGAGCTCGTCCTCCTGATCAAGTTTGGGTCTGCATGCTGATGGACTCAGCAAACAAACACTCATGTTTATTATAACAGAATGAACAGAATGTACCACAGAGATTATGACTCACTTTTCCATAGGACGCCTGTCTATTCTCCGGGTTTGGAGAAGGAAATGTTGCACCTCTCGCTTACAGTTTGTTTTACAAAGCTTTAATGAGCCTGTCCCAGCGAGCTGTCGCCCTGCCACATAAAACCTGATTCATTTACCTTTGTGAAAATAAGCGTGGCTTTTGACAGGACACCCTGCACTAGGCCCTACTAAATCAGCCAGCCAGACTCACTCACAGGTGGTTTGAGTCTGGAGTGTTTCTGAAACAAAAGTATGCAGCCAGCCTCAGCAGCATGTCGGCTGTTTTCCCTTGGGTGACAGGCTGTCCTGCTGCATCCAAAGTACCCCCCCCCCCTCCTCCTCCTCCTCCTCTGTGGGACAGAGTCTGCCTTTTAAACTGGGCCTCTAAAACCATGGCTTTCTGTAAGAAGAGGGTTTGTTGAAAGCAGAGTTCGGGGGAGGGACAATGAAGAAATGATCACATTTTATTTCAAAACATGTAAAACTCAAAAAAAAAAGCTGCCTATTAATTCACAGGAAATTCTGATTAAAGTAGGTGTCCTTACAAGACCCTCCTGCAAGAAATTCAAATGAAGGGAAGGGGAGGGAAAGAGATTTTAAAGTAAACAAGTGAGAAGAGCCAGGGAAAACAAGAGCAATGAGCAGAGTCTCAGGTGGCTGACTTGGCAGTGCGGGGCATGAAGGAAGGAAGAGGCTGTGGGACAAGGAGCCGCTGGCGTTTACAGTAGTCAAGAAGTCTCCAGAGTTTGTGACTTTAACCACAAGTTGCTTAACAATACTGTATGATCCTTCTCCTTCACATCCAGCCCCAGCCACACTGGTAAATCCCTCTCTGAGTCAAGAGGGAGGATGCAGGTGCAGGGTGGTGGCGTTGGACAAAGGAGCAGGAGGAGGACTGGCAGAAGGGGCGTTTCACTGCCCCCTGAAATTACAGAAGTTGTGATGAGGAAAGACAGCTCCTGGCTCAGGTCTCAGTCCTGGATAGGAGAAGGCTGGTGAGTAACAAGTTTGGGATTGAGGGGCTGCCCTGTGGTGTAGACAGGGCCACGTACAGCTAGAAAGAATTTTTTTCTCCCCTGAAGTCAGTGAAGGCCTTCCAGTGCCAGAATAGAGTCAGGAGAGAAGAGAAATGTTGTGTTTGTCCCTTCCCAGTGACGGATGCAGGAGAGCAGAGGATCCACTAGCCAGGAGGTGAATGTGAACTGGCACTTCAGAGACCGACTTGTTGCTGTGGCTTTCTACCAGGCATTGAAAGTTACTGTGAAAGGCACCCTTGATTCATGTTTGTGATGGAGATTAACCTTAGCTGAGACTCTGCAAGTTAGAAAACCATTTCAGATTAAGAAATGAAATATTCCCCAGGCTGAAGACTGCTCAGGCTATATATCTCATCTCTATGGGAATTCGCAAGGATCTCCAAATACATTGTTTTAAAGCTACCAGCTGCAAGAATGGAGAAATTAATTGAATGACAGAAAAGCAAACCCTAAAATAGTCACCATTAACCCCAGGAGGGCTGGGGGTGTGTTGAGCTGTGGTTTTCTGTGCTCGGTAGCGATGTGTCATCATAAAGAGCCTGCATTTAACAGCAGAACAATGCTGTGCATGCTGTCACCTTCCCAGGGGCTCGCTCTGCAACAGCTTCTCCAAACTGCTCCATTTCCACTGCTGAAGCAGCTCATTAAAAAAAATATCCTCTTACAGCTGGGAATTATAAAACTCTGCAAGAGTCTGTGATGCCAAGGACCTTTATTCAGAGGCACACCTCCGTCCCCAGTGCTTTGGAAGCTGACCTTTTCCAAAAATCTTTCTATAGATGCTCAAGAAAGGATGGATATGGCCACAGTCCATTCAGCATGAGTGATTATATCTTAAAGGGATAATCCCTCTCTTCAAAAATTCCAATTCTTCTTAAAAATTCTAACCCATCTTTGTGATGGGAGAAAAAAAAAACCCATCACAAAAGAACCAGCCCTTGTGCCTATGTCAGTGTCTTAGCTGTATACATTTAAACATTCCATTGTAAGCTAAGATTATCTTGCCTCCTGCCCACTGAGACATGTGGGTTTGGCTTTATAAGACTCATAACTGCCCTGCTTGAACCCTGTCCAGCAAGTTTTCATCTAAATTGATTAGGACTTGGAACGTATTTTCTTGGACAAATTGTGTTCTAATGAATAGAACACTCCCTCACAGCTGTCCTGCCAGAAAGCCAAGATTTTTTCTGTCTAAAAATCATCCCAAAGTGACCCTTAGATAAAGTTCAGAATCCGTTTTCATTTTTTTAATTAAGAAAAGGTTTGCTTAATTCCATTCCATACATTTCAGCGCTAGGCAGCTGACACACGATTCCCCCTGAACATTTTATTTTAAAGAATTTGGTTGTGATGTCAGGTCTGCCACAGACAATACATTTCTAAACACACTGTTTACATTAAACACAAAGCACGAGGGTGGTTTTAGCAGGAGGAGAAGCCTCTCTCACTCCCCTACCTGTAGATGGCACATAGAGCAAACGCAAGGTCGGCTCTATTCCCCACATGATAAATTTAAACATTAATGACGACAAACAGGGAATGTCACTAAAAAGCCTCACCCGAGCACCAGATATTTCCACAGTGCCCTTCTCCAGGGACAAGGCTCCCCAGGAGACCCCTCCTCACCCCCAGTAAGTACCTTCATGAGTTCACCTTCAAGTCCAAGGGGGCACCGGCTGGGAATTCCTGCCATTAATTATTGCTGGCCAAATAAAGACAGCACTTCCCCTGGCCACACTGGGGTAAAAGCTGTCCCACTTAGGATAAATGCACCTTTTCTTTTTAGCATTTTGCTCCATAGTTGTTCTCCCAGATGTCCCAGCTTGAAACCTCAGTAAATGTTTGTGTTCTGATTAGCCCATCTGGAATTTTTATTCTACGACCACTCTCATGGTAGAGAAGGAGGATTTCATTCAATCCAGAATACCCAGGGGACATCCATGGTTACATCATATTCCTTATCTCCCAGCAAGAGTATTTCTAGGAACCAAGAGTACAATTTGAGACAAGATCAGACCCCTTCTAGTCTTGCAAAAGATGGTTCTGACCCATGTGGAAATAATGTGTCTTGACCATGTTTTCAGGACTTAACTGACACGTGGCACTCAGAAATTAAATATGTATGCAGGAATTTAAAGGAACTGGTCTTTCGAGAAACACAACTTCCCAAGTCTCTAAACACTGGGAATATCTTTAACAAGACAGGAAACGGAGGCAAAGTCACTTCTCCTCAATCTTGAATGGAATTCGGCTACTTCAGCTACCAGCCGTGCTCAGAGAAAAGGAAGTAAATCACAAGAAATTGCTCTGCTGCAAAAGGAATGAGCATCATGGTACTGCTTGTGGAAAATGGGCCATAAAAAGAAAGGACATGCTGAGCTTCAGAAATTTACCTGGAATTCCCTGGAGAAAATGGTAGCTGCTGCAGTTATTCTCCTTTACAGAAGGTTGGTTCAGTCACATCAACATGATTAGTCAATATGCATCATTAGATAGCAAGATCTTACTTAAGCTCTTAAGCTGCTTGGACAGACTGATTCAGAAAAATATCATGCACCTCTTCTGGAGTCCATGTCATCTTTGGCTATGGGTGAAGAAAACTGGGTACATCTGCAGCCATTAGTTTGAACCCCATTTTTATAAAATTTCTGTGTGCTCTTGAACCATTAGAACCTAAATATAATGACAGGGAGTGAACACGAACAAGATTTGCTAACACTTTATCACACTGTATTCTGCAGCCTGCTATTGTCTGGAGATGTGGTTATAATGAGCAGATTATACAGCATTAAACCCTCCTGAAAGCATAGACAGAAAATATGATATAATCTTGCTCGGAGCAATTATCTTTAAACACAAGAGCAGCTTCAGCACCCAGTGGAGAGTGGCAAGCAAAGTTATGGGCCCAAGGCAAAACCATGACCAGCTGCCAAGGAACATCCTCCTTAGCCTTTGTTAGAGTTTGCCTTTTTAAAGTCATTGTGCAGCATAATTAAGTTGGTAACATGCAGATGAGAAAGTGGAAAAAAATGTGAAGACATAGGGAGATGAAATGCTAAAGCACTGAAAGATGTCACCTCCTCTGTGAAATGCTTATATTGTGAAATAAAAAGAGAAGAAAGAACAAGTCATTTCAGGATAAGTCTGGAATGAGAGATAAGAAGATTGCAATCTTCGGGTAGTCTCCCACAAAACCTTTTTATTTGCATTCTACATCACAAGGGCTGAGCATGAGCACAAAGCAAGGGGGCAAGAGGGAGAGAACAGACAAGATCTGCAAACTGCAGCCTAAGAAATGGGATTTCAAGCCACATGGTGGCCCTTTCAAGATCCTGAGAACTTGATCCACATGTTCCCTGAAATGGCAGCAACAAGAGCTGAAGGTTTAATCAAGCCTAAAGTCATCAGAGAATGAGTAAGTTGGAGATCATGGATGTACAATGGGATAGGAAAGCAGAAGAGGGAGCAGAGCTTGAGTCAACCTTTGTGATCACTCTGTGGTGGCTCCTGTGTGCTACCAAGCTGATCACAGGCTTTAAGTCTTTTTTGGTTGTGCTCCAGCTTGTTTAACACGCTCAGCTCCTCTCACTGTTTAGATATTTTGCAGTGTGGGATGTGTGAGTAGTTTCGTGACATTATTTAAAGCTTTTAAGCAGAGATAGACAAAAACACTTAGACAGAGACAGCAAACTGTTTCTGAAGTTGAAGAGGAGATTTCAGGCCAGATCCCAGTTATCATGTCCAGGTTAAGTTCCCCTTGCACCATTTCCAGTCTTGGGGAGCAGCTGGGAATTTCCTGATCCTGAGGTGACCCACAAGTGGCATAAGGCCAGACAAAGCCAGACTTGTGCTGCCTGCTCCCTGCTGAGAAAGCAGGGGTTCCCCAGATACCTGGTGACAGGAGGGGACAACAGGCATCCACTGCTGCTGTCCCCTGGCTAGGAGCTCAGCAGGCTAAAGTTCCAAAACTCACACAAGCATTTCTTGCCTTCAGCTCTGCTAAGAGCTGCTGCAGTGTGATTTGAAGCACAGGAGCTGAAAAGGAGAGAGCAGTGAGCTGCTCCCAGGTCTGTGCAGCAAGCAGAGGGCTTTGCCCTGGCTTGTGCTCCTGGCATGACTCAAAGGCTGGCATGGAGTGGCCCCCCTTTTACAGACAGACAAACAGGCAGGAGACTGGCAGCAAGAGCAGGCATTGCATTCCCTTTAACCCTTGCAGACCCAGCAATTAATCAGCAGCCAGGGGTCACATGGATTGCCAGCATCCCCGAGCGGCCCTGGCTCAGGCTGGATTTCCACTCTGCTTAAATGACTTCTGCCCAGGGACTCAGTCTACCAAAAAAAACCCCAAAAACAGGTGCTGGACACCAGATACACCAGATACAAGCTCATGGTAGATGGTGTTTTGCAGGACCCACCCCTGCTGGTGGACTGCACATTTGTACCTCTGTGGCTGGATGGAGGGACAGAAGGGTACAGGAAAGGCACAATACAGCATGATACTGAATGAGCCAAAATGTCAGTGCTAAGCAAGCACAACAGAGAACCAAAGAGAGATGGGAATGGAGTAGAAAGATCAGAATTATGGACAAATTAATGAACCAGCAGTACTGGGAATGTCAACAAGCTCTCAGACCTTCATCTCTTACAAGGAACAACGAAAATATCCTCATTTCTGGCGATTTTGATGGAAATAGAGTTATGCAACTCTGATATTGTTCACAGTGATTTAATTAAGAGTCTGTCAGCATGGTCAAGCCTAATTAACCTGGTATTTAGCCTTTTATAGGAGACAGTTATAAAAATGTGCCCTTCACTAAAGCCCAGCATTCTAGAAATGGCCCCAGTCCTAGAAGGGCCACCTTTTTGGCACAGCAGGCTCTTGAGACCATCCCACTAAGGTGCTAAGATACCTCTGAAAAGTTTACAACTTCATGCTGCATTCCTTGCCTGGACAGTCCTCTCCTTGCAATTTGGGAACTGGGGTGTCTGAGGAATGCAGTCAGGCGTCCTGGCGGCATCCCATCACCAAAACTATTTCACAGAGAATTAATCCCCAACCCTGACACTTCTTGTCATGTGAGATTCAAATCTCTGCCTTTCCATCCTCATTACAGCTCGGCAAATGCAAAGACTAGACAATGGACTTGCACCACTCTGAACATTTTGGTTTCTGGGCTGGATAGTGACAGAAGCAGTTCACTATGTGGAGGAACAGGCTCCTCTGGCTGTCAGCAAGAGCCTATGGGTAGAGCATGCCACAAACCTCAGCTGCTGTCATGTACAGCCCTATTCACTGGGGCCACAGCACCTCTAGCACTGCCTCCTGCAGCCTGGGACATGCCTTTCTCCTTGCCTTGTGGCAGCAAGCACACAGCAGCCTGGAGGCACCAGTGACATCAGTCAGGTCTCTAGTGGGCTCTCTTGGAGGGTATTATAGATAAGATTCAAAGAGAGGCTGAAAAATTAATATATATGAGAGTAACAACCAATACTCCCAGAAAATCCCATGTTCTGCAACTGTTATTGCTTCATCAGTGACAGGAAAGAGCAGTGTTCTAAAATAGCAGTTCACTTAATTGAATTTCCCTTAAGGCACAGAAAATAAGCTTCCATGAAGTGGTATCAATTGTTCAACAATAACATGTTCTCCCAGCTGAGAACTGGGTTAGGAATTTGTATTGTATTTTCACAAAACATAATTCCTAGCCCAGTTTCTTCCTCCTCCTTGAGATAACCAGGCAGATTCCACCTCAGTGATCACTGAGTTAGACTATGTGGGTCAGTCAATGTGTAACCAATGTCCAGCTTCTCCACACTCCTCCTTAACAGAGCCTGCTGGATCCACCATGGGGCTTTAGATGCACAGAGCCATTACAGGAGCTCTTTGGTTAAACACCTTTGTATTTAAGGGTTTTTTTTGTAAGTACCTCTGCATCTTTATCCTCTGTGCTGGGGTGTGAGGTTCACGACTGTGTCAAGCCCAGGTGAGGTCAGTTGCACACAGGACTCACATTCTTGTCCCTCCTGGGTTAGAGGGCAGGCAGAACTGTACACCTCAGGGTGCTGAAAAATACAAAGGAACACTCAAAAGCTACAGAGCAATGAGGACTCACCTTTTTCTGGTATTACAGAAAGTGTTAACAACCAACACTCAAGAATTTACGTGTGAAATATTATCTTTCTGAAAGTTTGTCATAAATGTGGCTCAGAACGCAGGGATGGCCACGCTTTCCAAATCTGTGCAGCAGGAAGAATATTTCTTAGGGAATAAGGTCAAAATATTAGCATTCAACTGAATCAGTATGGCCAAATTAATGAAGTTACTGCTCCATCACAGACTTCCATAGGTGAAACCCAAGAAAGCGGTTGTATCAACAGCACATCAATCCATGGCACTGGTCAGGACAGAAAACCCAAACTCCAGTTTCAAAGTTTCATTCAGCTTTGGCACAGAAAGGTTAACTGGTGTTTAAACAATGCTTCTGAACAGATAATGTTAATTAAATGTTTGCATTCAAATCTCATTATACAGTGCAATAAGTTTGCTTTCTTTACAAACACTGCACATCTGGCGTGGAGCACAAAGCTGGGGGGCAGACCCTAATGAGTAATAGTTCAATCCATGGATCCTTCTAAAACTAAAGGCAAGGAGAGGAGAGTGTTTGCCATCTCCAGACTGTGTGTGTGTGTCTGCCTCTAAGCTTCCTTTTGTTCTCCAGGGGTTTGCAAAATTATATGTTTAAACATTCATTATCCTTCTACTCTAATACTGCTTAAAACTCCTTTTTCAAGCCCAAGGATGACATAGCCAGTGGATGAAAATTATATTCCATAAAAACAGTCTTGTAGCAGCGCTGGGTAAGTCGAACACCCTGATGAGAAGGGAAGCAGCTAAATCATCCATCCAGATGGGAAATGTTGACAGTCCCTCAACCAGAGCAGCTCTGCAATACAGAGAGGTGTGCAATTTGGCTTTGTGAAGCAGACATCATGGAGCTATTTGTCCTGTCCTGAAGCTGAGCAGGAAGTTTATTAAGCTGGCCTGTTGCTGGACATTTCACCTGGCTGCTGTGTTTGCTATCGGAATGCAGGGCTGGACGGGCCCTTCCTGCACTGACGTCATGCACTGCCATGAGGAGGATTTCTCCACGAGCCTAGGACCTATTCCTCTGACCCCAGGAGCACATTGGATGTTGTGCATCCAATTCCTGACAGGAATGCTTCATTTTGCTCTTGAGCAATCATTTCTGAGCAAGCCAGGAGCAGAATCCAGCTTTTCTTGGCTGAAGGAATTGGGATGTCCCAAACTGGGGCTTTTTAAACAGATGAGTGAAAAAGCAGAGAGCCCAAAGGACCATTGCTTTCCAAAGAAAATCATACAAATCAACAAGGAAAAATTCCTCTCTGTAGCTAGGCTTTCCACGATGGTCAAACAGCTGTGAGCTGTTGGGCTCAGCTCTGCTCCAGCAGAGCCCTGAGTGTCCACTGCACTGTCTGAGCAAAACCCCAGGGGACACAGCGAGGCCCCTGGGCCTGCCTTTGCCAGAGGCTGGACAAATCCACTCTGAGAGTGGCCTAGACTTCCTGTGGGACACTGCCTTGCTCAGACCACTGCTCCTTGCACATCCCTTCCTGCCAGCCCAGCACCCTCCTCCCCTGGGCTGGGCTTCCTTCAGCCAGGCTGGGCTGAGCTGTGGTTTCCTGCCCTGCCAAAGTGGTGGCCTGCAGCCAGCACAGCTGCTGGGGACGTCCTTGTGCTGCCCTTGGCTGCTCTGGCAGGCTGGAAAGGCAAATGTGGCACTGCTTGCCATGCAGGGCAGCTCTTACCTTCCCCCAGGCCCAGGATGGTCATGGGGTGCTGGACAACGGTTGGGAGCACAGCATTACACCCACCTGAGGGCCAGGGAAGAGAATGGGGGTGATGACCAAGCTTTTCAGATTTCATGTGGTGAGCCACCAAGATCCCCTGCAAATGCATCAGAGAGACCAAGGGAGCCCATGTTCTGTAGCTTTTCTGAGCATGACCATCCCCTACTCACCAGCACAGGCTGTGGGGCAGAATTGATTTTTCCCCACTTTATTTGCCCTCCAGAAATAACTAAAAGGTCAATATCAGTTCCAAATAATTTCCCTTTACCCTGATGAAAGTTTTCTCTTCAGAGCAAAGAGCATTTTTTTCAGGCTGCTCTTAACACCTCCCAACACACACGTAAAATTGGGCTGAATTTAGCCAGTGGACATCTTTTCAAAGAGACAATTAAAAAGATGAGTTGTTTTCAGCTAAAACAGTACAAAATACACGAGGTACTTTGTCCAAAGAATCCCTCCCAGATTTACAGCAGGCCAACTGGATTCATCAACTGCTCACAGGCAAGTAATCAAAGAGATTTAAAATAGGAAACATTTTCTCCTCTGTTTGTGCTGGTTTTTTCAAAATCAGATGGCAGATACAACATCAATAATGTTGTATTTATATGTATTTCTATTACACATATATAGTATGTAATTTATACAAATGTATAAAGGCATTTTCTAGCAGCCTGCAGAAGGTCATTCAGGAGGTAGGCATTTTTGGGAATATGAATAGAAACACACTCATGCAAAGCACACCAATATTTTTGGCTTGTTCTGAACAGAGAAACTTTAACAGCTATAAATATTTCCAGGAGGCTGGATGTCTCCTGAGATGGAGCATTACATGTTTTCACTTCCAGCTCAGCATGGTGGAAGCAGGCAAACCCCAGCATCTGCACAGGCACGTGAGCCCAAGTGCCACCCCTCAACACCCCTTCGTGGCCTGACGCTGCTGTAATTATTCCTTCTGTTTCTGCACCCTGCCTGCTTGGCTCTGCATTTTGCTGAGCCTCAGGGTGGCCTCCAGGGCTGCCACAAGGCACAGCTCCAGTGGGTGTCACTGAGCCCAGCCTCCTGCTTCAAGCAGGGCTGTCACCAACGCCAGAGCAGAGCCACAGGTTCTTCCCAGTCACCACCAGGACGTTCTGGCATAAAACCCACACCAACATTCAACCTTCAGCCCTGCCTGAACTGGTGAGCACTCCAAGGACCACCTGAGTCTTTACAGTCCTGACAGTGGTCAGGAATTCCCTCCTCTGAAGAAAACAGTGTGGAATGAAGGTCCTCAGCTACACAGAAATGGGTATTGCTTCACCAAGCCTGACAACACCATGAATTTTTACAAACTGTAAAAACAATCATATTCCAAGCTTTGGAGTGGGGAGAAAAGCTAACTTTATGCTATAATTACATTTTATTTAGACTTCTTTTTCCATACACAAGAGCTGGGGTTTGAAAGCACTTATTAGAAAGTACAGAGGAACTTAAAGCAGGCTCTTATTTAAGCCAGCCTCCATCACTCTTGCTCAAAATAAACACACAACAGTGATAAAGTTTTAGTGTAACTGGACAACGCTTTCTAAATTGCTGTCCTGTCTGTTCCCTTTCCAGAGGATTAACATCCACCTGTTTAACCTGTGCTGGCAGGAGGGGACAGAGAGAGTGAGACTGCCCAGGACACTGCTCCTGGTGTGTTCCTGCAGCCCCTGAGGGCAGAACCCGTTACATGAACACTTCTCAGCAGGTTCCTCATGCAGCTGCAACCAGAGGACAGCCCCTGAGCAGCCTTCTGGGCAGGCCAGGTGCTGAGGAACAGACTTGTGACTCCTGACTGTGTGATGCTCTCATTTTGCTCTGAAGTTTCTTGCCATTAGTCATAAGTCCCACACATTCCATTCACTTGCATGGGGAAAAGGCTTTTAGAGCAAAAAAATTCAGATACTTTCTGCAAGTTCATTGAAGTTCAGTGAGCTGTTTTATCTCAGTGGTAGGAACATGTCCACTTCAGCTGGAAAGCTTCCTGGCAGAGTGCAGGTCTTTAACAGAGGAGTCAGTACTTGTTAGCCATGCTGGAAGCTCGAGAGCTCCCTTCTCAGCAAAGCTTATGCCTTCCCCAACACTCACTGTGCCTTTGCACATGCCTGCAACTACATGCCCCAGAACAATATCCTACTTTAAAAAGTTTTTGGGGTGGTTTTTTTTTTTTTTTCAGAGTTTGAACTTTGGTTTTGTTTTGAAACCTTCCCCTTTTTTTCCTGACTAATGCAGCTCATAAAGGAACACCTCCCTCAGGCCAAAAGCAGGGAAGATGCTTGTGATGATCTGCCAAGGTTTTAACAAGGGTGTCCTCAGCACCTCAGAACTGCACATCCATGGACTGTGGCCCGTATTAATAATACTTTAACTACTCTCAACATGCTCAGAGAGAGCCTTGATGCCAACCCACAGGTTCCCAGGGGCAGGATGACAGCATCCACACAGGCTATTAACCTGAAAGACAAACGTTTGCATTTTTTGCTAATCCCCACAAGTATTCAGTATTTTGGAATCTATTTCCTCATATTGGCCCTCACAAGACCGTGGAATGACTTATTTTTAGACTGAAGGAGGCCAGTCATGTGCTGGCATTAATTGTGAGAACTGTCACTGCTTTATGACTGTAGCACTGCTGGTGCAAAGACCACGAACCAGATTTACAGTGGAAGGGCTTTGCCCAGGAAATGGCTCAGACTCTGGCAAAACCTCACCGAGAAAGAGCCTTGGGGGGATGTAGGTGTGAATCATTCACAAGAGCCGGGGGAGCATTCCTCTGCACATCCAGGAGCCAGCCTGGGAGGGATGGAGCCTGCCTGTGCACCCTGTCCCTGCCCTGGGGCAGGCCAAGGAGAGGAGCAGCCCTTTCCCCAGGGTTACAAAGCTATCAGCTGCTCTCCAAATTCTGTTTGGACATTCTGCAGGTGACCACAGTGGAAAGGGGCCAAGGCTTGGTCCTTCCCACAGTAGATGTCACTATGGCATCAGCAGAGGTCAAGAACCTCTTGATTTGCCCATACACTTTTGAATTACTTCATCAGAAGGAATATTACAGGCAGCAGGGACCTAAGAGAGTCACGTAGCCAGGGTGATTTTATGCTGCTCTTATTGGAAGATGTTGCAACAAGATCCTCTGTGCATTGTTTACATTTCCAAAATGATGAAACCAGAGGACAGAACAAATGAAACTAAAACCCTGGGCTGCTTCATGTAGTTTCTACACCTTGGCAAATCAAGGTCAAAATAAAATCCCAAAATGTCTCCACATAATTTTCTGCCCTCTCACAAGGGGGTAAAGAAGGATTTTTAAGTGCTGTTAAAGGATGAACTTATAGCATCACTTCCTCATTTCCAGTTTGTTAAGAGAACACAGTGGTGACCCCCCCTGTGCCTGGAGAAGAGAGCTGTCACAGGAAGGTGTGGAAAATACCAGCAGTGCTGAGAGAAAGAACAGCAAGAAAGCAAGTTTAGTGTTACAGGCTTTGTTGCCAAGTGGAGGCAGATCTTTTCTGGTTGACATGACACAGGCTTTACTCTTGGGCTAGGTGTGCTGTGCAGGAAGGAGCTGGGATCCCCCCCAGCTGCTCCACTGCTCCTGCTCTGGTTAATCTCTACAGAAAGACTCTTGCCAGCCCTGTCCCTCTTCCAACCATCATAAGTATCGAGGTTAAAGATCAAAATCCAAAACCAAAACATGTTGAAAGACTTGTCTTCTCTGTGAGTGAGAAGAAAGTATGTGTAACACTCCAGGCTGCATGCTTTTCAGTGTGGGCATGCTGCACTATCAGGGTTTACATGATAGCTTTCACCAGGGCATCACAGCACACGCTGCAAACCAGCCACTCTCAACCCTCTAAGGCAGCAATAAATGAACTTTTGCTGTATTTCACTGAGCAGAAGAGTGAAGAACTAGAGAAATTTAGGGATTTGTGCAGGATCACATGGAAGCAACAGCAGTGTGAAGGGAACATCTGACCAAAACAATGTGGATGCACAGGAAGAAGTCCAAACTCCAAAATTTGTCTGATTCTCATGGGATCACAGGCCCTAACATTTCACCAGGTCAAGTCATGGTCTGCTCAAGGATATACATTCCTTTTTTATCATGCAACCACTATGTGACCCTGACAAGAAGTTCAGAGGGTTCTTTTCTCTAATGTAGGCTCTTACTGCCTTTCTTAAGGGCAGGAAAAAAAGGAAACAAGACCCAGGTAAGCATACAACAACAAAGCAATTCCTCAGCCTCACTTCATTTCACTTGCAAGCAGCATCAGTACTTTTCTGTTCAGGTATTTGTGTTTTTTATATACACTGTAGAGGTATAGACTTCATACTTCTCTGCTCTGGAATACTGATAATCTATGTTCAGGACACAGCCCAAGCAAGAATCTCACATTAAAAGATAATTATGTTGCTACAGTTGTGCACCATGAAGCAGCTACTCTAGCATGGACTGGGAGTATCCCATCTAGGAGAAGGAAGCCAGAGCTTGGGATTGAAGATGCCATGGGGCAGACACCCAGTCCAGGAGGACATTTAGTCCCCCTGCACCCCTGTTACCACAGAGCTGGGCTCCCCTGTGAGCAGCAGCACCACACTTCCCTTTCTAGGCCAGGAGGGAGGAGTGAGGGAGATGCAAGGGCTGGTCTTGCTTTTGGTTCTAGGAGCATTGCAAAACCATGCCTGCTGAGCAGTACCAAAGAAAAATAAACTAGGCATCCCACAAAGTCATCCAACATGTCTATTCACACTCCTAGTAAGTGACAGCTTCTACCTTTTGCAGCCAGTGGCATCAGCAGATGTTATGAATTTAGCAATCCAACATTTCAGTGAAGCGTAAACAAATTATGGTGAACAAATGGCCCTGAAATCTGAACTCAGAGATATTTTCTTAGAACTTGATAGGGTGTGCTTACAGATCTAGCAGGGAACTTCCATCAGGCTTTGGAGGAGCTTTATGGGAAGTGCAGTCCTCTCATTTGCAGCCGACATCCTTCTTGGGAGAGTCATTCTTCTTAAGCAGAAAACATTTTAGCCATTTAAAAGCCCCTTAACGTTAAAGCTAGCAGGCATTCTGACACTGCCTGCAGAAGGCTGGGCTCTCACTCATTTCCCAGGAGGCTTGAAGGCTGCAGCCAAGCACAGGAGGATGCCAGTAAGATGCCTCCCACAGACTTGCAGGAACCCTTCTAGCTTTTTAAAACCTGAGAAGACCTTTGGTCCAAAGCTTTGCCGTGTGGAGTTCCCAGAAATGGCAACGTGCAAAGAAAAAACCACCAAGCCCTGGAGAGCTAACCTTATTAACAATCCACTTCTCCCTGCTTAAAGTTGGTTGGGATAGAAACACTGAATCCCAAACCCAGGAAATTATGAGTGTGAAGCTGTCATGCCCAAATAAGCATGGCAGAGCTCCCAGTGACTTCACACAGCCAGCTCTCAAGTTCCAGAAGCTGGAGCTGGATTTACAAGTGGCATCAAGCAAACCTCCAAACCCAGGTCCTGAGGTGCCTTCAAAGCCTGGACACAAACCTTGCACCTACTGCCAGTGGCATGGATAAACACTCAAAGGAGGGAATGCTGCCCTCAGCCCACTTGGGTGACAAAGTGCAACTCACTGGGAAGCTCAGAGACTGAGAGCCTGTGCTGCACTTTTATTGTGCTTGAGGAGGAGACATGGGTGGATGGAGAACTGACTGCTGCCAATAGAAACATTGTTTCTTATTCACAGGGACATGCAGCAGCAAAACCAAAATTACTCAAAACAAATAGTACTGAAATTACTGGGGTCAAGGACAGTGGAGCCAAGAACACCCAAGAAGGGTGGGACACAGGTACCTTACATCATCCTGACATTTAAAAGGACTTTTTATGGTTTAACTCTCCTGGTCTCCTGAAGAGAGTCGGTGGTGTGAGAGAAACCTCTCCTTTCCTCTTCTGAAGCTCTTTGAAGGGCACAGCCAGTGTCTGGCTACAGACAGACCTTTCCTGCGCAGCACAGAGGGCTCCAGGAGAGCTGCACAGCAGCTGCAAGTGCAGCCACCACAGTGGAGGACAGGGGGTTTCCTCCACCCTTCAAAGCACTGCAGCAACTGGACTTTTTGCCTTTGCAGTGGCTGTAACTGTGAGAGCCACGGCTGCTGACCCAAACCACAGCAGGACCCTGGATTTGCCTGTGACAGTGACAGCACAGCCCGAGCCATGGCAGTGCAGTGGGTGCACAAATGCACCAACAGGTTTCTAACTACAAGCAATACAAAAACGAGCCCATCAAAGTCCCAAAACCACCCCATTTTGGGCTCTGAACTTCAGTGGGCCCAGCCTGGTGAGCACAGCTACCCCTCTGCGCTGCAAAGCAAAGCAAAGCAAAGTTTACCCAAAGCCAGCCAGCTCAGAATCCCAGATTAGAAAGTGTCACCAGTTAATGTCACCTGATGGCATTGTTTAGCTAGGGATATATATATATTTTTTTTAACTGCATGTTTATAGCACTGGTTTTGATAGAATAATCACAGCACTTAGTGTTGGCTTTCATCTCCCTCATGTGACTCACCCCTTCCATTTTCCAGGGCTCAGCTGGGATTGCTGGAGTGGCTCAGCTATCTGCCCTGCTGCTGCAGACTGCCTGTGCCACCAGGCTCGGGTCTGGAGCAGGAGGGCTGGCAGTCCAGATCAGGAGGGTTTAATCACTCTGCCTCTTATCTCTGCAGCTGCCTCTGCTGCCTGGCTGCTGACTGCAAAGGGATAGGGCCAGTCTGGGGCTTAAAAGGTAGATTTGGCTTCAGTCTCATCTCTAAATACGTATGGGCAGAGATATCTTATTTTACAGATACATATTGCTGTAAATATCTATATATTAAGAGATACTTTTGATTATATATCCACATAAATACACACAAGGTTTTGAAAGCTTCCCCTCTCAAACAGTGAAGGAAAAACAACTTGTTTTGGACATACAAAAATTCTCCCAGGAGTTTGGAGGAAATGTCCCTGCCTCCCAACTCAAAAGCATCCAGAGCGTCCTTGAGGAGCTATTCCCAGGTGCCAGGGGCTGGCAGGGCAGAGCAGAGGCAGCCAGAGCCCCCTGCCCAGCCCTGGCACAGAGGAGCCCAGGGGTGACAAAGTGACAAAGTGGCTGTGGCCCCTGGCCCCAGTAACGAGGTGGGTGGCACAGCAGCTGCATTGAGCAATGTAAAGGTGGTGGGGAAATAATTTCAGTTTCCTGGAGGGTTTCATCATTTTACATATTTTTACATAAGCCAGTATAAAAGCTCTTGGCTTTTTCCAACAGCATTAGGAGCATAGATAAACATGCAGATTTCCATCAACACTCCTTGAGCTCACTTTCTTGCCAGTTTTCAGGAAAAACTGCCCATACATGACTTGCCAATTTTTATGGAATTTTGGCTCAAATAAATTTTAACTACTTAGTACAGATCACATTTATTATCACCATCAGTGGAAAATATTATCTTCCCAGATTTCCTTGTATCATAAGCAGTGGGAATAAAATTAATTCACTCTGCAGTTATACAAATATGTAAATCCATTACAAATACAGCATTGAATGCATTTTCTCGAATTCCTGTGCTGTTTGCAGCTTTGTTTCTGGCAGCACCAATATCCTTCTGCTGTTGATTGGATTGCCCTTCAGCCTCAGAATAATTCCTGGAGTAAGTGTATTGATTAATCCTCCTGTGACATAGTAACTCATAGGGCATTAGGGAACTATTTCTGCTGCTGGAGTCCTTTTGTCCCCTGTACGTGCACACATTTTGAGCTTCACATTTGATGCATCCCTCAAGCTGTCCTAGAGTTTGATGGTATCCATCACCCCTCTGCAGCTCCAGCTCTCCTGGTAAATTCCATTAAGCACTAGGGGTCAGTCAACTGTATCAGAAACATAAAGCAATTTACCAAAGTGTACATTTAATGAGGCTGCAGGGAGGGAAAGGATGTACATGTCAGTACATGACATGTACAAGTTACAGTTTTAGGAATCAGACCTAAACCTATAGTGGATAAAGTCTAAACTATGATGAGTCTCTGACAAATCCTCAGCATAACCTCATGCCAGGATTCTATCAGCAGACTGTGTGACCTACACTGTATCCTGTGTTAGGACTTACCTGGAGCTGTAATTTACCATGTTCTTTCTCTTTAAATAGAAACAAACCCCAAAGAAATATAACAAATACCTCAAACACCCAAAAGCTGCTTGTGAATTCAAATTCTGTTGCTGCTGCTGAGGAGCTTTCTCACAGCTGTGCACAAGGAGATGGAAGCTCAGTTTTCTCTCAGTGAAGCTGGAGAGTGATTCCCACCCCAAAAACCTGTGTGATTTTTGCTAGGCACCAACCACTGTGAGGAACAAATGCCCAAAAGCAGACACCCTGATGCCAGTGCCAGCAAGATGAACAGAGCCCCAGGTGACCCCAGCGCTCACAGAAACCCAAACCTTCCTCCTTCCTGAACTGGGACACACCTCCAGTAAAACCCTTTGTGGGCACCCTGTCCCTGCTGCAGGGGATGAGGGAGCCAAGCAGGACCCGTGCAGCAGTGAAAGCCTCAGCCTCAGCACGTTCAGCCAGAGAGAGGTGCTGAGCAGTGGAACAGGATGCACACAGAGCTGAACATGGGAATGTTTCAGCTCTGTCAGAGCTCCTCTTGCCTTACAGCTGTGTCATTAAAGCAGCTCTGTTGCAGGTGCTCATCTACGCTGTCCCCCACCGTCTGCTTTAACTAAAGGTGGCATCTCTAACTTGCTCCAAGTGGAGGCCAGACTGGAAAAACTTCAGGCTCTCTGGATTCCTCCTAATGATGGGAATGACCACTTCACTTGCTCACATCCAGTGCAATCCAGCTGCTCACACCACCTTCCTTTTAACCCTTCCTCTGCCCCCACCCTTCACAGCCACCCAACTGAAGGCTGTAGCACTGCAGCAGCTGGACAGGAGGACAAGCTCTCACTGCAGTGGCAAAGCAGCAGCTGAGGATTAGAAAAAAACAGCCAGAGACTGCAAAAATACAAATGATTCAAGGCACCAGTAGGGTTTCACATACCTCTCCCTGGGCTGCTGGGTCACTTAACTGTTGTGCAACTCGTGCTGACTGCAGTGGTTGGGAAAGGTAAGAGACCCAAACAATAAAAGCAACCGTAAGGAAATCTAATTTAGGGAGAGAATTGCACAGCAGTGCAGTTCTCAAAGTGACTCATAACAGGCAGTACCATTCAGGGCCAGTGCCGTCCTTCCACTCCAGTGCAAAGCTCTGTTTGTCCCATGCCTTTTGGAACCTGCTGAAGCGAGCACAGCCAGTACCAAAGTGCAAACAAACACCACCATGCCTCTGCAGGCAAAACTGCTTCCCTTTGCCACAACAAGCTCTGTAAGAACAGATGCAGACATTAGTCTGATCTGTGCTGAATTTTACTAAACTCCTCTCCTCAAGGTAGTCTGATGCCCCTCGTTCTTTAAAGGCAAAAAACATTTGGAAAATGTCTTGCTGTCTCCAAAGCTGGGAAGAACCAGAAAGCTAAAACAAAGGGGGAAGGGGGAGCAACCCAAGCTCTTTGTTCCAGTTGGCATGAAAGAATCATTCTTACAATAGCTCATTTTCTCCTTCCCCCCAACAGCTGACAACTCATGGCAGCTAAGGACAGGGCTGCTATTGTCGTTAAGCAAATTCTTGTCCAATCTATGTAGGGAAAAGCAGAGCTCCAGAGATGACGACATGTTCAAAATGCTCAAAATGCTCGCGAGGGCATCCCAGGAGGCAAATAAAGAGACAGAGCAGTGGAGGAAAGGGTTCCTGAAGTGAAAACAGGGGGCAGAGAAGTGGCCTTGCAGATGCAGCTGCTGCAGAGGCTGCAGGATCAGACTGCATGACCCAGACAGGGACTCAGGCTCTGAGCCACCACAGATGCCAGGCTGTTGTCATGCCCCTACTTCTGCAACTGCACTTTTCTGGGGCACACTGCACTCATCAGCATTCATTTCTGCATGAAGTGGTGGCAAGGGCAGTTCTGGGCACTGGGAGAGCCCCTTTTCCTGAATCCTGCCCACAGGACAGCTTATCTCAAGCATTCAATGACCAATGTGCACTGAGGACGCATACTTAGGATCTTTCACTAAAAATTGTTTTAAAAACCCATGAACAATCAAGCAAACAAACAACTCACCACACTCCCACACAAAATGTGTTTATTGTTAGAAATCTCCTCTTTCGGTACAGAGCCTGAACTCTCCCCCATCCAGAGCATTTCTGCATGTTCACCACTCCAGGCACACACTTCAGGGGAGGATGGGGGCTATACATCACAACCTTAACATGCAGGGTGCCTTCCAAACAAAGCACAGCACACATTTTTCCATGAGCAGTCCTAATCCTCAAAGCAGGGGCACGACTGACTACAGCCCAGATGTGGCAGCATTTGTGTAGTGGTTGGACTAAGGGCAAGTCTGCCTTCAGGGTTATCAGCCTCCTCCTCCCACATGTCCCCCTTCCTTTCATGCCAAGCTGTGCAGAAGAGCTCCTGCAGCCATCCCAGAGCTCGGAGGTGACGTGCCTGACATGGGGACAGCAGGCACACGAATGACAGCAGGCACACAAATGAGTCTCTCCTCTGCAGTGGCACTGAGGGACATGGCCAGAGCCTGCAAGAGTCACAAGAGTGCCTGGGGCAAGTCTGGCACGAGGGGCTTAGCAGGACCCTCATGCCTTAGCAGGTAACCCTTCAGCTGGGCAGGCTTTGTGGGCTCTCCTTTATGGATTGCTCCAGGGGCTGCAAGTATAAGCAGCAGAATCATCTAAATCAAACAACCTGAGGGCTCCCAAATGCACAGACTCACAAGTACCTATTGTGGCTCATTCAGCCCTGCAGAGAACTCTGGTCACCAGGGATTTCACCCATTTTCAGTCCCTGATGTACAAAGCTAACCTGCTGCCAGGCATCCCTGACTATCCGGACAGACCCCACTCCACGGAGCAAGGGGCAGGGGTGACATCCTGTGTGCCTGGTGCCAGACTCCTCCCTGGCTGCCCCTGCTGCCCTGCTCCTGACAGCTTTGCATGTCTTCAGACAAGCTTGCAACAGCCTGTTTATATTCATCCCCACGAACATCTCGCTGCTTGCCAATGTTTTCAAACTGGTGCTGGCTCCGTTGCAAAAAACAAGATAGATGTGAGGACAAGAAGAATCATGGGAATTTAAATTTCACTCCAAGCCTCAAAATTCCATCTTCTTCCAGTTGGATGCCACCACACACAGTATGTAAAGTCCCAGGGCTTTACACAGCAGTGGCAACATGTCTGGGGAAGCCTGGCTCAAGAGCCCAGCACTTCTTTGGTTACACTGCAACGCTGGACAGTTGCAGTGATCTGCAGCTAAATCTACTTTGGCTGCAGAGCAGCAGCATTCCCTGCACAATGGCTGTGGATGTACAAGTCAACTCCACAAAACCACTGTATCTTGCTGCCAGCCTCATGCAAACCCTTCAGCAAAATGCTGGCTACACACAGCTGTGCTCTGGCAGCAGTGAAGTGGGACATGCAGCACCACAAGAGAGCACAGCCACAAAAAATGGCTTTTATTAGGCTGGCCCTCAGAGATGCTTTCACAAAAGGAGGGAAAAAATACCCTCAGCTTTTTCAGTCTGATAGATTTTGTTTCTGAGAACATTATGCTTCAGCTCTCTTATCAACTACTGAAGAGTTTGGAGGTTTTCAGATTGTGAAATACCTAAGAAGCCACAGCAGACAGGCACTGTGCAGATAAGCAATCTCAGCACAACAGCAGCTGCACAAAGGCAGTAAACATGGCCTTCTGCAGCTAAACATTGTAAGACAAAAACAAGAAAGCATCCATGATTAGCGCAATTTATAGCCTAAAATAAACCTGAAGACTGATGAAGAACACAAGACCAAGAGAAACCATTCCTTCCATTTCACCAGTTTTGTAATTGCTTTGGAACAGGAGTGGAGAAGAATTTAAGAGATTAGGGGAAAGTCACTCTTCATTCCCCATGAGTTTGATCCAAAGCTTATTGTAAGCAACTAAATGAATCCTACTCCAAGTCCACTGGATTTTTTCAATCAGACCACATGAGATGATTCCTAAAGTGGCTGAGCATGAAGGATCAAATTTATTTCAGAAAAATATATTTAATCAGCACTTTCCTTTAAGGAATCACAGAGCCCACGAGGCAGTTCAAACTCAATGCATCACAAAGCACACAAAGGTGAATTGCTGTGAATAGCATCGATTTAAGAAAACAACATTTGTTTTCAACATTTTTTCCACCCATTTACTGCTAGCATGCCCAGGATGACTAGAAGTGATAAAAGAAAATAGTGTTGCTCTCTGCTCCTTCTCTCCAGCCCAGGGAACCTGCACATTTGAACTTGCACATTTGAACTTGCACATTTGAACCTTCACTGTGTGCAGTCGGGCTCATTCTTTCCTTGAATTTTTGTGTTCTTTCTTGTACAAGAGTGAGGAAAGCCTGCAAATGAGAAAAGCTGATAGCACATGACAAAAAAGGAGACTCCACGTGTAGATTTGACTTAAACTGCTCTTAATTCATCATTTACAGTTGTTTGGCTTGCGAGTCAATGATGACTCTTTAAGTTGGAGTTTCCCCTGAAATTCTGATTTTATAAGCAAGTTTTTATACAGGCCTCTGTCCAGAAGGGGGAAATTGATGGTTCTTGCAGTTGTAATCTTCTGGGTCACGTTTTTGGTTTGCTTTGGTTTTTTTTTTCTGACAGGAACTTTCTGAAACAAAGGCTGAGTCAAGAAAAATACTGGATTCTCAGCTTCCATGATGGTAAAATGGAATGTTCTTCTTTAAGAAAACAAAGACACAAAATCCCAAGCAAAAGAATCCCCCAGAGCCACAGTGTGTGCAGGGAAGAAATGTTCAGCAGTTCATGCAAGTGACTTCACTGGGTCAGCAGCTGCCTGTGCTCTGAAGCTCCTTGACAAACATTCCTGGTTTTAACCTTTCCAGGACTGAACTAATTTCTTGCTGTCATTAAAATTAATTAAAATAATTTTGATTATTCTGTTATTTTGGAAAATAAACATTTCTCTTCTTTGGAACAGGTGTTCTTCCAGTTATAACCATCCCTACAACAGAGATATTGTACAACTCCATCATTGCTGTACTAACAGATGTGGTCATTTCTGAATAACCTAAAATATTTATAATGAATGTGGAGCACAAACTGCCTCCCATGTCTGCACTCAAAACAGGTCTTAGAAATAGTGATGTTTATGGAGGGAAATAATTTAATTAAGCCTATCTCAACAAGGTGCTCTTTCAGCAATTAAAAAAAGGGAAAGAAACCAAAAAAAATCCATGCTCTGTTCTAACTCTAAAGTTAGTTCTTGCTGCTCAGGTTGGTCTCAGGTTCCATCTCATCCAGAAAAACAATTAACACAGCTGGTTTCTTGAGGCATGTCATGTGGACACTTACTCCACTATCAGGGTGCCTCATCCCTACCACCCTGCCCAAAATCTTCTCATCTAGCACGTTCTAAACCCACCTCTCCTGGTGCACTGACAGCACCCCACACTATTGTTACACCGCAGCAAAGGACAGCAGCTCCTAAATATCTAAAAGACAAGTGGTTCTTTGTGCCCACATGTCCTCTGCTCCAAAAGCTCAGCTGTGCCATGGAAGGGAGTGCTTGGATCCCAGGGGAGTCTGAGCTCCACCTGACCCTGCTGGGAGCGTGGGGGTTTGACCTGGGGGGTGACGCAGCCAGGAGCAGGGGGACACAGGGTGCTCCTGCTCAGGTGTCTCTTCCCTGTTTGTAAATCCAAGTGCTCTTATGGAAAGCTATGCAGTTACAGCCCCTCCATGGACAGCAAGGGAACTGGCTCTGCTTTTAGGGAAGGATGAACTTGCACAAGGACCAGAGCACTGCACTTTGATGGGTTTTGCTGCTGCTTTAACACGGTGGGTTTCTTCCCCCCCTGCCCCTTTCCAGCTCTTGCCCAGCCAACTCTGACTGTATCCCGTGAGGAGGAGGTGCTGAGCAATGAATTTCAGCTCCTTCAGCTGGCATTATCTGTGCATTCATGACCCATTCTGCTTGGCCATTCTCACAGCAGTCACTGCACTGTAAGTAATAGAAAAGTTTTGCTGAGTTTCCACTCTTTCTTTAAGTGAGAGCTCCCATTAAGACAGAAGTAGCTCCTCTCAAATAGTGCAGCTAAGGACAGGCAGCAGGGCTCTCAGGAACCCCTGAGGAAGACAAGGAGACCAGAAACATTTTGAGTCAAAATCTTACGTGTTATTAATTCCTGGCTTTTCCATTCTGGAGAGTTCTGTATATAAGCAGTATATCTTATTTTTGCTCAGTGCTACCAGGTCTGGCAATCACACCATTGAATCAGAGGTTTACTATTTAGCTTTGCATTAATAGTGGACTGACCTGCACATTAATTTTCAAACTGGGGCAGAAACCACAAATGATTAGGGCTGAAGTAGTTGTTAGCCATGAATGATGGGTCTTTGGAGCTTCCAAGTCCATTTTCAGTTGTTCAAGAATTCTGGAAGACTTTTCACCGGTTGAACTAAGTCAAATAATGGTACATTTGTGTATTCCACGTGTCTGTTTTTTGTCAGTGTATTTGCACACATTTTATTTTCCAGGACACGCTGATTCTGGAGAGACAGCAGACATTTGAGAAGGCTGAACTGAAGTGCAAACTGACCAATATATTAAAGCAGCAGAAGCTGCAGAGGAGCCAAGTTCCTACAGAAGTGAAGACATAAGAGAGAAATAAAGAGAATAAAAAATGCGGTGATATAGCCAGTTAGCCTTACCTATTGTGGGCTGTTTTAGTTGCATCTCCTTAAGTACTTTTGCAAGAGCCTTCTTGGGCAGGAGGAAGAGGAGGGGTAAAAGCAAGCCTGATGGGCTGGAAGTAGAGGCTCTGAGCAAGGATTATTCCCTAGACATGCCCTCCTAGAAGAAAACACACAAAGCTGCAGAGCTGTTCCCTTGGGAAGATGCAGCACTCTCTAAGCAGGTGACCAAGAGTACTTCTGCCATTTTTATTTGCAATATTCCTGCCAGCCCAGCCCCGTTATTGAGCTTCCCTGCTGTCCTGATCTGGTCTGTCTGCTCTGATATTTTTAATTTGGAAAGTGATTTCTAAATCAGAAACATAGTGAGGAAAGAGGGACATGCCATCGGTCTCCATGGCCTGTTTGAACTTCGTGCTACTCTGAACAACTCTGACTTGCCAACAGGATTCCAAGAATGCATGGAGGCTGCCTTATTTTTAAATTTGCTTGGGAATATACTTCTCAGCTGCTACACAGGAAACAGTCAGCCCATCCATTACAATTGCTTTCTTGAGACCAGATTTGAGGTATTTTATGAAGTCTATGAGGTATATTTGATTAATTATGCAAGATTGGGGAACTGAGTTTTTTTGAGATCCCACAGATGGGCACGTAAAGGACAAACAATGTAAGTGCTGCAAAAGACAAACATAAACATGCCTGCAAACACAATTGTTCACTCTGCCTTGAATTACAAAACAGCATTTTTTACATGGCTGGCGTCTTAGGTCATAGCAAGTGTCAGTGGAGAAGAATTCAGAGGCGAGGATGCAATATTCTAGAAATATGTCTGGTAGGACCTGGCTTTGGAGTAACTTTTCTCAGAGAGAAGGCTTTAATAATAAGCAAGTGTATCAGATTTCTGCAAACACACTGTTAAGGTCGGCAGAGCAGCTGGCAGCAAGGCGAGTTCTGTGACCTGCTCCTGAACCCTTCAAACTCATTTCCTGTCAAACATCAGACCCAAGAGGACAAGCAAAAAGCTGTTAAGCTCTTTTCTAGAAGAGTCTGAGATTAGAATTCCAGTAATGGCTCAAATTCCTTTCCAGTTGTCCTGAACTGGCCACTTCCAGTGATTGCTGTGCCGTATGGCAGCGCTGTCCCCTTGGGGGGAAGCGGGAGGACTGGGGGTGGGAGGAGGAGCCAGGCCATGGAAAATGGGATCCAGCTTTTCCAACAGCAAACAGCAGAGTCAGATGTGCCTCATTTACTGAAATTAGCGCTGCCTCCAGGGATGGGAGCAGGTGGTGGGGATGGCCCAGCTTGTCCTGGCCAGCAGAGGAAAGCCTGGATGCCCTGTGCCTCTTCCCAAAGGTGAGAACCCAACAGGCACCGTGCTCATTGCAGTATGGGAAACACACAACTGCACAGATTCTGTGGAAACTGCCCTTAAGATCTCGAGTAATACCACTCTAAGATCTTCCTCTGTTCCAAAGTGGATCCAGCAGCTCAGAACACGTACATTAACAAAGCCTAGCAAGGAATACCTGTCCAGTTGCCTCTGCACAGAACCGTCCCAGTTTTCTGCACCAGCTCTGCAAGGGAGTCCAATTTCACGAGGAGTCACGGCAAACACCTCAAATGCCTTTTGGGTTTATTTGGCAAGACCATTCTGGAGCCAGATTCTTCCATCCTGTACCATATCTGTGGACAGAAAGGTACTGTTCAACACCAGGACAGATCCCCTTTCCTTCTGTCTTAAGGAATCACCACTATTTCTCTCTTTCTCTTTTTTCTTTTTTTAAGTTTACTGAGCCATCATCAACCTTTCTGTCAGCACCTCCATCTCTACAACAAAGAAACAAATATTATGATGAAATTTTGGTTTGCCACATTTCAGAGTTAAGAGGCAGCAGAGATCTGAAAACAAATCTGATAAACTTTAATTTATTGTATCTCAGCAGCTATCTTGAATTTCACCTTTCTTTCCAATTATACTGTTATAAACTAAACAACATATCTAAATATATAGCAGACTATTTGTATTAAGATGTAAATCCAATAATAAAGAAAAATGTTAAGGAAAGCAAGACAAGTAAACTTTCGGCAAATTAATCAAAACATTTGCTTTCCATGTGGGTGAAAATGCGAATAAATCATTAGGGACAGGCTTGCTTGTGATTTTGTTTGTGTTTCTGTATTATTCTGTCTGTTATTGGCCAGAGGCTTATATTCATTTCTGGAAATGAGCCAGCTGCTGATAAAAAGCACTTCTATAGCAGGTGTATAAACTGAACAAATTCTACCGTCAACAAAAAGTTAATATTTGGCAGGATTTTTGGATTTGGGTCTGTTTCCTCTAGTCAGTTCATTAATGCAAAGTTTAACTGCCTTCCTTCCCCAACCCAGAAATAGCAAACAACCTCTCCTCTTTCCCCCCAAACCACACAGCTCCTAATCACTGGTTTGTGTCCCAGGGACTCCACTGCTGCACACAAACCACCACGGCCACCACACAATCCTTCATGTCAGGAAGGCTGGAGAATGCTCCAGCAGGATTAGATGTGTTTTCCAGATTTACTGCTGAAAATCCTGGGAAACCTAGGGATGAACAGAGAAGCTAACATTTGAGTTGAGCTTGGTGACTCTGAATTGGCCAGTGCAGCTGCTGGCTGAGCAGGGACTGACCTGCAGCCAGCACGTAAAAATGCAGGGCTAAACAAAGAACAAATAAATAAGGGAAATGCCACCCTGGGAGAACAAGGCTTGAGCTCCTCTGGACAAACCACAGCCTAACAAGGTCAGCTCCCTCACCAAGGGCACAGCCAGACTCTGCTTTCCCCTCACAGGCTTCCTTTCCTGAAAGCAAAGGCTCTGTTTCGTGGATCAAGGTGGGATTCCCACATATTGAAGCAGCCTGATGAGCAGCTACAGCGTGTACCAGTGAGCTCCACAGAGCTCTGACTGGGAATCTCTCTGTCCCCAGGGTTTATTACAGGGCTCTCAGCTGCTGGCTGCTCTTCCCAAGCATTTGGGTCTGCACCCTAGATATGTTCAGGAGTATTCCTGCACTTTGAAAAAGCTTGGATGCACCTGGGGCACATTTCTAGCATTCACTTGCCTGCAGTAAATTAAGAGCAGAGGAGGTGAGCACAAGCAGAAGTTTGTACCTATCGGGGTAGTCTGAAGAAGTGTACAAGGACAGAGATTTATAACCAAATGCTGTAGAATGTGCTGAAAACCATGCTCCCAGGATACTAATCACACAGCATTGAGAGGCCTAGGACTCCAGACAAAACCAAGTTTTTCTTTCACTTATATAAATTATTTTGTAGCAACCAAATCAAAAACTAAACTTGACAGTGCCAGGTCTCACTGACCTCAGTCCAGGACAGCAGTAAATACATGTCTACCCTAATTAAGTTCCACTTGAGTTAACAAGTTAAAAACATATTTACTGCTGTTTTGAATGAGAACATTTGCATTTTCATCTATTGTTACAATTAGGGCCCTGTGGAGAGCTAAAAGCAATTCCAAGTTCATTATCAAAGTATAAATAAATCAGAGCGGTACTTCCCTGTGATGATATGGCCAAGGCATTTATGCTCAATAAAGCACAAGATATGTGAAGTTTACCCTAGAAAAAAGGATATCAGAATAAAACTAGAAGCAAACTCTGTACTGCAGATGCATTTCAGACTGTAGCAGAAAAGGTTCTTGGAAACCACCAGGCTATATTGGGTAAGTTTTTTTGGGAGGTCTTCCATCCACTGGCACCAGCTCACAGCACCGGCCCCACTCAGACACCGAGGCACAAGTGAGCCCCAAAGGAGGGCAGAGCTGAGGACAGGAGCACAGATGGCTCAGGAGGTCAGCACAGATCTGTGCACTGACCCAAACCACCCAAAACACCAACAAAGCTTTCCCCATGCCCAGGCTGTCCTGCACCAATATGATTAATTTGGCATCCTTTTTTACTAATGTCATAGCTTGACATGGGAGGAATTCAGGGAAGCGATGCAAAAAGATTTTTGTGTAATTGATAATTTGTTTTTTGCTGGTTTTTTTTTTCAAGCAGCTTTTTTCCTTGAAAGCTGTTTTCTTGCTTAGCAGCTTCAAGGCAAAGTAACAACCTGGGGCGGCCCAGTTAAGGCTGGGTTTGACAGCAATCACCAGAGAAAGGTGCAGGAACAGCTTTGTAACACCCTGGATTGTTCTGGAGAACTCTGCTGGGAGACCTCAAGGGTTTGCTTGTTCTGGCTGACCATCACAGGAAGGAGCCATACAGAGCTAAATTAAAATAGGAATATGTGCAGGGTGATTGAAATTTAAAGGCTGCCTCACTCAGAATAGGCTGAGTTGGAAGGGACCCTCAAGAGTCATTGGGTCCCAAAAACAGGGGAAGGAAATGGAGCATGGCTGGGCTCCTGTCCCTCCTGCTCTGGAGCAGGGTGGATGCCAGCTGCTCACAGAACTGAGAGAGGAATCTGGGCTGCAGGTAGAGGCTTTGAAAGAAAATTGTTTCTGTCATGAACATCGAGAGAATTGGTGTGGATGATCACTGGAGAAGGAGGGAACTACAGCTGATCACATATCCCAGCAAGAAACACAGTTCTTTAAATGAGGTTATTAAAAGAGGCAAAAAGAGGACAAAGTTAGAACACTGCAAAAGCCAATGACTATGTCTACATTGCAGAGTTCAAAATAACAGCTCCCAAGCAAATTGAAAACAAGAAACTGAATTAGGTTCAGATGGTCTGCTGCTGAATAAACTTTGCTGTGGAAGATACCACAAGGCACTGCTGACACATCAATCTCCATACCTAGTGTAAAAATACATTTATCTTTGGGGTGGGGCATGGACTGGGGAGGAAAAAAGCCCTCACAGGTCTAGATAAGGTTAGATCAGCCTCATTTAATATTATCAGTGAAAGCTAAACTCAGTTTATTACCAAAGGCCACGGGAGTGTGTGAAGTCCTTCAGAAATGAACCAGGTTAATGTGAAATGAACCAGGTTAATGTAGTCCCTCTTTCCCTCTCTCCCTCCCTCCCCCCTGCCCAAATTCAATGTGTACTCTACAACAGCATTGGCATTTTGGAATCCTGTCTTACAGATACCTCAGGGTTTGGCATAAAAACAAGTAGTTGTCATCTGGAATAAGGCATCTGGGAAACTTGAGGAACAAGTTAAATAGGAATTGGTTTGAGTCGTCAGAAAAGCGATTTTTTTTTATTTTAGGAATTACAAAGGTAGAATTTAGGATTAGTTGTTTCTATTGAACAGCATGCAGTGAATTTCACTCACTAGTAGAAAGTTATATTGTATCTGAATATTTAGCAAAAGTTTCTGAAGGACATTGTCTAACAATCTGAAATAATTTCTAGGAATTCTCTTGAAAGCATTAAGAAACGTATTCTGTAGTCCTAGGATTCATTTAGGAAGACATTCATAAAACTAACCTCTCAAATCCTTTGCTTTTAACTTCCCATCTAAACAGTATTTTTTACACCCAAGGACAGCGTAGTAAAACAAAAACTTCCAGCAGTATTTCAATAGAATGTTCATCTTCCAAAGAGCAGGAGTTTGGTTGCAAAGCAAACATTGCAGGACTGTCATAAATGCTCAATAGCAGAGATATTATTACAGCAGAGATATTATTAACAGCAAGAGGAATTTTTAGGTCAAGAGTATCTCTCTAATAAGATTCCTAAAGACAAAAACCCCCACATCAATGAAAACAAGAAAAATTACTCCTAAATCCTTCTCATCCAAGCACTCAGATCCTGTAAGGTCATATTTGCAGTCCATAAGTTGTTCTGCATTAAGAAGGGCAAAGAAGTCTCAAGAAGAAAAAGAATCACAACCCCAAAGTGGCAGCCACCTTCACTGTAAATTAGGTGACCTCCTCTGTATTTTAAAGTAGAGCAGGCAAAAAGATAACTGTGCACAGAGTGAAAAACTATCCTACACTCTTTGTCCTCTTGGTCTTACTACACAAAGGAGCAGAAGATCTAGAACAAGGAGGCATAAATAATTTTGAAATATGCCATAACTTTGGAAATGCCCACCCAGAAAAACTACACAGAGTGTAAATTTTTGCTTGAGTCAAGCCAAGAACTTCCCCAGATAATGACAACAAGATGAGAAACTCAGGATAATCAGAATAAGTAGAACATCTGGATAACTAAGAAAAAAAAAAGTAGGAGTAAACTATCACATTGCAAGAGTGAAAGCCTGACCCTGGTGCATAATTTTGTAGGACTTCAGAGACTGCAAATGCTCTCTGGTATTATGGACAAGAGTATTTTGTTATGGAAAAGGCAGAAGGACAGGGTATTTGTCCCTGTTGCTGAGCCCAGGCGTGGGATGCTCCCTCCTGAGATCGCTCTGTGTCCACGAACAGTTGCAGCCCTCCATGTCGTGTTCCTCACAGAATCCCTCGCTGCTCCCGCTCCCTCAAATCTCATGGTGGGACACAGATGTGCTTGGATAATTGACTGCTAAGATAAAAAGCAGATAAAGAGGACAGAAAAAAGATGAAGTACAATTCTCTGCTGTTTCTGCCTCTCAGTTCACAAGATCTTCCATCTGTCCCACTACAAAGCCGTGGTTTCAGTTAGCACTTCCAGAAACAACTGGTGTTAACTTTTGACATGGGTTAAAACCACAAATAATTCATATTCACCTCAAGGCTCTGTAGGCTGTACAGCAAATTCTTTACAGAAGAACACTGTAGAATAAAAAAAGAAGATAACTCTTTTATTTTGCCGTGTGTCTGTGCCTTGGTTTGGTTTTGTTTTAAATCACAAAGCTGACCTCATGATGTCTCTCAATTTGTGTCTTTGGAAAAATGAAAGAAATATCAAATCTGAGAGTTGGGGTTGTCCAGCCTTGGAGAAAAAAACACTCTGGGGAGACCTCAGAGCATCTTCTAGTGCCTAAAGGGGCTCCAAGAGAGCTGGAAAGGGACTTTTCCAAGTGCAGGTAGTGACAGAACAAGGGGGAATGGCTTCAAACTGAAGGAGGGCAGGGTTAAATTAGATATTGGGAAGAAATTCTTTACTGTGAGGGTGGTGAGGCCCTGGCACAGGGTGCCCAGAGAAGCTGTGGATGCCCCATCCCTGGAAGTGTCCAAGGCCAGCTTGGATGGGGCTCTGAGCAGCCTGGGATAGTGGAAGGTGTCCCTGCCCATGGCAGAGGGGGTGGAACTGGATGGTCTTTAAGGTCCCTCCCAACCCATTCTAGGACTCTTTCCAATGAGAAGAGCCACAGACCCTTCAGAAGGAATGCTTATAACTTTACCAAGACCAGAGTTAAAAGGAAGATGTGCTACTGTTTCTACATTCTAAATAGTGGATAGTGGGAAAAAGGAAAAAAATGTAAATTAAATAAATGGTTCCAGAGTGCTGAGCATGGATGCCAAAGACACAGAAGCATTTTTGTGGTGTTTTGACAAAGCAATTTTATCTGTGACACAGTGTAACAATAGTCCAGAAAACTGGAGCCCTGGCACCGACCAATACAAATCCACGTCTAAGTAGAGAGAAAAGCAGGATGTGCCTTGCAAACCATACAAAATCCCATGCAAATAATTTTCTAGTGCAAACCGAATGAAAAGCCTCCATCTGAAGGCTCTGAGGCAGACAAACAGGGGCAGCACTGAGTCTGGAAGTCTTGCACGTCCCTCTCCCACAGTGAAAACATCGCCGGCAAACCGCGTTGGAACAGGGCCTGGGTCACAGGGCACAGCCCCTCCAGCTCATGGAAACACCAACCAGCCCCACTGAGAGTCTGGAATGCTGCTTTTCTGTGACATGAAACACTGAGTTACATCACATTGTGGGTTCTCTGCTCCCTTTTCCTACCTCCATCAGGGTTGGGACTGAAGGCACCTGAGGCGATAGTTCACGTTCAGCCTCAGGTGTTTATTGTTTCCTGTCAGTGTTCCAGCCTCACAGCTGTGAGTTCTGCACTCTTCCCTTAGCAAGGCACAAAATGGATAACTATCTCTTGTTACAAGGTCTTTTAAGGCTAAACTATCCAATTAAGAACTGAACCTAAATTCTTTTCCCTTTTAACCCAATAACTGATCACTCGAAGTCCGCAATGCAGACTTTTCTGCCCAATTACAAAACACTACCCATGAAGAAGAAGGTGAAGAAGAAGATAAAGAAGAACAATCTGTCTCTGCCCTAAATCCTCCATCTTGCTTCATATTTATTACTATATTCTAAAACCCCAAACTCTCAGTTTTCCACCCTGTGATATTGCACACTTCTAGCCAACTCCATACCCATAATCCCAGTGCTATCAATCCGTTTTGGAAGCCTTCTCCACAGCCTCAGGTCATTTGCAGTGCTCTCCTGGTCTGTGCCTGTCAGCACAGAAAGTCTAAAATTCTCAGCATCCAGGGTTCCAGCATCAGGTGAATTCACTGCAGTTTGGTTTGAACCAGAACAACAGATCTGCATTTCCTGCGCTTTTAAAGAATTCCTTGGCCCTCAGGGAGAGGGAGCCATCAAGCTTGGCCTTGGATTGTGACACGAGGAAATGGCTCTGAGCCTCTTCTCCAGGTGGATCTCTCACAGCATGGAGAGCAAACAGCCCTGCTGAAGTTCCTCCTTGGCTGTGAGTAATTGTGCTCACTCCAAGAGGCTGCACAGGAGCAAAGAGCTGCCTGCCCTTCCCTTCAGGAGCAGCTTCCTGCCCCACTCCCATGTCCCAGTGCTGGAGCTGTCCATCCTAAAGTGTGCAGTGACACCAAGAGAGGCACCAACTCGCCCTGGTGCTTGTTGCAGGAAGCCAGCACCTCTGGACATTCTTTTATGTGCCTGTTCATGCAGCTTGGGAAGGCAAGAAAGAAAGGAAAAGGAAGAATTAGAGGTCTGCAGGCGGTTTCAGGGCTCTGCTGACCCCAGGGGCAGTTGCTGATCACACAGAGCAATGAATCTCATACACCTCACACCACACCTGGCAGCTAGGAATATGTGCTTTACTTATCCATAATTCCAGAGATAATTGGGAAGAATTCTGTAGCCAATGCTATAAATTATGGCTCTGCACCAGTTCATTCTGAGCTACGTCTTTGAAGGTGAATGTTGAAGGACTGAGCCCCGTTTAACACAGCAAACACAACCAGCCCAAGGGACATCTCTCCTTGGGCTGTGCTCTCAGGCTGCTGAACACTGTGACATGAAAGTTTTCCATTATTTTGCATTATTTTCCAGGAAGCACTGACCAGTTTCTATAGCTGCTGCATTACAGAGGAGCTACAGTCCAGCCAGCTGACTCTGCAATAAAATAATTCCTGCATCATATATTCATCTTGATTACTGCTTGTAACAAACACAATCTCACCATTTCTTTTGTGAAATCATAAATCCACTGAATTAAAAGCAATTTATGGTGTCACTTGCAAACCCATGTGAAGTTTCCCAGCATCCCATGGTTATTAACATGTATTATTTTTGTTCTTCTTCCAGAACAGAGCGTTTTGGAAATTATGATGGTAAATCCAGAGAGGACAGAAACATGGTTCCAAAGTACTCTGCTGAAAGAAAAGCAGCTTTGATAATAACAGCAAATGCTGGTTTCCCTGTGACCAGAGCTCAAACTCAATTTAGGAGATATGATAACCTTCATGAGAGATGGAACCTCTGCTTTGCTGAACTCAGGGCGAGCTTTGCCAAATAGTTAGGCCATAATGGCCAAGCAGGCCATAATTTCACCCTCTGAAAAAGAGTTCAGGAATAACAGTAAAAAACAAAGGAACTAAGAATAGCCCTTTTCCTGGTCCCACATACAGGACAGCTGTTCAGCTGCATGTTTTCCTGAATTTTGCTACCTATGACAGCAGAGAAATGGGCCTGTCAAACAACGTGCCAAGACAATGGAGAGCTCCAAATATTTTTATCATTGACAATGCTATTCAGGAAGTTAGTTATAAGTCAAACTAAGTGCTGCAGTGTGCAATATATGCTGTTTATATTCATGTAATCACAGAGAAATGCTCTAGCTGGCCACGGCCTCACTCAAGAGCAGAGCAATAGATCCCTTCTGAGAGCCAGCTAAATCCAGGAGTGCTGCAGCACAGCAAGGAAGGATCCAGCTCGTGGAAGGCGCTTGGCTTGTCTGAAGTGGCTGCTACAGCCATTAAACCACAGTAGCTGAGGGATCTTTCAAAAGTGCTTTAAGAGGATGTGTCCATCCTATTGCACAGAGAAAGAGCTGAATGCAGGTTCCATCCTATCCCACACCTCCCAAAATTCCATCTAAATGGAATTCGCCTGCAGCTTACAGGTAAATTCTCCAGTTTCCCTCATACTTATCATGGTTTCTAGCAGGAGCTGTTTAACACCATGTAAAAAAGATTCTGCTTATATTGGCATGTCACACAGATGTCAATGACATGTGTAATGTACAAAATGCAAAGTGTGCAAACATACCCTCCCTGGGTCAAAATAGAGGAATCTTATCTCTTCTTCTGAGCACAGGAGATTTCTTGTTTCTCATAATTGTAACAGAATTTAAAGAAATAAAATGTTTTCTGACATAGCAGAAGTATGAATTTTTTTTGAGATAAAATATAAAACATAGTTAACAAGAGGAAAACCTATCAATGCTTTCTAACACACTGTACTGGAAAATGAGTGAAGACTCCTTGGTTGGATGGAAGTGTTTGCATCTGTGAAGAGTCAGTCTGACTTGAGTGCCTCATGCAGCAATTACTTACACATGCTTTTAGAGCAAATTACAACATCAAAATATTCTCCATCACATTAACAGAATGTCCAAACTGTCTTTTATTCCACACAACTTCAACACGTTCAGCATATGTGCAGATCTGGTATTTTATTTTAATGTGGAAGAATTCCACTGCCATGATTAGGCTCAGAGGTATTTCTGACCTACCCCAAATCCTTTGGGAGGCTGGGATTGGATACAGAAAGGCTCTGGTGTAATGTACAAATGAGATGCTGAAGGTGGGTTAGCTTCACTTATCTTCTCCAGTTTGTTTAATTTTTATTTGCTGATTCTGAAGCACTTATTTTCCACAGAGGCACATATGGAACCAAACTGTGCAATGATGTAGTAAACAACAGCTGCAGCCACCTTTTGGCTTGTTCCTATTTCTAGAGCATATTAACAGCTTTTGCTAGGACTTGGCAAAGCTCCAGGTGTTACCACTCAAAGGGAAGGGACAGCACCTCTGAATTTACCTCAGAGCTGACAGAGATCAGCTCCAGCAGGATGCACTGTCCACTAACTCTGCATAAAATGTGCTGTGAGAGACCAGTGCAGCACATCCCAAACACTCCACTGAGTCCTGCAGCTGCTCTTGGGACAATGATTTGAATAATCCATAGAAGCTTCTCCTCTCAGGGCAGAGCACCTGGATCATGGCATCTCAGTCCTACCCCACACACCTCAGAGCTCCCTGTGAAGCTGGCTGAAGGTGACACGTTAATGGCACACAAAAACCCCACCAGGGAATCTCTCATTCCAGACACAGGAATCCTTTAGCACAAGAGACACCTGTGAACATCTTCCCAAGGCAGGCTGCCACAAACCATCTAGAGCAGAACACAGCCTCAAGCACAGCAATCTCATATTCCCAAAATATCATGCTAAAACACTGCTGCAAACTGAGCTGTTACTGTTCAAAAGCCTTCCATATTTTAGCAGTTTCTAGAGGACAAAAATTCCTGGAATTGCACCATCAATCCAAACTTCCAGCACTTCCCCCAAACTCCACATGCCCCAGTTACCTTTTGGAGCACCAGAATCCCATTTAGAGCTCAGGTGGCTCTTGGTGGCTCCAGCCATTTCCTTCCTGCCATTTCATCCATCCAGAACTGTCTCTGGCAAGGGCATCAATCACCTGTGGATCTCATGGCCATCCTCTTCTCCCCTTCAGAGTAACAAAATATCAACTTAAATAACATAAACTAAAATGATAACATTAATGCAAATGGCATCTTCTTCTACCCCAATTTCATTCTCAGTCTTTTTCTTCAGAAGAAAATGCTGCCATGCTCCTGAAACATAACTCAAAGGCACTGACAACAGATAAAAACACAGTTTGTAATTTCTGTCCTCCCTGCGTTTGAGATTTTTAGTCTTCCCTTCTCCCAGTGTCTCTGCCAACCTCTGCAATTCCAAGTAGCCTTTTTCAAGTTCTGTAATAAAGAACAATTTTCCTGTTTTCTCCATTTGCCTGGCTGCTGCCTGCCCACTCTCCTCATTCAATGCCACCTCATGTAACGAGGCAAGGGCAAAGAGTTTTAGGATCTACTTTAGACTTTTCTTATTTTGCACATGTTGTGTTTGCAAATGCCTTCTCATAAAGGCCTGGGCTTTGCATTTTATAGAGAAATGCAGGATAACACTCCAAATCTCAAAGTATTTTGTGCCATGTTAGCAGTAATCCAGCAGTGAAGAATTCAGATGCTGGCTGCTGTGAGGGTTTGTTTCCCAAGCACTCACCTCTCTTTGTAACTGCTCTTCATGTTTGTTCTCAAAATTGACCACAGGTTTCTCTCTCTCATGCTCTTCTAGCCTTGCAAAAGAGTTTGATAACATCAATTTCTGATTTGGTAGGAAATCCTGTACATGAACTGTCCTCTTTTTCAGGAGCTCTGTGACCATTTCTTGTTGAAGTGCACAGTGTCACTGGACTTTTATCTTTAAAAGGAACAGCTTTACATAATGCAGCAGAAGCTCAGATTTGTTTTAACCACATATTAGCAGTCAAAAAATTAAGTGTTTGTGTTACCTACCTAGTTCCTTTAAGAGCAGCAAAGGTAGGAATTCTAAGTAGCATTCCTTTCCTCAAGTATTTATTAGCACTGATATTTGAGCCCACTCTTACTGCCATATCATATATTTTTCTTTTTCCCTATGCAGAAGAAATGGAACAGGTATGTTTGCTATGTGGGTTCTGGTTGAAAAAGCATTCAGTGGATGCACCAAGGGAGACTTTGTTTTAGGTGTGGTGTTGGTGTTTCAAACTGCTAGGAATCCTGTCCCACAGAAAATAACAACATTAATTACATAATATCTCAAAATAACATTAGCAATAATCAGTAATCGGACACAGCAATACAGTAGCAATTTTTGGGCAGCTCAGCTACACTGGAGAAAGCCAAGAAAATTTATAATCAAATTGTTCTGGTTAAAGCAATAAACAGAAGGCAAAGGCACCCATATTTTACTGTATGAAAAAATCCTGTATTATAGGTTATTCCACATTTGAGAAAAGCCACACAGGAGATAAGTATGTTACATCATGGAAAGAATTTGGAAATTCAAGAAGAGACTTGACAGTGCATCCTTTGTACCCATCTCCAGCAGCTGATAATAATTTGGCCCAGTGGGCTCTTGATAAACAAAGCTGTGATGTTCTCCTGGAGAGACACTGATAGCAACATCAGCCATGCTATTTCCAAAGAGCAGAGTTCAGCACACTCGATGCTGGCTTCACTGCCGACCTCTTTCCTCAGTGCTGTTAAATCTAATTCCAAAGAGTGATAATCACTTGTCAAATGCTGAGGGTGTTTGAAGTCCAGGCTCAGATCCAGTGTTATTCCTCATGGCAGCCCAGCAGACCACACTCAGCTCCCCAAAATTCCAAAATGTACACGCACAACTTGAACCAGCCACTGTTTTCAGAGCACTTAGAGAAACAAAGAACTTTTCCCTTTTGGCTCACAGCATTTCAGAGCACCTGCAAGTATTCAAGGCACCCCTAGGCCACGAGCTAACAGGGATCATCTTTGCTTCTCAAAAATTTCTCAGCTAAATTTAGACCTGGTCAGACAAGTAAAGGTCAAAAACAAAACAGAGAGTGAGACAAGTTTGGAGGGAGGTTTTGGGGAACAGATAAAGCAACTGCCCTGGGGGAAGCAAAGGAGATGGGAAGCCCTCCTGTGCTGCTGAAGGTGTGGCTGGATGGATCCACTCCCAGAGCTGCTGTTCCCATGTGCACTGTGAGCTTTCCCCACCCCGCTGTGTCCCAGGCAGTGCCTTTCCCTGTCCCTGCTCTGATCCTGGCTGCCAGCTGCACATGCACTGAACTGCTCCCATTGCTTTTTCCTCTCTGCTGTACCCTGGCATCAACTCCTGCCTTTGTCAGGACCAGCAACCAACGAGGGTTTGCTTTTCCTGTGCCCCTCTCCACCCCTGACATGCAGAGTTTTCATAATCTCAGCTCATCATGGCTCAGTGAGAAGAGTTTTATCTAAAATCCCAGCTTCTAATATACTCCAGGGAGAGCAGTAATACAGTAATTTATAATTTGGAGTGTCACTGGAGGCCTCATCACACTCTCATGTAACTCAAACTGATAATGAAAATGAACAGAAATGGCTGGGCTGCAATCCCAATATAAACTGAAGGAACTCTGTCTGTTTGGGTTGCACATCCATATTTTTCAAATAAAGTTATCAGTTTTCTTGAGATACTATCATGAAGTAAGGAAAGCTCTCCTTATCTCAAGTATTGTATGAATTTAATTTAAAAGACTTAAATATGCATAATGTTTCACTGTGAAACGGGGAGCAGGTCTGAGGAAAGACAGAGTGGGAAAGTTGCACAGAACCCTTTTCCAGGAAATACCTGAACACCAAAAGGCAACAGACATGCAGTGACCTAGGCCAGGGGAGAAACATTTTTCATTTCAGTCCTTTCAGACAACAGTTCAAGAATTCAGTGGCAGTCCATAGCAGCTTGCTGGGGTATGCATGACCTTATTGACAGCAACATTTATTTCTGATAGCAAAAATAGAAAATCTGCTTGCATGACAAAAGCCTGGGTGCTGCAGTCTTTGAAGTAAAACACACTCAGCATCACAGGAAATATCTAGGCTGAGAAACTTGTCACACCTGCCACTGTGTGCTCAGCTGTGTGGTTTTAATGACTGAAACAATAACTGATAAAACCAGTTTATCTGAAAAATTATCGTTCTCGCCAGAAATTTGTGGCACTGAAGAAACAAAGTCTCAAAGGCCTATGCATGAAGAAGGGCATGCAAAAAGTAGATTTCTGGTTAAAACCAAATGTCTGATTGCTGGAGCAACAGAATGACACTTTCTGAGGCTGTCAGGAGACCTAGAGCCTGCCCTGACACTGCTAACAAACATCCATCACACACTCAGTGGTCACTGACACCATCCCACATACCAAAAGCAGCTCCCCAGTCAATTCCTGGCTCTGGTTCATTAGCACTTGATGGGATATTTTCCAGCTTTTCGTACTCATACCAGATAAAGACTTTCTGCAAGCTTTCCTTTCAGTCAGGGGCCTGAAGGAGTTAATCAAGTTAATTTTGACTTAAATTTTGACTGTTCTTTAGTCAGAAAATAGTTTTAAAGATGAAGAAAACTATTTGTTTTAAGTACAAAAATAGAAGAGATTGTTGAACTTAATTTTGCTTTGAAGCAAATACCTGATTTACCCTAATTCAGGAAGCACTGAAAATGAGAGCTCTTTGAAAATTAGAAAATAATATAAAAAGAATCTTACCAGCATCCCAGAGAAACAGGTTGTCCAACTTAATCAAAAATCAATGGCAATTCCAGTACCAACTCTTCAACAGTATTTTAAGTTTCCATTCCAAATCATTTTACTGCATGAAATACTACAAAGATTTGAATGCTTTATACTAAATAGCCAAAGTATTTTTGATTGAAAACTTAGTGCAAGTACTTGCTTCAACTACTGCATCAAAATATTTAATGTGAGGGATAATGGGAGCACAGCAGAGCTAAAATGAAGTTTTAACTGTTGGGATGGCACAAAAGCAAGGCAACAGAAGCAAAGCCTGTGCATGCAATTAATTAAACTTGAGAGTCTTCTACCTGCACTATTGCTCATTATATTGAGCTTCTCTGATAATTACACACAATTTTATCATATTATCAATTTGAACTTACTGGAGGTCTTGACATGAATAGGGATGTTGCACCTTGCATAACTCTTGGACAGATAATAGAATTCAGATGGACACTACGAAGTTTTGGAGTTCCTGTTTGGTGACAGGCTTGAATTCCAAAAATTCTGAGCTGAACAGTGAGAGAAATTCATTAAACAACAAAGCATTCATTGATATTTGCTGAATATACACTGATAAACAAGGCATCCATAAATAAAATAAATTAAGACTATGCCTCAGGTTTTTCTAGGTGAGTAAAGGGGCAAGAAGGAGCACTAATAAATATCTGAAAGAAGCACTATTTAATACCTGAAAGAACTGCTACCTTTGTATCTCTTTCCAGGATGGTACTGTGGTGCTTTTTTTTTTACATCCTTATTATTTACATCTTCTACTATTGCCTGTTTTACAGATAAAATCTGAATCTGTGAAATCTGAACCTGTGAATCTCCCAAAGGACACATAAACACATCTTCACCAAAGAGTAGGCAATGGAAAAACTGAAAATGTGCCAAAATTAAGCAACATTTCCTATTCTAAGTGGGCAAATACTGACTTCTAAGCAAAAATTTGAAGAGGAAGGAGGAATCCTGAACTATACAATGCAAGCTGAAACTGGACAAAACGTAATTTCCCACTGGATGTTCACTGGTAAGTGAAGAGAGGAAACAATACTGAACTTGCAGCATCTTCATTGACAGTCAATTAATGAAAAACTGGATGTGGAAAAACTCAAAGATGAAAATTCCCTGAACGAGAATGTGGGTGCTACCACTGCCCTTGGCTTGCACAGTAGCCAAAATTGGGGAGAAACTGATCAAATACAGACAAACCCCCAGAAAGTAGATGCAACAGTGATACTCAGCATGAACTTCAGCATAACTGAGGAATGGGTAGATTAATCCCAGTTTTCTGACTCTCCAAAGCAACCACAGGATAATCATGAACAGACAGAATATTTGGATGATCACAAATCTGAAAAATGAGAAATGTGGTGCAGCCACTTCGATATTCTCCAAGAATATTACAGGATGAAAAGGCAAAATGACAGTATTTGGACAAGATCACTGCATTTTTGTTATGTCTGAAATTCACAAAATATCAGATACAAATAATGTGTGTGGGATGTGACACAAAATTTTGAACATTTGTTCTTGGGTCTGTTAGCTGTTTGTGTACCATTACATAACCAGTGACCCACACGTGTGGCATGCTAAGTATTTTATTTTGCAGTGTAGTAATTCTAAGGCTCCATCAAAAGAAAGGGCTTTTATAGAAAACACTAGTTAGATAGGGAAGAGAAATCACTGATAAAATACCTCAGTAACAATTCTTCAAAGCCTAAACTCGCCTCATTCCTCCACCTACGCCGTGGATGTTTTGTTACTGAACACAGAGAAGGACAAACAACGCTCTCCCCTCCTGTAAGACCTGGGATGTTGTAATTCTCTTTTCTACAGCAGGAATGTTCTGATGCACAGAGTGGAATAGTGATGGAGCAGCAGGGGGAGCACATCCACTCATCCCAACTCCTGAGTGGATTTTTCTAGAAAATGTTCCAATATGAAGTTGAATCCCTTTGTACACAGCATTTTTCCCAGACAAATTCTCGGTTCCTAATTCTCTGCTGCTGCTGCTGCTGCTGGAACTCAAGCACAGTGGCAGACCCTGTAGCTTAAGCTATGCTGACTTGTCCATGTTTTCTCCAAGTCTCTGTTGGAATCTTCATTTTGCAGAGGAGAGACCTCCAGGGTGACACTGCAAACTGTGTGTCCTCACACCGAGAGCCTTTTTCTACTGTTCCCTTGTACATTCCCTACACAGACACCACAAACACCACGTCTCTCATTTCAGCTTTTATTTGGGTATTTTTAAGTTAAGTTGCTCAAGTCCATTTTCCATCAATACAGACACTAAAAACTGAGATCAACATTTAAGGCAACATTAGCATCCATGCCAAGCTCAATATGCAAACCAGGTCCTCTAAGCACCACAGCACCCAGAACTGTCACGGGTCCCCACTCTGTCGCACGTTCCCTTTCCCTTTGGACTCTGCTGTCCCACACCACTCAGGAATTCCATTCACATGCACAGTCTCAAGTCAGACCTTGCCATTTTTTTTTTAATAGTTTCTTTTTTAGGAACTAATCATTTTTTCATAAGGTGATATGAGTGAGATGCATCTCAGGATGAGCATATGCAGTTGACTCATGTTGGTGATACCATCCAGAATCTCTTTTTTTAAAAAATATATTTAACATCAGTATTCAATGACTTTAGTATGAACATTACATGTATTTAGCCTTTTGGTAAAGGCTATACATTGAGACTTGTTAGAATGATAATTTTGCTCTAAATTCTGATTTCTTTAGTGTTACTGTTGACAAGTGTTTGAGTTAGGGATGCCCAAGTGCAACTTTCAGGTCAGAATATTTACAAGTATACAAAAGACCAGGTAGCTTTGAATACACCCACTATTCTTAATACAGAGTAAATAAGGATTTGTCTTGTGCCCTTGTGGAATATTTCAACAGGTGGCTCTTGCTTTTTTTCTCTTTTACAGTAAAAGGAAAGTTTTTACTTTTCCTTAAGGAGTGTATTTATTACAAGATGGTTAGCATACATATATCACATAACATACAAGCGTTAAAATCGACCAGTTACAAAATAAGCAGTGGTATGTATATCTTCATATGACCAAAGAACAGGATCAGTATTTTACAAAGTACATATAAAAGTACTTCATATACAAAGAAAAATACAAATGTGCAAACACCATTGTCACAGGTGGAAATTTGTCAATTGAAAAATGCTAGAAAAATCCTTCATATTTTTGTTTTGAAATTGCAATTGCATTAAAAACAGCTGCATTTCCTATTGTGTGTGGTGAGAAATCTATGTTCCTTTCTGACAAAATACGTTAGTTATAAAAAAACCCACAAAGTTTAATAACTGAAAAATCTTGTAAGTATAGTCAGTTTGGTTAGGCTGACATTAAATTACAAGCAGAACGTCTGGAAAAATGAGAAAATAGTGAATCATATTTACAGACCTTTTGTAATATTAGTGTGCTATTTAACATATTAACATTTCAAAGTAAAAACAATGGCTTTATTACCTACATATTCTACTCAAAGTCCTCATTGTTTGTAGACTGTAAAATTTCAACTAATTTGGGGCTATTAAAAATGTTTCACCAGGATTTTAAGCAGAACAAACACAAGTTCATCAAAAGTAAAAATCTATAAACAGTCTTCCAATTAATGTGCAAAAAAATGTTTAAAAAGTATCAAATCACGACACCTCAAACTTCATTATGTACATATCTAATATTTGTAAATGTTGTTAACTAGCTAGTTTTGTTTTGTTCTGCTACAAATAACTTACCTCTGTCCTGCAAAATGTCTGCATTGTAAAGATTTCAGTGCAAGTGCTTGCTTCATTGTTTAGTGCATTATTATGTTCGTTATTTTTTATTTTACAGTGAGCAGAACAGCATATAAATTAACACATACAACTCACACACAAGAGATCCTTCATCTACTGAATTCCTAGTTTGTTGTTTTCCCTTGCTCCAGGGTAGTGTCAGCCAGTTTTCTTTCATTTATCCCATGGGAATTGCAAACAGAATCAAAAATAAAAGTGCTATCTATGGTCTTCAGGTAACCCCTAGATTTTGAAATTCCATAACAACATGGCAGAAGCACTCAGCAGAGCACAAGATTAGAGAATGACCTGCACACTGAGAAGACACTTGAAAGTCTGGCATCAGGCAATTTCACTTTTTTGGTCTTTAAAAATACCTCCTGTCTATAAACATTGGCAACCTGGTGTGTATGTCACTGGACTCACAAGCTTCATTTATTTATCTGTTTTTAGGAATTGTAGACATGTTCCCTCTTATTCATGACTAGCTTGGAAATAAGAACATTCTGCTTAAAAATCTAAATAAAGTGGAAATACACTTCTTGTTGAAGGGAAAATTTCTACACTTTCCTTTGGACATATTTCCTAACAGAGTAGCTCTGAAATGAGAAAACCGGGATCAGATGCTAGTGCAAATACAGCCCACTTTTCTAGCTAGGAATTGTACTGAAGAAAGATGAAATTCAGGATAAATGGATTATTATTTTTTCAAGTCCTCCCTGCAGAAAAAAATAGCAGTTACAGTGGTTATAATTATTAAACAGAAAAGAACTTATTATGAACTTTAATGGCTGAAATGTAAGGAAGGCAGGTTGTGTGTCAGTAACATTCCAGAACTCAGCTTCTTCCAGGATGAGGTGCTTTAAATGGGACTTTATCATGGAACATTTTTCTCCTGTCTATGCATCTGAAATGCAGCTCTGGATCCTGTCCATCCATTGCTGAGCACTCTGTGCATCTTGAGCACAAAAGTTATACACACGTTTATTTGTCTTCAGCTGCAAGGGAAAAACAAGGACACAAAGATGTCAGCACATGGAAAAGAAAACCTGCAGACTTTAAACTGCAATACTCAATTTGGTCTCAATGTAACATTTTTGAACTATTGCTGTTGAGAGTGATACCAGCTGCATAAAATTTTTTGCCTTGAGATGGCACAACAGCTCTTTCCTAGCTCACACCTTCCAGCAGGACTGGAACCAGGAGCTTCAACACACCACGGGAAAGAGGTTTCACATAAAGATCAAATAAAGACCAGATATACTCACATCAAAAAATGCCTTTTCACTGGCATGTTTTGGAGCTCCAATGGTTGGAGAAGCAGGAATCACAGTTTCCACTTCTGCAAGGTCTATGTGTCCCTTACAGCTCGTATCCTCACCAGAGTCGTAGTATCGCAGCTGGAACAAGAGAGACAAAACCCAGCCATGGTTTCAGATGGACCTTTCAGATCAATTCCCTTTTCCTGGATACAGCCTGGGGGCATGACTGCTAAGGGTGGGAAGCACAAAGATTACTAAGAGCTGAGGAGGTGGGGGAAGTGTATTTTGTCCCCAGAGCTCCAGAGCAGAGAAGCAAATAGTCATGGATTGCTCTGGGCAGAGGGCACGGGAGGCAGGAAAGCAGAACCATTTCTTCACTGGTCATTACATAAAACCAACACAAAAGCTTTACTTCACTCAGGCATTGATAGAACAATTATCCTCTCTATTTCAAGAATTTAAAGTGATCAGCAGAAATTTAAGTGTAATTTTAGGTAATTATAAACCACACAGAAAGCTCACATTTTCCTATACTGCACATAGATGTTGAACGAAGTCTGTGCTTTTTTTTTTGTCCTTGCAAAGATACTTTGATATGGATATTAATCACTCTGTAATGTGAGTTCCAACATGCAAACAAGTTCCAAAAAAAGCCCCCACAACAAAACCCCAATGAATTCCCATAAGCCAATGCAAAATAGCAACAGAAACTTTCACAGCAAAAGTCAAACAACAGAATTCCAGCTAGGATTGACCTGTATTACTCCTACATCTATCATACTCAGAAGGTTATTTGGTTATACAAAAAATGTAAAAGTTTCTTTTTCTCCTGCAAAATGAACCTTTTCTCCCATATATAAGATATATAGGATATATTAGGAAGAATAATTATAAACAGCACTTGTTGGTATTTACCACACTGATCTCAAAGTACTCAATTAGCATTTCAAGAGATGCCTGTCTTTATCTATATTACATATTTGAAAGTGTATGGACTACAATAAATCAATTTTTTTTAAACAAAAGCATACATGAGTCTGAGAAGTTATAACCCCCACTTTGTGGAATATTTGGCTCACAATATTTTACTGCCTGATGACCCTACGTTATTTGAAGTAACAAGACCATAAATTTCTACCGCAGAATTCTGGCATATATTGTAAATTGGATAAAAAGTTTAGACCAACAGATGCCTATTTTTGGTGCTCCTTTTTGTATAATGATTAGGTAGAACACTCGTGAATAATTTTGCTACTAAATTTACATGACGCTGACTAATCTAAAATACTCTAATATATTTTTGTAAAATACTCCTATATGTTTCTTTCTAAAAAATAAAAGGCAAAATACTAAAACCCTTCTGTCCACTCAGAATTGTGTGAGCTACAAAATACACAAGACAAACACTGATAGGTCATGAATGATGTAGCACATATCACATCTGAAAATCGTCATCACTTACATTCTTTGTAAGACCAATCTATACAAACCCAGTCAATAAAAAAGGAGCAACATAATAATAAAAGAAGTCCATTATCTAAAAAAGTTTTACCTGGTGTTTTGTGACATCCAGCACAAACCAGCGAGGTTTCCAACCCTTTAGCAAAGCCCCTCTTTTATACAGCGTACCTTCAAAAGATCTGAGAGGGACAGAAAACACAGTGGCATTGATCCCACTTTATGGATACTGCTGAGAAATAAAAGCCCCAAAATGATACATACTGAACATTTACTACATACATCTGAAACACTGATTTTCCTGCAGGAAAACCAGCAAGATTTAAACCAATAGTTTAGCTATTGGTAACTGTGATACATAGATAAAACACACTTTTAGTACTTGGGATGTATTAAATGCACAACTGCAATTTGCTTGTGCATCTAATGAAAGGGAAGGGTGAAGGATGCTGGTAGGAGAGAGGGACCCACCTACTGAGACAACTAAAAGCAATCAAATCCAAAAAGAAGGAATAAGGTAGCCACAAAATGTTCTGTGCACGTGAGACTTTCATTGCTTCCTAAGGCAGAGATTTTAACCAATCTAATAAAATATGACTAACTACTGCCTGATTATTCAATGATATTCAGATATACTATCTGATTATTATTGCTAACTACTGTCTGATTATTCAGTTTACCTATTTTCATCAGTCTTTGATGTGAAATGATTGTACAGCGTGGTTGTTCTTCTGTCTACTCCATTGGAGGGAGAGATGCTGGAACTCTGCTCCTCACCCAGCCCACTGTCAGGTATTTCCAACAAAGACCTCTTCTGATAGGAATGCAGATTAGGTGACATCATCCCTGAGGAGCCAGAAGGATGTCTCCGGAGCTGAAAAAGAGGGAAATAGAAGAAAAAAGGTAATGCAATGTGTCTCTCATTGTGAGATGGTCTCAGTGCTGTACTGATAAGAAATACATGGTACAATATGTAAGGTGGGAACTACTGGCAGGCCAAAAAAATAAATCTTCCTAATACAAGTCAGTGCTGCCTCAGAGAAGAAGCCAGAGGGATGGCAATTCCCTGCATTTCTTAGGCAGAAGGGTTCATAAGGTGTGAGAAATCAGTATTTCAGAAAAGCTTCACATATTCCAGTGACATAATACTGAACGGTGTTTGCCTTGCTTTCTCAGAAGCATCTAAAACTGAACAGACATTTGGGTACAATAAATTTCCCTGATTTCACAGGGAAGGAAGGGGGGAAAGGAGAAACTATGGTTTCCAAGAGCTATTTTGTAGATCCATGTCATTTTAGTAGAATCTCAGTAACCTGGAACAAGAGGGATTCTGTATTTGGTCCTAATCTAAATGACAAAACTCTACAGATACAGTCTTGAACTGGTAACTCAGTGTGCAGAGTTCAGAGGCCAAGCTGCCAAAAAGCAGCATCTAGCATTATTCCTGGTGCACACAGAGAGCAAAGAGGCAGCCTTTGACTTAGAAAGTATCTATACTGTCAGCTCCTCTTGTTAACACACTCAGGAATTGGAAGCACAAGCATGAATATTCCTTATCTCTACTTAAAAACTATAAATCCATTTAGCCATGGAAATGTCTTTATGTATCTCTGAGAATCTGTGACATCCTTTTGGCTATTTTCAGGAACTGAGCTTTTTTAGTACTTCAAGAATCTTATAAATTTATAAAATCATACATTTGTGCAATAGTAAAATACTCATTTTATCTGTATGCCTTAAACTACTTTGGAAAATCAACTAGATAAACAGCACAAGTAAAAATACATTTTTCAACATGAAGAAATAAAGAGCCAATATCATGGGTTAGAACAACATATTCAGTTTTTCAAAAGCAGTACTTTACTCCAAGAAATACAGTGGTTTTTTTCAGTGCCTCAGGTAGCCTATATAGCAGGAATGGAATTATTCCATTGGACAAGCTCTTTTCTACTTACATTGTCTTGTCTGGTGTCATCCTTGAGATTCATTTTGACCCTTTCCCACAAAAGCTGCCACCTCTCTGGGCTCTGATTTAATTTACTTTCCAACCTCTCGATTTCCTGAAACGAGTAACAGGGGTTTCCTTAAGAATAAACATTTCTAACTGATCACTCCCTGGCAATCATTTTTATGCAACCATTCTTTAGTCAGTGTTTTCACCCAGTGAAGTTCAAACCCCTCTGTCACACGAGCTATAAACTGAGAGCCATCAGAATCAGGACTCGAAGGCACCCAAGGACAGCATCAGCCACATTTTGTTCTTCTTGCATGTCCCAGGTTGGAGGAGCCACCAGGCTTTCAATTCTCCCCCAGTGAATTTTGAACACACAAAATTCAACACCCACTGCCATAACAGAAACACAACACTGATAAGGACAGGCTGCATTTTATGAAAATATTTACAAAGAGCAAATTCTGTACTGCGACACCAACATTGGACACTGCCAATATTAACATTTACCCTGGTTTATAAAATGTGATACAAAGCTGTAATAAAAGAAGGAAATGAAACAGAAAGATTTATTCAATCTGGATGCCAAACTGTAACAACATGTTCTTGTTGTGGAGCTTGGGAATATGACCTATGTTGATAACCTCCAGTTAGGGTTATTTCCTGTTAATAAGACAGTGCAAAGTTAAGTAAAAAGAGGCAATTTTATGAGTTTATGTTTACTTGTGGACACTCATTGACACATTTGTCAAGACTCTGAAGTGTGGTCCATATTCCCTGCCATGCTTCCTTTCTCCATTTTTACTTTCAACAGCTATATTGTTATGAAAATCTTTTTATTAATTAAATAAAATCCAAAGCTCAATTTTGCAAATTCAATTAAGAATTAATGATGGAAAAAAAACTGCCACAGGACACAGGCTTCTCATGCTATATAGAAGCTAACTAAGCACCTAAGACACTTATTTTCGAAGTAGAGAAAGTCTCTACTCCTGTCATACTTAATAATTAAAGTAGATTTCATAATATTGTCCAATTCCTATTGATCTCTTGATTGAAATTTTTTTCAGGAAACTGCTATTAATTGAAAGACAGAAAATTATTATACTTTTAAAGCAAGAAAACATTTTGATAAGGAAATTACCTTCTGAACTAAATTTTGAACTCTTAGGTGAAAATAAAAAGCCAGCGTTTGACAATGTAACAGGAACAAAATATTTCTACAAACTTTTCCTCGCTGAAGATAAATTAGAAAACTCCAAAGAGAAACAAAATCAAACAAGCAAGAATCAAACAAGCAGCTTTAAATACTGAAGGTAGCTGAAAGTCACATATGCTCTCCTTCTGCTAAGAAATAAAACCAGAATACTTTTGTTTGGAGTATCTTCAGGTAGATAAAAAAATAAGGAATGATGAACACAAGCCAGACTAAAGTCTTCTCTAGATGACTTGTTTGTCTTTGAAAGTGCTGAATGGAAAACACTTCTGGGGGCATAAAGCTGAATCAATTTACCAGACAATTTTTAAAGTAAAATCCTTTCCAAATTGCTGCAAAAGGATATAAGCTCTTTATTGCCCTAAGTTAGGCAGTTTAATCTGATCATTCTCTTTCTGCCCTAGTCTTGACTTCTGAGTACAAGTCCTTCTCTGCAGAATCTGGAAGTAACTGAAACTTGTTACTTAGCAACTGGGTCACATTCCTTCTTTTTTGGCTCCATGGTGAGTAGTGCTTCCAGAACTTAAAATGAAAAACTTTCACGAAAAACTTTCAACAATCTCCTGTATATAACTTGAAAAGTTAGGACTAAATTCTCCTTTAATAGATCCCATGTAAAAAAACATACATGGCAATAAATCACCAAGATTTACTCTTGCCTCTTCGGTTTTAAATGTTACGGAAAGCAGCAGATTTTTTTTTCTTTCCATGTGTGGAATGGATTCTGAGTAGATGCATTTCCTTGAAAGAAAAAAAAAAAGTCTTTAAATTGATCTCTCTGGTTGATCTGCTGTTGTCCAGGCTTACAGGAGCAGAAATATACATATATGTATATAAAGAAAGTTTATAACAAATTCAATTATGAGATGATCCATTTCCTGCAATTAATAACCAGCAATTAGCATTACTGTGCCTTCTAGGAGATCTGCTAAATAACCTGCTTTGCAAAATTTGAATGGTAGAGACAGGAGTTGCATCTGCAGCAGCTCCAGAACTCTGGATGCTGATCTCCTCTTTTGCACCCACAATATGTCTGTGAATGCACACAGGTTAACTTCTCACAATTCTTACAAATACCAGGATTTGATCCACTCTTAAAAGAAGAGCATCACATTCTACCCTGAAAATTCTGAATTAAGGCACTCAATAACTTCTCTGTTTCAGCTTTACATCCTGAAGTGCACTATCTAGTTTTCAATTGAAAAATATCTTTAGAAAAAACAAATTTGGGCTTATCATTATAAACTAAGCAAGACTCAATCTTCCCCAGTAATTTATGATGCTAAATATGGTCTCAATTGAAACATTTTTTGGATACCAACACATTCTCAGTGGATTTATGATTAAAGGAGGTCTTTCTCCTATATCAGCAATAGCCCTAAATTAACAACTTGTTTTAAAAGAACGTTCACTTTGCTTTTTAAACTTAGAAGGATATTTTTGTAACCTTTATACAACCTCTCCAAAGTTTTCCAAATGTTCTTTCCATTGCTATCTTTTATTACTATAATCTAATTCACAAATAACATTTAAACTCTATAAAACCTGACCCACATTTCTTTAGCCTACAATATGGCTAATTTCCCTGTTACATGGCAGTTTCTCACAGTTGTGGACACGGATAGTCTGGCACCTACTCCGGGAAGAAACGCAGGAGAACATTGTTGTGCTCCTGATGTGCTCCTGGCCTCTGGTTACCTGACACAAACCTGTCTGTGCTTCGCTGAACAACCCCCAAAATGTTCCCTGCTGAGAGGCTGCTCTTCCTTTGCCTCTAGGAAGTTAGAAGCTCTGAGAAGTTCTGACTCTCTTATTTTGAGTCAAGGGGGGTTTTACAGGAGATTCTCTTTATTTATTATTTTTTTTACTGAGCATTGTTCCTGTGCTCAATCAATCAGGACTGGAAGGAGCAGACCAAAAGGAATTTGAGGAATGTACCAGAATAAAGCCAGAATAAAGCTAACTCTCTATCAAAATCTTCAAGGACTCACATCCATTCAGAAGCTTCCTGCATTGCTAAAGATCACCTTTGAATCAGGAGAACTGGGAGCCTAGAGCATATCCTGATTTTCCAAGCATTGCAATAGTGGGTTCCATAATCCCAGCTTTAATTTAAGGTAAAGTTTACCAAGAGTTTTCAAAACAAAACACTGCATACAGGGATGTGTATCTGGACATGCAAGTGGCTCAAAACAATGGAAGTGAAGAATGCCCTTGTCATTTTCCTGCACTACCAATTATGATCATAACCAAATGTTAGGCTGTTAATTAATTGTAATCAACAAGCATCTTCATCTTTAAGAGAAGACAGATGCTAAATCACTCTAAAAAACTACAACAATGATGCTAATGGGATCATTTTTCATCTTCTAATGGGGACAGAAACTAAGTGGCCTAAGTGAGCCCAAACAAGAAAAAGCCAAAATCAAATATCTATTTCAAGTACCAAAATATTTTGAAGATATCTAAATTTATCAGTTTGCTTTTAGTAAACATGAATAAACTAAAAGCAATCATGGCAAGCTTTTTTGTGAAATGTGGGCCAAGATGTTCAGTTTATGTTTGTGTATCTGCTTCCCAATTGTTACAATCAACAAGTGTCAGATTCTATTTTCTGATCTGTCCAAGAATCTGGGTCGTTATTTTACCACACACCTACTTCAGAATGAGGAGAAAGAAGTCATGAAAGGAAGATTCACCATTTCCCCAAATGAAAATAGCTGCTCCTGCATTTCCTATGAAAGGTAACCTAAAATTTTATTTTTCTTTAAAACAGTGAAGAAATGAATCCATGAGTAGTTGTTGACTACTGTTGTTCCCAGGGAAGTGTGCATCCAGAATAACATCAGCTTTGCAGGAAGTCTGATTGATTCCCAGAACCTCCACCACATCTCCAGATCAGTCTTACTAAAGACCTGTTTTGACATCTATCATGATCCTTTAAGAACAGTACATCTGTAAGGCAATAACTTCAGTAAAAAGTAAATATGAATTTCATGAGCATAAGAGAACTCACTGTTCTGTGCAACCCAGGTACTCACATTTAAAAGGCTGGTGATGGCATCAGGCTGTATTTTTTTTACATCATCATAACATGGCCACACTATTTTCCTCTTAGTCTGAGAGACTGAACCATCTGCTTGGTCATTTTCTTCTGAAACACTGCATTTTGCAGGTACCATGGTCCAATCATAGGAAGGACCTGTAGCCAAAATCTCTTCTACGTAATAATCCCACTTTTTGAGGCTGGACATATTTACATTTGGCTTCAGTGCCTATTTGAAACAAAGTGTTAGTATAATGATATGAAGGAAGCCTTTGAATTTAAGATTTACAACACAATACCTGTATTTTTCAGATTATTCTAAATTGACTTCTACAATGGTGAGTGTACTGTGAATTTTCTAGAATTATTCAAGACACAGGCCAGTCTAGGGGACAGACATTGTCATATAAGACAGAGAAGTAGATAATGTGATTCAATCAGATTGTTGTGAAATGTATCCCATTATGACTCTACACTCAGTTCCCCTTTAAAGACAATTTTAATAATAATTCATATAATTTAATGAAATCAAACAGGGAACCTCATTTAGCTTACCAGCATGCATGAATACATGTTCCAGATTTGGCCCTTTAAATTCCATTTCCATGACTTTCAGATACTGCTCCATTCAATCAGGTAGGGTCAATTTTGTCCACCAAATACTTAACTCAGTTCAGAACAATTAATATATCAAAAAGCACTCAAGGAATCACTCAGAATAGCAAACCACCTGTATTTTAAGAAAAATCATACCTCAATTTCAGCAGGGGCATAGAGGTAATTGAAGAAAATAGGGCTCCTTTTGTGCATCTTTTCAATACATTCCCAAATACAAATTCCTTTCTTGGCATGTTTATCTCCTTTATCTTCAAACAACGTCCCTGGGGAAAAGAAGAGCAGCAAAAAGATGGCTTTGGGATAATGCTCAACAAATGCTGAAGCACAGCCCAATGGAATTTCACAGATTGAAGGTATAGCAAACTCTACTATCAAATACCACTGCAAGAGGAAATAAATAAAGAAGATAAATAATAGACAACAACTTTTTTTTTTTTTTTGGAATAAAATGGTTGCTCAAGTCTAATCTGCCCCATAGCTACAACAGTTTTTAAGAAAGCATTACAATTGATCATATGCCATGAGAAGCAGCCCTCAAAGCAGAGAAATTTGGAGCATATTTGAGTGGACAAGTCCCAAGAACAGCCTCAGCAAAACAGCTCTGAGGGCAGCTAAGGCCTTGGAACCAGTCAGGTTGCACATGACAGATGGAGTAAAACAGAAAATATAAAAGGAGAAACACTGAAGATAATGCAGGAGGAAGAAGTGGGAGGAAATCGATGGAAAGGCTTTTCTTTCTTGAAACTTTGTGCACTCTCTGATGGACTCACAGAGCCTTTGTTTCTATTAAAAGAAGGTATTTAGCAGGGAAAATGGAACTACCTAGAAAAACTGCTAAAAACTAAGCAATTTATGCCAATTAGGCATGGCACTAATTGCTTCTACTTTCTCTTAGGGCCATCAGAGGCACAGCTCAGGAATCACTGATGCAGAAAATATTACATGTTCTTCACCTCCATTTTCCTTTCTACACCTGAAATGTAATTTCATGACATGGAAATTCCTCATGTGGTCACCACGCAGCTACTGGACCATCTTAACCCAGGCAAATTTCTTGTAGACCAAATATTGAGGAGAAAAGTATCAACAACCACACAAGCAGTATGCAAGACACAAAGATCACACATACCATGTTCTAGTCTCTCATAATCTGAATCCAGAAGAAATGTTTTAAATCGATTTGATATGTGATGAAAAGCCAGAAACTTCAGATAATATTGATTGAACTCAAACTCTGTCGGGTATTGGTTATGAATCTAAAAAATAAAATTAAAAAAAAAAAGGAAAAAAAGTGGATATTGAGGATAATACAAATAGATATGTAAGAAATAATAAAGTGAAATGACAGCAAAACAATTCCCGCATGAATGCTGAAAACAAATTGCAAGTGTCACAAAAATCCTTCTAACATTTTGTCCTAGAATATTTTTTGGCTAAATAAATTCATGTATTGTCTATGCTGCAAGAACATTTCAGAGCAGATAGAGTGAACTGTGTAATAAGCAATATCATACTCTGCACAAATGATTCCATGATTCTTCCAGGAAATCCAACTGGATATAAATCTTCTATGATAATTCTTGAGTCACCACATAACTTCACAGGTGAAGATGCTACTCCTGGATGTGGCTGGAATTCAACCTTTAACTGAAAGGTTTCGCATTGGATTTCTGTCTATTGCTGAGAACCCCATGAAGCAGAAAAGTACAGAGACAATGCTGCAAATGAGATTCCACCTACCGCTCCTGAAACAGCCAATTTCTCAAGTACTTACTAGTCTACACATATTTCTTCCTTTTCAAAATATGACCAAAAATTAGAATATGAAAAAAACCCAGAATGAGGAGGTGTCTTGCCCTTATTCTTTTAAAACAGTTCAAACCATGTCATTCCTTAAATTGTTCCCCTCATTAGGCTGAGGATCTGTCTGATTCAGTGAATGACTCCAACATGAGTCAGGAGAGTTTATTTAAGAAAACTATACAAGATTATCAGAGTACAGCACTGTGAAATTGCTGGTTCTTCACAGCAGCTCCTCTCTAACATTATCATAAACAGCCTCATGTAAGATTTTAAGCACAAAGTTTAATATTAATGGGGAAAAAATTTAGCATTAATTACTGATATTTATACTTGATATCCATACAAAAAGAAAGATTCTAAAAATCTTGATGAGATAGTGCTTGGAGAAACTTCATGTGTTAATTTAAAATTTACACGTCAAATAAGGTTATGGCTCAGGTTCTTTATTTTCAGAATAAACACGGCAATTAACTGAAAATTCCTAATTGCAGTGGAAATAAGTACAGCTTGCAATAGAAAAAGAAACTGCTGACTGAATTTCACATTTGAAGTAAGTCTCACTGTTCTTTGTCTAGCTCCCCATCAAACCTGTAATATACCTTTAGTTCTGCAACCTACCCCTGCCTTGCCTTCTGCATTCCCACCACTCCTTTTTCTGTTCCATATTTTCTCTCTAATCTCTTATCGGTTTGTCTCTCAACCTGTCAGTTACTCCATGGGTTTTTTTCAGTACTGATGGGAATTGTTACTAAGATTACTTGAAGCTCCTTATGTTTATATTTCCACATAGACCAGCTAAATAAAGGGGGAAATAAGTGTTTAGCAAGGAGAAGTTTTCTACCGAACATACAACAGTGACAGGAAAATCCCTTCAAAGGACCTACAAACACCCACACAGCATTTCAGTCAGAGAATTTGGTGTTATTATATCTCAATATTATCTTGGGGCTGGGCATTTTAAATGCTCAGATACTTTAAGACATGTCAGTTCAATATACCCACTCTTATTTAATCCCCATTTTTCCCCTGATACAAGTACTACATTCCTGCACTGATTTGTAAGAATAAAAGATTAAGCAAGCAAATAAGAATAAGCAATATTTTTTTCTATGATAAATTCAGGACTTCAATTTTATAGACAAATTAAGTATTTAGCTCTATTTATAAAAAAGAGGGTTTTTTCCCATATCTTCTTTAGTACATATTTTCTCCTTGTGCTAGGAGAAGGTTTTTTTAATATACTGTAAGAAGGAGAGGCAACATTCTGCTATTTGACAGGAAATATATACAGGGTCTTAACTTCTACTTACAGTCCAACAATTATTTTAATACATGTAAGAGTTACAAGAACAAGCTGCTGATAAAATCCTGTCATGGCTCTAAATGTTGTGGATGATGCCATTTCTGAGATTTCTGCATGCAGAAATATTGTAATAACAATAAGTTATTATAATTATAATTTACTTTTAAAGAAAAAACATCTATAAAACATTTCTCTGATAGAGGTAAGCAATGTAGTAATTATTGTCTTAATCTCCATAATACATGAACATCTAAAACCTGATTAAACCTGCACATGTTTCCAATATTATGATTGAAGAAACTCAGCATTCTGGGGTTGTTTTTAAAATTACCATGGTCCCACTGAAGTAACTCCTAAATGTATTTAATAATCTTACAGATCTATCAGCTTTCCTTAGTTTTCTAACACATTTTTTGTTTTTTAAATCAATTTTTACTTAGCATGAATGAGGAATACAGCGCTCCAAAGGTCCTGTGCTGGTAATGGCTACGAGGTTTCCCTGCAAACCCTGGAATGCCTGAGCACACCTCCCATGGGAGCAGCACTCACCTCCTCTTACACAGGGTGCTGGGACACAGCTCCTCACTGGGCTTAAAAGATGTCAGCTCTAGAAAATCATCCTGTTTTAATTATAGTTAATAAATTACCAAACAGATTCAGAAGAAAAATAAGAGAAGCTTCCTCACTGACATCACTTGCATAAACTCCGTCTCCTTAGAAGCAGGGAAAGCATCTGCCAGATGCTGCTATTGTGAAAGACTGATTTTGCATTAATAATTCAGCTGACACCTGGAGATATTGGCATAAACAATGACTTTTTATAAGATGATGCAGTTCTAATTTAGGAATCACTGCTTCATTTGTTTTCTCTGGATCTTTAGCTTAACCCCTGATATTTAATGCATGTACTGGCTCTGTGGTAATTTTCTTACTGCACCTAGTATATGGATTGTAAAGGTTAAAAGTACTTTGAAAGGACCAAATGTTTGCTTCCAGTTAATGGGTAATTTAAAATAACTGATCATAATTTATGACACTTCTGGGTCAAGTTGCAATCCAATTGGATTCTGTAGTTGTGTAACAATTTGCCCAGAAACCAATGAAAATTCACAAAAATTTTCAGGTACAGATGTTGATAAAACTTATTTTTTATGATAAATTCATATGAAATTTTAACCAATGATTTGCCTTCAAAATCAATTTCTCTAAAAATTACAACCACACTGTTAGAATTTGGTATCTCAACACTATGAGTTAAAAGAGTTATCATGAGTTAGAAGGATAATCTAACTCCAGTTCTAGAAAAGTTACTCAGAATTTCCTTCTCCATGGGACTGTAGGACATTTAGCTTACAGACCAGTCTGTATTATCAATATTAGCCTGATATATCAATATTGTGCTTCCCATGCCCTGTCTTGGATGAAGATAACACTGGGCAAAATAATTATAACCCCTTCACAGCCTTATCTTTCCTCATAAGGAGTTACTGTCTTCTTCAGATGGACAAGCTGAACAGCTCCTAATGGTCTTTTCTACCAAATTTTCCCCAACATTTTGGCTGGGAGCTGCCAAGAAGCCCTGGGTTGAGGGACTGGAGGTGCTCTCTCCACCAGAGCAGCAGTGAACAGCTCCTGGTGGGCAGCAGGAGGTACCAGTCCTGCTGGCACAGCTGCCCCCAGGGCACACAGCTCAAACCCACAAACACAAAATGCTCTTCTCTCAGGAAAATGAATCTGCTAATAACCTGTGCATTGCCTAAGACAGAGGCAGATACCTGCTGAGTGACTGCGATAATTCACTTGGGAATTCTGGAAGGAATTCAAGATGGGACCTCAGAACTGTTTTTGATGATGCAGTTTTTTTTTTTTTAATCTTCTACAGAGGCAGGAATAGTAAACTTGGCTCAAATCATTACAGCATGGTTCAGAAGGTCACATGACCCTTAGTTACAAGACCTTTTAAGGAGTTATTGACCAATAAAACACTGCCAACAAGGACATTTATATTTTTGACCCAATCCTTAAATATTTCACCTTATAGGGCCCATGCTACAGTGTAAGTTTTTTTAGCCAATCATGTTATGATGCACAAAACAAATTAAACACTTTAATTTTTTCTCTATCTTAAACCCCAAAACTCTAACCTTTCATTTACTTAGCTTAATGTGTCTCTGCTTTAAACTATAAATTCACATTCTAGCACCTAAGTTTGGAAGCTCTATCCAAGGTCTTAGATCAAATCCCATGTTTAATTCTAAGCTTTGGCTTCCAGGCTCAAAGTTCTGAGAGTTCCTTGCATTTTGGATTCCAACAAGTGACAGGCACAGAAGCTGCTCTCTGAAGTGAATTATAAAGGTGATGTTCCTGTATTTCCTTGACACATTCACATGTGTGCAGCCTGAGGCAAAACTGCACCTGACAGTTGTCAACAGCAGGGATTTGTCCCACTTTACATTTCATTCCAGCTTTTAAAGATGAGATGATTATAATCCACTATTCCACGTCTTTAGAACTGCAGATTTTGTTAAACACAACTTAAAGAAAAATCATGAACAAAACATGGTTCATTCTATTTAATGACAATAAACCCAAATCCTTGAATTTAATTTTTAACTTTCTTCTGCATAACCCATTTTTTTCCAAAAACTGTGTCACCTCTGAATCACTTGAGAAGGAAATACTGCACGGGCATGTGAGGATAATTTCCTTGTAATGACAACTTTCTAAGATTTATTACAGTAAAACTGAAGCAAAGTGTTTCCAGGGGCAGAAACAGGATGTAGGCTATGTCTACATTAGCAAGAAATCAGAAGGAGCCCAGAGAAGACAAAGAGACTGAAGGAGCTGCTGCTGAGGTCCCTGCAGCCATACTACACATCTGTGGTTTTACTTGGACTGGATTTAGTCCAGTTGAGTGGATGACTCCACTTTACATCGATGACCCCAATGGTTTTAAGCTAAGTGACAAATCATTGGTGCAAGTTTAAATTCTTCCCTAAAAAATCTACTGCACATGCACCAGAACAGCATCAAAAAATGGTAAGGGGAGGTGCTGGGAGGATTCCAACTCCAAATTTACACTACTGCTTAAAATCAGAGGTAGGTTTACTCCATTCTACCAATGGATGGTGCTATCCAATCTGCCAATTTAAACTTAGAGAAGACACCTGACAGAAGAGAGAACACAGCACCATGACCAAGACAAGTTAATTTACAGAACTGAATGAACCACCAGGCAGATGGGTTTCAGTATTAGAGCACATGGAAATTTTGTCCTGCTGTAGCCATTGCAACCAAGAACATGGGTTTTTTCCTGCTGCAGAAAGGGAGCAATAACCCCTAAGCCTATTGTAAGAAAAAGTGTGACATTTGGGCAGCTTAACTTATTTGAACAAAAAATGCAGTACTGATTCTCCTTAGAGACATCTCCCAATTTCAAATACAAAACAATCTTATGGCCACAACCATGGGAAATGGATGAAACAGAAGACATGACAAATATTTCTAAGGTTTTCATAAGGGCAGTGCTGTAGCAATCAATGCAAATTCCAAGAATATGATTTATTAACTCCTGAGACAGCAATAATGATGGCTGTTTGTGTTTACCACTGGGAAACAAACAAAGCTGGAGATTTTTTCCATAACATGTTTTTCACTCCTTCTAAGCTCATTCATTATCAATCTCACACAGACAGATCTGAAGATTGCTTTCCATTGGTTTAGCGGATTATTTAATCTGTGGAGTTTTCTTCAGGTAGCAGAGTAGGACCTACTCACAGACTGCTCTTTCATGCAAGTATTCACTATGAATGTGTGTTCCCAGTAAAAAGGCTGGTGCCTTAACAGTTAATTTTCTGTGATACACAGTCATCCATACATTTTAACACCGGTCAATAATGTCAAGGAAACTGTCAGCTTTTTCAGTGAGAAAAATCAGAGAAGTGGGAAAAGAAGGACAGATGTACAAGAGGAACTATGTAAGGACCCCTCTTATATTTGCATACACACAATCTCTGCAAAGAATTTACACTTAGTGGTTTGAGATGGAGAAAAGGACAGACTTCAGAATTAATCCAAAATTAATATAATCTTCTTAACCCAATTTCTTCCTACACAACAAAATTGTTGGTGTCCCTCTTCTTCTGAACATATACTAGACATAAAAATCAGAACATCTCAGAATCCCTGGTTTATAGCTGTCATTGTTTCCAGAACTGATGCAGTACAAGGCCTCTTCAAGGCTCATCATCAGGCACAAGGAATTAGAAACTGTCTAGTCCAGGTCCTAGAAATCAGTCCCTTCTTCCTTTGGAAGAAAGGACTCTAAAAGCCACTCATAGCTTAAAAACCTTCTAATTGAAACCTCTACATAAACAACCTTAATAGAACAGTACCACCAACCATCCCTCTGAGTCTGCTTTGGGTCAGTCTCCTCTATGTATGCCAAAAGAGAGTAACTCCAGTGTTATCTGCCCTCTAGACAACTATTCCAGCTCTTCTTGGGGTGAAATCCATCCACTTTATTAACACCTAGGGAATGATGCTACTAATCTTCTCCCAAATCTGTACCCATAACATCTGAAATACTGGAACAGACACATTTCTTCATGAAACCTTCTTGTAAATGGAAGTTAGAGATTGGCTCACCTGATGCACACAGTCTAAGAACTGTAAGAAAACAGGAGCAAATCCACTCCCCTGGCAGTTGAGGGTGAGATTGCTGCGCTGGCTGAATTTATGGCCAAAGGAGAGCCACTCCTTCTCCACCAGCATTCGGAATCCTTCCAGGGTCCTGTAGAAGGGGTCGCTGAGCAACTGCACCAGAGACACCACCTGCATCACAGGACAGGATATTCTGTGTTACCACTGACAGAAGTTAGTAGAAACCTTTAGCAAATGAATGCAAGCATTCAGTAAGCTGTTCATTGTTCAAGAAAACAAAAGCTTTCGTATAAACTCGATGACAAGTATTTTATCACAGACATTTTTATGAAACAAACCAAATATTCCACATGAAAAAGCTTCAATTGCATTGAGACTTTATGGTATCTGTAGAAGTAAAACCTAAGTACCTACAGACTTGGGAGGTGGTTACAATGTTTACTACATTTAAATTATGTTTGAAATAAAACCCCTTTTATACTAAACATTTAAAAGATAGTATCTACTACCTCAGCAGAAAAAGCATTAAAGAATTGGTCCTGAGGTTGATTTTAGAGGTTTTGCCCCAGCCAACTGTAGTCTGTTTTTATACACAGCATCTCAGGAGATTTTGAAATACAGCACAGCCTTCTTGCAGTTCCAGGCATTTATCTCCCCTCTCTACTCTTCATTGTTTGGCAAGGATTCAAATAATTATGGTCACATTCTTTTGTGTGCTTGTTTACCTGGTATTATGATGCTGGGTGCACATGAAGGTTTTATTTACTAGAATTATGGCTATCTGTGTTTCTCTTCTGAATGATGAAGCAGCAGCATGGACACAATGCATCTATTAAATCAGGCAGCAGATCTCAATTCACCTAATTTAAGTTTGAGGTGATCTGCCCTTGCAGCAGGTGTTACAGGCACTTTGGCACAAATTCAGTTTTCTCCCTGTGTGGTCTCTTAACATTACTTATGGAAATTGAATGGAAGAGAATAAATTTCTCCTGTGTCTAAAATGATAAATGAACAGTTGTGGTAATTTCTAGCATTCATTCTTACACATGGTCAGGTGCAGGAATGCAGATCTTACATCCAAGCCTTAGAACTGTTAAGACCATCAGGACCTTTGGACTGAACTCATTTTAAGGAACCATGTCATGAAATAAATTGCAAATGAATGCAAGGATCCATGCATTCTGGTTTCTTCTCTGCTGCTGCAACACAAATTTATTCATGTCACACCAAATTATCTGTCACTTGTGTAAAAAAGCATTGCCTGGTGTTTTTCCTTAATATTGAACTATTTCAAGGTTTTTATAGCAGCTTACTTGAGCAGTAATATCCCAGCCATCTTCCAAACAAACCATAACAGAAGAACCATTTTCCAGGAGCTCAGAGATGATCACACCCAGTTGCATTATCCTGTGAAGCTATAAAATACCATGAATGAGTAACACACTCTAGATAAATATTTAGATAATATCAATAAAAAGAATATTTTCATATTTACAAATGCATTCCTGGATTCACATATAGCACAGAGAAATACATTGATGCAGCTGATTAGGCAACAATAAAATAAAACTAAGGGAAGTTTTGAAGATAGGAACTTAAAGTATTAAAGCCAATGAGTAATGTAATAAACTAGCTGTCATAAAAAGGAGAATGGGAACAACACAGTTGACAGATTTACTGGAGAGAAATTCCATCCTGGGCTTAAACTAAAATAATTTCCGTGAAACATTAAGATTCCATAAAGTCACTAAGTACTTTGATGGGAGAACCCATGCAGGATATTTACAATATTACAAATACTCAGTACCATGGAAGTTGGAAATTAATGAACTGAACAAGAATAACAACAACAGAGAAACAGTTTAGATAGTTGGGCAGACAGGCTAAAATATATGAAAAGTGGACACTTTAGTGATTTGCACTTTAATATTCATGACACAGTGATGCTAGAAGAAGCAGGTTAAAGAAGTTCAGGTGAATCTGGGCCATTTTATCTCACTATGAGACTTCACATCATTATTACTAAAAAGAAAAATCTATATGATGATTTTACCATTTTTGTATACTATGACAGCACTCTTGGTAAACAACATAATAGGTAATACACAAAGAATTCAGTGTTTTACAGCAGAGTGAAATTGTTCTTTGTGCAGCACCGAATATAATCCAACCAATAGAAGCAATGGGAAAGATGAAAGCCTGAAAGAAGGAAGAAAACAGTACAGGAAAACAAACAAAAGATGGTAAGAAACATCTAAGATCATTTATGCAAGGAAATAAGTAAGTTCAGAAAGTACACAAGGCACAGGAAAGTGAGAAGAAAATTAAATTGAAGAAAACAAGAGGAAGAAAGATCAACCAAACAACAGTTAAACCCTAGAAAATTCATCCCTATTCATGGCAGTCTGCTTTGTTCCTCTTAAAAGTTCATGAATATTGCTATGGAAATTGTGATAGAAAAACCTTGACTCCTCTGAGCACTCACACAGCCATTATTTAGAGAAAAACCCCAACCCAAACAGATTATTTTTCCTGCAATTTTTGTAAGAAAAGACTGAAAAGAGAACCACTTTTATAACCAAGCTCGTTTATTCTTCTATGCTTTCTTAGGCAGTAGAATAGAAGAAAGGCTGTTTCTTCCCATCTTTAACGAGGAAACAGATATGCAATCTGGTTTTACAGATTCATTGTTAACAATGCAAACCACTATTTTTATAATTTGGGTTCAGAAGACAGGGCAGTGTTCAATTTTCCTCTATACATTCACATTCTTATAAAGAGATAGTCCATACAGTGTTAAAATCTGTAATTTTAAACTTCTATTGCCCAGAAGAGGAAAGCATAACACAATGAAAACATTTCTGAGATGACAGATCTATGTTCTTTCATGGGAATAGTAGAAAATGTGCCAAACCAGTCATAAATTAACTTTATCAGTCATAAATTAGCTTTATCACATAAGTCAGATATGACATGATTTAAACCACAGAAATGTGGTTTAAATATAACAAAGCTAGTGTGTGACAAGATGTCCTAGCCCTCAGCAGAGTGATGCAGCCAAAGCAAGGAATGATCCTCTGAAATATGCCAAAAGAGAGAACTGCAGTGTTATCTGCCCTCCATCCCTGGGCTGCTGCAGGGAACAAGTTTATTTCATTAATTCAATGATGAAATTACATTAGATTAATTTATCTACACTTATGAACTTGCTCAACCACTCTGTAATGGAAAATATTCACATGCTGAGGAAGTCAAGTCTTTTTCATGCTCTCCCAACTTCTCCCCCTCCTGCAAACCTTGATGGGCAGCCCCAGCCATGAGCAGCTCCTGCTCTCAGCCCAGGGAAGAAGCTGAGCCCCTCCTTGCAGCACATTTCAACCAGGAGTGCAATTCCTGATCTGTGATAACCGACAAGTTCCTCACAAATATTTCCTCCTTAAGAAATCAGCATAATTCTATTCTGCTTTCTGTGATTAATTGCATTTGAGAAAAGTATATTCTGCAGGGGTTTCCAAACATAACAAGCAGCTGTTAAAAGCCATTCACTGTAATTAAAGTGGTTTTAGATTTACAAAGAGCTGGCTTTCCCACATCCTTCTTCATTTGAATCTTGCAAAGTTTGCTCCAGTCTTGCCTTTGTTTGGCTAACATTTATGTAAAGGAATATGAGATAGGGAAATAAAGGTACACATTCAGAGAGAAGAGGTAACACACATAGAATCCTCTCTTTCCCGTATCCCACAACAGATGTTTGCTTGCTTTTTAACTTGTGCATATCAAAATCCAGGGTGGGAACACATAGGAAGAGTGTTGTGCCAAATATTGGTTTTAAAATCAAAAAGCTCATTTAATATCCCACACTTTCTTTTTTTGATTTTTAAAATATATAAAATAAGAAAAATAATTTAAAACCAAGACCATGAATGTATATAGATAAAAAACCCAGTCACCTCTCCTTGTGTGTGTGTGTGTGTTTCATGTTATGAAACACAAATTCTGTTACAAAAATGCCTCCCCTATTTGTAAATATTATGATGGCATTAAAATAATAGTAATGCCTGTGTAATGCCAGAATAGAGAGCATGCAAAGAGCTTACAGTGAGCAAAGAGCAGCTGGTTAGAACACAATAGTCCTCTGTCACAACAGCTTGGAATTTATTTTGTGTGAGCAGCACTGCATATAGATTATCAGAAGTACCTGTCAGATGAATTACCTGTGGGAACCACTCTGACTCCCCAAGAGCTTTGAGGAATGTTGCCTCAGAGTCAGTAGGAATTGTGCTGGGAACACAAGCTCTCATCAGCTTTTTAAAGCTCGCCTTCGTCTGCCGGATGTCACTGAATTCAACAGGAACAAATTCACAATTCAAAGCAAAATCTAGTTTGAACCCCTGTATGAAAAGGACAACAGCAGATGTAATTTAAAAGGGAAGCATATTTTTCACTGACAGTCTCCTTAAATCCTAAAGTCTTGCCTGCTTTATTGCCAAGTAATTAATTCCTCATGAAAAATCGGTGGAGTTAAACACCTGCCCAGGATAATAAAAAATATAATAAAAATCCTTGCAAAATGTACCGCAATAAAGTACCCAACTATAACAATAACAGCAGAATGTACTGCACAGCAGTCATGCTTTCTATAATAATTAGAATTATTCTAGCAGTAGTAGTGGTGAAAAACCAAAGTCCAGTGACAATCTGTTCAGTTCCTTACACACAACATAGTGTACTTTAACATTTTCAAAGCTAATCAACAATAAACAAATAAAAATGAAAATATCTGTATGGATGACATATGAAGAGTGCAGGACACGTTTTGGGAGTTCAATAAAGCAGAAAAAAGTAACCCTGACACCCAAAAAGAAGCCTCATAAGTGCAAAGCAGCTGAGTCATCTAAACCATCACTGGGCATTGAGGGAGTTGTTTGGCTGAAGCACCTTGTTCAGCACAGAGCAGCAGCTGGATGATTTTCCTAGCAGAATTCCTCATGTTTTATTTAACTTACTGCATTCAGCAATAAGAGAGGAGGACTGAATTAAGAGAATAAGTTAGCTGACTGAAAAAAATCCCCACCAACCCCCAAAGGATTATGATGAAAAGGATAATATGGAGACCATTATTGGAAAAACAATTCTCATGTATGAAGCATCACTGAAGATGTGCATGCCAAACTTTTGGAGTTTTCTTCAGAAATTGCTTTCATTGAATTAAACTTGGCCTGCAAATAATCTTCATTAAGCTCCTTCATAGAATGCCAATCGAAAATGCAGGAAAGTGAAAGCCTGGTTTTAATTCTGTTTATACTTTGCGTGGTTCAAAAATAAATTCAATAACTCAACAATGGCAAGTTGGAATAATACATGACAAAAGCAACTGAGGAATGTAGCACCATTTCTTTAAAATGTTGTACATTTCTGTTTGCCTCATCAAATTCTTTCATGTGATATTTAGCAGAATAAAGCAGTAGTTTCTGCTACACAGCTGGAGATGCATGACTGAACTCTTCACTTATCATTAATTAAGAAATCAAACAAATAGAAACAGTCATTATTAGTGGAATAAAGTAATTTGATTCTATGTAATTGATGCATTATTCTGGTACAGCACGTCTCCTCCACCTCCTGATAGAACATAATTTCAGAAAAAAATGGATAGTGATGTGTTTTCCTACTACCAGTAATGGGTTTTGGACCTTTTGTATTTTAAAAAATACATTAATATTTTATGTATGTTCACATTTTGAGTAAGAAAGTAGAAAAAAATGAGTTTCTTAATCTTTGAATGCAGAGATTAAAAAAAAAATCTGAAAACATTTTCAGAAAACAAGTAAAACTACTAAGAATTAGAGGATACCTGTTTTTCAAACAATTCCATCTAAAACATTAAAATCTACCAAATAATATGTACAAAACTGTAGACATCATGGTCCTCTCCATGTAATCAAATCAGGAGTTCTGGGTTGGCCAATTCTCATCAACTTGGCTTTGTGTGAGTTTAGTGCTGCCCACAGTAATGAGCATTTCCTTCTCTGATAATTGCTTTGCCAGCTAACAAAATTTTGTTTCCTTTATAACATATTTCCATCTTATCTTGAATACCATTTACTGTTTGTAACAACATGAGAATAATTAAACTCAACCAAATAAAAACTACATTAAACATGAGAAAAAATTAAATTGTCATTACCCGTAACTGAGATTTTTCTCCAAATATATAGAGGGCTGCTTGTCTTCTCAGCAGCTGACTTTGCAGAAAGGAGCTGCTGCTGTAGGGAGGGGGGTTATCCTTCCCTGCAAGCCTTGCACCAACATCAATGAATGGAGTCTGAGTGTTGATAAATCGGTTGCTTGAACGAAGACTCGCCCATACACCTTCATAAGGATGAAGAATATTTAAAAAACATTTTGTGTGAAGCACTGGAGATCATATTTACTTACAAAGATGCTTAAATGTGTCACATGCATCCCTCACAGGACATAATTAACAGCATGTACTGGAAAGAAATAGATTTGTAACAGAAATTCTCAAAACCATCCTACTGCATGGTTTAACCTCAGACTCTCATCTAACTCTGCTTTCTACTGTAGAGAAAAGAGCTGCTGTGATCTCAGTGACACAGTGATAAACCACAATTTGCAGATAGCAATGTCCATGTAAGTGCATGGAAATGAAATTTCTAGAGGGATGGAAATCAGGAAAGTGCAGAAATCCCAAAGCTGGCAGCAACATGAAGTGCAGTGGGATGTGCAAGCAGCAATCCTTGACTGGTGCGGCATTCACATTCTCTGAACAGAGAGACATCATTCTCTCTCTCAGGGCTTTTTCCTGGAGAAGCACAGAGAGAAGAAGAGAAAACAATTCTTATCTCTACTTGCTGCTCCTGTTGTGTTTGCATATGTAGAATGTGTTAGGAAGATTGTTTACCTGAAGGGAGTTCTTAATTGGATTCTGGTGATGGTTGTTTATATTAATTGGGTCAAAGCTGTGTCCTGGCTGTCTCAAGACAGCCACAGCTTTTTCTTTATTATGTAGTTTAGTATAGTAGAGTATAGTAGAGTAGAGTAAAGTGGAGTGGAGTAGAGTAGAGTAGAGTATGTATCTCTTTAATATAGTATAATGTAATACAATCTATTTTAATAAAGCAATTGTTCAGCATTCTGGATCAACACAGTCAGATGCCAATCATTGCATTTTACTACAGAATGGCATCACCCCAACACCCCAGCAGCACTCTGAGTCTGCACTGTGTACACCTGGCTGCTGCAGCTCCATTGGCACTGCCAGGGCAGGAGATTCTACAGCACACAGCCATGCTCTCATCTCATCATGCTCAAGCAAGTTTTGGTGATTTTAACATAAGAAAGTAGCAATTTTTAATCTGATTTTTAAAATCAGATTGTCAAGGTCTGTTTAGTGCTAGAAGAAAAGACAAGCAGCAAATATTTTTCTGTTTCTTGTACTTCAATTAATAACCAGGATTTTGTGAGATTGTTTTTGTGTGTGCAATGTGAGGCATGTGAAAGGTATTGGATTCTCAGAGTATGAATAGCACTACTTGAAAATCAAATCCCTTAAAGTACACTAAATTTGGCATCCAAATGGCAGTGTGAAATTCCTTATCCTAATATGCAGTAAATCAGATTATCAGAAGAGACTCTTGTCCATAAATCTGTGAAGCAAGATATCCAAAAGAGGCACCAGAAATACCTCATAGGACTAGAAATTTAGATACCATAGGACCAACACCCACCCCTCTTCAGGAAAATCCAACAATGTGCATAGTTAACATTTCTTGCACAGAACAAAAAAGATGCAGATAACAGTAAATTCCACTGAGATAGCTCAACTGGCAAAATAATTTGATTCTATATTTTAGAAGCAGGATTGTGTTTCTATTAAAAAATAATTCTGTACAGTAACTCTCAACAGGGATTGTCTGTACGGCTTAGCTTGTCTGCCTGTCTGGCTGCTAGTCTGAGATGTGAGGAGATGAACTGCAGCAACTGAGAGTGGCTGGCAAGGAGTTCTGGGCAGTAACACCTCTCAAAAGCTCCCACTTCACAGCCAGCCACTTTTATAAACACCTCAAGCAGTAAAGGAGGGTGTTTAGTACAAACTTTTATTCCATGTCTCAGCTACTACATGTGAAATAATAGCGACTTTAGCAAGCAGAAATGACAGCAAACACTTAATAAGAGAAAGAAGTTCTCATTCATTTGGTATGAAAAATTTCCAACACAAACTGCTGTCCCCAAAGATGAAGAGTACAAAAATACACAGTGACACTTTGGAGCATTTCACAAATGCACTCATCATCAGCACTTGTGGCACATCAAAAGCAACAGAACTGGCTACAAATACATGCAGATGAAAATGCCTGCCAGCATGGACAGCAGTGATTAAAAGGCACAATTATGTTTCTACTGTACTTTTGCTTAGTACTTTATTTTTGTTAGCAGTATCTTATGTATTACTGTATTATGACTTTCTGATTTGACAGTAATCCATTTTCCCCTGTTCATTAGCATTAATAATAACTATGGAAAGAAATTCATTCACTAGATAACAGTGTTTCTCAGCTATTTTCCTAAAGCAGCAGGAATACTAAACTCTTTTCCAGAACTGATTTTTAGCTGTTTAAAATTTTCACACAGAAAATTTTCTGCATATCACTCTGTGTTACATCACTGTCACTGTGCATACATTCAGTGGGCAAAAACCTCCAAAACATAACAAATCCACAACACTGAGCTAAAACCCTCAGAATTTTGTTAGTGCAGAAACAAGGCTTTCTGTCAGTATCACTTTAGAATTAATTAAGACATAGCAGCAGAAGATGGTAGAAAAGAATGGGCTTTCAGGACACAGAATACAGTACCTTGGTGGACTCTTTCCTTAGTTGCTGATTTGGAATTGGAATGAGTGAAACATTTATCTCTGTGCCCAAGCACTGGCAGATAACAGTTAAGACAGAAGGAGGAGGAATGGAATGCACATTGCAGCGAAACACATTGCAGGAGAGAAGAAAAGGGTTACTTATTAATTTCCAAAGATCTAGTATATATTGCAATTCTTTATAGTACATGATTTATCAGACAGCACAAATCTCAGGCATCACAAGACAACACATCAATCAAGCCACAAAACCAATATAAATGGGAAGGAGGCATCAATTTATCAAACAGGAATAATTTCCATTGTCATTGCAATAGCTTCAGACATGTTGCAAAGCCACCATGTGTTTTTCCATAATTATAATACTAAAGGAAATGTAATGATTAAATCATTCTGTTGAATAATTTATTGAAAGTTTCTATCCAGCTGAAAGTTAGTTTGATTAAAAATCCCAACATTAATGCCTGTTATAATAAGCTGGTTTAGTCTAGGGACATTAAGTGTAGAATTTGATGGACCTCAAAATTAAAGCAGAATGCAAGATATTAGTTCTGTACACCTACAAACATTTTTAAAAACCTGTGTACAAGTATAGAATTTAGAAAACATGTAATAAGTACTACAGAAAGAGATCTTCTTTCCCCTTGCAAAAATCATCATTTTCTGTGGGAGCCTTATGAGTTTATTAGTGCATTTATCTTTGGCTCAAAACCCACATCAACATAATTGAGTCCTTTTAATACAAATATTCTATTAAATCATACTCAAAATGTTAATGTTCCCTGCTTTGGAAATAATTCTCTGAGCTGGGTCTGTATTTTTAAATTATAAATATCCTAATATTACTCCAATAGTGGCAAAACATCCTGAGGAAACTTCTTATTCTGCTAAATGACACAGCAATGCCAGGTAAGAAGTGCTGCTCTGCAGAACCAATTTATACTTACAAAGGAAGGAAGAGCAAAAGCTATGGCTTTTGAGTGAACTTGCAGCTCTCATGAAAAGTATCAACCAAGAAAAGGTCAAAGAATGAAAATATATTATGAAACATAAGTATTTGACCAAATATTTCAGATCAAAACCAACTTGACTGAGCTTTGGGCAGATGCTTTGTGACAAAGTTCCAGATAAAGTAAAAAAGTCATACTTGACACAGACACAAATATTCAGAACAACTGACGAGTGCTCAGAACAATGATGGTTTTAAAAAATTAGAAATACTGTTCATGCACTAGAACATATATTCTAACTTATATTTCAAAATTATACGTATTACAAATACATTGTCTGGCACAAAAAAATAGAAAATGTAATTTTCTACTGGTATCATAGCTGAACCTGGCTTTTGAGCCTTGGTATGTGTGATAATAAACACAAGGAAAGAAAAGAGTGGTCCAGAATCCAAACCACAAAACCACTGCTATTGTATTTTGCACAGTGTACAATCCATAGCTGCTTGCTGCCTCTCATGTGAAATATATCTAGCTGAGAAAAAGTAGTGAGGAACTTTGTGATAATGGATTTGAGAACAATTTTAGTGATTTTATATACTCTGTGTATTTTTTAATTTCTTTTAAAAGAATTATGTCAGCTAACATAAAACCCCCCAGTGTTTACTTCTCTCCAGGGAGATATTCCCTTTCTCTGTTCCCTCTTCTCCTGTCAACTTCTCACCTTCCCAGGGCTCCCACTGTACTTGTCAAACATTCTCATGTTTCAGCAAAGTCCTCCCGTGTCCTGCTGAACTGTGAGCAGACACCTTTCAGACACCCAGGGCAGGTGTGGCAGAGATCCAGCAAGACACAAGATAACTCCCCTGCCCTCCTCCTGATTACTGCTGAAATTCAGCCAAGGGACTCCACTGTCCAATAAAACACCATGGCTGTGACCTCATTCTGCCTTCAGGCTCCTTTTTTCTTCTTTGAGTAGCAACAAACTCATCCCATCACACTTAGCACGAACTCTAATCCTAGAAACCAGCAGCAGTTATTTCAGTAACCCCTTTATCTTCAAAGGACAACTTCCACCCAGCACCCAGAGAGCTTTCCCTGACTTATCTGCAGCCCCTTCCCCGCCCCTCAGCAGCCCTGGGCTGCACAAGGGGATGGAGCAGGAGCAAAGCTCAGCTGGCAGCACTGCCAGGGCTGCAGGCTCAGCCAGGCTGGGCACAGCCCCGTTCATTCACCCCAGAGCTGCAGCCCCCACTGCCTCCTGCCCTGCTCACCCACATCACCTGCTTTACTCACCTCAGCTTCAGCACAGGAACGACACAGAGAGCACAGAACATAAACAAAACTCTCACATAAGAAATATGCATTGACTGTGATTAATGAAAATGCACAGAATTCCTGTGATTCATGAAAATCCCCCAGTCTTTGGTGATCCCCATGTCCTCTCCTGCCCTTCCTCTCTTCCCTTCTGCTACAATTCTCACATCACTTCCCAACACATCCCTGAGCATTTTCCTTTCTCCCTCCCTCTGTTATTCTTTCCTTCATTTCCATAATCCCATCCTACCTCTTCTGGATTTTTTTCTCTCTACAAAATATTTTCATTCTTCCCCATATGAGCTGCAGGTCTTGTATCCCACAAGAAGATTTAGGTTGCAATGGACCTCAGCAGGCCAATGTAAACCTAACTAATTTCAGATGCTAAAAGTATCAAAAGAGAAGAAAAACAGCATTTAGATGCTTAGAAATATCTGTCAAAGGAGCCTTCATGGCTGAAAGGGAATAAATCAAATAAAAAATGCTCTCTTTTATGGAATAGATTCATCCCTATTTCAACAAACCTATATTTAAGAAATTTGGTCCACTAATTTATGCACATGTTGCACATACAAAAAATCACAACTTCATCAGACTGGAGGTGTAGAAGTAGATGGAATCCCCCTAACCAAAAGAAATGTTCTTGTGGAAATGGCACTGATGAGCCCCTGTATCTAGGAATAACTGATCCAAAAAATGAATTTTATCTTCCTACCTACTACACCTGGCCACATAAGTCCCTACTACTGAGAGTAAAACTGTTCACTGATTATTTGCAATGTTAGAAAGCATCAGCAAAGCTTCAGACACATATTGAAATTATTTGTAATTGCAGATTCTAAAGTCTATAGAATTCTTATATAAAAATATGCACTTTCAGGCCATACACAGACAAATTAAAAATATGGATGAATCCCAAATTATCTAGAAACATAATCCCTATCTGAGTGCTTAATTTTTCACTAATTCCAACATGAAACCAACTTTATTTCAATGGAAAGTAAAGGATTTGAACAGAAATTAGATAATGTTGTGGACTGAGACCAATCTAATTTCTGTTTTGTTGTTTCACAGAGCAACAAATCAGTAAAGAGTATAATTATTTTTATTTCACTAACAGTTTTCATAATTTATTACTTCAAAGAATAGACTTTGAGCTAGTCTTACTAACCTCCTCGAGCAAAGCTATTGGATAGATTTACATCCAAATGTCCTGGCACTACCTGCTTAAACACAGTGGACATTCTTGAAGCCCTCGTTTCAGTGCCTAAAGTCAGCCAAAAAAAGAATAGAAGATTAAAAAAGCTACAGTGTTAACCAGACTAATACTTAATATGACTGATTAAATGCCCTTTTTCACCCAACACAGCGAATTCTTGCCAATTTTGTACTTTGGATTTAGTTTTTAACACAAACGTGTACATTGGCAACAGTATGGAGGTGTTAGATACAGCTAAGCAATCAACGTATTTTACAATAAATGAAGCAAAGCACACACACTTTGGGATGGTGTTACTTTACAAGAAAAGCCACTGTTTGGCAGTATTAGGCCAATTACAACCGAGTAAGACAAGACAGATACAATTTCAAGTCACACAGTCCTTCCTGACACGTTGGGGTTATCCTCACCTAAACCTCACTAGGTTTCATCATAAAATAACTGAAATAAAACATGGATTATCTTCTTCATGGCTCCACCTAGGCATAAATCAAATAGTGTCTTTTGAACTAATTTTTACTGCAAAAAGAGCTCTATTTGGGAATTACATTAGTAGAAATACCCATTATGAGTATGTAAAGCATAAAGAGGCCTCTATGCCTTCCATTGCTGCTGCAGCTAAACAATGTTATCTGTTCTGATCTTACAACCTCATACTTCCTCACTATACAAAACACCAGATTTTGCCTCATTATATACAATAGAGCAGATTTTGCATCCTTTTAAATCTGGTAGTCTTTTATTCAATAGGCAGTTTATACTTCATTAGTTATAAAAGACTTTACTGCCAGATTAATATTGAAAAGTATTTCAGGAAAGATTACAAGCATCCTTCACACAGAGAAACTTATTCACTGAAACTAAGAGTGAACAGGCTACCTGGAAAGCCTAACAATAAAGAAACAACAGAATTCCTATGGAACACTGCACTATCACTAAATCAGAGAAAAGTCTCAGCTGAGCCAGAGAAAAGCACTGTACAGAGGAGTTTTACCTGGAGACAGAGCAATGGTTGGGCTGACAGTGAGGGTGTTACTGCCATTCCTCTTGCAGTGGACGGATATCACATTCAGCAAGGCTTGCAGGTATTTCTCCTGTTCTATACTGCTTGAAGATTCTAGAGAAGTGGGGGCTAGAGTCACAAGAAGAATGGAATGCATTAAAAAAGAAAAACACAATTTGTAAATACACAGAATAAAAGGCTTACTGTGTAAAGCAAGGCATTGAAAATGTCCTGGTTTGTCTGTCAAAGGTTCAAAAAGCCTCTCCTTTGATGACAAGCTGTTCATCACCTGGCTGCACAGCAGGACCCAGAAATGTTCTCTTGCATTCCACACTAAGCTGAACTTCTGAGACTTTCACCTCGTGGTCACTACTTAAAACATTCATCACTAGCCATAACATCAGCACAAATTGAGCAAAGATCATGCAGCTTTTCTTTCACTCTCCAAACAAAAAGTAACATTTCTAAGGTTGTGCTGCTTGTCAGTAAAATGTGCAGAGAACAGACAGAACTCTTTCTTTAACAAAAGTAAGTTAAAACCATACTCAATCAGCTCTTCCTCATTCTAGAAAAGGAAGACTACTTACCTGTACTTGGAGGTTCCTTGGGATACAGTGCCCATTACAAAAGTTAAGAAACCATTAACAAAACACAGAACCCTCAAAAATAAGGAAAACAAATAATCCCAGCCATTGTGGCATGCCAAAAACCCTCAAAAAAGAGAAAAACAAATATTCCCAACCATTGTGGGATCCCAACCATAAAGTTCACCCATTGCGTCCAGGAGCAAGGACCTAAGGAAAGGAGATGAAGCTCAGGTCCTGGGCCATAGCATGATGACAAAATAGTGTTCAGTATCAAAGAGTCAGTTTGGTTTTTTTCAAATAGCAAACAAAAGTTTTGGAATTCCAGTTTATTGCAGCCATCTTTGGATTTACTGTAGGGCAAAAGTTTCATAGCTGCTTAAACCAGGACTTGGTATCTTCCTCACAGGAGCCAACATTTGCAATAAGAGTCAAAGAATTTGATTGAGCACATTTTGACAAAACACAATGGTAATTTGTAAATAGTTTTCTCCAATGATGACCCAATCAGATTCTATGCTGGAAACTAATAGACAGTTAGGTAATTAGCTGGAGGTGGCAAAAGAAATTTCAAGATAGAAATTAGTTTCTGAATTGAAAGTAAAATTAGGAAGTGATGATGTTTCCTGTAGGACAGATCATGCTGTTTCTTTCTGAGCAAGTGGAAAAAGCTGAGCAGGAACATTATTTTCTCTTCTACTCCTAAGCAGGATTTACACATCCTGCAATCTACTGGAATGTTCTCTGGGTCCCCTAGCCCTTGAAATAATACTACAAAAAGTCAATTTAGGTCCTAACAATTCAGTTAAATTAAAAGAAATGAGCTGTCTAAATGAAAGGATAATGTCTATACCACTTGCACTGACAAGGGTTTATTTTGTGAAGAGTATTGCGTGTGTTTTAGAAAACAGCTTGACTTACATCAAAGTCTGTCATTGAACCAAGCAGATACCAGAATTAAAGACTGAGGGCAAAAATGTCCTTGTGATGGTTTAGAGATGGAAAATCTGTCCCTTCATCCTCACAACTCATCCCATCACAGCAGCATACAGAGGTGACTCAAAGCATTGCGCCTACCAGCAATGAACTGGGATTTCTATGAAATCACCACCTTTCATGTGCTGTATCCCATGGGAAAGTCACCACAGAAACATGGATTTAAATAAAAGATGGGGGATGAGGTAATTTTATCCCATTTAATTTTGTTTTTGTCTCAGGAAAGAAATGCATTGCTTAGTCCTGCAGTGCTAATATGTGCTTTATATGCCTGGTCACAGGTTGCTCCATCTTTATTTTACAAGTCCTAATACAATCAATAATTCAGCCTGAACCAAGGTAACTGTTCTCTTGGATAGTGTTGCTACATCCAAGATACATAAACGTTCTTTCCATAGCGTAGCTGACCAATAAATGCTATTTTAGGCGTAGAATGTCATATTTAGAACTACAGTGCTCTGCAACAGAATTCCCAGAGAGGTCAAAGTAATTCAGAAACCAACTTGCAGGTTTCAAAGGAACATTTCAAAAGACCTATATACTCTCCATCTCATATCTGAACATCTGTTAATAATCTTTTTTTGGACAGACGTTAGAAAACACAATTCTGTGGCACATGCAGTTTGGTTCCACACAGAAATTAAGTATTGTGCATAATTTCTCAAAAACTATGTTCTGTGCTTCTTATATAACACACTGACCTCCAACTAAGCTCTGAAAACTTGCGTAACACACCACGTAACAGGAAATCACAAAAATGTTCACCAAGTTCCAGCAGCCCCCCCTTGTTTCTCAGTATCAATCCAGAACTGACCAATAAAAATCTACTCCTATTTAGGAAAGAATGAATTTGTCAACTTGAATTTAACTCCAGATTCTCTTTGTCCTCTTAGTTTGCTTCACAACGCGTTTTCCATTATAGACTTCCCTTCCCTGCACACAACTCCTGCTGAGGCAGCTCTGTACAACTACCTTTGCTGATCACTTTTGTTTCAACAAGGTTCAACTCCATTAAAAGAAAGATAAACACCCTAGAAATATTCTCCATTTTCCTTCCTGAGGGAAGTCTCCATCTTCTTCACGCTTAAAAGGAGCAGTAACTCCAAAAGCAAGTATCTGTCAGACACAGATATTGTCAATCCATTTATCTATTCCATAATATTCTGGTGGACATATGGCCATTGCAATATAAAATTCTATATAAAACACAGACTTATATAAAATTAAGTTAGAATTATATAAACTTTATATAAAATTAAGAAAAGAAACCATCAGAAAATTACTGCAGAAAATATCAAAGTGTTTGTCTTTACATAATTGTGAGACTATTCTTGCAATAGTCTCAAAAAAAGTCTTTTTTCAATTTATTCTCTATTTGTACCAGGTTAAAGATGCCTCATCTGTATTTCAGCCAGGACAATCAGTATTAAATCAGTTGAAGACTAACATTTGAATTGCCATGCCTGGGATTCACACCATAAGGATGTGGAAAAGCTGGTGCAGCCATTAGCTTTGGCAGCTGCTGTGTCAACTATTGGTGCTACTTCACTGGTTCATTTTATTAATCCTTTCAACAAAAACACATTAGATAAATTTCAGTTCATTGCCTTCATCACTCCAACTAAAAAATGTTTCCACAAAACACTGAAGAGCTACATTCAATCAGTGTTATAGCAATGAATATTCAGCAGATAATTAGTGATTCACAAATTAGCCTTAACGGTCAGTCTAGATACTGTCTAACAATAAAACATTTTTCTAATATCTTTGAAATAATGAGATTTTAAAGGTGCATTTGCTACACACAAAATCTCAATATGTCTGATAAAATTGCTCTTAAAAGTAAGAAAAACATGGTTTCCATAAAGGTATTCTGTGAAGGAAAAATTATGGAGGACTATGTAAAAAATATTTAAATCATAATCTTCAAATTACATTTATAGACTATTTCAAAACCTATAAGAAGGATACTGTACACTTATGTGTACAAAAGTGTACAGTATTCTTCTTAGAGATTTTGAAATATTCTACAGAACACACTTGAATAGAGTGAAAACTTTTACTTGCCTTTTAGCCATTACTGGGGAGAAATGCAAACATAAACAGGACATAAGAATCTCTTTGATACTTTAATGAGTTTCTGGTACTCCAATTCGACCTCACATTTCCTTTTCCTCCAAGAAGAAAAATTATGGCCTAATTCTAGAATAATTTCTAAACAACTATCAGTTTGATTAAAGAAAATACTGACTCATTCTTGGCATGAAGTTAACTCTGAAAAAGCTGTTAGCATGAGATGGAAATCCAGGCAGTCAGAAGTATCCTAAACACTGCCTGTAAATGATGGAAGTCAACAAATGTTATTCCCAAAATTAACGTTACCCTAATATTATACTCTTCTGAAAAACTAACTATTCTGATACATCTTGTGTTGGCCCAATCTCTAAATTACTCATTCACATTTTTTGAACTGTTTTCACAGCATTCAGGATTTTGACACGCAGTAACTAAAAACATCAGGTAACCACTTATACCCTGAGACTTCTGATTCAACCAAATCACTGATTTTCCTCTGGCAAAACCAGCATTTCCCTGTGACATTCCTGCTACAGAGAGCCTGGCCGCACCAACTCACCCGTGGGATGTGTGTTCTGGGATTTGAAGAGGCCCACCACACTTTTTCCATGGAAGCCCCCAGACCTGAGGAGCAGAGTGCTGTTCTTGGTGTTCTTCCAGCACACCACGGGCAGGCGGTTGTGGCGGTAGCAGCGAGCCACTCTCTGCAGGCTGCTGTCCTGCACAGACTGAGGGACCACCAGCAGCCCAGGATAGCTGCATGCACAGCAAAGGGGAAAAAAAAAATTAAACAATTAAAATTGCTTTCAAAATGCTCAGCAATAAAAATAAAATTGCTAAAATTACAAGCTGAAAACACGTCTTAATGAAATACACTTTAAGTGTTAGAATTACTTTTATTTTTAAAGTAATTTTTATCCAAGCCTAGCAAATGTATTAAGTAAACTGCATTTTAAATAGAAATTGAATTATGAAAAATTTGTAAGACTCTCATTACTAATAACTTTCCATTTAAGGTTATATTATATTTGGTAGTATTTTTCTTCTTAGCACATCTCTTATCTATCACTATAATGAAGTCATATTTTTAAGCATGACAGAAAACACAATTTTGAGGTACACAAATGATGCAGTAGTTCCATTTTGACAATTGTATATGAAATATGAGAATTGAAAGGAAAGAATGTTAGATTGCCTAAAGTATCACAATGAAAACAATAGTCTTTCGTTTATGGAAAAATATATTTAAATTTTACAGTTGGAGTCCTTGGAACAGAGTGCTTGACACTGCATTTTTGTGTTCTGTTAAAGCACTGCAATGCACTGAGAGATAAGGAAATTCACTGATATAATACTTTAAAGATAGAAAACACAGCAAGATGGTAGTTTTGTTCATGTTAGTGAAAGAAGGATTCAAGCAATATGAAAATATGATTTTCTATTGCCTCCAGAAAAAAAAAATCAATTTAAGTGCCAATTTCATGTATTAAGAAGAAACTAAGATGAGGAACAAGAAACAGCTGTTACTAGATAACTGCTTAGTAGATAACTTTTATTCCCTCTACAATATACACTATTTCTGCAAATTCAATTCTTGGACATTTATTCAGTTGTCCTCAGACAAAATAAATGCATATGCTATTTACAGTCTACACAGCAACCACAGTAATACAGCAGTAGGTAAGCATTTATATACTGAGATTTGTAATTCTTTCAGCTACTAATTATATTTTCAAAGAAAGCCTAGAGAGTATTAAAACTCATGGTTTTAGGGGAGGAAAGGGTTGTCTGCATAATGTTCAAAGCATAATGAAAATGGACAGATTTCATGCCTTCATCTGCATTGCACTCCATGGTGACTTAACAAAACCAGTACTCTAGACAAGTCAGAAAACAAGAAAGGATCTAGTATTTTCCTTTTGTGCCCTTCTTCCTGGCAATTCCATTGTCCATAATGAAAGCAATGACCAGCCTAAACTGGCTCTAGAGAATGCAAATGTCTTCTGATATAACTCATGCAGATAGGCTTTTGTATTAAAAGGAATTTTTGTGGGCAGTGTCAGCAAACTACATCAGCTTTCCCAACAAAAAGAAAGGACTTAGTAACACTGATGTGCTAAAACACAGCATGTGACTTTCAGCACATGACAAACTTTGAAAGTAAATACTCTCATGAAGTGAACTCTAACACATACTTTTTAATTTGAAGATAATAGTTACTTATAATTGCTTCTGAAGCTTGCTTTTTTATTTTGGAGCAGAAGAGATGCTAAATGCAAATACGGACATAATGCAGATATTAATGCAGCTATACACACATGTGTGTCTAGTTTCAGCTGCTTCAGTGAATTGCCAGACTCACCTCCTGCAAAGGGAATACATCCTGTTCAGTGCAGTTATTCTCAAGTACTCTGTTTTGGAGCGAGAGGAGTTGGTGCTGATGGTGCCCAGCCCCAAACGCTGATAGTCCCTGAAGCAGGCTCTTTCCACCAACTGCTCCATGGTTGATTTTTCTGATGCTTTCAGGGTACCACTGGTGTGCAGCTCACTGTCATCTGAAACTAAAGGGAATAATCTTCATGGGGAGGCCAGCAGTTACACAGCAAACAATGCTACTTTCTTCCAAACAAGTTTGTGCTGCTCTCAGGCATGAATGGCAAGGTCCAGGACATGCAAACCACAGCTTACTGAATTTATAAACACTAAAACAGTATTTTAGTCAGCAAACCTGACTACAGCACCATGTTACCTACTGTGCTTGTGGCGGGCATGACTAACATCTCTCTGGCTAAAATCCTAGAGAAAGTTATTCACATATTCATTTGAACTAAAGACAGATAATCTTTACCAATTTACAAATTCTTTACAGATTCACTACACATTCAAGATAAAAATGAACTACACAAATTTTTTTTTTTAGCTATCTTCAGAAGAGGTAACAATCTTTTTAAGGCTTTAAATGTTTCAGTGTTGTAATTTCACAAGAAATGACTGTTGGGTTCTGAATGTCTCAGTTTCAGTGTCAGGCAGCAGCTTTCTTCAGCCGTGCATATCAGCTGCCCTTTCCAAAGCAGACAAAACTTCAGCCACGAGAGATAAAAAACTATGTCACAAGTTCAAACTACTCTGAAATTCAAGTCAAGCAAGGTCTTTGTACAAAACCTGCCACCTGCCTATTAGTGACACTTTCAACCATTTCAAATACTTCTGAGAGCAGATTTACTGCTCACAGCATGTATCAGTTACTTGCCACCATCTCAAGCATTGAAATATGTGCATATGAGACCTACTTCTTCATGGATGAGGCACTGAAAAGTATAGGAGGATTCAAACTTAAAACAGGACTTCATAAAACTGGAATTCAAACTTATTTAGAAAATAAAAATTATGCTATAATTAACATTTTACTGGCAGTAGACAACATTCAGGATTTACAGAAGTAGTACCTGTATGATTTTCTTTTCTGTGCATCTTAAGCATAAAAGCTAAATGAAAAATTTTCTTTGCCCTTTCAGCTAAAGAAAAAAAATCTTTATTTGATCTACATAATAAAGTTGAACACTCTGGATGTCTCCTCTTTTTCCTCTTTTTTCATATTTGTCATGGTAAGAAGAAGTTCACACAACATCTGAAGTATGAAGTGCACTAATGAGAAACAAATTTAAATGAGCTTTAGAAAGAATTCTTTTGGGTTATACAAAATCTTGGTATTTAACAGTTTTGGATGGAAAGCTATAACTGACTCAAGATGAGGGTGCATTTTGTGAAGTATTTTTTCCTAAATGGATTTTTCTCCCATGAAAGCAGGTACATTGGTGATCAGACTTGGCAAAACACTCTCCTGTGCATAAAAAGCTAAACATAAGAGCTCCTATCCATGTCCTTAAGCTGAAGAGGGAGATGAAGACATTTTGCTGCCTCAAGTTTAACATGATTTATTTGATTTTGAAAAACTCAGCAATAATCCCTCTATTTTACTGTTCTTGAGATATGACTATTTAGAAAAGAAGGTTTCAGTCTCTTGTTTTATTGAACACACCCATATGACCACTATAAGAAAAAGAATTTACTAATGATTGAGATATTCTAAACTCTGAAAACAAAGAGATGAGGAGGAATTTGAGGGAAATCAGATGCTCATTAGCAACAACTCATAACTACAGTACTGTGCCCAGTTTTCAAAATCACATTGCAAGATAGATGTGGACTACCTAAAGAAGCCTGAGAAAAGGGCAATGAAGAGGATCAGATGTCCATCAAGACTAATAAACAAAGAACTGAAAGAACTGCACAGATTTAACATTGAGAAGACAACGGAAAAATACTACAATAGATCATAAATACATCATGCACTGCAATCAGAACAAGGGGAATCATCTCTTCTATCTGTATACAGTGGCAGAGTAAGAAATGAAGAGTTTAAACTGCAGCAAGAGGATGTTTAATCCTGAATCTCAGAAAATTGCTCATTTTCTCCAGCATTAAGGATGGTTTCAGTATTGGTATACGCTGCCTAGAATTGTGGAACTTCCACCTTTGAAAGCTTTTAAGAAGAAGTCAGGCAAACACCTATGAGGAACAGATGAAGTATGTTGATCTTGCCTTGGGGCAGAGAGTTGGACTACTTGATCTCATGAAGTTCCTTCCAGCCTACCTTTAACAATTCTTTTTTAAGTGCATCACCTGCTGTAGATAGTTCATTGTTGGCAGAGCTGCATAGTTTCCTATACTTCAGTTTTTGAGACTTGCAAACAAGTCAGAACCAAAGCCACAGCAGTCAATACAAAAGGAATTGCAGTGATTGCTGCCTGTGCTCTCTGCACTCTGTCTGGAGCAGAGCCACTGCTGCTGACAGCTCCCTGTCCTTGATGTGCCAGTCCTGCATGGAGAGAACAGCAAACTCAGCCTTTGGTCACTTTAACATGTTCCCAGCCAAGACACCTGGAAAGCAGCAGGCCTAGAGACCCACAAGTTGTAATTTTAGATTTCTTTTTTTTAAGAAGGAAAAAAGTGACTGACACTAGTCTTATACAGCACCTGTGTTCATGGAAGAATATTATTGTTTTGTGTATCAGCAATGCAAAAACTCTGCACACTTCTTCATCATCAAGAAACTGTGAATGCACAGGTATGACTGTGCTTGGTGTCTCTGGGTGAAGGACAAAACCACCCCAAAAATCACCCAGGTCCAGCCTGCAGAATTGTTTCTGACCCAAAGAACACATAACATCAGAGCACATGCTAATTCAGCACTTCAGGAGAGATGCTGGAAATTCAATTAAGAAGGTAATTTTTCAGCACTCTGAAGACACTGTGTTTTCCAAAGCTTTCTTTTTGCCTATTTCTCATCACTTTATCTGGAATGAAAGAAGAGAAACAGTATTTTTAAGCTTGCCTGGAATGGCTTTCTTCCATTTCAGGGAGAACAGAAGCTTCATTCCTGCTTCAGACAGCTCTCACACATCTGTTCCTAAGTCACATGAGTTGCCTTGCTCAGTGACCAAACATTCAACAGCAAATTCGGCTTGTTTGATGTTTGGAAGAAATTATCAGTGTTTGAAGAACACTTCATTATCTGAGATGGCTGGATTTTTTAAAGAAAGAATGCTTTGACAAAACAACACCTGTTTATGTACAGGAGAATCTGGTTCCCTCTAGTGGTTTATTATAAATTAGCAGTGGTCCAGATAAGGATATACAGACAGCAGCATATGGGAGAAGGAAAAGAGGTTTTTTGGGGAAAGTCAAACTCCACACCATCACACAAACTGCACAAAGTGCCCAAACCTCTTTCTACCTTCTACCCCAAAATAATTTCAACCAAAAATATGGGAAGTGGCATTTTCAGTAGTAACGAAATCTGCTGCTTTCAGAAATCATTTCTCAGTTGCACATCCACAAAAGTCTCCAATTCACTCACTCTTGCACCTCACCAGTTACTGCTTCCTCATCACAGACCAGCTGCAGATGTCAGATGTCTAGAGATAAATGGAAGCTGCAGCATGCTTCTGTGCTGTTTCATCTCCATTAGCATGATGTAAAAATGATCTAAAAGATATCATATCTAAATAGTTTGATAATTAAAAAACAATCCAGTACTTTGCTGTACCACTGAATTAAGTCAACTTCCTCTTCTCATTGCAAAAGAAAACAGTCACTAAACACACAAATTCGAAACCCTTCTTCTTCCTGTCTAGGAAACCCTTCAATTTCTTGTTGAAGGCATTTCTCACTCAATATACCAGAATGGAAGCATAACAGGACAGATTTATTAACCAGCATGGACAGAGAAGTCACACTCTTACCAGAGATATCATCCTCTTCATTCCAGCCAGGCCGATTCCCTCTCTCCTCCACTATGGTCCCTGTTTTCTTCTTCAGCAAGTACTGGCGCCCAATTGTCATCTTCCCAGCACGTTTTGCTCCCTTCACAATGCTTTTGGAGAAGGTACTGTAAATCCAAAACAACAAAAGCATTTGGAAACATTCATCTGATTCTGCCTGATAGCATTTACAGATTTCTAGAAAAAACGCAAATAAAATGGATTTAATAGTTTTTCACTTAATATAACAACTACAAACTTCAGAAAAACTGCTTCCTATGTTAATTTTGAAACAAAAATTGTATTACTTTAAGATAAATTTATGTCCTTTTTTTCCTACTGGTAATGAATACCACCATTAGGGAGGTCATATTTCTTTAGGTTTTTTTATTTTGCTAGTAATGTGATAAAACTAGAAAGTTGCCAAAGTAAAGGCAGGAAAGATAGAAATTATATTCAAGTTTTAGGATTTCATGACTAGCTTGGGATTCTATTTCCTGTGTCAACAATGCACTAATCAAGAGAATCACAGGAGCCAACACTCTGGAACAGACTAATGATGCAGCTGGTCCAATAAAAATTAATGTGTAACATAAAATTCGAAAGAGGACCCAAAGCTCAAACTCTAAATTAAAAACCAGTAGGGCAAATGCACAGGGTAAAATTAATCCTAATTCTCACCAGGCTTTAAGTGGTTAGGCTACTAATTATAAAGTAATACACAATTAATCTTCTTTCCATGTTAAGGTTGCATAGCTCAAGTTGCTACCTCTACTTTGTGTGTTTCAAAATGCAATAAGGTGCTCATTCAAATCTACTGCAGCCAGAAGTTTAGATCAAGAATATAATTCCTACCCCAAATAAATATCTGTACCCTACTAATCTATTTCTTACTCAGGATATACAAAGAGATGCAAACTAGCAATCACTTATTTTGACATGATCTCCACTTGTGCATTGTTGTTCAGGGCATTTGGATAACACAAGACAAGAACATCAGTAAGAAAAGAAAAGAAAGGAAGGCAGGCTGTACCGGAATGAAGTGTTCTTTTCTTTCTGTTTGGGGAGAATTATCTGTGGTGCTGTCTGCCCAGCTGCAAAGGCAAAAGTGCTGAAGATGGACTGAGGGTAACGGAACTTCATCAACTGTTTCTTAAATATTTCCACCACTTCAGGACTGACTTCTTCATCAAATGCTACTTTAATTAACTGTGTATTAAAGACATGACATGTTAGAAACTGGAAAACAATCTGAGAATTTCAGAAATGGAAAGATTCTAAAATATAGTAGCAAAATTCCCATACTTTCACAGTATTATGCCCTTCAGAAAATACAGATATATGTACATATGTCTCATTTATTTGACAGCTATTGCACATTTTAAGAATTTTTTAAATTTATGTCCTAATACTAAGGTATCTTCACTAGGCAGCATCTGGAATTCTCATAAGATCAAATACAAAATATTTTGGTAAATCCAAGTTGTAGTGCTGGCACTAAGACATCTACAGCAGTTCAAATTCTGGTCACATGGGACAGCTTAGCTGGGAAATAGTCTGCCAGCTCTGCCCCTACACTGGGAACTGAGGTTGGTAATGCACTTCAAAGACTCAGCAAGCCAGCAACTTCAGCATTCATATGTCACAACCATTATATTTCTATTACTAAGATGTTCCAATTTTGGCCTCACCTTGCAAAGTGTAGAAAATTGCTAGTAAAAAAAGGTGATAGCGAAATCTGCTCCTTAAAAAGGAAATAACCTTGTGCTATTCAACACTGATCCTTCTACTTGACTAAAAATGCTTTTTTGAAAGGTTCCGGGGGGGGGAAAAATCCCATCCAATCATCCTCTGCTGAAAGCAAGTCAACAATTCAGGGAAAACAAATAAGAGACAGAAAATACGGAATCCATAAAAAGGCCCAGAAGAACTCTAAGAATGTGGAGAAAACAAACAAAGAAATATCCTAGAGCTCTGTTTCTGAGCACATACCTAGACACCTTTTAAATTCCTTTGCTTGCCATCTAGGAGGTGGATTTCATCCTTGCTTTTCCAATTTCACTTGTTTTGTAAATACTTTCCAAATGACTAATGGCTCTGTTGTTCTAGGACCTCCTTGAAAGGAGCCCTTCAGTCTTTCGGGGTTACACAGATCTGAAGTTTTAAAGATACCAAACAGCATAGCTGCACACAAACCCATCTGAAAATCATAATTAATAAACAAAGGGGAGGGGCTATTTCATCCCCTGTGCTGAACCCTGGCTGTTACATGGGGGACAGGGAATAAACTGTTTGTGGCTTGTTTTTGTTCTCATAACCTAATACAAAACTATGCTAAACAAAAGCAAAGATGATGTTTGACCTGAATCCAGCCCTGAAAACACTGAGCTGTGTCTGTATTTATCACATCATTGAAGCATGCTAAGTATTCTGGTAAAAAGATTTCTGGAAAATAAAAGTCCTCTCAAAAGTCCACAAGAACAACTGTTTTTTGCTTGTTTTACTCATTAGCATTCCTAATTTTGTGTTTTTGAAGAGGATACTGAAGGATGATTAGCTAAATGATGCTCATTATTGTAAGGAATTAGTAAAATGCTGTTTTGTTATGGTTTCAAATGTTGGAGTTACTGTTCTCAACGAAAATACGCTTCTGCAGTCAGTCAACCCAGCAAAGTATTTCATATCTTCAGCACTGCAGTCTATTTTCAGTCCATGATACAGAATTCTTTGCTTGCAGCATTTTGATCTCTCAGGGTTTGACCACGGTTAAGACCAAAACCAAGAAGGAAAACTCAGGAAAGACTTCAGGATTCCTAATTTTTACCAGTTCATCTCTATCAATTACCCTGCAATACACACTTCTGTTGAACACACTGATGGGGATCCTACAGAAAATTCCAGGATCTGTGCCTGTCATATAGAGGCTCATTGGTTCTATCCTAAAGATTCCTGGAGTGCAGCTTCCATGTGCAACATTCCAGGACTTTCTGCCATGGATTTTAACAGAAAGCTGGTGAAGTGACAAACCTTGAGGAGAAAGCAACACTTACAGCTTTTCCATATTGATTCCATGTAGCTGGAGGAGAGGAAGCAGGTTCTTACTAGCCTCCCTAGACCTCTACTTATACATGCAGGGATTCTGGACCCAAACCAGCCCTTTTCTGGTTCCAAAACAGGTGAGGAAAGCAGTGAAAGAAATCCAGTGTGAAAATAGCAACCCTCTGTAAATATCAAGTGGGCCAAGAAATGTCAGGGTTTCTATGAGTTCTGCCTTGTCTGTTGACCTTGCAGGGCAGAGAACCGAACTCCCCGCAAATACCAGGGCAAAGTGCTGCTCATAAATATCCAGAGCTGCCTGCAGCCACATAAATTTTCACAAAACTTCCTTCTACCTGAAAAGTGGCTGAACTGATCTGCAGCCCTTCCTGCATGCTCTGCTGCAGCTGGTTCTGGATACTGATCTTCTTCTCCTTGGTCATGGAGGCGATGGGAAAGCTCCGGATCACCGTCTGCTCCCCAACTGAGGATACAACACACAGACACTTGTCAGACCACACAACCTCTGCTCACACTGTCACTGGAATAAACAAGGGTGGATAAGTACCAAGCAACATGAACATGATGGTACAGGATTAATTTCAGGCAAAATATCCAAAAAGTTGGCAAATTCCTAAAGCGTCATTTGTAATCTGAATTTCTACTCTATTTCAGCTGTGATGATTACAAAAATATTCTCCTTCCTTCTGAGTCTTTCTACATAATGGAAATGCACCCCCAAAACCAAGGTTGGTAGGGGGTAAAGAAACATTTTCAAGTTTATTCAGATTTCATAATTCAATATATAACTTAAAAACAGAAATTATATACTTTGATATCTTTACATATGACCATAAACTTTCCACAATACATTTATACTTCTGACTGACAATCTGATTAGAAAAAGCACATGTTAAACTATGAAAAAATAGAATTCAGAAGAGCTGACATATTAAGAAAATACTGTTATTTCCAAGCAATAATTTTAGGTAGAATACCAACTCATGAATATTTTTCCTTTCACTTGCTTCCAGTGTCTGAAAAAAACCTGTTTAATGATGTTGACGCTTGAATAGGTGGACAGGCCAGCCCAAAATCCTACCTATCTGAAGGACCACAATTACCACTGTTTGGATTTTCTTACCCAGCTGATCGTGAGGAGTGCCTTTAAATATAATTCTGTAAGTGGTAAGGAACAAAGCTCCCTCAGCAGGGAGGATATGAGGACCTCCAACCAGTCCTCCCGTGGCTTCCTCTCTGCCATCGGGATCCAGCAGCACACGGAGACCTTCACAGACAAATTCTTCTCCTGGCAGTAAAGTTGGCCGTAGAATTTTGGGCTGATGCAAATAAATGGAAATATAAGTGTAAATCAGTGTTATACCTCAGGTTAGCAATAACATTTGGCTTTAAAAGCTTAAAAACAAAATTGTTATGACACTTAGTCCAAAGAAGGGAGATGGAGTTTGGACTCAAGGAAGAGAAATGGGTCACAAAAAGCAGTGGGCATGCAACAGCTTGTTTATGATCAGAAGTCTGGCTCTACTAGTTTCATATTTCATGAGACCAAAGCCAAGCACTTTATTTATCACTAGTGGAAATTTTCTTTTAATGTTTTGATATTTCCTCATAACATTATGTGAGGAAAAAAAAATGACAAGATTAAATGATTCTACTACTTGTAAAGATTACAAATATGTTTCATAACACTTGCCTTCTGTATTGGTGGAAGCCTCCTACTCTCACGATGGACAGCCTCCAGAGTCTCTATGTGCATTGCTACAATGCCTGAAAAGCAGGAACACTATAAATGAAGTCTGACACAATGGGAAAGAAAAAGCTGCCCTGTAATTAAAACTCTGATAATTCTGAAATTCTCAAATTTTGACATCAAGGAAATAATTATCTGACATTCAAAAGCAATTACAGTCTGGAAAAGAACACTCTAACTTATCTGAAGGTAACTCAAATTAGAAAGTGCATTTGTTTAATTAGGAAAAGAAAAAAGACTATAAAGCACCTCTTTGTGACAATTCCTACCTGGTATCATGCAGTGCAGACCCTTGATGTGATCCTGTGTGACCCCACTTTCTGTGCAGACCTTGTCAATAAATCTGGTGATGAAGCGCACGACTGCGTTTGCAACATCATTGTTCTCTGAGTCCTCAAACCCACTCTCAGTGTCATAACTCTCTGCAACACTGCCTGCAATGCTAAGGGCAGAAATAAAAGCAGTAACAAGTGTGAACAATTCAGCTGGTGATGCACATGTGACACTTGAACAGACACTGACAAGCTGTGGGGATTTTTCCTAGTTACAATTTGCAAACCTTGCAGAAAGGTGGTACCACAATTACATTGTACTTTCATTGCCAAAACTTCATGAATGATGACACTGGACAATTTTCTCTCCATGAGGTCAGGACAGATAGGCCCAGAAGAGAAAAAACAGCTTTTTGGAAGTGAGCTCTGTGTCTTCCCTTCATAAAGTCAAGTAAAGTATTTGCAATCCATGGTAAGCAAATATCCAGTTATATAGAGAAAATCATTAATTGTATATTTAGGTTACAGAGCAAAGCAATCAAAAGCTAAAAAGATCATAAGGAAAATTTTTTGTGCATTAGATAAGCAAGCAAGTCAGTGGGAGATGTACTTTAAATGGCTAAAAATGCCTCCCATAATAATATTTGGGGCCAAATTCATAGATTGCAACATACACCACAAGCAGTCTACTGAGCATATCCTAATGCCTGAGATTAGAGGCGTGTAGTCAGCAGAAATTAGTAACTCCACGGGGAGCTTCATCCTGATAGCCTTTTACTTCTTGCCAATGTACTCACATAGTGTTCTACAATTTTATCAAGTGAGAATTTGTACAGAGAGGTGATAATGAAGACAATAAACAGGGAGGAAGGCTTGTTATGAAATGTCCTGGATTTGCATGCTAGGGAATGAATGGAACTGGTGTTATACTCCTACTGCTTCCTTAGTAATTTAACCTTTGCCATTGTGGTTTAGTCCTCTTGCTTTTTGTGACCTCAGTGCCTTTCCTCCTTTGCAGCTGTTGCACAGAAATGAAGATTTTATAGATGCTATACAAATGCTGTCTTGGTTTTAGGTTCATACAGTGGTTTTATCAAATTAAATAAAAACCAACAGAGTGGGTTTGGGGCTGCTGTTTTCTTTCTCACCAAACCCCATGTTTGTCTTCAACATCTGCATTACTAGATTAAAAATTCTTACTGGGACAATACAATGTTCCTTTAAATGGAATCACTCCAGACAAAATTCTGTTACTTGAGAGGAATCATGTTAGACTTCTACTCAACTACTGAACTTGAAAGGAGTGAAGATGCTGAAACAATCTGATATTTAGAGTACAGCCACTGTGCAAGCTGTGACCCATCCAGCTGGATGAGCACTGGCCTTGGGTACCCACCTGTTTGTGACAATGCTGTTGCTTCCACTCTCCCAGTCCCCAGTGGCTGATGTCCTCAGCAGCTTGTTCTTACTTGTATCCAGGGGTACCAGCAGGTACACCATGAGGTTGGCAAAATGAATGGCCTGGCTGAAAACTGTGCTTTCCTCATTCTGGACCAGCTCCTGCTGTGTCTGTTTATTAAGGGTTGGCCATAACCTCAGCTGCTCAGCAGCCAGGTCCATTGCTGTCTTCTCCTGGTCTGCAGGAGGTTTCTCCTAGAAGACACAGAGAAAGAAATATAAAGACATAGAAGAAAAGATAAAGCTACAAAAAAAAAAAAAACCAACACCAAAAAAAAACAATGCTTGGCCAAGGCTTTACTTATTACATTGCTAATTAAACTTCTTCAGTTATTTAAATTATATATTCATTTAAAAAGAAAGAGCAAATAACTATCCTCAACAGGGTTTAAGGAGAGTTATGATTATGGGAACTGAGGTTTGAGAGCAGTTTACTGAAATGCACCAGTAGCACAACGTGGGCAGTTCTAAATAACATCATTGCTTTCAAGGTCTTTTTTATGCCATACAATCTTCCCTGTTTCTTCATAGTGGTTTATTGATTTTAACGATTTTAACACAGCTGCTCTCCTCAGCTTATCCACTTAGCTGAAATAAGAACAAGCATAAATCAGATTGAGAAATAACATGCAGCTCATGGCTCAGTGCTGGCAATATTCTCCAAATTCCTAGGATGTTCAGGTGAGGGAAGCTTTTATATAAATAGCTTCCAGACCAGCTGAAACATTCATGTTTTTATATGTTGGAGTCCAATTCTAGCATTAGCTTAAAGCAAACTAGGTAGATGGCACACAGTCAAAGTAGAATAAAGGAATCTGGCAGCTGGTATTAGTGACCTAAAGCCTGATGTTAAATCAATGAATGACTAGGTATCTTGCAAATGCTTTTTCCACACTAAGCTGAGCTAACATCAAATTATAATGCTTTGCAGATAAATGTAAATTTCTATTATTTCTCATGTTATTGTATACTATGTAATACAGGAGAAAATGAAAGAAAAACATGTAAAATTGGAAAAACTATAACTTAACTCTCTGTAACCTAGGAGACAATTAATTTGTGAATAAAAAAATTAATGTTTTAATAGAGTCTCCTACCTTTTGTTTCAACTGCACCGCATGGTTGTCATCTTTGGCTGTAAGGTAGAGGGAGCGAACTTGATTCTGCACGTTGCTATAGAAGGTTGTTTCCCAAAACTGCTGGTTAGTCCAGATAGGATGATCTTGTACACAGGTGTAAGCAAACTGACTAACCCCAGGTGCTAATTTCTGAAAGCAAAAAATGTGCAAAGTTGACAAATATTATTAGTCAAGTCCTATTATTCAATTTTTTTTAAAGTCTATGACTTCAGAACTGACACACACATATGTGCATATATATGATTACTAGTACAGACTGAAATATTAAATATATCAACTTTTGTACTGCAATATGGGCAGAGAAATTATCTCCACTTTAGTGCCATTCAAGAAATTAACACACAGGGAGGTTGTATACAAGGCTAATGCCAGTGCCAGGCATGGTCTTCTTGATTCAGAGTAGAAAAATGAGAACTGAGGTAAGAATTTTGTGATAACAGTACAGAACATATTTGTAATATAAAACATCTTCCTTGCCAACAAACCACAGTATTTTTAATAACCTAGTTGTACAACAAAGAAATCAGTACTCAAAGAGATGAAAATGATTTCTTATTTTATTTAGAACTGTAGTAATGAAATTTAAAGTAATAGTGAGTGTCAGCTGAGTCCTTCCGATAATCTGCATTTGTTGCAACAGCAGAAGATGAGATAAATCCTTATCTTCAGTGTTATTTACTGAACTGAATGACCCAAATCCAGTTCCTGAAAGAGTGCTAATTTGGGTATGTTCTTTGAAGTCACAAGGGTCTGGATCACTGTAAAGTCTCAAACAAACCCAGAATTGTTACAGCATTAGTCATTATGAATGAACCATTTTTTTCAAGTACATCTATTTATTTAGGTTTCACTAGTCTCCCAGGGAGTTGTTTAATATTCTTGATAACCACATACAAAGAAAGGAAATTTATTTCAATGACCCAAATAATGAAATCTTTTATCATATTCTTACTTTAAAAATATACAAGGCCACAAAACAATGTCTTGTATAGTGCATGTAGCAAAGAAGCAGGTAATCTAAATTTGTGCCTACAATTATTTCTGCAGCAGACCTGAAGAATAAAGTACATTACTGGGTGCCTCATTTAATGGTTTTCACTCACAATACTACTCATTACCTGAAACACACAATATCTAGAACTTAGATTCTACTGCAGTGATTATGTTCTGAACCACTTTCCTGAAGAGCATGAATACTACTCCATTTAATACTTGTAATTGTAGAATTGTACAGAACAGCCAGTACTTACAATATTTCCATGGTTGGCACTTGGGCATTCAAATGGAAGGGTGGGAAATTACAACCAAAAATTTTGCAGTCTGGTTTACAGATTTCCAGTTTTGCAATTCTTCAAACTGTGTTTTCCTCACTAGGCTCCTCCAAGTACAGCATGAACTGAAAGTCCTGATCATGTGCCATGTACTTATTCCCTATCAAAGGTTCTTGAAAATTCCGTATCTGAGGAAAGGCTATGTGGCATGCTAATAGAATTTACCCCACCGAAGTGCCTTCTTGTGCTTAGCCATCTAAAAGTGAGCAGCATAATTTTAATTTGATCATAAAGAATTTAATCAAAATTTCTTGGTAACCTGTTGAGAAATCTACATCTACTCAAATAATGTTCAATGTGACTTAGTTTACTCGATGCAGTCTGAGAGAGAAGATACCTGGTTTGTTTACCAGATGCCTAAGTTTCAGTTGTGGTGCAGCTTATGGCAGATGACAGGAAATGATAACTGATCTCCCACATCTGATCCAGCTGTTAAATCCCAGAACAGGTCAGCACAAACAGTGTCCTACTCATCTTTGTAGGGACTGCTGGACATTCCCTTGAAAAAACCTAATCGTACAAAAGACACACCAAAGGGGCCACAAACTGATCTGGCCCAATCATTGACCTACCTCAAAATCCAGATGCACAAAACCTGTGCTACAGAGGAATAGGGATGATGGGTAAATCATGGAATAAAAATATGTACAACACAGCTTGAAAGCAAAGGTTAGTGCTAAAGCCATATCATGACTTTTACTTTGATTTATTGTTTTTTCACTGGGACTGGATTCCCAGTCACAACAGGTCTGCAAAAAGGAAGTATGAATGTCAAGAAGAGGGGGAAGGTAAAGGGGAAAATAAAGAAAAAGGGGAAAGAAAACCAAAGGAGAAAGAAAATAAAAAGTCTTCTCAAGCCTAGTTGGTAGGGTTAACTCACGTCAATTTGTGCAGTAAATGGACACAAAGGAGTGAGTTGGCTATCAACATCTTCAGTTGCCTTTGATGACTCAACCCACATCAGGTTATTGGGTAAACTGGGTAGAAAAGGGGTGATCTTTGACACAAACTCAAAAGGAAGTTTAAGCTCCTAAAAGTGGGTCTAAAGAAATAAAAATGAGATAGATGATTTTCACATGGGGACAAACATGACAGGAAAGCTGAGGGGCTTGCAGATGCTCTTCCTGTGCTCATGATTTAAAACCATGAACAGCCATGTACAAAACATAATTTTTAAACTATGGAGATTTATGTTCACATATAACGACATAAATCAACACTGACAATAACCTCTAGACCAAATTTTAAAAAGTTTGTTTACAAAAGCATGAAAGAAAACACATCAAAAAAAGCTCAGTGATCATAAATATTATCCTTCTCATCACCTGCATGTGTTGAAACAAATGGTAAAACCTGATAGTGGCCAGAGCACAGAATCAAAATCAGGACTTGCAGTTCCTGGCTCTGCCAGTTATTTTGGGAAAAATCACTTTGGATTCTCTGCTTGTTTGGGTTAGTTTGTTTGTAAAAAAAAGCAGTAACAATACCAACCTCAAGAAGCACACTGCTGTTCCCGCGCAGCCTAAACCCACGGACTAAAAATACTCTTGGTACAAACATAAGCATTCCATGAAGTTTGCAGTGTCTATATTTTCTATGCTGAGAGTGCTTAGTCAGTCCATTTCCCCAGAATGGAAACTCACCTAAAACATCAAAAGGGCCCCAATGTTTACTGCTGCACTCCAAAGAATTTGCTCAGAATTTCTCCAGTTGAAGTAGAACAGCAGTTTGGTGTTTTCCATCATGAAATACTACATATATAAAACATATCTTCACCTAGCTCTCCACAGGGCAGCTAAACTACACTGATATTTGTGCTCTCCCTCTGTCCCAGTAACTCACTCCTGCCAGACAGGATTAATGCAGGAGGCAGCAAAAGAATTTCCTACTTGTAAAGGAAGATTTAGGGACTGAGAGCTTAAAAGAGACCCCAAAAGAAAATAATAAAAATAGTTCTGAACTGATGAAGTCCTTATTCTAAAGCTGTCAGTATGACAGAAGGAGCATTGAGGTGTAAATTGTAACAACCAGCAGAAAATCAGTTAACTTCTGCAAAGGACACTGAGTCCTTTAAACAGATTAATGAAACTTAAAACCCCCAAATGCTCCCTTCCCTTTCCAAATTCTGTATGAAACAGACCTTACCCCTATCAAAATAATTAATTACATAATAGAGTTTGTGAGAACACAAGGTAGGTTTGGGACTTGCTATGTAAGACTATACAGGCAACTTCCTGAATTCAGGAATTATCTTGCCATTATTTCCACCTTACTGAGAGGCACTGGGTAACATCTGCCTAGATTTTTTTCCCTGTTTCCCTACACTGGATACTCCTGATTGTGAAAATGATATTTGCAACTCTGTAAGAAATATGTACCAGTTCCAAGGCTCCCAAACTTGCTGTGGGGTCCAGATCCTCAAAGAATGTCTCTGTAACATTAAATTATCTAGATTGCTTGTTTCAGATAAAGAAAAGCATGTGTTGTGCTGGTCACTCAGCAGTTACTACCCTTTACACCACAAAAGTTTAAAGAAGGAAGTTTATTATAGCAAAGCAGAGGATCCAGCTATTGATTGTGAAGTTGAAAAGTGATTTTCAAACCAAAAAGAATAATATATGAATATACTTAACTGCTCTTTTGTCACAGGATTTTGCTGCATGTCTCTCAGTTATGGAAATGAAGGGGCAAACTCAACAGTGCACTGTTTTTGAGAGAAATGCAGTTTACTACAGAAATAAAGTGTCTTTCTGTCTCCAACTGACAGCCTGAATTATTGGTTAGGATATATTTGCTGAGAAAATGCAGCAGAACAAGTGAGAAGGAGGATGCTGCTGAAGGCAAAGAGTAGCTTCCTCCTCAGCTCCTCGAGGAATCACTGGCTGTGGTCATCATCTGACCCCTCTGAGGAAGCTACTGCAGCATCTTTGCATGCCAAAGTTCCTTCTCTCCTCTGCTGGGTACAGTTATCCCTGGAATCTGCAGGCCTAGAGGTCATCAGGACCCAGCAGCACTGCTAATTTAAAGAGCTGCTCCCTGTCCCTGTCCTTGTTTAGATAAACATCCAGTCAGTCAGCACCTCCAGCATGCCAGGAGCAGGTACCAGTTACTGCAGCCACCCCTGCCCAAGTGATGCAAACCAAATCCTGCATGTTAACGTGTTCCACCAGCCAGCCCTGCAGGCACATCCATGCTGTGCCCACACACATCCTGCTAAGCCAAAAAACTTCAAAGTTGTCCCCAGGATCAGCCCTCACTGACTGACCAGCAGGACTGAGCCTTATCTACATCCCACCTGCAGATCCCACTGCAGCACAGAGTGTGTGGCACAGAACCACAGGAGGGCTTGCCTTGAAGATCATCCAGCTCCAACAGCCCTGCCATGGGCAGGGACACCTCCACTCTCCCAGGTGGCTCAGAGCCCCATCCAACCTGGCCTGGAACACTTCCAGGGATGGGGCAGCCACAGCTTCTCTGGGCAACCTTCCCTCACATCTCATCACCCTTGCAATTAACAATTTACTCTTATTATCTATTCTAATTCTACCTTCTCTCACATTAAAGCCATTATACACACATAATCCAACAAGTATAATTGTACATGAATATGTTTTCAACTCTGACTTTGTGCTGCATGGATAACATCAGTCAAAAAATTCAATTCAATTAAAGGCTTTCCTATTTGGTTTAAAGTATAAAAATACATCCACACTTATTGTGCACACAAATGTGAGGAAATGTCATAAAAGCATGAAGGAAGAACTGTAAAGCTTCTGTTGATTTCTATCTTAGTGCTTTAGAAAAAAATGGTGAAATACTAAAATGAGCTTCGTCTGCAAGCTGAAAATCTCGGCAACAAAAAAGAAAACAATTTGTCCCCTTTCCTGCCACCAAGTCAGACTCAAGATTGACTTCTATTTTAAAACAAAATGAATAGTAAAGTAGCCCATCAAACTGTTTATCTACTATTATTTCAGCATGAAAAATAAAAGGGAGGTCAATTCACTCATAATTCAGCGCTACCAAATCACAGCCAGGTACACTAAACCAGCAGAGGGCAATAGAATTCTAGAATTTTGCAAAAATGGGATGTAATTCTGGATGGAGCTTTATTTACTGTATACATTTTCTGGCAAAAGTCACTTAAACATCTAATTACTCATGATCTCTAATCCTGGATTCCTGAAGGTCATGTGTAATTTACCAGACATTACTTAAAGCCATGCAGAATGCCTCAGATTTCTACATGGATTTCTCAAGATGGAGATATGCTAATACAAAGTTCCCTGTAACGTTAAATAATACACATAATAACATACTTCTTTCTCCAAAGACATAAAAAAGAGGTTTAAATAGTTCTGTTATACAAAGAAAGAAAGGAAACTAAAATAGTCTAGAACGATGTATGTTCAGATCCCACAAAAAAAGAGAAGACATTTTCATACTAGAACTTCACAGTTCTAAATAAGGTTGAACTCCACAAAGTGGATGACAAATAGTTTGATTTTTCTCTCTCTATACATCACAATTTGGTGTGTTAAATCCATTAGTTAAGATACAGATTTCACAAATTCTCAGTTGAAGTGTTGAATCCATCTGAAGAGTTTTTCAAGTTATCTTGACACAGTTATTTTTAAAGAGTTTTTGATACAGTTGTTTTGACAATATCCTAAAAACTCACTGAATCCCTTTGGATCAGGTGGCCCAGCAGTGAGTGTGCACCTGTGAGTGCACTGGAATGGTGGCATTGGCTCTACCCACAAAAATAACCCACAGCAACAAAGTAGTTATCCAGGTCTGTGCTCAGAAATAAATAAACCCTGTAAATCTCACAAGTTTATGGGTTTTATCTATAGTCAAATCATGGTTCTTAGGATTATTGGTGACCTGATATGTAACTTAAAGCCCAGCTAAATAGAGCCTCTAAGTAATCCCCCAAGAGAGTAGTAAAGTAGTAAAGTACTTTAAGTTCTTCTGTCACTTCATTCTAGTAGTTCTTAATTACTATTTTCCTTCTTCTATGGAAGCTTTCTCTGTCTTCACTGGTCAAATTATTTCTGAATTTCTCTCAATATGCAGCATTTCCTTATCTGAAGAAACTATGAAAACAATAGTCCTCAAGTAGCCCTCAAGAACAGGATGAGCAAAATTGAAAGACGTAAGGGTACAATACAGAATATAAATTGTAAATACATAAAAATTTGACAGTAGTAGATCTCATCTTGGCAATACAAATTTTATATATATATATACTACATGGTTCAGGTGAAAGAAAGAGGATGGGGAAAATCAGGAACTGTAATATTATGAAGAATTCTGAAAGTAAGGACATGAAAACTGAACTTTCACTCTGAGCTAAGCCATTTGGAAGATCAAACAACATCCAGTTTGACCAACAAAGAAGATGACTGTGGAGGTGCCAAATGGAAGTGCCTTACAGAGCAGGACATTGTCAGGAACAGTTCTGCCAAATAATAAGGTGCAGTTTGGGCACATGCAGTGCACAAGGAAGATGCACACACCTGACCTGTGAATTCTTACTGGCACAATGTTATGAACTCATGACAATGAGCTGATGGGGTATTCACAAGTTCAGAGGGCTGTGATTAATCAGAGGAAGTCAAAAACAGCATCCCACCAAGAATTCCAACTGTAGGTACTGTCATGAGGGGTACAGAACCAGCAAATGGAAAAAAAAATGCAGGGATATGGATGAAAACAAGAGTAGGAGATATAAACTCCTATTATGGTCTTAAATCACTTGGCTGGGTAAGGAAAAAAAGCATTTGTGACACCTCAATTCTTTGGTCACACTCAGTTTAAATTGTTGATGAGCTATCTAGGATGACAACTGAGACATTCACAGAGCAGCAGGCAATACACACAAACATATCAGCAATTTCTCTGCCTTACCATCTGTAAGCATTTGCTCTCTCATGGAAACGTAAAATAATGGTGCTCAAGTCATGACAGAGAATAATGGCACAATGAAATGGAACTCAATGAAGGAAATTGTGTTTTCATGCAGAAAGTTCCATTCTACTGGGATAAGGACATGGTGATGAGGAGGCAAAGCTGAACTTACACATATGGAAAACGCATGGGGGACTCTGTTACTTCATTTACATTCCTTCACATTAAGCTCAGAAGCTTTACTAGATTTTAATTAAGCCACCAGAAATTCTTTCATGGTGAAAATTCGAAGTGAATCAGAATTTCTGTAACACTGTAATCCCCCCTAGAAGTAACAACGTAAAGAGATGGGCAACAACGAAATTAAACTTCTTAAACCAGAGTTACAAATCATTTCTAGAAAACAAGCTCAAGTGAAATCAGTTACAAATGATGTGATCCAATATAGAGGAAATGCAACAGAAAGATTTCTCCTTATTCCAGGCAATAGTGGGTCAGTCCCTCAGTAACACGAAATTTACTACAAAACTCATCATTACGTCTCATTTTAACTGGGGGAAATTTCCTTTTTTTTCTTCCTGACCAAGTACTTCCTCCCACAAACCACTAAGGAAAGGAAGTACAGATTGCTAAATTACATTTTCCATTATGTTATCATTCTGGGAAAGCCAGCTTCTTCAACAGAGCAATGTTACCACAGTAATTGATTTCTTAAATTCCTTGTAAAGACACACGTTAAAAACATTCTCCAGTTAGTCTGTCCTATTAATATGCTAACCTATTGTACTATACTTTCTTGTTTAATTTCTTTTTCCCTATTAATATGCTAACGTGTTGTATTATACTTTCCTGTTTAATTTCTTTTTCCCCCACCTAAAAAAGTAGTTTTGGAAGTGAGATATTCTCTACTGCAAAGGCATAAAATGTATTCTATTGGCATGTATTATGCACCCATTCAGAAGCAAAGTGCACAAGTTAAAATCTTAAGGACCAGACATGACATTTGGGTGCCTGTCTTTGCAAGGGATACTGCAAAAGCACTCTATCATTTCTAACAAGAATCCTCAGATTCCTGTTTTAACATGAAAAGTATGTTTGCTCTTACAAAAATAATTTACTGAACTATAATATTTCTATGAAAAGAACTTTTAATGGATGTAATAAAAACTTGACTGGAGGAGTGTTTGGAAATATTGACAGAACTTGACCATTGCCTTAATAATGCTCTTCCATGACCCCACTCATATTCATAACCACCTGCCAAGTAACCACATTATTCTCTCTCAAAAGTCAATAAAACCCTGTTTTTAGGCCATGTCTATTAGAACTCCAGTCCTAATTAACCTACTGCTGCACAGAATCACCAAGAGTAATGATTATTATTATAAATAATGATGACTGTCATGAATCATGAGCAATAATGATGACTCCACAGCTTCCTTCCAATACTTCAAACTGGCTTCAAGTATTATCACTCATTTCAAATACTTATTGTAAGCTCTTGAGGATAAGTATCTTCATTTTTCTGTTCTTTTGTACAAATGCAACACCAGCAGTTCTGGTCCACAATTAAGGCTCCTGGATTTTCCAGGAATGCAAATAATGCTCATATAGACACTTGATAATGTTGTAAGTGTTCCTTTGTGGTTCAGCTTCTTCTCTATTATCCATTACATGATACAGCCATGTTCCTTTTAAGCAGGCAACTTAATGTATTTTTATATTAAAGGGATTAGCATTCTGCAAATGGATAAATAAAATAATTTTAGTACTAAAAATAATGTTACTTAATACTATTTCAGTCACAAAAACATTTCCATAGACTAAGATAGTATCAGAACTGGCAGGATAGAGATACAAAAAGAAAATTAATGGAAGCAGACAAAACTCCTTGCCAAGACAATAAAGGAAGTCTTTCACGATGGGAGTTTCCTAAATTAAAGCCAGCAATTCAAGAGTGAAGAATTTTAAAGTAGAAGTGATTTTAATCCAAGCACACCAGAGTAGGACAGAAAGTTTTAGAAGGAAGCACAATAACTAGGTGCAAGAATGAAAATATCAGTGTAGAAAGCTAACATATTACAGAAAGTCTTCTTAACTTTCTAGGAGGCTAAAAGCATTCGGACAACTGTGATTGGGACAATCACAGTTGTGCAGAAATTAAATTTAAAAATCAAAACTCACATTAGATGTAAAAAACACCACTAATTTTGCTTTTCTAAATTACCTACATCATCCAATAGCTTTATGCAATTCTCTAGTATTTACACAAATTCTAAAATAAACACTAATGTAATATTGTCATTGAGTAACAGCGATAATGTTAGTACCAAATTATGCCACTGTTTTCCAATATTCCACTGATTCCAGCAGACACTAACTGTAAAATCTGCCTGACAAAGACACAAAAATGCAATCAACTCTTCACCCATCATTACAGATTTTCCCCATCAGCCTTTCATGGAGTATCTTCCCTGTGACTTCACAGCTGCTGCTACACAACAAGGAGCACATTTCAAATTATGAAATTACAGTTACATAATTAACCTTGAATTGGGTCTCTCTCTCTTGGAAGGGGGGGTGGGTTTAATGATAATGATTAAAATATTATAAACTGTTCTGAATTTCACTAGTACTGCCTCCAATCTTCAGAGAAAGCCTTCATCCATGAAATTGGGAATCCCTCCTACACCCAGCTCCAGGCTCTGGAGTTGAACAGTCATTTACTCAGGAGTAATTTCAAGGAGTAAAGGCTTTCTTCCATTCAGTATCTGCCATAACTGTTACTGAAACTTGGTAATCCATTTCAGCTAGGAAAGTACACACTCAAATTACTTTCATTTTATTATTGTGCTGTGCAAAACACCACATATAATTCACCATGGAAAACATTGAAATTATATCTATTGGTGCATTAACACAAAATACTTCCAGTTTCACATCTTTTTATTAATTCAGCTTCTTACTTAACTCACAATTTTGTATTCTCCTTGAAGATTATAAAAAAAGCCCTTGGACGAAAATCATTTTCTTCACAAAAATGCTGCCAAGATAGTTCTTAAGATAACCTGAATAAATATTCTGCACTATATTCAAAGATTTTAAGTTAAATTATTTACATCAAATGTTGTTCTTTTAAAAACTCTGAAAAAGTCTCTGACTTTATGTAATTCTCTTTCCCTTTCAACAAAAGTACAGGAACATGGAGTACAAATGAAAAATGGGCAGCCATGCAGATGAACAGCTCAATGATGCCATTCCTAAGGAGTTCAGCCAGCCCCAGCCTGCAAAGCTGCAGACTCATTTCTCTCATTCCATTTCAAGCTCTGCAAAAAAATTCACATCAGTATCCAACTGAAATTTTATTTGAAATTTTGTGGCTTAGAAGCATTAAAAAACAAATCAATTTAAAAAATCAGTTTTTCCTTCTCTCCCTCCCAAGAATTACATAATTTAGGCACATAAAAATTCAAAAGCAGTCTCTGGCACATCTTGCTAAAAGACAAATGTCAATTTGAATGTAATACATCCAAACAGAGAGAAATTTTGTTGCATTTGGGTTATTTTTTGCCTAAACTAGATCAGCATTCTCCAAGCATACGGCAAACCATTAAAAACAACTGACACAGAAATTTAAATTAATTCCTAATTTTCTAATTAACGTGTCATTCTGAAAAATAATACTGCTGTGAATACTGCCATTCAAATAAATGCTTGTCTATAAATGTGGAAGCCCATTCATAACATCTACACAGAGAAAACTTTACTCTTAGACTGGTGTATTTTTATGATGATATTTCCTTTATTCAAACACTTCTGAATGCCAAACAACAGAAAATTTGCAAGTGTGTTACTGTGGACTGTGCAATGTGGTAGAAAGGTATAGGACCACAGATGATCATATACAGTTTAACTATAACATTTTTGTAATAAAATTTTGGAAAAGATCCCTGAGGGGTGGAAAATTTTACTATAATCTGCACAATCAGGTTGAGAGGGGAACACAACTGTGTCTAACATTTGTTTGTCTGAAATTCAGTGGGTGAGGGATGCAAGAGGGACTGACCAGAGTGCCAGGGATCAGTTGAGCTGCAGGGAGGGCAGATGGAGAGGTGGCCCCTGCCTGGGGCAGCACTGGGGACCCTGGGGTGGCAGCTCTGCTGCTGTGTCATTGTCACTGTCATTGTCCAGGACAGGCTGGAACTGGAGCCTGCCCTGATCCTGCCTGGCTGCCCTGGAGCCTGCAGAAAGGCAGCGTGGGGCTCACCACATCCTGCCAGCCTGGCAGGGAGCCGGGCACAAACAGGGAGCCCAAAGCCTGGGGATGGGACAATGCTGGTTGTGCAAGCACCAAACTGCTCCTGGATGAGTTAATGCAAGGAAAACATGATTAAAACAGGTCCCTTTCCTCTCCTCCTCTCATCCCCCACGCAGAACAAGACCTCTTTTCCACAGCACCAAGGAATACTGCATTTCCACTTTATACACAAAAGAAGTGAGTACTTTTGAGAATACCAATTAGGCATGGGTCACTGGTACCATGAAAACATGGAAAAATTCTTCTATCTTCACATATAAATTCATTTTATTTATATTGTTTCAATTTTAAACAAAATTCCAACGGTATTACTAATGGTAAACTAAAACCTTTTTCTAACCCAGAAGCAAAAATTTGTTTGTTTTTGTGACATTAACAGTACACACCAAAGTCCACTGTCACTGATGAGTCACATTTTGCTAACAGCTTGTGTCCAATATTTAAAAATTTTAAAAAGCATTGGGACTATTTTTTCTAGAAAAATTCAATTATTACTCCAGGCCACAAATATGCAACCAGTGCTGACTTCCTGTCTATGACTTTAATCCCATCAGCTCTGACTTAGAGTGTGATCAAATCCTGCCTGATCAAGTTTCACAATAGATCACTCAGCAGACTTCAGGGAGAATTCTGAAATTTCACCAGACATCCCAAGAGCTCCTAGCACGCTGTACACAGCGTGATGTTTCTTGTAATTTTAATTGGATCTGTGTAGAAATACCCTGGACTAGGTTTTAAATAAGCAAAGGCATTAAGACAAGATGGGTTACATCATGCCAGCCTGCTCCCTCCTTTAAATTTTCTGCTGTTTTATCAAAAATATTTAAAAATCCCTCAAGGCTAATGCATGACACAGGCATTCCAGAATCTTACCAACATCACCTCCAAGTCTTAAGCTGTGTTACTGCTCAGTTTCTTGGCTTATCTGCTGGCTCAACCATGTCCTTCTCATTATTTACACACCTCAAACACTTGGTGACTGCACTGTGTTCAGTAAAATACAGTGACGTTATTTAGGAAGAACAGGTAATTGTTTCATTTGAGCTCTGCTTTGTCTTGGATAAATAAAATGAAACTTAACATGTCATGAACACAACAGCAGTTCCAAAGGAACTGTGAAGTCATGTAACTTCTTTACACTACTTCATTGGAAGCAAGAGGAATTACACTGACAACAAAATGCTGTGACATGAAATCCCATCACAATTTCCCATCAAAATGCTACAGCAAACATAGATGGTAAAATATCAGACTGGACTGAACTCTACAGACTCTTAGAACTCTACTACACTTTTAGATTTACTACAGATTTTATCACTGATAACTTGATTTGGAGCACTGCCAGTGCAATGACACCAATGTGCACACAAATTGAACCCTGTGCCACTGTCAGATGCACAATTCCCGTCTATTCCTGGCTGCTAAGAACATTGCCCAGTCTCAAAAGGAGTGGGTGAAATGAGATTTAACAGGCTGCTGGCACTAAACATGGTATTCTGAGAACAGTAATACCAATAAAATATCTGCACCCTGCCAAGCACTGCTTCCTCCTTGGGAAGCATCAACACAATCATATGGCACAGGTAAGTCAATTCTTCATGTTGAAGCACAGCCTCATGCCAGGCAGAATATATTCACTCCAGTCTATGACACAATTTTGAAAACCTCTAGAGAAGCTGAAAGATCCTCCAAAAAGTACAATTTTTTACTCAAAAATAATCAGTTTATTCAAAAGTGTAAGTTCTACTCAAACTGAACCTTAAACTGTTAATCTGACTTTTAACTAATCACTGCAAAGTCAGTGCAATAATCTTATGTTCCGAACAGCATGTCAGTTTGTGTTTAGTATGAACAGTTGTATGCCAAAATAAGTACTTTTGCCAAAGAATTGTATCTAATGGGACATACCAAAGGGGACCATCACTGAACCTGAGGATTAGATCTGGGAAAAACAAAATTCTTTTTCTATTATGCATTAACAGCTGGCTTTTGCAAGTTAATAGTCAGGTTATTTTAATTTTTAATTCAGGTCAGGCACATTAAAAAACTCATCATGCTTCTTCCATCAAGGGACTCACAGTTTCCTGAGTGTATTTTTAGAGTTAAATAGTCCAGGCTATTAAAAAAAGATTTCAGAGAACTTTCTGTGAGAGAAATGGTGTGAGATCTTGGTACCTCTACCAAAAAATACAAGTGTGTAGATGAAATTACTTAAATAAATTTTATATTCAATCCAGATTTTTGCTCTGCTTGATGGTGAAATCAAAGCTCATTTAAGCTTATTTCAAAACTCCTGATACTACATTTAAAAGTCTGGGTTTATTGTCTCTCCTTTCTATTTTTTTTTTTGCCTACTTAATCAAACTTTACTGAGGTAGGAATCTAACCAAACTGCACCAACAGCCCAAAATACTCCCTGTAGCTCTCAAGGTAAAGACCTATGTGGACTCTCTTGGCTATTCTTATAAGCAAAACTAAAAACCAGAAAATAAAAGAAAGCAGAAGTTTCTTTAAAAATGCAGAATTTATGCAGTAAATAAGTAAGAGTAATATAGGGAAGAGGGAAATTTCTATAGCTCATTATCTCTTCCCTCAAATTAAGTATTTGTGGCAGCAGTAAATGTGAAACAACAATTCTGCTACTGAAGGACTCAAAACAGAGGGAACAGAGAAAGATAAACTTGGATCTAAAGATGGGAGAAAGTCAATTTGCTGGGATTGAAAAATTTAGCATCTCACCATGCTACTTTACATAAGAGAATGAAAATACTCCGTACACTCTTCCCTAAAAGCAGTTGTGGGGTATTATGTACAGCTATAAACTAAAACACATTAAAATAAAACTTTTTTACAGTTCAAATAATTAGAAGAGGAAAAAACCCTGCTACTTCATGCTCCATACAAGTTGTTAAGTACTAGTTTATATAAGAAATGTCAGGAAATCTTCTACACATTTAAGTTTGTCAAAATTGCTCTTGCCTTCAACAGATGATTCTGGTTTCTATGATTGGTAAAGTTTGACATTTTTTATTCTAAAAACAACATGACAGAATGTTTTCTAGTTTAAAAAAAAACCCAAAAATGATTGGAATATATAATTTAAACTAAAAATGACTGACTGAAGGTGGAAGGTTGCATTTTTTAATTGCTATATTATTAATGTGTAGATAAGCTGTCAAAGCAATTATTGTTTTGCACTATCCCAGTGTACCAGTTCCCAATGACCAAGCACTTATTTCCCAAACTGAGTTGTACAACAACATTCACATTAAACAAGATTTATTTAATACTGCAAGCCAGTCCACATTCTGAACTTATCTCCTCAGGTATGTACATCCTAAAAAGCAGGACTGGAGCTACCCAGAACTGGTGAAAATGCTATTGCATTGGGACATTGAAATAAGTACAGTCATACTACAAGAGTTCTGCTTCTGAAATAATTACTTACAAAATCTGCATTGTTTATATTTTTGTATTTTACTATGATGTTGTATTTTGTCACTATCAAGCATTCTGTACTTTCCCCCCAAAAAAGAAACCAAAACAAGAAATTGAAAACAAATACACAGTTAAAACAACCCAGTCACAATATCCTCCAAAATTAACAACTACACAGACTGAAAACTTCACTTGTACTTTTGGCCAAGTACCTTATTGGCCAACTGTACTACAGTGACCATTGTATTATATTGGCCAGTGCATGTTTAACCTGCCAAATTAAACACAGTAGTACTGCAATAAATAGTTTTTACGTAGTAACATCAGAAATTATTCTTTTCTATTATTTTAGTGACTAAATATAATTCAGTGATAATTCTCTAACCCATCCTATAGCCTGCATTTAGTTCTGGGGGTATGCCTCATAATCATAATGACCCAACATCAATAAGTGTCCTTCTGGAGTAATGTCCATACCAGTTCATTTGATTATTTCCATTAACATTAATAAATTTTAGAATAAATCTTCTTCCTGTCTTTCATGTATCTCCTGTCATCTCTTTCTCCCTTTTAACAATGTATGTGATGTAAAAAAAAATACAAGATAGCAGTGGTTGTAATAGAAACTCACCCTATAGAAGGCAGTTGTCAGGGGCAGTAATGCTGCAGCAATGCTGTATTCTTCTGAAGATGAACAATCCTGCAAGAAAGAACAAAGAAGAAAATAAGCACAACCATTGCATGCACTGCAAATTCATTTCTGCCTTATGGAGTCCCTCTGGCATCCTCCTGACATACAATGGAATCTTTAATAATTCGATATCACGTAAAAATAACACATATTTATGAGTGTATATATATATACACACACACACATATACACATCCATCTATCTATCTATCTATCTATCTATCTATCTATCTATCTATCTATCTATCTATCTATCCATCCATCCATCCATCTATCCATCCATCCATCCATCCATCCATCCATCCATCCATCCATCCATCCATCCATCCATCCATCCATCCATCTATCTATCTATCTATCTATCTATCTATCTATCTATCTATCTATCTATCTATCTATCTATCGATCTATCTATCTATCTATCTATCTATCTATCTATCTATCTATCTATCTATCTATCTATCTCCTCATGATTTCTCCTAGACAGGTATTGCTGTGATTCTTCCCACTTTAGAAATTTATTAGCCAATTTCTCATTTATATGTCTGAAATACAAATACACTGAAACAGTTTATACATAATAAGGAAAGTTTTCCTCATTTAGGAAACAATAAAAAGGTAGTTTGCTTCCATTTGGGTCAAGAGCAAACCTGACTAAAATGGAAGTGATGTGATGACCAAAGAATGCCCTTTCAAAATGTCTATGCGAAGGAAGTGACATTTATGCAATTTGAAACAATCACCACCACAGCCTCTACAAAAGTTTGGCACAAGGTTAACTTTAAAAGAAGATGAAAACCCATTCTCTTCAAGTCTCTGAATGCCGCATTCAACAGTCAAGTGTGTCATTCATGTGTCTCTAGGCAGAGAAGGGTATGCCAAAATAAATCAACTAGTAATTGTGCTGATGAAAGTTGTGATTTTATTACGGAAGTCTTTTAAAAGAAAGCAGAATTGGAATGTAACTTGATATTTAAAAAACAAACTACTCGAATTTTTATGACCATAAAAAAAGAACAAAAAATACCCAACAAGTGTTAAAAACGATACTTTTTAAAAAAGTGATCAGGTGTTTTTTCAGCAGCTCTTTTTGCCACCACTAAAGAACACAATAATGCACATACTCATACAGTTGACAAATGTATCACCATTGTGCCCCTGGATGATCAGTGGACAACCAACATTTCCAGTTGAACAATTAATTTTAAATTTTTTAACATCATTGTTACAGTGGGCACCCTGCAACTCAAACCACTCCTGTTAACTGTAACAACTGTTAACTGTAACAAATGACAAAATTGAAATATCTCAAGTGTTCCTCTGCCAGACTTTACATTTATGACTTCAACATATCAGAGTTATCTAAAACAGAGCAACTAGCAAAAATCTAGCACCAGCCAATTGTGATAGCAGAAATATGAAATCTGCTTTACAAAACCAACAATGTTATGGATTATTAGGATGCTATTTGTATCCATCTCATTCTTTGTTTTAAACGGCTGCAGAGTGACTGTGGATTGCAGGTTTAAAACAACAGAGCAAAAAAACCCATCACAAGACTATTCTGCTTCTCTTATTTTTAAAGTCTATTTCAACCTTTGTGATTTCTCAATAACAAATCCTTCATCTTCTATTGCTTTAATCAAGCTCACCTAAATGGAGCAGCAATGTCCACTATAGTTAAATACAGCAGCATTTGGAAAACTGCTTACACATAAATTCTGAAAAGGGACACAACAAGTTCACAGTTGTGAAGGTTTATTTCTGCACAGAGTTACTGAGGGTTCCAATGTGTCTAACTCTGCACAAATGCTCACTGTGCATGGACAACACGAGTTTGGCAAGTGCTCACACTTCATAACACACTTCCAACCTGGTAGAGGAAAACTAACAAAAATGGACACCGAAAAACTCAATAAATGTTTCAATGATGCCTCTTGGTATTGCAACATGTATATAGCAAACCCAAATTAGTTTGTAAGATCTCAGAGCACAAGGCTAAAGGACACAGCCTCAGCTGCTTTCAATTTTCCATTTCTGCATTATTCCCTATTGTTATCCACATCCTTAATCCCCATTTGGAAGTTAGCATACATATTTTTAGTTCAATATATGATAAATATTCTTAGTACTTTTTCACTTAACAAGAATGCTTCCCACTTAAAATTCTGACTTTCCAATCTTTAGAAATGCGCAACAGCTTTCAAAGAAATACATATCTTATTTCTGTACATGATTATTTATAACCAGGTATAAAATAATCCATCCTCAATTTCAGGTTACCTACTTAATCCTTTAGCTCAAATTATTTGAAAGAGTTCGGGCTTTTATCCAAAATATACATAAAAATATCTTTATAAAAACTGAGCAATGTATCTTCACCTAGAGAGCATTCAATACTCCAAGAGCTAACATATGCCTCAAAGATATATATCATCACCATATAAACAACACATTAGATTATTTTTCCATTCCTTCCTTCAAGTATGAAATTCTCCACATATTCCATGTCAGCAGTACATGGACTTGTAGTGTGGACGTATTATCTCTTTTTTTTTTTTCTTCTCCTGTATATGACAAGGAATACAAAATTATCTCAGTTAGGAATAAACTGCAACACTGTTGTTTCAAAATGAGTGGAACTAATTAATTGTTTACTTGCACTGTAGCTGCAAGACAGAACGCCATAGTTAAAAGAGATGTTGCACTGAAATCTCAGCTTCTCAATTTTACAGACAAGCCAAAGTACTGGAAATGTCATATATGTGTTGTAGGCAATTAATTTAGACCCCTGAAACAATGCAATCCAGCTGCCTTATACATAATGTCTTTACCAATTGTGAAAAATATTCCTACTGCTGCTAGAAAAGTAGACAAAAATCAAATACCATAAAATAATCAAAGCTTTTACACCTAATTTGCACAAAATGAAGCTGAAACACATCTGGGGAACAAAAATTATTTTCAGCAAATTAATCACCAAAAAAACAACGACCTTTGACGGTGAAATACAGACTTCCACCATGACATATGCAGAGTACTGCTTTGAATGCATGCCTAATTGAGTGAAAACCTGGCACATTGTTCTGGCCATACTGATCCTATATCCAGACAGTTGCTGAACTCTGTAGCAGATTGGAAGGGTTACAGAAATTCATGTACACTTAAAATAGCTTTGCTACACTGAATTGACAAGTGAATAATAAAAGCAGAATGTTTTTCCTTACATCACTTACTTTGACAATGCATGTGAATTACTTTTATACTCCAGTCAGTTTAAATATGCAGCAAAACTTTGGTGGCTCCATATTGCCATTAGATTGCAGAGCTGAGAGCTTGGAAGTTACAGATTTTGGCTGCTTGGCTGGACACATGGGACTGATATGGGGGAGCTTTTGGAATCTGGTAGGTGGCTTAGGCTTCTGGTGCTGGAGGAGAGAGTCAACTCTGCTCCTCACTCGACTTCAGAACAGGTACTGCCTGGAATGTTTGCTTGGAAAACAAGGTATTGTACATCATCAGGAATTGTACACTACCATGAACTGCACACCATCAGGAACTGTACACCATCAGGAATTGTACACCATCAGGAACTGTACAGCATCAGGAATTGTACACCATCATGAACTGTACAGCATCAGGAACTGTGCACCATCAGGAACTGTACAGCATCAGGAACTGTACAGCATCAGGAACTGTACAGCATCAGGAACTGTGCACCATCAGGAACTGTGCACCATCAGGAACTGTACAGCATCAGGAACTGTGCACCATCAGGAACTGTACAGCATCAGGAACTGTACAGCATCAGTCCGGACTTGGGGCCGGCCGTGTCCCCCGGGGTTGTTCCCCCCCCGGAATTTTTTAATAACAATAAATTTACACCATCAGGAACTGCACAGCATCACGAAGCTGAGATGCCCTCTGCAGTGCAGTCCTGGTGATGAACAGCTGGGAAAAGTCACCCAGGAAAAGATCTTCCCCTGATCTGCTCCTGGACATGCAGGCTCAAGAAGGCTGCTAAGCCCCCTCTGATATCCCACAAGAGCAAGCCCAAGCCAGTGAAGCACAGTGACAGTGCAGAAAAATGACCTCTCTTCCTGCATTAAACAACAACTTACGCTCAGGGATTTCTGCTTTCCCTTAGTCACATGACAAAAATCTAGAAGACATGTATGGAACATCTAGATAACATTTAAGGTGGAATTTTCTTCTTAAATTCATCTTGATAGTCTCTCTCATTAACTGCTACCTGATACACTATCTTCCTGCATTAAAACCCACTCTGCTTTAGGCACTAAGCTTTTTAAACAGACCCCACATTTTTAATAATCTGCAGAAATCCGAGTATGCCAAAAACTTGGGATCCAATTTTGCCTTACTTTCAGGAACACCACAAATACATGGAATTCCCCACAGGCCCGACTATCACATGAAATCACTGTAGCATGCAGTGAATGCATCCAAACTAAAAAGCTGAACATGGCAGCACTTGATCCATACCTTTTTGGCAGCACAGGAGGATGCGTGCGTGCTCTGTTAAAAACGCTGCTCAACACTGCACTGTCCCCCTCCTGAGAATAACTGAAGTCAATTTTCAGGCATACAAAGAGCATTCATCACCCTGCAGGACTAAGCTCAAAATGAATCCAGAAAAAAACCTCAAAAAACAGAAACTTTAGGGTCAGATGTGTTTTTAAAGCACTAAACCAATAACTGTTAAGTCAGCACGTGTGCAGAACATCAGCTACAAATTACAGGTGAAACATTAGTTACAAATTCAACAGATTACTTCACTGGTGTCAGGTTTTAATCCCTATTCTTACAGCTGTATTATGTGGGCAGGGTTTTACTAAATCACAGAATTTTTATTATTGATGCAGTTTATATTTTGGAAATGTGAACTGTCAATCCTAATGCACAGGGTACTACTTTTGTCTACAGCACTAAGAGAATTCAACAGCCCAGCTCAGAAAAAATGTTTTGTTTGCTAAAAGGAATAGAGACTCATCAAGTAGAACTGCAGTGTTACTCATAATCATGCCTTAATATTAATGAGGTTATTTTTCATTTTTATTAGATAAGCTGCATAGATCTTACTCATTCACCTACAAATTCATCTTCTAATTCATCTTCTTCATTTAATTAATGCAATTGAAGTATTACAAATGACTTTTGATCAAAGAAATCCTCTTCTATGTAAACTGATGTTACCATCAATGTCTTTTACATTCAATCTTTGCAGAATTAAAAATGTAAGTAAATAAACTGCCAATTTAACAATATCTGATTATAGCTAATATAATTATATGCTGTATTTAAAAAGCACAGTCCAACTTGGAATTTCCAAAATAACTTTTAAAAGTATTTAACTTACAAGTTTTAACTTCACAGATAAAGCCATGATTAAAATTACAGAGTTTGTTGAAATAAATGCCAATATGACAATAATCACTTATATTACCTTTACTAGCATCTCATAATTACCTTCACAAGAAAGTTTAAATCTTATTATTAGAATCATAAGCAAAATTGCTTTTTTCAGTGAAATTCATGTGCATTTACTTTCTTGCTAATATTCATATAGAGCTTTGTCTAGTGAAGTCACCATCAATGCCAGCTGCTGCTCTGTTTTGCAGTGGGATCAAATTTTTCTTTTTTTTTGGTTGACAAAGGTGATATCAAACCTTATTGAAGCAGCTACAATTTTATTAAGTGGAACTCTTCTGGGACCTGAGAAACAGGATGAAAAGTAGACACACTGAGAAAGTCCACAGAGCTGAATAGCTGCTGCCTTATCTTCTGACAGAACTGTAAGAACAAACTCAAAATTTGGGAGATACTGCCCTACAAAATTCTCATTATTTTTAAAACTTCTTGTCTTGATAAGAATGTAAAGAGCTTTTCAGAAGTATTAATCTGCAAAGACCAACTCTTCCTTCATACATGACCCTAGTACGTTTTATGCGTCGCTCATTAACACAGCTTTTAATTTAATTTTTTGTTCTGCCTAAACACTAGTGCAGGGATTCACAGTTAATAAAACCAAGACAAGGACACTCTTATTGTCTGTGGTTTCCAAGTTTAACACTGATCAGATCTCTGGGCTTTTGATGAGCAGCTTCTCATACTGCTACCTGGGCTGCCAGCAATAATTGAACACAAAGTCCAGATCACAGACTTGACTCGCGCTCTGAATTCTGCCACATGTAACAATTTGCTCACCCTCTATGGCCATCACAGAGTGATGCCAGTGCAGAAGACAAAGGAACAGCACCCAGCCCAGGAGAATCCTCACTGATTTGTTTTGACTTTTTGGTCTTTCTGCCTGATCAAAAGCATTTGCAATGACCATTGAATTAAGGAACCTATCCTGCCAGCAACAGGATGCAAGATATTGTAGAGCTGTCATTCCAGGCAGGAGATCCAGTTTTATTTTAGAGATATTTTACTTCCTGAGGAACTTCATGTTTGTCTTCACCTGGCCCTGAATCATCGTAAGTTTGCCTGCCCTTGAAGCACAGTGGTATAAGGAACAGGATTCAATCAAGGCAGCCCAGATGCAATTACACAAGCACATAATGTTCATTGATTTTTAAGTTTCCTTTTGCTTTACTCCTCACATTCACAAGCTAGCAAATGCAACAGATTTTCTCGGTGCAGCCCCATCCTACTCCTGATCTCACAGCAAGTGAAAACAAGAAACAACATTTCACTCAAAGAAGAGCTGTCAAGCCCCCCCAACCCCCACGCTTTCTCAATAAACACATTTCCGTCTAGGCTTGAGGTTAGTCATTTCCTCCTCCTCATTACAAACTGCATCTAGGAGATCAGGAACCTCAATCTTTATGTGCATAAATTACACATTTGTCACTGTATTTTTCTGTACCCTAGAAGCCTAAAAACATGTAACTTTTTTGCAAGATACTGATAAAAACAAGAATGCCATCCCTCGCGTCTCAGCACATCTGAGTTTCTTTAACAGAAATGCCATGCATGTTTCTGAATACTGTCATGAGGCCCATGGCAATAAAGTTCAACATACTCAGGCTGTAATCTTCTCCCAAGGAAATGGTTGGGATGCCAAGATGCCTTTTGACTTTTATTTCACAGCAGGGCTTCATTCACAGTGACTCTGTCCAAACCTTAAACTACACCAGCTGTGATACAAGGTCCTGCACAGCAGTTTGTAAAAAGTTTTGACAAACAACACTCAAATGATAGAATACATTGCAATTCATGATAAAAAAGTGATCAATATCCATTAACTGCTCAGTTGGAGGGGGTGATTAATTGATAATATATCTAGGAACTGCAGTGTGCTCCTGGAGCCCTGGCGGACCAAAACACTTCTGCAGCCACTGCAAAACATTAACATAGGATACTCTGTAAACTGCTGTACAGCCAGCCTGTTTAATTGAGTTAGGGACCAGGGAAATGCTTAAGACATTAAAACAACTATTAAAATAGATGCCATATTACAGTATAGTCCAGTGACATATTGCCAAATCAGTTCACATGTACACAGGACACATCCTTATTCCCAGCAGCATCTCCTCTCCTAAATTTTAAAGCAAAAACTTTCAAATATATGTACTTTCAGAAACTTTCAAATATGTACAAACACATTCACCTTGCTTAACTTAATTTTACTGTTCTTTCCTAAGTTTCATGTGATTTTCGAATTTCACATACTTTTAATAATAATGCATCACATCATCAGAGCACATTCTATACAATTTTTACAACTTAACAGGAATGAACTCCTAAAAAAAAATTAATCAGATTTATATGGGTATATATGGTAAAGTGATTCACTGAAAAATCAGTTTTTCACTTTAGAAGAAAAACATTTGGATAAAAATGGAATTTTACATCCATCTTCTGTCATGCAATGAGCCGACACTCAGTTCAGAGCAGCTACCAAAAGATTTTGGGTCTGGTTCACCATGGAGAAACTGAACAGTGTCTGATGAAATGTAACTTGGAAGTAGAGCTCACTGAAAATTTTCCACTGAATAGCACGTGATAGCAAAATAATTTTTTTATTTATGCTAAGAATCCTCAATGACATCATAGGAAAGAGAACTTCTAATCCTCAAGGTTCTCCCCTTGGGAGACTCAGTCTTTTGCCAACTGATTTCCTGGGGAACCAGAAATAAAACCTTTAACAAGAATTTAAAGAAGGCAAGGAATAGGTTTGGGGGAGCTACAGGCTGGACAGTAGGGAGCAAGTCCTCAGAGAGAGCATTTCCAGACACAGGAAGAACACAAAAGTGACTCAGAACACAAAAAACCAACCGACCAAGGAAAACAGGATCATTTTCTTCAATGAAATACCGAGCTCTGTATCTGAGGAAAGAGCAGCCTGTCTTTTGCAGGCTCCTTTGGTACCCTTGGGGACAAGCTGGGAGAGAAAGTCTGGAGGAAAGCTGACTGCACTGTCAGGCTCAAGGTTTAGCAGGCAGGTGGTTCTGAATCCTGTTTTCAGGGCTTGATACTGTGGTGAATGTTTTCATTAACAACATGGAAAATGGCATGAAATGCACCCTCATCACATTGCTGACTGATATCAAATCTGAGAGAGTGGTAAATATGCTGGAGGGCTGCTGCTGACTGGCATCACAGCCTGGCAGACACAGACTGAGCCTCCCAAAGAGAAAGTTCTGTACAAGGGACTGGGTAACTCCATGTGGAAACATGAACTACACAGGGACAGCACCAGGAGCCATGTGCTGTGCTGTACATGTCAAACCAAGTCAAAAATCCTAAAACATTAGTCTCACCAAGAGTTATAGCAGAGGCAAAAGAACAAAATAATTAGGAAGTTTATGGACCTGAATCAAGAGACTATCAAGAGAGAGCACAACTGAAAGAATCTCAAAAATCCTAAATAAATATATAAAGAGAAAAGAGCGTGTTCAACCACCAGAGACAGAAATTATTGGCAAGAAAGCTGATGCCAATTTTATGTATCTACATCTATGTCCAGTGCATCCACAGGGTTCTGGCAGGTGAACCCAAGCCCACGTTTGCCTGGCTGTAGCACTGCCCCTGGCAGAGGCATTTTCCACCAACTGCCCACAGTGGGGTCTCTTCAACACGTATTTGACATCATGCTGCAGGACAGCTTTGGGCCTTTTAAACCAACCTTGATATTACTGAAAAGCTCTCCTCCACTTTTGGCAGGGGCACTAGATGTTCTGTGCACAGCTGCACCAAAGGACAACAGGACCGACACTGACCAGCTGCTCCTGGAAGAAGTTTTCTTGGATCAGCTCTGTTGGTGCAGCCCCATTTCTGGATCCATGAAACAAATGTCAGCTGCTGGAAGAGGATATTTCTGGGATGACCTGCAATGGCTGCAGAATTTCAAGGATGACAAGTGGCGTTTTGTGGGTTTTTCTGAGGAAATTGTGATTAAAAGGTTCTGAATCTCGAATCCAGCCAGCGAGGGCTTTTCCACGCTCAGGCATGGATGACGCACTGTGTAAGCTGTGCTGGTGAACTTGACAGAACCTAAAATCCCTCCTGCCAACTCCACTGCCAGACCTCTCTGCTCCTTAATAGGCTGGAATGCAAATCTTCAGTTGTGTTTCAAAGAGCAGTGCAGTTCTAGCAACGTTAATGGAAGCTGTTGTAGAAATTGCTTAATCCAAAAACCAACCTAGAATTAGGCACATTGCACATCATGAAAAAATCATGTTACTAGAGCAGTCATCGGAAATATCCCATTTTTCTGGAGAAAAGGAATTCCAGCGATAAAGTCATTTCAAGGATAAACAGTTCATAGAAAAGAATACTTGAAGCAAATTTGGGAAACTGAAAGACATATGTTCTGCATGATTAAGTAGCATGTTGTAGAGCAGTGTCCACCTTGATTAACACATCCAATCTGTGTGATCAAGGAAGAATGTTGCTACAAAGCCTGAAAAGCCCAAGAGATTCTGAGATTTCAAGCCTGCTTGATTTAGTAAAGCGCTCCCTCCAAGACAGCACCTGTCAATGGAAAATATATTCTAATACAAATATTTAAACTATGAAAAAGGAAAACATAGAAAAGACAATATTTTCATTTAACTTAATGCTAAGTATTTTAAACTTTCTGACTGTACTTTTCAGTGCATTGACAGCAGCCACCTCTTTCATACACAGATTTTATTTCAAATCTTACATTTTTTGGTGGTTCGATGTGGGAGAAGATGTGAGAACTGTTGATTATGAAACATTTATTAAAAATTAATTTCTTGATAATTAACGAAATGTTTGATTTTCTAAGAATCCAAGTGAAAACAAGCATGAAGCATCTTTTCTAAGCGATAAAGATAATGGAGAAAGAGTAAACCAATTTTGAACTGGCAATTATAGAACTACCCTCAGAATCCCTCAGTCTTAAAGCTTGCTGAATTGATACTTTTCTCTGGGATTTTTTAATGGCTTAAGAAGGAAAGAAGAAGGTTAGAATTCCAGGAGGTAATTCCTCCAACTTTGGTAACAGAAGTGAAAAAGTAAACTCCCAAAACATACTAGTTGGTCATCCAGCTGAAGAGGCATGTTTGGATGTCCTTAAAAAAAATCCTGTTCTCTGTAAAAACTGTTTGGCAGGGCAAACACAACCAGAGAAAAGAAGACATCCTTGAGCTTGCTGTGGGACCAAAGAGGCAGAAGTGTACTAGCACTGCCTTCCAGCAAAATTATTTCTTTGGTACAAATTCTAGGAAATCTTGGTACAATCCCTTTCTGTTCCACAGCCATCTAAACCACTGCTAGTAGTAACATCCAGCTAACTAGCCACAGATAAAGTCTTCTTTGCCAGATTTTGGATTGCCAGCTAATCCATTTTAAAACCCTGACAAATCTTCTCCTAGGCTATCTGATCTTCCTTCCAGAAGGTTTTGCTCCAAACACCTGTTTTGTTCTTATTTCATTGACATTTCAAGAAAAAATGCAGAAAGGGTAGTTCTGCTATGTAATCACAGTACATGGCAAGGAGAAGTTTAATAAAAACTTCTGTACCTTGGGGTACAGTGAAATACTGGTGAAGTTCTAAGTCCAAACTATAATCATAGTGTTTGAAATTCTTTCCTCACAATTCATATTTAGAGCTTTCAGAAGGGTGAGCCAGATTGCAATGGCTGGATAAAAAAGAATGGGTAGTGAAAACAAAAACTGAGAAATTCAAGCATTAGCAATGGCTTTGGCATCCCAAAACCAGCATGACTCCAGTTCCAGAGAGCACACAAGCAAATCACCAATGAGTGCAGAACACAATTCTGAAGATCAACAGATAATTTCTGGACAGCGTGGCATTATTTAGTGCACATACTGAATGAAACACTGTATCAGCAAGAACTATCAGCCATGTACAATAAATGTGATGACTCAAATGATAAGTATTTCTTATCTGTGTCTCCTCCTAACAAGAAATATGAATAGATATCCTGATGCATTTGACCATCTTCTTGTTCCTTTTATCTTACCTGCAGTTCTAAGTAGCAAAGAAACTCTCAAGCTTTCAGGAAGACCTTCACTACCACAGCTGACATGAATCCCACAGTACCCCTCACCTTCTCTTTCAGTACCACACTTGTGTTGATGGCCACTTCTTGTCCAAGTTCCTCATGCTGCTAAAGTTTTAGATCTTGTTCTTTCCTGTTTTTCAAGGACATTTAGGAGTGTAGCTTTTGGTTCAGTCCTGTGAGACATCCTGCCAGGTGCTGCTAGTCAACAGCTTACTAAAAATTTCAAATCCTCTTACTTACCACCCTTCTTCCTTCTTCACATCTTCTCTTATGCACAGAAACTAAAACAATGCATTTTCTAAATGAATGAGAGCTGGGTGCATCAGCATGATGCTGCTGTGTCATCTGCTGGAGCCCATTTGTGCAACAAGACGTGACTGTGATGATGCAGCCAAAATTCACCACTGCTTTAACAACACCAGAGGTGCTACATACCTGATTTTGATGAAAATCTCTTACCATTAAACTGGTTGGAATAATTAATTATGATTTGCTGGACTGATTTTAAATTAAGCAGTTCTGATGCCTACTGTTTTCATGTGCAGGTTGTATCTTGAATTTGGAAATTAGAGTATTACTAACAGTGTATTATAATGCAGACAAAGAAAAATATGAAGTTTCTAAAGAAGAAGTGCTGAAAATCATAGCACCCTCATAATCCAAGTTGATTTTAAGTGTATCATTAATATTATTACTACAGTTATTATTGTTACTAACAATACAGTTATTATTATTATTATTATTATTATTATTATTATTATTATTACTACTACTACAGTTAGAGTAAGATCTAGAAAGATATTTCGTTCCATATACTTGAAAGAGATAGAGAATATTACATGCCAATTGTATGGAATTTACTTACGTATAACAAAGGATTTGTGTTCTCTAAAGTGATGTTTAACAATTAACATTCCAAGTAAAGATTTTACAAGGTGTTCAACTGACTAAAGGACTTAATTTAATCAAAAGAAGCTGGTTTTGTCCTCAAAAGCCAAATAATCTGTATAGAAAATCAAATCAATTTGTTTATGTACAAACATTGTGGGACTTTAGACTGTTAAACATCCAATTCCAATTCTTAGCTCCCAAATGGAGTTTTGGACTTCAGAGTTCAAGAATTAGGGGAGAGGTGGGGAAAGGGGGCTGTGGGATTTGTTTGTTTGTTTTATCTATAGACATTAGGTAAAGTAGTTTCAAATACTTTGTTGGATCACTAGATACCAAAGCCTGCCCCCGTGACTGAGTACAGGGAGGGAATTACTAAAAATAATCCTCATTAAAGCATGTTTACATGGCATTTTCCATGAATCCTAAAAGCCAATTAATTTAAGTCATAATTCTGGGCTGTAATATTGAAAAAGAATGTGAACAGCTGCAAGAATTTTTTACAACATCTGCAGATTGTCAAATTCTCTTTTGTTTACACCTTTATTTTGTGCTCTTGTTTTAGAATGGCACACACTTTTAATGTAACAACAGAGGTAGGTCTTTTACTGTAAAGAAATCGATCCTTATGCTTTTTTCCTTAGAAATCATTCTAAAATGTCACACAGTTCACTACTGTTTGTTTGTCATATTAATGCATTTGTCAAAGTTTACACAAAATACTGACAAACCCCAGAACTGGCCTGTGTTTTATGGTATTTATCTCAGCACCACACTTCAGTTTTTGAATGCAAGCTGCTGAGATCTCAATTGTTTAAACCAAAGGTTATGCAAACAGGACAGCAGCCAAATGATTAGAAGGCTTTGGATATTCCATCTTCTGTCTGCTTCAGAAATGACTGCATGTGAAAAATAATGAGGCTCTTACAGCCACCCATTAAGAATTTTTATGCAAATTCCTGTAAAATCAAACACTTAGAAACAGAAGCTTCATAAAATTCCCTATAGAAACAACAAAGCAGTTGTCCACCTGGCATGTTTCTCCTGGTGGCCAAGGCAGCACACCTTGCAGAAATGTCTCACTGCAGCTTCTCTACCTGGGCTTACCAGGTACTTGAAGGGTGAAGGGCAGGGGAAGGAAGAGCAGACACCACAATACACAGGAATTCCTTCTCCTAAAAATAGACTGTGCACATGTGGTACAGTCACTGCATGGGTACAGCAAATCAATACCATGCAATATTCTGCCACTTGCTGTACACACTGAATGGCACTCAGAGCAGATGAAGTGCATGCTACATAATTAACAGTGTTTTATACACATTTCTATAGGGAATGATGGACCTGTACTGAAATAGACTTTATAAACATACCTAACATCTTAGATAAAACCAAAATTCCACGTGTTACTTCCTCATTTTTAGAGATATAAAACCTGTAAAAACAGAAGTCACTGATTTCACATAGCTTGTTATATCAGCAAAGTGCCTCTTCTTTCCAACATGAAAGATTTTGTTTTGGTTTGTTTTTTACCACCTTTCATCAGTTCACCTCTTTCCCAGCCAGGCTGGAGAGCAACTGCACAGCAGCACAACACAATTCCTAAGCCAGACTTGTTTTATTTACAGCAGTGAGCAGAGCACAAACACATGTCTGCTTTTCATCACGACGACCAAAAATATTCAGAACATGGAGTTATTAGGAACACTTGGCAACCACAAGGCCACAATTAACAGTAATGATCACTTCAGAGCAGCCAGAGCTTACCATGCCAACACTCCAAGGAGCTCCATGGTTTCAGTGAGGTACCTGTGTGTGAGCGAACACAGGGGAGCACATCCTACACCAGCAGCAAATGTGAGAGGGTTGAACACAAGGCCAGCAACAAGGAGACATCCATGAAGAGTAAAGCCTGAGTAAAGCCTGCTCCAGCTGCCCAATAGCACAGAGACCCAGCTGGGATGGATGGGTTTGTACCACCCTCATCCTGCTCAGAGAAATTCCCCTGTGAGCCCCGAAGCTGCAACCAGACAGAACAGCTGCTGGGGCCACTGCTCATGTGCAGTTCTGCTTGTTCTTGTATTAAAACCAACACCTCCCTATCATTTGATATTTTTATACAATATTAAGCAAAGACCCTTAAACCAAGGCTGGCCCTGCTCTGGCATGCCTGTGCACATGTGTGTGCACATGATGTGCACACATTGAGGGCAGGAGGAAGTGTGTGAACACCACATGTTGTGGGCAGAAGCCAGGAGGGAAGGGAGGGAAGTTGAAGGCAGATGCAGGAATGGACAGCATGCCATGGGACTCTCATTTCTGCTAATCCCTCTCTTTTCCTCTCCTTAAGTAACAGTCTTGTGCAATAGTCATGGAGGGCAGGTCCATGCAGAAGTCAAGATTAACAGAAGCAGGGGCTTGGAAATCTGCAGGAAAAGAGCAATTTAGGAATTTCCCTGCCACACACGAGCTCATTCCTGAACAGCACTGCTGGCACAGCCCCAGTGTGAAAAGCAGCCATGGTTTTCTGCTGCCTGGTCATAAAAGCCCATCCTTGCTAAAACCACAGAGGCAGTTTGACAGAGCTGGAGACAACCCCCCTGGGGCATGGGCACACATGCAGAACCAGCCAGACACCTCGCTGGGGACACCACTGCACACACTAATGTCCCCAAGGATGCCACAAGGAATTACCTGGACACTGTCACCTACACAGGGAGAGTCCTGGCCCAAGGAATGGTTGCTGCCATGCCAAAGGGGTCACCTCCCTTGGCACCTGCAGTGTAGGGAACACTGACTGGCCCTCCAGCAGGGGTAGGGAAGCAGTGCCATGACAGCAGCACACACACACACACACACACACACACACACACACACACACACACACTCACACACACACTCACACACTCCAAGACACAGATACAGGCAGCCCTGCAAAGGAAGTAACTCTGCTTTCTGGGTTTGACAAAGAGACACCCTAGACTGCAATCTCCCAGGACTCTGCAGCCACCCTATGATGAGTATAACAAACAGAATGTTCCTCAGAGCAAAGGAAGGAAAAATGAAAACTAATCAACAACACAATCTTTTACAGTGTATTTCCATTTGTTTTTTTAGAGAAATTATGTGAGCACTATCAGTTCAATGTCAGTACAATGATATTCTGGCACTGTGCAACCTCTTGGGAAAAAGACATTATCAGAAAGATTCAAGAATAGCAACTTATTTTACTAAGTCCAGAATTTTATAGGTGGACCACTAAAAAGTCAACAAGATGATAATGCTGTTATTTCAACTTTTTGGAAATCATGTATCCTCTGATACATGGTTTCTCTAAACCATATGATATGAACCAAAAAACCATACCAAAACCATGCTCAGCACAACACAGAATTAAATCTGGAAGCTTGAAGCCCAAGCCTTAAACACTGGAATCTCCTTTTTTTCCCAACTCAAACAATACCATTACTACATCTAACATGATGAGAAAGTTCAAACTGGTAATAACTGATGAATTAGTAGAATTAAATGTGGACCTGTTGAACTCTCATGATTTCTCTTCATGTCTGACCTTCTATGCTTTAAAATACCTCTAAATATTTTTAAATAGTGCTGTTTTTCAAACATGAATTCTGAGACTCTGCTTCCAGGAATGCAAGTCAAACTGAGTAACAAAAGACAGGTCACGAAATAAAAATCCAAAAGGGGAGAAATCTACTGTAACCCTCCAAAATAAAGATGTTTAATAACATAGTTTTCAACATAAAATATGAGAAATGCTATCTCATGTAACCTTCATATTGCCAAGAATTTGAATCATATGACACACACACCGAGCTGATTTTCTCTCAGGAATAATAAAATCTTTCTTGTTATTGGACATTATTTGCAAACCTCTGAATTCTGAGAACTGACTGATAGGTTTTTAAACTTTATCTGGTGGCAAAATGCAATACAAAAGTCACTTGCCTTAGAAAAATAAATTTACTATTACTTATAGAATGCCACTGTTTTTAATTTTGATAATCAAAGTTTCCTTCACTTCAGACTGCATAGCAAGTGTGACAGAGAGGCCCTTATTACACTGAAGTGACACAGAAGAATCACAAGCAAAGTTCTAGAGGCAAAATAAATCAGTATTATCTCCCATCTGCTTCTGGCCAATGTTGGAGAACAGGTGATGGCCCAGATGTGCCTTTGTTGTAACCTAACAGAGGTTACATTTTTAATTTTGTCCTGGTTGGTACGAAGTTGTGTTTCACACTGTACAGTACAAGCATACTTCTAGAACATTCAGTATAATCCATTTGAAAGACAAACACCTGGTTATTACCACTATGGAAAGCCTCAGTGATCTACCAGAAACTACCTAAAGCACTAAAACAATGACTAATTAGTTGACTATTAAAGATACTCTCTCAGTTACAGTGGTACAACACATGTTTACTGACACAGATGTGACACTGGAGCAGGTCCCAAACCAGCACTGGTGACTGTGTAACTGTCAGATTAAATCACATCACAAGAAGACCTCACTCCTTCCCCGCAGCTTAAGACCAGAATTTTGAGTATTTACGTATTTATCAGTTTTATCCAGAATTTTTCCACTTGAACCACACTTAGATTGAGAATCCAGATGTCTGGGGCAGATGTGTTTTCCAATTTGACTCACATTTGCCAAACAAAAGCATTAATATGCAGTTAGGCAATATTACTGACCAACATCTTAGAGAGGCAGTGTTGTACTGCAGCATCCTGGAGCTCTTCCTTTGAAACAAAAAGTTTCATTGTTTCAACTATCCAACAAAGGTGTCCTGCATTATCTGAAGAGAACCTTTCCCTAGAAATAAATTGACTTAGGAAGACTAGTTCCTACTCCTAAATATTTTATGCAAATTGCTTTGAATGTCTTTTTAATATGAAAATCATTACAGGTTATCAAATACCATCCCCACAGAGTATTCAGGTCTCTTCTTGCTTTTACTACCATTTAATTTACAAAATTAAGTGCAACTACATTTCAAAATACAGTGTTCACTTGCTGCTGCCAGAGGAAAGTTAGAGAGACAAATGAAATTTTGGACAAGTTATGACTGCAATAAATAAAAGGAGAAATATGCAAATAGAGCCTTGAGATGGCTTCCGCCACAAATTCTGAACAAGTATTAAAAGTGAAATGTGTTGTTGGAAACATAATTACATAGAAGTGTATCCCTGCTAAAAAAAGGGCTTTTTAATTGCAAAAAAAAGTTAAGTATTTATTACTGAGATGTCAGCAAATATTATTATATAAAATTAAAACAAAGAAAAATGTTTGAAATAGCAATTTATGTGGAACTGCAAATTTTTCTGAGGTAATCACAGCAGAGGAAAACAAGTCTGACTGAAATAGTGTTTAGAGCTATAATTTCACATTTTTATCTGCAGTAGTATCTGTTTGAATAAACTGAATTGCCAATCAATATTAAGCTTTCACAACACTGCAGGTGTTTTTTAACAGCAGTTTAGTCATACAGCATATGGAACAGAACATAACGCTCCTGCTCCTCTATCAAAGGTAATAATCACTCTTGTAAGACAGGCTGATTTAAATGTTTGCCACAGTACATGATTTTTCAGGGGAAAAAGTCTTACTCAGGTCATGACGAAGTTTTCAGCAAGTGGTCAATGACAACTCCTAGCAGAGATAAAATAAAGTGACTGGAGATTTAAGTGCCCTCATCAGAAGGTATCTGCTTTAATCCATGACTACTACAATCTCCATGTAATTTTGATCTTCCTACTATTAAAATCTATCAGAAATACTTCTCTCATTTCTATTCCAGCAGCAGTAATTGCCAATACTTCTCAGACACAGAAGAGCATGTTTAACACTTGAATACTGACCTGCTGCATCATACTTCACCTTAACTTTGTTTATAAGGCCTCCGGTGAAGTCTACCACAGGTGCTAAAGAAGGCAGATTAACATGAAACTCCAAAGCACTATTCCACAAATCATAAGCCTATTAAAATCTGCAGGTTCTACCTGTTACCAGCTGAAAGTACAACAGTTTAAAACAATGCTCCTCTTGGGCTGAGAGAACTCAAGCTGACAACCACCAGAGATGTGGCAAATCCAAGTTTTGCCATCTCTAGAGAAATGGGTAAAATACCACCCTCACTTCTTCCCAGCTGCAAAATGGCTAGATCAGATCCTTGGGGAAATACAGCCTATGGAATTGTTCATTAAAATCAAATAGCTATCCACTTGAAGCAATAGTAGGAGGAATTTATTCCAGTTCCTTAATCTCTTCTCAAGCCAGATAGACGAGACCAGCAAAAATATACATGGTGGGATTATCACAAGCATTTTGTTAACATACTGCTCTTCATGCACAAAATGAGTATACAGAAGCTCTGAAAAAGCATCTGACCTTTACTTTTGGGGACTCCAGTAAAAAAAGAGAATAGTTTCTACTAAATGAAAAAACCTGCCACTAGACAATCAGAAAAATCTTGACAAGCAATGGAGGGCTCTGCATTAGACTTGCAGAGTGCAATCTTCCTCATTTTGTAACACCTGGCACTTCACAGTAAGACAAAGAATTCAATCCAAAAGACTTCCTAGAAATGGCCAACCTGTTCATTTTTCTGTGTCTTTTAACAGACACTGCTTAAATTACTTGGTTCTACGACCTGCAGCTAACAGAATTCACGAGTCTACAGCAAAATGTTGACTTGCTGAGTTTGCAACAATTCCCCCTCTCATCAGCAGAGGTTTGGTGGTTGGAGAGCATCAGATTTCCCAGCTGGATGAGCAGGTGAGACTGGAGTGTCCCAGGGCAAGCCATGGGGCTGGAGCTGGCTGCACACAGGTCCCCACTCACCCAGTGTGTCCAGCAGGGAGCCAGGGCTCTGCCACCCTGCCAGGGCATTCCCTTCCCTCCTCTCCATGCTCCAGCCTCAGCAGGATTTCAGTTTGCATCTTGCAGAAGCCAATGGGAATGCACAATATCATTAACAGAAAATTCTGGTGGTAAAACTGAGTAAATTTCTACAATTCCAGTAGCTCAGTGAGGTCTGAAAGCCCTACTGCAACCTAACTCTGCCCCAAAAACCCATCAATAATTAATGTGGTATTTCCCTAAAGCTTCACTACATCTCCAGTTAAGACCACATTTCTTAAATTAGATTTTTGTGTCTTTTAACAGACATTGCTTAAATTACTTGGTACTATGACCTGCAGCTAACAGAATTCATGTGTCTACAGCTAAATGCTGACTTGCTGCATCCCACTGCAACAAGGGCAAACTTATTTAACTTCTTTTTTCTTTTTTCTTGAATTGATACAGGGAAGCTCCAAAATGTCACAATTTACACATTGTTTCAAATAACACACTTGAGCAAAGTGCACAGACAAATTATAAATCATGTTTTTATCTTAATAAATAACTTCATATGTCATAAAAGTAGATGTTAAAAATACTTGCTTCCAACTCACTGCCTAGTGTCAGGAGTTCAGATGTTTTCATGTTGGCCATGCCTACTTCTGAGAAATGAAAACTCTCATTTCATATTTTCAAAGATATGAAAATACTGTTGGTGGGGGGAGGGAGGTATACAAACTGTGCCTCCTTATTTGATCTCTTTCCCCTGCATGATTTGAGTTATATTTGCTAGTTTTATTGAAGAAAAATAAGCCTAATTTTTATTGAAGAAAAACAAGCCTATTTTAATTTCAGTAACTCTTTAGTCACATTCATTTCCTTGACCTTGAGCTCCTTCTTGGGCCTTCAAATCACTGAGATGGGAAAAAAGCTTTTCTTCCAGAGCAAAATTGGCTTTAATGATTTTATTAAAAGGTGATGTCACTATTTCTCAGAAAAGCAAATTTCATTTTCTTCTGCTATCATTGTTCTAAGACACAGAAATAAAGGGGATTTGAATTTTGTTCCTATTGTCTAAAACATCTGGATGTTTTTTTAACCAAGGAATGATTGAAAAAGTAGAAGCAAAATCCGTGACTTCTCCAGACAATCCTGCTTTCTGGATTGAAAGAAAATTTCTAACTCTGGAATATACAGCAGGTGCAATATTCCATTAGTCATGATTTTGGACAGAGAAATAGAGTTTCACAGATAAATTTAATTTTTCTTCCAACTCTAAGGCTAAATTTAGGGCTTGGAAAAGGTGAAGAACTGTGTCAAAAAGCAGATTCTAGGTGCTGTGTAATTTTAGCCAGTCAACTTCAGTTTCCATATGCTGACTGCAGTAGTTTTGCTTTTAAGACCAATGCTCAAAGATGAACTTCTTTCACAACTGTACAAAAATATCTTACTGTGAACAAACAAGAAATGCAACAGACAGCAAAACCTGCATTTGATGGTGAGCCCAGGTAGCATTTGCTCAGTCAATGTTAATTTATTTCTACACTTCAGTGAAAGTGGCATTTAGCACTCACCTTTTAAAAAATGTGGGTCAACCTCTTATAAATTGTTGCAGAATAATTTCAGTGGGTTTTAGGTTAGAGGAGAGTGGGATTAAAATACTAAGGCCTCCATCAAGTCCCTAATTTGATACAATAACTTAGACAGGGTCAAAAAAGAAAAATTATAACCAAATGTGATCACATTACAAATTAATAAAAATACCTCTACATTCTCAGACAAGAGACACGTAAGAAAACATTTAAGTCTATAAAATATTTCAGATGATGAATTGAGAACAAATGAAGGTAAAACAGACCAAATATTGAAATGAAAGTCAAAAGAAGTCACCCACATATTTTACTTTCATAGGTAGCTGCCACCATATGTTGATGCTTATTCAACACATAATAATTTGTCAGTAGAATTAACTTTGGAGATGAACTGCAAACACTTGCAGTGAGTTTCTGACAAACTGTGACAAGCAGAACTGCCACCACGAGTCACAGAAGCAGAAAGTATGCTTTCTTAAACTCTGTTTAAACAAGGAAGACAAACTTCTGGGAATTTTAAGTGACCAGTGTTGATACACATTTTAGGAACTCTGGGTTGAAACTCACCTGGAAAAGCCAAGACCCACTCATTTAAGAAAAAGCACTTCAAGCCATTAAGTTAAATCATTTCACTACCTATCAAAACTAAATTGTATCTAAATTAATAATAATGGGAACAGTTTTCTTTCTGCTTGTCATATCAAGCCAATCTGTACAGACCTGAGTGTTTTACTCTTTCAACAACACAATATCTTCAATCCACCATCAAGTAGTATCTCCTACATCACTGTAGGATGCGGTCGAGTAATTTAATTATTTTGCTTCTTCACAACCCTCTAAGCAATTTTGCTTATCCTAATCCTAAAGAAGACAAAGACAACCAAGGCCAAAGCCCTGCCATACTGTACCTGCAAAGCACAGTTCATCATTCTGACAATGTAGTCGAACTGCTGGTGGTCCAGGATGGCTCGGTTCTCCTTGACGTGCTGGCCCAGCTCCTGTGTCAGGCAGTGCCGAGCTGCTTTGCCCTTCAGGGCTCTCAGGGCTGCAGGCAGGGTCTGCAGAGAGCAACATCTCACTGATGGAAATGCAATTCAGTGCCACTACTCATACTGAACAGCATTCATTTTTTATTAAGAAACTGCAAGTGACAGTAAAGAACAACTCTGGAAATTATCCATTAGTTTGACTATCAAACTTTCACATAATGGGTGATTTTAGCCTGAGCTACCAAGTACTAAATTTCTCCCATTTTTTTTTCCAAATGCATTAAACAGCATTTCTCACCTACATCTGTAAATAGAAATCCTTTAATGTGGACAGGCATTGAATGGATGTGAAATCAGAAATGGATTATTGTGGATGAAAGCAATACAGGCAGGCAGGACTGGCGTTTGCCTGTCAAGGCTGAGCAGCAGATTTTGAGATAAGCAATGAATGACAAATGGGTTAAGGAGTGGCATAGCTCTCATAGCAGTAAGGCCACTAGATTGTCATGCAGTTTATCCTAAACCAGGGCCACCAGAGTGTTTACATCAAAGTTTTCAAAATGCAGCAAATGCTACAACACTGACTATCAGCTGTGGCCCTTTAGGCTGGAGGTAACAGGTAAGTAAGAAAAGGCAGCCAATTTGCTAAGGAAAAATTTACCATGTAGAGGGACAAAAAACCCACTGAACTTGCCCATGTGTCTGGAAGTTGAATGAGGTTAAAAACTACTGTGCTCTGCTAGGATGAAAACTCTTTTAAAGAGTTACACACTTGATTAGGACTTTTCCCATGTGCATTTTGACACCGTAACTTGTAAATCAAGCAAAGCTCATTTTCTATCTTGATCTGCACAGCATCACAGATATACAGGTGATACTTCCCTGAGAAGCCAAAAAATTTCTTAAAATAATTTTACAATCATTTTCAGATGTAGAATTAGATTTGATTGTAAGTTTGAGTGATTGTTCTACAATCAATAACAGAAAACTCTATGGACAGAATCTACAAAACCTGGCAACTTCTCAGTGAAGAGAAAATAAGAATGTCAGCGATAAGAATTCACTAGCACATTTCAGTGAAGGCAGACATGCCAAATATTTATATTCATCTCTGAGTTCTATCAAATTACTGGCTTTTAAAACCAGCAAAATTGACTGTACTGAAAATTTCCAAAGCACATATGTGTGCCTTTTGTTTGCATTTCTTCTAATTAATGCTGCTAGACCAATATACATCCACCTCTTAAAAAAAAAAGTTATGTGGACAATGCTACTTGTAACAGTAATGAATTTTGCAAAAAGGGTTTTCAACTCACCCATGTAGGATTAAAACCAGGCTTTCAAATCCATTAGCCTCATATTACACACAATATTGTATTTAGATGATGATTTTTATTGCTTAGTTCATTCATTTAAATGGTCAAAATAATCCTTAGCATTTGTAGCAAGACTTCAAAATGTACTTTGTGATTAGGCCAGTCTCCATTTGCTCATTAACAGAACAGAGAGTAATTTGGGAGAATTAAAATTTCATTTTATTACCTTTTCAGTCTCCAGAAATTTGTTTTCAAAAATGAACGCGATGCAGTTTCTAACAACTTCCAGCCTTTGAGCACTGTTGAAAACTGTGCTTCCTTTTTCCATTATGGAAACTAACAAAGAAAAAGAAGAATATACATCTGTGAAATGTCTGCAAGAACCACAAAGAATACCACAAATTTCTTTACAAAAATAATTACTGTGTCCTCCCTTTTATTCTGTTAGGCAAATACCATTTGCAGGCAGATGGGAACACAAGATCCCAACTCTCTGGTTTTCCTATTCCATCTGAAAAGGAGAGTGCTCTGAATTGTAACTGGATTAGCTGATTCTCTTAACTGTTTGTTCTTGTTGTCTCATACAGGTACAAAGAGATTATAACCTCTAACATACTGATGAAATACATAAATAAACACAAATTAATAATAAATGTGTGTGATCTGCAGTGAGTTACATAGCCTTGCATATTTTGTAGCAGTAGATAACTATTTTTAGATGGCCAGGACAAGAATTCTGCAACATGGAATTAAACCTGACAAACCTGTTCTCTTATCTTGATTCCAAACTGTTGAGATCTTATTTTCTTAATCCACTGTTTTGCGCCCTTATTTTTCAACAAAATGCAGAAAGCAAGAACTAACATTCTCTTTTTCTCTATAATATCAAATAAATAGTATCTAAATTCAGGATATGCCTTTCTAGTAGGTAATAATGAGCTACTTATTTCCAAGGATTCTGAGACACAATTCAGCAGGGAGTGTAAGAGCGAAAGCTGTTCCTTAGTTAAAAAAACAGCAAACCCCCTGCTTTGACACAGAAATTAATTTATTTAAAAAATCCCTTCTCTTGCAACTAGCCTATTGAAGAAAGACAACAGAACACAACCACACATCCTTTACATTTTCTGTAAGCACCAGATTCAATGATACAGCCAACAGCAAAGGCAGGTGAAGAGAGTTCATCCTCTTCTTGCATAAACCCAAAGAGAAACAGGCCTGGGCAGGGCCTCAAGAGGCCATCTAGTTCACCCTGCTGTCCCTAGACAGGATCAACTCTATTTATGTTATTTCTCATGTTTGTCTAATATGTTCTCAATATTCTGTGATAAGAGAGACTCCATGGCTGCGCAAGAAATCCACTCAACTGCCTCACCATCCTCATTTTACCATGCCTTGCTGACAAATAACTCTATTTTTGTGCTGCAATTAAACCCATTATTTCTTATCATCACAGATTATTTCCCTTCTTTTTCTCACTGTCTCTTGTATAATTGAAGCCTGCTATTCTGTGTCCCCTCAGTCTCCTAGTTTTCAGTCTAAACAACTCCCCATCTTTCCTTGTAGGTCACATTCTCTGGACCACTGGTCATTCCTGTTGCTTTCTTATGGACTCCCTCCAACAGAACCAAAAATGTAGACAGCCTTCCAGTGTCCAAACATGGACACAAACATCCAGCTGATCTTACTGAGCACAGTGAAAAGACTTCTCCATGGGGTTCACTGACTGCACTCCTGTTTATACATCCTACTAAGATGTTTGGCTTTTTTGCCGTAGCTTGATATAGTTGGGTCATGTTTGCCCTACAGTCATTAAAGTTCCCAAATTAATTTCTGAAGAGCTGCTGCCTAGTCAGGCGATGCTGCCTATGCAAGCGCCATACCTTATTTGAAGAAAAGCAGCAGAGAAGGAAAGAATTCATTGGAGTCTTGTGGTTAGATATGTAATTTTTAAAGATGGATTTGAATTCTTAGCCCATCCTTCAAAAGTTTTGCAAGCTCTTCATGTGCAAGTTGACTAACCACACTGATTTATGCCACCATTCACAACGATGAGTATGACTATGAATAATAGAACTTTCTGGCATTAAAATTAAAATAACAGGCCTACAATGTCCACATCTCTCTTTATGCTTAAATATAGGTATATTTCTTTTGAGCTTTGCTCTTTGCCTTTTTCCAGTAATTTACATGCCTTTCACTGGGTATCAGAGGAGGAACTCAAATGTTTCAAAGCTTGGTTCAGCCAGTGATACAAGTGACCTATGGTGATATTTAACAGGCCTGGCTGAGTACAATATCGAGTTTAATTGTTCAACTCAGTATCTAGTTTAACTGTTCAACTCAAACTCTAATTCAGATCAAATCCACTTTTGTTGTTAGCAGTTACACCCCTCACTTTCTGGATGCTTGACTTCTTAGTAAGGAAGAAGGCAGATAATATAATATCTGCCTTAGGAAAGGCAGATAAAAAAGGGCTTTTAAAATGGCAAAGGCAAACACTGGAGTTTACACACCAGAGTTTGCCACGATCACCATAAATACAATATTAACACAACACACATTGCAGAAATGCTAACCACCCACGAGAACCAGGCAGGACGGGGCACAAATGAACATACCCACAGGGGGACCTGCTGGAACCACGCACTTCTTGTCCCCGCGGGTGGCAGGGGGTGCCCCCTGGCTCCTGGCCAGCCCCTCCTGCAGCAGCTCCTGCACGCGGCCCTCGTTGATGCGCGGGAAGGGCAGGATGTGCACGCGCAGGTGCGAGCCCTCCGTGGGCCGCGGAACCTTCTGGAACGCCATGTGGGGGTTGGGGTTCTCCTGCAGGGCAAGAGCAAAGGGTCACACACCAAATCAATCCTGCCGTGTTACCATCTGCCTCACCGAATTTTGCTGCTGTTTGGAGAGTCTCCCATATCGGAAAGATTACCAAGTCAAATATCTAATGCAGATGATCAATAAAATGTTTCATATTCATATCGCCATTGACTCATTAACTTTAATATTTCCAACTTTCTTAAAGGCTTTTATAATTTATTTTTGTCAATGTGCAAAATTCAAAACAAGTGCAAAAGAAAATCCCTGCTTAACTCGGCTGATTTTATGCAAATTAATTAAGGACTTGAATATAAACTGGTGTGACAGTCAAGCTCTTCATCAGAGAGACTATCCACCACCATGCATAGGATCACAGCTCACATTTCCAGGGTGCAGTAATCAAACAAAATGGGATATTTTCATCTCTTCATTCAGTTATTCTGGGGTTACCATTAATCCCATCTGAATTTGCCGCTGTCCAATTTGACTCTATGCTGTTACTGGCTACATACCACTGCCAAAGAGTGCTATCCATCAATGGGGGCTCTCTTGTAAATGCACAATAAGTTTTGAAGAAAACTTGTAAACAGGAGTTTAATACTGTTGTTTATAGGAGTAAGAGGCAACAAGGAGATCAAGTGCATCAACTTGAGAAATAGCAGACAAAACAGAACAGCTACTTAGCCACATGCATTCTTGGCAAAGGAAAATTTTATGGAACAAGACAAAAATCCAGGGGCATGAGAGCAGCAGATGCCAGGGGAAGCAAGGAAGAGAAAGGGAACACAGACTCAGGTTGGGAATAACAGAAGGCAGAGGGCAGAAAACTCCAGAAAAGGAGAGTAACTGTTCCAAAATCCATTTCAGTGAGAGGAGGAAAAGTTACTTTTATCTTGGACATCACAAATGTCACGTCAGATGTACATGCTATTGGGCTAATTGAAGGTCCAATGCCTTGGATTGTCCACCTGTGCCAGCCAGACTCATGCAAATATTACCTCCCCCCAACAGACCTTGTCTCTCCTTTGTATCTAAACTGCCACAGCTACAATATTGTGATTATTAAAACTGTGAAACAAGATGTCAAAATACATCAAGCAGTCTGTTTAAAATCAGGCAGCTCCAGGCACAGCTTAAGCAGTGTTACTTATCACCTATGCTTAGTCAAAGACAGGTGCATGCACAAACTACCAGAAATCTGAATTCTCAATGCACAAAGTCATAGATTTAGTGAATACCACTGTGTGCTCCTGTGAAGTCACTGACTTAGTGGTAGTGAAGGAGCAGGTCAGTCACAATGATATAAATATATCTCATCAACAGAAAAGACACATAGAACACAAAAGAAACCCTAGAACTTTGCGGCATTTGGTAGTTCTTGTGGGTTTTTTTCAGAATTGTAGATGTAAACCACAGTTTTGGGGAAGTGGGATGTAGAAAAGAAAGGGTGACAAAGGTGTCAGCTGATGGTGTATTAGATAATGCCCTGTGGAGTCTGAGTAACCACAGAAGTGTGAGGGGGAGGGAGATCAGTCTATGCCAAAAAAGCCCACAAACCTCAAAGCAAACAAAAAATCTAAAAGCCACAAACAAAAAAAACCCATCCCAGAACCAGCTAATGGAATGGTAAGAGACTTTATAAAAGCTTTATGTAAAATAAACATGATATGAAGGCAAAAATTAAACTGAAAATGGAGTTGTTCAAGAAAGAGGCTGCAAAAAATGAAATCATGCCTGCTGAGCATGCAGACCAGGGTGACTGGGTCAGGAAAGAACTGCTGAAAGTACACATTATGCCACACTGGATAATATGTATGTATTATGTATATTATATTATACACATTATAAATGTATAATTTTCATATGGAAAACTGTTGAGAGGGAAGAGATGTATTTGGCATAGACAGGTTGCAGCAGAGAAAATTAGCAGTTTACAAACCTTATGTGAATACACACTAAAAACAGATAAGTAGTTGTACCTATATCTAAATCAATATTAGCATTAATAAACCACTGGTATTACATTGAATTTCCTTTGCATGTACAAATTTAATGATCTTTGAAGTCCCAGAGTCTGTTGCCATAATGTAGATGATGACTACACAAGCAGTCGCTTCCATTTTCTGGACACTGGATCAATCTGAGAAATCAGATTTTCAATGTTATCATCTCAACTCTCCAGATGCAGCACGTACAGACAACTTACATTTTTGAAGAGCTGTTCTGCAAGTTCTCTAACATGCTTTATCATTTTTGGTGGATTGCCCTCTTCAGCTTTAATTCTTTCGACTTCAAAGGCCACCAACTTTTTTTAAAAGGAGAAAGAATAAAAATATTGATAATTCAACTAAAAAAAATTATTTCATATTTATGTTGTGAAATGTTAATCTTAAATTGAAACCAAGGAAAGAAAGCTGAACACTGAAAAATGTGTGAGGTCACATTGCTCTGGAACACGAGACATTTTCAGTTCCATGTGCAGCATTTGTTACCAGACAGAAAGTCCTACGTACCTAAACCAATCCTTTCCCATTTCTATACCTCAATCCAAATTCCTCATAGGCACTAATACTACAACACAGAATTAGTATCACACTCTATTTTTACTCTACCTTTAATTCAAAACCAACGCAGTAAAAACTATAGCATTGCTTTTTAAAATGAATTTTTTTGGTCTCAGTTTACATTCTTGGATATGTATTTAATGTAATATTTCTCTATGAGGTTGTTAACATTTCAGAGAATATAATTAAATTATTGAAAATAATTCTGTACTAGCACATGCAATGCATTATGAAGCTACAGATCTGACAACAGGAACAGCATTACCAAAATGTATACAACTATTTAACTTCATACATATGAGGGGGCATAATTTTACAGAAGTAAGCTAGAAATATCTCCTTAGCAGAAAATAAGAGTTGAGATATTAGTATAAACTTGATATAATAAACACTGGGGATTCAGAAGAATTCCAGTAGTTTTTCCCAAGCTGAAATATCACAGTAAATTGTAATTTACTTGGGAATACAGAAACAGTTTTCACCTCATCAAAAAGATCACAGGTTCTGAAGGGAGGACCTCTCTCTGACACAAAGCCAGCAAATGCCATTCCATTGAGCACTTTGGTTAAAAAGTCATTCTCAATTAAGCCTCGCTGGCCCAAGAAGGCTGCCTGCAACAAAACCAGAAAAAAATTCACCTTTTTAAATCAGCATCAAACTTACAATTACAAACAACTGTAACACATTAGTTAAACATTTTCACCAGCCTATCAGCTTATACTAGTAAGTGGTACTTTCTAATTAAATTTTCTACTGTACATAGTATCTTTTATACCTAAAAATTTGAAATTTGATGCACACATTTTTTAAATCTCACAGGCAATAAACGAGAAAACTAGTACCTTCAAGCAGTGTGTTATTACATACAGAAGTTTTCAAAATTCCACAGCGATTCCTTAAATGTTTATTTGTATTAAATTTCAGTGTTAACTTTGTTGTACATTTCTGTCCTGTCCCTGCAATTAGTCCCACTAAAACAGACTGATATTGTGCTGTGCCAAAATGATGTGCTTATCACATGGAGATAACTTTATTTACATTTTTAAACTTCACCACTTGTTCAAAAGGCAGGCTTGTGGGAATAACATGGTACAAAGGAACACCATAAATACACAGAACTGCTCCTCCTTTACCTTGTGGAAGTGAATGACAGGTTCAGCATGAATCCTGATCAGCTGAAGACACGACCTGTATCCTTGGAAGAGCTGTGCAAAGAGCCTGAGGAAGATTGCTCGCACTTCTTTGTCCTGCAAGCAGGAATTGAATTGTCAAAGCATCATCACATCCTAAATTTCTCCAGACTTTGTAGGAATCTGGATGAGAAATGCCTACATTTCCATGAGCGTAGCAGTGCAGCACATGAAGCAGAGATATTTGTACAGGGATGAGGTTGTGCCACAGAATGGCTGGGACTGGAAGGGACTTAAAGGCCACCAGGATGCCCTGCCCTGTGCCCAGATGGCCATGGCAGATCCTGCACACAGCCACCCTCCACCCCTGCTGGTCTTTGCTGTGCCTGCAGCACAAGCTCTGGGCAAAGCCAGGGGGGCTGAGGGGTGCTCATGTCCTGAACCACTCAAACGAGCTGCCATGAGAGAAACCTGATGTGAAATAAAGGAAAAAGGCTATTTTAGCCTGGATTCATTCCCTAAAATAACTGTGGCTTTGAAGCACTACACAAGCAGTGTCTTCAGAGTGGGCAGGGGCAGCAGGGAACAACAGGAGCCTGAAGTGCCACTGCTGCTGCTGCCAGCAGTTACTGTAAGAAGTTTAAAACAGTAGGGCTTTAAAGTCCTGGTTTATTTATTTAAGAGAGTGTTTAAATACACACCACCAGATTAATGGCAATTATGTGAACAGCTGGGGCAGTGACATCTCCACCTGGCCCAGATGCCACTAAAGACTGACATCAAAACCTGGGCCAGCCTGTTATTTTATCTCAGCAGCCATCTCAAAACACCTGAGATCCCAAAAATTCTTTTAGTACCTCAGGTTTTGTGGTGGTATGTTACAAAGTCTAATTTTAAATATTACACACAATATTTACTATCAGATAACCAGCTCATCAGTTAAGTAACAACCAAATTAAGTAAATTACAGCCTGGAATTTATTTTTAAAGATAAAAGGAATATATAAGATTATATAAAGCTGGAATATATTATTGCAGAATAAACAACCATGACTAGATGGTTGTTTATTCTGCACTGGAACATGATCCATGTTGTTCTATTTTTAACTTAAATTTTGTATGGCTTACTTTACTGACAAACATGCTCACTTTCTGCTGCTCTCTAGCATTTTAACAGGTACATTTGTACCCTGACTTTTTTGACTACTTGAAAACATGGCAATTTCTTTCAGATTTAACAAAATTCTCATTTTGATACAAAATTATATTAATTTGAAACTTTCCTATACAAACTGAGATCTTAGCTGAAATCTTCCATTAGTTTAGATGAAGTCTGGATGACATTCCCTGTCTTCAGCAATGAAAAATCTCAATCTTAAAGCCAGAAATAAGTACAACAAATACATTGTACCACCTAAGAGTTTCACATTTTCAAGTATATCTGCCCAAAAATCCCCAATGTGTGTTCTTAAATTGAACTGGGTTTTGGATTTTATAAAACTTCTAGCCCATCAGAATGCTATTAGAGGGAAAAATGCATTTCTTTGCTCCCTCAGTAATACCATAAATATATGGAAAAGTAAACAAAAATTCTTAAAAGGAAGCTAGTCTAAAATTTCAACAGTTTTCCACTTATGAAAGTCAGACACAGAAAATAAGACAGAAATCTTACCAGCATTTTTGAGTGTGATAAAGCTGTTCGTGGGGGAGGGAATGCATAATCTGCTGTTTCCAAATCAGGATGCAAAACCTAGAGAATTTTGAAAACATAATCTTTTTTCCTTCATTTTGCTGAGAAAAAGACTTTTCTTTTTCCTTTCTCAAATTCACTGACATTGAGTATCTCAAGTAATAAATTGAGTTAAATTGTGAAGACTATATGGAAATAAAAATGGAATTAACTTCTCAGCTTCAGGTTTCTACATGTGAGTTATTTATCAAAAACTCCTGTTACAGTCCATGAAACTGATCAATACCATTAGGGATTTTAGAGTCAATCCAGCTAAAACAGATTAACAGACTAAAAATCTTTCTGTTAAAGACAAGATTTGCTCAGAAGCCTCCAAATAAGGTGATTTCTATTTTATTACAATGACAGCCAAAACACAAACTGAAGTACTTTTTATGGCAATTCACTAATGTAGAATCCATCATTCCTAAATTCTGAAACAGAGTCATAACACAGATAAAATTTAAAGGGTTATTAATTTTTTAAATTTCAAGAAAATGTACAGTTGAAATTAATTTATAAACACAAAGGCAGCAGAACTGAGTAGTAATAATGCTGCTCAAATACTCTTATTAAAAATCATTATAAAGGAAAAACCTCCACCTCTTGAACAGTGAAAAGACATTTTAGATTTCCATTACTGACAATATTAACTTGAACTACAGAGAATTAACTCTTCTAAAAACAGGAATGATGCATGAATCATTCTATCAAATCTCATTTCCCGTGTGCTTGAAAGTTTAATATTGAAATTTTTCATTCTCTACAAATAGGTAAGAGAGTGAAAAGTGGGGATTTTATCTAAACATACCAGAGAAAGTGCCATTTGAGTCTGGTGTAGCAGTGGCTCTGGCAGCTGGGACAGATGAATACATTCAGGAATTTTAATTGTTCCTCCATCCAGGTCTGCTATGATTACATCTAACTGTAAGGACAAATAGTAAAAGTGCATACAGTGAGCATAGCTTAAAAAGCACAACAGTTCAAATTTCTGCACAATGATCTGCACATAAGTTTAAAGAAACAAATTAAAACAGTACCAACTTTAATGTACAGAATGTTTTAGATACAGGAAATACTCCAAATACTTTCTATTACTGAATCTAGCCCTGAAAAATGAAATTAAACCAAAGAAAATGAAATTAGGCTAAACTTTCAAAAGTGACTTTTGTTTCTGGATGTTCCAGGTCTGTGTTCAGAGACATGAGATATCTAATAAGCTGTTTGCAAAGGAACACAGTGAGGGCATCTAGAAGTAAAATTTTATGTTTCTAACCACCTTTTGCAACTCTGTTTCAGTTCCTCCAAACACATACTTAAAAAGGGTAAAATAGAACAATTGAGAATACACTTGAAAATCCAAACTCAGGACAAATAGATGACAAAGCCAGAAATGGATCCATTCCTCTCCCTCCTGCACTAGAACCAAATAATTTCCCTCTACTTTACAGTCTCAATGTATTTATAAAAAAAATTACGCTTTTTCTCTTTTTTCTTCTCCTGACCGTCTTGCTTTCTTAGAGTAATATTTTGAAGATATGTGATTGATTCCCACAAACAGCTCCAAAGCACCCAGGAGGGCTCAGAGCTGAGCCCAGGGCAGGCTCTGGGCTGGGAGGGCAGCAATACTCACCAGCTCGTGGATGTCATTGCGAAACACAGAGTGCACCCCAATGATGAAAGGTGTGGGGGAGCTGAGAACCTCCAGCAGCTGGGCAGGGAGAATTGGGATGTAGGGATAACTGTGAAAAGAATAAATTAAATAGAATAAAAGCTTCTGGGTATCCTTTCACATAAGGCAACTTTTTTCTTTAAAAAAAAAATCTTCCTGTTAATCAGGAACACTAAAGTCATAAACAATACATTCATTTCAAAAACATGATTCGTTTGTGGCCATATAGCTACACTTCAGCCTTTTGTAAAATATCATTTTATAAGAAGTCTCTAAAGGAAATATTTGGTTTTCATCTTGAAATGACAACTAAACAACACCATTTCAGGCACTGTTTACTTGGTTTGACAATTTAAAAAACTCTGTGTGTTCATCAAAACAACATCAAGAGCCAGATCTAAATTGATCAATGAATTTCTACGCCTAATTTATAGTTATTAAAAGTTTACATTTATTACTAGTTAAACATTAAGAAACACATTCCAAAACTCAATTTCCAGTTCTTCCTTCTTATTGTATATTATAATGAAATCAACATCTGAAATATTTTAAATAAAACAAGCTTTTAAAATACAAGCATAGTTTGAAACGGGTGAGTCAGAATTAGATGTTTTCCTCCTTAAAAAAAACCAAATTGATTGACATTAAGTTTTCCATTTCAAAATTCTGGATCCACCTGTGGCTTTTTAGAGAGGATCAGTTGACTTCAGAGAGGATTTGTTGACTTAAATTCATTCTCTGGTGGACATTTGTCAGTGACTTAAAACTGATACACACTAATGTAGCTGCTATCTTTGAGCTACAGAATCTTCTGGGTTGTGAGGAGTGTTTCTACCCTACATTTGCAGGTGGAATTTCTCCCTTGTTTCCACTGCCATGATGCAACCAGATTTTATTAATAATTTGTATACACCAGGATTTGCATCATTAATAGCTTTGCTTATTTTACCAACTATAGCACAACTCCTTTTGTGTGAGACAAACAGAAAATACAAGTAATTTCTTTTTGTAAAAAATTGTATTTGTGTTTGTAATAAAAGTTACAAAATGAGTTATAAAATTATTTAACGAGTTCAAGGAAACCAAAATTAACTCACCTGTATTTGAGGGGAAACATCAAAGACTCCAGAGCCCTACAGGCATCACTGAGCCTTTGAAAACTTGCTGAGTGAAACAGAACCTTATTTTCTGTAAGCACGGCACAGAATAAGCTGAGTACATTTTGGATTCCTTAAAAAAATAAAATAATAAGAAAGAACTGTAACAACATGCCAAAAAATTCAAAATTACATTAAAATGTACCATTTTCTGGAGGGATTTTCAAAAAGCGTATGATAAACACATAAATTGCCAAGTCTCACGTTTTTCTACCTTTTATTTGACTAGTGCAGCTTCTGTTTTTCAGCTTGCTATAACACTATCTGAATGTATTTCTACATTTCAGATATACTGTATTACATCTCCCTTTCAATACCACTTGCAAGGATTTCCACTTCTCAGCACAAATCCCAGCAATGCTTAATAATGGCTTCAAACAGCATTATGTGCATCTTCTGCATACTGCTGGACTTCTGTGTATCCAGCACTCAATTCTGGTCACTGATCCAGGCTTAACTTCTAAACCTCTTTGTAACTCCAAGCAGGGGGGAAAAAAATAACATCATACTGCCAAGTTCCAAAGCAAATGAAAAGATTCCTAGTGAATACATTCATACCTTATCCATTCTAGGAGTCAAGAGGTTAAAAGAGAGCAGTAAGAGAGTATTCATCATCAGAAAGATACTTAAAGGAAGATCTGAATGTTTTAAAAAATCCCACTAGATTTAGGGTAAGACTCATGAATTAGATGATGGGATGCTTTTGGGGATTTTTTAAGACAGTGTCATTTACCTAAGAGACAAAGCCATGTGCTCTCAGGGAAAACCAAAAATATATTTCCTTTAGAAAAAAAGTCCCATCCTGAGAAGCAGACATGCCTGACACATGTGAGATATGCTGAAATTTATGAAATTTCCTGAAATATGCTGGAATGTATGATGTTTCCCTGAGGACATGGCTTGTGTTATCAGTAAGACAGCCTGTATTACCGTCCCAAAGCTACTGCTTATCTAGCAATAGTGTCCCCAAAAAGAACTGTGACTGTGGAGAGCCACTATATTCACATGATAATTAACACTTTGGGTTTCTAAGTAATTTTTTTTATGACATGCTTTGACAAATCTTTTTTCTTTCATGATGTATGCAGATTTTCTTGGCTGGAGTAAAGCTCAGTTCACAAACACAGTGGGACAAAGATTTGGAGAGGGTTGTTTAGGAAAAGAAGAATTCATTCTAAGGACAAAAAAGTCAAACCACAAAATAACAACTTGTGCTTCCAAACTCCATTCTCCAAGAGTCCCATAGAACTCATACAACCAAAGGATGGAGAGGACTGAGGACAGAGGGCTTTGCTACAAGGCTCAGTGAATTACTGCTGCAAATGTTTGATATTACTGTCAGTGGCATAATTAATATTGTGCTAGTAGAAAACAAACTGCTGTGGAACACACATGGTAAGGATGATGATAAAAATTCCAATTTGTTTCCTCAGGTGAATGAAACAGCATCCAGCAGTGAATGCTTAGAAGGGAACTAGAAATAGTGCCCTCTGAACACAAGGTTAGAAACTGCTGCCTGCTTGGAAAAAGTCTCAGTAAAAATTTAAAAAGTCAAACTGCCCTTTTTATGCAGAACTGCCCTTGTTTCTTTCCCAGAAAAATTTAAAAAATATTTTGGAGTATACTTTCTGTTTTAAACTAAGTTTTTGCTTTCAATTGGGCTTCTCACCCCCTTTCATTCCAAACCAAATGTCTTAAGACATCTAGGAATAGCTATTTTTTAAACATCTGACAATTTTTTCCTACAATCAGATAGAAAGATTTTTCAAACAGTGCTCTAAAAACCTATAACATTTTGGCAGGTATTACTGAGGAAAATAATACCAAAAACCCTTACAAATATTCAAAATATTCAGTACAATGAAATGCTCTAAAAAAGCCCTTCCTGTCATCAAAATACTTCCAATATAATTGAAAATTCTTGAAAGAGATGGTTTTCCTGTCTGCACATCTTAAAACCCAAACCTGAGGTCTGAAAGGTGAGAGTTCTAAAATACTTTCTGGATGTCATTGACTTCCAACTTTGTTTTGGAAAGAATTAGGACATTCATTCACTGATGTAAAAGACTCAATTGAAACCAAGCTGTGAAAAAAACCCAGCCTTTTTAGCTAAATGATATTATTTTGCTGTGAATTATGATGATTCAAGAGTCTAGAAGGAGAATCTATTTTAATTCTAACACCTTTGAAAGTCATAAAACTTATCTAGTATCAGCATTTTTAATATCAAATCTCTTCTGAATACAGGCTTCCTCATCAGACACAAAACAACACTCAATCCTCCAGAGTACATAACAACTGAACACTTCTGCAAAAATTTTACTAACAAAAAGCATAAATGAAGAGGAAATCAGAATTTTTCTTATGTGTAAAGAGGACACCTGCAAGTACTTCACAGTATTTAAACACAGTGGTTGTAGATGTCTCTCCTAGGGACTAGTAAAATGATACACTTTTGTGTAAATAATAAAGGCAATCTTCATGCTCCTGTATAATGTTAAAAGTGTGTATCTGTCTGATTATTATTTGCTTTTACCACTGTAAGAAATGGATTTTGTCAGCATCTTTTACAGAAGGTTCTGGATGTCAGTCAACAGAAATTCATTTCAATTACTCAGCAGCGATGGTATGGTTTGTGAGGCTTTCATAGTTTCACCAGGGAAATTAAGTCTGGTTTTGCTGCATTTTAGTGGCCACAGATAAAGCTTCAGTTTGTACTCCACAAAGGCATTTGTCAGTGCATCTTAACCAGCCCCACTCTAAGTTGATATTTAAATGACTGCTTTCAGCAACTGTTTCCCACAGCTTAACTTGATGTCCCATAGCAGAGCACAAACTGCAAACATATTTTCACCGCATTCTGGGAGTTGGTCTCCCAGCTGTTCACTACACTCCAACTGGCCATGGAAGGTGAATATGAAATGTTTACTGTGATATGAATGCACCTGATGCAGCCCCAGCTGTGCTGAGCTAGAGAAAAACACTGCTTTACTTACAGAACCTATGCAAGAAACCAAACGAGAGCATCCAACACACTTGGGCAATAAAACCCAGGCTAACCACTTCCACTGACTGAAAAGCTTGTGGAGCCCACACAGCTTCTTTGTACCAGTGTTTTGCTTCTCTTTCCCTCTTTCTTTCCTTCTTTCTTTCTCTAAATGCTCTGTATGCAATACAGAAGAATATAAAATACATAACATAAATTAAGTGTGCAATATGGGCAGCTAATCTGGAATTTTCTTATTTTCAAGATGACAGCCACTAACTCAATACAAGATTATTGCTCCACACGTACTTTGAAATGCATCTTCTCAGGAATATCAGGGAAATTTCTGTCTGATAGAATCAAACAAATTATGAACAGTAGGACTTTTGATTACTTTCCTTTTCTAAACCATTGATGAATCTGTTTGAGGAAGCCACCAAGGTGTTGTTCCAAGCCTTCCAAGTTGTTTACTGAAAACAAACCATTCCAAATGACAGCCTGAGCCCAGTTTCCTCGTGCTGCAGGACACAATCGTGGCTGGCTGTAACCTTGAACCCTCTGCTGCTCTGCAGACTCCACACTACATCCGATGCTCATTTGTCAGGGCATAAATAGACAACATGAAAAACAACAAACAAGTTGATTTTTACAGATTACTCCTTTGCAGTCCACAGACAGACATCCTGTAAAATATTATACATACGCTGGAAAACTTTGAATGGAGGCTTCCTGACCTTCACTGTTTTCAAGTATTTAAAGAATCTGTAATTTGTACTAAATTATCTGACATCCTACATCAACAAATGTATCATTCTGCCTGCTTCCTGTTGTTCTAGAATTTAAGTACTTATTTAAGCATGATTAAAAAAAACCACCAAACACAAAGTCTACTTGACAAGCTACTGTCTTCTATATTGCATGAAATCAAATTATTACCACTTACTTCTTGAGACTTTTGTAAAGAGTTATAAACATGGATTCAGAAACTCAACTAATTGAATACATTATTATGCCAATATGCCATTCTTGAATTACTGGACACAAGAAAAAGCTTAATAGACAAAATAATCCATAACTTAGCCAGACTAATCCAGGAAATGGGTCAACAAAGCCTGAAAAGCCTTTCTGAAAGGCCACTGGAGACTGCATAGTACAAGTTCTGTGCCAGGCAGTGTCAGGCTCTAAAGATAACTAGGAAAAGAGTAGAGAAAAACAAAACTCTTTTCATATTTATTTTTAGATGTGGCTGCATAACTCTGCTAATGACCAAAATACAAGCTTAACTAGTAAATAAGAGGCAACAACTGTACTCAATACTCACACAGGTAATCTGTGCCAAGTTGCATTGTTTTGTCCACCCAAAAATCACACAATATCTCCAGTCAAGTATACAGAGTGAAACCCAAATGACTGCTATGTCACTCATGTGAGGATCAATCTGCATTTAGGAAAGCTTGCAGGTCTGCTACTAGAGCAGGACTGCACACTGCATGGCTGAATGCCAGCCAAGCTCGCTCACAAGCGGGGAGCAATCTGCCTGTGCCAGCAGAGAGCTTTGGGAGGGGTAATTTATCCTGCTTCTGGCTGGGAAACAGAGGACATGAGTCAGATGAGAACCCCAAGAGATTTACTTACTTGGGCTTTGTCAGACTCAGGAGGAAGAGAAGCAATCCCTACAGCATGGAGCCTTCAGCTGAGACTCACTCAAAGAATCCAGCATTTCATGAATTCATCCCCAATTCTGAGTCCACAGAAGGAAACATGGGTGTGACATGCACTACTGAAGCCAACCTCCATTTTTAGAGATGCATTTCTGATTTGGGAACTGAACTGCAGGTAATTCAGAATCTGAACTATGAATTCTGCATGTTCTTTGTAAGAAGGGTGGAATGAAGGCTTCCCTACAAACCAGCAGCTGGGGAGGGTGGGAAGAGGAAACAGGGGGACCATACAGAGAGATTCTGGTATAAACACCACAAAAGCCAACTGATCATTAAAAGCTATCAAAAAGACTGTGAAAATGAGGAGATATATATAAAAAAGATGTCTTCAGCTGATGGATAAATATTCCTCCAGCTATCACTCCCTCAAAGTTCAACAGTATCCACTCTGCGCTGTCTACACTGAGCCAAGCAGACGGTTGTTCTCCAAACCCTAAATCACACAGGCACAAAGAAACAGGGATTAAGCACAGCATATGATCTGCTCAGAGAACAGTCAGTCTGTCTGTCATTTGCATGTTGATATCACTCCATTATTGCCAGTTTCCTTAAATCCCTCTGCAGACCAACTTAAAGAAGCAGTAAAAGCCCTCTGGCTTTCTTGAGCCTCCAAATACAACTCTGCCAATACACTGAGTGAACACGATCACTAATTTTTTATTTTTCCAGAGACAATGATAAAGCTAAATACAATTTTTAAAAGAAGATTTAGATAATAAGGTTTTCATCCCTGAAAAAGATAAGAGCAATACCATTTCTTATACGTATTTTAAAGCTTTACATACCCAAAGGGAGATTGATAAACTCAAGATGAATGTGACTGTGTTAAGTGAATTTTCTTGACAAAGCAGAAAAGACAGAGGAAGGTAAACCAGGCAAATAACCCTTTCATACACAGAAAGTATTCACATGGCAGGGAGGTAAATACCAATTTCATGTGAAGGTGGTAAGCTGAACTACACAAATATACAAACATAACCTGCATTACCAGTTAGAAGTTTGTTACTGATTGTATGTCTGGGCCATATAAACAGGTTACGTTTGAGAGATGCTACAAAAAATAGATTTATTTAAATGGAAGAATCTTCACAGAAATCAGATATGAGACTAATTTTTTTTTTCCTAGAGGGAGGGGAGGAAGCACTATTTCTAAATATTGAACTGTTAAATATCAAATTAAACCAGAAGGTTCTGTTCTCCTACTGTGTGCCTCTATATGCACACAGGTGTTAAGATTTGAGTAATAGTCTATTCTGCTGAAATATGGTTTAATTTCTTGTCTGATTTCACATCTCATCTTCTGCTTAGTTATTTTGTTATCTAGGAAGGCAATCAAAATAGGATGCTATTTGTTTTGGGTGTTAATCCCATAAATATCTATTATTCCAAAATCATAAATAAAGGTAAACAGCAATCCTGTATAATTACTAGGCATTTGTGTACTAATTGCTAATTACATGGATAATTACTGATACCAGGATATAGTATTTCTGTATAACCCTCACAGGTCCACACTAAGAGAAACTCAATGAAATTCTGTAAAAGGATTTTGAGTGGACTGGGATAAAGGATACACACTAATGAATTGAAATGCTGCCCAATTTCCATGAGTAGAGCTGAGAGAGTGCTACTGAAAGAGTCCCACATTTCTAGAAATTTTTACAGGTGAATTTCTTTCATTCATTCTTTAGAATTGCCCTTTCAAGAATGATGATTTTATTGTTTAAACCAAATGTTTTGTGAAACCTTTTTGCCCACACACATCAGATGATATGTCATAAAAATAAGCACATATTATAAAAATTATTTTTAGCAGTTTGATTAGCCAAAATTATCCTGATAGCAAATCTAAACTTGAGATTTGAGAAATTATTTGCAACTGCTGATGTATTTAAGTAATCAAAACCAGAGCAGTTTACCATCCATCCAAACTGATTCCTAGATGGTAGAAAGTAAAGGAGGATTCTCTTCAGCCACCAACAGACATTTTAAAATTCAAAAGGAGCATTAAAACTTTTTGAGAAACCTGATTAGTCTCTAAGATTGTATAATTTGTCTGGATTCACTCAAAGCAGAAAAAGTGTTCTTCAACAAAGCAATTCAGAGTGAGTGTAATACCAGTAGGATCCTTAGAAAGTAAATATCTAAGAATGAGAAGAGCATTGTCTTTCTTGAAGTGTACACAGGAAAAATGGTCAAGGATACACAAGGAACTGCAAACATACCTGTTTCCTGTCTGAGGACTACAAAGTCTTTCCCAAGGAACATTACTACAGAAGCATTATGTGAACATAACCAAATAAATGCAAAGCCAACAGGGACAGATGGGGCTGGTCAGGATATTCTGTAAGAGCAATCTTCAGCCACTGTTGGCTGACATTCATGGAGCATAAAGAACAAATATTCAACTGAAGAAACTGTGAAACAGTGTAACCATGAAAAAATTTTAAAATCTCTTTATTTTTTCTAAAGATCATGTTGGATTCTCTTCAAAACATTTACAGAATTTAAAAAAAATTTTGTCAAATTCTCTGAGATTTTCCTGACCTCCTGAGACAGTGATACTTCAGCCCAAAATGCAACTAAAGAGCAAAACTTTAAATGTGAATTTTTAAGACCAAATACATGGAAGTAAAGGTCTATAGAAATGTTTTTATTTTCCTCTCAGCACAAGTATTAACACCAAAGTTTGGAGATTGCAGTTTTGCAAGTTCTTACAAACAGCTACCAAGCCTGCTTTGGAATAGTGAGAAAAGTTCTGCCTGCACTCATACCAGCAAAAATAGAAAGAAAAGCCATCTGTTCCCAGGAGGATCCCTTTCAGTATTTTCTATAAGCAGAGACAAGCTTCTTTTGTGTCTTTTTGAATTTTTTCTATTTATTAGACATTTGCTTTTTGGAGCTTACATTTTGCTCATCTCTGAAAAACAATAATTTCTTTACACTCTTCTGAGATGTGTTTTCTGAACTCCTGCTGTGAATAGATAATAACTCTCCTCTCAAATATCTCAAAACAAATTTTCACCTAATAGTTTAAATAAATTTCATTGAATTATTATAGAGCAAACTGCTCTGTAAATTTTTTTCCTCTTATTTGAAGTGTTTTCTTTTAAAACGAGCTCATTAACTACATCACTTTATCAAATACACAGCTTTAAGCTGATTTACTTATGCCACATAACTTTTCTTTCTTAGATTTATAATTTGCTTAAAATAAACTACTGCCTGATTTGTCTCAGTAAAAGAGTAATACAAGTTCAGAGTGGATATAAGTGAGCATTTTATGTGCTTTGCTGGGCTGAAAAACATGGAACACTGCAAGAAATATTGGATATAAGAACTACAGCGCCTCCAACTCATTTCAGACTCCTGCCAGCACAGCAGCAGCATCTCAGGGGGCACTGACCAAGCAGCCAGGGTACCCCCACGTGTCAGACAAACAGAACCAGAGCAGGATGCACTGAAGGAATGGTTTGGCATTACCTGACTGGAATCTCTGGCTCTCCCTGGCAGGGATGCTGCTGCTGCTTCCCTTGCACCTGCAGCAAAGCTCAGAGCAGTGAGTGAGCTCAGGCCAGCAGAGGGATGGGTCTGTGCCCACTGCAGCCCTTGGCCATCAGGATTTAACCACAGCATCAAACCACAACCTGAGACTGCTGACACAAAACAGATGGGACCCTCCCTCCTTCTACCCTCCAAAGAGTTTCTGATAACTTGGTGAGATAAAACTGCCCAGCATGGCTGAGTCAAGCACCACTTCAGCAAAGGAGATGGGGCAGCACTGTGCAACTGCAAATGGACATTCCACACAGGATCATCTGCTTGGCTGCTGGGGAAATGAAGCCTCAGTGACTGTCCACAAAGTGCCTTTACTGGGAAGTGCAGAAGAGTCCCTATATAAAACTCACTATGACAATGTCCCTTTATTTCCAACAGCATCTAAAAGAACACTTTCCTTTTGTTCTGCTCTTGCAGCAGTAAGGCCCCATTAGCAGTAAATGCCACATCAAATCCCTTCATAATCTATTTGTTCTTTGGTGGACTACACAAATCTACTTGGAAAGCTTGAATGGTAAATTCTCTCTGGCTGGGTTATGGAGCTAATTGCAGCTCACCAGCCAGTGGGATTTAAACTGAAACTAGAACATAAGCCAACAGCATCCACTCATGTGATGCCAGGTCCCATAGGCTGGAGACTATACAATTTATTAAGATCAAACACTGACTAGAAGTGCATACACTTAAATAAAACAGTCTTCATTTAACATGCTTTAGTATGTTAAACATTTAACATGTTCGTAGCATTTCACACATGCTGCTAAAAACCAACAAAAGTGATATATGCTCCCATCACAGGATACATGATGTTTCATGGAAAGGAAAGAAACTGAGTGAGCTGGGTGAGAAGTTTGTAAACAACCTGACAGTAAAAAAAGTTCTGGTTCATATCACTGAAATCTCATAAAGATAAGATGTGGAAAGGGGACCACATTGACCCTTAGTGCATTTCCCTGTTATAGGTATTATGTACTGAAAATGCCTGCACTTGGACTCTTCACATGCTCTGCAGATTACATCTCTCATTGCTTTGCTGCCCTACATAATGAAATATTAAAATATTCTTGCTGTATGTCAAAGACACCAGGATTTTCTTAGTCAACAAGTATAAGCCAACTCACGTGCTGACTGTGCAGTGACCCTTTCATAATGTCTCCCAGCCATACAAATACACATATATATTCATCAGGAATGTCTTTTCCCATTTATACAGTAATTTGGTATTGTCATCTGTTGGCATAAAATACATTACATGAGAGGCTGAACATTTTATCTCCCCTAAACCAGAATTAAAATAATGAGAAGTTATTTTATTACAGAAAACATTACTCAAAGTGTCAACAAACGAAGCCAAAAGCAAAAATTCTGGGTATTTTAATATATCCTGGATTTAGAAATATGGGACTGAAGGGCCTATAAACAGTGAAAGATTCCAGTCTTTTCCCATCATGGCCATATCAGAGAACCCCAAACTGATCAAGCTTCATCTTAAATGCACTGATAATGCTTTGCATGACTATTCCCAACAGGAGGTGTTTCAGGATGTTTCTTGTCCTAAGGTCAGAAATTACCTTTTGACTTCCAACCTTAAATAACTCATGATCTTTTTGTATGAGCCTGTTCTTGGTGCTCACCTGTTTCTCTAACTTGTGACTTCTCCCCAAACAATACTGATGTAAAAATCAACAAATGGTGAATACATATGGTCTATGATATAAACTAAACAGATAGAGTATAGCAAAAAACCCTAACAATGCTCAAAAAGCAGCCTCTAGAAGCCAGTATGAGCTGTAACATGACCAACAATTTAAATATTCATTTCAGACTCTACCTTATTTGGGCATTTATGTTTTCTAAAGGAAGCTACTGTTTAAGTAGTAGGGCTACTTTTACTTTCATTCAAAATAAAAATGTAAAGCATTGCACATCCTACAAATATTGTGAGCTTAAAAATTAGCTACCACAAAAATAAACTCATTTGAGGCACACCATAATTCAGTTTTTCTCCTTTTGGTTTGATAGGTTATTTCCTAATTATCCCAGTAAGGTGACACTGTTTATGTTACTCTGTAGGCTGGACACTTTCACTGTTTATAGCCCCAGTAGCTCAAATCATAATTTCCGAGGCATGGGGCTGGGAAGCAATAAAACATTGGAAAGACAGTTAACAGATGAAGCCAGTTTTAGTGCCGAATGCAGAAATTGATCAGTGTTCATATTTTAAGATCAAGAAAATAATACAATTTTTAAATCTTGTTCTCTTCCCCAGAATTAAATTATACCAGGAAGCCGTGGTGCCCTCCCAGCCAGGAGCGCCTGGGGCTGCCCAGTGCCACGACAGCTTCCAAAGGAAACAGGACTTGTAAGAACCAAGGACAGAGCCTGCTCAACTCCCGGCCTGTGCACAGATTTCTTCTGAGAGCAGAACATCTGCTGTGTGATACTGGCACAACTACAGAACCATCCTAAAAATGCGGTTTTCATGAGTTAGCCAAAGCTGTAAAGTGCAAGCGTGTCGGTTTCAAATCCCTTGGCACATCCAAATATCTACTTCCAAACAGAGCTGGAGCAGCACATGTCGATTAAAAAATAATTAAAATAATGCTGCTGCAATTAAGATCTTGTCCAAACAAATTTTTGACCATAAAATAATTACAGTATATTCATTATATTAAAAAACACCCTACATCTCCACCATTCTCCATTAAATTCTAGCAAATCTGAAAAATTAGAAAATAGAGCATTTCTTTTACTTCTGTACTTGAATACACATAAACAGGTGTGACAACTAATATACAATCCCATCATTATGTTTTGACTGGATTTATCACCATGTAACAGTAACAGGGTTTGGCTCCATGACTGTTTAAACAAACAAAAGTCAACTCTGTCAGTGTTACTCCATGGACACATGGAAAATAATTCACTTCTTTCTGCCTGCTTCTTGTTGTTTAATTATTTCATATTAAGCAGCTCTCTGTGGTATCAGAGAAGTATCTGCTCTGATGCAAAAGAAGGGCAAGAACATGCAAGCAGGGCAAAAGGACAGAGAACACTCTGAACTTCTGAGTCTCAAGTCACAGTGTTGAAATTTGGAATTGAATAGTCACATTGAGAAAATACATCAATGCTGGAGTGGAGCATTTAAAGTGCTTGTACTGAAGTACTTCCCTGCTTAGCAACTCCCACACCACCACAAACATCTGCCCTAGTATTTATATTTTGTGCAACTGTAATAATCTTTAGAAGTTTAATCAATCAATCACTTTTGAGATCTGGAATTACAGATATTTAATGACACTGCAGTCTTCAACTATACTATATTATTTTTGAGTATTCTTTTTCAGAGGCTCCATATACTGTCTAATGGTACACAGACAATTTCTAGTTAAAAATATTTTAAGGCCCATAAAAAGGCTGAAGGATAAGGGTTGATGATGTTTAACACTTCCAGTTACATCATAGGTTGGACAAATCAAAGACAAGTTTGCCAAGCAACCAACCTGGCTCCACCTACCATGACCATTCATGTTTGTGTCATTCCACGTTTTAATCTCTGTTCTACACAGCCCTAGATTCCAAAGCATCCTTACCTTGCGTCTTCATCCAGAAGATTCAAAGCAGAATTTACTTCAAAGTGTCATTTTCACCACTTAAAAAAATTACTTTCTTTTTAACACAAAGTCCATATGATTTTACTGAAAATACTTCAGTGGTGAATTTAAGATAGGAGGAAAACAAGCACAGGCAAACAAAGCAGTACAGGGGAAATAAGGACATAGGAAAACAGACCTGATATGAGACTAAACAAGAAGCAAAGGATGGAAAACTCTTTTGTCTTTGATTAAGTACTTGGAAAGGAGAGAGAAATTCTTCAGGAAAATAAATTTTTGTAATTTCTACTCAGCTTAGCAGTATGATTCACACTACCAGGCCTTGAAATGTGCAAAAATGAAAAGTGCTGGCTAAACCTTAGGCTTCCATTTTGCTCTTTAGGTCACTAATTTTTTTGCCATGGCTTCTTTTGGGAAAAAAGCTGCCTCTTGGGGGGATGGAGCTATATGTCTCAGACTCAAAGGACTGAATACATCCCTGCTGAATACCCACAGGGAGAAGGCAAGTAGGGTTGGAGTCCGGAGAAAAGAGCTTAAGGCAGAAACTTAGGAATGTACAGTTAATGCAGTGAGACAGGAGAGAAATATAACCTAAATATAACCTAAAGATAACCTAAATCTCCTTTGAGCCTGAAGAAAGCTACTGCATTTTGAAGCTTCTATAGATTCCTACCATCTTACTAACAGACAACAAGAAATTGAAGAGCACTGAAAGTCTTCTTGCTACCACAAATTGTTTTTAAAAGTAACTTTATGATTCCTGCTTTTCCATCTAATCCTCTATTGATTAAATAATTTCTAGTGATCCAGCTACAGGCCTGGTTTTTGTCACACTATTCCTATATATTAGGCTTTTTTAAATAAAAAAAGAAGGTATGATTTAAAATGTCAAAGACTGCTGTTCCTTATTACTAAGCTTAAAACCTTTGGGGATATTTTTCCCAACTGTAGTTTAACGCCTAAGCACAAATAAGGTCTGTTTCCAGATATGCTGTGCACTTGGTAATGCAGGGAGGGTCATCTGCTGACATGGTGTTATCCTGCCAAGCAGAAAAAGCATGATGAGGCTACTATTGCACAATATTTCTCAAAATAAATGTTGAAATTACTTTTGTATCTATTCATAGTGATACATGTTGTCTTGCTGCCCACCTTTCTCCAAGAAAGAGCTATTTTTAAAAAGGTGATTTATGCAGTCCACAAATATTTTTCTAGCTACTCTTCTATTTTCTATTAATCATTGAGATAGGATGAAGTGCCTTGTGCCAGCAGAGAAATGACTGAACGTGTCGTTATTGGACAGATGCTCTGGTCAATATTTGTGTCCTGAACATGAGACTGGATGGGACAACAGCTGCCACTGAAGTACTGAAAAAAAAAAGGACTAGAAAGCTTTAGCCCAGGTTGTAGAGACAAATACACATTAAGCTCCTGTTTCAACCAGGCAAGAGAAACAGAGCAAGTGTGAATATTGTTCCAAGGAGCACAAAAACTTCTGACAAGTTCAGCTGTGATCTCCAGCAGAAAGAATTAGATCTTATCTTAGGAAAATACACTTTCTCAAAGGGATGAGCCAGTGGGTTCTACCACACTCTTCTGGATCCACTGCCTTTAACTCTTCATAAGACCACATGAAAGGTGAGAATAAATGACAATTTATTTATAAAACAGTCTGTTCATATTTTCTGGTCCTCCTTTTAGAGTTAACAACCATTGCAAACAGGCACGTGTAGCTGTATTAACAACTCTTTTTTTAGTAAATCCAGACAGAAACTTGGAATTAACAAGCCTTGGCACTAAGAACATGATGACAGCCCACCACCTACATAGGAATGGAATTTTGGGCTGTTCTGGAAAGTGAGGTTCACTATGAAAACACAAACATTTTCTAATCTGTGTCCTTTGAGACACAAGACAATTCTACCATTGTGCTGTATCCCCAGATACATAGATACATCAACTGGCAACTGAGGCACATATGGGAAGAAAACCCAAACAACCCCCCCCCAGAACACAAAGAAACAAACAAAAAATCAGTGGTCAATAGTAGGAGGTGGGAAAAGCAGCCTTTTACAAAGTGTATGAGTACTTGCTTTAAAAAATCTACCTGCCAACTTATTTGCACATTCCTTAACCATTACCAGGCCCATTTCCAGGCAGCAGTACCACTCTTGCCACACCAAAAAATAGCGAGACACAACAAGAGGGCCCACACAAGGCCATTAGACAAACTATTCCTGATAGCTCTTATAGTCTTATAAAAGACAAAGTTCTGCTGCAACAGAAAAGAAGGGAGACAGCTCTCCTTTTTGTCCAGGAGCTTGCCTGATCCCCTTCAGGGAAACAGGATGTAAGCCTATAAACTTCTCGTGACAAGATTTGCCAAGTTTTATAACGATGCACTTTCCTCAATCTCTCCCTTCTTTGGGCCAGTTGAAGCATCACTAACTAGAAAACTGAGCACTGAGTTTTCCTTCCTTATCTCCCTTTCTCTCCCCCTCCTTCTGCTGATCTTCATATCCTTATGTGCCCTGGAAAGGACATCTGGTGAACATGGGCTTACTGACTCATACTTCTTACAAGGCACCAAAAAGCCAGAAAGACAAAACCTCCAAACATTTACTGGAAGTCAGGAGGACAAAATAAGGCAGAAGAGCAGCAAAACCACAAAAAAGCAGACAGCAAAAAGACTTACGGGCTATGGGAAAAGAAGGAGGAGATGGTAGACAAAGAGTAAATTGGGGGTATAGCTATTGAAAAGTGTGTGGGGGCTAATAAGAAATGACACAAATTCAAAATGTAAAGGTGAAGGATTTTTGATTGCTAGCACAACAATCTAGTCCTGTTTAAGCTCCAAACTCTTCAGCACTCTGCTACAGTGGATTTAGGAATTTACATGACATCCATCTGTATATATTAACCCTCTATTAACATGTGGTTAACAACATTAAATTAAACCGTATGTGTTGGAAAGAAATGCTAAATTCTCCTTTGAAAGTTTTATTATTCCTTTCTGTACACAACAAGAGGAATTTTAAAAACTTGCCCTGCAAAATATGCTCTCAGTAAGACGAGAAAAACACTGGCTTTTGTTTTCTCTTCCATGTATTTACATTTCCACTCCATCTCCATGGCTTCCCTCTATAAATTTGATGCATACAATGACTTTTCAGATTTGTCCTCATTGGTTTCCTCAGCCTGATCCTGGGACAAAACACTCCAACCCCAATTTGCCACACAAAAGCCAAGTGCCAGAAGACAGGATAATTACCTAAGAACTAACTGAAAGCCTCAATTTCTTTGACATTTTCTGAACTGTGCATTTATAGCAACCTTCACTAGAACTGACTAAAAAACTGCCTCAAATCAGTTATCACATACACCATACTTCCAGAACAACATTCCACACCACATGGTGTAACCTGCTGCACTTATGGTACCTCACACCACATTTTATGTCTTCAGAAAAGGAGAAAAATTGTTAGGCCTGTGTACATTCAAAATAGCACATTCAAAACAGCCTGCAATCTGATCAGAGCAATCAATCCTAATAAATCTTGACATAATAAGCCAAGTAAAACCTCAGGACTGTAAGCAGTTAAGTAGCACCTATATACCATGTTAGTCACAATTTTTCTTTTATTTAAACTGCTATTTTAAAAATTGAAAATCTTCCTTTTGGAATAATATTCTTTTTGGAAGGACACAATTAAATCATCCTAGTAGGAGATGGCATTGAGCTCATCAGAACTGATACTGCTTTCTGTGACATAAGCTTAGTGTTGTTCACTAATGTTTTTGTGGTTTCCATCCATTCTTGCTGCCTGTTTGAGAGAAGAATGGATGACAACACATAACCTGAGGCCATTTGGTTGCTTGAGAGTAAAACTGAGGTACTGAGGTTCACAGGATCAGAAAAGATTATTAATTGTGCCCTTATCCACTGCTGCTACAAGTTTATGATTCAAAGTCACTTCACAAACCAATGGAATGAAGACTAAAAGTGTCAGGATTTAATGGCAGACAAGATCAGTACTGAGGTACCCAGGTAAGTGATGCAGCATTGTAATTGTAATGAACAAGAAAACATCTGGTGAGGGTTGTGTTAGAGCATCCTCTTGAAAGATTGGGAGTAACATAACAACAGCACTATAGGAACTTTTTGGTCTCACCAGCTTTTTTACAAACCTCCCTGGTTTTCTCTGGAGTTTGTACAGTATCCAAGGGGAGTGGAGCAGGGAATCTTTTTACAGGAATGTTTTTGTGATTATGTAGGGGCCACGCTCACTTCTGCCCCCTGTAACTTACAGATAATACATGATGGGATTGGACTAGATGACCTTTAAAGGATCCTTCCAACCCAAACAATTCCATGATTCTCTAATACTGCAGATAACTTACCACAGGCAGGCTGCACAAAAAGGTTCTCTGAATGTCTGATTAGGGGTAAAAGCACAGTCAGTCATTCTTTCATTCGAAAGAAATTAATATTTACCATGCAGTTTTCTTGGGACATGATTAGAATTGAATTAGAACAGAAAATACCTCATTTTATAATTTAGAAAAATAGGGTTTTTTTAAAGCAGGCCTAGACATACCCAGTTGCTGAAAGAGAAGAGCCACACTGGTGCCTGTAACAGGAAGGCTATCATGTAGAGGAGTCTGTATCAGCTGTCGGTCTCCAGCTCCCAAAGAAAACAATTTCTGTAGAAAGAATTTTTTAAAATTTAATTTATATAGAATGAACAAGCTATCATCATACAGACAAGTGATTTGCACTGCAAAAATTATTTATTTTGTGTACAAAAATTTAAAGTCAAATGGAGATCTGAAATATAATTTGGGCACGGTGATATGTCTCCTTGAATGTACAGCATGATAGAGTCTCCCTTGCATTTACACTGATTTAGTTAAATTGTTGAGGCTTTGAAGGCAGTTAATGGAACATTTCTATTAATACAATAAAAAACCTCCCAGGGAATAAAAAGGTTTCAAATCCATTGAAATCAGAAAAATGTACAGTATTACTAACTGGATTTCTTTGCTCTCTACCATCCTCAGGTGTGTATTAAGTATGAACACACTTGTGACATGTGGGTACTGAAGAGGGCACTTCTGCTATTCCTGTGCTCCTGCTCTGCACATTAAAGCACAATTACAGCTTCAGTTACCTTTCCAGCACAAGAACACTCCCTGGAGGGAGGCAGGAAATGGGAGGGAAATGAGTGCACTTGAGTATCACATCCCAAACAGCTCTGCAATTGCAAAACACCCTCACTTTCCTGTGAGCAAATCCACATGGCACTCAGGCAGTGAGTGATGCCAAGCAGTTCCCTCTAACCAGACTCCCATGGGCTGGGGGGCATTTCTGTGTGTAAATCTTCACTCTGTATGGCAGCAAAGGTGGGGAAAGTAGGAAGGCAGCAAGCTCTGCTGCAGGTATTAAAAAATCTCCCCAGTAAACCCCAACAAGTCCCTGAGCTGTAGCAGAGATGCTCTGCCCCAGCACTGCAGCAGCAGGCCTGGATGCAGCTCAGTTATCCATTTCACAGCTGATTGGTTCTGGAAATAAATGCTACAAGAATGTTCTCACTCCAAGATATATAATTCACTATAATTAACGATAATTCACCTTCAGCCCTGAAAACACAAAGCTTAAGAAAGGAGAAACACTTAATTTCTGATTTAAATGACAGTTTGACAGCTGGAAATGAGTGAGCATTTCATTTGAAGAAAGAAAGCAGAAGGAAGAACAAACCAGAGCAGCATGACTTTTCCTTCCTCTTCTAGCAGAGCAAAGCCACTGAGAAAAGCTGCATTCATGGACAGGGAGAAAAAAGAGAGGATAGAAGCAGAGCCAGAAGTTTAAATGGATCACCAAAACCAAAAATAAGAGGCTCAAATACCTCTGGAAAAGAGGGTTTCTGATGAGGAGATAAAATCTGATTACTGCCCTTCAAAACCCAAAATAAGGATAGAGAAGCAGAGACGTGGCAGCCTGGAGAGCAGCGAGGCAGAGCCTGACCAAGCTGACAGGACACTGACACTTTCTGCACTAACAGAAGTCCCACACAGCAGCCAGGGCTAGGGCAAAACCAGAACAGAATTAGGAAGTTGTAGGAATTCACGAGGGTTGAAAAACCCATAGCTTGAGTGGGAAGCTGTGTAGGTAGTTGACTTTAAAATGCTGCCATCTGCACATGTAGTTTTCTGGTGTGTTTCATAGTAAGGACCATAATTTCCCATCAGAGCCACAGCATCAAGCAAAAACCAAACACAGAAGACTCAACTGGCTTACCTGGCTTACCAAAACCTCACAGATGTATAGGAACAGTTTATAAAAAGTAAGTTAAGAAACAAATCTGACTTTCTACTCACAGAAAGCACAACTGAAAAGCAGAAAGAAGTCTGTTCACTAGAAAACTTTAATTTTTGAATGCATGGGCTATTTGCAATATTTCATTCCACTGAGGAAACCCCATTTGAGTTACTTTTTACCATTTCAAAAACAAATAATGAAAACAGAAATTTAAATGAGTTATCAAAGAAATGACAGTGGAATCCTAAACTCCATCAAGGAACAAACATGCATAAATGAACTGATATGAAGCTTATGTTAGAAAATGGTAAAGAAAAAAAGCCTTTACAAAATTTCTGTAGCAAGCAAAAATATTCCTGAACACTTTACTATTTAAAAACTAAACTTACACAAACTCCTTAATTTGTTAATGTGCCCTGTAAAAGCCAACTCAGTGACAAAATTAACCCTTTCACCTTATCCTGGAATGGAATTTTTGCTGTCTTTAGAAGACAGGCCACAGGGAAAGCACTCACAGGCCACAGGGAAAGCACTCAGCTGAACTATGATCTTTTTTTCTTCAAAAATATCTCAAGAATTTATTTTTTGTTTTCTTCATAAATTAAATTAACTGGAAAAATACCCTTTTCCCCCCTAGCCCCCCTCCCCATTTACCTGAGACCCTCCAGAAGCAGGGACGAGGCATGAACAGAGATTTGCAATGAGAGTCTCCAGTGACACATTCAGGCTGTCCACGTACACGGTGTAGATCAAGCCAAGGCAAGCCTAGAAAGGTTGACAAAATACATCAGACTGCAACATAGGTCAAATTATTCAAAGGTCTATGTATATCATCTTTTAAAAAGTAACTTCTTAATAGTTACTAGTGCAGTGAACTACCTTCCAACCAAAGCCATTTGCCACAGAGGCAATAATTAATTTTTAAAAAATAGCTTGGCTACTTGCAAGGGATGTATGGGTTTTTAAAAAGAAATTCCAAGTATAATGTTTTTGCTTTTTTTTGTTATAAGTTTATTATAAGTTACTGTTAAAATTATAAAAATCAACACAGCTTCATCTGTGCTTTGAACTCTAAAGGACTAAAACCTGACTGGTTTCCAGGGTAGAACACTGATTAATCAATGAGCTTCTGAGGCTCATTTTAAGACTAGTATAAATCACTAATAATTCCATATGTTATCTAACTTACATCCTTAATTTTGTTATATCAATGTAAATATATTTTATATTAATAGTATATTACTATTTCCACATATTTTATTAATCAAATTTTGATTGAGAAATCACAGATACAGCTTTAGCATTTTTACTAATAATTCAATCCAGACCAACGTGACATTCTAAGAAGCCTTTGGAGAAAAGGAAATAACTCCTCCACAGCATCTTTTGCCTTTTAACTGTTACAACTTTGATAAATCAGCAAATATTTTAGTAGTTCTCTTCTCAGAAATAATTCCAACAGTAACTTTTCATATCACACATAGTTAAACAGTGAAACTCTGTGCTGTGGGTTGTTGTAAAATGTGAATGTTAAGAAAATGAACTAATTACAGAAAAGTCCACAGAAATAACACCTCTGGTTCAGGATGTCATTTAACTATTATTCACATTGAATGAGGAAAGCATTTTGCAGAATTATTTCTACAGCCTGCTCTATTCTTACCCCCTTTGCTTTGCACTTGCCATGGGCCTGTATGAGAGACAAAATCCTGAGCTCCAAGGACTTTTAATCTCACATGGAGCAGTCATCCTAAATGTCTACAGACAACTGCTGAATGATTTCCTCCGTTCATCTGTAAACTGAACTTTGTTTGTTTCTGTTAATATGTATTAGCTTAGGAGAAATTTAAGCTTTCATTTATCTCAGATAAGTCATATTCCACCAGCTGAAAGTAATTCAAGGCCCTAAATCTTGGTCATGCATCTTAATTTGGTCTGGAAGAGGCTGGGACATTTTGCTCTATATATGGAGGAGAACTACATTTTCACTGTTAATTTACCATTATATAGTTAGTCAAGTATTGTCTGCTTTTGTCCTAATAACTCCTTTCATTAGAGAGTACACTGAGCCCAGAAAAATCTCTACCACTCCTTCTGTGTAGTTTTAAAATTGCTTGGAGGGTAAAAAGGCACTACTTGAACCTACAGGGGTTATTTACTGTCACAGATGTTGAATTTTATCTAGTTCAATCTAAAGCTACTTTTGCTTTTAAATTCCCAAATCAATTCTGAGCGAGATATTTCAAATCATATGTGCTGTCATTGTTACTCATTTAAAACCAGATTTTTTTTGCTGATATACTGTAAATAGCAATTGCAAGTTCTTTACCCTGAAAATTTCTGGATAATCCAATCTGGACACCAGCACCAGACTTTTAGGAGCAAATACTTCTGCAGGCTGAATTAAACCAGACTCCTCTTCACCTTCAATTTCTTTTGTTCCCTTGAAAACAGAAACACTTCCATTAATAAGGGGGAAGAAAACTCAAACCAGAATGTTAGCATTTTTACCAAAAGTTAACACTTCTCAGAGCTTCAGAAAAGTACTGCATTATGTGGAACTGGTACCAAAATCAAGTAACAGGAGCACACTCCAATGGTTGCCTTAACTCCCTAAAGGTTCTAGATGTAATTCAGTTTATTAAAACTCACCCTGGGAAGTCAAGCACCAATGTACCTAAAATAAAGTTCTCTAAAGAAAGCAGTTTAACAGGACACAGTTCCACATTAAACACTCCCTGTGGCACATTTTAGATAGGGAAGTGGATGACAGAACAAGATCCTTCCACATCAAAGTGTGGCTGATCTGCAATCTCTCCAAATACAGAGATCAAGCATTTCACAAAAGAATGGCTGTCCTCCTCATATTAATATAATTCAATTTCTTACAGAATTCCCACTAACATTACAGCTGAAATTATCTACAATGTCATCTCCAGCGTGACCTAGTGAATTTGGAATTTAAAGATATTTCTTCACCAGAAAACTGGCTCAGATTTCTCAAAAAAATCACTCACACTTAGGAACCACTAAGGTTACAAAAAAAAAAAAAAAAAGGAACAGCACAGTGCAGATAAACTTGCAGTTGCTCATGATATTGTGCAAGTGGCTATAACCTTCTTGCCAGAACTTATTCAATCACAAACAGTTTATTATTATTATTCATAGCCAAAACTGAAGATGTCACTAAATATTTTCATTTCTAAAATTCCATACATTCTTTGACAATTTAAGTTTTTAGATGACAGAATGTCCCTGCTTTCCAATTTCTGGATGTAATTCTCTCCAACCCTGCACCACCCACCAAATTTCTTTTATTTGTTCCTCTGACCAAGCATTCTTCCAAGCAAAAATCACTCAATTATCTTAATTAGGAACGCGAGAAAAATTTTGTCCATTTTCATATGACAACATGAAATATCTGCCTTCTATTTCTGTCACATTACTACTCATCATTTCAGTTCCTTAAAAAAAAAAATCCAACATTTCTCCTAAATGGACGAAATCTGATAAAAATGCTCTTAAATGCCAGGAATGCTACAAGCTCATGAGCTTTATTTCACAACCTCAATTCAGAATGTACAGTTTCTTTAGGCAAATGAATTCAGAAGTCAAGTTAAAATGATATAAAAAGAGAGTACTTGGGTTTTAGTCAGAATACCTTGATTAATACAATATAACACTGTCATACCAAAATAAAACCAGTTGGTTCAACAGTACACATACACATATGGACAAACACTTGGCTTTGTACATTAAATTTTACCTAAATGTCAAGCAATGCATTTGCATTGCACGTGCTTGGTTGAGTCTGCATCTCATTTCTAAGATAAAATTGTGATCACAAATTCCACAAATAGAGAAACACAGTAACTCAACACTCACACATCCCACACAGGTTCATTCATTTTCATCCATTTTAATGCTGACAGGGAGAGCTTTTACAGGAACTACAGTTCCCTCCCTCTGCCCCCCAAAATCCCCAGATTTTTTAATTATCAGCAGAAGTTTACTGTATCAACCATTCTAAAGAGCAAGTATGAGTTCTAGGCATAAAGACAATAGTTTCTGGATATCTGACAAATTGTGGCCTCTTACATTAGGAAAAATGAAATTAAAACACATTCCACATTCCTAAAGGCAAGGGAACATGGAAGCTCCTCCATATTCCATGGTACTGAGATAATGAAACCTCAGGGTGCTCAGGCAGGGAGGAGCTTTCCATGCAAGACCTTCCTGATAAGATCCACACAACTTCAGATCAAGTCTTGAATTAATTAAAAATTAAGGTTTAAAGCTTTTGGGGCATGACAGCAGCACAATACTCCTTGATAAAGCATTTACACTCTTCAACCACTTTCTTCTACTTCACAAAAGACTTACAGAAAAATGCAATGTGACTGCTGTGTTTCTTCCCCAGCTCAACATTCTGACAGGCACACAGGCACATTATTAGGAGTCACTAGACTAAGTAGATAATCATTTCAAACACATGACTTTTAACCTACTTTTCAAGCAAAGTATTAACAGCATAAGCATTCTGTACCAAAAGTAATTACAGAGCACTAAAGCCACAAATGTGATTGTATTTACACTTCTGGTCAGACACAGAACATTTCATCTTTCTTTATCCCTTTTTCCATCTAAGGAAAAAATATTTTCTAACTAAAAAAAAAAAAAAAACAAAACCAAACAAAAAAAAAAAAAAAAAAAAACAAAAAAAACAAAACAAAACAAACAAAAAAACCAAAATGAAAGAGTTTGTTATGTTGGGGGCTTTTTCCAATAACTTTTTAATTTTATATATGCAGCATTCAGTTTACAGCTTACCTAAGAATAAATGGATGGCATGGTAAGCTTGCTAAGGATACACAGATTGAAGGCTGAATTTAAATTATAGAATCACAGAGTCACAGAATCATTTGGGCTGGAAAAGACCTCTGAGATCGGTGAGTTCAGCCTCTGAGTGACCACCACCCTGCCAATTAGACCACAGCACTGAGTGCCATGTCCAGCTTCTTCTGGAGCACCTCTAGGGATGGTGACAGCACCACCTACCTCCCTGGGCAGCCCATTCCAGAGCCTGATCACCCTTTCTGTGAAGAAATTCCTCCTGATGTCCAACCTGCACCTCCCCTTGAGGCTGTGACCTCTCATCCTGTCACTCATTGCCTGAGAGGAGAGACTGATCCCCAGGTGGCCACAAGCACCTTCCATGGAGCTGTAGAGTGGTAAAGTCCCCTGTGAGCCTCCTTTTCCCCAGGCTGAACACCCCCAGCTGCCCCTGCAGCTCCTCATCAGACTTGTGCTCCAGACCCTTCCCCAGCTCTACTGCCCTTCCCTGAATTTGCCTTGGTTAATTAATACTGAAAAAGATTCCTTTTTTTTTTCCATTTTTCTCTTTTTATTTATTTGAAATAAGCAAACTTTGAGAACAGCTGAATTTAGAAAAATGTACCACTAGAGAGCAAACCAGTGTTCCAGATCCTTAACAATCCATTTAGTTTAACAGGTGATAAACATCTAAAATCAAATCCAGAAATACCTGTGCCTTGAGAAGGCAAATGAAGAATTTTTCATTTTTACCATCCAATTAATAAAGTCCTGAAAAAGACTTTTCCATAGGCTACAGAATAGGTAACTAAGACAGATCTAACTGAATCAAAGAACTGCATGAGCTGTGGTTATACACAATTTCACCATGCTTAAAATATTCAGTCCTTTGTACTTAGACATGATCAAAGCCCATCAGGGTCCTGTTCCCTGCCTGTCACACCCAGAATCCTCTTTTCTTCTGCACCCTGACTTGGTTTCTAAAACTATAAGAAGAATAGAATGCAGAGATCTGTAAACTATAGCTGATTTATGTCCTTAGAGCAGTTTTCCCAAAAATGTTCCTGGATGTTGAGAACCATCACAAAAACTTACAGGCAACATGACAGTATTGAATGTTAACATTTATGTCACATGAGATCAAAACAATGTAGAGGAAAAATTAAGAGAACAAATTTTAAAACTAAAAACAGTGTTAAATCCTTGAGAAATTAAAATACAATTAAACAAGCAATTATTTCTTGTATAGGTAGAACTTGGTTGAAGATATAAGTTTGAACAGAAAAATCTTACCTGGTTTTACAGCAAAATGTTTGATTTATTTACTTTTCCCCCCATCTCTTTTTCTGCATTAATAATATTTGATAAACAAACTCAGAAAATGGTGAAACTTCTTTTGAAGGTCATAGGATGCAATTTCATTCTGCTTACCTTGGCTGCTATAGCCATAAAGTGGCCTCTGAAGAGACTGGCCAAAATACGTGTGTGTGTGTGCGTGTGTGTGTTCAGTACACTTAAGGCACACCAACACATATATTTAAACTCAAATGTTTTCATCTATTTTAACAAATGTTCACACCCACATCTACACTAAAATATATGCATATATATGTATATAAATAAATAAATAAAAATAAATAAATAAATAATACATAAATACAACTCACAGAAGGACACAACAATCAGTTTCACAGGTTCTTACAAAAATGAGAGTACAGAACTAGAGAGTGCACATATTGCAACTGTTGGCCTTTCTTCTCTTATAGGAGAAGCAGCCACTGAACATATTTGTGACCCCAAGTGAAGGGGTAAATTAAAATATGCAATAACCAACCAGTTGAACAAACAGCATCACTCCATAGTTTATGAACTTGTTCCATAAAGCAGCTGAATTAATAAATGCATTAAACCAGCTTTGATCCCTGACTGATAACCAACAGTTTAGAAAAATTAACTGCGATAACCACTGTTCATCATCACTCTGCTATTTGTTTGTTTCCTTGTTTTCTGAAAACAATTTGTTCCTCAGGTTAGCCAAGGGATGTACATGGCATCAAGCCCAAACTAGACAAATTCAGTCTTATTATTCAAACATTTTTTTAATGAGGAAGTTAACTGACAACTGCAGTCACCAGCAGATCGGGCATGATGTCCCAGATCCTAGAAAAAGCTTTAATACCTTCTCAATCATTGTAGTTAAAATTGAATATTGTGGGGTCTATATACCTTAGATTAAGTAAGGTATTGCTTTGTTTAATCAGTGTTCTTTTGCTCTAAAAATCCCTCTACACCTATAAAAAAGGGTAAAGCTGAGTAGTGTAAAGTGAAAAAGTGTAAAGTTTGCAGCATTTTATCAAGTAATGAGAGAAGAGTTTGAAAGCTTAGTATGAGGGAAAAAAGTATGAAACAAAAGGTAATTATGATAATAAAATATTGCATATTTTCCTCAAATAAATGGAAGTCAATCAAGAGCAAAATACTTGCTTAACAGTGAAATGTATATTAAATAAATTAAATATAATAAATATTAAATAAATAACTGTATCCTGCATGTAACAAAAAAGAGGTACTCACAGCCATGAATTATTTTTATTTCATGTACATTTATGTGTAAGTTAACACATTTGTGGATTACCTTACACTCCAAGTTTTCCATTGAGTGGCAATGGACTATGAAACATCTCTCTGCTTCCCACTCACTTCCATGAAATTACACTTCCTGTGAGCCACATCCAGCTGACACTGGATGGGTTTCAATGTTGCATGGGGTAAATCAGGACAAAACCAACCATTCTCATGCAAGTCTCAATTTCTGCTTAAAAAATTATGCTAAAACTTCAGAAGAAAAAGGTGACTGATTTTGTGCTACTTCAGTGCAAAACTCATTTAAAGGCAACAGATATGGCACTCAAAAAACAAATGGAGCTTTAAAAAACAACTTTACTCATATTAACCTTATCTTCTTTTATTAAACAGAAATCTTAATTGCCATGATCTAGCCTTCAAACTTTAAGGTTTCCTCTTGAACTTTTATAAACCTGATTTTGCCACAACAATCACATTAAGATGTCAGTTCTGCTTCTAAATATTGACATTTAGCTTAAAGATAACCATCCAGCCAAAATCAACATTAGGAACCAAAGTCAGTTATGAAAGATCAAAAGGACCTACCAATATGGTCCAAAAAATTCTCCCTACTACTGAGTGCAGCATTATCATTTGCTCCATCAACATGCAACTGAATTACAGCACACATGAACCACAGCCACCCTTCTCCTATCTTTTCACCCTAGTATTCAGAATTTGGAATGCTGGTTCTGATTCATATTGAGCAGATAAAAATTAGGCTTATCCTCATGTCAGAGGGAGGAAAATCAATTTAAACTGAGGTACTAATAAAAAAGTTAGAAGAAACACAAGGCCTTAGATGTAGCTGGGCTGTTCTGAGGGTGGAAGCTGGCAGGCATTATTTGAAACTCAAAGGAAATCAAATGTGAGCAGAAACTGAAGTTAGAGTTGTGCCTTAATAATTTGTTCACTCTCTGAAAGAGAACAAACTTCTCTCATTCCAAAACTTGCTCTCTAGTACTTCACTATGTCAAAACCAGCTTGCCCTATGCAAAATTTTGCAATGAAATTATGCCAAGTTCACCAAGCCTGTTGTTTTTCTACTAACTGCCCAGCAAAGATTTAGAGACAATATTCAATTTCTTATTTTAGGAAACATTATTTGGAGTTTACTTTAGTAATCTTATGCCAATTACTCATTTGGGACAGATCCCTTTCTCCTTATGTGACTTGGTCTCTGTTTGTCTTATTTGCAGCCAAACACAGGCTTAGCTGCTTTATTAACAATCAAAGGCCAAAAAACATTCAGCATCAATTAATTTTATTTACTTGTGAGAGTATATAAATGCATGTATCCAATAAATTCTAACACATGTAGGAAAGTTAAAACAAACTAAGCTGCCTGCTGCCAGAAGTCAAATCTGCAGCCTGCCTGCAATCTGCTGTACTGAGCTAAAACCACAGGTGAACAGATCTGCTTTGTGGTTTGCCTGTGTGCACAGAACCCTACCACTGCAGCTAAACCTATACTGGAAAAAATTAAACCAGTGTAAAAGCCATTATCTTGATTTAATTATTTCAAAATGGGGGTAATACAATGTAGTAATGCACAGCAAGGAGCCTATCAACTAAAAAAAAGATAAGGATCAAAGACAGAAAATGACATGAAGATCATAGACTTATCAAATAGAGTAATCTCGAGATTTTATGACAGGTCAGCTGGTTCACTCCCTATGTACTACTGACACTTCAGAGCACAAATGTGGTAGGAAAGAGTTTGCAATGCACCTTCCAGCATTACACAAAATTGACACCACCACCATCTATTAGATGTTTACCATTTAATACCCTCACTTTGCAAACCTCCAGAAGGTGTTGATATGGATTATCACACAAAAACATTGAAAGCACTTTGGAACCAAAGTAACCTCACACCCACACTTCGCACATCTCAGTGCAGCTTCCAGCCAAAGTGTCTCTCTGGAATAGGATATGCAAGCTCCAGAGGATCTGGGAAGTCCAAGTGACACCACTGAGTTGCCCTGCTGGAATATCAGTAATCAATAGCATTGATAACTGGTTTTACTGTGTTAACCTTATTCCTGATGAATGGGAAAGAACTGCAGTACCAGGTCCTTAGCAAGAACTATGCAGAAGCAAACATCATTCCACAGCTTCAAGTTTATTAAACCTTTCTGAATTTTCCCAAAGGCAGCTAGCCTGATCCATGAATTCACACACCCTTAAACTAAGGTGAGAAAACTGCAGACACCTATGAAATACATGCAGAACAAAAGGCAAAACTCAAATCTAAGAATGCTGTAATTCATGCCCTATTTTAACTCACTATCGTGTTTTTGATAAATAATATAGAACAGCATATGTAGGCATACACCAAGGCAAAATTTTACACACACAGATTGTTTTGGTTAATTAAAGCAGTTAATCCCTTTGAATTGCATATGGGGGAATGCATTGAAAAGACTTCCAGTGAACTGCTGAATTAGTATTATACTACTGTTTGAAAGTCAGCTAAATCTGATCTCTACTGACAAAGAAAGGCCTCTGCTGAAAAGATAGCATCTCCTTGTCCTGTGAGCTGAACTTGGGGCCTCTGTTCAACAACACAGGAGTTAAGAGGACAAGGTGACCTTTACCCAACACAAGTTTTTGTACCCTGCAAAAGCACGAGTTCAGCTTGGGGATGTGTGCGCAAACGCACGAGCCAGGGGATGAACAGGGCAGGAGAAATTATTGCCAGAGTTATTAAGATGGAAATATGATTTCCTCTGTACAACTATTCTCATCTTAACTTTAAATTCTGATGGTTATCTTAAATGTATGAAAGGACATTAAAATACAAGTCTGTTTCTTATATAGAAAATTATCTGCAATCTGGCCTTTACACCAGACTAGAAAGGAAATAAGGCATTACTTAAATCTCTGTACAATGTCACAACAGCCATTTTTCAGTAGACTCAGAAAGATGATGATGCAACATACTAAACATTGCTCTTAAAATTGGGGGGCTTTTTACACAAAATGTGCTATGGGGCATTGACTACATGAAGAAACTTTCAGAATAAATTCAGCATTTGGGATACTAACAAAAAATTATTAAACTTCATTTTAGGAAGAGCATGCTCATTTAATATCCAAAGGGGGGGTCAGATTTCCCACACAAAATAGGTACAACTGAACTGAGTGTTCTCAGCCTCTGCTAAAACAGCAGTGACTCACTGAGCAGCTCCTGCCTGAGCACAGCAGGATCACCAACTCTCCAGTCCAAGCTGAAAAATCGTAACTTTTTGAAGCACAATCATTTTGTTGGCAGTTTTTCCCTTGACTCAGGAAATATCTATGAATGTTGTGAATCTGCCATTTTATGGTTTCGGATTTTTACAAGTTCTTTTTCCTCCTTTTGCAGGGGAAGGCAGAGAGAGGAAGAGAATGTGAATGGCAGGAAACAGGAGAGCTGTGAATTATTACTTATGTCCATTTTCCAGAGCAATAAATTTAATCCTATATTTGTGATTGCAATGTTTTAACACATACACACACACACACACACACACTTGAGAGAACACACAAGCACAAGACAATCTTGTAATAAGATTGTTATAAACAAATGTTTGGGGTGTTGTGCTGATCTCACTGAGCAGATTTTCTGTAATGCAAGAAATGCAGTTGCACAGGCTCAATTGCTGGCATAAATCATCTTCTAATTTGTTGATGGAGGGGTTGGGAAGAGAGGGCAAATTTCTTTCCAAGTGCAAAGCAATGTACAAATTGACCATTATGTTCCTAAATTATCTGAGTCAACATTTTTAAAGAAAGATTCTATCTGTGGTGCTCTTCCAAACATTGTTAATATAAATTCTAACTGTGTAACTGGTAAGAAGCACAACTGAGGTCACTAGAAGTATCTGCTGAGTCAAAAGTATTAAATCAAGTCCTTGTCTGCTAAGTGGTAACATGCAGAAATTGCTGTTAGAAATGAGAACCTCATTTTAGCAAACTGTGTACACCACACAGAACTAAACATGTTAATGTATGCACGTATATGCATACAAATATATACTTTTTATGATTAATAAAGCTACAAACATAGAGAAACTGAGTTTTATGGGTGAATTCTGTAGATGTAAGCTATGATTCTTCTGAACACCCTTTGGCTGCTCAACAGCTTCTGGCTTCCGCTGCAAGAAAAATAAACTAAGTAGACTTTTTTTTTTGGTGATAGAACAAGGTTTTTCCAAATCAATGATTTTTCAAGTGGATTTCAAACCTATGAGGTTTCAAGTCCACAAAAGCAATCAAAATACAGCAATGGGACACCACACACCTCCACATCCTCCCAGCCCCTCTAAAAAAACCAACCAACTTTGAAGGCACTGTGAGAGGAAGGGAAACAGAGATATTTTGACTTATTCTCCTACTCCTAATTGCTGCAGGCATGTGGCAGTGAATGAGGCACCCAGGTCTGTTTGCTGGAGTATCTAAACAGCACCTTAAGCCAGACAGAAATGTGGATACAGCCAAGCACGTGCTGGAAACCCAAGAAGCTGGAAGGACCAAGAAGCAGAGCAGTAGCTCAGATTTGTTTACATTCATGTATGAACTTGAGGTGGGAGGGAAACCTTGCACATAGAACTGCTCTGCAACATGCTCAGGATGCCTCTGAATGACAGCAGCTTTATCACATGAATGTTAATTGAACTGCCTCTAGAAGTGTCTACACACAACCCAATTTATTCTACTCGTAAGGTCAAACTTTCTAATGCTTCATTTTAAACCCAGACAAAGAACATATCCTTATTTAGCTTTAGCAAACATAACTGGGACAAATAACTGAGACTAGCATCCTAAACCAGAACAACCCATGAAGGACTCCATGGCAAAGCTGTCACCTGAAATCACACAGCACCAAGTGAGCTCCATTCCCCTGTTTAATGGAGTGTGTTCATCTCACTTGTGCCTACAGATATGGAGGATTAACCAGACTGAAGTTAACAACAATGTTTTTTATATTATCACGCCTTTCTGAGAGCTGATTGCTAAACAAACTGACCAGCACCCATGCAGGTAATAAATTCTGGGTCAGTCAGAACTGCAACAATGCAAAGGATGATTCGCAGATGCCACCAAGAAAACAGCATTCTATTTTCTGGCCAGGGGTAAGAAGTTGAAAATAGGCCATCAGCTGATTGATTACTAGAGCCTGTGCTTTCCTCTGGAAAACTTGTTATGGCATGCAACTGCCAAGAGACCATTCTGAATCCAGGACTTTCAAGATAGCAGGGAGGATACTTTTTCCTGCAGACTGTGTAGTTTTTACAGTTGCTATATTAATCTTGCACCCTGGGTTATCATGGTATCACTTATGTATTCCACGTGAGTACAAACTCCTTACACTTCTGGTAGCATTTATTTGCTAATAATCCTGCAACAAACAACAGAAGCAGGGATGAAGTGAACCAAAACAACAGAAGTCTTCTTGACTTGAGTCCTCCCTTGAGTCTTCTTAGACTCAACTGTGTCTACAACTGTGTTGTATTATTATGCAGAGGGTGCCAAAAAGGTTTGATGGTTCTCTTGTAGCATTCACAGGCTGAGAAATGAGTTTGTTTTCAATTCCCAGTTTAATTAACAGAAACTTCCAAGTGGTTGATTCCCTTTTTTTTTCCTTTTTTGTGAAGATGATTCTGCCAAGCCAAACATCTCATCTGCTGCTCCGCTGAATTCCGACCAGCCTCATGTATCAGCAAGGTCTACCTGGTGAAGGCTACTGGGAAAGAAGTGGTTTTGCGGGTTTTTTATTGAAATTTAATCTTCTTTTTGCCTCACTAAGTTATATCAGTCAGTTAAGGAAAAACTGACCTGTATTTATCTATGCAAAGCACTGTCTAGATTTCATTTCAAGTCCTGGGCAAGATGTTTCATAGATTATTTAATTAAGCATGCATCTGAATGGTTAAATCAATATTACTGCCCTAGCCCAATGCTGTGTGAGCTCAGGTTTCATTACAGATTGTACACGTGCTGGATTCTTGTCTAATGACCATGGAACAGGGCACGTTCAATTATTCTCTTTGGGTTTCAGAAAGAAACAGGAAGTTTTGCTATAAACAATGCAGTCATAGAGTAAATTTCACCGCAGCAAGTTCATCTGAAAAATATGCATTCTTTACAACACAGCCAGGAATGGCATTATGAGAACCAACATCCTGCTGCACTCAGTTTTTTATTGTTTTTTACTTTGGGTTATTTTGTATTAATACTTAGGCAATATAAGGAAAAAAAAAGTTTTAGTTAATACTGGATGTTTTGTGATGAGCATTACTTCAAAGATGTGGATAGGGAATCAAAAGCAGCTGCTAGAAACCACAGGACAAATAACAAGTTTGCTAAATTTAGTTTATGTTATGAAATACATAGAGTGAAGGAAGAGTCAGCCATTGTAAATTTTTATCAGCTGGGAAAGAATTACTATAGAATATTTCACTCTCTATTTATAAAATAAAGGAAATATGACAGACATGAAATTTTTTAAAAGGAATGTGTCAGCTGATCTACACTAAAGCTTAAGATTAAAATACATCTAATATTGGGGTACATTTCTTCTTTCAAATCCTTCTAAAAGTCCACAAAAACATTCAACTAAACTGTAGCACTAATGAAATGAGAATAACTATTATTCTCTGGCTTCCAACTGTGCCCAGAAAAAACCACACCATTATTATTATTATTATTATTATTATTATTATTATTATTACTACAACACATCTTTCAATTATTCTACAAACAGGGTAATCTTTCAACTGCAGTATTAAATGAACATAGTGCTCTTGGATTATTAAAAACATTTTCTTAAAATAATCAATAATGATACAGTTCTTCCCTAAAAGAACAAGAAATTACTTTACTCAGCTATTTATTTAATCTCAGCTAATTCCATTATACTTAGTGCCAAGGTTTTACTTAATTTTTTAATTTTCACATAGGAAATAAGATATTTCAAAACATAACAATGGCAGTCTGCAATTACATATTGGATTAGGTTTTCCCTAGGTTCTAGATTCTAAAGATCTCAAGTATTAAGTCACTGCAGATATTCTGGGAAGTACTTTACATCAAATGGGAAACAAAATGTCTATTTTTGACAGACTGAGGTTGCCAAATAAAAATGAAATACATGTTTAAAAACAAACAGTGCCAAGTAGCTGACACCTCCAATCTGACCCAACTAAAAACTGAATAATTATTCCATCAGTTTTTAAAATCTTGCCAATAAATGCACTTACAGAAATATGGATGCACACTCCAACCTCCTTGTGCACATCTGTTCTGACAGAGCAGGCCAGCAGAGGGAGCAGAAGTTAATAAACCTTCTAGAACAAGGCTGAGACCCATCCATGCTATGTCAAACACGAAAGGAAATGAAAGGAACACCATATTGCTTATCCCATTTGAAAAGGAAAATGTGGTGGAGAAAAAGAAATTCTATGAAATGGTTTTGGCTGGGTTTTTTTTTCACTTCAAAGCAGATGAAAACTCCAAACACACAAAAAAGGGCCTCAAGCTCACCTTTTGCAAAAACACATGGATTTCTGTAGGACAGAAAAATGAACCCTTAGGAGGAACAGCAAAATATTTTCTCAAGTTGCTTCCTATGACACGGATCCATTGTTTATAGGCACTTCTTCCTGCATTTCTGTTCCTTGCTGTAAATCTCTTACCTGCAGGTTGATCTCTGCTTCATAGAAAGTCAGGCAGGAGCAGTAGTGCCTCTCTGAGTCGATGTCAGTCAGAACCACCACGAAGAACGTTGGCTGTTTCCTCTCCTTGGAGAGCTGCCATCCTCCAGGCTGGCAAAACTAAGGGAGCAAACAGACAGACACAGGTAAGCAGGGACACCAGTTGTTTTCAGAAATATGAAAAATATTTCAGCACTATCAAGGATCATTTTCTTTAAAGTGAACATATGCAGGGTTGCAAAACTTGAAGAAAAAGGGGAAAACCCAAAATGTCTCGAACTTGGTAAGACTGAGAAAAATTTAGCACTATAAACATTAAAGGAGAGAACAAACACTATAAAAAGAGAATGTATTCCTTTAAATACAGTCAGCATTTAAGAGCATCTTTGTGGTGTTGAACAGGAAATAACAGGAATAAACTGACACATGAAGCTAATTTCATTTGGATAAAAGGTTAGAATTTGAAGCTAAAATTCTTGTGTCTTAAAACATCTCTACATTTTTAATTTCTTCACTTATTTCACCAATAATTTATCTAATCAAACATAGATATATATCACTTGCATCTACTTGCAAAATGGGAAGTGAGTTCAATACTCACTCCTCAAAAGAATATTATAGATAAGTATTTTTTCACCTATTTATTGATTACTTCTGTAAACTTCATTGTAAACATTTGAAATTTTACATACACAAGCAGCATGGACAAACAGAGAACTACAGCTCAACAGCAAAGTGGAAATTGTGAGGTTTTTTTCCTTTTTTAAAGGAATACTCTCTAATGCAAGAGTGTGCTGAAATTCAGGGATCAGTTTGCTGAAGATACCTGAGATGGCCTTTATCCCTCCTTTCTTTTACTGAAGGCTAAAGTCACATCCACAAAAAAATCACAAGTACATTTCTAATAGCAAAATTATAAACCTAGAATTTAGGCAAAAAAGCAATAACCCCTGTATGTATTAAGAGTAATAACAATAATAAAAACCCACAATAAATTCCTAGAATTGTTAAACAATGCAGATACCAGAGGAACCAAACAGACAGGTCAAAATCTCAAGTTTCCAGAATTGCCTCATTCCTCTAGACAGATGTTAAAGACGGAAAGAGCATGAAGAGTAAGTTGTAAACAAACATTTTCTACATATTCATCTTTAGAACCTCTACCATAAAACCTGAGTAGTCTTAGGTGAACACCAGTTAAAACTCTGCCTCTGATATGCAGTTTCTTTTATGATCCTGGGAAAATCTTCAAAACCAAAGTTTTCTCATGTCACATTCTTCAAATTCTAGATAGTCAGCTTAACACTTGTGAGTCTGCATCCTTAGAAGTGCTAAGCACTCCCTTCTACATCTGAGAATAACTGCTCGGAACATCAAAAAGTACTCTGTGAAAAGACATCCTAGTCATTCCAAGTTAAGCATCCAGTATTAGTCCATGATTTTGATAATACTGGCCTAATCTCCTTTTGTTTTTCATCCCATGTCAGTTAAAAATAAGAAGATACTGCTATTAATCTTGCAGGACTGCTATAAAGATAACACAATATGGCGAATATATACAGACATTATAACAAAAACATCATTAAAAAGTTTGACAATAAAAAATCATTAAGAGTTCTCTATGAATTGCAGAGTTCAAGGGATGTCTGTGTAATAAATGAAGCCTAGAATCCACAGTTCAACAAGATAACCCCCAAAACTGTGAATTGCTCTTTGCTCAACAAATATGAGCCAAAATGCAAAGAATGCAGCAAGAGCCTAATAATAAATAAAACCTTTCCATGATATGCCATTTAAACCAAATTATTCCTACAAGGTAGGTCAAATTAAGGCTGTTCATGCTGCTCAGGCTTCTTAAGGGCCAAACACTCGAGTTTACAATCTTAATACTCCTTCAGATCTGCCAGTCTCCAGCTCTGCCAGGACCTCCTTGCTGGTGCCACTGCCTTTCAGCTTTACAGGTGATGCCCATCTCACACCTGGAAACAGCAATCTCAGAGTTTTGAAAGTCTGGAATTCTTGGACAAAGCCCCACTCTGCCCATTCTAAGCCCTGCCCTACTAAAGGCACAGAAGCGATTTGGTATTGTTTGAAAACAATTCTTTTTATTGGAAAAATGCATTATTAGCAGGTCTGTTGCATAAAATCTATTCCAACATCTGCCCTCTAAACTGGGGAAATGCAAAGGGAAACCCTACAGCTAAACTTTGAACTACCAGAGGAGACTTTGGATCTGGGCAGGCTGCTGTCAATAGCAACCCCTCAATCTATGCATGTCTAAAACCTACTCATATCACAGGTGAGAGTTCTCCCCAGTTTCAAAGTGATCTTGTGCACAAAATGATGCCCCAGGCTTTAACTTTTATGTTTTTCACGTTCTGTACTACTTTGGTGTGTAGCTCGTATTAGGGGATGGTGAGCTCTCTTCACAGAGCAGGGAGACAAAACAACTCCTTCTCTAGCTGGGGACCAAGGACAAATGATCCAAATTTCAGGCCCAAGGGCATAAACAACAGTGGCCTGAAGAGAGAAAAACAAGAAGGATGAGACTTCATGGGCTGAAGCTGTAATTGGACAATTAATTCCAATATGCAAATGGAGCAGAATGTATAAAAGTGAGAGACCCTGTGACCAGCCATGCATTTTGTGACCATTTTGGGTTCATCTTGGGTGTAGCCCTGGCTGGGCTCTTGTGCTGCCAAAGGTGTATCCATTGATGCCTTCTAATAAATCCCTGCTTTGTTCTTTAACCCCATCTAGCCTCTGTCCTAGGTCAGCCTTCATCAGGCATCAAAACTTTCTAGATTTAACTATTTTACTAGAAAACAACAATTAGTGATTGCTGAGGAAAACAGCTGAAGTAGAGTACATCCACTGGCTACACAGAGAGTCTGTGTTTTCAAATAAACTAGAAGGAATTTATAAATAAGGAGATTAAGGATAAGGACAACAGGCTCCCCCACGAGATTAAAACAATGACTGTTTCTCAGTTCCCTTAAAATAAGGTAATAAATATTAGTGCAATATTTGAAATTCAAGTAACGTTGAGAAGAACTTTCCAAACCAGTATAAATACAAGTTACCCTCCAGGATGATTACCAGCACTCTCTGGCTACTAAGAACAAGAAAATGTTTCCATACCAAACCAGATGCTTCACCAAAACACACAAAAGCATCGTTGTGAATATAAGCCAAAGGTCATGTGGCTTCTCCAGTAAACAAGAAAAACCCCAACAGTTTAAGAATCAACACCCTTCCATATTGTTTCACTTATTTGCCAGAATTCTTGGAAACAGACTACAACTCCTATCAAAGGCAGTGAAAATAAGAATGAAGCAGAATGTCCAATTCACAATTTATAAGAACGAGCCCCTAGTGCTGGGCGAGTGCTTCCAGCAGACTCCATGTTAGAACTGATGGCCTTGCTGCAGATATGCAGAAATTGCACTGGAGAATATGCAACACATCTTACACTGCAGGTGCTGAAATTACACTTTATGCATTGTCTGAAACTGCAGGTGCCCACTGAAGCAAAGAACTTTCTCTCAATTATTCCCACAAATGCCTTCAGAATAACAAGAAACCAGACAGATTTAAAAATGACGCATGGCGTTTTAAACCAGTGTAGCTGGGTTTGTTACCTTCAAAAAATTTACATGTCATCACCACAAGCCTTCTTGCTAAAGTCTAGACATGATTAATCAGTTTAAAAGTGACATTTCTTTCTTCTGATTTTTATAAGCTAAACACATCATCCTTGCTTGATTCATAGATTTGTTCCCTCTCTCTAACCCAGAGCTACAGCTGTAGCGCTACTGGTTGCTTTGTCCCTCTCTATTGAAATAAATCATTTGCATAAATCAGCATATCCCCTAGATATATTGTACACAGCTTTGGTGTCCAGAATCCTAGGATATCCTGATTGGGAAGGGACAGGTTGTAAAGTAGATCCTCACTTGAAAAAGGACATTGAGATGCTGGACTTTATCCAAAGATGGGCTTGAACACCCAGTGGTTTGAGGCCATGACAATTTCTCCAAGGAGAACTTTAAAGTCTGTTGAAAAATTGAAGAAAATGTTGAAATTGTCAAAATTTCTATTAAAGCACTGGAGGAAGAAGGTTTGTTGGTTACTGTGAATATGAAGATTAAATATCATAATAATGAACAGTAATTCTAAAGTGTTCAAGTTTCAATAAAGAAAAAATTCAGTCCTTTGTATCCTTACCATGGTAAAACCATAACATCCATATCTCAGAAATTTGATCAGAAATGACCCAGCTGCTGAATTGCACATTAGAAATTCATCTTTTTCTTCTGGCCCTGCAGCCTGAGCACAACCAAGTCCACAACAAAAACTCAAACAAATATTCTAGCTGGGTCTGTGCAGCCACAGACTGCTCCCACTGCACTTTACATTGTTTGCTGTATCAATGAGCTGCTCAGCTTTCCATCACAAATCCACCACCTCTGATGGCATGACCGAGGCAGAAAGGGAAAAAAGCTTGTTCAGAAAGTTTACACCATGAAACATTCTTTGCAAGTCATCCTAGGAAAGCATTTTGGGAAGGGTTTACACAGAGCAGTAGACAAGCTCTGTGACAGAATCCTGCACTTGAATCATTATATTTAAGACATTTTCTCACAATGTATTTTTTTCTTCAAAATATATTTGTGCACTTGTTCCTCGTCAAATAAAATCCAAAGCTATCTAGGATGCACATAAAATAGAAAACTCTTGAACTCCATTGGCAAAACTTGAATTAAAAGATTCCAAAATTATTTTAAAATTTAAAACATCTGACAGATATATCCACTTTCCTTTCTAATTCAAGTCTTTCACCAAACATTGAATTCTCCCTTGAATCACTCTGGACACAAAGATTCATTTCATAAAGCCTGCTTCTGTAGGCTCTTACTATTCAAGTAACTGTGCTTTGTTTTTAACATGTATCATCATCATCTTTCCTGCAAACCTCCCTAAAAATAAAGAACCATGTTCTGGACATTATGTGAAGGAAGTTTGTTCCATCTGGACTTGCATGACCTAGCACCAGCTGCTGAGTATTTCACCATTTCTCCGTTCACTTATGTATGGAATTTTGGCAAAGGGAATTTTCTCTCTCAGATGCATACCTCTACTTAAAACAAAACAATTACAATGCTCATTGGCATGATAAAAAAAGCAATGTTATGAAGCTGTAAATATGAAGAAACGCCTGGAGCTTTTGGATATCTCTGGATGTAAACAGAACACAAAATATAGACTGACTTTTGTAACAGCTTCCTGTCTTTCAATATCTTGTATCCAAAAAACCATGTATTTATCCTTATCCTGGCCTAAAATAAAACCAGGGCACTTAAAATACAATCCAAATTATTTCCAGGTAAAAGCCCATTTGCAGTGTTGCAGAATATTCTGGTGATCAACTGTAAACAATTAAACTCACAAACAAAACAACAGCTTTTAATCCTAAAGCTCTAAAGAAATAAAAACTAAAGGCCTTTTTAAAATTTCTACCTTGGAATGAACTGAAATGCAGTATTCTCCAAACCTTTACATAATCACCTTGGGGCACCTGTGAACGGTGCTGCCTGTGAATTATATATGTTACAGGTGAACAATCCTTCCCTCTCTGCCCAGGTGCTGAGGACATTTCCACCTCAGCTCCTCACTCAAACCCTTAAAGCCACGCAAAACCAGACATTAAGAAACATTTCCCTTCAGAGGGAAGATCCACAACCACATCCTTGATCTTCCTAAGGCTGAAAGATCTCTCAGTAGCACTAATCCTGCACAAGGGACAGACCAGGAATTCTCTCATTGGAGCTGCACATTGAAGGGATCCTCAATAACCACATGCTCAAGCTTGTCACAGAGACCCTGCAGCAAAGTTCCACAAAGCAAGAAAACCTAAAATATGCAGGAACATCTCAATTAAAACCATCCTCCAAAGTCAGAGAAGTCTTTTTCTGAAATTCATCAAGGTTAACCTTCCCCACACACCAGTGAATATATAATTCTGGGTGCACATCTACACATGCACTTGGAAAAAAAATCAGTTTCAAGTTCATTGCTTTGCATTTTTATAACTTCATAACATTGTGTAATTTTAAACACCTTTCCTCAATGAGCTGCTATAATGAAAACTCAAATTTGTAAAAAGCATTTGTGCAGCAACTGTACTCCTAGTTTATCTTCTCAAAAAATAAAACAAACTGAACTGGCTTTTAGAAAGAAAACTACACCCACTGGAAAAACAGTTCCTTCTTGTGTTTTCAGAACACTTAGTATTGCCATTCCAGTGGCTTATTTAAAACAACAACAACAAAAAGCTGTCAAATACTCTTCTGACCATTTCTGAACAAAACCAGTCTAGTCTACAGAAATGGTGATTTATGAGTAAGCACTGCAAGCTAATGCCTTTATTTCACAAATAGTACAGGATTAATAATGGCATTGAATGGAGTTTTCTTCACAAAACAAACTTCCAACATCTCTATTCTAATGAAGTTTAGTAAGAATGTGAAATTGGCAGGCTTGTGCAATTTTTTTTTAACCTATTTAAACAGTGGTCCATCCTGTTGCTTTCAGCCAAGTGTTACCAAGATAATCTTATAGAAATTTTAAAATTCTGAGACCCGTGGACCCAGAATCTTTTCTTACCACACCCACCCACAGTAAAACCCAACACTGCTCTGGGTTACCTCAGGTAGCTGTGGACAACCACCAGGATTCTCAGATGTACATCAGTATGGCAACCCAAATATCCATACATTTGGTGTCTGAAGCACATCCTTTACACTAGAGAATTTTAGGTAATTTTTTTAAAAAAACCATACGTTTTAAACTTCATAAAAGAGTTAAGAAGTCATAAATTTAAACTTGGGTCTCGCACCTGAAATTCAGGAACACAGGGTCTGCCTTCAGAATTCCTTTTACAAAGCAATCCTTGCTGGTCAGCAATAACTGCCCATGGTACCACAGGTCAAAGGAATAAGAGAAGTCTGGAAATTAATTGTTCTACATGAAAGCAGAAATGACAACTACAACACAGCAATAAATCCAAGTGAGACATGACTTTAGCAATTTAAACTTCAGTCACAGGTTAGTGAATACAGAATAATACAGTTCTAGTGTGCACTGTGTTTGTGATAGAGAAAAAGACAGTATGGAAGGAGAATTTCTGATATTTACAATATTTAAAGAAGGACTATAAAAGGATAACACTACCAAAGAAACTGATTCCTTGTATTCAATGCCTGTGTTTTAATTCTCATCACAAAGTCAATAAAGATGTGTCTGTGTCCCTCTTAACCTTTTCAACAACCATTTTTCAGGAATGGTTTTGAAAATGCATTGTGACATGATACTAATAGTTAATTCATTTGGGAAGGGGTTTTTGCTTGCTTTTTTGTTTTGAGGTTTGGTTTTATTCCTATTTGTAATGACCCCTGACCTTTTAAAAGATCAGTAGTCATCTGAGGTAGACAAGCCTAGAAATACAGTTTCTATTTAAAAACATAATTGAGCATTTTATGCACAATTATCAGTGAAGCACGAAATATTAACCTTGCCTATTGCACTCCTTTTGCTCCTCTTCTCTCTCTCCTTCTTTCTTTTTCTCTTTTGGCAGTAGTAGCCCTGTTACAACAGCAGCCATAAACATTTCCCAGTCTTCAGTGACTTCCCAACTCATTTACTAGATAAACCATAAACTAGCTTTGAAATACATACAGCATGTGCAATTACTGCATTGGTTGAATGTCCAAAAAAGAAAAAATAGCAATAAAGCAGGGTAATTAGCATACACCACTCAACAATTAAAACTGGCACCCAGTAAGCAATTTACAGGAATATAAATTTTTATTTATGTTAATGATTAATACTACTCCAGGTCAATGTTCTATAAAATACTACCATAATACACAAAGTCCTCATTATCTCATTTTTACCACTCACACCTGCACAATCAGACATTAAACCACACTGATAAGATGCTACAGTTTGGAGATAGTCTGTTGCTCTCTAGCAATCATAAAAAAGCAGTTTTGTGCTAATATATGTTAGGATTTTTGTATCCATTATCTTACAACTCCTTAGAATAATATGCCAGAGATGGGTTCAAGTCTCCACACCCACAAAAAGCACGTGGGAGTTGGGGGCAGTGTGTGTAAGCACGTGGCACTGCAGTGTACCCTGGAAAGGACATTGATGTGACCTGACAGAGACCCAGCCACCGAAAGGCCTGGGACTGCTGCAGCAAAACAGACTTAAGAGATTCCAAAGAGATGCCAACAGCTTCAAGATGACAGAATACAGAACAGGAAGTCTTGAAACAGGCAAATTAATTTGATGTCAGAATTTGCTCTTAAAATAGCAGAAATTCAACTGGAACATACACTTGTGGAGCAAACCACAAAAAGGGTAATACATACCTAAAACTCCTTAAAAAAAAGTGCTCAGTGCAAAGTGATAACCAATTTCTTTTGGAAATATATCCCTTCATGATGCAACTGGGGAAGTTGAAAAGGTTTGGCACTAGCCTAGGCCAGCAGGAGCCCTGTGGTCACGTCAGGGGTGGAAGGTCTGAAGGGAGGGCACTCCTAAAACCTCCCCCTTGTCACACACAGCCATTCCCAGCAGCAGCACACCTGACACTGCTCCATCAGCCTCACATCCACAGAGATGCAAAGGACACACAGAACTACAGCAGCTCCCTGCACCAAAAGCTTGACTCAGCCAGGAAAAGTTAAATTAAAAATAAACAAAGGAAACTATAGAAAGGGCAGTACATTGCTGGTCTGGTAATTTTGGGAATTTAACAATACTTCTTACATGAGTCATATTATTGTTTCCCACTTAAGGTCACAATTGATTTCCCCTTTTGCAGGTGTGAGTTTCTACAAGGAAACAGAAAAATACATAAACACAGCAAAATTAAATGTGACTAAAACTCTCACCAAGAAACATCTTAAATAAGTGAAAGACTAGGCTGGGAACTAAAAAAATACCAAACAACTGGATTGCAATATGAACATATTGCACCAGTGAAGTTCTGTACACTGTTTGCTACTAATGAATTCTACATTTCCACAGTGCTAATTAAGAAAAATATGGAATGTATTTCCTGTCAGCATTCTCACCAGGAACATAGTCAAATACGTAGCATGAAAAGACAGCTGAAAAGTTTGGTGCTTTCCACTGAGTTTCAGTTTCCTGTGCAGAGAACTGGGATCAACAACATGAGACATACTTGTCCTCTCTTCCCACAGCACTGGGGCCTGAATTATTATTGTCACATAAGAGTGGGCATTACTGCTGGTCTGCACTACAGGATATCTCTCAGGGCTGTGGTAGGAGAGCGTGTCTGCCAAAAGCCCCAGTGTAAACAAGAAGCCTTTGTGCCACTGCAGATGCTTCCATGTGCACAGCTGGCATGGCAGGAAACAGCTACTTGGAGCAAGAGACCATTTCCTCCAGGTAGGCTTGCTGAATTTAGCAGTTTCTGCAGTACAAGATCCCAAAACTCATCAGAATGAAGCTTGAGAGAGGTTTGGCACTGAGGAAGTTTGTGCTTCTAAGTCCCTATCTATTCATGGCAGCCACTTTTCCTCCCTTCTGGCAGCTCTCCAGCACACTCCACGTTTGGACAAAATGCTAAACTGGAGTTTTGCACAATCACCACAGGACTGCAGCTTGCATGAATGGAAACCCAGGCCACCAGGAATATTTCTGTGTCTGCTCTGGGGTGTCCTGACCCCCAGGGGAGCACTGACTTTGACCCTCATTCATGGAGAAAGTTTCCTAGACTTCAAGATAGACTAGAATCCACAAAAGTGTGAAATAGATTATGGAGAGTAGTGTAGGTGTACCACTTGGTGAGAAATTCAGCTTTTGGGATTTTTAGTGTGTTGTGGATGGAAGCAAGATGGAGGGCACAGGGTGTCATCCTGGGTTTCTTCTTCATGCTTCTTCCTTCTTCTTCATGGGTTTGGGTGGCATTTTGTAATTGGGCAGAAATTCCACATTGCAGCTCTTTGGGATGGGTTATTGGGTTAAAAGGGAAAATAATCCAGGTGTCAGTTCTTAATTGGATAGTTTAGTCTTAAAAGACCCTGTAACAAGAGATTGTTGGCCATTTTGTGCTTTGCTAATGAAAAGCTGCTGAACTCACGGTTATGAGACTGTTCTACTGATAAGAAATAATCAACACCTGAGTCCAAACATGAACTACTGTCTCAAGTGCCTTCAATGCAGACCCAGAGAAACCAACAACTGATACCCCAACATGCATGTGCTCTGATCTCCACTATATGGCAATTAAAACAGAGCATCATAACATTTAATGGGGAGCAGACTTCTGTTGCAAGTTGTTATTGGAACAAAAAAAAATTAGAAGAGAGAATGTGAGCATCTCTGACAAAAGTCAGTATTTTCAAGTAGATTGGCTCAAGCAACTTGCATGCAGTAGAAAAGAACTGAGGTGTTCTTCACCACTAAACTCAGTATTCTAAAAGCAGGAATTCCCAGAGGCCCAGACACCAAAGGCATAATTTTTATGCTTCAAGAGGGTAAAAAAGAATGTCCATAGGAAATTACTGACTAGTTCAGCACAACAGTCAACTCGGGTAAATGAGTAGAAGGTAATTTAAAGCTGCATCAGAGCCAAAATCAAGATACAAACAGAATGATGACTGATATGTTTCTGTAAAAACAAGGCATTAAAATGGTTTTCAGGGTAGGGCAATAGCAATACAATGCAGCTAATAAATACAATCATAATCACATAAGTATACCTGGATTTTTCTTATTTCTTAAAAGTGATTTGATGCTTTGTGGCAATTATGTTTTAAAAACACATTCCACAGATTAAAGACAAGCCTGCTGAGGGACTGGAAAAGATAACCCATCTTTGTTACCAGTGATACACATCAGTGAAGCCACCTCTCCTGAAGAAGCATTATCTAATACCCAACCCTGCTCCCAGCTAAAAAGTCTCATCCTGTCCCATGTGTCCTAATTGGGCAGGCACAGATCTGCCAAAAAATCACTTTGGAACATGGTGTAGAGAATACAAAGAGAGTTTTCCAAGTAAGACAAAAAAAAAGCCCCAACACTTGTGCTGGAAAACAAGTGTCATACCATGATTTTAAAAGAGCTCAGCTTTTGGAGTTCAGTGCAGAGAGTTGAGAAATACATTATAGAGTGGTTATTGGTAGATAAGGTGTTTGCTAGTAAGAGGATGTCAGATAAGTGTTCAGAATTCATTATCGTAAAAATTCAAATCTCAAAATAAGATCTCATACTATAGTCAGTGAAGGGGATGGAAAATAGAGTCCGGTTATCAGGGTAAGCATTATGCTCTCCTCAGCTGGAGCTGGAGTCCTTAAAGTAAAACTGAACAGCTTTTGGAAGAAATTATTTTGTCCATGTGTGTCAGCACAAGTCAGCTCAGACCCATGAGGGACCTGGAAATCTGTTCATGAAACCTCTGGAACTTCCAGGGGCTGGACGCGCTCGTAACACTTGAAGCTTTCCATGATTACACAGCTATAATCAGATCTCATACTTCAGAGCTTCAGCCACTCAAGCATAGAGATTTAGACAGCACTTCCACCTGGATGCCTAATTGGACATTAGAGTTTTTGCAGGAGAGCCAGTGGCAGCCATCCAGCACTTCATGGGGCTGGCAGGTACTTCCAGAGAGCTCTGGCTGGCCTGTCTTGCTTATGTGACTACAAACTGCATACCAAATCAAGGGCTGAGATGGAATTTTCTACCAAATCAAGCTGAGAGGGATTCAGGGATTTATTTTACTTGTTTGTTTTCCTTTGTAGCATATGGCACGTTAGCATCATCAGTGTAATCAATTCCCTTAAGCTCAGGAGATGCTCTGGTTTCATCCTAATCTCAAGAACACTATCAAATTGGACAGGACTGAAGCTGGAATAACTAGAATTGTTGGACATTGTATCACAAATCAGTGGTGCTAATTAATAGACTCTGGTCAGACTAAATAAACTGATGTATCACATATGGTCTCCTCCATGAAGCCAAAAAGAGGGGGGGGGGAACAGTTTTTAAAAATAAACTGAAATGTTTTAAAAAGAAAGCAAACTTCATTGCTTGTGTGCAACATATCCAAAACATTATATCATTTCATACCACAAAATTTAGTTCTTGGAAAGATTTGAGTAGGATTGTATATGAAGGAATAAATATTTTTCAAGTGGATTGGTAGGGATTAGATAATTCTATCTTGTCTTCATAATGTAATGCAAAATAATTGGTCAAATTATACTTGCAAAAGGGTTTACTGCTTATAAATGCCACTTATTGGTAGTTAATTAAAACAATGCCATGTGAAGAGAATTGAAAAATGTAAGCTGGTAACTTCACTGCTCAGAAAAACCATGCATTTCTCCCTCTGTCCCAAGCGGGTTAACAAGTGCAGACAAAATATAAGCACTGCACTTCAGCTGCATCGAAGTGCCCTCTGCAGGAACTGGATGCCCAGAAAGGGCCTTCTCTTTACCTCTTTACTGGTGGGAGAATTCCAGTCCCTTATATCCAAAGGGACCTGGGCTGCCCTTATTGTTCTTTAAAAGTAAACATTATTGAACATCAACAATTACAGATCCTCTCATAAAATATAGGGAGCAGAAATAGAAACCACATCTTTATCATCTAAATTGCACAAGAGGTGGGGAAAATACATTATTGTTATTATTATGCATGTCAAACTATTACCAAATAATTCCTACACAATAGAAGAGGCTATTGAAGAGTAGGAATTAATATATGGAAAATTACATTGTAAATATCACAATCTCATTGAAAAAAATTAAATAACTGACATGTTTCCTTCCCCAAATTAATCAAATGTTAGTGGTACTCTTATATATAAAAATAGAAACACCAGTCAACCATGGGGGGTTCCCTTCTATTGTCCCACAAGCATACAGAGGAAATAGAAATATTTCAAGGCATCTGTAATGTCTTACATACTTTGAATAAAATAAAGAGCCAAAACACTTAACAGTACTGAATTTTATTCCAAATTATACCCAAGAGGAAGCCATCTGCAGGAAAAATAAAAAGTAAAACAAGAAAAAAACCCCACTCTTTTGCCTTGGACATCACTTGTGCAATACAGCTATCCAAAAGGACAGCATGTTCTCTTAAAACGAATGACTACTTATTCCTTCATGATACAGGCAACATAAAAATCACCTGAAAACGTTTGGGATTTTTCTTAACTACTAAAAATAAATTCTACACTGGTTCAGTGAAACACTGAACTACTATTGGCTCTTCTATTGTTCTCCTCATCTAAAATAAAATATTAATATTTTGGCAAAAGCCATCTTTAGAAGACTCTGAAACTGTCTGAAGTTACCCAGAGCCAAGCAAACCAGTGCTGCTATGGTCTGGCTTGAAAGGAGACTGAAACCTGAGGTGTAAAATGCATCAGGAATTCAACATGGACACCTACAACGCCACAAAAAGCCTGAAGCCTTTGCTTTAAGCAAGAGAAAATGGCTGGTAACACTTCTACAGAGAAATCATAACATACAGCTTAGCAATACACTCACAGTAACACTAAAATTCAAGCTAGTAAAACTAAAATTTGGTTTATGAGGAAGGCTGGAAGTCTGAGACACAGGACGGCGAGCACGGCGTAAGCGCCGACGATGACAACATCTCAGACATGATGGTCCTGTCTGAGCAGCAGGGATACAGAGCTGCCTACAAATATTAGCACAGTCATTCATTTGTCTCAGGAGAAATGATACAAGATGAGCAGAAATACCCTAGTGCAGGCAGCACTTCCTGGTGCATCAATGTTTCCTACATTCCTGAGTCTCCCAAATATGAAACAGATCGTACGAAAGAAAAATAATACGAAAAGTATTCGCTGCAAACTCCAAACAAATTAAGTGAAAATTTGAAAATAACTGTGTAGTACTGGACAAACATTAAAAGAATAATAGATGAGTTTTGACAATGTGTGTATGGGTTACATTAGAAAAAAAAAATAACCAAAAAACAAGCAAACACCCCCCCCTTTTCAACAGTTGCATACCAGGAAACATGTGTTGACCTACGACACTTGAACAGCAAACAGCAGTGTCCTACGCACAACCTCCAGCAGCACAGAAAAGAAGGAATCTTTCAGAGTAATTAGGGATTCACGGACCCTGTAAAACATTACAAAAATTTCCTGCTATTTCTATTTTTCCTAGTCAACACCATGCAACTTAAGAGACTCCTTCATTTTCTTACAAGAAGGTGCAGCAGGCAGTAGATACTTTATCAAATGGTTTTGGCCCACACAGATGAACTCAGAGTAGACTGCCAGAATGGTTTTTTGATTATGCACAGATTTGCACCAAAATAGAAACCAACAGGCTGTTCTTCACAAAAGAGTATTTCCTACCCCCCAGGTATTTAGGATATTATGTCCTTAAAATCTTAGCTGCTACAGCTTGAAAACACTGGTGTAGAGCTCAAGTCATAAACACAGGCCTACGCATTTCTGCAATGGTCAGAAAGTCACTGCACTTCATTTTGCAGACTACATTTCACCCAGAACGAAAAGAATTCTTCATGTAAAGCCAGAACTATGTGTTAATTTCTTTTTAATTGAGCTCAATTCTTGAATACGTCACAGAATCACAAAATATTCTGAGTTGGAAGGGACCCACAAGGATCATGGAGTCCAGCTCCTGGCCCTGCACAGGACATCCCAGGAGTCACACCAGGTGCCTGAGGGCATTGCCCAAACACCCTTGAGCTCTGTCAGGCTGGTGCTGTGAGCACTGCCCTGGGAGCTGTTCCAGTGCCCAGCCACCCTCTTTTCCTGATATCCAACCTAAACCTCTCCTGAATCAACTTCAGGCAAATCCCTCAGGTCCTGTCACTGGTCACCAGAGAGCAGAGATTGGTGCCTGCCGCTCCTCTTCCCCTAAGGAGGAATTTTGAAGTCTCCCCTCAGTCTCCTCCAGGCTGAACAGCCCAAGTGACCTCAGCCACTCATGCAGCTTCCCCTTCAGACCCCTCATCATCCTCCCCTGGTCCATCACCCTGGTTGAAGACAAAGACAAAGAATGCATTAAACACGTTTTTTTGCCTTGTCCCTGGCCCTGTTTGCAGTGATCATCCTCACCCTGTAATGGGCCAGTTATTTTGCCTATTGCTGTTAATGTATTTTAAAAACTCTTCTTTTATTGTCCCCCACAGTTCTGGCCAGCTTCAACTCCAGCTGAGCTCTGGCCACAAGAATTTTCTCCCTACAGTGGCAAGCAGCAGCACTGTATTCTTCCCAAGTCACCTGATCTTGCTTCCACTCTGCACACATCTTCCTTTTTCTGCCTTATTTCCAAGAGAAGATCCTGCTCAGACAAGCCAGTTTTCTGCCTCATCTGCTTGACTTGTGACATTGGGGAATTGCTGCTCCATTGCCCTTTAGGAGGTGATGTTTAAAAAGTGACCAGAATCAATTCACATAAAAAGAAGTTCTCATCAACTTCAACAAAGGAAATGCAAAGTCCTTCACCTGGGGAGGGATTTTTCAAAAGAAAACCACACAAGTACATTGACTTACTTGTTACTGTGCAGTGACTTTTAAAGACCTAGTTTTACTTTCTGTTCCCTGCAGATATGGAAAGGAATCCATTACAGCAAACAAAGATTGGCTGACACAAGAGCCTACTCAAAATGTTTGTAGCCTTCCACAAGAAATTACTGCAACATATTACATTATCAAAATTCTGAACTCTCATCACTTCATAATGAAACCAGAAAATATTTCATTGGTATTACCATGGAACAACTGACGCATTTGAAAAACATTCCTCCCTATATCCGTTTTTCTAAAAGAAAATAAAATTAAACAGTGAAGCACAAGAAAAGTGACTTAAGCGGATGAGCACTGGATACAGGAAAGAAAAACATACCACAATACCAGAACAAAATGAGGCAGAGGGCACAGAGAGATCAGTTCTCCCAGGATCTAGACAACATTTTCTGGAACTGTAGGTTATGGGAGAGCTCACAGACTGGTGTTCTTCATTTGGAAACCATATCTAAGCAGCACCTCCGAGTCACAGAAGTTGCCATCAAGTGTCACATGGAATAGCAAGACTGTGAAACAGCCCCCTCCAGGCTGCCAGGCACAGAACTGAGATCCCCTGCTCTCCATGCACCAACTGATTCAGATAACTTACCCTTCAAAGCCAGGGAGATAAAAAGCAACACTAGGGAAAAAGGGAAAGGTCAAAGGCATGTCATCTATTTCATTACCTTCAATCAAAAAAAAAACCCACAAAAGCAATGTACAAAGATCTATCAACACTTCAGAGTAAGAGCTGGATATACAAACATGTACAGACTGAGTGGCAGACCAAAACCTGAGTCACTATCCACAGTCTGTCAGTTGGTATTCCCACCCGCATCCAAGAAAATGTAATTTTCTGCCATAGTTGACCACCTACTCTTCCTGTCACTGCTGACTCACATCTTTTTGACCCATTCTTCACTTACCTCTGACACTAAAATTTCTTTATTTTGTACCATTTCCTTCATAACCTCTAATAAACTTTCTTTTACATTCTATTTATAATTACATAAGTTCTTCAGTATACTGAGGAACCGAAGCCCTATAATTTGAACTGATTCTCTTAAAAATCCTGCTCAGCAACTTTCTTTGCCTCAATTACATCAGCTCCTTTGCAGAATCCTTTCTTGTGTTGTCTTTTGGACAGCCATGCTAAGGTTTTAAAACCTAGACCAAGAATTTACTTACCCCTTCCACAAACCCTTACACTTGTTCACACTTAAGCATAACCCATTTTCTGATGCAGGTATTCATTTTCTTAATTTTCTTCTTTTGTAGCCGTCTGGAAAGCTCAAGAACTCTCTTCACAACCTTTTCCAATTAATTCAGCTGGAGTTTCAACAGCCCTCACTTTGATCAGAGACTTTGGAGGCATCCCATTTATGAAGAGCATTTATGAAGAGCAACTAATATGCCCTAATAAACCTTTTCCTCAATTCAGGAATTTCAAAACTGTTTTAAAGCTGGACACAACACACTTCACAGGAAAGCTGCTGGGAAAATGTAGGGAGAATGTCATTACTTGAGAAAGAAATACAAGTAAAACAAATTGGATAACACTCGTACTTTTGCATGGACAGGTCTTGAGTGCCTAAAATGAGCATCTCAATTTTTTGTCTCACTGAAAGCTGCCATTCCAAAAAACATTTCCCCCAAAACACAGAGACAGCAATGCTGTAGTCATAACTCAGTCCTGAGGGAATTGTCATCTTTTCCTTCTACTACTGTAAATTTTATTTTATGTTTCTTTGCATGTATTGAGTACCCTACCCCAAAGAGTCTCAGAGATGAGCAATTCCTTAACAGAATTCACATCTTGTAAAAGTGAAATTGGTATGCTGCAGAAGGAAAACCAGAAAATCTCCTAAACACAAAATCTTAACAATAAGCAACAAACGCCATCACATTTTGTACTTCTTTAGTTGCAGATTACAAGGCATAGATCTTCCAACACACATTAGTAACAAAATCATGTACAATTTAAACTGCCTGATGCTGGCCACATCTGCAAACGCATCTCCACCAAACTGGCAGAGCACAGCGTGACTCGTGACTTTGTGCCTGAAGCACTGACCACACCCTGGAGCCGGAACAGCAGTGATTCCAACCTCTGGAATGACAGGAGGGGATTCACAATCCGGGCGTTCTTCCCCTGCCCTGGTGACTCTGCTTTCAGTGAGGTGCATTTGTGCTCAGCTAAATGCTTCAAGGCTTTTCTAGTTTAGGAACACTTGCTTAACATTCCTGGGTGAAGTAAGTCAGATCTTCACTAACACCTTTAATTTCTATTGTTAAAAGTTTTTCCTTAATTATTTGATTTTCTGGGTGGCAAAAAAATGTAGCAAAACACTCCAGCACTGAGAATGTGGCATATTCTATAGTGTATTCACAGCTACCAGTGCAATGGCAGCACCTCAAAAAAAAAAACCCCAGGTCTTCTTTCTCTAAACTAAAATGAATCTATTTCTACATTATTTAATTGAAATCCCTAGACACAGTGATGTTTAAAGCATGACAGCTAATAAATGTGGTAACAATTAAAACTAGAGCTGCTTTTCTGATCTCAATATTCTTTAAGTCCACTTTTCCCTCAAAACTACGATTCTACTGCCCTTTTTCTCCTTTTGCTTCCAACTGCTCAACACCAGCGAGCAAGACACCTTAGACAGCAAATCAAGCTATGCTTGAAGGGTAAAGTAAAAAGTACAGCAGAAAACAAAGATCAAGAACAATGTCTTGTTTATAGTAGAGTAGGAAAGGAGAAAACTGCAAAAGTAGCTACTCTGGTTTACAAAGGATTTAAATTAGGAATGAAACAAAAGAAAAAAAAAGGAAATATTTACACTGACTGGTACTCTTCCAAGTTTTAACAGTTAACTGTCCAGAGTGAAGTAGAAACCTTATAGCTGAGGGAGAAAATGATGTATAGAATGATAGATCTTTTGATACCGTGAGTTACGTACACACCTTAAAAAAGCGTTCAGTGTTAATGACAGCTTGCAACTCAACATTTTGCAAAACAAGTTACTAGAAGGAAAAAAAATGCTAAACAGAAAGCCTGGATCATATCCTTGTTTCTATAAACCCCATGACTTGCTAACATCTGTGTAGTTACCAGACACATTTCATGAGTGAAATGCATATTTAATGATGTACTTTGTGATTTGATGCCAAGATTCTCAGGATTAAAAAGCTATGAACCTTCAAGTAACACTGAATGTATCTTCAGTATATATTTAAAAATTGCACCATAATACTTCCCCTTTACTTAACATTTTCAATAACCAACTTTGCATGCAAAGTGTCATCGACCTACTGCACTGCTTAAATGCAACAAGAACTGTTTTCAATTGCTCTAATGGCTTGCACTACTCTAAAACCATTACAGAATTATAAAATGTCTTGCCCCCCTTTTCTTTTCTCTTTTGGTTTTTTTTATATTTCACAACTATAGTTCAAAACAAGTTTAAGGAGACAAGATGATGTTCAGCTACATACTTTGCATCTTTCAGCATATCAGAAAGCCATACAAAACCAGGAACTATTTAAAATCCAATATTTCCACACTGATTTGGAAACGTTTCCAAACTCCAGAAAGCAGGGTATGAACTGATACCGCTACTACTTCCCGGTAATAGAAAGCTGGGAGTGGAAAATTACTCAACTCCCTGAACAAATGACTACATCCACTTGCTAATGATTTTACTAGAAACATTTTATAGAAAAAAGGGAATTCAGATGGAATAAAAGATGACTTCACAATTCCTTGTTGCCCAGCACACCAATTTTACTTGCAAATTCAGCCCCTGTAAATGTGCTACTTGTAAGTGAGCAAAAGAAGCTTCAGAGAAGCGTAGGAGCAGGGAAAAGCTGTGCACATCGTCTGATAAAAGAAGAGGTGAAGTGATTTGGATAGAAAACACTGAAATTAATAGAAACTGAGCTTTCCCTGCATCACTGAAGCTCCTGCTGAGAGTTGACAGTGCTGAAACTTAGAGGTGGTTTCTTAATTCCAGTGCTAAGCATGCAAGCATGCCAAAGAAGATTCATTGCTGCCAAGAAAGGAGGAAAACAGGTATGGGTGGGCAATCATAAGCAGAAAAGAAATCAAGGGAAGTGTTTGGTAAAACAGTGCATGTGTTTGATCAGCCACACAGGTGACCAGCTCCTACTTTGGGAACCAGCACACAACCCTGTGCCCCTTCCACCCATTTTCTGCGTGATGCTGTGAAGACACTTCTTACAGGCATTCCCCAACTGCCACAGCTGGACACTACGGTCACAGGGCCAGATCCCCAGAAATGCGGAGCAGACATTCTTTCTAGAATGCTTTTATTTGCAATATTAGTAGTATTGAAAAATTGGGTCATAGATATTTGAGATTTGGCAAAGTTGTTGCAGACTTAAAATTGTCAAATCTCAGTAAAAAGACGCTGTGATATGAGCCTTGAGTACAGCAACCCCATGGAACTGCTCCTGCATCAGCAACAACAATTTATAGGAAAGAAAGTTATCTTTAGACTCTTCCACAATGACCTTCAACACATCAGAGGCTGCAGTAGGAAATGATGATCTAGATTTACCCAGGACCTTGAGTGATCTTACCCATTCTTGATCATCTCTAAGGGATTCACTACTTCAGCATGAGTATTGAAGTAAAATTTATTCTTATCAATAGAAAGTTAAGACTTTCTAGTACTTCTCTCCAGGGGGAAAAAATCCACACACAGTAAAAAAGAGAGAACTGTAGGACAAAGTGGTGAAACCCATTTCTAGAACAAGGTTACAGCCCTAGTCACACCTCAATAGCCTCTTTGTATGGGAATGTAAACCAAATAGATTCTCTACCTCTATTGGAACAATAACTTTACATCCCCACAGAATTGTGAGGGAAATAGATGGAAGCATGACCAAAATGAATTCATTGGGTTGATGTCTGCATGAGTTTTTAAGCAGAATGAAAATAAAAATTTTAGAAGGTTATGTTTTAGGTTCATTTCATCAACCATGATAGCTTGATGGTGACAACATTTTAGAGACACCAGATCAACACCAGAGAACTTGTACAGCATGGACTTGGTCATCAATCCAGCACAGCATCATTCTGTCGATATCCTCGTATTTGAACCACTTCAAGGTCTAAACAAGTCTGGAAATGTTCTTTCCCAACACAGGGTGGAAACTAAAATGAAATTAGAAATTGATGCTGCCTGCATAAAACAGCAGCAAGGTTCAAACACAATTTTTGGCTGCAGTATAATCGGAGAGATGCATGGATCAGACAACAACTTCTACACAGGCTTACACTTCAAAACAACAAATAGAAAGCACACTGAGTGTCTGTTTGGGATAGCTCTGTCTCTAGATTAATATATATTGTAACAGAAGTCTCATGAGGGTTCTTTTCTTTTGACAAGGCTAACCAAAGAGTTTTAGAGAAATTAATACAATGGCGTTATGATTTGTATGGAGGACTGGGGAGAAAAGCCCCAGAAATATTACAATAATTAAACCTCCTCAAGTCTTCCTCACAAAAACAGTTGGCACTGGCAAAAAAGTCAGACTTTTAAACTGCAGTTAAGTCTTTAGATTTCAGGTGTACAGATGTTTTGCAACAAGCTGTTGACAATATTCAAGTTCCTGCTGAATCTAAAGACAATATAGTTTGAAAAAAGCCAGAAAGTTGCCAGGGCTCTTTAGGAAATGAACTCCCAACACCCTCTTTAATAGGACAAGAGGCAATGGGCAAAAACTGATCCACGAGGAAGTTCCACCTGGACATGAGGAAGAACTTCTTTACTGTGCAGTGACCAAGCATTTAATGGGTTGCCCAGAGAGGAGAATCTCCCAGAGAGGAGAATCTCCCTCATGGAGGTGTTCCAGAACCATCTGGATGCAATCCTGTGCCATGTGCTCTGGAATGACCCTGCTTGAGCAGGGAGGTTGCACCAGATGACCCCTGTGGTCCTTTCCAAGCTGCCCCATCGTGTGATTCTGTGATTCTTTAGCCAGAATAAACAACATGTCTTCAACCAACCAATTAAAATCTCAAATAAGACCACATAATAATTTTACGTGGCTGCCATTTGTATCACAATTATTAAAATGAGTAATTAAGTACATTAGTATCACCTGCATTCCATTCTTGTGTATCCTTAACACACAGCTGTTTTGTATTATAAAGATACTTAGGATTTTTTTATCAGTCTGATGGCTCAAATGGTTGGTTTTTGAAATGAAATCATGTAGCTTAACTGGTCTGCCTGCATAAAACAGCAGCAAGGTTCTAACACAATTTTTGGCTACTGTATAAGCAGAGAGATGCATGGACCAGACAACAACTTCTACACAGTCTTACACTTTAAAACAACAAATATCTAAAACACAAAGCACAAGAATCTAAGTGAGGTGGTATTTTGAAATAATTGTAATCAAAGAAAAATTTCATTTTTCAGACAGAGAAGATCAAGAAGAGTTTATCAGGAGATTCCAGACTCTGAACTTCTTGGAAAACAGTACACTTATAGGAAATATGAATAAAGATGTCGAGATATGCCAGAAACTAGTCAATAACATCCACCCAAAACTACAAAAAAAAACTCTGAAGTTTTGCAATGCTGGACATTTAAAATTCCAGAGGAATTTGCACAAAAAAACCCCCAAACCTATATTATTTACAATTTATGAATTTAAATGCAGAAGAGGGGATTGATAAAGCTCAAGAGAAAAGACATTTTTAGCTGCCAAGCACTTTTCACAGGCTAACCAATTTTTCTTTATCTTGCTCACAAGACCTCTTTGAGATACATTTGTTAACCATTATTATAAAGAAAATAAGGCAACAGTACAAGAGCGTGTTTGTACTCTTTTAAAGCAAATCTTCCATATTAACACACTCATCAATTTTTATGATTTGCAAATTCCACTCTCATTAACAAGCACCTTATTTTTGATAAATATGTTGATTCCAACTAACTTGGCAACAATTTTTGGATGAGGAGCTTTTTGTCATGAGGAACTTCAATGAATTTGTGTGCATTTTTGCAAAAAGAGCAAGCACATTATGAAATCCCAAGACACAACATGAAGCATAAAACAATTTTTAGAATTAGAAAATAGACAAAGAAATGCCAAAATTAGAACATGAAGAAATACCTATGAGAAAACTGATTTGTCCACTGCTTGAAAACACAATACTTCAAATTCCATTCAAAATCCTGAAAACCCATAAACGCTTACTCTAATCTTCACAATGAATTTGGAGTTTTTCCACTAAGAAAATCAGCCAACCAGATGTGAATTCAATCGACTACGTTCCTTTCTAAGCCCAGAAACAAAAGAGAAAAAAACAAACCAACAAAACAACAGCCCTCCTTCAGCTTCACTCAGAGACTCAAGTTTTCTGTTTTTCACCCTGTTAGGTTAGAAATTGATGACAAAACTTCTTACAGATCAATAAGCCTCATAACACCATTGCCATTTGGAGAGAACTTTCACATTGTCCCCAGGGTGGAACTTACTAATTTCACTCAGGAGCGACCCCAATTCTAAAGAGCTTTCCTGAGTCTGAGCATTGCAAAGTGAATGTTGTGGGAATATTCTCCCAGGGATTGAGCTCATATCTGAACCTAACAAGCCCAGAGAGGCTGCAGCTGACAATGCAGAAACCGCTGCAATCATTTCCACGCTGCACGTGCCGCTGCTCCAGATTTAGAAACACAAAATGCAGACTTCCCAAGAGACTGGAGGCAGAACCAGCCCCAGGCCAGCATCACTTCCCCTTCACACAGGCAGAAAGGGCTGGGACTGTTTCCCAAAGCAGGCTAACATGAAAGCTGGACAGTGACCACTCCATAGGAACAGCAAGGGCACGGGGAATGAGTAACTCAAATGCTCCAGGCCTGGCCAGCTCTGTGCAGGGATATGACTGTCCAGTGTCAGAGCACCTGTGCAGCCCAGGAAAGCATTTTCACTCTGCTTTCCTTGCAAGCACATCCAAAGTCCTGCCATAATAAGAAAATAGTATGCAAACAGAGAGATACATATCTTTTTGATAAATCTGAGGTAGCATTATCAAGTTTCATTGAATATAAATCTGCTTTTAACAGCTGTATTTTCAATCACTGATTTCCCACTTGCAAAAAGCTTATCATCTGGGACCTTACACATTATTTGCATTGAATTCTTTTGCACTTGTCCTAAATTGTTTTTCTCTGGCAGATGCAACAATTCTCTTCCTACAGAAAATGTACCACCAATCACCAAAGCTCTGCAAAGCAATAAAGCTGTGGCATAAAACTCTAAGAAATAAAATGTAGATATAAGAACACAAAGAAAAAGAATCTCAGCTTCTCAGCAAGGTGGTTTTACTGCACTCACAGTACAGGAATTAAAATTTCTTCTGTTGTGAATAAACTGCAAACAGGACAACATCTCTGGAGATGCAAATCAAGCCACTTCACCAGAATTTTTACCATTTTTATGGAATACAGAATAAAACTGTCATGCCTTATTTTTCAGGTCCCCAGCACAGTTGAAATCTACCATTTCACTACCTGCCTCCTGTTGATATTCAAATTGCAATTCTGGAAAGCCATCTATCTTTAGCAATGCAAACAGCCCCGTGCAGAACCAAAGCTGACAACAGGGTTCCTGGTGGCCCAGCAGGCACACAGGTAACTCTCCAAGCTCACACACCAGCAGGAAGAGCAGGAATACCCTAATACCTGGAGTCCTGAGCAGAAGTGACCTCAGGAACAAACATTCTCCATGTCACCAACCCAGTCCCTGTTAGACGACAGAGGACAGCAAGCCAGTCTGAAAGGAGAACCATTCCAACACGGTCCAATTTCCCAACATCATCCAGGCTCTGCCACCTCCCATCCTCCCAAGTGATCCTAGATGGCAAAGTCCTCTGGGCACAAGTCCTGAAAACAGCAGCCTTTCCCAAGAACATGCCTCTCTTTTGAAACTGAGAAAATGCCCATAGAAAAATAATCTCCTGAACCACACTAAGTTTAGAGTCAGCCAGAGAGCTAAAGCCACGTTCCCCAGTAAAAATCCTTCGGTGCTCTACAAGGGGTAGCCCAGATATGAATCCTGGAAAACTGGCAGCAATGGGGATGTTTCCTGTGAAAATTTAGAAAACACCAAACAGCCAGAAGAGCTGAAGAGCTCTTGGAACACAAGTCCTATGAGGGACCACTGAGGAAGCTGGAAAAGGAGACTCAGGGGTGACCTTATCACTCTTTACACTCCCTGAAGGGTGGCTGTGGTCAGGTGGGGTTGGTCTCTTTCTCCAGGCAGCAACTGGGAGAACCAGAGGGCACAGTCTCGAGCTGGACCAAGGGAAATATAGGTGGGATATTAGGAAAAAGTTTTTTACTGAAAGAGTGATAAAGTTCTGGAATGGTCTGCCTGGGGAGGTGGTGGAGTCATCATCTCTGGATGTGTTTAAAAAAAGACTGGATGTGGCACTCAGTGCCATGGTTTAGTTGAGGTGTTGGGGCATGGGTTGGACCTGATAGTCTCTTCCAGCCTAGTCATTCTGTGAATTCTATGAAGAGACAACAGAGAGATTATCCAGTTTGCTCTGGAGATTTCCCCTGAGCTGGAAAAATATGCACTCTTACAACTGGCTCCACAGTCAGTTGGAGTTGGGCTTGCAGGTCTCTGAAACACACACCTACCCTGAGAGGAGTGGTGAAGAAGGTTATTTTTACTGAGCCCAGTGCCAGCAAACACAGAGACCAGCACTGAAAAGGACAGCAATCTTTCCACATAAAGAGCTATTTTTTTCCCAAGCACTTATCTTGATCAGCTAAATCTGAAACATTATTCATCTAAATAAACCTCACGATGGAGTATGCTTGCTAAGATTATAAAAATTGTTTGGATAAGTGTAATGAAAATTCACTCTGGATGGTTGTCAATGCACTGCTGAAGGTTTAGCAGACTTTACAAAAGCATAAAACCATCATGGTGCATATTTATCCTGACTAGGAATGTCATAATCTTGCTGTAATCTTTACTACATTCCGCAACTTTCGAGGTCAGTATATCTAGATGAAAAATTAACTTCCTTTTTTTAGTACCAACAGAAATGCATTATAAATTCAAAAATTACACCATGACTATAACTTCTGCTTATCAGACAGTTATTTTTAGTCAGTCAAACCCAACAGATAGGATAGTCCTTCTGCTTAATGGGAACCATTCGCAGCTACAGAAAGCTCCGCTCATTAGCATTACCAGTGCCTTCTGTCAGTGATGAAGCGTGCAACACCAGGTGTGCTGGTCACTGGTTCTCCAGCTGCTGAAGTAAAAGAAGAAACTCGGACCCAAGAGAGGAAAAGGTGAAACTGGGTCTCTATGAAGAACTACACAGGGACACAGCACACCTATCAGCCAACAGGTGATAAAATTTTATAGGAAAATAGAATAGTTTTGGTTGGTAGGGACCCTAAAGATCATCTAGGTCAAAACCTCTGCCATGGGTAGGGACACCTTCCTCTACACCAGGCAGCTCAGAGCCCCATCCAGCCTGGCCTTGAACACTCCCAGAAAAGCCAAAGGGTTGGGCACCTTCAGCTGTTTGCCCACACTCTGGGAGCTGCTGATCAGTGAAGTGGCGCTGTTCTGAAAAAGGGCAGCAACTCAGCAGGACACTTTTACAGGTTTCTATACCCCAGAATAAAGAAACCAAGATGAGCTGCCCCAAAAACTTTATCATGGAATTTCAGGTGTCAGAGTATAACATTGAGAGGGTCTGGACATGAATGGTGGCTTCATTTAGCTGTATAAACTTACAAACATGACCCATACAAAAATGTTTGCTGAATTTCCTGGTGTTCCTGTCAGTACATTCCTCCAGCCTGTCCAGGTTGATCTGAATGACATCTCAGCATTCAACTGCACCCCTCAGTTTTGCATCATCTAAAAATCTGATTGTGCTACAGTCTGCCTTCCTCAGACACTGCTTTTCACAGTTTTTGATGATGGACACAACATATATCTTTTTCTAGGCAACAGGGACAAGTTTCAGCATGAAAAACAGAGACATATGGGATAATTCAGTAAATTACAATTTTTAGTAGGTTCTGCCATGTACATTAACGTACAGTACATTAAAAGCATAGTTCTAATTTTTGTATATGTATCTTCAGTTTCTGCTCTTTCAAAAGGACAAATAATTGGGTTAGACTTATAAAACAAATAAATTGAAAACAAAAGTTGAAATTAACCACCATACATTCCTCTGACTAAAAAAGCACAATGCATAAGCAGTTGCATAAGCAGTACAGAGACAAATAGGCAATGTGATACTAGAGACTACATTCCAAACCTTGAAGTTTATTTGTTTGTTTTATGAAGAGCTTCATGATATAAGGAACACTTAATCCTCCAAGCAATGTAGGTGTTTAAAGTATGCCACTGGCACGAAAATGTTGGTATGACCACTTCAGTGCAAATCACCAGTCTGTACAAGACAAAGCACTGTAAGCATTTAAACAGAGAAGTTATTTTTAATTAGCAGAGCACTTTTAGTAACAGTCACTCTTGCCTGAAACAGATACAAGACAGAAAGGAGGATTGGATTTTTAAAAATGCAATTATAATGTTAAAAAATATTGGCATTAATAAAGGTTGATAACAGTGTGCATTAGAGAGACAGACATATGTGAGATTACACATAGAGATGTATTCTCATATCCTGAATTTGTCAACTGAGTCAAGGCTAGAATGTGATACCCTCATTTGAACATTATTCACAAATAAATGTTCTAGATGACAGAAGTGAAATTCAGACATCCACAAAAGCATAAAGACATTATCCAGCTCTGCAGAGAAAAGTATTTAGTTGCCTATAAAAGAGTGAAAAGTTTGCTATGTAGTTAAATAGAGGGTATACAAGAATTTAAGAAAATGCCTAAATGTAACCAGCCAGTATTCTTACAACAGAAGAACATGCATCTCCTGCCTGCATTTTTGCCAAAGAAAATGAGGCCTGAAATATGTGCCTTCAGACAAACTTAGATTTTCTCTAACTCAAAACAGGTGGCAAGTCACAAAGGCTGATCATTTCTGCATGACTTAAACACACACAAGCATATATAGACTGAATTCAGCTTTATAAGCCAAAGAATTTCTTTATCACACAAACAAACAGCTCCCTGTGCACTCTTAGCCAAATACATCTAACCAACACCAAAATCCTGAGCTATCCTGCCACCCATTGCTTACCAATGCTTTTGTGCTGCCCAGCTGAGATGTTAAATATTCCACATTTCTGTGCATATAAGTTCCTGTTCTGGCACATGCACTGCATCCACACCCTTAAGTTCTCCTACTGAAGCCATGCCTAATGAGGCTTGGAAAAGCCTTGAGGACTTTCAAGGGTTTTCTGGCTGCTGGTGGCAGGCTTTTCTGGTTTGGTGCATTTTTAATTTGTAGCCTCTGAGACTGTAACCTGCTGACATAACCTCCTCCCTCCCTGCAGAATACAGTTATTACCAACATTAAAAGAGATTGATGTTTTAGGGCCATCCAGCTTTAGGCACAGAGGCAGAGCCAATACCTTCTTCAGGAAACTGCTGACAACCTAAGCAGGGACAGCTCTCTAAAGAGGAGCACAGGAGGCTGCTCAGAGGAGTTGCTTTGAAGAGAAGCGTCAGAGCTCAGCTGCAGAGTGAACAGCTGAGCTGAACGATGGAGCATTCACAGAGCTCTCAGTCCCCAGCCCTTGGAGAGGGAAGGTGACACCCTACACCTGCTGAGCACTGGGAGCATTAGTACTAACTGCAAATCTCTGCACTTGCTACTGCTTTTGTGGTTTTTATCCAGGATAAGCAGGCTTTGCTTTTCACAAAAACACGTTCCAGACATGTCAGTATTCCATACATTAAACCCATGCTGTGAAATGCAAAGACACTGAAAAGTAGCCTGACTTTGGGGATATCAAAAGCAGTTTTACAGCACCAAATAGAAGGATTCATTGAGCTTGAGAACTCAGTCTTATTCATTACCCCCTGGATGGCCAGGGTATCAGACCCAGCCAGCACAGGTTTAGGAGGGGTAAGTTGTGTTTAACCAGTCTGCTCTCTTTATTACCAGGTGACCCTCCTGATGGATGCAGGAAAGGCTGTGGATGTTGTGTACCTTCAGCAAGGCCTTTCCCACAGCACACTCCTGGAAAAGCTGCAGCCCAGGGCAGGGACAGGAGCACTCTGTGCTGGGTTAGGAACTGGCTGCATGCTGGGCCCAGAGAGTGCTGGTGAATGGTGCTGCATCCAGCTGGTGGCCAGGCACCAGTGGTGTCCCTCAGGCGTCTGTGCTGGGGCCAGCTCTGTTTAATATCTTTATTGATGACATGGATGAGGGTATTCAGTCTCTCATTAGTAAATCTGCAGATGACACTGAGCTGGAAGCATGTGTCAATCTGCTGGAGGGTAGGAGGGCTCTGCAGAGAGACTTGGAATGATTGGATGGATGGGCAGAGTCCAATAAGATGAAGTTTAATAAGTCCAAGTGCCAAGTGCTGCATTTTGGCCACAACAATCTCCTACAATGTGACAGGTTTGGGACGGTGTGGCTGGACAGTGCCCAGGCAGAAAGGGACCTGGGGGTACTGCTCAACAGCCAGCTGAACATGAGCCAGCAGTGTGCCCTGGGGGCCAAGAACATCCTGGCCTGGATCAGGAACAGTGTGGCCAGCAGGAGCAGGGAGGTCATTCTCCCCCTGTACTTGGCACTGGTGATGCCACATCTTGAGTTCTGGCCCCTCAGGTTGGGAAGGACATTGAGATGCTGGAGCACATCCAGAGGAGGCAACGAGGCTGGAGAGGGACTGGGAACACAAATGCTGTGAGGAACAACTGAGGGAGCTGGGGATGCTTAGCCTGGAGAAAAGGAGACTCAGGGGTGACCTTACCACTCTCTACAACTTCCTCAAAGGTGGTTGTGATCAGGTGGAGTTTGTCTCTTTCACCAGGCAGCACTGACAGAACTGATGCCCAGTGAGAGCCTTGAATCAGAAGGACAAGCAATAGCCATGGCTCTCTGTGTATTTCTGAATAACAACCATTCTCAACATTGAGAAGGCAACCAGAAAATACCTGTTGGCAGAGATTCACTTGAGCCAGAAAGCCTTTTAAAACTGGTTCTTCTGCTGCTCAGAAATGAATTTAATGTATTCACGGCATCTTGCTGTTTCCTAAAATTCAATGTGAACCCCAAATTTAATTACATGTATCTACCAAGACTGATTCGTATTAAAAAGGATTTACTTATAGGCATTATTTAAATCAAAAGCACCCCACTCATTGATTAGCAGGGTAGTTTTTTAAAAGGATTTCCGCTTTACTTGTTCCAAGCAGGAAAAACATTTATAAATATTTGTATGAGATGCTCAGATACGATAAACTACAACTTATACATTAAGAGTCCACCACCAGTCTAAAGCACAAGGATGAACACTAAGTAAGACATTGAGGAAGCAGTGTATGAACACAGAGTTCAGCTCCAGCCTGAGTGACAAACAGGGACCTCACTGCAAATACATTATCTCACAGAGTCTTACAAAAGTACAATTAATACAAAAAAAAAAGTCATTCCCCTCCATGTGGAATTTCTCTCCAAAAATAAATTTATCAGACTTAAGGGATTTGCAAAAATTTACTACTGCAGAACTAAAAAGGTTTTGTTCATTAACCTGCAAATCCTTAAACTACTGTGAATGTTTTGTACATGAAAATGGAAATGCAAGAATCTATTGGTGAAAAGAAAGAACTTTTTCTTCTCCTACAAACACCTTGTCTAAAAAAAGTTTTTCTGAGCATTTAACACTGCTTCCAATTTTTGTTTTCTGATTTTTGTATTCTACAAGAGTAAAACATACCAGGTTCCAGAAGATGAAGAAAGACCTATCCAACATATTTTTTATACATCTCCACAAGCTTTTCATCTACACCTTGTCATTCAAGTAATCATTCCCAAATTTCTTGTTTGTGCAGTTCCAGACAACAGGGGAACTATTTATTTATGCATTTTATTTCCACAATTCTACCCTTAACAAATCTTAGCTTTTGCTTTTTTTCATGAACTGTTGCTTACTGAGCCAGAGATCTCCAACTCTGCTGTCCAAAACATTGCTCCGATGTATTCTAAATTTGTCAAATTAATTCCTAACACAGCAAAGCTTCTGCACAGTTCATATTACTTCCTTCACTATGCATGGGGTTGCATTCATCAGCACTGAATTTCATCTGCCATCTTGCTATTCATCCAACTGATTTGCACTCACAAAATTCTCCCAAGGGATCCTCTGATCCCAACTAGATAAATAGTTCTAATATCTGCAGTTTTGTTAATCCTGTAACTGATGTTTATTGCATATAAACATTCTCATCTCTAGCAAGGAACACTTCTGCTGTGATGAACATTTTTGTTTTGCACCTTTCAATTTCTTTCAGCTCTCTTGGTCACCACCTGATTCCTGACTGTCCCTTGCCTTGTAATTTCCTTGACCTATTTTGAAGGGGTTTGGCAAAGGACTGGGAATCTTCAAATAAACAATGCCAGTGATTCAGCTGCATCCACTGTTTGCTTTATGCACTCAGAGAATATTAATAGATTAGCAAGGCATAGTTTTACTTCATGAAACTAAGAGAATTTTGTCCAGCTACAGTTTTCTAAAACTGCATCTTTTAATTAGCAGCCTGATTGCGTAATGGAACAACTTCTGAGACTGCAACTGAAGTTCCTCTCCAAATTCCCAAATACTGCAATCCCCCCTCCCCTTTTGATTTTATTTCACACGATTATTAAAAACTCAATATCCCTTGTGTGTGTCACTCAACGTGAGGAGCACGTCAGTTCCTGGAAAAGGAAGAAGATGTCAGCAGGATGCATCCTCCTTTATCCTACGTTGTTGCTGGGCTTTCCCTAAATAACTTCAAACCGACAAAAAGAAAAAAAAAAAAAAAAAAAGAGGAAAAAAAAGTGCTGTGGATGAGGTGGTGGATATGGAAGGATTTACTGCAATGGAATGCAGGACAGAGGAATGAATCCCTTATCCGCTGTGTCACAGTCCAGGTCACAAGATAAAGGGATCAGCTGCACAGACTGAGCAGCCTCTCCATCCACAGCGCAGCTGGATCCAGTTCTGAATGTGCACTCAAACAGGAACAGATTCACAGGGAGTTTTCCCTTTCTGAAACAATTAACTTCTTCTTTGATATCTTCTTTATCTTTATTTTTAAAAAAATCTGCTGTTTGATCAGTTTCATTAGTTGTTCTGGTTAAGTTCTACCATCTTTACAGTGCATACACTTCAAAGATTTGAAGATTTTTATTAACACAAAAGGAATGCACTAAATGGTCTCTAAGGAAAAGTGCCCATTTCAGTCTCCATCCAGAGCTCTAATCACCTGTGCAATTAAGGCCTGACATGTACAGTACTTATTAAATCATTCAGTGTATTTTATGTAGTAATGATGCCCTTCCTGCATGATTTTGTGTTCTTAATTACTAGAAATATGTAAGCAGTAAGTGTATTACTAGGAGAAAGTGAGCAGCTAGTACACATAGCCATAAATTCTTTTGCGTCATGAAAGCATTACTACTCACATAAAAAAAAGACTTAATTCACCATCTGCAAGATAGATGTATCAACTAAAATGAATTCCAATTCCAATGAATCATCAGTAAAAACAGCACCAAAATAACCCATTTTTCAAGGTGCAAAGAAAAAAAAGGTACCATTTTTCACATGAAGAATCCTAAAGTAGTGGAAAAATCAAAATTAACTTTCACAAGCTTACTACAATGTGACCAAATATTGCAACCATAAGTACTACATAGTGCAGTAACTAAAACAACATGTAAAATACTGAATTTTACAACAGTACATAAACAAACCAGCTCTTCTGATTATAACCATCACACCAACCTCTTACACTAAGATGTAAAACCACAGTTTCAGAAATGCTGGGCTGTCGTGTTCCGAGATGAGCTTTCTAAGCAGTAACACGATGCTTCTGGTCTAAAGTTTTTTCTGGAATATGTTATAAATGAAAGGAATCTTGGCAGGTCAGTGTCTCCCTAGAACGTGCGATTCTGCATGTCATTGCCCCGTGCTTATTCACTGCAACAACAGATTTCATTACCAAACAAGAAAGAGAAACAAACACAGCCTCACACAGTTCCTGCTCCAGGAGCTGCTTCACCTTTCCTTTCCTTTATCACCACAGCCACTGCCAAGACCACAGGAAACCAGAAGAACTGAGGAATTGCTAAGCTGAGCTCAGCTGCCCTTAGTCACCAGTGCTGCTGCTGCCTCCCATTGAGGCTGGGCTGGAGCAGAGTTCCAGCACTTCCCGGAAGCTCCTGCTGCATTCCACATTACAGCTGGGACTGAGCTGGAACAATGAGCAGAGTTTAAAAAGTCAAGCAGTCTCTGTCAGATAAATACCTCCACACTGAACTATCTGCTGAACCCCCAGCCAGGTTTGCCCTGCAAACCTCACATGGAATAAACCACAGAAACACGGCGGATTTAAAAAAAAATATTTACATGAACTGCAGATAACCCATGAAGTTGCCATTATCTAAATCACAGTCTTGTTTGAGGCAATGGGGTGCAAGTCTGAGTTTCATTTTCATTTCCCTCATGGAACTTCTAATTCCCTGAAATTCTTGAAACACAAATTAAGCCTGGGATAGAATCTTGCCTGAAGCTGAGCACTTCCTTTCTGGAGTAAAAGAAATCTTCTAGTACTAACAAATGGAATATTGAGATATTTTCATTGAAATGCTTTCACTTTTAATAACACTTTTTCAGGATAGCATATTAAAAACCTACTTATTTTCAACTAGAAGAAAACATCAGTTTAATTAGATTTCCACTCTAGGATGTAAGAACACATTTTCACAATTTACATCTCTAAGGTATTTAGGGATCTTTCAAAGCAATTCCCACAGAACTTTACATAAGCATTTCGTGAAGGCCAAACATGCTATGAAGGATGAACAGAGCAATCATTTAATATTATTATAAAAATACTGTCAAAAAAGGGGTAAAGAAAATGAGCAAGTTGACACGCTGACAACAAAACAAATTTCTGCTTAGGATTTCTTTTCCTGAAAAATAAAATGACTGTGTGATAAAGCAGACAAATTTATTTCTCCATTCTTTGCAGGTGCTGTTTCTCGCATTCCAAGCGCCATAACTAAAAGCAATACACATGTGATGCACAGAAAGGCCACGCTGTACACTACCACCTCCCTTCACCTCTTCCATGGAAAACATGCAACTCCTTCTAGAGCAAAATGTGAAAACATATTCAGACCAATTGTTCATTAACTTTTTCCACCTTTTTTCACGTGTTCATTTTCACCTTTGCCTTTCCAGTAAACAACCACGCTCACCCAACAAACACCATCTACCAACTAATCAGAATGGTTTATCATAAGAACAGCTACCTTGAGTTAATAAAGCATATATACTGTTTCTAGATAGAGCTGATAGCCAGTCTACTGGGAAGAACTTCCAGGCCTTTAATAACTTTTGATCAAGAGATTTGGCAAGTCAGAAGGGGCTTTTCTGCTTCTACAGGTTTCTAGGAACATGCACATTGCTCTAAAACAGATGCTGTTGACGAATACCACAGAATCAAGGCACTAAATTACAACAAAAACCTCTTGCATATCTGGCTCTACACATGAGAAAGTGACAGAAACCAAGTGACTGGATGGAGTAATGAAAACCATACCACAGCCCATCAATAATTTAAATATTAAGACAAAAAAACATTTTAAAATTAGTCATTTTCTTCGCCATCTTTTTTTCAAATGCAGAGCTGTCAGTTCAGCCACCAGTTAGATCAAAACATTGGAGATCTTGCAATAAGCAGGTCTATCGTCTACCTTTTAAAAAAGTAATTATTTCCAACAAGGTCTTTTAAAAGGTGGAATGTGCACTTTGGTTTTGTTAGCAGCATGCAGCAGCTGAAGAACATCATCTGGTACCAAGGGCCAGACTGATGAACAACATCCAGAACCAGTTCCCACATTAAGCAGCCTTAGGACATTGGTTAGAGAGGTGGAAAGCTACTCTTCAGTTACCTGTGAGAATTCAACTGCAAAGCTAACCACAGCATGTGTGTGACCTGGCTGAACGTGAGCTGTGTGCTGGGATGCAGCTCTGCCCCTCTTGCTCAGCAGCAGGAGCTGCTTGAACTGAGATGTAATCCCACTGCAGAACTTCCTTCTCCTCATCAACCTCTGCACACTGTGATACATAAGGCTGCTAACAATTGCCTTCCTAGGGAAGGCACTTCAGGAGCTGGACAGTCCAACCTCCTGCTCTAAGTACAATAAACACCAAATTCAGACCAGATTGCTTAGGGATTTATAAACTCAGTCTTGAAAACCTCCAAGGATGGAGACCATAAAGTCTCCTGGACAACTTATCCCAATGCTTGACTCTGCTTATGATGCAAGCTTTTTCCTTGCTTGGCTAATAATTTGTATTTTCAATTTATGTTCATTGTCTCTTGTTCTGCCATCACCTGGCACTGAGCAGAACCTGGCTCCATCTCAAAAGCCTCCACGTAGGCATTGGGAAGCTGCTGTTCAGTCATGCCAAAGATCTCCCTTCTCCAGTTTGCAGACTCTCCCAGCTCCTGCAGCCTCTTCTTGTGGGACAAGTCTTCTGGGCCCTGACCAGACCCTCTTGGCTGCCCTCCTGCAGAACAGCTCCATTTCGTGGACATCTTTCTTGTACTGGGGAGCCCAAAACCAGATGCAGCTTTTCAGATAGTAAATAAAGTGCTGAGTAAAAGACTTCATCTCCCTCAGGCTCCTGGCTGTGATCCTGTGAATGCCATTTGGGATGCTGCTGGAGATCTTTGCTGCCAGGGCACACTCTGGCTCGCGTTTAGCTTGCTCTCCAGCAGGACCTCGAGGTCATTTTCAGCAGAGAGCCTTCCCAGCCAGCCAGTCTCCAGCATGAAACATCCCTCCCAAACACGGGCTTTGCATTTTTCCCCGATTCATTTCAGAATGCTTTCCCTGGCTCACTGCTCCAGCCTGCACAAGCTCTCTGTATGGGATCCCTGCCCCTGAGTGTATCCACTCAAACATCCTCTAGCACCAGATTCCAGTATCTGCTGGAAGCCAGAGCCTTATGGTTTCTTCTGGTAACCAGTGCTAACCAGCTTCTATTGGCTCCTGCAGCAGGGACCTTCTTAAATGTCAATTCACTTCAACCGAAACATGGCTTGGAGCACCAACTGGTCAGATATTTGAAATGAGCAAAAACAATGAAACTTAGATGGTAAATACCTGACTAAATGCATGCCTTTAATGCCAATACCAGAAACAGAAAAAGCACAAGAGAAAATTTCATAGTCACGAATGCACTACATGCTATAAAAAACCGTGCCCCCAGGACTCATGACTGATTCCTATAATACCTGTTAACCTATTTGCAAAACTGATGCTAATAATGATGTTTTAAAGAGCAAATTATAATATCAAGAGTAATGAGTAAACTTACTTTTCAAAATACATAAGGAGTAAATTATCAAGTGTTCATAGTTGAGAAAAAATTAAAGTGTTCATATTTATCTATAATTCTAAAGCCTCATCTGAAATAATTGCTTCCAGAGCCAGCAGGTTTGTGGGTTTGTAATAGAAATAGTATCCTTAGTAAAGGAAAATCTTTAAAAAAATGTTAGAAGGAAATACTGCCAACTGAAAGGAAAAAAAAAATCTAAGAAAAACACTCTGCCTGGTCATTTCCAAAGAATCCACATGAAAGTGTTCCCAAAGCCCTGTGGAAATGTACATCAACATAGAACAACCTTTAACAAGCTTCTCCCCCCTGCTCCATAGTACTACACAAACTTTTGTCTTAAACTCTGTTTAAGACCAAGATTAATTTGCTACAAAATAAAATCAAATTAAACATAAAATAGTGGCTACTGTTCTGAAGAGTGAATAAATTACTGTGTTCATTGAATACAACATATTGAGAAAGGATATGTAAGACAAAAATACTAAAGAGCACTCTGTGCATTGATGTTGCTTCCATGTAAAGCATGATATTACTTATTTATATGCATTATAAAAGCCACGGTAAAAACACAATAAAACTTTCAAAGTCACTGCCTCTTTCACAACCCAGAAATTCTAAAAAGGGATAAAAACTGTCAGATTTTTATTTTACATCTATTCATCCACATATTCATTCAGTCACACTGACTAAAGTCAACTCTAACTGCGACCCTTGGCGTTCCAAGGATTAGGTTCATGACCTCAGAGCATTTTAATTCTTTCCTAGATGAGGTTATTAATAATGTTTACTGTAGTTGAAAACATTGCACATAAATTGCAGTCTTGTGCAAAATTTATGGCATGTGGCAGTGCAACTAGAGCCTGCAATCTTAAAAAAGAAACAAACCCCACTAAAGACCCAAAGCCCCCCAGACCAGTACTTTTGTGCCCCAATATTGCCCCAGCTTTTAAGTAAGACCTCTTTGTTTTCCCAGAAGTGTGGCACAGTTGCATCCCAAAGAGGATGTATAAACAAGTTCAGACAAGCATTCAAGTTTAACAGCACCATGTACAGTCTTCCCCCTCTGCTATGAAAATATGTGTGATATTCCTTTACTCAAATATCTGAAACACCTACCAGAGCAAAGAAAAATTAACATCCTTTACATTACCTCAGGTATTTTCAGGAAAGGTACATTATCTTCAAGTAAAACCTGAAGAAAATGTAAACACAGTACAAATATACAATACGCAGTGAAAACATGCACAAACTAATTTCAAGGAGGAAGGATAACCACAGGAGGTTTAGTATGGGAATTTCAATGCTGCTCCTACTTAGGAACATTCAGGCAGTGACAAGCAGCCCAAGTTCCAGAGTTCTGTTCCAAATGAACACAAGTGAGTTGGCCACAGGCTTTTAAAGCACACTCTTGCCAGCTTGATTGAAAAGTTTAGGCACAAAACCCCTGCTTGGAAAACTTCAGTTAAACACTTTGGGTTTTTTTTCAACATTTCCACACTTTTTAATCACATGTTCCTCTATCAGACAGAAATTAAAAAGTCAAGAAAAAAAATTGACAGCAAGTACATAAAAACTGAAAGACCAGCATCCCCAATAACCATTCCCTCCTCCTCCTGCCACATCCCAGTGGTGGCCCACAGAGTTCCCCTGGGGAGCTGTGCCCAGGCACTGCTCCTTGGAATGTGCTGCTGCCAGGAAAGCAGCAGGTCAGACCGTGCTGGGCCAGCCAGGCCACACAGCACAGTCCCACTCCAAGCCTTGGCTCTCTCTCAGTACAGAGGAGTCTCACATTAAGAGAGCTTTATCCCAAGACAGAACCCCACCAGCAGCCTTGACCCTCTTTGCACAGACACTCTCACAGTAGCAATGAGCCCAGCTTGGAAGGAAAAGCAAGTTCTAAAGGCAGGGGAGTAGGACTGTAACTCATACCAGCAAGAACCTGTAGCAATTTGTCTGTTGGAAGATGTGATAAACCTCACGTAGACTTGACTGGTTTCAGTCTAGGAAGTGGTGATGAGTCTGAAGCCTGCTGCTGTCAAGAGTGCATCACTCAGCAGTCATAAGTATCTTTTGAAAACAATAAATTAACTGTCAGAGGGAGAAAAGTTCTGTCCAAGATAAGGAAAATGGAAGTACACAAGAACTCCAGCAAGTTACATATAAAACTACATTTGAAAATGACTGAGAAATGTGGCAGAGAAATCTGCTAAGGAATGAGGATTAGAATCATCAAATCACAATACTTTGAGTTGGAAGGGGCCCATTAGGATCATCAAGACCAACTCCTGGCCCTGCACAGGACATCCCCAGGAGTCCCACATGTGCCTGAGGGCATTGTCCAAACACTCTTGAGCTCTGTCAGGCTGGTGCTGTGAGCACTGCCCTGGGGAGCTGTGCCAGTGCCCAAACACCCTCTGGGTGAAGAACCTTTTCCTGATATCCAACCCAAACCTCCCTGACACAACTTCAGGCCAGGACCTTGACTTCTGTCACTGGTCACTGTGACATTGGTCACAAGGGTTCTTGGATGAGGGAAGAGATGAGAATGTTGACTCTATGTTCAGAAGGCTTGATTTATTATTTTATGATATATGTTACATTAAGACTATTCTAAAGAATAGAAGGAAAGGTTTCCTCAGAAGGCTAGCTAAGCTAAGAATAGAATAGAAAAGAATGATAACAAAAGTAGCTGGCTCGGACAGAGAGCAAGAGCCAGCTCTGCTGTGGACTGGTCAGTGAATCAAAACATCTACATGAGACCAATCACAGATTTACCTGTTGCATTTCACAGCAGCAGATAACCATTGTTTACATTTTGTTTCTGAGGCCTCTCAGCTTCTCAGAAGGAAAAATCTTAAAGAAAAAGATTTTCACAAAAGATGTCTGCGACAGGTCACCACAGAGAAGAGACCAGTGCCTGCCCCTCCTCATGCCCTCCTGAGGAAGTTTTAACTGCAATGAGGTCTCTCCTCAGACCCTTTTCTCCAGGCTGAACAGACCAAGTGACCTCAGCCACTCCTCAAACAGCCTCCCCCTTCCACCTCCCAGCCCCTCATCTTCATGCCCACCTTTGGTCACTCTCCAATAACTTTATATTTTTTCTGTATTGAGGATCCCATAACTGCACACAGGACTCCAGGTGAGGTCACCCCAGTGCAAGCAGAATGGAACAATCCCCTCAATTACTACTAAGATATGTTTCATCATGCATCAGAAGGAGAAAGCTTCTAAAAACTGATAATGACAATGGCTAAAATAAGAGCAAAGGTAAAATCCCTCAAGGAGGAATGACAAAACCCCTCTAAGAAGTCTTTCTATGTTATAGTTTCTCAGAGGGGTTCCTGGGGAAGTTCCCAGAATAAAACTGTATTTTGGAGGGGAAGATAGAAAAGATTTTGGAAAATTAAAATGAAAGTATCAGAGAACATGATTCTAAGTTCTCTGTGTAATCAAAATATAAAATTAGATAACTCCAAATTGTGGGTTTCTAGAGACAAGACTAGATAGGGTTATTGGAAGCAGGCAAATGTTTAATCTGTTTATAAAAGCATTATCCAGAATCTTTGCTTGCAAGTAGCAAATGTGCAGAAGACATCAAATTACAGAACTAGTAACCCTACAGAAAAGCAAATTACACTGGAAAAGAATCAGAAAGGCTTCTCTACAACTAGATCATAAATCATCCATCTATTAACAGCTCTTCAACAAAAGTAATGGATGCACTCAACACAATAGAGTCACTTAGTAAAAAGTCTTTTAGAAGGAACATTTAAACTCTCAATCCAATTAAATTGTCATGGTATAGGAGAACAGCTCTCTTTTGAAGTAATAAGCTATTTTTAAAAGTAAGAATAAATGGGTGGTTTTTCCCAAGAGATGCAAATTAGATCTCTGCTGGGCTTTGTGCATTTGTCATAGGGGCTGACTGACTTAGGGGGTTTATTGTTTGTTTTCTACAGATAATTTCTGAACATATCACAGACATTCAACAGTAAATTCATTGACTCTGGGGAGAGTAAAAGAATCTGAAACAGTCAATACTAAAGTCTTCTGTGATGGTGCATGAGGGGGTCTTACAATACCAAGCAACTGGGTAAGCACTCAGTTCCCCAAGTGACAAGAAGAAACTAAAGCACATGAAAAAAGAATCCTGAAGATGCAACACCAGACTTCTTGTTACCACTCAGGAAAGGGAACCTGAAACATGGTTCACTTGAACCACATTAGCTCAACTATCAACAGTGTAAAATCTCTAGCTGTAGCAGAATGAATAGATCTAAACCTATTTATCTGTTCCACTGACCATTCCTCTTTAAAACACAGCCTTCCAAAATTCCTATGGTTCCCACAGCAGCAACACAGGCACTTCAGGAAGGGGAAGGTAGCACACACAGACCTGTAAGAGGACAATCCTGCAGAAATTGTACCATCAGCATTTTGCCATAGGTTTAGATTTAAACAGCAAGCCACAGAATCATAGAAAGGTTTGGATTGGAAGGGACCTTAAAGATCTTCGAAGTCAGAATAACAGCAGGAGCAGGGACCATTTCCACTATCCCAGGAGGCTCAGAGCACCACCCAACCTTGCCTTAAACACTTCAGGGATGGAGCATCCACAGCTGCTCTGGGCAACCTGTTCCTGTGCCTCACCACTCCCACAGTGAATCTTTCTATCACCTCATCTAAACCCATTTTCCTTCAGTGAGAAGCCATTCCTCCTTGCCCTATCTCTACCTGCCCTTGTAAGAAGTCCCTCTCCAGCTCTCTTGTAGCACCACTTCAGGCACTGGAAGGCTGCCAGAAGAAGATTTCCCTTGGCTTTCTCTTCTCTGGGCTGCACAACCCCAGTTCTCTCAGCCCTTCCTTACAAGAGAGGTGCCCCAAGCCTGTGATCACGTTACTGGTCTCCTCTGGACTCCCTCCAACAGCTCCATGTCCTTCCTGTGCTAGGGAACCAGAGGTGGATGCAGTGTTCCAGGTGGGATCTCACCAGAGCAGGGGCAGAATCCCCTCCCTCCCCTGCTGCTTTCTGCAGAGTCAGCAGAAAGCACACACCCCCTGTGTGCATCTACTGGGCTCTGAAACGTGTAGGTGCACTTGGCAAATCTCATTTACACATTTCTAGATTGCATCTCAAAGTAGGTAATTGGCTTTCTCCTCTCCCTCTGATCAGTGCAGCCTCTCAAAGAGGAAAACCCAAAGAAGGGGCACCTCAAACTAAAAGGAAACGATAGACAACTCCTGAGCAAACCATTCGTGCCTCATTCAGTGCGACACATCACATACTGTGAAACTGAAACAGCACATTCTTTTCTGCCACACTTAAAGCCAGTCATCTGAAGAGACAGGAGTCATTACATTTCCTTCTTTGAACTTCAGAAACCACCACTAAATTCAATCCCTCATTTAAATACTGCTTCCACTCTAGTGAGGCTCTTGCAACAGATACGTAAGGTATTACCCATAATAGGTGAAAGAGTGCACATAAAAATGCTGTTACCTAACTCACTGTAGTAAATTCATACTTTAAAAGGAAAGCTTATAAGCACTATCATATTTAAGCAATAAGACATAAGAGGGTGTGCATATGCTGTAATAATGACACACCTTAATAATATAAGAAGTATGTCAACTATTATCCCATACTACACACCCTAAAATGCTTCAGCATAGATTCCATCTATGTATTTAACAAATGAAATTAGGATACTTAGAGAAGATGTTTATTTAGTGGTTGATAAGCTCAAAATGTTTCATTAAAAAAACCCAGCCAACACATAAAACATGCCACCAAATACTCCTTTTCAGGTAACACTTTGCAACCGTTTATTTTCGTGATAAAACTACAAATACAGATTGTTAAAAAATACTTGCATCATTAAATGTATTCAGATCCTGCAAGAAGAAGTTAAAAAAGGAAGGAGAGCCAATGAAAATCTCATTTTCTGTAATTCTGAAGCGTTCTTGAAAGCTTTATGATGAATTTTGAAAGAAAGTTAATTAAGTTCTTCCTTTTCTGTTGTTTTTTTGTTAAACCGCTTCTGTCTTTCCATTTCAACAACCAAAAAAATAGTTCACTAAAAACATCCCACTTTGGTTATCTCTGTTAATTCTGTCTGAACTCAGGGGCTGGAGTTAGGTGGCTTTAGCTGAACTCTTACACGCAATACTTCTTGCAGTCTAAAGCCAAAGTCAGCACAAAATCTGACATTTTATTACATTTTCCTTAATTATATCATTGTTCACCTTGGCTCAAACTGAAACCTTTTGCAAAAGATATTATTGAACACTTCATTGCATACTATCTACTTAGCCTTTGCCACACAAAATACAAATACAATTGTGTTTGTAGCAGCCAAAATAAACCAAATTTAACACTGGTGTGCCTTCATTTTAAACCAAGCTAAAATATATTTAAATATTTATTAACTGCATATGATTCCACAGAAGTTATTACTGCAAAACGTTTTTCTCAGGCATAGCAACACAAATAGTTACTTTCTTCAGCTAAGGGACACTAGTACAAAAAACTGATATCAACAATCTTTTAAGCCTGAGCAAACTCCAAAAAGTTATTGTTATTTAATGTACTTCCATTCACTTCATCACTCTTTGGTTATACAAAATGGAAAGAGTCTCCCAAATTACATGAAGTTTTTAAAACTGTATTACCCAAAACCAGAGAAAATTGTAGATACGTATTTATTACAATAGTCACAGTTTTCCAACTACACAGCTGGAAATGCTGCTCATCTTTTGGATGAAAGACATTCAGACATGAAATGACCAAAACACATCCTTTTAAGTAACAGTATTGATGAAAATGTAACAAGAATCAAATATTGAATTTCAAACTAGAAGACTTCAGCCATGCTTATATAAATTAATCAGCCATAACCCAAAGCAGCAAGTGACTTTTCAGAGTAATTTTTGCTCCTCAGCGCCAATTCAATAACTCGCTGTGCATGCTGAAAAGCTGCTCATGCAGAAGTGGCTGCCGTGAACACACACTGGTCATAGGAGCAAAATATTTAAATTGGGGGGAGGGGGAGAATGCACTCTCCACCCACTTTTTGAGAGGTCTTGCCAGTTCCTCTGCTTTTTGGGAGAAGCAGCTCAAATCCAATATACGAGACATGAACCAGATATGAAAATGGTCCAACAACAAATCTTCAAAATTGCAAATGCCAACAAGTCTCTACAAGTATATTACCAGGCCAGAATGCAGGAAAATCCTTGTGAAATAAAGTTTTCTGGTATGCAGTTATAGCAAATAATCATGAGGTGATGCCGAGAACTGGACAAATCTGGTATTCCAGGAATGTTAAAAACATCAGGGTCACGAATGCACACTGTAACTTTAGTACTCACTTCTTATCCCACTATTTTGACAATAAATCTAATTCATTCTTCATCCTAAGCTTATAAGCTGTGATTTTAATGAACATCTCTCTTGTCCACTGCTATAACACATGTCAAAAAGGAAACAATATAGTTAAAAAATGAAGTGAGGTTGATTCTGCATATGCCACATACATAACAGGAGTATTGCCTATTTTTAAAATTCTACATCACACCATTTGTCAGTATACTAAAAAACAGATCATCTCTCTTGGATCAAAATTTTGAATTTATTTACATTTTTTTAGAATAATGCTTCCTGCACTCTTAGCTCACAGGTAAGCCTAACAAAAAGCACCAAAATCTTAACTGCACTGGGCATTTTATTACTAAAAGAATATTTTGGTTGCTTATAATCCAGTGTAATACACTGCATGAATCCACACAAAGTAGTTACATAATCCAGCCTTGTCCTACCAGTCTTTCACACACACTAGAATGGATTTGTGTTGAACTGCCTTTACTTAGATAAACAGCTAAATTAAGCTCTGAAGACACAGAGACCAGGGGAGAAGAGGGAAAGGGACACAAGCAGAAAGTTAAAGGCATTTCTTATATTAAATTCCCCACAATTTATGGCAGACTGACAGCAGAAATACTAGCAGCTCAGTAAAACAGCAGATCATTTTATTGACAGGTGTGACTACATGTTATGTATTATATTAAAATTGCTTTAGTCCTAATTCTATATATGTACTAGCTGCTTTTGTCTAAGTGACTTGGCAGAGATTCAAATCAGAAATATACTTTCAGAAAAAAAGAAAAAAGACATTTTTGATTTGAGGATAACCAGTACTGGTGAGTAACAGGGCATGATCTGCTTTTCTGATCTCCTTTTGTTGACATAAATAAAAGATCATTTCACATCCAAGTGAAGGAACCAGCTAGTGTAAAGGAAAGGTGAGCAAGCAGTTTGGGGACACCTTTATGGCAAAATCTGGACAGAAAAGTTTCTCCAAAAGCATCAGTAGTACCTTAGAGCAGCAGTAACTTTTATGTTAGAAACATAAATCCAAGATGGGCAGGGCAGGGAGCAGGGGGAATTTGCTCTTTTCTAGGGAAACACACTGAGAGCAGGTGATATTTTAAAGGATACAAACCTGCAAGACTTGTGATATCCAGTGAGGGAATCTCAAGTTCCAAACACCATCCAAGAGAAACTTGGGTGTCAGAGTTCTCCCTCCTTGCCCAGGTTCACTCCACAGCTCAGATTTAATTAATTGCAGGCTGAGCAATAGCTACAAACTCTGCAAGGATCACCACACAAGCAGCCTTAGCCACAAGCAAAGCCTGAAGAGCCTCCTGTCCAAATCTGCAAGCTGGAGCTTCATTGATTCACATTAGCAGCCAGTTGAAATGCCTCATTTATTACTCTATTTTTGATTTCTTTTTCCTTTTTAGTTTATGCTGGTATCCATGACAGCTAAATAAAAGCACCTGCTCAAGTGATGCTTTGACAGTGTGTCCTTGAAAAACACAACACTGCAACCCCAGAGAGGCCAGAGAGGTCTCTCTTAGCAACATTTAATTGAGTTCTAACACTCCATGGCTCAGCTGAGCACTCCATGAGCACTCATCTGAAAAATCTGTCACTTCTGAGGGTTTTGGCCTGCACTGGTTTAATTCTGACACCCACAGAGCAACGAGGACTGAGAAAAAAGGAAAGGTTTTGCTAGGAGCAGTCCAGGTAAACTGCTGGCAAAAGTACTGGTTCCACACTTGGAATTCATTAGAAGAAGCCATGCCTGTGGCAGATCCCCATTCCTTGAACTCAGGAGAAGTTCAAAGACAAAAATTCTTCTTGGTGACTAGTCCGAAAATCAGCACTTACAAATCACATCTGAATATAGTTATATTTTTCTTCTTCCTCATAATACAAACTGTATTTTGCATATAAAAGTACATTATTCCTTTAGTCTTTTACCTTATTATGACCAAACTCAAACTTGTTATAACAAATATATATAAAATTATTATTAAAATTATTATTTATTGACTTCTACTTAAGGTTTCTTCAGTAATATTCTCATAGTCATTTACCAAATCCATACTGAAATTAGGATCAGAACCATACCAGTATAAAGTATAAAATACCACTTTATTACTAAAAAATAATACAAGAGAAAAATGGCCATCTAAACAGCCTGGCCACCTTTTGTATCTTCTAACCTTGAAGTTCAGTCACAAACAACTTCTTTTTCCACCTCCAAGCGCCAGGTTTTGCATAAAAGAAAACAATTTGTTACATGTTACATGTTACTAAAATATTGACAAGAGTCCAAAAAGGCTGTAGAACAGAACTGCAAATTTCAAGGTGGTTCTGCCTATTCCATGCAATCACCCAAAAGCCAGCACCACCATGCTGTGCTGAAACAATATTTAGTGTTTGCTTTATAAACAAACAAAACAACATCCCATCCTCAGGATTCATAAACTGAGCTCTGTTTGAGACTTCAGTTAGTGATGGTGCTGGAGGCCAACAGGCTACTTTTGAGGGGAAAAATTTTTAAAATTGGTAATAAACCTCCAAATCCTTTCCCAGGAATTCTCATGGCACAGCCCCAGTCAGGCACTGAAGCACTGGAATCAGCTGCTTTCTGCATGGGTGCTGTGTCAGGTGCATGCCTGGAGCCACTCTGACCTTTGTGGAATCTGGAAATCAGAAATTACACCAACTGGGAAGTGCAGAAAGCCTCTGCACTGATCTTTCTGCTTGGCTTCAGACTGGATAATGCAGTGACAAAATGAGCTGTGACCCATGGAATGCACAAAATTGTGAAGTATCATCACAAGCTTTGTTAACGTTCTTTTCTGTTCTTTGGTGAGCACAACTAGGACGCCCCTTTTATAATTTATTATTAATAAGCACTTATACTGTACAAAGACTTCAAAAAAGTTTTCAAGTTTAAGAAGCCAAGCTTTAAAACCACTAAGATTATTTAAGCCAGCAAAAGAAACCTGCATCAAAACACAACAAAATTTATGTAGAGTACAAACTAAAAGGTCGGTCAAATTAGGGAGTTGGGGGAACATAATGATTTACAAGCATTACTGATTAGAAATTCTTAGCACGAAAAGTATCAGCTTTAACAAACCACTAACAAATTTGTTCAGAAAAAAGTAAAATACCCTTATTTTCCATTAATCTGTTTTCTTGAACTATTAGAAAACATTCCAAAGTGATTTACAGTCATAGGAATCAACTTCATAGATAAATTATTTCTGGATTGCCAAAACACATTCAACAACCCGGTTCAAGTTTCACAATCTTGTCTCCAGCCCAATAGGCTGTGTTTGATTAGCTGCACATCATCTGCCTTTCTGCACAACCCCAGAGAGAATCTCTTTGTGACAACTGGATATATGGTTATAAATTCAACACACAATGCTCTTGCTGGCTGGCTTTCCCCAAAACCACACCAACTCTCAGCTCCCTGCACAAACACACAGAAAAACCAAACCAACCAAACAAAAAACCCCAGAAACTTCAGTCCAACAATTGTCTCAATTATAGAACTTCAAGAGTAAAAGGAGTTCCAACTTCTTACAGAAAGCTGACAGATAATTTGTAATAAGGAGCTGAAACAAAACACCGGATTTCAAACAACAAACTGGAAAGTGGTTCTGAGGTAATTCAGTGGTTTTGAGGATTGTTACATTTCTCCAATCCTCTCTCTTCCTCTCTGGCAGTTACAGGAAGATGATCCAGTGGTGACAGACTTTGCTGTACTTAACAGTGAGGGAAACACCTGACAATCCCCCCCCAGAGAGAGGTCTCATCTCCCATGGTATTTCTCAACTCCCACAGTATTTCTTCATTCATCTCCATTCTGATGCCCCAGCCTGGTTCCTTGGAAGGCACTCAAGAGAGCCAGGGCCTTTGCTTTTCACATTAACAGATCTAAGAAGCAGCTCAGGAGATTATCCAAACAATTCTCCTTTCCATGTCACACTGTTAGCCTCACACATGTCATTCTCCACCAGAAACAAATAAGACTGCTCAAAATTTTCATTCTAAATAGAATAAGCTCCATCTATTTAAACATTTGTTACTGTTTATACCATATCTCCTTTGCTAGAGAATCCATTCATTTACCATATTCTCAAAGGACAAGGAGAATAGTTTATGCTCTTCATTTTATTTATCTGAAGTCTCCTCAAGTCTAACCTCTGGCCATCTCAGAATAGTGCTTACCTTTATTCAAAAGTTCAACTTCTTTGATTCATGCTGACCTCCACTTTGTGGAGACAACAGATGGGGAAATGTACACAAATAATTTAGGTACAGTCACCTGCACATGTCACGAGGCAAAACTGGAAACAGGAGCTTTGTATAGCAACAGAACTGAATGTTACAGTGTCACAAATTCATTTTCATTCATTTCTGGGTGCTTGGGTCAACATAAAAACAGTGCTGTAAACCCAGAGGGCACAGCACTCATAGGAGTTTTAACTGCCTTAGAAATGGACATTGGTTTGTGGCTCTCCAGATAAATTGCTGTTTTGTTGCTTGCATCCCAAATTTCCATGGATTTGTGTTCATATAGAATTATTCTGAAATAATCAGTGATGATTAGTCCAAAGTGGAATAGGTCACTTAAGCTAAAGAACCTCCTCTGATGTTGAGGACATGCTCAGCTTTTCAAGAACATGTGTCACTCCACAGTCATGAGCTGCATTCATCCAAGTTAACCTTCAAGTATGAACTAATGTTTTTTAAAAACACAAAGTACATCTGTAACCAGGCTAATCATAAAGTTAAAAATAATTAAAACCATCATTTTTCCCCATAATTTTCACTCTCACATACAAAACAATAGGGTTTCTGCTCTTCAGTTCTGGTTTCTGGAGATACAGCCCATTTTCACATCATGTGTTTGATATGTAGGCAGCTCTCCCTTTTTAGTCAAGAGTTTTTCAAGAGCTTAAAAAAAAACAACCAAGGAACAACAAAATTTAAATATTATATTTATATAATAATATAATTATATAAATATGGTCATTTATATAATAATAAATTTTAACATTGAATATTTGTATATAAATATTTAATATTTGAAATTCAGAACCTTCAGAAAAAGCAGGGTCTCCCAAGAGACTTACCACAGTCAAGTCAGTGAGTTAAGGTGGAAATACCAAGGCACAGACTTTTGTGAATGTTCCAACACCTCATGGCTTAACTGGGGGTCTCAGAATCTCCTCTGCAGACTGTTACACAAAAAACCCCAAAGCAAAAATGCAGAGTGAAGTCCACATTGCAGTCTTTCCTCTAATTTTTAAACAAGATGAGAAAAACTTATGGAGAGGTAAAAAAGATGCTGAATCACACACAAAGCCTGGCTGGACAAGACCATCTCATGCAGTCAAGGATTATCTGTGGAGATAACAGAAATTAACAACAAAGGAAACCAACCCAAAGCATTCTGTGAGTCTAAAAATATCTGCACTTCTTAAGCAAGCTTGTAAAAATGGCCTTCTCCTCCAGAGATCTGAAAAGAATTTAACTTAAAATGTAAGTATGTGGATCTTAAAACACTGTGATAGATGCAAAAAAGGTTACACCTCAATATACTACATTGAAAGATTAAAGAGTTGGAGAAGTTGAAATATTCCAAACAGGTGTCCCTTCAATATTTCATCATTTCTACTAACACTGTTGACTGTAGTGCTCTATGTGATTATTTTTCCAACTCAAAACAAAACTAAGAGTGGATAAAGCAGATTAATTGAACACTGACAGCACTTAGTCAAGTGAGACAAAGTGATACTACACAAGGACTACTTGCAAGTCCTTAGGTACAAACAGCAAATTATTTTATCACATTAGTCCACAAAATCCAGAAGCTAACATCCATTCAGTAAGACCAGATTCAAAAACCAGAATGCAGCTGTTCTACAGCACAGCAGAAATGCAACTGTAAAATACATCACATTAAGGGCACTCTAAGTTATCTAGTAGAGGCTAATATGTCCAAAGAATATAAACTGAGTCCAGAAACACTCTGACTAAAAAAAATATCTCTACTTTTGTTATCATCTGTTTCCTACTAAGTGCTGAAAGCACCTGTTCTGTAATATGAGAATAAAAACAACACAATGCATTTCCAAGTGCTACACTGAGCTCTGCTGCGCAGTTGTTCATTGAAGAACCACATATGTAATGATTCTTGAGAGGTAAAAAACATTTGAGGGGAAAGAGGGGCAAAATATCCCCCACCAAATAAAAATCTGTGCAGCTGAGCAGGTGCACTGAAGGTTAAATGGATGTTGTAGACAACTCTATTCAGGTCCTTAAAAGCATTAATGTTTGAGAAAAATTGGCTTACAGATCAGCTAGCTAAGACTGAAGCATTTAAAGATTAACTCCTTTAAAACTTTAATCACTTCAGGCCTTAACTGTCTAATCTGCAACCCCAGTTGTCTCTTACATCTTATTTAAAAGAAGTAGTGAAATGTCCAAGCATCAGACTTTTTTCTCAGAAAAGATACCTGATACCAAGGTGGCAAAATAAAACTAAGAGATCAGCACTTGAATTTTAAAAGTATTGCTTTTGACTGAATGTGTAATGATTTCCAGAGACTCTGCAGTGGAAATTTTCAGAAGTTTAGGAGTTCTGGAAAACTTTTCCACTTTAAAATCTGGCCTTCTTTTAAATGTCTTCAGTAGAGTGCAACTTTGAAGACAAATGAGCTGGGTTTTGGTGGGGGTTTTTTTTGATAGTTTTTTCTTCCCCATTCTAAGGGTAAAACTCCAACAGAAGTAAATATCAGTTAAGATCTCAGAGGTAGAGCTGTAACTCATAAATCATGCATGTAAAAACGAAGTGGAAATTTGTACAAGACCAACTAGATCAGTCAGAATACAAATACACTTTGAAAATACCATTCCTTATTCTCCTTTTACAAAACTCATGGGGTTTTTTTGTATCTCAGGTTAGTTGGAATTTGAAAGTTGAATCCAGTTTTTCATAAAAGACATATTCTACATCCATTTAAGAGCTCATGTCTGAAGCAAAACAAGGATGCAGAAATGCTGAGCTCCACAGCAAGGGCTGTACAGAAAGGAGGAATAAACTGATTCCAACAACTCCAACTCCTGCTTTAGAAGGAAGCAGGCAACCTTCCAGATCCCAAAGGGATACCTGCAGCCTTTCTTTCTCTCTTCTTAGTCTCATAACTTGTGTATGTGGACTTCAAATGGTTGTATTAAACAGCACTTTTTACCAATTAAAAATAAATTTTATCATTTAAGTCATTATTTGGATAGGTGATTATCTTGTCTAGAAATACATGTTAATTTCTATACTTGACCACACTTGAAATCCAAATTACTGAGCCATGACACTACTGCTAACACCAGCACCAGTTACAATGGGAAATTTCCTTCCCTGCTACTCAGAAACTGCAGAAACACATCATATCCAGTTCCAACTCCAGACAATGTAACTGTTTCTAGGTATGACTTCCCTTGGCCTCATTAAGAGCAGCCTCCCAACACTGAGTAATGCAGGTGAATTAGTTTAGCTAATTTAGCCCTGGGACAAAAATGACTTTACAGTATAACATTACATTCCAAAGCTTCCTCTGATGTGTCACTAATTATGATGTCTAGAAAGTTACACAGTGGAATTAAAACTGCATTAGAAATAAGAAAAATATGCAGAAATGTAAAGCTAACTCATTCAACCAACACACACTCTCCAGCATTCTTTCTACAAGCAAGATCAAGAAGTTAGATTGTCCTAACCTGACACTGCTCTGTATGTCTCAGCTGACTTTACAGGGTTATTTGTACACTTAAGCTGCATCTGAAAAAACTTCTCAGAACCAGACAGACACTGGAGAAGGATACCCAAACATGTTAATTTTAAATATCAGATTGGGGTGTTCTAACTGCATTCTTTCAAAAACCAATGACTGCAATGCTTTTCTGAGCCAAATATTTTATTACCTTCAAGAATGAGCATAAATCTTCCTTTACCCCTCAAAGTCAGCTTACTTCATGGAACTGGAAGAAACTCTGACTTGCATTTGTCTATAAATTGCAGATGGACTGCTATTTGTCAGTAAAATGAAGATGCTCAGATTCTGAACTGAAATTGTTCCTTAAATTTTTCTTGAATAGCCCACAAAAGGTTCTAACAAATGGAAAAAGTGCATTTTATCGCTTCTGAAGTAACACTCAATATATATAGGATATATAACATCAAGAAATATTGTCTCTTATTCACTGTTACATCACACAATTTAACAAATGGTAAAAAAGTCTTCAGCCCCTTAACAGCTACTATAATTATCAATAATCCATTGCAAAAGACTTCAGGTATGTTTCACAGCAATTTGCAGGTGGCTTATTAAACTTTGTTCTGTTTATAACTGAATGCACAAAGTTTAAAGCTGTGAAGTCTTTAGTGAAGTAGCAAATGCAAAAAGATTTTTCTTAATCTCTTTAGGTAATTTCAGGGGATGCAGACAAGTAATAAGAGTAAGAAAACAATGACCAACACCTCCTGACAGCATCATTCCCTCAGCAGAGACTCATGGCTTTCCTCACCACTGACAACCACAAGATATACAATCTATTGAACAAGACAAATTAAAGTACTTGACTTGAATAAAATGGAATAGAGTACACTTCTGTTGAATGCTGGACAATGTGTTTACTCCCAGCTCACGTGTTTGTGACCAGGACACAGTTATCATGCTGCTCACATAAAAACAAACACAGTTTGAATAACTCTTAATCCTTTAATCCAGAACACACATACACCAAATACAACACCCTTCAGTGAAATTCAGACTGCAATCACGTTTTATAATGACTCAATTCTCTATATTTGTGTCAAACTACCAAAACTACAGAATACAGCCAAAGTGAAAGGTGAAATTGAGTCATCATTCCTAGAGAAGATGTTCTCAAAATTCACTCAGTCAAGGGCAGGTCCAGTAGACCCAGTTTGTCCCATGGGCACCTGTTTAGCAAAACTGGGCTCAAAAACAATCACCCTTCAATCCCATCATTAAGCATGAAAAGCTTTGGCCTTTTTCCTTCATGAGAACACAGTGAAGAGAGCTTGACATGTTTTCAGATACAAACCATGCCTTTTTTTTCCCATGTAACAGAAACCATACAGATCTTTCAAGGAAGAGCAAGTACATTTAAGAGGATATTAACTCAAACTTATCATACAACTAAGTACTATTAATAACTATGTCTCTCTTCAGTCTCATATACATTTGTCAACTAATCCATTTTTACCTTTTTCCCCATTTATTTTTCCTGAAGGATTGCCTATTACCCCCTTATTGATATTAAATCTTAAGGTGACAGAACATGGTGACATCACTTCTCTTCTTTCCTTTCCATAAATTAATGTTGATTCTTGTTAGATTAATCCAAAATCTTGAAAAAAATTCCTGCCAACGTCTGACTTTCATAAGCGATTTACTTCAGTACTTGATCTTTTCACTATCTCTAACTCCTCAATCTTCATTAACTAAAATTTTATTTACCACACTTGGAAAGCAGATCAAAACTTGACTGATTTTGCCAACGGGCTGATTTGATGTCGGTAAATTGTCAGATTTTGTTTTATGCGGAAAGTTTAAAGTTTTAATGGCTTGGTCTAATGAGTCATTTGAGAATCAATACAGAAATAATGTTTTGTCCCATTTAAAAAGAAAAACTTTCTTTAGAAAAGTGTTTCTTGTAGTGCTAAAATCCTACAAATTAAATTTAAATGGGAGATAACACCTGGGCACAGATTAAGATTCACTGCTTCAAGAGAAGGTGTGCCTATATATTTTATTTATTTATTTTTCACATCTTCCCAGCTAGTCAGACCCATTGCTCTCTCTGAACAAGGTCAGGAAGATCTAAGATTTAGATCTGTGGCACAGAGTAAATCTCACCATGACTCAGCCTCTGGGTTTGTTTGAGGCACAATGAACCCTCCTGGCTGAACCTTGGAGCTTCCCCATTTCAGCAGAGCTCGGCATTGCCAAACCTGGGGTTATGCAAGTGCACCAAGAGGCTGCAATTCCCCATCACAGGGGGGAGAAATCCTGCTCACCCCAAAGAGCAGGGCATGGCAAGGCCTGAAAGGCCAGGCTGGGGCTGAAAGGAAACCCCAGAGGAGGAGAAAAGGAGCGCGCGGCTGCGTGTGCCAGCTCAGGAGCGAATTCACCTCTCAGGGAGGGAGCAGCCAAGCCCAGTCCCCCTCCTGTCCTTCATGAGGGCACAGCACGTGGCAGTGGCACAGAGCAAGGAGCTGAACACTGCCTGAAAGGTGCCACGCTGGGAAAAGCCTGCTCTGTTGGCCGTATCTGTGCAATAAACGCAGTGAAGAGTTGGTGTCCTTGTCCTCTGCAGCTGACTGTGCCCCACAGTAAAGACTCCTATTGCAACATTTCCTAGAGCTCATCTCCTCCCATAGCTCATCCTGTCCCAGAAGTTGCTCAGTTCACACCAGTAAAAGTTTCACTCTGACTTCTCAGAAACCACATTTCAGAATATGACCACAGTCCTTCCTTTCTCTTCAGGATTTTGAGAGACAAGATGTTGAGTGAATCCCTGATCCACCTTTTCATTGCATCCCACAAGAAGAGACCAAGGAAGGAAAAAAAGCAGCACCTTGGGAATTCCCTGTTTAAAATAGATCCCTGCACCATTTTAATAAATCTAGTTTATTGGGATATTATATTTTTAAATCTACATTATACAAATATGTAATTATTTGAACATCTCAATGAGAAGTCATCTGCCATCTCAAGGCTGCTCAGTAAACAAAGCACAAATAAGCATTTCTTTTAAACACACAGTTTATAAATCTGCAGCAGACAGTTTCTATATTTGAGGAATATTTACTTAGCTGTGCATACCAGAATAAATTATCTTCTGTTAGCCAAAATTGTTATTCTTAAACCTATAATCTATCCCCTGTGCTCACTAATTTCTACCCATGCCCTGTTGGGTTAAACAATACAGATCATTACATGAAGGTAGATTTATCTTCCAAATGCACACAAAAGAAATTCTAAAACTTGCAAAATGTAATGCAAACTTACCAACTCTATTCCCTGTGGAAAAGGAGTGTCTTCCCAGTCCTTCTGGGGAAATCTTTGTATTATTTTCCCCAAACCTTCTGTTGGTCCTGCTGAAAGATAAAATTCAATTACTTTAAGGCAAACTGGTGGAACTGAAATCACCATACATTTGAGAATATTTTCCAAATACACCCAATATTATTAAGCTTTTCACCACAAGAGGCAGAACACACTCCTCAAATGTGTCTTGCAACTCATATAATAAATAAAATCTTAACATTTTCCAGCAGTAACACCAGGAATCACTACATGAAACGAAGATACAAGCTGCTTCCAGCCTCTACCTCTCATGTTTTCAAAATGATGATGATTATTGATAATTTTGGTCTCTTTCTATAAACAGCAGTGAGTTTAATATCATGGATAATGTGACATTTAAAAAAGAAAGCAATAGTTTCTCAAGAAGCAGTCTTCCAAGAGAAGCCTATATCTATAGATTAACATAAATCTGCAGATTAGAACCCCACATGATTAATCCAGGACACAGTAACTCTGGGCCAGTATTTCTCACTGATTTCCTTGCACAAGTCAGCAGTGGTTTTCCACACACAAAGATGTGAAGAAAAGCTGGTAATTTCTGGTAACTTTTCTGATGCAACTCTCTTTTTTTACATGTTCCTTTTTTTGGAAGCAACAGTGCTATAGATCAATTTTGGAAACACCACAAATACCCCACAATTGTAGCACTGCGTCATCCTGAAGGGCCCAGGAATGCACATACAAACAGCAGTTTTGTTCTTCACCTTCTGAAATCCTGCAGGAAATCCTGGAAAAACCTTTCCCTGATATCCAACCTAACCTCCCCTGACTCAGCTTGAGGCCATTCCATCAGTTCTGCTGCTGTTCACCAGAGAGGAGATTATGAAGAAGCTGTAACTTCAACGGCCCCATGTCCCTTTCCACAGGGCTCCTCTCCAGGGTGTCTCATTCTTCAGTCTGTCCATACATCAATGACAAAACTGAAATTTGCAATCATTTAAAATACCTTTTAATAGCCGACCTGTCCTATCTAATTGAATAATCTTTTCTGTAAAGTGCTATCACAAAATGTTGAGATTAGGCATTAAAATTGTTAAATATTTTCTTGTCAAAGACAATCTTCTCAAAGCTGTACTCTGATATTATGAAGCAGTCCAATTGATGTATTAGTAGTAGCAGTCCATATGTGCTGCCTCCTCTGCAGACACCCAGGCAGCAGCAGTGAATACATTACTCTCCTGGCTTTACCATAAAAAACCATTTCAGTCTGACACAACTCAAGTCTGCTAGCATAAATCAGTGTTACAGTGAAAAGAAAATAGGCTTCCTCTAAGCTTCCTGCTAATTTACAGTTTGAGTTTGCTGCTATCTTAAAACCCACAAAACATCTTACAAGACATTAAGGCAGAACAATCTGGTGGGTTAGTAGGAAGAATTTTCTTCAGTTTGTGCATATTTACACTTAACATTCTGTGACTGTTCCTTGGGAATAATCTCAGAGCAGATGTTCTTGGTGCAATGGCCATACAAACTACAAGGAGTGAAAGTCCCAAAAGCAATCTGAGCCCCAAGGTAGCACACAGTGTGACTGCCAAGGGCAGCCTGCTGGTGGACTGCAGTCACACAGGGTCAGCTGGGAGCTCTGTGCATGGGGTCAGCAAGTAAAAGCCAAGGAAGTATCACATACTAGAGGAGCTGCAGAAATGCTCAGAAGGCAGAGCCAGGATGTGCCAGAGCCTGAGGAACACATACAAACATGGCTCCAGCTGCAGTTTGTGTAAGGGAAAGGAATTCTGTTAGACTGCAATAACTGAACAGGGTCACCAGTCACTGATCCACTGTTAAGTGTTCCCCTCATGTACTCTACCAAAGCATTTCCATTCCTTTCTGCACACAGTGGCAGTGACTGTGGAGTAGGTGACTGCACAAAGGGGCTGCTCCTTCCCTGACTCAGGGTCAGAACTTCTCCCCTTGCTGAGATAAAGCCTCAAATTACCACATTATCTGCTTATCCTAAGTCATATCTCTGTCAAATCTCTTCTTCCTCCAGTTCTAGGGCTGGCAGGTGGCACAAAGAGACAGCAAAAAATGCACCCAAGGCAGGGGTGAGCACAAACACCCTCCAGGCAGAGCCCAGCCTGAAGAAAGGGCAGAAGGACTGAGCTGAACAGAGCTACCCAGACTCCTGGAAAAGGAAGTACCAGAGAGTCACAGCAGCAAACAGTCCCTGCTATGTATATGCTCCCCAAGTTTCTCTGTGGGAACACCGGTGACTTTTCTAAATTCTGCATTCAGCTTACAAGAGACTGAGACCTCTGACACTACCAACTACAATTATAAATAATGATATCCAGGAAAGTAGCTCAAAACTTCTTCTGCTTCCTCATGTCCTGAAGCTATCAATCCTTCTAGTTCTCCTTTTACTTGACTGCTACAAAGACTCTCCCTACATTACAGAATAGAAAGCTCTTGATTCAGAATTGAGAGATGTACACTTTCTTTTAGAAGTTTTTAATAGTTTCTCCTTTATGTCAAAAGCTTATCAGGTTTTTTAGGTGGCTTTCCTTAGAAGGCCACAAATGCTGGCCACAAGTGTTAGAGTTTCCTGCGTGCAATTCCATTTTGCTTTCAAGAAGGATTCTAAACCTCCATAGGCATTTCCCTGAAGAAAATGATGTGCTGCTGAGTATTTTCAGAAAGCCACACTAACTTCTCATTCTGCCTGAGCTTGCACTTCAGGTCACCTCTGGGACCAAAGAGAAGCCACTCCACACCTCCCAGGGAGCAGCTCCCTCCAAGAGGTGCAGCACCAGGTCCCTCCTTGTGTCCCCAGACCCAGCCTGTCTCCACTGCTGGGAAAACACTTGGAAACCAAAAACATTTTTTATCTACCTCTAGTTCAGGCCCAACTGATTTGGTACCTGAGTTCTCAAATAACTTAGATAAGGACCCTCCTTCAGAACAGCTCACAGAAGCCTCACAAACACTCCAGGTATTAAACAGACAAACTTCAGGCCCACAGCAGTAAAGCTGAATCTTCAGGAAACCATTGCCTTAAATACAGAGAAAGACTAACATTTTCAAAAAGTTCATGGAACAGTACACAAAGGATGTATCACAGATATGCAGCATTTTAAAGGGGGAAAAAAAGGGAAGTGTGTTCAAGATATGAGCATTAGAAAAGTATTCACATCCATCAGATATGAGTAAAAAAATAAAAACAAAACACCAACAGAAAGAGCACTGTTAATCCTTCAACAGAAAGGTCCTGTGATACAGATTTGTAAATCTACTTATAATGCATAAAATCTAACTATTTCACATGATTTCTTAAGTTGAATACAATACAGATAGGTAGGAAACACTCTTTCCATCCCACTAAAATTTGGTTTGGCTTAGGGGGGGATTGTTGGCTTTGCTTTTTTAAATGAATCTGCACTCCTTCAAAATTAGGGCAATTCTTCACAATCTCAGTGTTTTCTATGTTTGCAATCACAAGGCAGAATTCATTATAATTTGATACATTTGAAAAATAAATAAAATTATTCTTTTCAATTGCAAAAGTTACTGAACTGCAAGTTGCCTTCCTTGGGAAAGGTTTAGACCCAGAGCACTTGAAAGGATCTCCTGTGCAAGAGAAGACCCAGCAGCTGCAGTTCCTTTAATAACAAGCCCAGTCCAGTACCATATGCTCACCACATTTCCCCAACACTTCATACTGCAATTACTGTTGATTCTCTGTTGACATTTTTCAATACAATCAGCAAAATAACAGCAGAATTACAGTAAGTCCCTAAATCCCATGGTTTGGGGTAAGGGGGTGTGGACACTATCTGCCTTCAGCTGACTTTTATTAAATCATCCAACTTTCAGCAGAGCAGTTGTCTCTGAAGATAACAGATTATTCAAGAGGTGGCTGCAACTCAACACCCAAGTGAATTTGCATTCTTGACTGCTTTAGCACAACAGGAAGAAACAGAAAAATATCAGGTCATGGGATTTCAACAACTATCATTTGTTTCAATATATGCTACTGATAACCACTGACAACTTTGCAAAAATATTGAAATCACATGAGGAAAAAAATTATAAAGGTGATTCAGATTTTCCCATTTAATAACTTGACATTTTGACCACATTCCCTTGAATCTGCATCTAGTCTTCTTTCAAGCCCCTTTTAGTAATTCTTAACACTCAAAGGACATTCCCTCAGTATTCTGGTGAAATTCCTGTTAACTAAAGTTAATTAAACAAATGTCACACCACATTAAAAACACGCACACAGTGAACATCAGTAGCAGCCTCCTCAGTTTGGGCCTGATAGTATCTGCTCTACAGACCTACCAAGATTTCAGAGGTTTTAAGAACATTAGGAAGATTTTCTTCATGGAAGGGGTGGTTAGAAACTGGAATAGGTCACCCAGGGAGGTGGTAGGGTCAGCATCCCTGGATGTGGCACTCAGTGCCATGGTCTGCTCGGCACTGTGGTGTTGGGTCACAGGTTGGACTTGATGATCTCAAAGGTCTTTTCCAATCTAAATGCTTCTGTGAACTGATTAACTCATTAACACTCATTAACACTGACACCTTGTTTCTGAAATGGAAAAATAGTTCATGGCAGTGTCAATTCAGTTCAGAGAGCCACAGCCACCAGGAAGAGCCCCTGTATCAGCAATGAAAGAATGTTTGTTTTTTGGTGTCCTTTTGAATAACCTGCAAGCTGCCCAAAACCATGGGTGGAAAAACCATCATCAAGACATGGTGGAAAGCCCATGGCTAGCACTGCTCTCTGAATTCAGAGCAGTCAGACAGAAGCTTCTGGAGGTTTTTGAACCACTTCAACTCAGATGCACTCCAGACATCACTCAGACAACAATCTACTAAATGCAGTATTTGTGTGTGCACAGAGCACAACTGCACATTAACAGCATGGTCCACGTAAAACAGAAATTGCTCTCATTATTAATTATATATACAACACATGCCTGGCAGTAACAAGAGATATTTCTAACAGAACTACTGCCATTATTATTACTGTTGTTATTAAACACTCATATTGTTATCTTAATGGTCATTTGTCACCATCATATTTTCTGGAAAAATCCCCTTGCCCAGGATTCTTCTCTTGGGAAGCTGAGAAGCCTCAGAGAAAAAGGAAAATAATATTATCTCATTTGCTTCTCCTGTGTTTTGCTGCTTTGGAATGTGTTTGGAGATTGTTTATCCAACAGGTGATTGTTTCATTGGTTTCTGGTGTGAGTTGTTTTCACTCATTGGCCAATCAGTGCCAAGCTGTGTCAGGACTCTGGAAGGAGTCACAATTTTTCATTAGTATCTTTTAGCTTCTCTAAGCATCCTTTCTGTATTCTTTAGTATAGCATTCTTTAATACAATATAGCATCATAAAATAAAAAATTAGCCTTCTAAGAACATGGAGTCAGATGCATCATTCCTTCCTGCTACAGGGAACCCTGCAAATACAAGGCTCATTCTTACAAAAGCAAAGCTATTCCTGTATTTCAACTGAATTGCAATTTTTTTCTTTCATTTTGATGTAAAGTTTTGTTGCGTAAAGTGAAGTACAAAAGTTGTGAAAACATTGCAGCCATTTTTCAGAATTGTAATTTGGCACCTACAGCAATGAACTGCATTTTCATTTTCACTAAAGGTGCCAGATTAAAAAAATCATTATCATCCTCATCCAATAGTTATGCTGCCTTTAAGAGGGCTTAACTCCTTAATCCATTAAGAATCACAGTTGACCACAAAATAAATTAGGCTTCAAATTATCAGATGTATATTCTTGCCCATGTATAGTACACACACCAAGTGAATTGCCAAGACCAAACCCCAAATTTCAGCCTCCAAGAATTCTGAACAAGCAGCCTATACCTTAAGCTACTAAGGGACAAGCAACTTTTCTTCCCAGCTAACTTCCTCTCATCTGCCCTCTTTATCCTTCTCCTTTTCCCATCTTTTTCTTTAAACAGTACAAACATGCAACACATTAAAATTCTGGCATAATTTGCTGGTTCCTGAACCCTAGTCCCCTAAACTCCCTTCTTATATAAATCTTTCCCCATGAAAGGTCACATGCCATCTCTTGCTCGCCCTTGAAATTCCAGAAGCAAGCTGTTCATGTAACTTACATTCCAAATTAATGAGGACTGTGATACACTCTGTCTTTTCACTCACAAACCCCTGATAAAAATGCATCTGAGCACCAAGTATTGTTAACATGCAAAGCTTTGAGTGGAAGCACTTTGGTGATCTGTTACAAAAGGTATCATTTCCAGGCCTGAAGTAGAAACAACACATCACAAGAACATCAGTTATGCCACGGAAAAATTTTTTAAATGACCACTGTAGATGTAAATGTGATGTAAAGGTAAGAAATAATTTCAGTTATTCAGAATACAACTTTACATGTTCAGAGTTAGGAACACACTGTCAGTGTGAAAGAGGCACAGGCAGGTGGCAGAGCACAGAACCTCTGAACCTTTTCAAAACAGGACCCAGGGCTAAAGACATCACTAAAATCTGCTCTGAAGTAAAATTCTTTTTATAGCTAGGTTCTTAACTTGAACCTTGCAGGAGTTTTAAACTATTCAAGATTCTTATCACTTTAGGTGTTTTGGAAATGCTTTTCATGGAAGCATGAAGATAACTCATGTTCCATCTTGGAAAGAGAAAGGTACCTGAGGCCTCCCTGTACCTTCATAAACATTACTACAGAAATCTTGATGCCAGAAGACAGAAAATACTACAGAAGATATGCCCATTTTAACTCAGTCCCTACACAGAAGGCAGTGCTGAAACAAAAGGGAACAAGAAGCCAAAGGAGAGCTAAAATTAAACACCTATAAAGAAAAAAGTTTCTTTGATAGGCCTAAAATACATGAAATTCTGAAAAAAATCTGTCCAACCCCACCAGCACACCACAGACCATGTGCATCTTTAAAGTCTGGACATGGAAGTTTACCTTAAGAGCATTTAATTCCGATTTATTCAAGAGAGTAAAGACTTCATTGCAGCCTATTGTCACTAAAGTTAGACAAAATGCTGGCACACTTAGGAATGAAAACAGACTTCCCACCACGACCAAGGACACTCTTTGTACAACTGGCACAGCTCAGAGTCAGTTTTTCTGAACCAGGTCAAAGAGATGCACACAACAATCCAACAATCCTGGGAATCTGAACAACAGCCATTCTGCAGGCTGGCAGTATCATCAAGGATGCAGCAAATAACGGGATAAGGCAACCCTCAGGCTCTTTTCTTTGTAAACAGGAAAAATTTGCTGAACTTAGCAGAGAAAAAAAAAAGTAGCATTTCAATCTTCCTCCAAATGTACTGGCACTGCAGTCAGGACTACCTGAAATACTTGGGATGGTCCAAAACCCTGAATGTCTTGGTATTTGATTTTTGTACTTTTGTCATTTGCAGAGCACAAAGAAAGGGATGTACAAGAAACAAGCTCAATCATTACCACCCAAACCATAGACTGGCATCTTACTTGCAGGCTCATCCTCCCCACTATTGCAACAGATATTCCTCTAGGCAGGCCAACATTTTCCTTTCTCCTGGCTATCAAAAATCACTTCTGTGATTTGTAAATAAAGGAGGGAAAATATTCTAGCTTGTATTCTAATTAAGGTAAAGTGGGAATATGGCAAAACATGCCATATCTCATTCCACTAAATCCACTAAAGTTGGTGTTTTTCTGAAGGGAGGTTAGCCACTGGTACTCTAAAATAGATCTTGTAGGGGAAATTCATATTTAGGGATGAACTTCGTGCACTGAAATTGTATCAGTGCCAAGTGAAATGAAAACAGATAAATATCATAAAAAGCAGAAGAGGAAGGAAATGGAGGAAAGGGAAGCAGAATGAGGAATGAATAGGGATGTTACAATCAGCACCACAGGTTAGAGGCCCATTGAGCTGCAGCAGCAGTGTCCCTCTAACCAGGGATTTGGTCAGCCAAGCCTCCCCCAGCATCCAACCCTTGTGAAGAAACGTGCCCAATGCCACAAACTCAGTACTATCCTTGGAAAACTGTCCTGCAAAGTGCTGCCTCATGCTGAAGGCCACTTCTGAGAACAAAACCTCAGTGACCAGTGGCAATGAACTCACTGGCACTTTGCAGAGCTCTGTAAAATGTGACAACGTGACTTGGCTGCTATCGCATCTCTCGTCTTTAAGAACCCGAGTGGGAACTCCTGCACAGGCACGAGCTGTCCTTTGAAAAGCTTTTCTGGCCTTCACCTGTGGAAGTGCCAGCTGCTCCTGAAGAGCCATTTTCATACCAACATTCCCCACCTTTCAGCAGGATTCCAACTCCCACAATATTTTATCTAGAAAAGTTACTGATACAATGAATGCAGCCTGGCTGGAACAGCTGCACCTCAGGACTCTTCCTTCCAGACAGAAGTTTGGGACATAACACACTCCTGGACAAACATTGTAGTTTTGCTGGGTGGACAGTGCTTTTGCAAAAGCCGTAAAAAAATAACAGACAAGAAAACAACAATGAATGTTAAATTTTCAAATAACTCCCTACTCAACAGTTGGCATAATATTCAAGAAATTTGAAAAAGGCTTGGGCAGCTTGCAGGGAGAAAGTTTCCTGATCATCAACAACTCCCCTTCTTGTTTGCAAACAAATCACTTTTGCCAGCTTCTGCACAGGAAGAGAAGATCAGACTTCAAATAAACACTCTATATTAAACAGTCTTTTGAACACACCAAACTGAAAAAGACTTCCCAACTGTCTTCGAGAAAATATTTGTTATTTATTTTCAAGGAAGGGATAAGAATCAGGATGCCAAAACCATACTCAGCTTTGTACTCTGAATTAATGTCTTAAATGTTTAAAAAAAATTAGGCAGCTTCTCAATTCTAACAAATTACATTTACTTGCCTAGCTTTAAAATAACCCTGTCCTATTTACTAAATATGATTACTCTTTTCATTAAGTTATCTTCCTTCTGCAACCATCCTTTGGAATTATTTTAACTGATACACCAAATTAATTTTAAAAAAGCTCCACTTTGAAATTTCCTGAACATAAGTGTAAGGTTCTAATTTTACCAAAACAATTCTACATTTTCAATATTGTTATTTCAACATTTTAATCAGCACCCATTTCAGCATACAACATTTCAATACATTTTAAAAACAGCCTGTGCAAATATCTCTTACATACCTTTTTTTACTTTTTGTATGGTTGGTTTTTTTAACCAAACACAGATGGCAAGGTTAGAATCAGATTTCAGATATTTACACTCCAGAGATGTAAGTAGCTGTTACTGTAATCTGATTTTGTGGAGTATAAAGGAAAGTTATGCATACTCTAAAATTCAGCAATGAAACAACTTCATGAAAAGGTTTTCTACATTTTCTCTTAAAGAAGTCTGTTCATGTGCTAAAACTTACTTTTCTAGATCACTTTATAGGACTAGAATAGGTAAAGAAGTCTATGTGTAACAGTTCTTCTGTATCAGTATTTACTTACAGGATTCCTAAATATGAAGATTCAGGTCTAAATGCAATACTAAAAACATAAGTTTGCAATGTAAGTTTGTAATGTTTGCAATGTAACTTACGTAAAACATAAGTTTGCAATGCAATACTTAAAACATAAAGATGTTGAAACACTTGGTTTACTATTTAAGTACAGTCATGTTTTATCTTCTACTATGGTTTGGGGTTTTTTCCTATTATGTAATTTTTTTTTCCAAGGAGCAGAGCATACAGAGATAATCTGGGGCCATGGGGTAGGAATCCCACATTTATCATTTTACTGACTCTACATTATTTGTTCAGATACACGAAATAGCTTCTGGAAGTGTCTAATCACGTTTGGTTCTAGCCAGAAAAAGTCATAATTAGATCTATGTGAGGCACAATACAGATAAAAATACTAAACAAAATTCTGGCACATTCAACTGAATATGGAAATATGCTACTGTGCTCTATTGAAAATGTTAATAATATGGTTTAGGGGTTTTTGCAATTCTCCTCCTCACTCACACTTGTGTGAACACTGATAAACAAGAGATTCCTTCTTATGACATCCTGGGGGAAAATGAGAGTGACATGACAAAGTAAAAAAAGAAATTATGCTCAAAGTAATTTCATTTGAAGTGCCATCCACAGTACCATAATAAATTATTCATTTGGAAAAGCCATATATCTGATCAGGAAATTAAAATGTTAATAAGCCTTTCCAGGGCCTACAGAATATAGCAAAATTGCAGACTAAATCCTCTACAAAAAGCCTGAAGAAGCTTCCTAATACTGTGGGGTTCTATTTGCATTTTAACAAGTGCTCAATAAGAATTTCAATTAAGGGGGGGATAAAAAAAGTCAAAAATCAAAGTAATAAAAATACAAAAAAAAAAAAATTAAAAAGAACCTGGATGAGGAGAGGAAGAAAAAGTCACACTGTGAGCACCAAGCTACTGATGCCTGAATTCCTAAAGTCTCGATCCCTCCCAGAACCTCAGTCCATGGCTGTGATCAATTTTTCCTGTCCCTGCAGCACCTGCTCCACAGCAGCACCAGTGTTATTGCACTGTAGGCTTTTAATACCTGCATAGTTCTGCTGCTGGCTCTTCCTTCTCCCCAAAAACCCATCCGAGCTCAGTGCTCTCAGCACCTCCTGCCCCTGAGCTTTCTGCTCCAACAGGATCTCTTCACCCTCCCCAGCTGCTTTCCCAAGGAAGGGAGGTTTCTGTAGCACACTGGGTCAGTCCACAGCTTCTCTCCACTCCCTTCAGCTCTCTGCCATCAACACACTCACAAGAAAGCAGGAACACAAATCATTAAATACATCACTCAGTTGCTATTCAGTTCAAGCCATCATGACACTTATTATTCTATTATTTATTCTAAGATTAGAGTAGGGAAAAATTTTACAGAGACAGGGTCTCGAGTTCAACAAGTTCTTCCAAAAGTGATGCATAGGCTAACTCAAAAAAAAAAAATTTTAGATATGGTCTGTTTGGGAGAGTAATTAAGTAGTAGGTGGGTATATAAGGTGGAATAACCATACACCAAGTTTGGGGCTGGATCTTGTGTTGTAAAAGATGTGTAAACTCCTGGACAAAGATATTTTTTGAAGGCAAACAATAAGACTTCCCCTGAAGCTCCCATTTGTATCCAGTGGTCTGAACAAGTGGTTGCCTTTGAGGGAGAGAGTCACAGAGTTCAAATTCAGGCAAAAAGTAAAGAGCTCTGAAATGAAATATCTCATAAAAATGATTGGAAATACCATTCTGAAAGGAAAGACAAGGTCTTCATGCCAATTGTATCTCAAAATAAAAAGTGGAGGGAATGACAAGCAAATGGGTTCTCAAAAGCTGTGTGAAATTACACACTTTCCCTGTTAACAAGTACTAAGTAGAACACAAATATTTTTTGCTTGAAAAATTACAGCAGTTTGTATAACATCATTTAGACCCTGTCAGAAGGACTTCAAGTAAACACTCGGATTGCAAGAACAAATCTTATCCCTACTACATTCTACATCTGAAAAAAGATCAAATTAGACTACCAGTGTGAACTATCACCTGAAAATTCTGCTGATGAGAAAAACTGTCACTGTACAAGACCAAATGTGCCTTCTCAAGCGTTGACTTGTTTCAAAGGCACCAGAGAGTCGGATCTATCTAATTAACAGGGAATGCAATGTCGCAAAAGAGTAAGCAAAGCACTTCCCAGAGCTGGCTGATAACTGCATTTCAACCTAGGGCTCACCAACACACAGACCCATGAGAAGTGAGCAGAGAGGACAGTTCTGAGAGACAAAAGGACAGCTCTGGAAAGATATTTCCATTCCACGAGGAAAAGCAAGCACAGCACCAGAAGACAGCTCTAGCTATGCCAAGTTCACATATTTGCAGCAGAAGATCTGAACTCGATTTTTGAAGACTAATCTTTGCTACACAGCAGACATCATTTTTCCTGTTTTAAACTGAACATACACAACCCCAAGCACAAACACAGGGCAGAGAATGGACTGAGAGCAGCCCTGAGGAGAAAGGACTTGGGAGTGTTGCTTGATGGGAAGCTCAGCATGACCCAGCAATGTGCACTTGCAGCCCAGAGAGCCAAATGCGTCCTGGGCTGCATTAAAAGGAGAGTGGACAGCAGGTGACAGGGGGTCAATCTGCTCCTCTCTTCTGCTCTCCTGAGATCCCAGCAGGAACCCAGCATTCAGCTCTGGGGCTCTCAGCATAAGGACATGGACCTGTTGGGGTGAGTCCGGTGGTCACAAAGCTGCTCCAAGGGCTGGAGCACCTCTCCTATGGAGACAGAGTTGGGGCTGGTCAGCCTGGAGAAGAGAAGGCTCCAGGAAGACCTTGCAGCACCTTCCAGTACCCCAGGGGGCTACAAGAGAGCTGGAGAGGGACCTTTAACAAGGGCATGTAGTGACAGGACATGGGGGAATGGCCTTAAACTGAAAGAGAGTGAGTTTCAATTAGATATTAGGAAGAAATTCTTTACTGTGAGGATGCTTCTCTGGAAGAGAACCCTCTGTGGAGAGTTGTCCATGGATGGGTTCAAGGGCAGGCTGCATGGGACTTGGAGAAAGCTGGTCTAGTGGAAGGTATCCCTATCTATGGGGGAGGTATTGGAAATAGACAACCTTTAAGGTCTCTTCCAACTCAAACCATTCTAGGATCCTATGACTTAAGGAGAGTCAAGGGGAAGGAATGCAAGAAGGCACTGTTTTAAATCTAGAAAGTACCAGAAGCAAAAATGTAAGGTTCAGATTTAATATGCAGTGCTTAGGTGCTCATAAGTAGGAAGGAACTGTAAGATAACATCCCTCAGCTTTCATTTTCCCCAAATTAGCTTGACCTTACAAACTCTAATGGGTGGGATCCTTTTAGTTAAATTGCACCAGCACATGCACACACAGACCCAACAGTGGTTACTGAATTTGGTCTATGTTACAGGAACATAATCGTATCAGCTTCAGGTCTGAAACATTTTACTTCTGGTAACTTTATATAAAAGAGCAGCATCTGTATTTACCACTACAGTTCCTATAAAACAAAGCTTTATTTCCAAATCTCACAATGACAGCTGCCATGTTGACTGGGGTGCTTCATTAGTGTGATGTAAAATACCTGTCCCACACCAACTGCAGATGCAGCCCTGAACCTCAGGGCAGAAAACTGGGTGTGATCCAGCAGTGGCCACATCATGAGGTGTAAGAAAAAGTGTCCATGAGGCTCTTCTGCCACAGGTGACTCACAGAGACAAAAGCTAATAGCCCATCACTTCCACTTTTTTTTTTTGCCTACTAAATACATAATTATCTTGGACCATCATATCTAAAGAGAAAGTTTAATTTTCAAGTTTTTGACTACTAATTGTTCTTCAACCCAACAGCTGCTCTCAAATGACATTTTCCTTCTGCCAGATGTCAGAACACAAAATTAATGTTTCAACTTGTAAAATACTTTCCATCATAGTATCACAACACTTCTATCCAAAGACAGATGACCTGTCAGAACAGGGACATCCTCATTTTGTACTCAGTGAAAGATTAATTACTGAACACCAAAAGTGACAGCACTACAGCTACTTACATCCAACTGCACTATTTCCACTAAGGGTTTAAGTGTCTGTGTCCCCACTCAGATAAACTCTTACAAAACCCATTTTTATTAATTAGTACTATACAGAAAACCATTCTTGCCACAAGCTGCTCTCAACTGCAGCCTAATAACAGAGCTTCTTTAACATATAATTCTCTTTAGTTTTGTGGTTTTCTTATGTAGGCCTCATATAGAAGATGCAGAAGAATTCAGTGTTACGACAGGCACTGCATGGTGATTCTCCAGTAACATTCCTGGTTATGCAGTAGTTCTGAAGAAAACATCAGCCAGGAACACTCTTAAATGTCTCTGAAGTCCTACCAGGATGTAAATTAAATGAATCCTAATATGAATCCTAACTCATAGCCTCACAATTCTTGACACAGAATAAGGCAAACTACTGGGTCCGAAACAGTCTTTACACTCCACACATAACATCAGGGAACAATAGAGATGGAATAACTCTACAGGAAGGTTACAGATCAAGAACCAGAACCTAAGCAGTGTTCATGAAGTGCTGAATACCTTGTCACCTGAGTCTGGAGAACATTCTAACATACAGTAAGAAATGCATTCAACCACTCTCGAAAAATAAGGCACATAAATACACATGAAAGACCACAAGAGTAAGCAAGGTCTTGAATTTTCTCTACTCTTTCACACAAAACATAAATAGCAGAGGGTCTAAATATCAACATTTTCTCACCTATATAAAAAGAAATGGATAACCAGTGACATACACAGTCTTTCCTTGGGCTAGAAAGATTTGCAACAGTGGAACCAGAACATCAATATGGCCAGACACCCTGATGTAATTGGGAGCATATCCAAGAACATTTGGCTGAGAACTCATTAAGGAGCAGAAGAACCTCCAGTTGCTGTAGGAAGAAAAACAGATTGATACCTCACTTTCTACATTTTAATTAGAATCTGCTGCTCATGGCTGAGGAACCAGACATCTCAAATTTACATATGCGAGTTTGATGCTTCACTTGGGTGAATTGCGAATTTCTATGTAACTATCCCAAACCCCAATTTTCTTAATAAAAGAGAAATGACCGAATTATGTTACCTGTCAATCTGGTATTAGGCAGTGAGGTTGCCCACCCATTTGCAAGAGTGCACAGCCCCACAGCATTGATGCAAAATGTCTCTTCCAACCACGACCACAGACCTTGCACAACATCACTGAAAATGAGCTTCCCAACTGTCACGAAACCATGTGATGTCACTTTTTTGGAGGATTCAGGGAAGTTCAAGTGCTGAACAGTATTACTACAACAAATCTCAACAATGTTGACCCATTCGCCAAAGGAATACTTGCCAGAAATACTCAGAACAATTCCAGATACTTCAAGTCATCTGAGGTAACATTTGGTGCAATGAGTCACATAGGATAAATGGGTCATCTATTTCAGAAGGAGGACATTCTGATTTACCATAGTGGTTAGCTGAGTATGCAATCACAGAACCCAACTTACAGACTGCTATCAGTTTTATAGGAAATAGACCTCTCCTCACTCAGTGATCAAGAATACATCCAGTTACTCCACAACTTGCTCTGGTACCGTGTTTAAGCTTTTGCAGAACAGCTAACTCCACAGAGCAGCATCATCTAGGTCTCTTAACAACTCCTGAAGAAATGCCCTGGAGACAACTTGGAAGAAGTAGTAATTCTGTCTGGTTTCAGTGGGCAGGAAGTCAAAGAGGAACAGCTTGGTCACTTCAGGAAAGCAGTGTGAAATAATCTGACAGCCCAACCGCACTGAGGCAAAGGAACAAATGCCTTTGCTGAAATCAGCCTCATGCTGCAAATGCTTCTGAACCTGGGAGTTTAGCTAAGATGGATTAAAGCAAGCGTTCACTTGCTTAAAAAACAGGTATTCCCCACTTACTCTGTGAGCAGTGAAGTAACAGAATTTGGAGACTTCCAGGGACAGAAGGTACAGGGTATAGTTGCAGGGAAGTGAATTTCCTTCAAAGCAGCCTGAATGGTGCAGTCTTTCAGACATGTGACTGCAGCAGTGCTGATAATAAACCAAACTTTGAGCTGCCACTCAGCAGTGCTTGCACAGCACCAAGGCCTTCTTGGTTTCTCACAAAGCTTTTCCTCACTTCTGCCCTTCTGATTGTCTCCCCAGTATTGCTGTAGAGGAGTGAGCCAACACCTGGATGGGGGCTTAGCCACTGGCCAGGCTCAACCCACCTCAGAAGATTCAGGAGGTTTATCAGATTTCCTTTGCAGGCAATGACATCCAGGCTTCAGGCAGATAAAAAATTTTGACCACAAAGCATGGCTCTACTTCCACACTGAGGGACTCCTCCTCAGCAGGATCCTCTGTTTATTTAAGCAAGTTTCATCACTGAAGTACACCTTTCCCAAGAATAAAATAATGGTTCTGACAGACACTGACCACTGGAAAGGTTCTGATATACTAATTCCATGAAGGTGGGGAATTCTCATTGCAAAAGTAAAGATAAACCTGCTTTAAGTAAAATTTTACTATTTTTCTTTGTGAAAGTATATTATACAAATGTGCACTGGCTGAATGCCTGGTCTGTAGCCACAGAAAAGGAACGAGTCTTGTGGAGGCATATCTAGAACTCACAGGGAATGAGGACAACTGCTACTGTCACAATGCCGGCTTCTTAGTTCCATGTCCCTGCCACGAGCAGCCATGCCCTCCAAGACATGAGAACAGAGCACTGTGAGCATACATTAACTTTGTCTTCCTGGATTTTACTGAATAACCCAGTGCTGAACACTTGTCAAATTTATCATGTGGACAGAGAGGGACTATGCTCAAAAATGGAGTTGTTAGGATGGCAGCACCCAAGGAGCTGGCTGACAAGAACTTGCTTGCCCCTAAAGACACTGCTAAAGGCTCTAACTTCAGGCAATGTCAACTTGAGACATCCATAGGCCCTTCAATGCCCTTTCAAGGAGAAAATCTTCCAAGGTAAAGATCTTACCCACTTTTGTTTCGATGAAAGATGAATGGTGGAGTACTTTGACCTTTCCATCTCTGTGGAAATAGGGATACAACACACGCGGAGTACAAGATGGAGTCAGTTCTCAAGTCGCAAAAGAAGAATTTGGGACGCCAGAACATCTTGGAAAAAGAACAAATATGGAACAACTTTCTGCCACTCTGAAAAGAAAACAACTCACAGCTATGGAACACTCCATCTCCCCAAGGAAGAGCCGTGCCAGATGCATTCCAGCTAATGTGTCCATGTGTTTTCTCATTCTCCACACATGGAGCATGAATGTTCCATCTCCAGAGCCTGCACAGGGAAAACATTCCCCTGACTCAAGTCTGCAAGTGTCAGCAGCGTGTTCAAATTCATGTGAGCCACATTCAGATACAGAACTACATATTCTGTGGAACTTAAAATGAAACATGTATTATTAAAAAAAATATATTATTATTGGAAGTCTGAGGAAGCCCTCCTCCTACACTAACTCTATAAAAAAACTTTATCAACTTTGCCCAAAAGGATTTTTACCCCTCTGGAGGAAAGGACAAAGAGTTACAACCAGGGACAACTGTTCTTGTACTGGTGTTCTCTGTTACCTTTTGTTCTTATTTTTGAACTCTACAAGAATTTCAATACTGAAACAGAACCAGATGTATCAGAGCAAGTCCTTTCCTTCTGGCACGCTCCAGCAGTATCTGCTTTACATGACTAAACATGACTAAAGTTTAAATATTTAATTTGGGAGAGCTGCCTATCTCACAGTGACAAGCCACAGTCACTAGAGAGAACATTTTAAAACTTTTTTAAAAAAGAAAACGTAGGGGGAAAAAAGCTAGTCTAGGAAAGAAACCAAAGCCAAGACTCCACTCTTATGTCCCTAAATGAAAATTGCAACTGTTTCAAAGGAAAATCACTGGACAGGAGTTCAACTGTGGAAAAACTTATCATAAAACTGTTCCAGAAACAGCAATCACCTGTATATAAAGAGCATTGACTTAGGCTAGAATCATCTTAAACTCTAAGCTGTTAATCCAAACACGTTGAAAAAAACCACACGAGTGCTATAAATGATTCATGACTAGGAAAAGCAAGGATTGCTTCACTTTTGTATCTAACCCACATGCACATATTGCAAAATGGTGAAGAACTGTGGCACACCAGATTTGTTACTATTAAAATTATGCTATCTATAAACATAAACCCCCTGTCATTCATGTCTGCAGACAAAGTACCATATCCAATCCCACTACTGGCTGTGGCTCTAGCACACCTTCTTGCTCATCTTTAGGCCATTCATGAATGTCTACATGTACAAGTCAACAGTGATTGCAATTAACTGGATTCAGCACGTACAACAACCATAACACTCCACAGAAATGTTACATTATTACCCAGAACCACATACATGTGAGGGCATTCAACTGCTTTTATTCAGAGCTCTACCACAACACTGAAACTCCACTAGAAATCCTCAATCAGAAGTGGCTCTTCTGTTTTCACAACACTGGAATCAAAATCAGAGCAAACCAGTATGGCATTGTTTCACAGATTCCTGCTCTAGAAGGTTATCACTGAAGACCTCCAGGGGCTACAGGCACCACTGGTTTTAATATGTAACCTCCAAAGTCAAGTGCTGTGCTATTATCCAGCCCTGCCATCACATGCAAAAGGATATTGAAGTGCAAAATCCCTACAAACTTTGCAATCCCGTGGGATTTGCATGTGTAGTACAGTCTAAGCATCAAACTGCCAAATTACTTCCAACTGCTCTTAAATGCATCCTTCCAGATCAACACAACTATAAAGAGTCAAGAATTCCTGTGCATGCTGCAAGTGCCACATTGAACTGCTCCAAGATATCCTTCCTCACACGTTATAACCTTAATTCAGTGGGGATTTTTTTCAGTTTCAGTGTTGTCCTAAACCCAGCAAATGCAGTCACAGAATCACAGGATGGGGCACAGCTGATCACCTGGTCCAACCTCCCTGCTTGAGCAGGGGAATCCCAGAGCACATGGCACAGGATTGAGTCCAGATGGTTCTGGAACATCTCCAGTGAGGGAAACCCCAAAATCTCTCTGGGCAATCTGTCCCAGTGCTTGGTCACTACACAGTGAAGTTCTTCCTGATGTTCACATGGACCTTCCTGTGCATCAGTTTCTGCCCTTGCCTCTTGTCCCATTGCCCAGAAGCACCGAGCAGAGCCTGGCCCATGCTCTGGCCCTCCCTGCAGGCACTGACAGACATTGATGGGCGCCCTCTCAGTGCCTCTTCTCAGCCTTTCCTCGCTGGAGAGATGCTCCAGCCCATTAATAAGCTCTGTCACCCTTCCCTTTTCCTGCTCCAGGAGCTCTGTGCCTCTTGTCCTGAGGAGCCCAGAACTGGACACAGCACACCGAGCAACAGGCACAGTGAAACTGCTCAGCAAAGCACCTTGAGTTAAACATGACTTTGCCCAGCTTTACTTTTAAAACATTGAAACTCTTTTCTCCTAGAATGAGTTTTGACCCAAATTAGACTCAGAAAATTAGTGTCAATCAGTGTGCACTAGACACCCAGCTAATGACTCAACACCTACTGCAGAATGTACAGATTTCCCAAATCCTTTGCAGGAGTCCTCATCACCTGCGGCGCAGAGGAAAACAAACTTGTCTGGCTGTGGGAAGAACATGATCCTGTGATCTCAGGCAAGCACCTGCCAACAGCCACTGATAACATCATAAATGCACCTCCAATGTTCCCCAGAGGAGAGATAACAACTTACAAGGTATTTTTATTTTCAGGATTGTCAGACCAATTTCCACATCGGACACATGCCTTCTGAATTAGCACAGTGTGTGGCAGCCTCTTGTACCAGAACTTGAAAGCCAAAAGTATGCTGCAAAAATAAAACGTTTTGTAATACAGCTGGCTAGGACAAATGGATAAAAAGGACCAAACAGACACTCACCATCTCAGATTCAGATACTCAGGTTTCACTACACAGTTAGATTCCAGTAATACCTTCACATAAGGAGACTTCTATAACAGCAATTTACACCAGTTAAACTTTATTTATCAAACTGGCAGCCCATCCTTTCTGAAGTAAACACTACCTCCACCACAGAGCTCTGCACTTTAAGTGCTCTTTGTCCTGTGCAATGTCATCCAAGTCCCAGTTGTTTTCAGTCCGTATATTATTATATACAATGCTCAGTTAAATGAGTTTTCAAGCACTCTCTCCAAACTGTGTTTCTATGTTGTCCAAAACAGGAGCCCTTAAAATACTGTCAAACCATTTAGTGGCATACATACAAAACCCCACATGGCTCTTATTCCATGACATACTTCATCCCTTCCTTAGTGCTCCCAGCAACTATTCTCAGAGAAATTAATTCCTAGAAAGGAATTACCAGAGAGGTTTTCATATCTTATCTATTTTTACATAGAATTTTCATTTTCAAAAACCTTTCAATAAATAATTTTTTTCTTATTCCCTTATTAGTGCATATCCAGCTATGCAAATATTTTATGAAATTGCAGATTATGGCTTTTTTAAAAGGAAAGTAATGTGTTAATCTGGCCTGCATCTGGTCAAACATTGCCTAGATCACCCAAATTACAAACTTACATGCTCAGTATGTTTTTTCTCCTGTACCACTAATATACTTAAGGAGGTTTTTTACTACCTGTGACCCATGGGTACAAAAAAAATATATTACAAGTCACTGAACACGCAAGATTAGTCTACATGAAGTGTCAGAAACTGCATCACCATGACAACTACCCTGAGAACTTCACATGCATTTTATTCACCTTCATGGTAATTTAAGTAATGTGTTTGAGGACTCTCTCCCCAGCCCATAATGAACACTGAGGAGGAGACTGGGTAACCTGTATTAAGCTATAAATATTTCTGTTTCATAGAAGGGCATCAGGGTGCATGGAACTCTCTACCCTATCAGGTTCCAGAGCTGAAAGCCCATTTTGTCCTGGCTCCACCCTGAGAGTCACTGGCTGTTCCAAGCACACAAGCCAGAAAGCACAGCAGGAGAGGGCAGCAGAGGCTGCTCCTGTGCTCATTCTCACACCTGCTAAGAAACAGCTCCACATCTCCAGGGCTGCATCCTCTACATCCTGACAAGTGCATGGAGAAACAAAAGGGAGGGTAAGAACATGGGGAAAAGGTGCACAGTCTGATTGCACAGTGTATAGCTCACAGGTTTTCAGGGAAAAAACTCCTGTTCAGACACAAACTCAAGTACTGCCAAACAGTAAACCAAAACTGAACACCTATCAATATAATACATATACACTTGGCTTTTTGTTCACCCATAAATTCTATATTGTGTTGAATCTTTCCTGTTATTTTGACTTTTAAAGCTTTTCCTCTTCTGAAAAGGAAAAACCACCAAACAATCACACAAAATCTAGAACAAACTCAACCAAATACCAAACCAAATAAAGATTGTGCAGTTTTTCTGAACGTGTCCTTAGCAGTAAATCCCCACTACTGACCAAGAACATCCTCCAGCCAACCACCCAGGGCATTATGAACCATACAAAATGAAGCAGGACAAATGAGGAACTCAACACATTAGGAACGTCCAGGTCCCTCCCCCATCACTACTTCACTTAGCCAATGTTCTTCACTCAATAATCAAGCACTTTCAGAAACAGCCAGAGATGCTGAACTGACTGGACAGACATGTTTGGGGGGTTTCCTGACTGGCCCAACATGTCCAGAATGTTATCTTCTCACAGATGAGATGTGTTGTTAGTGCCACCCATGGCACTGTTATAACAGGGACACTACTGCAAGTCTGAAGAGCAGAAGAAAGCTCCTGAAGATAACACAGAATTTACTGAAAGTCAAAACACACCTGTAACTCAAACCTGAGACACAGGAAAATTGACTTATGATACAAAAACACCCCAAAAAGGCAGTATTAGAAACTACCCTGAAGAATAACTGAACTTGAATAACACACTTCCACAAACTACACAGAAGTGTAAACTGCTTCCAGGCACTAGCACCTCATATTTTCTTTAATACGGCACAGAAAATAATGTCCACATTCTTGGCTAATTTCATGCTGTAAAATTCTGCATTTTATAGATTTTTGAACATCTACCCAGGTAATTTCAGTGTAATCATTCCTATCTCTAACCTTACTTGTAAGAAATACTGTTAGTAAATGATGCACTTTACAGCCAAGACAGATTCCTATCTACCGAAATGATGAGCTGGAAAATTATCACATAAAAGCAATAGAAAAGAAAATGAAACAGCTATCAAAGGATAAGTAAGTTTGAATTTCAGCTGTCTTTTCAGAGAATGAGATAAAATGAGGCAGGGTGGGGGGAAAGGAGCAGCAGGGAAAAACAGGATCAGGAAGTCAATGAACAGAAATGAAATACGTGCTGCAGCATTTGTGATGCAAATTTGATAATAATACACTCTTCAATAAGCTTCATTCAAACCTGCTTTGTGATTCATTGTCAAACAAATAATTCTAGTGATTCATTAATGAAAGAATGAATGACCTAATGCTGCTTTGAAGTAGACAATGCACACTCTAGAGGAAGGTTGCCATAGGTTAAAAAGTAAACATTACCTTAAGAAATGAAACTTTCCATTTCTTTTTAGTTCGCAAAAAAAAGAAATGGACTTCACCCCTAAAAATGTTAAGCTTTGATTTTTATTTTTTTTTTATTCTCACCTATATCATGCTACTCTTCGTTTTAGAGGTGATGCAATTACTCCTTATTAGCTTAAATACAGCAATATTTTTAGCAACTTCATGGATTCTGATGGACTACCTCAAGGATTTCTCTACTGGCTCAATTCCAATTCGCACAGTAACTGCAACAGATTCAACTTCAGCAGCCCTTCTGGAGCTCTTCTGCATGAGTAAAAGCATCAGAATATTTTACATCACACAGCATTTCACAAAAGCAAGGAAACAAACCCATAAAACCTGCGTTATTACATAAATATGCTGTACAATTAAACCAATGCATACCAACACAGTTTTATTGTTTTCAGTAACAGTAAAAAAAAAACTTCCAACCTAAGTCAGGTCTGAAGAGAAAAATGCAGAAATATCTGTAAATATCTCCATACATACCAACAAGTTTCATGATTAAAGCTTAGACATTTGACCTAGACATTTGAGGAAGAATAACCTGGGGCTATTTATCCTATTTGGCTTGAATTGTTATAATGTTTTATTTCTGAGTGAACAGTAGATGTTTTCTTTCCCTTAGTAGCAATAACTTCCAATCATTTAATTGCATTCTGGAGAACAGCTAATGCTGTAGCTTAGCATGCCAAAGACAGGACACACTTAAAAACTGGCTTCAAAGGACACAAATTAATATAGTGAATAAAGGCAAAATTAGGTCTTGATACACTGAAAATAATACTCCACTGGTAACCATCTCAGTCTTGCACATCAGATGTACAGAACCAGCAAAATGATACAACCAAAGTTAACCAGAAATCATCCTAAAATATTATTTTATTCCTCAGTCAAGCTTAAACATTTCAGCAGTGGAGGTAAACACTTTCTCTGAGCACAAAAGAATTTACTTTGAGAAATACCTTTCACATTCTTTAGAATGCACAATGCCTTTGGGATTGTACAAGGGAGCTACTGCTTTCTAGTGAGGGGGAAAGACCGGCAAGACTTCAGCTCCTGATGAATGAAGAGTCTGTCACATGAGACTAACGTGTCTGGAAGTACTTTGACTATTTTTTTAAAGGCTGCTGAGATGCAAATTACCCATTATTACAAAATACTGACACAGTTAAACAAGTCTGTAACATAACTTTGTTTCTCAGCTACACATTAAGTGCAACTTCCTCCACAATCTGTACAAATTGTTGCAAATTGCAGATTGCACACATTCTCTATCTTTAAACGATGTGGTTTACTAGCACGTCTTCCACATTATGTATGCTTGGCCCAGAGCCCCAGAGCAGCAGCACAGGACCAGAGGGCAAGTGGAAGTTGGTTATGAGCCACCTTTCCACTTCCTTTACCATTTCCCTGGTAGGAATAAGACCAATCCTTGGTGTTGTGCTCAGAGAGCCCAAGGGCAGTTCCTAGACTTTTCCTAGACTCGCCCTTCAAGCGGCTCTCACAGAGCTGAGAACTGCCAGGACAGCACTGCAGCACAAGAGCTTCTTTCAGCAGTGATCCATCAGCTATAAAATTACTGTGCATCAACACAATTCCAGCCCTCTGCCTTCCTCAACCTGACAAATTAAGCACAAAACTCTTCTACCACTGAACTACAACCAAACACATCAGCAGGAGCAGCCAGTGTAAAATCTCTCCTTTTAAAGTTAATGAATCCACTGACAACCAGGGTATTCATGTCACATTTACTTCTGATGTAATGTGAAAGCTTCCAGCTTTATAATTCCATAGTAATACTGTCATCATCATCAAGCCTGAATTTCTCTTCACTGGACCTGCAAGATCTTGTTTAACTGCTTTATTCATTAAGGAAATTCTTTTTACAATGTAAGAAAAATGCCCTACATTTTCAGGTTTATCCTTTCCCTCTCTACATAACCAGTGGCTACTGGGAGGACTGGGGGAGGAGAAAAAAAATCCCTTCACAACACAGACAAATTGCACAAACTATATCTCTTTTACTCTAATACCTGATACAGGACCCATCAAAGGAAAAAAAAATTACTACAGTCTATTAGTTTGTTCAGGACAACAGTGTTTTCAGGTGTTACCCAAAAATACACCCATACACAGCATATAGCAATATACATTATACATAGAAATATGTATTTTAGTATCTTATTTTTGAAATAAGTAATGACTGTAAACTTACAACTCAGAATTCAGGAAATAAAACATATAATACACTGAAAATTGTTTCTGCTAGCCCCTGTATAAAAGACATTTTAGCACGTAAGCCTGGCCACAACAAAGAATCACCAGGTAATGTACATGATCAATATCATCAGCAAAACCAAAAACTCCATCTTGCAAACAATCTGTTTGCCAAAGTAAAAAGTTTTATCACTCTGTTACTAGCCAAAGTACCAGCACTTTGAAATTTCCTTATCTGATTTTCTGGTTTAGTATGCCAAATAATTGAGATATGTACGAGAGCTGCTCTCTGAATTTATAAACTGCTAAGTTTTTTACTGATCCAGCCAGCATTTGGCATCAGTCAGAACAAACCAAAAATGACACCAAAAAATGAGCATGGCAGGAAAGCAGCGTCCAAGACAAAGAGCCTTCTCCTCCCTAGCATGACTTTTCTTACGTACAGAGCTGCAGTGGAGCCATCACACACTTCAATGCTTGGGATTAGTTTAGAGAACTGAGAAGTTATGGATGACAAGACAACGCTGTGTGTACATAACCTCTCCTAACTTCAACTCCAAAAGTCTCCATGGAGACTTGAGGGGAAAACAGAACCTCTCAGTCAGAATGAAAGAAGAGCCTGAAGAGCATCATTACTAACAAAACAGAAGGAGCTACCTGAAAGTACAAAATCAACTTAATTTCAGTTGTTATTAAGGTAACAGCACAGCTCCTACCCACCCTGCTCCCCCAGGCACACATTACCTGCACATCTCTATTTTCCACTTCTCTTAGCTTCCCACTTAACCCCAGTGTCAACTTTACCCAAGGAAATCTTCCCCAACCCATCTCATTACTCATCCTCTTACCTTTGTGCAGTCCTGTGACAGAGTAACTATTATTGCCCCACCACAGCAAAGTTTGAGTTACCATATGAAACCTGTTTTTCAGTTCTGAATCTCTGACTGGTATGGCGCCAAATAAAAATAATTGGTTTTATTAACTCCTGATTAATAAATTAATCAGGAAAAAAAAACTTGCAAGATTAGTTTCATCATTTGTTACTTTCTCATACACTGTGAAAGAATGTAAGAGAGGAAAAAAGTCCAGGAATGACTTTGTATTTTTTCTTTAAATCCTAAAAGTGCTGTCAATAGTAAGTAAGGTGGCCCTTGGCAGACTTACTGGGCCACACCAAATCACCAAATCTATTAGCATGACAAAACCACAATTAATATGGCAGCACAAATAGTCAAAGGTGCAACTTACAAAGCAATCACTTGTCTTTAAACTGAAGTAAATTTCCATGTACTGCAGCCAGGTTTTGGGCTGTGCCCTACTTACACACAATACAATCAGAAAACACATTAACTTGAAATTAACAGAAGTGAGGAAGATTTCAATTCAGAGGTACAATGAAATAAAACAGGGAAATATCCAAAGCACTCCCTAAAAGGCAGCTCATATGCGCACACAAAAAAATATTTTTAATATATTTAGTATATATATATAAATATATATTTGTAATTTTTATATTTATAAATATAGATATAAAAATTTCAATTGAACTATTGAATGAATTTATTTCATGAACTATTTCAATTGACATGCAGAGAACAGATCACCAAGTGAGGCACAAACTTTTATTATGCAGCTTGCAGAAGGGAAGTTCAACATGAGACAATGCATGTCACTGCCCAAACACTGAACAGTATTTAACAAAAATTCTTCCTGGCACAGAAGTAAAAACCCTCTTGTGTGGCAGAAGCAGGTGTTACCTTTTCATCCTCGTGCTTCCCGTGCACTACCCCCTCAAGTGGCTGAACACAAACACTATCAAACCTATTGCTACCCAATCACTTCAGCAAATGAAATGACAGAATCCCCTTGTGGGTCTGACAGTCCCAAACTTCTATAGAAAACATGCGGGAAATGAAACAAGTCATTTCCTGGGGTTTTGGGGGTTTTTGTTTAGGGAGTTTTCTTGGTTTGTTTTGAGCAGGTTTTTTGTGGTGGTGGCAGTTTGTGGCTTGGTAGATTTTCTCAGGTGGTATTTGTGTGCTTGTTTGCCTTCAAGGTCTCTCTTGGTTTTGTGTAGCTTAGCAGGGCTGGCTTTTGGGGTTGACTTTTATTCAACTGGCAGCATAGGAAAATTACTTAAAGCTTTCTAAAGAATAAAATTATTTTGACAATTATTGAAAACACCTGAAGATAGAGAAGATACAGACCTACTACTGAACATTCATAATTTGTTGCCATTTTCTTGTTTTAGCAACACAGTCATACAGAAATTATTTATTAGCAGCTGGTAAAGAGTTGCTTTTCAGAAGTCTCAAATGATAATACTTTGAAAACTCAGCAATCATGAAACTGCATCCCTGCCTTTACAGTACATTTTGTGCCCTGTTATACAGTAAATGGTGTTAATTTCCTATATTCTTTGGCATCACCATGACTTTCAAGTACTAAATACACATTCACACAAAGGAGGCCTCTGAGGACTTGTATTACTTAATAACTTATTTTAATAGAAATGTGCAAAAAGGATCTACAGGACTGGCACACATCATCCTGTTACTCTTATCCTGGATTTGTACCTGTTGTTATTTATTTAGCCTCAGCCTCATGGACTTTCTTGCTAAGTTGATTGTCAACGGAAAAGCAGAGGAGAAAAGAACTTGCTGGAGATTGAGCACTCAAGCTTCAGTAGTTTCAAAGTTTAAAACTGACTTTCAAAACCTGAAAAAAAATCCGATGTTTGCACTAAGAGAAACTTTAGACTGCTTAGCCATTGCTTTGGAACTAAAATGGCAAACTCCCAATTTTTCTGATGCAGGTACATGAAGCAGGATAAGTATCCTCAATTTAAAAGAAGGAAAAATGAAACTTGTGCTAAATGTCTGGATCCTGATTTATTTTTAAGAGCATCTTCCTCCTCCAGCAGGAGAAAAAGAAAAAATTTCCCATTTATGGATTTATCTCCAACAAGAATTTTTCTTGTCTTACTAATCCTACCAGACCCTAACTCTATTGTGTCCATCAGAATAAATAAAAAAAGGCAACTCCGCAACTCCTTCATGACTCAAAGCAGAACATAACCAAACAGAACAACTATTGAAAAAGTTTAATTATGACCTTCAGTTTAAACTGAAGAGGCCAAAGCCACTCCTCTAATGTTCCCCACTAAGGACAAAACATCAGTTCAGTGCTGCAAGACCTAACAAGGCAGCCCTCCAGAAATAAAATAAAGGACCTAGAATGTATTCTGTATTTCAGCAGCCTGAATGGCCAAGTTCAACCCATGTTACTTACAGAATGAGATGCACAGCAAATCCACCAGAGCAATTCTCAACAGCCCCAGCAACCTCCCCCTGCACCAGAATATCCTCACCTACACACAAGGCACACCTGGGACTCCTACACCCTCTCTTGGGCACTGCCCAGGAATTCCACATACATCTGCTACCTCAGAGCACCACCTCTAGAGGCAGAACACTGATCAGTGTTTTACACCAGATTTTCCAGGTATTTCAGCAGAGCTTTCTGTATCCCCCCATGGCAACACCCACAGTGGAGACCTTCTACAGGCATATCCCCCAGAACATAGTCCTTCAGCTGTCCCTCTGCACCATCCCACTGACAGGGCAGGATTTGCCATGGACTGTGCTCTACAGACCCCTGCATACCAGAATGGCAAGTTCTGTTGTGACAGAGTGCCACAGCACAGGTCACAGTTGAGAGGGCCACAATACACAGAGAATCATCAAACAATTTCAGAAAGCTCCAACCCATACACAGTAACACCTTACCACATCAGAGGGCTTCAGTGTCTGCCCACACAAAGCAACACCATCTCACCTCAGAAGGCTGCAAGCATCTGCCCTTCTCATTCTTGGGCCCAACCTTTTATACCCTCCTGTTGATGCACTGCACCTGTGAGCCCTCTGTTCCCTTTGGTGATTGGTCAGTAACACCTCAGCACGCCATGGCTCATCACCTCCAACGCTGCTCACCTGCTTTTCACAGCTGCAGCCAATTAGGGATGAGGCTCAACCACAGCCCCACGCCCAATTCCCACCAACTGTGTGCCTACACCAGAGCAGTATTCTTCCCTCAGCTTGAGGATTTGGGCTTCATGTTTGCTTAATGACTGAAAAGGCAAAGGTTTTTTTCTGGTTTTTAATCAATTTTACCCTTGAGATAATTCGGACTATTTTGTGATGTTTCTTTAGAAGCTCTTTATGCTTCCTTACCAAATAATACAAAGTGTAATCATAAACACTGGAGTAAAGCAGAACATGCAGCATTATGACAGTGTTTACATCAAATAAAAAGTGCTTTGCATCTTCTCACACATAGTAATCATATATTTCATGTTCAAAAAGACTGTCTTTGCACAGAGCAGCTAAAAATGCAGAACGTTTATTCTCAAGCTCAACTCTGACACGTTTGGAACTCAGCTCTTTCATTACAGCAATTTTTTCAGAGTTCAAAGTGATGCTTTTGTACACAGTAAAGTATCCAAATGCTTTGCAAAGGAGGATCTGTTACTTCTTTGTCATCAAAGTGTACATGAAGGATTAGAGTAAAATTAAGCAAAACACACATCTGTGTAAAAGATACAGCAGCAAAAAAGCAGCTCCTCCTTGAAGCCAAGAAACCAGAAAGCAAAGTAAGCATGCATTACAGCACGCATCTTGCTCTCAAATACGTGGAAAAATCCTTTGTAAATAACATTCTTTATACAGGAGGCAACGAACTTTCTGAAATTTTCAAGGTGAAGGTTTCCAAAGCTCTCAGTCTACTGTGAGATTAGACATGGTGTAGGTTGATGTTTTCAATACCAGAAAGACACTCCACATAAACAGCAGACTGTAACTTGTTAAAGTTGGTGTGACACACTTTGAAGCAAAACAATCATCACTTCTAAAAGCATTTCAAGGTTGGGTAGTTGATTAATAAAAATAATATTTCCATAATATCAAAAAGACCTCATTGATTTTTGGTAAAAAGCACTTGCTTGGAATCAAAGGAAATATTTACTTGACCCAGACCTTACGTGAGAGATGCACGTTTCCTGCTAAATTGCAACATAAATGTAACTTAATGCTGTTTTACACTGGACACACTGTCACTCTAGAGCTAGGGATTTATCATGACCTCCAAAAATTTAAAAGTGCTATTGGATACTATTTGCCAACTGTGTTAAAAGCTAACATCTCCATAAATTCAAGATACTCTTGCAATACATGACTAAGCCAGCTCATCTGAAATTTTCAACCCAGGGCCTGTGAACAACACAATTCAGGCAGCAGAGACAGATAAATCCCCTCTCTCTTCACTTCCTCCTTTCAAAAGCTGTATATTCACACATTCTCTCTTTCATCTGCCTCAGATCAAAACAATCCTCCTCAAATCTGAAATGTGTAAAGGAGAATCCTCCTCATAAGAGCCCTTCTGACATCCCACGCAGTGACAGCGCTGCAGAGATAACGTGCAAGCCATTTCTCCAACTGCCTCACTTTAGCCTTAAATGCAGTCTTTATTTATAGTCCCACACCTCACAACACTGCTAATTCCTGTTCTGGAGCTTGCACAAGCTGCCCACATCTCAACCCAACCTGTAAATATTACTTGGCAAATCCCAACATGCAAGATGTTAGCTCTGCAACTCACTTCCTCTTGATCTACTTTCCAGTCCTCTGCAGTAAGAATCTGCCTCAACTTCCAAATCCCTGCTGCCTCTCCACCACCTTCACAGGACTGTTCCTCTGTACACTGCACTCTTGATCTCTAACAGACAGTGTTTGTCATCTCACAGTTCCTCTTCCACTGCCCTTTTCCATTCCTTACTGTTATTTAACATACTGGTTTTCCATAATGCTTCCTGCCTCTAAGCACTTGCACAGCCACAGTCCTTTAATGAGAGGAACTGGAACATGGATCCATCTGTGCTCACAGCCAGCAGGTATCATTCACATGTATCACATGTCAGCAAACTTCCTTGCATCATACTTGATACAAAATCTGTTCAAACAGAATTTTGTGACTGGAAGACCATCTCAGCTGTCTACTACAACATTATTTTTCCCTCAACTTCACAGCAGCTGCAACAGATCTTTGGGTACTGAGATGCTCACTGAAAGTCCACACAGAATTTTAGACAGTACCCTCCTCACATGCATGAATTTCTTAGTTTAATTTAAAACAAGACTAAAAGGACAAAAAAAACCAACACAAGTTGATTTCAACCTGTTCACTCAATCCTTAACAACAGATTTGTACTGTACATATATTTTTGCATTGATTAAGTTTCAAAGCTTTTCTTCTACTCAGCACATAAGTATAAGCAATCATAAAGGATGAGGAAGCAAGTTTTCTCTTTTTTCCCAGAACTAACCAGCTGCTAAGATTTGTTTATTTAAGTCTGCGTGCCACTGCTCACCTACAGATGATGGAGAGTGACAAGTCATTTGGGAGTTTCCCACCCTGTATATTTCCTGTGATTCCAATAGGCTAAAACAATTAAATAATATTTTGATCTCAACAAAGCAAGATTTTTATACAACAGCTGTAAAAACGCACGTTGACAATAAAAATTTCTGAGTGTATTCAATGTTTTCCTCATACAAAACCCTTTCAGAACACAGATGATAAATGATGCTTTACAAAGAAGAATGATTCACATATCCTGGTAGGCCAAATATTTTGTCTGGACTGACTATAGACTAAAAACAGAGCAAAAAAACAAAGAGCTTCCAGTAAGCTGAGCATATCTTATGGCCCATATGTATTTAGCAAAAACCAGCTCCTTACCCACCTGCCTGAATGGCACCAGTGCCAACTCCCAGGCTGCTCACCCCAGGTACCAGCTAACCCCACGCTGTAAAGCGTGCAAGCCAGGACTCTAAAGCAGCATTCTCCCTCAAGAGAACTGGGCCCTGAGGGTTTAGGCACATTTTGCTCCACATTCTGCAGCACTCCATAAGCTGGGGATGTGCAGGGGATGTGAGAAGGCTCCACAGTTATTGGCCTCCTGTCCTACCTGAACTGCAAAGAGCTGGAGTGTCACCATGCAAACAGCCTGAGCTGCCCACTGAGAGCCCTGCAGGAGCACTGACTGGGGAACACCCTGCAACAGAGCCCCAGTGCCCTCCAGGCCAAAACAACAGCAGCCCCCATTAACAAGGGGTCCCATAATTACCCAGAGAATGCAATTTCACCCCTGCCTGCCTGCCTGCCCCCAAATGAAAGGAATCCATGGCAGTGGTCACGCTTCCACAGCAGGGGCAAACAGCAGCACGCTGCCACAGCAGCCACCATCATCCCCTGATGTCATCCTGCTCAGCTCCTGCATGACAAACTTTGTTCTTCACAGCTGCAGACAAGTTCCAAACAACATGTTTGGCTTCCGAAATGAGAACAAAAAGCACGGGGCTACTTCAAACAGGCAATCAAAATTAACACCATTGTCTGGAACACCCTCAGCTGTCCCCAAGTTAAACACTGTTTGTTTGTGTTCTGGCTCGCAGAGGTTAACAGAATTTCATTCCCTCCTTGCACACAGAACAAGCTGCCAGAGTGCCTTAAATTAAGTGGGGACCAACACAAGGAATGTGAATTCTTAAAAATAATGCTGTATGCAAATTTCTTTGAAATCCACAGACACAAATTTTGAAACATCACAAGTGTTACTGTGTACTTGTATTACTTCTAACTCCAGCAGTCTTCTCTAAAGCTGAGCTGTGCATAATGTGAATTGTATTTGGCTCACATAGCACATAATATCTCACCTGATCTCTAAACAAGCACTGCAAATGCTGGTAAATACCTGATTGGAAAAAGATCCCCCAAAAAAATCAAACAGGAAGGCACAAAATAAATATAAATGTGTAAATTTGAATAATTATTATGGTATTTCAGGGGTTTTGAGAGTTCTCTTAAAATCATAATGTAAGAATCAAGTATGGTTCTGTGCTTGTGCTAAATCACCTATTTCCTTACTGCCGTCTCCTGCCCCATAAACAAGCTACACTGCCAAGATTTTGCACATCCAAATGCACTTCCAGTGCATGCCCCATTAGCAGTAAAAATAGTATTTTTTTAACTCTTCAATGTATATTTTGAAATTGCAAGAAACCAAAGGAGCTGGTTGTCTGAAATGAGAGCACAAAGAAAGGAGTCACATCTATGTCCTAGCAAACAATTAAATGCCACTTGACTACGGGCCCGTAATTAATTAATAAAACACAGCCTCTCCCTTCTGAGGCTGTGGCAGGCCCAGAATCTTAACTGGAGCATATTATAATGTGTCTGCCACAAAGGCAGGCAAACATTCTCCTAAGTGACAGTAAATGGTGTTCTCACAAGTAAAGCTGCTCCTTGCAGAGAGGTTTCCTACAGAAACCACATCTGTGTGACCAATGGCCTTTAACCCAAATAAATAAATAAATACACAGTGACCCTGATCTGAAGAAAAGTCAGCATTCAAGACACCCTGTTCCTTGTCTGTAGCAGCACTACCAGGGCCAATCCAGACAAAAGACAAAAAATGTGCAGAAACACGTCACTAGTTCTGCTGTTTAGGAGATGATTGGCCAACTTGTTTCTCTAAGTCCCTGACTCTTAAAACGTCACCCTACTTAAATGCACCCTAAACAACCCAAAATTTAGTGTGCCTAGGGACATCAACTGAATGTGCTTTCTGCAAAATTTATTCACTACACACACTCAATCATATTTACAGCAGCACTAATTCTATCTCTCAGACATGATATGTGAGTCATTATGGGGTCCAATGCCTGGTTTTGGTTTGAAGTGGGTTTTGGTTTAGTTTTGACTGAAGTTGCTGCAGGGTGAAACACAGAACATAACTGCACCTGTTCTTTTAATATATAAACATATATATTTACAAAAGCATTTTTATATACAGAAATTATTTATTTTCTGAAAATGAAGATAATAAACAGAGTAGAGGACAAGATAAGAATTCAAAGTGATTCTGGAAGACTGGGAAAAAAGTTATGAAAAAATGTTAAGAGTGTGACTAAGGAGAACTGCAAAGCTGCAGAGTTAGGCCAGAACACCTGACTGCATATATAAATGTGGTTTAGGTAAAAGGGATGTAGAGGTTAATGCAGACCACAAAGTGACCCTCAGTGTTGTGATGCAAAAAATAAAAATAAAAAGCTCAGAGTGATGTCATGGAACTGCCCACAAAACCAACAAGTACCAGCCTCACTCTGTATTTTGGTAAGATTGCATGTAAATTACCACATCCAGTTGGGTCCCCATGCTTCAAGGAGAAGAGCAGTAACAGGCTGACAACTGTACCCAAACCCACAGGACTCAAACACTCTGAGAAGTCTCCTGAAAGTCAGCCAGAGGAGCACAGGAGGAGGTTTGAAGGGCTGTTGTGGAGGGCTTAGAGGATCTGCCCAGGCAGATCAGCAAAGGCTGCAGCCAGCTGAGCCTTGCGAGAGGAGAAGGGATCAGGCAATTCCCACTGGTCCTGTCCAGTCTTTAGGGGTCTGGATCACAGAGACCAGGGCTGAGCAGGACCTCTGGGGTTCACCTAACCCACTCCTGGCCCCTAAGCTGCAAGTCCCAACACCACAGTGGTTTTGGGTGGGTTTTTTCACAATTCCACACTGTTTATTTCTGAGTTTACTGATGCCATACCAGACTTTAGGCTGAAGTTTTACGGAGAACTGTCCCAATAAATTCCAAGAACTTTTCCACTAAGTGACAATAGCTTAATTAGAGACCATTGCAATGAATTCTTTCTCACCACTGAATGTACTTTGGCTTGTATTTATAAAAACGCATTTCATCCAAAATTTCAACATTCTAGTCAATCAGTATCATGAGCTCTGTCTGAAACCCTTCACCACAAGCTTTAGATTCAGCTATTCAGAATTACTTTAATTACTTTCTTTTAATCATCTAAAAGTCTCAAGCATTAAGTATTCCACTTCCTTTTTTACTTGATATTTACAGGCTGAACAAAAAAAAAGTCTGCAAAACTAATTTGGGGAGTCCATGCTCCCAATTTTGCCTAAGAACAGTGACCACCTGCATGCATCCTTTACCAGCAGGTCAAGAGAAGTGATGCTCTCCTCCTATTCTGCTCTCCTGAGAGCTCACCTGGAGTGCTCCACCACCTCTGGGGGCCCCAACAGAGGAAGAACAACCCAATCCAGTGGAAGGTTCCCTGCCCATGGAACCAGAGGATCTTTAAGGTCCCTTCCAACCAAAACCATTCTATGATCCTTTAATCTATGCATAACTCTTCCCATTAAATCAGGAACAGCTTAGATTGAGACATGAAAATTTGCTGCTAATTAAGTTTGGCAAGACCATGTGGACAAAACCTTGGTCCATCTGCTGAGAAAACTGTAGAAAGCATATGGTGCTTTATACAACTACATGAAGATCACTGAAGTCCAAAGCTCCTCTCAGTAACCATCAAATGCAAAAGAATAAAAAAATCCAGAGTTTTCATAAGACCATAAATCAAATCTAATAAAACATACAATTTATGTTTTGGTCTCTGCAAGTCTATTTTCAAAGCTTTAAGAGAACAGTTAAGACTAGGTAGGGAGTACATACCAGACTTAGTAAGTAATGAGGGTTTTCTACTGCTCATTTCTAGATTTTATATGGAGATTTTTAAACAGAACTACATTCTGAGTCTTCTGCTTCAGTATTTTATTAGTAGCCATGACTCTTCTTGTTTTCATATGAAACTTAAAACAAGAAGAATTACTGATTTTTGGGGAGCCAGGGAGGAGAAGGAGAAAAGAAGTTAGGGATAGGAACCAACTCAACCCACAGACTTTATTATAACTTTAAGAACACTGGCTGAGAATAAACAGAACACACAACTCAGTTACAAAGGAAGATAGGAGATCCATAGGTTTTCCTTTTCAGCATCCTATCTTTAACCATCACAACGTTGGGAATTGAAACATCTCCAAGGTCTCTTCCACAAGGCAGAAACAATGAGTCGCAGACCAGTTAAGGCCTTTCTTAAAAAAAATTATTGTTGTTATTATTACTTGTATCTGACTCTGGGTTTTCTAACTTCAAATAATGATAAGTATATTCTCAAGAAAACAACAGATTATGAAAACAACAGTCTTCCGAGTTAGGCCTCTCAAATCCTACCTCACTGAAAAGAGCAACAATCTTCATTTTTATTAGAATTAAGTATGGATGTAAACTACTACCTTCTGTCTTCAACTAGGCTATCAGCAAGAAGAGCAGCTCTGACTACCAATAACTATGTCTAGAGACTAGACAAGGGAACCTCCATGTTCTTGAACTGCAGTTTTCAAAAAAAGGCTATTTACTAAAACTGGCCACATTTTTGTAAATTAAAAACAAAAATAATAAAGAAACCCATAAACAAACATGTAAACAATTTTGTAAGAATGCAAAAACATCTTACAAGGTCAGAAAGGCACAAAGCATGTTTTCTGAGGTTCTTTTCTCTCTCACAAAAAATGAGTGACAGTCTTGCCTCTTCCAAAAAGATGCCATGTGGCAAAAGAGAACAAAATGATAAAAAACAGCCTCCAGGAGATAATTTTGTTAAACATGTATGATCTCATCTCTTTTAATAATAAACACTATAAACAAAATATTTGGAAAACACGGTGCTGAAACAACAACCTTACAGGAGTGTCACCGCTTGAGCGGACGCCGTTTACTCAGGGGCAAACCTGGTATCATTATTTATGCACGCTGATCAAACAGGAAAGAGAATCTTTTGAAAGAAGAGTTTTGAATTCCAAATCACAAACATGTGGCTCTCTATGGCTTTGTTTTCTTTTCAGTTGCCTGTAGCTGAAACAACAGGGCCACTTGCTTTGGCTGTGCCGCTGAAGTGCAGGGCAGTCACAGCTGCAGGCTCAGGACACCCTGATGAGTGAGGGGCTCTGGGATGTTCCAGCTCTTCCCTGCTGCAAAGAACCAACCCTCAGAGCTGGAAAAGGGAACACACAGCGTCACTACTCCAAACCCAGGTGGCTCAGCTTCAAGCATGCTTACAAGTAGCTTGAGTCCAGACCTCAGCTGGTGAGTGGGAGTAGCACAGAACTGGCACCAGGGTCTAAAATCGCTGCCTCCAGCTAAAGGGCAAACCTGAGACCTTCACAGGTGTTCTCTGAACTCACTGCAGCAAAGTGGACCAGAATTTATCACTGAAAATAAGCATTTCAGTTTTAGTCACTATAAATTACCACAGGGAGAAGCATTCCTCTGCAACACTTTGAATACTTGCATGGATTTCTGAACACAAACTGAATATTTATTATGACAGAAAACATCCTTTTATTCTGTGTGTATGCCTCGTTATCCTATTTGTTTTGGAAATACCACTAAAAGCATCCATTCCAAACCTTGAGCTTTCTACCACTGCTGAAACTTACTGATCATGAGAGACACGGGCTAACTGGCTTCCTATTTTGCAAAAGCAAGCAGCTCCTGAAAGGCATAAAATAAGAATAATTCAATAATTGCACTTCTAAGAAATGTAGGGTGAATCCCAAAGGCAGCAGCTCTTCCCTCCCTTTACAGGAAATTCCAACTTGTTCCTCAGCTGCAGCTGGGCACAACCTATGGCTCAGGCAGAGGCCCCAGGCTAAGACACTTCACAAAAAGCAAATTCTGCCTGGCAGCCCACTGAACAAAATACACGGAAGGAAAAAAACTCAGAGATTGAAGATTCTAAGAACTTGTAGCCCAAAAGAGGAAGACTCTAAATAGATTAAATAACCCCAAAAAAATATGGGGGGAAAGGTGGGTTTAAATCTGTGTTTTAGGAAGGCTTTTAAAATTGGTTTTATCACCAATTTTTCTTTGAAACCCTCTTTAAAAAATTCTATATTCTTAAAAAATATCAAACCTACTACTTCTCTCTTCACAAACTATGAAACAAGAAGAAAGAAAATGGAAATCCTCTTGTAAACTCTACTGGAATGTTTTGTATTAAACCTAGTTTAAAAATAGCATATACCAACAATATAGACCAGTAACAGCCCAGTCATCACACAAGCTTTATAAAACTACTATGTGTTTTTCTGGGAAAATACATTAATTATGAAGAAACAGCTCCACAGGAACAAAGCATGTGGCTTTCTTCTATTTTTATGCAATTGCAATTTGCATGTTTATGAAAAGCAGTCTGTGTAATAGAATTAAAAACCACAGCTTCTCTAATTTTTTTAAAAAGTACAGTATGACAATTCAACAATATTTCAAGAATTGAAATTTCATTACAGTTGAATTTATGACAAGGTCACAACTTTGTCTTTTGAGTCTTGAGTATTTTGTTAGTCACACATACAGCTTATTCTTACTGCCATTTAGGAATTAGATTTACAGCCCAAGAACAATAGTCACAAAAAAGGACGAGCGTCTGCATTTCTTTGTCCAAAACAAAAATACACATGTTAAATGTACAAATCTAAACTGTGGAAGACTTCAACAACACAGTGGTCAAGCTAAAAGGTTTACTGAGCTTTAACTGGTGCAGTTATAACAAACTAAGAAACAAGAGTGAGATTTTTTTAGAAACACATATAACTAACAGCTACCGGTATCTCTAATGGTGTATTATCTTGTTCTTCAGCTATTTTCAATTATTTTTTACTTAAATTTAATGCACCATATAAAGTCTCAATGGTTGGCATCTGTTTCCAGCTCAATTATTTCAGTAAAATTTCACATCAAATACTTTTTCTGCTTCCAAGAAATAAGACTGGGGAGGAAAGGATTTTTTTGGCCTAAACTAAAATTCTACCGAATACACTTTTAGGCCCAAAATTTACAGAAGGGACAAAACCTGGCCCTGGTGCTGTGTGATGAACTGGAATTTGTTTATTTAAAGATGAAAACCATAAGAAGTCAGACTGAGTGGCCAAGAGGACTTCATCTCAGAAAACCACAGAGCAAATAAAGAGAGTTAAACGGATGCTGAGAGTGAGAGAAGGAAGGAGAAAGTGAGAGAGATGATAAGGCAGAGATTCTTCTGGAATAAACCCAGAAGACAGAAAGCATTCTAAAATAACAGAAATGTGTCAAATAGAGTAAGCAGGAGGAGTGGCCAATGTCTTGTGAAGGTTCCTAAGCCACGAGGAAGTGACATGCAGCCACTACAGAGTCTGACAACACTCCATACTCCTGGCATCACTGTCCACAGCAGCTGGCAAAAGGAGCTCAACAAAACCCACAACCTTCCACAGCTGAAGTCAAGGTTCCAGCAAGAAGAGCTGTCATCCCTTTTCCCTCACAAGCATCTGAGAAATCCTCTGCCAGAATGTCTCATCTTCCTTCCAGCTGCTATTCCAGCGACCCAACCCGACACTCTAACATTTAAAAAGACATTTTCTGTCTTGCTGAAGATCAAGCCAAGTGCCAGATAATGGATTTTCTGGGGTTTTAAATCCTAGAAAACAACACATGAACCACAGTAAAAGGACATGATAAGGACATTTTTCCTACCTTCTATTTTTTCCCCCTTGAATTTCTTTCTGAGTGACTGATTTTATAAGCCCAGTAAAATTCCTTTGTCTCTTTTTATCCACTGAGGTCTCCCATGGTCCAATGGGGTTTTGCATGCAACTATCCTGAATTTGTATCCAGAATTATGATGAGTTTGTTTTTTCTGCCTCTCAGCTTTCCTCCACAACAGCTACACACAACCCCAGACCATACTGTCACCAAGTGCTGGTTCTGGCTGCAGCAGTGACAGCCTGTCACCCACGTCCAGCTCAGTGCAAATGTTCTGGTTACTTTGACACCTAGAACACAACACTACCAGCAAGGAAACAAAGAATTCCAGCTCTGTTCAATGATTGCATTTTTTCATAGTATTCAATCTGCAGAAGATTGAAAACTGAGAACTGTAAACATTAGAGACATGAAATCAGGATCTATCTAGTCACTAGCAGATAAGCAATAACCAGCATGTTCTTGGCACAATGAGCAGGGATTTAGCTGCCAAATCCCAATCAACACTAACTGGATTGTCCTTGACTTCAGAACATACCACTGACACCAGAGGAGTAATTTATTTCAACAAACACACATAAATGGAACACAATTCCCAAAACGCCGAGCAGAAGAAAATTAATCTCATCAATACTGATAATGCTATTGTTAGAAATCATTTTTTTAACTATAGAAGCAAAGAGCCTGAAAGTCTCATGCTACTGCAAAGAGGAGTAAGAGGAGAGATGAACCAAAGGAAAACCTCCCACTCACCAGTAGATATCTGCAGGCTACAACTTTCACTGACAGTTATCAAGGCTGAACTGTGAATCTGCTGTTACACATTTTACAAATGATTCCACAGTGACTGTGGTTTTCCTTTGTGAGCACCAGTACTTGGGGAGGTAGTTGGTACTTTAAATTGATGTCAGAGAACTTCCACAGCAGTGTAATTCTCTTCCTTGCTGTTACAAGACAAGGCTGTTATGTTTGGGACATTGCAGAAGTTAAATGTCAGTCTCATTGTCCCTCCACTGAAAAATATGATTGTGGTTATAGAAGGCCAGGGCTTACACAGTATTCAGGCTTGCATAACAAACTGTTTGCCATGAACAGGCTGCAGGAAAAGTGTCTTTTTGTCAGATAATCCAAAAATTAATCCAGGACAGAACAGGGAAGAGAGAGTTCCTTGACTGCAATTTTTTTTTTTAGTCACAAAGATAGGAAATGCTACTTCCCTCAACATAACCGGTGTCCTCCTATTTCAGACCAAATGAAGATAGCTGAGAAAAAAGTCAGCTTCCAGGAATATTTTAGTTTAAAATGAAAGTCTGAAACAGAAGCATTTTTACTGTTGTTGTTATTATAATGGCAATACTGAGTGAGTAAAGAGGCTGAAATCCAAGTTCTTTAGAAATATTCATTACAGACATGTGAGGAAAAGAAGATCTCCATGATCTCCATTGATTTTAACATTTCGCCAAAATGATAAATCCATAAACCAAAATCAAATATTTTTTTTAAGTCAACATTATGCACTAGAAGAAACTGCTTGAATATCTTTTAGGAATACATGCTACCAAAAAATACTGGGGGTCTTCCAAGCAGACTTTCAAGAGAGCTTTATCTCACAAAAAAAAAAAAAAGGCATAAAACCAAACAACAAAGAAACCAAAGAAACAAACAAAGAAACAAACACAACCACAATCAAAACAAACAAAACCATGTGCAATTGAAATATTTTTCCTCATTCTGTTTCAGCACGGTATTGTGGAATCTGTTGTATTTGAAAAGTAAAGCACAAGGTTTGGAGGAAGAGATAATTTCATTGACAGGAGCAACTAATTTGTTTACAAGTATTTGGGGTGCCATGCCCTACCCAGCCACAGGCACCTAGAGCCATGTCCTAGCAGCACCTAGACACACTCCTGCATCCTGCTCCACTTCCAGCACTGCACTTGATGCTCCATTCCCACCACAGCTACAAGAATTCCCTGCCACAATAAGAAGGATTTCGTTTTTGTTGCTTTTTTAAGCCCTTTGAGATTTCCCTGGATTGCATTTGAATCAAATTAAGCTGCAGCACAGATAAGAAAGCCACTGAAGTATCAGCTTTATTCCCTTATTTTTCTACATTTTGTTTTACAGAGATTGCGTGCCATGGCATCAAGCAATCATCCGCTCCTTACACACACACTAGCTCAGTGAAATGCCCAACTGTGAATATACAGCAAATACACCAGAAAATCCTAATGATACTATATTCTTCACAGGCAAAATCTGCTCACAGGGAAAAAAAAAGAATCAGACAACTCCATTTAGAAATTTCTCCCACTCCATCAACAATCACTTGTCTTGTTTCAAAATCCTCTGAGATACAAAGCTATGTTACACAATAAAGGTTTCCCTGAAGAGGAGTTGATAAAAATCAGAACAGAAACAACCACAACAGAGCCTACACATGTTATACCAGCATTTATCAGCTGTGACAACAGCCAAATAAAACTGCTATACTGTTGGAAGCCTTCTGTCCTACACACTGCAACTGCACACAGAATCAAGAACAAATCATTCCTCTGTCCTCTTAGAGCAACCAAACCTCATAGAAAACATCTTGCTCCACCTCACAGGTTTTCTCCTTTAACTTCTGGGTACAAAACAGCATCCTACAGGAAAGCTGCTATGGGTGTATGGGAAAATTAATCAAATTCAGTCTTTGGATCCTCTCTTCTTTATCCTCTCACCTTTCAGCTGCTGAGCTAAGGGAGACACAGAATGTTCTCTCTTTTACCTTTTCCAAGGAGCACTGTATGTACATTCTAGGGATAGATTTATGATTAGGCTTATACCAGCAAAACCAAAAACAAACAAAACAAAAAAGGCATTTTCTCATGCCCTTCTGTGATCTTTGCAAACATCTGTGTTCTTCCTAAATCCCATCCACATTCCATTATTCAGACATATTAAATGAGAATTTTTTGGTGAAGCACATCAAACACACTTCCAAATCCATGAAAAAATAAAATGCGTGAACAGTAAGGCCTCCTGGGATTTCTCCTAGCTGTTACCCCAGAATGCCTACATTTGGTAGCCCCTTTGCTCCTTTCAGAGACTTCTGTAAGTGCCTTTTTTAGCCAGTTATGTAACAGCTTTATATTGTGCTGATATGCTGGGGGAAAATGTGGTTATCTACCTCAGCCAAGGTTCAGCTGAAGGCAAAATACACCAAGGTTGATTGCTTTACTCTGAAAAAGTATCACTGTTAGAAAAAAAAGGGGGGGTTAGTAAAGCTGGGGGATTTATAAATCTGGTTTCTATAACTCTGTCAGGATGCTTAACATGCACTTCTGACAGCAGCTACTGCTGCAATTCTGAGCAGTGGCTCAGAATGAGTGCTTCAAATACACAACAGCCATTAAAACTATAATCCATGGAAGTTGTTTTATGGTGAGACACAGACTGAGCAACCTAAGAGGGAATACAGACCAGTGCACCTGAAAGACAGAAAAGCTGGGTGAATCAGGTCATCCTCAACAGCACAAAGACGTCTCAGCTCCGAAGTGCCTGCAACTCTTCTGACACTTGTCAACAGCAAAGCTCATTCTCCACTCAGGCAGAGCCTCTGTGCAACTTGCCAAGCATGAATGAACTGCCTGTTAGGCAAATTATCCAAGGGTTCCCATCAGTTTCTTGGAGCATGTAGGACACTAAAGCACCTCACTAACATCTTTGTGCCCAAGGCTCTAGGAACATTTAGGCTGATATAAATTCAGGGTGCGTTGATCTGTCTTTCAGCATGCTCCTGATCCTCCTTTATGCCAGTACTGGCATTCATCTGACATCCTGGTGAGCCAACACTGTTTGAAAAATGAGCAGGAAAGTAATCCAAGGACAAAACAGCAACACAGGTAACACATCCAGCAAGGAAGGTCTTTTGGACGCGTCAGCGTCCTAAAGTGAGCTGGGTCCAAAGGAAGATTTAGCACAATAGGAATGGCAGCACCAGGACTGCTTTAACATCAATTTACACAGGCCTAGACCAGAACAGGAATGGACTTTCACATGCTGGATTCCCAAAGGACACACTCTGGTTTATGTGAGGACAATAAAACCCTTCACTTTCCCTGAACACCATGCTGGATAAAAACTTGTAGCATCAGTTACAAAGTTGATCCAAAACAACAGAAACCTACAGATCTGCTCCTAAACTGCACAAACCCTGCATTGTAGATATTTACAGTGAATGTTTTTTGAGTAAAGCCAGAAAATCAGCACCTTTACCACATTTTTAAGGGTAAGAGATTGGCCCATGTAAATGAATCCACACAAGCAGTGAGGGGAGAGCCAGCAGACACAGTGGGGCTTTCCTGGGAGAGCAGTCACTACTATAAACACCCTTCCCTATAAACCACAAGTGTTTATCATCCAAATGCTGCTGACACACAGGTTGGGGGGAAGGGTACAGCACTTTTGTTTGCTTGTTTACACAAAGCTATTCCACAGATTATGCCTGGGAAAAAAAAAAGAAGACAAACCCCTACAAAACGTAATTACACTCAACATTAAAATCAAGCACATTAAAACCAGGCCAGAAGGTAGCTGCAGATGAAAAACAAATAGGAAAGGAAAAAAAGGAACATACTCAAAAATATAAAAGCTTCAAGGATAGCTAGTCTATAATCCTAGAAATGCTTGTCCCTGCTTTTCATATAGAAGGAAGCATAATAAATGCATCAAAAAACTACAGTTTTAGAAGAAAAATAAAGGTCAGTACACCATGTATTATGGGATTGCATGTGGGGGTAAAGGAATTTGGAAAACAATGCATGCCTAGTCTTCAACAGAATGTTGTTCCTTCAAGCATTTTTCTTATGAAGCATTAAAGTAGCAACAAGCAATTTAAATAATAAAGTCTAAACAATTACTTTCTGGGCATGACCTTTTAAAATTAAGGTTCAGGAGTTATTTCTGAATCTACTCAATTTCTGAATCTGCTCAATTTCACCCAGGCAAGCAATTCCACCAAACTTCACGAAACAATTTATGTATGGGAAGTTAAACACATACTTAAATGCTACAGGTGAAGACATTTTACAGACATAAAGCTTTCCAATGCAATCTATAATTTCACTTCAATGAAGTAAGCAGCCTATTTGATTTGTCTTCTTAAAAGCACATCTGGGTTTTTTAGTTGCTTCTTTGTTTTGATTTGTATTCTCTCTACTTTGTCAGGGAAAATGTTCCAAAACAGGAGAGAGGCAAAAGAAAGGTCTTTATTTTTAAAATAAAATACTTCCCATTTCACATGGCTTGATTTTGACAGTACAATTAGGACAAATCTATTATCGAATGGGGTGGGAGGGGAAACAAGGATGTAATTAATGTAATAACAATTGCAGAATAGTAAAATCCGAGACCCTTAGCAGAACTTTGTAAGACAGTGCATCTTTAAACATGCAAATATAGCAGTTTCTCTAAAAATTGTATTTCTTTTTAAAAACATCCACAGTCCGAGTTTATTAGCTGCACTTTCTGAATGAACAGATACAGACTACACGCAATTGCTACTTCAAAGAATTACTCTGAGTAACAAACTTGAGTGTTGTTTGGTTTATGCATAGTCAAATAAATTAGGGAACATTCGACTGTTTAAAATATTGTTTATTAACAACATACATTCAAAGGAGCACTCTGAAATACGCAGCACAAACACATTCCAGTTGACAATCACTTCGTTTTCCAGTCAGCCTAAACACTGATTTGAGATCTCTGCAGCAACAAAGCTGGTACCATAACGGAGAGTTACGTAACACAAACCACTCTCTCTTTGCCCACAAAACGACAGCAGATAACACCACTTCCCTCTCCCCCAGCAGACAGAACTCAGTATCCCGAGGCTTTAGGAAGAGGATCCGTTCCATCCCCATTCGGCGCTACAGCGCTGCCCGGGGGACACGCGGCGCCGCTCAACAGGCGATGGATGAGCGGCGAGACGGGCAAGCCCCGCCGCTGGCCGAACGCAGCCTTTGTTCTCCCGGGAGGCGCGGCTGTCGCGCCCCAGCCGCCGGGACACAGGTGGGGACCGGCGGCTCCGGCCCTGCCCCGCGCCTCCGGCCGCCGGGCCCGGCACGGCCCCGGGCCCCGTTTGAACCTGCCCGCGCTTCGGGGAAGGAGCCGCAGCCGCTCCCGGCGGGCGGGGCGGGCCGGGCTGCCCCGGCCGGGCGGTGCGGGAGCCCCTCCGCTTCCCCCCTCGGGAAAGAGGGATTAACCCTTGGCTCGCCCCGCTGCCCTCACCCCCTCCTCCCCCGGCCAGACGCGCGCCCCGTGTGCGCCGCAGTCTCCTCCTCCCGCGGCCCGGCCGGAGGCGGGCGGGGGCCGGGGCCGGGCAGGAGCGCGGGGAGCGGCCAGGCACGGCGGGGCAGCGCTGCGCGCAGCCACACCTACCTGTCTTCTCGTGGTCATAGCCCACCACGATGAAGTAGTCGGCCAGCCTGGCCATGGCTGCGCGGGGCGCGCCTCGGCCTCACCACCCCAGCGGCTGCGGCGGCGGCTCGGGGCAGGCTCAGCATCCTCCGCTCCGCGCCCGCCGCAGGAGGAACGGCACCACCTCAGCCATGTTGGAGGAGCGGGCACGCCGTGCGCCTGCGCGCCGCCCGGACCGCTCGCCGTGACCCCGGGGCTGGGCGGGGGCTGGGGCGGCCCGGCCCGGCTGTCCCGCAGTGCCGCTGCCCCGGACCGGCCGCCGTGCCGGGACGCCGCTGCCAGCGCCGCGGCCTTCCTTCGCAGCCCCCCGCGTGTGGGGAGGGTCCGGCGGGGGAGGTCCGCGCCCCGCCCGAGCGGGGCTTTGTCTCCCGGCAACCTCCCCCTGTGCGGTGGCCGCCCGGGGGACAGCGGGTCCGGAGCACGTTCCGCTCACAAAAGACACTCGCGGCGGCTCGGAGCGCTCTGCGTGCCTGGGGAGACCCAAGTGTTTGAGCGGGGCTGCACCTCGCCGCTCCCGCCTGGAGCTGCCGGGGCCGGGCATCGCCCTCACCGAAGCTCCGCGGAAATGGAAGCCGGCGGCGAGAAAACGGCGGCCCCGCCAGCCCGACCTGGGGAATCAGGGATTGCCCGTCCCGAATGTGTCCCGGTCGCGTTTTGTCCGGGGTGTGCGGAACGTGCCGCGGCGGGGGGAGCCGTGCCGCCGCCCCGCTGGGCTCTGTGGCGGTGCCGAGGGTCGGCGCGGGGGTCTCGGCTTGGGCCCCCTCACAGCAGCACCCACGGCCCGGAGCGGGCTGTGCTGCCCGGCCCGACCCTGCTGCTCCCCGCGGCTGGCGGCGCCAGGGCCGAGCCTGGCAGGGCACTGGCCAGCGGTGCCTCGGCGTGACCCGCGTGGCCCCGGACGTGCTGGCCCGGGCACGGGCGGTGGCCTCCGGGGCGCTCAGCGAGCCGCGCCGGGAGCTGCCGTGGTGCTGTTTGTAACGTGCAGATGAGGCAGGCACCTTTTAGATCCTGGCCCTCGAAAGCTCAGTGGACTTTTCCAGCAGTCGTAGAGATGCTGAACATAAAGGAGCAGACAGTACAGCGCTTGGGTAGCTGGCGGAGCCTGCAGAAACCACTCTGATAAGCTTGTATGTACGTCCCGTTTGACAGCACAGAGAGAAAACCAGCGCGGAGGACGTGGGTGGCATTCCAGCGAGGAGCAGTCGTGGGTGCCAGGCTGGGTGTGGAAGTGCAGCAAACTGGATTCGCTCCTGACGATCCACCCTGACGAGGGACCCAGCAGTCATAAGTGGTCTCAGAGACATTTCTGCTTCAAACACACCGTTCTTACACCTCTTAGCTGGGACATAGTGATGCAGTGTCTTGCTGATAAGCCAGATGCAAATTGGTCAAGGAGCTTCAAGCAGTGTTCCTGCTTGTGCCTTCTCAGTGGAGGGCAGAGGTTGACATCTCCTCGGAGTCATCAGCTTCGTGATTTAGCTGTTTTGAAGCAAATGACATGTGTAAGGATCCAATCCTAATACATTTCCTTGTTTAGGAGTAAAGAAAAATGTGTACTATATACATCAAAAAGATTGACCATACTTTTTGAGGGAGAGATGCACTCTATGGGGTCAGTCACTTCATCTAGGTAGGAGTTAGGTAGGACTTTTTTAAGTCATGCATAGGCATTTTGGCTGCAGGACACAGTAACAGTTCACAAAAGCAAAGGATAATGTTCTGTACGGCTAAACCTGGAGGGAAAGTTTAAAGACACTATGAAATTACCTAATTTGGAGCTGAAATGGGTCCTTAGAGTTATCACATCTTTACTCATAAAAAGATTCAATATGCAATAACAAATCTCAATAGTAAAATCTCACTGCACTTTTAACAGAGCACCTCTAGCGGGACAGAATCACTCACACCTTTCCCAGAGCATTAATAAATGCTCAAGAGCAATAAATAAATGTTCAAGAGCAAGATGTTTATTTAGTGATTTCCCAATAATGCTAGTGCTCACTTTACAGCCTTGCTCCTTCTGCCATCTAGATCAGTACAGCCAAATTTTATAAAGTTTATAAGAAGTATTCTTAAATAAAATAGAAAGTGTAGTTGAGCTTATTTATTTCACAGAATCACAGAAGGTTTTGGGTCAGGAGGGATCTTAAAGATCATCCTGTTCCAAATCCCTTGCTACAGGCAGGGACACATGCCAATAGACCAGGTTGCTCAGACCCATCCAACTACACCACGAACACTTCCAGGGATGTGGCATCCACAACTTCACTTAAGAGAGCAATCTTATGTTCTTATAGGACAAATGAAGAAGTGGAGCAGACACAGTGTTTGTTCACCTAAATTCTAATGAAAAGTGAAACTGAATGCTCATCCAGACCATCAAGCCTTAATTCCCTCGCTTGCATCAGGGCAGCCTAGCTCCTCACAGGAGAAGCAGGGGCTCACAGAGGACACCAAGGCACAGGTCTCCACAAGCCCCTAGTCATGTACTTACCCCAGGGGAAGAACTACAAGGCTGCAGCCTCTCCAAGAGCCTGAAAGCACTCAAGGGACAATGTTGTCACACTCACATTGTGCCCTTGCCAATAACAAGGTGTGAACGTTCACAATACCTTGTACACTTCACTCCTCCTCCAGGAAACAGGGAATTCATACTCTGCCAACCCATGCCAGAACAGGGGGGCAGCCATGACCCTGACCAGATTTCCCCTACCAATGGACATCCCCCACTCACTTGGGAGGCTTGTTTGGTGTACACCAAAGCACCTCCAGCAGGACTACTGAAATGGAGTCCTCACCCCATTGTCACTGTGCTCTTGGCATGGAGAGAACTGGCTGAGTGCAGGCACTAACAGTAAGGTTTTTCTGTGTGGAACTTGACTGAGGTTTTAGATCCTTCAGGGGGTGCCATTCTTCTATTAGTATTATCTTTCTGCTGATTTCATGCAGCCTGAAATACAATCAAGTCTATTCATACTCATGGCATATGAATTCAGAACAATTTGTTTAAACAAAGTGAAACATGCAAAGGCACTTCCACTGGCTTCAAACAACAGTTTGAAGTTCCATCATCAGCACAGAATATTTGCCTCACACTGATTCCCCATTGCTACACACAGATTTTAGACCTTTTCTTTTCAAATAAATCTCAGCTGGAATAAAATGCTCTATAAACAGCAACTCATTTCACCATGTCTCTGCCAGAGCAGATACTTGTTGTAAGGTCTTCTGTATGGGAACACCAAGAGGTTGAACAGTACCCCCAAGATAAGCAGTAAACAGGAGCTGGCTGCTCCTCCAGGCCAGCTTCCCACCAAGGATGAGGCAGCATCTGGGGGACCCTGCACTTCACATCACACACTGCTCTTGCTGAACTGCTTGGCATTGCCTCAGACTCACAGTTTGTGAATGATATTGCTGTGGAACATTCTGTGGAACTGGTTGTTTGGTTTTTTTTAGGAAAAAAACTATTTGAGGCATAATTTTTTTAAAATTGGTCACTGTTACATCACAGTACCAATTCAGTGACTACTGCTCATTTCCAAACTGCATGAGAATGCAAGTTCATAGAAAGAACAAAATGAGCCTCTGAACAAAGAACATGATGTTTTGTGGTAGATTTGACCCAGCTTTACCTGCTGACGCCCTTTCACAAATCACATCATCAACAAACTGATCATTTATGTGTCAGAGTTTGCCACCTCATGAATTTGCATGAAGTAATTTTGTATCACTGAGATGATAGCTACAGTCAGTATGGAAGAAACGTGAGAGTTGTGTTACTACTGTTATTACTATTCCTAAATCAACATAGAATTTTTTTTCTGCATTGTTTGGCTGAGGGTATACAAAATACACTTCCCGTTTAAGCAAAAGATTTTAATGAGGGATTTTCCAGCATTTGAGGAAACGTGTGATTTTTTTTTTTTTAACTGGAATGGGAGACTTAATTTGAGTCAAAGCAATGCTTATCACATAAAATCCTGCCTTCTCATTCGGAAAAAGTTAGATTCAGTTTCAAGTTCTGCTAATCAAGGAAATGCTTGAACTCGCACGAGCTTGAGCTGCCTCATGAGGTCTCTAATATCCAGTCGTCGCGTGCTGATGCAGTCGTGCAGCTGCCGGCATGATACGGTCCCGTTCTAGACCACTTATTTTCCCATCTCTTCCTCCCTGTGTTTCCCCCGCAAGCCTCTCGCTCTGCGCTCCGGAGCACGGCCCCAGGCGCGGGCAGCGGGGCTGCGGCTCCGCGGAGCTGCGGGCGGAAGGGACGGGGTTGAGCCGGGGCAGCCCCGCCGGCTGCCGGCCGGGCAGGTGCGGCGGGCAGCGGATCCGGGCCGGGGGAGCGGCCTCGCCCCGCGGAGCCGCGCAGGGGGCTCGCGGCAGAGGGGCGGCCGGCTGATGCGATGGGGAGCAGCGACAGGCAGTGATGGCCCTCCCCGCCGGGCGGGTGGTGGCAGCTCCCGGGCCAGCACAGGTAGATGCCGCAGACAGAAGGCTCCAGATGTCTGGACGCCGCTGGAGAGCCGGGGGAGGGAGGGAGAGAGCACCTTAGACCGAGTGAGCCATGCACAGGAAAGTTTTTGTCATCCCCCTGCACATACCTCTCCGGGGTGTTGTTATACACCGCGGTTATCTAGAAAGGCAGAGTCACGAGCACACGCTCACTCACCTGACTTTTGAAACACTTTGCTTGGGGCAAGATGCGAGAGAAACATCTCACCACTCATTTCTTCCTGCCGAGCGTCTCTCGCTGGCCAGGGGGACCCTGGCGCCCCACAGCGCAGATCTCCCGGGGCATTTCCCTCGGTGCCGCCGAATTTGCACTGCGACAAATCAGCGGGGACACGGTCCATCCGCTGCTGTCTGCCAGCACCCCCTGCGAAGCCGGACCGCTGCATTTCTGAAGCGTCACGGAGCAAAGACGTTAAAGACTGTAAAAAACCCAATAACAAGGTGGTCAGACTAAGGTTTTGCTGCTGGCCAGCCGAGAGAATGCTGTTAGAGATCCCAATCCTGCACCGGTTCAGCTTTCTGACCGGGAAGTAACTGCACTCACATCCGTGAGGTTTGCGGATTGGGAACGGCACAAGGCACGGCGGATCTTCCCAGCGCCCGTAACCCCAGGCGTTTCAGTGACCCCGTGTTTGCCCCAAAGCAACGCCGCTTGCTCTGTTCCAAGGCACAGAACTGGGCTCTGACCTTCGTCTGCCAAAACCATTTGAATCGTGATCTACTTGAATCGATCCAGTAAATCAAATTCATTTTGTTAGATAAAAAATGCACCCAAGTTAAGTCATAAATATTAATGATGCCCGATTTGCCACCTCATTACTTATGTAAAGAAGGCTGTCATTCCAGTTACTCATTATAAATTCAGGTTGTCCAAATATGGGTTTAGTTTTGGAACTTTGATATTTGATGGATTTTCATGGATTTTGGAATGGATTGAATCTGGTTTCCACTCCCCTGCTTTCACCCACCTGGAGGCTAAGATATCTAGAATGAGAAATTATTCTACAGACAGCATAAATATAATTATATTTTGGCGGTTAAAACCTCTGTCCCCAGTAAAACAGGCTGAGGGGCTCATCGGATTTTTGCAAGTTATGCCATGACTCAGAATCCTAAAAGCTGCCGTTATAATTAACAAAATACCAAGGGGGTTGTTTAAGATAATTTTCAATAATCCTCTTATTCCCCCGGTGTTGCCCCCAGTCCAGGTCAGAATGCTTAAGGAGTGCTTGAAATGTGGGGGTGGGGGGGTGCCAAGAGAGAGCTCGCCGAGCCACGCCAAGGTCCACCCACTTCTCAGCGCTCTCTATAAAAGCGAGCAGTGGAGCGCAGAGCTCGGCAGTGATTACTTCACACACACACACACAAAGGAGGAGTTCTCGCTCCTCAGGAAACCCTGCAAGCTCGGATCGCTACTACAAAAACATTTGTCTCAGTGGATTATCCTCACTGTCAGGTAAGAACTATTTTTTTTTTTTCCGTCCTTGGCAACAACAAAAGATTCAGGGGAGGTGGAACGCAAGTAAACTCTACTAAATTTGGACTGTTTTGAAGAGTTTGGAGTTATGCTGTGGAGTCTTGCACTGGCTCTTGGCATCAGCTGCAGTTTACAACATAAGATCCAGACCTAGCTGGTTCTGCGTGTGAAGTGGGACGAGGAGCTATCAGGGAATAAACTTCCCGGCAGCAAAACACTTGCTGGAGTTTGGAAACGATGCGTCCGATAGCCAGCTCTCTGATCTTATGGGTTTGCTAAATCCTAGTGCAAGCCGCTGGGGGTATTCTGGAAATCCTGCTGGTTTTCAGCCGCCTCTGCAACTAAACTCTAGACAAACGTAAACTTTGGAGGCTCTGTTATTTACTCTGTGATAAGTTGTTGAGCAAATATTAGCTTCTGGTTCATATCAGACACAAAGTCCCCGGTAGCCTGGGGGCTCTGCGAGGGAAGGAGCTCTCTGGAATCACCAGGAGTAAAGGACAGTCCTTACTTGACTTTTATGAGCAAGCATGCTTACAGTTCTTCTCTTTTCCTTCCAGCAGGAGCCCAGCCAGAATGAAACTAGTTCACGTAGCCCTGCTCTATCTCGGCTCTGTGACCTTCCTCGGGGTGGATGCTGCACGGGTGGACGTAGCGACAGAGTTCAAAAGAAAGTGAGTATCGGAGCGCGCCCTCCTGCCAGCGCCCCGCGCCGCGCGTGGAGCTGCCGAGCCCCCGCGCCTGGCTCCGGCAGCCGTCAGAGGCACTGGATTCCCTGCAGGAATTGCTCAGCTCCTTAAAGGCCTCGTGCCCTTTCGGGAAACATTGGGGGGGAGGAGAAGAGAAAAAAAAAAAGGAAAAAATCTCGGCGCTGGCAAAGATTTTCGCCCCTCGAATCTATTTGGTTTGGCTCCCGCTCTGCAGACTTGCGATAACAGGCTCTCCTCTTCCCTTGTGCTCTTTCAGATGGACGAAATGGGCACTAAGCCGAGCCAAGCGGGACGTGAAGCCTGCGGGCTTGCTCCGAGGGCTGGGGGCAGCCGCCGACGTGCTGCCTCTCATACGCACCCAGGACGTGAAAGAGGATTCCCGAGTCTCACCTCCCAGGTAAATTCCAGCACTTCCTGGGCTCGGGCACTCGCTCGAGGCAGTGGAAAGTTTCGGGGTCCCCTGGTTTCCGGGCGTTCTGGGTTATTCTCGCTGGCGATCCTCCCCGCCCCAGAGGCAGGTCCTGCCCGGGCTGCCCATCGCGCTGAAAGCAGCCTCCCGCCTTCATTTCCCCGCGCTCTTTAGCTGGCGGGAGATAGTAGCGCCTTTGCTGCGAAAGTCAGATATAAATAGTAACTTGAGCCCTGGATGCTTAGGAAAAAGTAACAGCCGTAAACCGGCGGGGCCTCTCCTCTTATGGGTAGCCGGCTCTGCTCGGCGCTCCCGCGGAGGGCACAGCCGGGACTGCTGGGGGGCAGCCGGGCACCGTCGGGACGAGCCCGTCTCCACCTGGGGCTCCCTGCCCTGCAGACCCTCCCCTTCCCTCGCCCACCGGGTCCCCTCCTCCGGGCCCCCACCGCGCTCTTCTCATGCCCGCTCTCTCTCTTCCTGCAGCAACCGGGAGGATGCTCACATCCGCGTCAAGCGCTACCGCCAGAGCATTAACAGATTCCCCCACTTCCAAACAAAGGCGTGCCGCTTCGGAACGTGCACGGTGCATTGGCTGGTCGACGAGCTCCACAGGGCGGCCGTCAACGATAGGAACGATGCCGCCCCCCCAAACAAGATCAGCCCCCAGGGCTACGGCCGCCGGCGGCGTTCCCTGCCCGAGCCCCGCAGCCCAGCGCGCTCCCCCAGCTCCGGGCGGCGCCCACGGACGCGCCGGGCGCAGCCCCTCGCCGCCTTCCTCGGAGTCTGAAGCGCCGCAGGACCGCCGAGGCCGCCTCGACGGATGGACTGAGGCACGGGCTGAGATCCGCCAGGATTCGCGGAGAGCGCCTGCCCGGGCGGGACCCCGGCGCGCCCTCCGGGGGGAGCTGAGAAGGGCAGCGGACGCTGCGCCCCCCGCCCGCCACGGACTCTGGCCCTGCCCGGGCCGGGCACCGCCGGCTCCCGCAGCCGCCGCCGCCCGCGACGCGAAGGCGCCGCCGCTGCTCCCGGGGGCCGGGCGGCCCTGGCCGCCTTCCCGCGCCCCGCCGCCCCGAGGAGGGGATGCTCAGGGGGGGACCCGCCGGTGGGCGACAGGGCCCGGCCTCGCCCTCCGCCCCCGAGGGTTGGAGGGTGCGCGTCAGCCGTGGGCAAGGACAGGCCGCCCACATCTGCTCTACCCTCTGCGTTATGTGCACCCGGCAGGGAATCGGACACTCATTAGTCCCTGCGGGGACTGCGATATACTTGAACGTCACAGAGAGGAAAAGTGCAATTGTACGTGGTTTTTGTTAATTATAAGTGCGGTGTGTGTGGATCACGAGATATGCATTGGTATTTAAGATTGTTCTGTGCCATGTCTTTTTTCTTTTTTTTTTGGAAAAAATATATTTTATTTTTATACGGTTTATATATATATATATATATATATATATATTGCATAAGGGCATTTTAAAACATTGTATCCCCTCTATTTTTCATATCGTGAATGTCAAACGTAAAACTCTTCTTCCATACCTTTTTTTATCTTGCATTCCAGACTGGTGAAAGATATAGAGAATGTATCAGCTGTTCTCCATGGGTAATATGTGAAATAAAATAAACACAATTACATAAAACACTTCAGTTATGTTGTCTTTAGTGGGGGCAGTGGTCAAGATGAATCATTTCTCACTGTGTTCAGTCCTACTCATGCTAAGCTACAATGGCAGTCCTGGGACAGACCAAAACTCTTCCCCTGCAAACTTTGTTAGCAGCCACCTTATCTCATCAAATGGGGTAAACTCCGAGCCAGAAATGCATCCTAAAATTCCAGGGCAGGTCTGTGGAGAAGGCTCTAAGGCTCTTTTCTGCCCACACGTCCAAGCCAGGGCTGAAACGTGTCACAGCTTGGATTGATCGGGCAAGTTTATTTTTTGCCCTAATTAATCAGAGAAACAACTGCACACTTCAACATTGCACAACAAAGTAACAGATTTATTGAGGCAGCACGTTCCAAAAATGGTCATGGCAGCTTCCAAGGTTATTTATGTTGAAGGATTTCCTGGGCCACAGTTCAGGTTAAAGTTAAACGGTGACCGGTTCAGTGTGGGGAGAACATTTTAGATAAAAGCTTAGCATGAGGGATTTTGTTGTTTTGTTCTTTTTTGTTGTTTTGTTTTGTTCTCTCTCTTTTTTTTTTTAACAAATTCCAAGCACAGACCAGAAAACAAATGTGAAACTGAACCTTATTAATGCACCACCAGCACCATCTATTGGTGCCTACTCCTTGTACTCCAAGAAAACAAACCTAAAACCTAAACAAGTGTATTTGAATAACTTCTTGGGTGAAGTGAAGCATTTCCTCTATTTTACCATATCTCTGAACACAGTTAACATATACAGGAGAGGACTGGGGAACAGCAAAACTCAATGCCTTTAGAATAAATGAAGTGGGGATTTAATTTTTGTTTTTACCTAATATTAAATTCCTCAACAACATATATTTATAAGAAAAACTGAAAAGAACTGGCAATGACACCTTTCCAGGAAACTGCTGCAAAAACCTTGGGTAGGGATCTATTGATGAGATAGTTGGCTGGTATTCATGATTTTTCTTTCCAAACTTTGAAGTTCTGCTCAGAATTGCCTATTTTTAGTTACTTTCTAAGCACATTCAACTAAGATTTTTGAAATCCTGAGAGGTGGGTTTTCCACTTGAAACATTATTTTAAAAAGAAAGAAAATCAAAGATAATGACACTTTGCCAACTTTAATTACCTATTTGTTAACAGCTGGAAGAGAATTTACCTGTCTCCTGCCCTTGGCCTTTCTGATCCAGATTTTGCAAGATGTAAAGGATGACACAAATGCATGGACAAGGTATAGCTGCCAGCTGAGAAACAGCAAGTGGAACCTGGAGATTAGAACTGTTGCCATTACAAGTTTTGTGGTTCTTGCAGTGAGAAATTACAATGTGTAGGTGAAAGCATGATCCTACTTAATGTACACAAGAAAGAATGTACATAAGAAAACAATGGCAGCAGAACCATCCCATTTAATAGCTACAAAGTTTTCCTTTTAAGTTCCACAGTTAGTATGTTCAGCATCTGAATTTGGGACAGAAGGCTGTATCAGGCTACAGTGTGGTTAAGTACGTACTTGCCAACTAGTTCCTTTTGTTTGTACTGATCTTTTCTTCATTTCCTGCCAAAACCCCACATAGAATACCTTTTCTTCCCTCCTTTCCTCTTGACTGGTGCAAAACACTTCACTCAAAGCTGAAAGACCCTGCCCAGAACCAGACAGGGCTCAAAACAGCCAGTTGGTGCAGGGTGGCACAATTCTGATCTCACTGGGGTTTAGGAAGTGCGGCGTGTGTTTGGAAGGACCAAGAGCACCACCTGCTGTGCCTGTAAGGAGAAGCAAAACTCTCTGCAATAAACAGCAACCAAAGAAAAGAAAGATTGGGGTTTTTTTGGTTCCCTCCATTCCCCCATCAATCTTTGAAACCATGTGTTTTAATGCACTGCTGAAGGAGAGATATCAGAAAGTAGTGAGCAGCCCAAAGATGGCACACTGTTTGGGTGGAAAGAGCAGACAAGGAAACTCTGGAAACACCATGTCAGTGGATTTTGCTAACCTAGGCTAGATAAGCTGGAGGAGAAGGGCAGAGCAGGAGAATGGCAGGCAGAGACTCTTTCCCATGTCCCAGCCTCAGTTCTAGGTTTGAGGGAATGGGTTTATAAAGGGTAGAATATATCAAGACAGCATCCTTTCTTCTCATCCATTCATGCACCAGCCCCAGGTGTAACCTGCCCAGGTGAAAGCTCAAGCAGGGGATGATACTGAAAAACCCTGGTGAAGCATCTTTTCCCTTTATCCAATAAAGCAAAATGTTGGGCATGAATGCTTAAATAGTGGCTGAAGTTCATCCATGATCTAGATTAAAATCTCTGACAAGTGTAAGGATTTGGGGTTTCAGGGAGAGCAAGACTGTGAAACAGCACATGAAAGAGAGCATCCTCCTATAATAGTAGGAGTTTAAGAACTCTGTACTTAGGTCAAAGCCAGCTTATGCTGTAATGCGTCAAATGAGAAGTGGAAGATGTCATCAAATGCCTCCCAAATCAGGAGGATCTGTTTACACACCACCTTAGTTAAAAAATTCATTTCTAAGAACAGTCTGGTGTCCCACAGGACAGTATTTCAAAGGCTGCTAGAAACAAGACTCGAAGTTCAAACAAGGTTCTAAATTAAAATTAAGTTTTGCAATGGTAAATATGTATTGGAGCAGGAATTCATCCTTGTCCACCAGTCTGTTCAAGAGCAGATGCCAAAGGAGTGGTCACCATTCTCAGCACAGAAGAGTTCATGGAGTATTCTTTAGGAGTGATTACCGTGCTTTGTACCTACCCTAGGGACACCCTATGGCAGACAAAAAAATCTATTCTATTTAATTCTATTCTATTTAATTAATCTATTATATTCTACCCAAAATTCTTCACTATAGACAATTTTTCATTACCAAAATGGATTCCAAAGGCTATTTTTATTTCAGGAAGTTTTTTGGGCTTCATTATTAGTTCTACATGGAATGATGGCAAAGTGCCTAAAATGCTGATATATACGGACTTCCCCATGCAGCCCTAGTACAGGTCCCCTAACCTGGAAGAGGAAAACAAGGAATTATTTTTCTTTCTCCAGCTGGTACCACAAAATTTTCTTTAAGCAGCCATGTCACGTGACCAACCGCAAAAATTGTTTGTTCTCCAGTTACATCAGAAAGTGGTCAGAGTTCTTCCACCGTTACCTAGGAACAATTTCTACTGCATCCAAAAAGTAGAGACACTGGTGTACTTTCAGATGATTATCAGAATCTGCAAAGCATCTCGGTCCGTGCTAGGAAGAACTGCAGTCAGGTGCCAGATAGAAACTCTTTCTGCAAGCACAATGACAGAAGGGGGAATACTAATGAATACTTTGGCACATATGAAGCCTTTTCTGGCTCATTGAGTACCCAAAGGACAGCAAGTCATAATTAAAGCCAATAATGGCAACTCCAGACAGCCATCCAAATAGTTTCCTTGTGCCGTCAATTCACCGTTTCATATTATCTCACATCATACTTAAGTAGTGTGGAGCACACAGGCATCAGGAGAAAGAATTCCAGCAAGACTGACTACAACCAATAAGTAAATCCAATTATGCCTAATTAAAATCTATTTACTGCATTCACAAGGGTTTGCTTTTATTATCCAAATATTTTTTAAGGAATAGGGCTTTTATTCACTAAATAATTTGTGTCAGCTTTGAAATTGTTTTAATCTTTAAATACTTAATTCCTTGGAGTGAGGCCATGTATCCTTCATGAGAAGGAGCATAATTTCTTCATGAGGTAAAAAACTTTGCTATGTAAAAGCCTTTTTACTACAAGCTATGTACACTAGTCAAAATGCTTGGTAATGTCTCCAAATGAAAAACAAATGGTCCCATTAAGACTGGAATCAATGTTAATGACTCGATAAGACTGGAGTGTTTTGCATGCAACATTCCCAGCAAACACAACAGCAATGAGGATGCCAAATGAATTTTTAAACTTTTTTTGATTCTGTGATAACTTTTACAAAACATTTAACTAGACCTCCTCGAGTCTCTCATCCACTTACAAAATCCTGGGGTTTTCCAAAGTCAAGAAAGATCTGTTCTACCCACTGAAGGCACATATTTTGTAATAAATTCTGACTCTGAGAATAGGTTTGCAAAATAAGTATTCTTCCAATAGTTTCTGTAAATAGACACTTTGAAAATTACATGCAACTTTTCCATCACTTATAAAAAGGTTTTATTTTCTTCATACTTTTCTAACAGGGTGTAAAAAACAAACAAACAGATGTCTGGGTCTTAATCTCTGATGTCCAGCAGTATGGGCAGAAATGGGAGAACAAACAAACCGGATCTTATCTGTTAGTTCAGGAGCACACTGAGCAGTTCATCAAACAAACATGCTTATTGTCCTTTTAAGAGGTGCTTACTGTGACAGGAGTTCCATGATGCTGAATCACTCCAAGACTGAAAGGCACCGTGTAATTCATCCCCCTGCTGTTCCAGCCCAGCACAGGAGGGTGTGTGCATTCCTCCTTTCCCCTGACGTGACCCAGCTCTGGTGTCTCTCTGCTGGAAAGCACCAAACTCTCAGAGGCCACCACACTTCCCTGCCTGCCCATGAGGGCTCAGGAGCACACTGGAAGAGGACAGCTGCCCCTTGTAAAATATGTCTGTTCTCTTTAGAGACAAGGAAAAATTGAGGGATTTTAAGTCCCTTTTCCTAAGTAATTTTTTTCCCGAGGCTGTGCAGCCCTGCATCTCATTCTGTATAAGGAGCACATTCATAGTCTGGCCTTTATTGATAAACAACATGAAAAATATGTAACTGGCATATATCATTAGTCCTCTTACTGCCTACAGACATCAGACATGCTGGTGAGCCAGATAGGAATCTTAGCAACAAATCTCAGGCCTGAGTCTGATCCCATCTAATTGAAACAAAACTTCTACTGACTTCAGCAGGAAGAAAATCTAAGCCCCAGCTTTTCTTTCAAAAACATGTCTATTTTTATACCAAAAGACTGTATTGTAAATTTTGCTTTATACTTCTTTTATTCCCAATTTCTGGTTTTGAACACTGAAGAAACCACTAAAAGATACAAGTAAGGAATGGTTTCCCTGTCAAAAAGAAGGAACACAAATCCAAACTTTCCATTTAATCTGAAATGAGTTCAGCAATGTATGCTTATTGCTGCTGCTCTGAGTGGATGTAGTGCTGCTGGCAGTGACAACTTCAGCAAACATACATGTGTCAAGTGTGTCACTAAATGTGTTCACGAGCAGAGATGGAATCCCAGAAACTTCCAGTGCTCTTGTCCAAAACCCAGGCTTCTTTTTTTATTTAATGCAGTAGGACTTTGGAGTGTTTTAAACAGTAAGACTTCATACAGTAGCATTTCCTTCCTCCTCTTTCTTCTCTTTATGTTTAAAAAAAATCTTGCTACCTATTTTGAAGTGTTGGAAAAGGATGTATCTGGACAGCTCAAGTGAGAGAGGAATTCCATAGCTCACAGCAGAGACTGGCAGTCAATCAAAGTGCACAGACCAGCACTTTGTTATAATATTTGCACAAGGCCATCAGTATCTGTTTAATGAAGGATATAAAGAGATTTGCACAAAGTGAGTCCTACAGAGAGGAAGATGATTTACTGAGAAGTAGTTCACGTCCTCTCACCCCAACCTGATTTAATTAACTCCTGGTAATGGGGGAAAAACAACCCCTTATGTTACAAGTGCATGAGGGCCAATAAACCTGATTTATTGTCTCAACCGCACTGCAAGACAGACAGAAACAAATGATACGTTTTTTCCATGGAATGTTGTTAGAATGTGTGCACGAAGGTATTTTCCTTCTCCTGGTGCATCTGTACAACTTTGCTGCCATCTGCTGCCTCCTGAAGACAAACAAATCACTCTGAAATGAGAGCTGGATGCCAGTGGCACGGAGCTGCTGCCAGTGGGGAGGGAGGCCTGGCTTTAAAAGTGTTTTATAGCTGCCCTGGGCTTGTTACTCAATATGCTGACTCAGGCAGAGACTCAGATTTTTCATTCCTCCTGAGCTTTACTCAGAAAAATCAGGAACAGCACAATACCTTTACATATTCCAAGGAGATGGAGAAAGGAACTATCCTGGTACCACTTTTGCCACTCTGGGCTATCAAGAGAACAGTCGCAGCATTTTTTGAGAAAACACTGTTTTCAAGGTGTGACATAAAGAGATAAAAGGAGAACACTGGCTCCCTTGCTGCAGGAAGGACCTATTTACTGAAGAGTAAAGAAGGCTGAAGTTAGAAAAGACCAGTAGTGCCTTTTCAGGAGAACTCATGATTGGAGAGATGTGCACATGCTCTTCATTTCTACACACAGAGCTCTTTCAAAGACAGGAGTCAGGACAGTGTGCTGAGTCAGACTGATCTGTTTCTCTGCCTCAGGCATAAACAACACCATCTCAGCAGTAGTCAGGTATGAGCTGTCAGCTTCCACAAAGAACTGAAGTTGTACATCTAACTGTTAAAACCAGAAGGGATTAATTTCAGAAAAAAAATTATGCTGAATTGAAATCACAGTTGTATTTACTCTACATAATTATGTAACTTATACACACAATATAATACAAGTACTCTTATTTTGATGAATGGCATGTTGCAAAATGTTTTCATTATAACATATAATCCAAAAACACACAAGAAGGAAGTATCACATCTGGTAAGAAAGGCTGCTTCGAATTCTACCTGAGGAAGCTACAGACAGCAGAAATGGCTTTTAAAAGATTGTAAAGATCTCTTGGCTGATATGAGGGATTTTTAAATTTTATTTTTAATCCTGCCTAGTAACTCAACCAGGCATTGAAAAATTGACCTTCCATCAACATAGTTCTTTTCATATTTATGACTGTAGAGTTTCTTCAAAAACTATATTCTGTATGATGCTGATATAGAAGATTCAACCCTTTATTCATAATGGGTTTAAAAGAGTAGCTGAAATGGTTTGGAATCAATGCTGGTTACCTTTGCTCTCTCCTGGACACACAGGGATTCACTAGTTAGGGCACACCATGGACCTGCAGCCAGGACATTACTTCATGGACTTCATATAGATCATGGAAGCACAGAAACACAGACAAGTAAACACACCTGCCCAGGCTTGAGAAACAGGCCTGCTGTCACCTCCAGGGCATGGCATCAGTAATAGCCATACAACCCACACATAAGTCAGCCCTCTTCCATCAAAGCCTGGAGGTCACTGGAGGAAGCCCCCAAGTGAGAACCCAAAGCCCACTGAGAACCTAAAGAGCAGCACTCAGCAGCCAGGGCACCCTTCCTTCAGTCCTGAAACAAAGGCCTGTGCAAAATCCAGTCTAAACAGTCCTTCTACTGCAAGAATAGTTGCTAGGAGACTCCAGATTTCAGTCAAATTAGTATTTTGAAATAGTAGCTTTTATATATAAGTATGTCCGGAAAGGGTTTCAAAATGCTATTTCAAATTCTGTTCTAGGTCTTGTTTTGTTTTCCAGTTAAGATTCCATTTTATTTTCTGACTAAAACCACAGCACTTTGAAGCCACCAGTTGCTAAACTAGACTGGATTTTAACTCTGACAGCTCTCATGTATTCAAGGTGAATGGGAGGGGAGAGAAAAAAATCTATAATGGAGAAAGGGACAGGAGTTGTGTGATAGGCCACATCAGAGAGGCTGAGGGAGAAAAGTGACCTTCCAGCTCAGTGTCCAGCAGCAGCAAGGAGTCAGTATGCTGGACATCATCAGGACAGGCACTGAGAATCATTAAGGTGGTAGATGAGGTGAATGAATGTGAAGTGTCACTCATCAAATCCTGCAATATTACAATGGAGCTGGGGGGGGATGGGGAAGGCAGCCACTGAAACTAGCAGGGGAATGGTACCACAGATAACAGTACCAAAGCAAATGCTACAGGCAATAGGCAGAGGAGTGCCTCCTAATCCAGTGATGCTGGGAGAGTATGAGAACAGACCACAGGAAGTGGCCAGGTTCACTCAATGTCCCTGAACAGTACCTCCTTCCACTGCAGGAGACTGGCCCAACACATTGGCCCAGCCAGGCTGGGGCTCTAACCCAGTCAGGAGTGTCCAACAACACTTCTGTGCTGTTGTGAATAAAGCCCCTGCGTTGAGCATCCCCTCCATCCAGGAAAAGCCACTCTGCTGTGCTCTACTGAGAATGTGAATGCTGGCTGGGCTGTAGCAGGTGACTGGAAACCAGCTAATGAGGGTGTGTGGGGTTAGAAACACACACACCATAACAGATACCAACAGGGCTGCTCAATCTCTGTGCCCACACACCCTCCAGCAGCAGCCTGAAACTCTCTAGGACTGAAAGGTTAGAAGAAAGTTACCTGTTCTCAGTGAGGCCTTGCAGTGCAGATAAAAAGAGAGACTCAAAATCTCTGGAGGCAGAACAACTCACACTGAAGAGTCAGTAATTGTTACTACTGTCACAAGTACTTGGGAGGATTATAGAAACAACTGTTTAACTACTTCAAAAGTGCTGCAGAGTGGAATAAAACATATGAATAGAACTATTCTAGCCATGTTCTGCTATCTCTTAATTGCTGCTTGTTTATGAACAGTGTGTCAGTGCTTCTTGTCAACCACTGTAGCAAGAGAGAAACCACTTCTTTTGGCTTCAGTTGAGAACAGAAGAGGTCTGTGATGTGCTCTGTAGCTTAACTGAATGATTCAATAAAAGAAAAAAAGGCACAGGTGAGAAGCTTCTTTTTTGCTTTCATGTGCCTTGCATATTTTTGAAGGCACAAGTTTTTGTTGATTAAGGGTTTTACTTTTACTCTGCTTTCTTACCAGCCTCTCTGCTGATGAAGGATGAATAGGGAAAGTGTTGACCTTTCTCTCTATGTTCCAGTTAATAATCACAAATAACACTTTCTTGTATCTGTGCCCAGTTTGGATAAAACACAGTTTGATAGATACTGTATCCCAGATGTTACATCTGATAATTAGGCAGCTTTAAAATGTAACATAGCTGAATGTTATTAAAACCACTAAAATAAAATTAAACCTTCATCCCTGTAATATATTTTTTTTTCTACAGGAAAACACAGGTTTTGCCTTGAAAAGGTCAGAGCAAAGAAGCAGCATGGTGATGTAGAGGAAGATAACTTTCAATTCTAGCTTGTCTGTATTAAATACTTTGCAATAAACTGCTCATTAGTTGCTTATCATAGGCAAAACAGCCAGTTGGTGAGCTCTGTTGCTTTTGTGCATTCTAGCACACTTCTAGCATGATCCAGAAAATCCAGGCAAGGGGTAATATATGTGATTACATGACTTGTTATCTTAAATGGTTTCATATGTGGTATTTGCTCCAGTTATTTGACATGACTCAAGTTGACCTCATTGTTTGTATGCTTGAAAGGGAACAATTATGCAACTGCTAAATGGTATGGAAGACAGCAGTGCCACATGAGACAGGAAAGAAAATAGGAATGCAATGTCTACTAAGCTGTCAAAATGTCTGACACCAACATAATAAGTTTATTTTCTTTGTATGGTCCTCTACTACAGAGTAATGAAAAGCTAACATTCATGCTGGAAATCTGGATTAATCATGACAACTTGTAGCTTTTATTGTCATTTGGAACCTACCATTTTTGTGGTTCTTTGTATATTTTTTGACAAGTTTTGCATTTGCCAGAATAACAAAAAATAAAATTACTAAAGGAGACAACACTGGCACTAAAAATAGCATTTTATGACAATGCTGTCAAATGATAACATACATAAAATGATGCACATGTATCTTTAGTTACAAAATCTTTGTATATAGTTAATGTGAGTTTGGCAACATCCTATGGAGGATGTTAAAGCAAGTATATCTTTAGTTTTATCAGTGGTTTACAAAAAACACCGATGAAATAACACAGCATTAGCTAAAACTGGACAAAATGCAAACACTCCAACTTGTTAGTGCTGACCTACTTGCAATGCATTTGTATTAACAAGTTAGAAAAAGAAGGATGGAAGAGTCCTGGAAAATTCACTGGTATCTGTTTAATCTGGTTTTCAAGTTCTTTATTTCAGTTTTCCTGGCAGCTATTTCACATATTTGTAAGGGAAAGCACGTAACATCTTATGAAACTGCAAGGCATCCTGTGAAAACTATTTTGCTTGATTTCAAACCACCTTGAAGCCTTTGCAGAGGTTATAGGACAAGGACATGGTATTGCTGGGCACCTCTGAGTGCAGTCTCCTCTGACCCAGCGTGAGTGGCCAGTGAGTGGCTGGCTGGCCAGCACCAGCTGAACCAGCACAGGCTGGGCTCCAAGGTGAGCACTTCCTGCTGACTCCACAACAAACCAGCTCAGCTAGGATTGCCACACACTGCTGAAGGTACCTCAAGGCAGTGCTAAACCATGCCATAATTAAAGAGTTTCTTGGGCATTTGGTACGATCCCAGTGTCCTGACTAAGGCCCACACCTGAGGAATTGCACACTGTATTCCCTAGCTCTTCCTCCTCTCTCTGTTTTCTACTCCCTGTTCTACAGGTCTCTGGGGATGGTCAAGAAATGCTCCAGTGAAGAACTGGAGAAAGGAAACTTCAGGAAAAAAAGTGAACATCTTTGGCTTTCACATGGCCATCAATATGTTCCGGTTTGCTACACAGCATAATCAGCTTTCCTGGTCCTAGTGGCAGAATCACTGATGCACATGGAGAAGACAAGAGCCTAGAGAAGATGTTGCTGCTTTGGGGCTGAGGTAATTGTCTGCACAGTGGCTGGAAGGGAGCTGTGCTTTGGATTTGTGCTGATTATCAACACAAAGTTGATAATATGGAGATGTTTTTGTTATTGCTGAGCAGGGCTTGCACAGAGCTGAGGCTCTCTCTGCTCTCCATAGGCCCTGCTGGTGAGGGAGCTGCAGGTGCACAAGAAGCTGGCAGGGGACACAGCCCAGGACTGTGTGACCCCAAGTGACCAAAGGACGTTCCATGTTGTATGGCATCGTGCTCAGTACATAAAGCAGGAGAAGAAGAAGGAAGCAGGAGGACATTTGGAGTGATGCCTTTGCCTCCCCAAGTCACTGGTGCTGTGAGGGGGCCCTGCTCCCCTGGAGATGGCTGAACACCTGCCTGCCCACAGGAAGAAGGGGATTCATTCCTTATTTCACTTTGCTTGTGTTTTATACAGCTTTTGCTTTTCCATTAAACTGTCTTTATTTCAAGCCCATGAGTTTTGCAGCCTTTCTCCTTCTGATTCTCTCCCTGACCCCACGGGACAGTGAGTGAGTGGCTGCCTGGAGCTTGGTGGCTGGCTGGGGTGAAACCACAGCACCGTGACACAACATCCTTTGGGAACAGGAACACCACTGCTGCCAGCTCTGAGGGAGGCACACATTGGTGCCTGAGGATTTATTAACATTTTCCCCAGATGATCTTGCCTCCAGATACTGGTTTCTTTCAATATGTGAGTAGGATGATCGGTTTTAATTAGCATGACTTTAAAGATGACCGAAGCAAATACCAATTACTGTCAGTCAACAGGGTGATTACAGCTACCTCAGAGACATTGCAACAGAGGAGTGGTTGCTTTATTTATGTGTTAGAAGTGGATGGCAAAGGAAAGCAAATATCCTGATTTAGCTCACAGCCTTGGAATCAAGAGGAGGAGAAAAATATTTTTGCCTGCCATGATACATTTAGTGTTTTGTTCTGGATTTCCTGGGACTTCTCTCAAATATTTAGCGCCACAGAAACAAGAAAAAAAAAAAGTAAATATATCAGAAACCCTCAGAGCAGAGGGCTTTTGTCTCTTTTGTAGCATTCATAGCCCAGATGTTCCTTCCTAAGTTCACTGCTATGGCATTTCTTGTTGGAGGTTTCAGAATGATTATCCCAAGCAGAATGCCTTGGGAAGGTAATGGTTTCTCTGCACGTGTCTAGGTCATTCTGACCTAACCCCTTCCTAACACTAGCAGACAACTGGCTCACTGCCAGAGTGCTCAACAAATTTAACATGCCATTAGAAGGATTATGGTCTGTGTTCAGTACAGATTTTCTGCAACTCCAACTGTTGTGAAAATGCTTGGAATATTCAAATATTGCTTGTCCTGGGCAGAGATAGAGCAGGATTTTTTGTTTAGTTGACTCCTGTCTGAAAAGCTCCTCCAATCTTTGAGTTATTTTTATCCATGTCTAACTTGGAGGAGTTTTGAAACAGCATTTAGCTAAAAAGGGAAGCTGACATAAAAGCATGTGCCAACTTCCCAAATGCTAAATCACAATTACTTTCCTGCCTCACTGCTACCTATGAAGAATGTGGCTACACAGATGACCTAGGGATTGAGGGACCAATCTTCAACACAGCTACATTTGATGAATATTTCAGAAACTTCAGAATCAGAAAGATGAGCTGGTATGGGGGGTCTCCTGTCTGTGAGCTTGTGGTAACATCTCTGCCCCTGAATTAAGTTACTTCCTTGTGCCATAAAAGTTGTCAAAAAAAAAAAAAAGTGCAAGTAACAGCACACACTATGGACAACAACCCAGAAGATCTGAGTAGTTGAAAAATGACATATCTGACTAAGGACACCTTTTATTGATAACAAGAATTAAATACATGTATCTAAGAAGTGATAAAATATATAGAATCCCAGAATACCACAATATTTAGTATCAGATATATTTAGGTGTGGACTTCTTTGTAAGTTTGTGGAATGGTCAGCTAGTAAACAATCTTCATTTGTTTACTATCTAAGAATAGTATCTGTGCCCCTAAATGGATTGCCAAATTACATAGTTGCTCTGCACTGATCTTTGAAAATTCCAAATGAAATCTACTTGTGTATGGCATTGCCAAGATGTTTCTCTTTTACTTTGGAAAAAGCTGGCTGGGAATTTAAGAAAATGGGAAATGCATCAATTTTGAATCTATTGTGTTAAGTTTTCAGGACTATCTGTTTCTATTATTTTGGTTAGTTCCCCTCTGTGTACAATTCCTTAAAAAGTTGCATATATGCATGGTTAAATAGGTTAGATAGTGCATGTGGACATGCTCTTGCTTGGGCTGAAGACTTCTGAAGACTTTAAAATTCAAAATGCCTTGAAACACAAAGTGGTAAGAGAGTTCATAAAGATTATTTTATATTACAATAGAGAGAACTATATTGAAAAGTTACAGGCTTGTGGTTTATGTTGCTGAACTCAACACAATAACAAAATCAAGCTCAGTTTATCTCCCGCAGTCCCCAGTTTTTCTCCAGAAAAGTTTCTTCTGCCTCACATTTCTCTTTCTCTCTATCATATGCCACTGGATGGATCTCTTGCCTGTCTTTTTGGTTACTACAAGGCACTGAAAAGAACACAGACAATAAAGAGAAAGACATCCTGGTCTCACAGCAGTATCAAGGCACACTTCAGCCTGGATCAGCTGTCAAGCAAGATGCAGACACTTTACCTTGAGAGCTGTAATTTCTGCTCCCCTTGTCACTGACCACAGAACAAAGCCATTGCTGGCGCTCCTTCTTCAGGCAGCTTGTCTCCGTGCACTTTGTCAGGATGGACATTTTTACTGAAGCAGTAAAGAGAAATATCCATTGCCTGCAAGCACCTTTCAGTGACATGTTTTCAACCATTTAGGCCAAAAAGCATCAGGGAAGATGTGGGTTTGCAGTGGCTGCCAGGCAGGACAAACCACACACTTCCTGCAGCTCCGGTGACACGCTTATGTTCTGCTTCTGAAAGCTCTGCAGGAAACCAGGAGACAGAAACCAGCTTCTCCTGCCAGGGAGCAGTTAACCTTTGGAATTCTGACTTGGACAGTACAGCAGAAGCTGTGGCTAATATGGCACTTTGAGGGAATCTCTGTGCACAGAGACACAGGGCAGTCGGCTACCTGTCTTTAACACCAACACTGACTGTTTTTGGCTTTGTCCTGGATGTCCCCTCTGGGCTCCTGAAGCAGCAGCTGAGCTCTCTCTGACCTTACTCTAGGGTTCCAGACACATAGCTTTCCCCATGTTGGTGTTTCTGGCATGGAAATTGTTACTCTTGCAACAGTGGAAATGGGAAAACCTGCATTTCTCCAAAATCTGTATACCCAGGAGTCAGGAGGATTCTTCTAACATACTGCCAGCTGGATGAAGAATAATGAAGTTCCAAGGCTTAAACAGTGGTCTGGCTATTCTTAATGTAAAAAGATACTTTTACTCTCCTCCTCTCCAGTTCAGTCCTCCCACTCTGTATTTTTTTAGTTCCCTTTCTTGGACTTCCACAGATTAAAATCAGAAAACAAACAGCATCCCTTCCCCCACTTCAGAAGAACACTTTTTCCTGCTTTTCTTGGCTGATTGCTCCTTTCATACTCCGTAGGTATCCTTGGGATATCTCCCAGGGCAGGCTCTGCAGAATGGCCCAGCACCAAGCAGCCTGGCTGTCAAGTGCCTACCAACACTGACATGGCTTAATTTTGTAATGGCTGTCTCTCAGGTAGTACGGGAACTAAACCAATCTCCAGGTCTCATCACTACATCACAACCTCCTGAAAGGAGGAGACACCACCACTGGCCTCAGTCCCCTTTCTGAAGGTTCCAATATACATAGCCCCTGTTCTTTGTCTTCCATTCATGCAATTACAGGAAATCCCAGAGACCAGAACAAGAGGTTTCATTGTTTCACAAAACTGGTAACACCTTGATAGCTAATTTGGTTTAGGGCTAAAATAACTTAAGAAACCCCCAAAGAAACATCCCCTTCACCCATTTCACTGCTGTGCTAGAGATCTGTAACCCCTGTTTTCAAATCCTTTCTTAGGAGTCTCAAATCAGAGACCACTTGCCACAAACATCTTCTGAGTAACATCAATGGAGGGGCCTCAGTGTTCTAAGGCAGTTGATCTCCTTCTGGAACTGATTAGATTCACAATTAGTTAATTTCTGGATTATGGCAGAGATTTAGAGACCTTAGCACTATTTCAAACCCTGGCAAGAAGATGCTTGAAATCATATTGTTCATAACTATTAGAGGAGCATGTTCTGGTAGCTCCTCCAACTTTTGCCCACCAACTGAATAGTCAGGCAAATCTCATTCAATCCTTCAAGCACAGAGGGTAAACACAGAATTTGGACAAGAATGCACTTCCATTTCTTGGCCTTATCACAATCTTTACAGGTATAAAAATGCATCCAGCCAAAATAAAATCCATTACAACATTTGCAAAGAACCTATCAGACAGTGCAGGAGTTTGACCTTGTCTGGCAGCCAGGTGCCCACCAAGTTGCTCTTTTACTCCTCTCCTCATCGAGACAGAGGATGAGAAAGTAAAGACAGGACAGAACTTGTGGATCAAGGTAAAGGCAACTTAATAAAACAACACCAAAGGCTGTGTGCAAAGGAAAATCCAAATATTAATTCTCTACTTCCCAACAGCAGGCCATGCACAGCCACTTTCTGGAAAGAAGGGATTCAGTACACGTAGCAGTTGGCAAAATTAACTGATGGTGGCCTTCAGCTGCCTGTCTCTATGATTGTCCTTTGCTCTTTCCCACAACAGGGACATGGAATAATCCATCCCACAACAGGGAAATGGAATAATCCATCCATCCCTGCAAGTTCAAGGCCAAGCTGGGTGGAGCTCTGAGCAACCTGGTCTAGTGAAAAATGTCCCTGCCCATGGTGAGGGGTTGGAACCAGATGATCTTTAAAGTACCTTCTCAACTTAAGTCATTCTATGATTCTGTGGTTTCTAAGCTGTTTCACTCTAAAAACACTGATCCTGTGTTATAGAATGTGGTGATTTGGGACCAGTTTTTCATGCAGTTCAGCTGTCCTTACAGCAGAGGTGAGAATCTTTGGAAGAAGCAAGCCATAGGCATTGGGAAGGCCTCTCCTTGCAGCTGAATCCCACTGCATCCATTGGGTGTTCACAACTGTCTTAATTTCCATGCAAGAAATTAACAACTTATTGTTCATGAATCTGAACAGAGAATTTAATTCCTCCAAGGACTCAGGACATGAATAATACCTCCCTGTGACAGACCAATGATGACAGTCATTCTTAAGCTATTTACACCATGCATTGGCACTTAAAAAGCAGCAGAAAAATGAACTTGTGCTGTTCAATTGCTAATGAAAAGTGAAATACATTACCAGATTGTTCTTATCTAAAACATAAGAGATATACAACTGGACTATTGCCATTCAGCTTCCATCAGAAGGGCCATGATAGCAGACCATAAAGGACAGCTAATTAACTGACAGACACACCATTAAGACATCAAATGAATGTTGGTTCCTAACAGCCTTTTCATGATTAACAGTCAGGTTGTAAATTAGAATCCACGTCTCCCACTGCCCATCCTCAAGTCCTAAGCAAAAGAGTTATCTTACTGTTCATTTACATCATAAACAAGGTTCTGGGCCAAATCTTACTCTGAATTTTGAATCACATATCTTATTTGGAAATATGAAGAGAACTGGGGGTCTTATTGGTGCCACACGCATACTGGGAAGAAGCTAACACATTGCAAATTAAGAGAATTTTGAACAATTTAAATTTTAAATTTTAGTTTAAATTGCAAAGCTCATAGAATATTGAGATCAGGGTAAAGGAATGTTGGAAGGAACACCTTCCCTTTGTCAAGGAGGATTGGGTTAGAGAACCTCTAGAACATCTGGAGAACATCTGACATCCACAAATCCATGGGCCCTGATGGGATGCATCCATAAGTGCTGAGAGCTGCCAGACCTCATAGTGAGGCTGCCCATGATCATCTTTGAAACATGCCAGTGATCAGGACAGGTGTCTGAGGGCTGGAAGAAATGTCACCTCCATCTTCAAAAGGGGCAAGAAAGAGGACCCAGGGACCTACCAGCCAGTCATCCTTACCTCAATCCCTGGGAAGAAGACAGAGCCTCATTGTGGAGGCCATCTCTGTCCACATGGAACACAAGAAGGTGGAATCAGGTGGATTCACTATGGGTTAACCATGCTTGGCCAACCTGATTGCCTTTTGTGATGAAATAACTGCCTGGAGGGGTGAGAGGAGAGCAGTGGGTTTTGTCTGCCTTCATTTCAGCAAGGCTTTGGACACTGTCTCTCACAACATCCTCACAGGCAAACTCAAGAAGTGGGAACTGGATGAGTGAACAGGGAGGTGGATTGAGAACTGGTATGTTCTCCACAAGTTATAGAGGAATAGGTTTAAGGTATTTCATTAAATAAATTATTTACCAGTAAAGAAACTGGGACAATTCTAAATACTTTCATAAGGTAAACAGCTAAAATATTTCATCATAGGAACCACATAACTTTTATCTAATATTCAGAAATTCATAATTATTTCCTCAATAAAACATGTAATTCCTAATAATTCTGTATTAATTAAATGTATTATAATTTTCATAAAAATAAAGTACATACTTGGAAGTAAATATGGAAGTAAATAGTGTAATTGTGTTCTCCAGCATTTTGTTGAAGGTGGACTATTCTACAAGCTTTCATTTTTCATAGGTTATTTTAACTCATTTTTCCTCACAACTATAAATTATAGGCACACCTATAAATTACTGTCAATGTTTGTAGCAGCAGATAAGCACCAGTAAGCTCAATTTAGAGCCCTATCTCCAGCCTGTATATATATTTCTTTTTGTTCACCCACATCTCTGAATTCCTGTCAGCATCAACTTAGGAATGTCTCCCTTTAAGTGATACATTCTGGGTGATCTTTGCTGCTCTCCTGGCAGCCTTGTCATTTCCCTCTGTTCCAGAATCACTATCCAGGTCAATCCTTTTCTTGCTGAATGGAGCTTGCAAGCTCCCTGCACCACACTGTGACAACTAAATCCACTTAGTCATGAGCCAGATTCATCCCACAGCACACAGCCCCATTATTGCTTCATGCATCAGACATGTCCCTCTTGAACTGCAAGAGCAAGAGAATTAATTGAATCCATTTTAACTTGGAATTTTCTCTCTAATCTAATTTCAAAAGGTTGTATTAAAAAAAGATATGACTGGTGTTACGTAATGCTGTAAGTTTGTTTCCCCCCTAAAAAGCCTTTTAATTTCATTGGAATTAGATGCATAAAGCAAACTGGATTTAGCTCATGCTCCTCATGTTGTTCCTGTGGATTTTTAGCTTTAGATATCTTGTGATTTTTTTTCTGTGAGTATGAATATGAAAGATGTCGAGTATGTGTTATCGAAGATACTTCAGCAATACCCAGGAGATGGCAGGTAAGTGTTGAGTTGAACAGGAAGAACTTATTGTGAGGTGGTAGGCTGAGGAACTTCCCAGAGGATGGAGCAGAACTCTGCTCCTGGGATTTCTAAAAGTAATTTCAATGCAGGAGCTTGAGAGTGAATGGGTCTCAGTAGTCAGGGGAACACATTACTCATTGGAGCAAAGTTCTAACATATTCTATTCTTTATATCAAATGCTATTTGCTGCCTTAGTGTCACACTAACAAATTTCATTTAATGGCAAATAAAATTATCTCTGTTGCTCTGTTTGTTTTGCCATGGTTCTGTAATTGATCTGTTTGCTAAAATGGTGCTTTGTTCAGGTATCAGGGAGATGTGAACTCACCCTCTCATGATGATCCTGCCTGTTCTATTTTTACAGGCCTACTCTATTTTTTGTTACTTGTTGGGGTTTTGTGTTTGTTTTGGTTTATTTTTTTGGTAATTTGTTCTCTTCTACAAATGGATACATAACTGGATTTGGACCTACATTCAGTACTCATGGACCTTATCCCTTAATATTTTCTGTTGAGATCAATATTCTGATGTGACTTGTGGAGCCACAGGGCTATGAAAGCAGTTTGAGAGAGGTGTCTCACAGGAGCTGAAGGAAGGAAAAAGCCCAAATCTCATCAAAACCCCATGAGAGCTAAACTCCAGCCTCTGGTCCTGCTGCTCTTCATTTTTTGGATTTTATTCCTTCCGAAAGGAATTTGTGGCCCCTTGGGGAATGGGAAGCAGACGGATTCAGAGATGACCTCTGCCTCAGACAGTGGTGATTACTGGAATTCGGGAAAATATGCAGAGAAAGGGGGACTCAACACCTGCCTTCTCCTTGTCCACTTTATGTAAACACCCATTAGTTTTGCTTTAATCACTGTGACTTTATAATAATATTGTTCAATGTTTATGAGATCTGTTCACCTGTTTTTACGCTAAAACACTTTGATATTAATCTAAACCCAGAGTATAAATCCAGAAACAAAGTAAAATTCACAATCACTTTCACTTGCAGAGATATTCACCAGAGAACAGAAACCAAAGCAGCACCGTGGCAAATGAAATCCTTAGGCAGCACCCTTGAAACCCTTAGGCAGCACCTTCCCAAAGAGATTTTGCAGAACAAAGGCAGAAAAAACCCCAAACCCAAGCACACAGCAGTTAAAACCTTGCAAATGCAACACACAGATCCACACAGACCTTGGGAAAATATTTTTTGTGCAGAATCTCTGTACCTTTGCACAGCACAGGGCCCTGTGACCTGATTTTTGGAAGCCTGTATCTGAGGCATGTGATTTGCTCAGCAAATAATAATTGAGCTGCTATTTTAAAGGAAGATTTTCCCTATCCTGAGGATGCCTCAGGAGAATCTCAGCACTGGGCTCATCAGCGTTTTTGCAGGGCTGGTGGAGGCTGCACTGCTCTCCTGCACAATTGGGGTGATTAGTGAAAGGAATCACTGCTTCTGTTGGGCAGAAGAGACACCAGATATCTAAGTCTTGTGTTCTGCCCCCTCTGAGACCATCTTTTTCCTTCACCATTCCTTCCAAATCATTATTTTTCTCTTCAAGGACTGAATCATGGCGCCCTGCCTGTGTCCTTGTTAAGATCTCAGCTAGAAAAATGCTTTTGCTTAAGAAAATAACATCATGGGAAAGGCCATGGCAACACAAACACTTGTTTTGCCAGAACACATTTATACTGGATGGGTGGATAGTTCAGATGGCCATGAACACTTAATAAAGATCATTTTTCTAGTAATTCCCCAAGGCACTTCCTTCAAAAAAACTATTATAGAGAGACAGGCATTTCAGTGGAAACTGCCAGACTTAAAACAAATATGATTATCTTCTTTTAATAATTTTTCCTGTCACCTTAGCAATCTAGGGAGGCAATTCCTAGTCTAAATAAATTGGATTGTATTATGCCGTTTCAAATCTTCGGTCTTTTCTAAGTTTTATTTTGCATCCAAAATCCTAATAACAGCCTGTAACACATTTACATTCCTGCATTCTTGCATTCTTGCCTCTATTTTGTTGGGTACACAGTATTCCTTTTCTTTTTTTTTTTCCCTCCTCTCTCTCCCTTTGGTAATATGACCATTTTGCATTTTTCCAGATTTGGAAAAACAGGAATGTTTTCAGCCTTCAAATTAGTGTTTAAGGAACAAGAACAAAAAAGGCACCTCTGGCCTTCAGGCACAAATTTAGAACATTAAACTACATGCAGAAAGAAGCAATATGAAATCTTGGGTGAGGAAGTAAAAGCTGTCTAAGAAATTTCACAGACTGAGAGAATTTAAGGGCAGGATGAGACAACAGCTCTCTGAGTTTGACTCCTGTTTGTGAAAGCAATTCCATTTTACCCATTCATTACCATGCTGAGATCCACAGCTCTGCTCAGCTGAAGCAGTGCTTCCAGAAAGGCACACTGCTGCTTTGGAGTGAGAACATCAAGAGGTGGAAAATCAGCACCTTCCTTGACACCTATTAATCACACACTGTTAAATAGCACACAAGTTTCTCATACTTTGAATTCGCTGCTTTGCCCCTCCTGCCCTTGGCTCTCATTTTTACCTCTTCCCACATTATTAAAAAGTCCTTATGTTGTGATAACTTCACACAAAGGAATTCTTTGTGGAGCAATCTCCACATCCTTGGTGCACAGATCTGTCCAAACTGCACCCCCAAACTGCTGTGCTGGATTTCGTGTTACTTGGAGCACTTTACTGCTCTTCATGTGGATAACCCAAGAAATACACTGTGCATTTTCTTGACACATCCTAAGTCACTTGTTACAAGTAGATACATTTAGCATTTCGCATTGTCTGGAGTTACCTAGAACCTGGCTCTAAAATCTCCAGGCAGAGTCTCTCCTGTCCAGTCCACTTGCTCTGGTCTCACTTCCTGCAGCTAATTCAGACTTCCTGTCCCATCTTTCCAGTTTTTTGAAGTTTTGTTCCCTTGAAGAAACATTTGGAGTAAAACACTCATCTAACTTCCTTGTATAACTTGGTCAAACTAAGATTTAAAACAAAGTACTCCCTTTCATTCCTAATCTCAGACAGAAAGCTTTCCTAGCAGATGTGGATACACATTCATGCACAGGTATTAAAAACACACCTGAATATTAAAAACAGGGAGAAAAATTTCCATTACATAGAAAACATTCCCTCAAATATCACAATTTTTTTTTTTATCAGGGCAACCTTGTATCTGCGCCTGAATTAATAAAAGAAGCAACACTTCTGTAAAATCACTTTAGCTCCTGGTCCTTCAAGGATTGAAAATCCTGTCTATGGACTGTGTGGGAAACTGACAAACTCGTGCGCACCAGCTCAGACAGCCTCTCAGGGCAGGTCTGAGATAGGAGGCTCTGCTGCCCTGTTCTGTCTTTGTTGGTTCCTGTTGCACAGCTCGGGTCCTTGTCATTTCCCCTGCTCCACAGCTCCTGCCACACATCTGGAAATAACTCACTTTTCCTTTAATCTGTCACAGTATTTAAGTCTGCTTAGAGGACAGAAGTGTCTACCACAGGGAGGGAAACAACCAGCAAGTTGCTCTGTCCTGTTCGAAAAAGATCCAAAAACCCAGTTCTTTTAAAAGATCCTCAGAGTGAAATGTCAGAGTTGGGCTCTGACATATTGGGAATAAGTGAAGCAAGCAGTGAAAAGGCTGGCAGAACAAACACGGACATGATGTGGGGAAAATATTGCCCTGGCACTGGGGATATGAAAAGTCATTCTGCAGAGGAGGCCAGATTCCATGTTAATGACTGCTTGCCTGAATTGAGGACTCTGTGATGCACTTAAACCAGCAAGGTGCACACTGGTATCAGTGGGGAACAGGCATTAAGATCTAGAGGGTATCCTATCCTTTTGTGCTGCTGTAGCTCACTCAGGCTTACAACCACCATCTTATCTCAGTTGAGGAAATATTCCCATCTTGACTGTTAATTCTGGCTTTGATTTTCTCCTTTAGAGTTTTCCTTTTGTTGCTATTCATTCCCTGTCCTTTGGAGCTTTCCTCCCTTTGATAATTCCTCTTTCTTCTCATTCTTAATTCTAATTGCCTCCAATCAAAGTTTTGCTAACCATTCCAAGTCGTGTAATTAGATTTTAGAGTTAACTGTTCAAAGATAACTAATGTCATTCAGAATGTTAGAATGTTATTTCAAGTTGCCTATTTGTAGAGCTCTGAATAAAATGCTGCAGAAGTGTACAATGAGTTCATGTTTAGAATATTGAAATGGATTTTCTTCTCTCCAGGGAAGGTGATGGGTGTAACCACTGTAGCATAAGCTATTCCACAATAGTTGCTCTTAAATGACTATTTACAGCTTTTAGAAAAGCTCAGTTTATGCCATGAGAGCTCTATAAGTTGATTTCCTCATGTAGACAGAAGCTTTGTAGACAGGACAGCTTGGCACAGGACCTGCTTTAATGTAAACTGAAAGTCTGGAGAAACTGGATATATCATGGGTTTGTGCACTACATCAGCTGGGGAAAATGGAAACACTCCACTGACTCATACAGGTCTTTTCTGGTCTCCTTTCTCTAAACCACACTGTTGGCTCTCCTCTGTCCCTAACTGGGATATTATGAACTTTCTGGCCTCCAGCTCTTTGGTCTAATGATTAAACAAGACCAACATTTTTTTGAGGTCACAGTGATAATATGATAGTCCCTTTGAAGGGATTCAGTAAATACAATACAGCAGTAGTGCACTGTGGTATCAGGGCCTTAATTTTGACTCTTGGACAAAATTATCAGTGAAGAAACTCTGTTTTTAAAAACTTAAAATGTATAGTGGGCAGAAGAACCACCATTAATAACCAAAACAGGTTTATGAAGCACAAGACTCAGTCTCCTTTCCTGACCACACTGGGCAACCACTGAAAGGAATCCATCTGTTAAGTGATTCTTAGAATCATGCCTCTCCTGCCTAAGATGGCCATCCAGAAGTAGCTTCCAAAAGAACTACGATAACTCTGACTCACTCTGAGATTCCTGGTAAGCAGCTGATTTTCAATAGTTACTGCTGGCCATGTGGGATTGGCTCCAGCATTCTTAGGCACCTATGTGGAGATCAAAATTAACCTTGTTTTGCTTCTTCTTAGAGACTATAAAGAATCCTAGAACATCAGCTTAAATTTAGCCACTATCTTTCAAACATCCAAAGCTGGGTCAGGTCAGCTCCCATGGCCAATGTCTGCCCTACCTTTGGAATTATACATATTTTAGATTGCTAAATGCACACTAGGATTTAAATTAATCACTGCATTATGTCTACCAGATCTGTATGATTAGACTAGACTTGGACAGGAATAAAAAAGAAAAAGAAAAAAAAATATTATGGGACACTGACTTCTGTCATGGACCCAGGAAGAGGTGGTTTGTCTGAAAACATCAGTGGCTCTCCCTGGTGTGACCCCTCCTGTCCTCTGTCCTACATCTGCCACACCAGCAGAAGCTGACAGGTTGGCTCAATTTCTGCTTTGACCCAAATTTTTTCTCCACAGGGGAGCAAAATTCTCTTTTGTCTTTTTGCTGAGTAGTTGATCTGCAATCACCTTCCTAGGTTACATTAGGAGAATAAAGCCAGCCCAATTATTTAAACATATAAAAATTGTCTTTCTTTGTCTCTAGAAGTTATCCACAAATGCAGAAAATTACCATGTGAATATGTAATGGGGGAAAGGACTGTGGATGACAAATGCTGAGCAATTATATCTGAACTCAGCATGAGAAATTATGAGGAAAAAAAAATCAATGTAAATTGTGAGCTGTGTGAATGTGTCTTGTGTGCATGGCCTGAAACAGCAGGCAAGGCAAGAGAACAGCACAGGTATTGGAAGAGTCTAAATGCCAAGCAGAAATGAAAACATATAACTGAAAATGATGATATATGAAAGTGGTTGAGCATAAATATAAGAAAACCTTTTTGTCTAGACTTGGGTGTTTCTAGTGAAGTAATGGAAATCACATGCAATCTAACACTGTCAATTCTGGCACGCATAACTGTACATTTTGTAAGAATCAAAGGCTGTCAGGGATTAATATGAAACATTGAGTTGTCTTCCCTCTCTGACCGTGAAGATTGTACCTGTTGTCTTGCACACACAAGTCCAAACACCACGGAATTGTAATTTTTAAACACTAGATGGCTCCATTGGCTTTTTAAATGCAGCATTTCCCAAGCTTGCACAGAGTTTTGAAAAGTAAATACCATTCAGAGTGATTCCATTGACAGTCACAGATACTACTAAAAAAATAAAAGAAAAAAGAATTGTCTTTATCCTTTGAGCAATATGCATCTGATAGTCGGCACAAGGGGCAAAAAGGCTTTCAGTTTCTCCCCTGTATTACACTGAATTTTCACAGCTAATTTTGTCCACAGGATGCCTGCAGGGGCCTAAGGATGGAAAACAAAGGGCTCTGGCCCCTTGCATGGAGGGAGTTGGCAGAAGTGGTTTTAAGCTGTTGATAATGCTCTTCCAACCTTTTGCACCTATCTGTGTCACACTGGCACAAGGAGAAGTCATGGCAGCACCCATTCCTTCCAGCTGCACTGCAAAATGCTGACAGGTTATCTTGAGGGATGGTGAAGTTTACACTTGCTCTTTTAGCAAATACCCAGTTTCAGTATCAGATTACTAAATGAATGTTTGTATACAGCAAATTTACTTTTTCCCATTGTTTTGAGGTAGCACATATAACTAAAATTTATACTTCATTCGTGAGTTTTGAAGAAAAACTAAATTGATCTGAAAAAACTAAATTGAAGAAACGCCAACATGATAGTTTATTTTTTAAATTATCTACTAATTTAAGTTCTAAATTCCTCTGACATTTCTTTTTTTTAAACAAAAGGTTGTTGAAACTGAGAAATTAAATATTAGGGAAGCCAGGCATTGAGTTCAACACCTCTTCTTTTCTTCCACTTTAGTCTAGATTTGAGAAGCCTGGCTGTTTCCCTACCATCAGCTAATTGTACAGGAGATGATAGGAATAAGCCACTCAAACACTGACTAATCCTGCAGGTCACCTTCCATTCCACACCTTCTGCCATCTGCTCCAGCCTCTGTTGCTACACTCCAAGAGATTTGTCCATGCTGGAGCTGCTCCCTGTGGAAATCCCTTCTTTTCTACTACATGATCCAGCAAAGAGTTTATTACCTACAGAGACCCTCCCCACAGATCCTGGGCTTTAGGAACACATGAAAAAGGAAAGGGGTACGAAGGTGTATGGTCAAAAATGTCCAAGTAGAGAAACTGAACAAAACCCTGAGCAGAGCATTCCTTTACACCAATCCTTCAAGGTGTCCATTAAATTCAAGGCCTTTCCATGGAGAAACATGGGCAAGGAAAGAGGGAAAAACCCTGAAACCAACATAAACCCAACCAACCAAAGATCCCTGAGCAAACCACCCACCCCAACTTACTAGGGTGACTCAATCTGAAAGGGAAGCTGTGCAAAGCTGCAGGATCAGAAATCAGTTGAGAGGGAGTTGAGTAAAGCATCAAGCACAGAAGCCCTGACAGCATCTACTGCTCCATGAAAGCATCCCAAGTGATGATCCCACCTGATGATGCTCTGCCTGCACATGAGGGGACAAGCAAACAGCAAAAGGCCCCAGCATCTCTGCAATCCTCCCCCATATCTGCTGAAGACAGAGTTCTGAGCTATGGGGCTCTTTTTTCTAGCCCTGCTGGCGCTGAAGTGACTTGGAAATCTGTCTTTGGACACAGGCATTGGAATCAGGTCCTTCAATTGTGGCTGCAGCTGAAACATAGAGCTGGAGGTACACAGAACTTTGTAACTTCCCTTTGTCCATACTGGATTAACTTCACTCCGTGCAATAACTGGGAATTAACAAAGTCTTTCCTAGACTCAGAAAAGGGCACAAATACGACTTAGGTATGTGTGCTGTTTATTTTAATGGAAGGAAATGTCCTGCAGGTTAAGGAGGAGGCGGGACTTTCACGAAACGCGAGCGGAAAGAGCCACCGCAGCGAAGTGTCAGTGCGGATGGAGCCAGAGATTCTCCAAGCCCGACAGCACCGCTTTCCCCTCCGTTAATGTATAGGCAGCGCCGGCACCAACAGGGAAGGCTCCGACAGGGGCGGGCGGTTACGTAAGGGAAAATCTGCATTCCTTGCGTAACTCGGCTCTTTACATAACCCCGGCCCCGGCCCCCGAGCGGGGAGAGCGGCAGCGGCGGCACCCGCGGAGCGGAGCGGAGCGCCCGGCACTGCCCGCCCCACACCGCAAAGGAAATGCGCTGTTTCTGCCTAAAGGAAAAGAAATAAAAAAGATGGGAGATGTCACAGACTGCAGATTCCCATAGCTGATACTTTAGCTGGGCTTTATGGAAAGAGGACAGGAGGTTTTGAAGTAGTTTTTCATATGGAATCATGGTAGCATCAAGTTTGGAAGAGACCTTCAGGATCACCCAGTCCCCCATGACGCCAGCACTGCACTGTAACCCCTAAGCCACACAGCCAAATCACCCAGACCCAGACACACCTGGAACACCTCCAGGTGATCCCACCACCTCCCTGGACAGCCCATTCCAACATCTGGCCATCCAAAACATAACACCTCCAGGTGATCCCACCACCTCCCTGGACGGCCCATTCCAACATCTGGCCACCCATTCCAACATCTGACCATCCAAACGGTGAAAACATAAATACAACACAGGCCTGGCCACAGCGATTTACACTGGCAGATTGGATAAATATAATAAACCAATTCCCACTCCCAGTGAAAGTTTAAGTTTCTACAGGAGAATGAGAAAATTTTCTGTTTGACTTCTTGCCAACTCTGCTTGCTTGGCACTAGGCAAGGAACACAGAGAAAGTTTATATGGGCTGTAAATGGGCACTAGGAATCCTCGCGTACAAATGAACTCGGGTTGGAGGTTGCAGAGTTTCACTGACACTTGTGAAAGGAGAGACTTGGAAAATACACTTGTAAAACAAAGAGAAGATGGGGGATAATTTGGGGACAGGGAAAGCTACAGTTCAGCAACACCGAGCCTGGAGTTTATGTAAGGATAAAAATTCAACAACACTTAGCCCAGGGTTTATTCAAGAATATGTGACCTTTGTGTAAAGTCATGTTTAAACCCTATCTGGCATTTCCCAGTTCCTGGGCAGTCATGTGCTCCATCTGCATCCCACAGATACCTGTTCTTTGGGAAGGAAACTTGTGATGTGAGGGCCAAAGAGCCCACCAGATGCAAACCCTTATCACAAATGACTACAGAAAACTTAATGGCCAATAATAATACAAATGCAGAACTGAGTAGCACTTAACTATTTGCATTTCCCTACAAACATAATATGTAAACTAATTCTAAACATACAGGTTAGATTTCTGTACTGATTTTTGCAGAAATCACCTAATTCAGAATATTTTTATTTTAGGGGTCCCCAAAATAGACCACAGAGTTCTCCTCTGTGAGCTGTAATTACACTGTTTTATTATTTATCATGGACTGGCAGTGTCTAATTTATTAGAGTGTTGCTTGCTGAATATTTTATTTTATGTGCATTCTGAGCAAATAAAATTCCTCTTAAAACAAAGTTGAGTAAAAGGGCATTGTACATCAGAGTTGTGCTTAAAAGCTATTTCTACTACATTGAAATGTAGTATAGATAGATTTGAAATGTAACTTTCAGAAAATTCTGTTTTATAAATCAGAATTGCGCTCACTCAGCTACACGTACAGGTTTATGTGCTGCATTCAGATCTCTCCTGCTTTGAACAGCTCCAGAATTTCAGATAAATTATGTATAAAGTCAGAGAAAGGCAGACTTCCATCTGGGGTAACTACTTGCAAAGTCCAAGCTAAGCAGCTTTGAGACAAACTGGTTTTGAACCAGCATTTTACACGGCTGTTGTGCCAAAGGCAGTTAGCAGATGCCAGCAAAGAATTTGCCAAGTGGCTGGAAAGAATTCTTTCCAAGCATCTACATGATGACTTACAATTCCAAACATATCAGAGTCCCATCTTGCTTGTAAACCTTTCTTGTGCAACAAAGTATTACAGTGTATTCTATTTATAAACTGACAGAAAACTTCTTTTATGTTGCTTCAGACTCTAATTATTAGGACTGTACTAATTATTAGCTACTTTCCCAGTTTACTTTTAAAGCAGTGGCTGAACAGTCACATCCTTTTGCAATTTCTGTGGTTCTCACTTCCATTTCTGGTTTTAAACAAACTGGTTTATGTTTGCATACTCCATGTGTTTTACCTTATAATTATTATACTACAGGACAATTATACTCACAGGTATCCTTTCAGAAGGGAGAATGTCACTTGGCTGAAAACCCCCCAGGAACTGGATTCCACACCTAGAAATCTCAGTTCTAATGTCAGTACAAATCATTTAAAAAACATTTTGCATTTTATATAAGCCTAGTAGTATCTTATATGTACATATTCCAATTACTGAAGATGGAGTTTATGGAAAAGCTTGGTCTAATGAAAATTTCTCCTCTTAGTTCTCATCTCACATCCCACACTCAGGAATGGCCTTGAACAATCTCCAAAACACATGAAATTTGTTGTTTTTATTTAGAGTAGGAGACAAACTTCTAGATTTACAAATTCCTCCTTAACTCAATACTGAGAAAGACCAAACCAAATCATCTGTACCAAGAGTTCTTAGCTGCTCTAATTCAATTACAGGACTGAATACTCATATGCCCAACTAATTTCTGCAGGCCTTTTGAAAAGCAGTGAATAAGACATATGATGCTTTTTGATGTATTGACTTCATGAAACTGACAGATATGATTGGCTTTGTATCATTCAATCATGAATTGGAGCGATTTTCTCAGTTTATGAATTACTACAATTTTTATATATTATTTGGTTTAAAAAAGGAATCATTCTTCCTTTACAGTGAAGAGTATTTGATAACATGATTCAACTACATTTCACATTTGGCAAAAACCTCCCCTGTAGCTTTTGGAGATAACTTCATTTAACTGTGAGGGGGTTTTTTTCTGTTGGAATATCAGTAAGCCTTCAGTAAGTAAATGCATGTGTGCCAAGCACATCATTAACTGAACTGATTGAAGATCAGAAAAGCAAGTACTAGATCTAATATTGCTTGGGTGCCACTAATGGGTGCGTTATAGAGTGAGATATTTCATTTGATCCATTAGTTGTTTTGTTGTTATCAATACCACAGGCAGTTGTATGAATCTATTTACAAAATGAATTCAAACTCCTTTAGATTTTAAGGCGCAGCTCAAATGAAAGCAGTCTCTTACAACAGCTGAAACAATTACAAGTGAAAATGAGAGACCATTTTGATGAATATGCATTCCAGTAGTAATCATCTCCCAGACAAGACTTGTCTGTTTCTAAAAATAAATGTTAATAATACAGATGTAAATTTAGGGGAAGTTAATTATTTTGTTCCATTCCTCTGTAAATGTTGACATTTAAAACTTTCACTGCATTTCCTCTTGTTAAAATAGACAGACTGCAGAAGAGAAAACACCATGTGTACTGAAATAATCATGAATGTATTACTGTCACCAAAATAGTTTCTAAAGTAAGATTAAAAGTAAGTTGAAGATATAATAGAAATACATATTTAAAAAAATACTATAAATAAATGTGATCAGCTGTAACTTGGTAAACAGAAGTGGATAACTTTTTTTTGTATAGCAAGATTAAAAAGACTAAAATAAACACATTTTTACAAAGTGCAAAATTTACCTGAGAGAACCAGTGCTTGCTGCACAACAGAAATGAACTAACACCCAGGTGGCTTCAGAAAGTACTGACATTTTACAGTGGAAATCCCAACATTTAAAATAACTCTGGAGACACTTGCACTACTTTCAGCATGTGGCGTGTAAAAGTACAACCTACCTACAAACAGGGCTGGCAGACAGGCTCCTCATGGGGCAGACAAGGTGCTGACTGGCATCACTGAGGTGTTCTAAGGTTTAGTGGTTGAGGTTTTGTAGGTGCCAATGGAAGAGTACAAACAACAACATCTGTGTGTATTTCACTGTCAGCTCAGTGTTACTGCCATTCCTCAAGGATACATGTGAACTGTTCATTGGGAGAGCAGAGACAGGAAACTGGACCCACCAGTCAAATGTATGCTCTTAGGTAACTGACCATAGTCATTGCTTCTGCAAAATATGAGAGGACTTGAAGGATTTTCTTGTTAATTTGTTGCCATTACCCCACCCTTACAATTCACCCTGCTTTTATTACAGATCTTGCAATAGTATTTTCTTAATTCCTCAATTACTGTAGATGCATTTACTCAGCTACATCTCAGTTTGCTTTTGAAGTTTTCCAATTTGTTACAAAAGGAAAACTCATTTAAACACTCATGGTCACCTACAACAAAGTTCTCTGTGTCCTATACACTTATGGATTTATACTTCAGCACTCAGAGAAGCCTTTTCTTTGCTATTGCATTTTAAGTTCTCCTTTCTGTGTGAATTCTCTGGCTTTGCTAACATGTGAGTTCACACTGCAACGTTCTCTCTCTTCACTGGGGGCACGTGGAGCTGCCTGTTTGTGTGTAAGAAAGCTGAGAAACAGTTATCTCCCAAACCGTTATTTTTTCACTGCGGTTGGCACAAAGTCAGCATGAGAGGGAACTCTGCCAAGCTCTTGCATCCCACAGAAGAGATTAAATCAAGTGCAGAGGCAAGACTGATGTGCCAAGCTGAGGACAGAAAACCAAAAGGCTGTGGGACACCTGAATCCAGCAGGCAGGGCACAATAATGATATGATGGACACCAAGCTTAACCTTCCAGACAAACTGCCCTGATAGCAGTTTGATCAAGTTCAGGCAGCTGACTGGGAGAAAGGAAGGAAGCAGAACTAACAGATCAGGACTTGAGGGGTGTATTGAATGGCCAGCAGCAACAGGTGTGCTTTACTCACATCTCCAATGGGCAGGGCAGCTGTGAGTCACAGGTACAGACACTTACAGTATGTGGTTTCCTGAGTGGCAGATATTTTGTCAGGGTGTTGCCAGCAGCAGCTGATGAAGACATCCAGAGTTACTGTGGGAAAAGCACGTACTTTCCATGCTGAGAAACAATGCCTATTTTTGTAGTATTAATATTGTTTTTAAATATTTATTTTATTATTATGGCTGACTCATTTTTGAATGCTTTGGATTGCTATGTCTCATACAACAGCTGCGGCCATAATTCTTAGCCTTTTTTATGACCACACCAGGGTGAACATGCTGCCACTTGTTTAAGAATCAAAATATCCGCTCTTCTTTGCAACTTGGACTTGGGATGGAAAACTCCTTTCTTTTCACTTAATTTCTTCACTAGCTGTGTGAAGTAAAGGAGTTTCTAAAGCCAAAATCCCCTGAGGTTTACGCATGGAGCATTTCTATGTCTACCAAGCTGGGGGGGACACAGAACTACCCGATCCCTCATTTTTGGGATATCTACCTTTAACTCTGCCCGTCTTTTTACACCAACTACCTTCACTCACTGCATTCCCAGTGCTTCCCTGCATCATAAAGATACTTTTATATCTAAATGTTTTCAGGTTAGTCTCCAAGTATGGTAACCCAAACTCACAAAAAACATCCCTAGAACTTTCAGCTTCAGGGCCCAGAATCTCTCAAAATAAGGTCAAATTATTTTACATGTTAATATCCTCATTCCTGCTGAGTCACGCTGGGTTTGAGCTTCAGTTATTTGCTTTGGCCTATGTACCCGGAAAATTTCTTGAGGTTTTGTTTGTTTATTTTTTAATATAGACGAGCACCTGGACCGCGTTGGTACATTGAAGGGCAGACGCTGTTGAAAACACTTCTGATTGGGACTCATCGCCAGCACACTCACCGGCTGCCATTCTGCACTGGCCTCACGACTTTCTGGTCTGGAACCCAAGTTTTCTACATTAAAGCGCTTTTGGAGGAGTTTTGAAACAGGCGCTCGGGAAGGCGGCACCGCTGAGGCGAATCCAGGTGGAGCTGGGCTCCTGCCCCTCCTTCCCTCTCTCCCTGCCTGCCTGTCGCGCCGGCCGGGGGCCATGTGACAGCGCGACTTCTGCCTTCAAGCCACCGAAGGGGAAGGGGCCACACTTTCCCCGCTGCTCCGGCTGCCGCTGAGGGCGCGGCTCGGCGGGAGAAGCGCGGCCCGTGCCCCGCCACAGGTGCAGCCGGCGCCCGGAGCGACAGCGCCGGCCCTCACAGAGGTACGGACAGGGCGCCCCGCCCGCCGCTCGCCCCCCGCGCCGGGGCGGGGCCGCCTGGGGCAGGACAGGCCGGCGCAAACCCCCCGCCCCGCGGGCTGCGCCCCCGCCCGCCGCGGAGCCGCCCCGGCCGCGATGCAGCCGCCCCGAGGGCAGCCGGGCGGCCCGGCGGGGCCGGGGGCGCGGCGAGCGGGCTCCTCCGCCCGCGGGCCATAAAGGGCCGGGCACGGGCGGCGCGGCACTGCGGTACCGGGCGGCCCGCGGGTGGATGCGGCAGCGGGGAGCGGCGGCAGCTGGCAAGAGCGGCTCCTCCCCCCGCCGCCGCCTCCTCCGCTGGTGGCTCCGGGCAGCGTCTCTCCGGCCGGCGGCGGCCCGGCCCTGCCCCAGCATGGCTCTCCCCGGGGCGCTCGGTAAGTGCCGCGCCGGGCTGGCCCGGGGCGCTGGCGGTGACCTTGGGCCGGAGCCGTGTGGGGCTCCTGCGGCGGCAGCGCCCGCGGGCCCGGCCGCACCTGCTCGCGGCGCTGGGATGCGGCGCTGCCCGCGGGGCATCCGCGGGGCTCGGAGGCGGCTCTGGCATGTGCTTGGTATAGGTTCAAGGCCGTTAAATGCCTGATCGATAATTGCTTTTTAAGTAATCATTCCATCTATTAATATTTTTTTTACTGCAGCATGTTTCAAGCTTTCTTTTCTTCTGTAAAGGTGCAGACCTAACGAGCAACCAACCTTTCTATTAGATCGAGATATTTAGGAAAAGAGTATTTACTGGGTGGCATTCATACCATTCCCCAAAATATCTAGTTGTTGCTCACCTTGGGCAAAGGACAGCGGTTCAATAGAAGGATACTGGATACAAAAGCCTCTTCCAATTTAGGATGGCACAGCTCACACAAGTATTGCTTGAGGTGCCTCATGACTGTTTTAGGTTTATTCGGCTCATTTCGGTGCCATGAGCTAGCAGTGATGTGGGTGAATGTACATTTCAAACTATTCTGTGTCTTAGCATCTTATGCTTGAGTGGGGAACGTGAGCTTGGGTTCTGTAAGAAAGAAAAAAACCTTTGATGTCAGTAAAGGATTGTACTTACATCTATACTTTCTATCTCTTCACTACCTTATTGTAAGGATTTAAAACACAGCATAGTTTCTCATGCAGCATGTTTCTTACTGCATTTCTGTTTGTGATCACGATTCTCTAGGAGAAAGTTCATTTAAACTAGGAAAAGGCTTAGCATTTTCTGCTCAGTTGAAAACACATTATTATTTCACATTGTACTAGTATTGTTAGCACTCTTACTGTAGTTGAGTAAGTATAAAGGGAGTTTTTCCCTGGCTGAAGTGGCCCAAAAGGCTCTTGCTGCTGGCAGCTGCATGTGTGGCAGGCTCTGCTGCTGACAACTGTGTTCACTGAGGTCAGGGGACAGACTCCCATGACTTCCTTGGCGGTTGACGTTGAGAAACCAAAATTTGGATGCTACTAAGATATGGAAGTGCATTGTCACTGAATTATTCAGCTAAACATGTATGTATTTTTAAATTTCCTGTGTAGTTATACTTGATTTTACAAAGACTTAATACTAACTGCAAAACAAATACTCTCCTATGCAGAAAACAGCACAGTCAGATCCACAGTTCTTTAAAAACAGAGATGCTTTTCTTTGGGAATGTGAATGGGTTCTTATAAAATAAGAATGCAAAGTAATGTAGGGGAACACTAAATTGCTGTGTTATGGTCCAATTAATTCTTGCCACCTTTTCATACTACATTTACTTTTAGAATAAAAGCAAAAAATGTTCTCAAAGCAACTGTGAAAATAGGTGGACATTAATTAGAGTCTTTTAGGCTGAAACCAACAGGATCACATATCAAAAGGATCACATATCAACATGTGAAACCTGCAGCATGCCTACAGAAAAATTGTAATGGGGGCCCTGATAAGTTGTGCCTGGAGAGATAAAAAACTGCCACACTCCATGCTTCCAGGGCATGTCGTTATTTAAATGAATGCTATCTCACAAAATATGTTTTGCATTTTTCTAACAAAAAAATGGTTAGAAATTCTGAAATGCCAATTTTGGACCCGGACTTCACATTCTGGCAGTGCTTGGATCCATTTGCTGTGACATGTTCACAGCTATTTTTAACTTATGTAAGAAGAATTTAATCTTATTTGTTATAAACTCCATCATACTGAAGGCATTCAGAAAGCTTTATAGTACACAACAAATAATGCTGGTCAGTAGCTTATCAGCACTGTGCTTTTTCCTCTCTGGAATGCTTCCATTTGTGCTAAAATGCACATTCTGGATTGTATGAAAATGGAATAAAAGTAAAGCCAGGAAACTACAGAAGAAACAATAAAGATGGCATTTTAGTAGTGATGCTAGTGTAAAACGGAAATATTTTATGATGAAAGCCTAGCTACTTAAAATTTTAAAACATAAAACATATTCTTTTTGAAAATAATATTTAAATGCCAAGTAGAAATGGAAGTCCATGACCTATCTGCTTCCCACATGCATTCAAAACTGTGATATGAACTACAACAAATGGAAAAAAGTCATGGAATTAACTATAGTACCTTTGTTCCTGTTGTGCAACTATTTCACTTCCCAGCAGTTCTGTGACTTTCTGATTTGTGCAGGGGATGGGGTGAGGTGGAAATGTACAACCTTCTTTTCTAACTTGCCTGTTGGCTTGAAGTCACTGAGCTAGGAAGAAGGCAAGCAACTGAGAGAATGTGATTTCCAGGTTCAGTGCGGGGACACACAGCTGAGTATCCACTGTATCACAAATAAGTGTCTGTCTGACTCTGCAAGTAAGTAGAATGTGGTAAATCTCTACATAAATTGCTTAGGAATTTTTGTGGGTATACCACAAGGTTCCTGATGCACAAATTAGCATGGCTCCAAAAGTAGAGCTGCTTTGTGCTTCTTGTGTACTGCATGCTAGTTTAAATTCTGCAGAGCTGTTCTACTTTCTTCTGATTTTGCTCCAAGCTCTGAATTTTGATAGGCATACCATGGAAAAACCCCCAATCTCCTGCACATCTTCCTCATCACTCATGCTGTAGCTCTAACTTTCTCACCTGTGCTCCTCTTCAGGCGAGATGCCCCGGCAGTTTCCCAAGCTGAACATTTCCGAGGTGGATGAGCAGGTACGGCTCCTGGCAGAGAAGGTGTTTGCCAAAGTCCTGCGAGAAGAGGACAGCAAGGATGCCTTGTCACTCTTCACTGTGCCTGAAGACTGCCCTATTGGGCAGAAGGAGGCCAAGGAGAGGGAGCTGCAGAAGGAGCTGGCAGAACAGCAGTCTGTGGAAACAGCTAAAAGGTGCGTTCTGTAGTCGCTTTCTTAGTGGAAAACAGTTTTTGATATGAGTTTGAGTTAGTATTGAAATACCTGGCAAACAGCATTCTGCCTCTTGCTACTCCAGGAGAAAGGTCAGCAGCAGGCACCAGAGCCACCCCTGGGGTGTCCTTCTGTCCTGTGAAGGAGGTATCAGATGGGCCTCAGGGAGCTTGGAGTGATCAGGTTGTCTCAGCTCTGTTCCCAGCAATAGCACAGTTATTGCTCATGCAAATTTAATAAACAGCATAGCTGGGTAGAAATGAACAAAACCCTAAGAGTCTTTAATGCAAGAAGAGTCAGAAAAAGAAACACTGCCTCCTCTTTTTCTAGTTTCATTAAGAGAAACAGAAAATTTTAACACAGAGGAAATGACAGTGGCATGTTACTTCCTTTAGTCTCTGCAAAAATAGATGAAAGCAAAGAATTTATATTTAAGATCAAGGGGTAAGGTGAAAAGTGGTATTGGCATAATGAGGTTATTTGTAGGTTTTACTCACAGAGATAAAATCTAACCACTGTCAGCCACAAAAGTGCACATTAAACAAAAAAAAATTGCATTCTACCTTTGGTTTACCCATGGCTTTAATGAAGGCAAACTTACTTTGGTTTGTGAGTTTGGGTTTTTTTTTTTATTCTGTAAGAGAAGCAGCCTTCTCCTGATGTCAGCCTGTTCCAGTGTCTTGCTTCACAGGACTGCTGGGCTGTTTCTGGAGTCACATGAGCTCAGCAGCAGCCTGACACCAAATGGGCTGGACGTGTACAGACTCTTCAAAAAGCAGGCAGGCAAGAAAGCATTTGAAAGTGATAGCTAAACACATGTACCTGGTTAGACACAGAAAGACAGTTGGGCAACACTTGGAATCATGTTTCTGGAACAGAAGGGAGAAGAGTCAATTTAGTTAAATTAAGGTATGACTCACTGATGATACAAGCTGAGACTTTGGGTTTGGAATTGTGCAAGTGGATTTCCCAGTTGGCATGTTCATAGACATAAACAGGCACAGAAGGGAAAACCAGATGCTTCCAGTCAAACAAATGTTTGGTATATATTTCCTCCTGAAGCAGCGTGTTTCATTTTTAATTTGGAAAATTTGTTTCACAGAAACAAACTTAGGTTTTGTACAGGTTTAACTGTAGGAAGGGGTGTTTTGTTTACATGTAGGAACAGAACAAGTGTTCATCCCTGTCCTGCAGGACTGAAGGGACAGTGACACAAGTACAGCTTGTGCTGGTTCCAGTTTCAGTTGATCAAACACTACCTTTCAAAACTGATGCTGATTTCCAGGGTGGCTACAAGTACTTTAGAGGATGAAATTTGGGTGTTAATTGTACCAGCACTGCCTGCTCTTATTTTTAAGAATACCACAGAAGTAATATGAAGCTTTCACAGAATGTTTCAGTGTTCCTTTTTCTTTGTTAGTGATTCTTACTAACATTTTAAGGTTTTGATATCTAACTTACAAAAGTAGGGACTATTTCCATGGTGCAAAAGAAATTGTTATCACAGGTAGCTCATAACATACTATTTATATATTATATGTCTATTTAAAATATGTATGAGCACATTTAAACTGAGTAAGGAAGATGAATTCTATCTTCAGAGATATTCCAAAGCTCCACTTGTGGTATTACAATTACTTCATTGGAAAACATAGCATTCTTTTTTAGCTGGTTTATCTGAGGTGCACATCTATCGCAGCTTTCAGGAGAAAAGGCAGCATTTTAAAATTTATGTGAGTTCCAGCTGAAGGGAGGAATGGACTTGTGTATCAAAGCCATGCTGTGATATCAGTCTGATAACCACATCAGCCTCAAGTCTCATCAAACACTGCCTAAGGAATAACTAGGTGCTCCTCCTTTTCCTTACAAGTTGAACTGAAAGACTGTATGTGAAATTTTGTTGCCTAGTCTTGTCTGACAACTAGATGAGCTTTAGGTCTTGCACGTTTTGGGAAGAATGGGAAGTGTGTGTAACAGCATGATAACTTACAACAATTTCCATATGTAACATTGACTTGTTTCTGTCTGATCCTTCACGAATTCTGATGCTGTCAGTCTGTAAGAATTTACCCTTACTAAAGTGAGCACAGTGATCACCTTTTCCTTCTGCACAGTGACTTGCTGAAACTGAAGTTGTGAGAAATGAAACAAAAACCTTAGGGTATTTTAGAGTGATTGTAAATAAATTGTGGCATATTGGACTCATGTAGATGGTAAGTGCAATTGTGTGTAGTGTAGATCATGTGAAATGTCAATACAGAGAAGCTAAAAGCACAAGTACTTTCTGAGCAGTGTTTTTACTGTGGTATGAAAGAAACAGCATTTTTCTGTTGTATTTTTCATTAGTAAAATTTCCTAGGGTGTGATTTCTTTGCTGTAATCAGTTTTCCGGTGTATTAAGTGTTTTATACCATGGCTTATTTTATGTTTTATACCATGAATTCTTAGGAAGAAGAGTTTCAAGATGATTAGATCCCAGTCTTTGTCATTACAAATTCCACCTCAGGAATGGAAAGCACCACCAGCCAAACCTGTCCTGTCTCCTGCAACGCCAGTTCTTCCAAGTGCTTTTGTGCCAGTCCAAGTGCCATATGATGTACCAGAATTCCAGAGAGTTTCAATTAGTGGGGACTACTGTGCAGGGGTAAGAAACAATTGTTTTCCTACTTTCTATATCTAGAGTGTGTAAAAAAGGTCCCATATATGTACATGAAGTGCAAAATGCCAGTATGATGCTCTCTGCAACAAAATCTAAATTGCTTTGTGAATACAGGGATTTGTTAGACAGTTAGAAGTTAAGGTCTGGTTGTTTTATACTCTTTTTAATAATAAATTGGATCAAAATATAATCAGATGTTCAATAAATAGGTAATATATGGTAGGATAAAAACATTCGTCTGTGTTTTGTATATTGTGTTTGGATTCTGCTTCTGTCACTGGCTTACTGACTCCCTGGGCAAGATCCTTATGGTCAAGCCCCACACACTTCTATGCTAGAACTGCTATTTTTTCACAGTATTTACCCAGGTTTTCCTTCCAGGTTACAGTTGATGACTATGAACAAGCTGCCAAGAGCCTGGTGAAAGCTCTCCTCATCCGAGAGAAGTACTCACGCCTTGCCTACCATCGCTTCCCAAGAACAACATCTCAGTACCTGTGCAGCATGAGGGATCAAAAATGGAAGGTTGAAGATGAGGTGTACCCAGGTGGATACCCTTTCTAAAATATTCAATTACGTTCTAAGAAATTCACACATTATTTTAAGATACAGAATTAAACCCATGCTGTAGTACTGTAGTAAAGGAAAGTTGTATTTTTGTGATGATTTCTTCTGACTGTCTTTGTAATTTATTTTATTATTGAGTGGAGAATCACTAAGAGGCCTAAGTTATAAATTCTGCATCTAATTTGGAACTTTGAAGCTGTCAAAACCTAACAACCAAGACTAGACTCTCATTGATTACTTTATTTCCTAAGCAAATGGAATGTTAAATTGCATACTTATGCTCCCCCAGGAAAAAGCTGTATGGCTGTGGTTTAAAGTGAAGTCATTCCTCCTCATCTTGGCATACGGAACTAAAAGGGATGATGAGCTCATCTACATCATAAATTGAAGCATGATACAGACATGGCAGTTAGCAAGCCCTGAGTCAGGAATTTCACAGGCAGGCTACACTTGCCAGGTCAAGACTGGAAGCTGTAGAGTCATATTTATTGGGCATTCTGCCTGGGTAAATAAACTGATCTCTCAACAAGGCTTATTAGGTTGAACATATTTCCCCACTATGTGTGTCACAAATTATTTTTGTCTCTTCGGTGGGTTGTGTCTTGAAAGCTTTGCTTGTGCATTAAACTGTTTGCACTGCTCATTTCTGAATTAGGCTGTGAGGAGCAACCTTTGGTCTGTACAGATGGGCCACTGTAGATGTGTCCATGGTGCTGACAACTTATTTTCAGCCTGAAGTGACATTTTAAATCAATTACTGGCTTAGTGGTTGAAAGAGGGTGACTAAATATGTTTTCAAGTGTTTGTTTTCCAGCAAGAGTGTAAAGAGGACAGTATACTGAATATTCAAGACAGGGAAGATATTTTGGAACAGCTGCCAGGGAGATATTTCCAAGTTATTATTAGGTTAATAACTTTCTTACAGTTATGATTTTAAACTTACAACACAAAAAATGAAATCTTGTTACACAATGTCTTAATTAGCACAAGTTTGAGCTAGATAGTTATGAATATTAGAGATAAGGATGGTATCAGTTTATAACATACATTCAAGTGCTCTAGGTGAATAAAAGGACTGGTAATTACTTTTCTGTCGTGGCTTAACTGAACAGGTAAAAGAAGAAATCTCTTAAGACTGAGTCAAAGAATATAGTTGAGTTGATATAAATGCAGTCAGGACACTTTGTGCTGGTTGCATTAGTAAGATGTTGTAAAAGAAGTGATGACTGTCATTCGTGTTATGAACAATGTTTGAGTGTTCACACTAGCTAAATCTCCTAGAAGTGTGTGTAAACTTTTTAAAGGCTTTACAAAACTGTAATGAACAAATCCCATTTGTGCTTCTGGTACTTTGTGATTTTATTTATGATCAGAGGGCCAAGAGATAAACTGGATTTGTGTTGTACAATTTTTGGCTTCTATGCCTCTTGATTCTATTAAAAATAATTATTAAAAAAACCTCAGACAAAACACCCATCACAGAAAACCACATATAAACAAACCAACCCCCACAAACTAAAAAACTGCAATCAAAACATAACAAACCCAACTGATTCTATGCTTAAATATGAACTTCCAAAATTGCTACAGTGAGTCAGAATGTGAAAAGAAAATAATGAATGTGGGTCTGAAGGCAACAACTATTTTATTGTTCAAAAATCTCAAATGTATTTCAACCATCCTAATTTAAATACTTCTGCCAACTCATTTCCAAACTCATTCCAACACACATTAATAAAGAATAGTATTAAATCTGTATGCATTGGTTCAGAGAACTCTAATAACATAGAACATTTGAATTAAGGTCAGCCCCTTTAGAGAGGGGCTGCAGCTAAAGCTTGTCAGAAAAAAGCTTTGTTGTAACAGCAGATTTTTTATAGTAACTGAATGTGATTTTAATGAAAATACTGAGATCTGTTAGAAATTAAGCTTTTCAGAAGCAGGAAGTTCTTTTTGTAGTTATTTTGCCTTTTGTGTAAGTTATTTCTTCTAACTGTAATGTAAATTTGTTTTCAGATTTCCATTCACCCCCAGAAGAAAATGAAGATCCTTATAATCTGGATGATGCTCCAGACAATTTGGATTATGTTATCAAGCTGAAAGGTGGCATTCCCTTTGTTTATGATAGCAAAGAGATGATGGAGCTCAATGAGCCTCGGAGTTTGCCATATCCTGACCTGCAGACCTACACCCTTGACCTGAGCCACGTTCTTGCTCTAATTGCAGATGGCCCAACGTATGTTCCTCTTTTGTTACTCTGCCCCTTCAGGCTGCTGCTTACCTGTGGCTTAGTACTTCTCACTTCTGTGACATTTAATTTCTCAGCATACCCATTCCATAGTAATGTTTTGTTTTGCCTTTCTCAAGCATTAATGCACAATGAAAAATCTTAAAAAGGAAAAAATACAATGCCACCTACGGCTGCCTTTAATTTCTTTGGTTTCTTAGCATCAACTACTGCAAAAAAGGGGCTAACAGAAAAACATCAAGAAATTGGTCAAATGTTTCCATTCAAGTCAAATCTGACCCAAACTTCTTGAAGCATGGGAACTGAAACTTGAATTTTTTTTTTTTAATTTAATTTTGTTTTGGCCTATGCTGAACCTGAGTTTTTTGAACAGTTGTCCTAAATTCCTTCATGTCTGTTCTGCTCTGGCTGCTTGAAGAGAAACCCTGCATATTAGAGCATACACATCAGCAACATAAATATTCAGTCTGATTTGTTCCAGATGTTAATTTACTGCTCATATGCTGCAAAACTGACCTATGTATGCACAATCAAAATAAGTCCAAAATTTCCCAGAAGCACCAAATTCCAGTGAAGTCTCTAAAAACTAGAAATGTAACAACTATAGTATAGCAACGTCCTTGCCTAGTCCATGATGAAAGCACGTGCATCCAGTTTTAAGTTTACTTCCTAGCTGAGGATTGGAAACAGCACCATCTCTCATGGCCTCAACACCAGGAAAGGAAAAGAATCCACTCTAGGATGGAACTAAGCAGGAACCTGAACTGTTCTCCTGAGCTATGTGCCCTGTGTGCCAGCACTGCATTGCTGATCCTCTGCCTGGGAGAGATCATCACTGACACAGTGCCCAGTCAGCCCCACCTGGTGCATTCTTTCCCCTGTCTGTCAGTCTGTCTGCCTCATGCAGTGACAGTGGCAGAACAAGCCTAGTCCATTCCCTAAGCCCTTTTTTAGGAGCCAGCTCCTGTGCTTCTGCCAGCCTTATCATCTCTAAATCAGTGCCAGCTTGAGCAGGCTTTGGTTACAGAGCAGTGGGAAAATGCCTTCCACTTACAGGGTGTTATATTCCCAGACAGACAATGAAAATAAAAGGATGAGGAGGAAAACCAGAAAAAAGAGTCATGCTGAAGGCCCTTCTGCAGTTTGTGCTGAAGCCTTATACCTCACAGTTGTAACAGCAAGCCCCAAGTAAGAGGGGCTGTGGTAGGACAAGTTAGAACACTCAGCATTGTGGTGAATGTAGGTCAGTCACCTGCTCCTTTCACTAATTCAGAGTAAGCTTTTGCAGGCTCATCCACACTCTCTAATAAATGTGCACAACCCAAAAGAAAAAGGTCTTTCCCATAATCCTGTTGCAGGAGCTCTTCTTTTGGTATTGTTTACTTGTTTACAGCAAGTGCTTTCCTGTCATTTATGCCCATCACATGTGGGGCTGCTCAGAGATCAGGAGCCACTGTTCTTTAATCTTTGTTGCTGGTAAATGGATGAAATCTGACCCCTACTCCTCAGGCTTGTGCTCTTTTGGATAATAGTATGACCTAACAGACTTTCTGCATGGGCAAACAGGTCTTGATTAGTATTGGGTTCTGTGAGCCTGGGTTTGAAACAGGCTTCCAAAACCATAATGGGATTTGTGTTCTATTGAGGGGAGATTGGCAACAATAAAGCAGGAAAAAGAAGGCTATTACATTAACAGTGCTACCAAAATATTGTGGAGTCAATAAGAATTGACAGATGGTGAAGAGAAAAACCATGTCATTGGTTAAAAATAGAAGGAGAAACATGACAGAAGATGAAAGTGAAGATGGAGCTCTGAGTAGGCAAGCAGGAACAAAAAAGCATATTTTCTATAAAGGGCACAAGAAATTATTTTGGAAAAAAAGTATTTCTACACAACATATATGTTCTCAAGGCATGAAAGATGAAAGCATATTGGATCTTATCTTGGCTTCTCACATTAAATTGAAAAAGCAAATAAATTTGGAGGATTTAAAAAAAATTCATTATGAGTAAGGCTGGATGACAAGTTGTTTCTGTTATATATGAGAAGATTGTTCTGTTAGAGGTACCATTTTAGAGAAGTTGCAGTTGACATCCATTTGATTATAGGTTTCATGCTTTGGTCATTATTACTAAAAGGACTGCAGTTTATGCACAGGTATAGTGATGAATACTTGGATTAGTTGAAGGACATAACAGGGTATGTAGAGTTCTGTTTGAGATTTCACTAACAACTTTGGTCTGAAATTTGCTTACATATTTGTTAACCAGTAGGATAAAAAGAATGGATTTGTCTTGGACCTTGTAAAATGCCCCAACTTTGTTTTTACTGTGGAAACTCTGATGTTCTTTTTGAATTTGAAATACAAGTAGTTTTAAGTTGCAGTTCATTTTTGTGTTTTCTTTTACAGAAAAACATATTGTCATCGGAGGCTTAACTTTTTAGAATCTAAATTTAGCTTACACGAGATGTTAAATGAGATGTCGGAATTTAAAGAACTGAAGAGTAATCCCCATCGAGACTTTTATAATGTGAGAAAGGTAAGTGTGACAAGGATTAAAGTCATGACACTGTTTTTAGTAGGAGTTCCAGCAGTTTTGCTTTTCTTATGGGAGGTGCAGATGACATGCACGAAGCAGTATGTGCATACCACTCAACTGAATTAAGTTATTTTAAGAATGTTTGTTTTTTTACATGGGAGCTCTCCAGGAAAATGAACTTGAATGTGCGTGGGTTAATTGGATTATGCTAAACTAATTTGTTTACTTATTCAGAATCAAAGGGGCTTAATTGTGTGTAGATTGCTTTAAAAGAGTGAAACAGAGTTAAACAAATGAAGCTCACTTGGATTATGAATAAAAACATCCTTATGGAGGTTTAGTTAATTTTAATGAACTCAAAAGACATTCAAGTGCATTTTTCTGCTTTCATGTAGGTACATCCTACTTGACTAGTAGTAGGAACAGCTTATAGATTTTAGATGATAATTTCATTTCATATTGAAAATAGATGTTTAAATACATGTCAAAAGACCTCCCACAGAAACTAAACTGAGGGTTCATGCTGCCATCAGTATCTGGTAAAAAAAAATCTCTGATATATTAAGTAAAAAGATTATCTGAGTTGTAGTTTTGGCTCCCTCTGAGATACACTGGGCTATAATTAGGAGACAGGTAGGGGAATCAAGGAGCTGATTTAATTTCCTGACATATTCACAGCCAAGGGAGCTGCGTTCTCTTCAAAGCATGGAAGCAACAGTGTTAGGCTGCTGCATTTGCTTCCCTTTCCTGAAGTGGAGAGGAAGTTACTGGAATTACTGCTTCATTTTGATAGGTGAGATTTCTTCACAATTGTTGCTGGTGGTTTTAACCACCTTGGGTCCATTTTGCATTGTTTATCTACACAACTGGAAGAGGTAATTCTCTATTTTGCAACTTCAGGGTTTACTAATCCTTTTTGTTACGTTTTGGTTAGCACTAGTTCATCAAAAAATCGCCTTGGCTTTTCCCTATAATGCCCAGTGTGTTTGCTGGCTAGTGTTCTGGTAATAAACTGTCCCAGAGTCCATCACGAGCATGGAAGCAGATGAGTTGTCAGGTAAGTTCTAATGGATTTCACCCTTCTGACTGTTAAATGTATGGATGGGAGATCTGTCAGCTAATTCACTCAAGTGGCAGAGACTCAGCTCCCAGCCTGACAGTTTTCTTGCATAACCCTGGAAAGACATTTGCTACGTGCCACATTCAGAGAAAACACTTCAGTAGCTGACAGAGACTTTAATAATAAAAGACGTGGTGACTGAGACACGCAGAGGTGTGGATTAGGCAACTACCACAATCAGTTTGATTAGTGAGAAGTTGTAATTAACAGGATTGTACTTGCTAAGTTCAGTTTTTGATCTAAAAGCAAATGTTCAGTGTCTCTGGGCATATCTTAATTATTTTTTAAGTACCTGCTGTTGAATAAGCCACTCTACAAAAGGATTCATATTGCTCAAAAGCCCAAATTGTGTGTTGCTTCCCCTCTGGCAATGAGCATGTTCCAGAGAGCAGGAACCAGCCTGCTCTGCTGTGCCAGAGACCATGCCTACTGCCAGGTACTGCTTGAGAAATTCCTGCTGCACACAGTTCATCTTGCTTAAAGTATTTTTATGAAGCAAGCTCACAAGTAGTATTTTTCTGGAAAGTAAACTGCATTGTAGACACAATTCTTGTAAGCCCCCAGATAATCTTGTTTTCCCTGTGTCTTGATAACCCCAGTAAAGTTTGGAACTGTAACTTCCCTGGAGAGCTTCCTTGCTAATAACAGTATCAGCAGTGAAACATTTGAAAGCCACACTTCTCAGCTTATGTTTTCAAGATGTCTCTCTGTTAAGTCAATCCTAAGTGCTTACTGCTTACAAGGAAAAGAAGGAACAGGATTCACCTTCCCAAAGGCTGTTGGTGAAGTTGTGTATCACATCCCTCAGACACAAATGTGGAGGTCCTCGTACAATCTGCTTATATGAAAGAGCCAAAGTAATGGATGGAAAATGGCAAAATTAGAACAGATATGAATGGAGTGGCAAGGTCAGTCAGTGAACGTGTACTGCTGCATTTAGAAAGGTGCATTAGAAGGCTGGCCAGGATTAATTGCTAGCATGACAACCAAACATTACTGGTTTTCCCCTACTTCCTGCCCCCTTCCCCACTTTTTTCCTGATTTAATATGAGTTCTCCTCCAGTGAGATCATCTATTCTTAAAACCCAGGATAAGGCTCATCTTAAATAAGGGACATGCATGTTTATATCTTGCATATTGAACTTAACTGGAATGCAGCCCAAGATATGTTTTGCATAGTTTTGCAAGCTGGACGTGGAAAATTGCCCTTTACTAAGGACACAGGTATTTCTGTAGACAGACAAGAACCCACAGGTGGTGAGACAGTGTGGCTGGCTGCCCTTGGCTCTCCACGGGAGGTGAACAGCTGTCTGTGAGGAAAACACTAACTTTAGAGGACACTCTTGAGTCTGCCATCAGCAGGATTCCTCACGTCCTCCAGCTGGTACACAGCAAAGTGCGGGCAACACACATTGCCCACATAGCACTGCCTGCATGAAGAATGGAGTTAAGGAACAAGAGTTTAGCTCTGTGGTACACAAACTCAGAACTGAGTTTGTCTTTCTATACCAGGGTGTCTTGTCCTATATGTGAGGTTTGTTTGAGAAGGGCTTCCTGTAGGCCTCTGTGCCCAACAGCCTCAGCCTCAGATAATTCAGAGCAGACACTTTTTTTTTTTTTTTTTGGTGAAGCCAAGAGATTTTTTTACCTAACATTATTTGCTACCTTTGTAATGGATATCCATGTACGGAATTGGCAGGTGTCCTTCACTGCAAATAGCTTTGATACAGTTTCTAAAGATGAAAAAATCCCAGCCTAAGCCTCTTTGGATATTCTTTCTTTCTATAGCCACTATTTCAGTGTGTCAGCAAACCAGGCCTGAGGATATGTCCTATCAGTGACTTTTACATATCACATTCCTGCCTGCAGGCTCACTAGTGCAGGTGCCCAACCTTGTGTGGGGAGCTGTGCATGGGAGAATGCAGTTTCTGCATTCACAGCCCTGCTGAATGCTCACTGAATGTCATTGCAACAGCTGCTGCGACATCCATTGGATGAGGATGTTGCAACTGAATTTTTATTTTTTTAATTATTGGTTAGACAAAGAGGAAGTAAATTCTAGCTGCTTTTTATGACCACAGAGTTGAAATACCACTGGTTGTACTTGTAAGAAGGAAAGTTAGAGTGGGGTTAAATGCTACTAAATTCTATAGATCTCAAAAAATACTGAATGAAATTAGTAGGTGTCTGCTTTTTAAACATTTGATTACAAGCCTTGTGAGTGAACAGTGAACCTATACCTCAATTTCTCTGAGCTTTGATTCATTCTAAGTTTGCTTTTTTTTGGTTTCTTTTGTTCCCCCAGTAGCTACTTAACTGACTTAGGTGATGAAATAGTTTCATCATATAAACCAAAATGACAGTGAATGTGAAGACTTAGGGGTTAGCATCAGATCCAAAGGGAATGTCCCTTCAGCATGACATGGAATGGTGCCTTGCCACTGTCAGCTGGCAGCAAAGCTGGCTGTTGTGCTTTCAGAGCTCTGAGTGCTGCTTCTCCCCTCCTGCCTTGCAGAGATGCTGAGGCAAATTCTTGTCTCTACCCTCAGTCTTGCAAGTGAGCACAAAATACAATCAGGTGTAAAAGCATCAGTGATTAGAATGCAAAAATTCTGTTGAGACCATAAAGAAAGCTTTTCCTTTATCCTTTCTTTTAGTAATTAAAAGAACAGAACAGATTTTCTCTTCATAGCAGTGTATTTCTGTATTTGTGTGAATACAAACACTTGGGTTGGATTCTGCAGCCAGACAAGAAGCTGGGTATGCAGGGATCCTCTTCTCATCTCTCCTGGTTTCTGGGTTGCTCTGCATGGCATAAATATGAATTAGACAAGCTCCCAAGGAGCTCTGCAGAGCTCTAGGGACTATTTCTGCTGCCAGGAGCATTCCTGCACCACCTGAGGACAGAGTATTTTCTGCCTCTGCCTCTCATGCCTGTTAAAGAACTGCAAGGAGAAAATCAATCCCACTGTACAAAGCTTTGCATCCTATCAGAAAAGCTGATGCAGGATGAATGTATTGATGAGCAGGGAGTCTAGTAGTGGGACGAGGAATGATTCCCCTTCACATCAGCCTGCAGAGGATTCAGTGTCCAGTTCATGCAGCCCATAGCTATTGGGTTAAAAGTATTTACAAATGAATGTGTATGTGTTTAGAAAACGTGGCAGTTTACAGCTGTGGATACTACTAATCCATGCCCTGGAAAAGCTCAGTGTTATTGAAAGGGCTGGCCTTGGCATTTCTTTTTGCTGTGTTTATCACTTATCACTCTGAATCTAGCTCATATGCCCAATTCAGTGCAGCACTGTCTGTGATATGCACAGATAAGCATCCATGAAACAGATCTGAGATGGAGCTTTTGTGGAGATCTGAGTGACAGTGGAAGGAAAGAGAAGGAATGCAGGAAGAAAAGGGAGGAGGCAGAGTGGCTGAGGGAGGCAGGTGCTGGTTAGATGTGGAGGGCAGTGAAAACTCCTGTACATTGTACACAGTAGGAATCTGCAGAGAAAGAAAGCCTGGCTTCATTACATGGAGAATTGCTGAGTGAAGGGAATGCTACCATCTTTTAAGTGCAAGGAAGCTGATGTCCACCATCACTTGAATGATGGAATTACAAGAATTTAACCTTTATGTAAACAACTGTTTCCGTTTGTTACAAGGGTGAGTTCACTGAAGGTATAATACTGTGTTCCAAGACAGGCTTCTGTCAGTCATTCTGTTTTTCTTTCCACTGAAGGTTAATGTGACCTTGAGAGAAAGGTTTTCTACTGGGGGAGGGGACAATAAGCAGTGCAACAGGAAATCTGGTTAAGGGAATGCAGCTGGGGTTTTTTTCTGCTAAGGAGAAACTGGGCTGGAATGGCACTAAAGTGAATTTGAAAATGGAAGGAGAATGTTTGCAAATAGAAACAAATAAACCTTGTGGTGGGGCTGTGTTACTCATGGTCCAGAAAAGCATCAGCTTATTTTATGTATTGTATGAGGAACAAAATAGTAACATCTTAAATTGGGAGTGGCTTTGTCTTTTTCGGGGAGCAGGAAGGAGGCAAAGGGGGTATTTGTCAGCCTTGTTTGAATTCAGTTTGTTCAAATTGTTTTAGTAGAAGCCTTTCATAATAAATAGCAATAAAATTAGTAACAATATTTTAGCATTATAACATTTCACATAATAATAACAACAATAATGACAATAACCTGCCTAACCAAATCAGCCCACTTGAGCTCTGCGTAAGGATTCTGTATTCAGATACTTCACTTAGGTAGGATTGCACCCTGCATGGTAAAAATGTACAAGAGCATACACACTAACTAACTATGTGCTAGGGTAGCTCAAAGCTCAAGTCCTTAAAACCTTCCAAAAAGTTGCATTTATGCTAAAAATACAACAGAGAAGAAAAGCTGTGTGATACTCTTACGACTTTAGACTTGAGTCTTCTATGACTTTTTGTTACTGAAGTTGCTGCTTTCTTAAAGGTCAAATTATACTGGGTAGTATAAAAAGGTAGCTAAAGTAGTGAATATTCTCTGGAAAAAGCATGAAGGAGATTCCAGAAAGGTGTCTTAACTTTTGGCAGATATGTATGTTTAGGTTGAAGGAGGAGGAAGAGGTTAAAAAAAAAGTAAATATATAAAGGCAGATCTTTGTTCTCAGAATAAACCTACTGTGGTTAGCTCAGCTCTAGGCTGTGTGTGATGTGTTTGTGGGGACTGGAGAAGATGTCACAGGAGCTCACTGAACAGCAAAGGCACACTCCAGAGAATTATTTCTCAACAGGAAGCAGGATTTTAAAAGCAACATGATCTTTGCACACAAGCAAACAAAAGAAACAAAAAGCCTCCTTGCTTTCCATCCTTGTCCTCCTAACAGCAGTGAATTCATGCTGATTTACATAAGGAGGAAGTGCTGTGTCTTGTTTGTTCCGACTTTTTTCAAGACTCATTAATTCCAGTAGCTGAGCCACCACTGCAATCACTGCATTCTGAAATTCAGTAAACTACACTTTTTCAGGGTCCCTGCACCTGTATTCTCTGTTTATGATTTGCTTTTCATTGCATTTAAAGCCTGGTAACTGCTGTTCACTGTACAAGTTGACCAAGCCTGGTAGTATTTCACTGCTCAAGGAAGAGTTTACAGTAAACAACATTAGTGCCTAACCCAGAGAAGGTTTATTAACCTGAGTAAGCACATGTATAAAATGCACTTGGGCTCAAATATCTATACAAGTACTCTGAGGAGAGTGAGAATACATTTTGTAGAGGTGTGTTTACTGTTTATACACATCATTGTTTCCTCTGCATTAATAATGTACTTTGTTCTGTACTTTGAGACAGCAATATGTTTCTTGCTTTTTCATTTAGCTTTAATGTGTCTGGTATATTTGAATTAGACAGTGATTAACAATTAAATGTTTAGGATTCAGTTTTATGTCCTGGCCTTTATTTATGGTACTGACATTCACAGAGTGAAGCTGCAACAACTTGTGTATATATAACATGCAAATAAAATGACTCCAGGTGCCAAGTGAAGCAGTGGCATTCCTGTGGCCTGGATGTCATGGCATAAACTCAGGTTTACACTGCAGGAGGGTGGCTTATTCATGTGCTCTGTGATGTGTTTCCTGCTGATCCTTAAAAGCAGATAAGGATGTTGATTAGTTCTGCTGGCAGAATGTGAAACTGCAGTCACTGCACAAAGGGGAATGTGTTGGGCTCGCTTTGTTCATGTCCATGTTTGCAGTTTCCTGGACAGAGGAGTCCTGCATGGGAGTCCTTTCAGACATTTAAGTTCAGTGGCTCCTTATAGCTGGCTTATCAGAGTATTTGGTTTATTTGAGAAGTTCTTTTAGTGTTAACTAAGGACTTACACAGGGAAAACTTACATGACAACCAACCCCCAGATCTTGTGAGTTGTTTCTTTGGTTTGTGCTCCAATACAGGCTGCTCAGGTAGCAGTGCAAGCTTCTGAGCAAAAGCAAAGAAGACCGGTCAATACTTTTTTTTTAACAAAACCTGAAGGAGTACTCTCAGCCCTTCTGTGAATTTGCACTTCCCTTAGCGTGTGAAGAGATGTCTAACAAAAACATCTGTCAGCATTATGAGTTGCTGTATTATAATTAAACTTGGAAAAAATGGTGGCAAAAATCTCAGATGAATATTCTTCAGTACTAGTAACCTAAGATGTTTCATATGGTTGAAGTATCATTGAAAAAAAAAGACTTCTGCTTTTGGAAATGGCTGAGAATTCCAAGTCCCTTCAGTCAGTGAGGATAGTTATAACCACAGTGTCTAACTAGAGAGGCATTGTTGATTCATTAATGAAGTAAAAGGATATTAAAGGGTCAGAGTGTCCTTTAAGGAAGTATCAAGTTTAATCTGAACCCAGGGTCAGTGATTAGTGCTTAGAATGTTGTTGAAAATGTTCCTATTTAAATAGGAAGCTGCTAATTGAGGGCTACTTTACTTACAGTTCTGCTTATTGAATTATTCAACCAAAATCAAAATCTCAGGGTTCTAACACATTTTGATTTGTTTAGGCACTAAACCCTTTGTTGCTTAAGGAATATTTTAGAAGGCTTTTCGGTTGTCAGTGACATAGATACTTTGCTAATTAAGTCTTATGTAGATAGATGATAAGCATAAATAACCTTTTCGATTTCAGGTTGACACTCATATCCATGCTGCTGCCTGCATGAACCAGAAGCACTTACTGAGGTTTATTAAGCACACCTATCAAACGGAGCCCGACAGGATTGTTGCAGAGAAAAAAGGCAAGAAGATGACTTTAAAGCAAGTCTTCGAAAGTCTTCACATGGACCCCTATGACCTCACTGTAGACTCTTTAGATGTCCATGCAGTAAGTCTAGTGAAATGACCAAACAAATGGGAAAAAGCTAAGTTTTCCAATTGTAAAATTCTAGTTCCTACAATGTTTGCATGATAACTTACTAAATCAGAATTTGACTTCATGCATTACAGTGCATGTTTGAAAGAAGTTATCACAGAATTTTTCTTTTCTGTGCCTTTTAATGCTGGGCAATTTGATTTATGAACTATTGTGCATTCTTAAAACTATGGTTATTTGGGTTTTTTTCCTCCTCCAGGGACGTCAAACATTCCATCGATTTGACAAATTCAATTCCAAGTACAATCCAGTTGGTGCCAGTGAGCTGAGGGACTTGTATTTGAAGACTGAGAACTATATTGGTGGTGAATATTTTGCTCGTATGGTCAAGGTAAATAAGTTTCAAGCTTTTCCAGCTGTAGAGAAATGAAGGTTTGTAATAGATTTGTCATAATTGCATACAGTCATAATTGCATACAGACCTAACACTATGGTGGAAGTGATTCCAAGTATTGGGCTTGCTCCAGCAATTCCTCAGAGGAAAACCTCTGCTAAGCCAGTTCCTGCTGCTTTCTGAATAGTTTTATGAGGTAGAAATGTACACATAAGCTGTGTATGAGTTCAAAGCTTAGTTGTGGGTAGTTTTAAACTAATGGAGAGAAGCTGAGTGTCAACTGGTTTAGTATTTTGTTAGGGTTTAGTTGGCTACTGATAGTTGCTAGGGAAGGAGGAGCTAGGAAAGTGCCTCTGCATAAATCTGCATCTGCACATGCATGCAACAGACTTCAAATTAATTTCTTAGAACAAAAAAATTAGTAGTTTTTGTGATGTAGTAGATGTCAGCTCTTCTTGAATATACAGAAGTATTGTCTAAAATTAATTGCTGTAAAACTGCTTGCTACCACAGATTGTGAGTCAAATTCTCCATTGTTCTGTGTATTTTATGTAGATGTTTGCTGTAGTTTAAATAGTCTAATTCTGATTTATTTGTCTTAAATGTGGGTCTGACAAAGGTGTTAGTAATGACTGCAGAAGAACATTGTCCTCCAAAAGGAGGTGTTAGAGTTATTCCCAGTTATATGTACAGTTAAGTTATACTCACATGATATTTGAGCTAGCTTGCCAGTAGAGTATTTAGATGTCTAAAATAAAACAATGGATTGAATGACAAGAGATTCCCTTTATCTTTAAATGGTGCCAATACAGTTATGTCTGCTCTGAGGAAAATGCAATGATAAATATATTTCTAGCTGTAAATGATCTCAGTGTCCATATTAAAGCAAATATATTTATTACTTACTAGGAAGTAGCCCGTGAACTAGAAGAAAGTAAGTACCAGTACACAGAACCCCGCTTATCCATTTATGGACGGTCTCCAGATGAATGGCTGAACTTGGCAAAATGGTTCATTAAGCATAAAGTTTATTCCCCTAATATGCGCTGGATAATTCAGGTTCCCAGAATCTAGTAAGTAATCAGGAGCTCTTGGTAATCTTAATAGTTTGAAATCATACCACTGACTTAATTTCTGATGATATTTAGATGGCTTATTAGCTGTCCTGTAACTCTATTTATAAGCAATAGCTTGGGAGATTTATTTTTGACCATTGATGCAGTTTTCCTGACAGTCTGGGGGTGGAAGACAGGACATGGGGATTTAATCTACTCTTTATGAAGCTATTCAAAACTACTGTGAATTATTTGTAGGTCTGAAGACATTGAAACCAAAAATTACAACTGGGTGAAATCAAGCTGCATTCAAAGGCCAATTAAAATACAATTTAGTAATAAGAATAAATCAACTCTTGAATTCCATGAAGGAGTAGAAAATGCTCTGTCAAATTGTTATCATCAAGTTTAGTGACTAAATGACAGTGAACTTGGAAACAACCCAGACTGATGATTTCCCAACTTAAATCCTTGTCAGATCCTTTCAGTTTTTAAGCTTCCTTTGGGACTTTATTTCTTTGTTTCCAATACTGTGTGTTGTAATACAGTCTCCCCCTGATAATTTTGTCAGACTTAATAGGAACTTCATGTTTTGAAATGTCACAGTTGGGGTTGAGTAGAGAAGGAGCTGTCACAGTCACATATATCCCCGAGAGTGTGCTTTTCACTGGGGAGAAAGTTTCTCTCCTTTAATTTCTTACATAGCAATTTCTGACAAGCATGGCACAGTCAGAACTTGGAATAAGCCGTGCACCTAGTGGCACATGGAAGTACTTATCCATTTTTTCTGAAAGGCTCATCAGAGCACAGCATTCTGCTTTCATTTGGAATAGTTACAGCTTTAGGAAACAGAATCCTTCACGAGAGGTGGCTCATTATCTCCCCTGGTAGTAACTGGATGTCTGTGAAGGACAGGGTCACTGCTCTGAGGCAGCATCTGCCCCTGTCTCTATTTTTGGAGCACTTGAAAGCTTCAGCAGAGCCTGGATGAAGCAGAGTACCAGGCAGTGCAGGAAACAGAGCACAGAGACAATCTGCCCTGACATAAACTTTAAATTTGTGAATCCTAGTGGAACTGAAGCTCTAGAATGTACACAAATAACAGAAAATACAAAAGTGAAGGACAATACAAGCTTATTAAAGAATGTGTCTATTTTTTCCCCTTCAGTGACATATTTAGGTCCAAAAATATTCTGCCTAGCTTTGGGAAGATGTTGGAGAACATCTTTGTACCTTTATTTGAAGCAACAATCAATCCCAAAGACCACAAAGAATTGCACCTATTCCTCAAATATGTAAGTATGTTAGCATGTTTGGGTTTTCTTTCTCATATGAAATGGATCCTCTACTGCTCTTTTTCTGCTCCCATACACTAGAAAAGTTTCCTTCTCCACAGATTGCTTGTATTATTATTGCTTCAAAGCCTTGACACATAATTTAGCACAAGTCTGTGTGAAGTCCTATTGTCACATAACCTGTTTATTTCCTCGGAAACAGCTCAGCAGCTATTTATTTGTCCTTTCATTAATGACCACAAACGTTTGCATGCTCTTGTCCATCATCATCCAGGATGGGCACTTTGAGCTGCTGCTGAACTGGTCTCCAAGAAGGAGGCAGCTGGAAGGAAGCATTGTGTACACTGTGGTGGACCTCAGGAGAGAAGTGAGATGTAGCTGCTGGGACAGGGTTAACACAGACATTCCTGAGTGTGCCTCAGATCACAGCTCTGAGGTTTGCTGGGAGCCTCTTGCTTTCAGCTGCTTATCAAAGACAGCAGGTGAGTTCAAAGGATTCTAGTCTGGATCTTAGGGAGTTTTACAGCTCTGTAAACCCCCACAAGAGCCTGAAGGCTTTTGTGCACCTGGGCTTCCTGTTTGTCTCAGGAGAAAAAAAATGGGTAAAACTTTGACAAAACATGTTATTCCTGCTGTGTGCATGGTATGGTAGGATGCAGAGCAGCAGGACTGCTAGAATAGGGATGGAAATGAAGGAGGAGGGACTGGATGCTTGTTCAAACAAGTCCTGAAGCAAGAGTAAGTGGCACTGAAGTTTGATTCTTGAAGCCCCTTAGTTCTGGGAATTTCTTTTCCTACTAGGTGACTGGCTTTGACAGTGTGGATGATGAATCCAAACACAGTGGCCATATGTTCTCTGACAAGAGCCTTAACCCTGACCTCTGGACCAGTGAGAAGAATCCCCCATATAGCTATTATTTGTATTATATGTATGTCAACATCATGTTGCTAAACAACCTTAGAAGGTAAGTAGACACTTTTGTATTTTACAAGCTCCCAGGAAATCAGTATCTTTCTCTCAGAATGTCAGCGTCTGGATTACAGATCTTCTGAAGCAAGGGTTATTTTGAATTACTTAGAGTTGAGTACTTGAGATATTTTGAAAACACTAATGATAGAATTAATTCAAACAAAAAATTGAGAAACTGTAAAGGCATCAGATTAATATCTTGGTTTGATATTTTTGTGTATTTTGGGGTATTTTAACTCCTTAAAGCTGCATATACCAAACGAAACAAAAGAAGGAGCCCCACAAAACCCACTCACTGACCTTTGCTTGGCTTTGCAGCAGATTCCCAAATACAATGCACCTGCCTCTTGGTGCCTGGCTATCTCCTGGTAATTTAAGAGACACAAAGTAATATTGTGGCACACTGGCTTAGGGGCTGCTGCATTCAGAGATAGACCAAGGAGGACACAATTACAAACTGCACATCCAGCTAACTTCCTTTAGCAGGCTTCTTGACTCAGTTTAATACTTTTGAGACCAATGTCTGGGCAAGTAATGGAGGGAGCTATGTGACATCAGCCTGTCAGAGCAGATTTTGGCATCAGGCTCAGGAAAGCCTGAAATTCAATGTGAGGTAATATTGCTAAATTTGCAGCTGACTCATTGACCTGCACAACTCCAGCTGAGGCACAGTGAGGTTATCCACTAGTGTGAGAGTGTCATCACTTACCCTGAAAGGATTTGGTTCACTTCATTTCATTATTTAGATTATTTTAGTTACTTAGAAAACGTTTTGGGATTTTCTTATAGAAGGTGCACAGATTTGTCATTTTACAGTTTTATCCAAGTTAGCATTCAAAATGTTGTTTCTTCTCTCCCACTGCTACTTCAAGCATTTTTTATCATCCTATTTGATCAAAACTCATAATGCAAACACCCACCTTAAACTACCTCATATGTGCAACAATCAGGTGTAGCTGTTAGTTTTAATTCTATAATGGAAAGGACACACAGCAGGTAGCTGCAGGAAAGTCATCCTTTTCTCCTGACTTCCTTTACATTCTCTGTAGTCTATGTGCTTTTTCTGTTCCAAAGAGAGATTCTGCCAGAACTAATGCATTTCTTTTTTACCTCAAGATCATTTTGACTACTGTATTTAAATGCCCCCAGATAATCATTAAATACTTTTCACAACTGAGATACTGACAGAACTCACCAATGAGTCACTAAGTCACCCTGTTAATCTAAGTTCTTGATTCAACACAGCCCTGACAAGACTGTTTTATATCTTTGGTAATATCAGCAAGGATGGATTACATCCTCACATCAGGAGAAATGTTACCAACTTCCACCCTAGAATTGTCTTATATTCTAACACTCTTTGTTGAAATTGTGTTTTGAACATCTCCAAATACTTGTGGGACATTTGTCTGCACTAAGTAACAGGGCCCATTATAACCTCAAACCCAGCATCACTTTTAATGCAGGTGATAATTCAGTAATTCTAGAAATTACAGTGGAAGTCTGGTGTGAATAACTAACATTCCTAGATCACCTCTGTTTCTGAAGGTGTGGTTTTATGCTACACTACACCTGGTGAGATGGCAGGTTCTGATCACACTAGATACTGTTAGCTAACTCTTGGCACTCTTCCCCTTCTTCCCTCATTTTGAACCAGGAATTCTGCAGCCACAGGTTGCATGGGTTTACTGAATTTTCCATCTGTCAGTTCACTCCACTGAAATCCATTCAGTAGCTTTTACTCAGTGGGTAGACAGTTGCTAAATGAGATGTAACTGGGGAAGGCAAGAAGACACAAATATGTCTGGTGGTAGAAGGAGCTTGGATAGAGGGACTTGCCCTTTTGAGCAGCCAAATACAGGCAGGCCTGGGTAGATGTCACATCAAACTGTATGAGAATATGTAACTTAATTTTCTTCTTTTTAAATCCACATATTACTGGCAGTTATATACCAAATAGATAAAGAACAGTGCTTTCTGTTAAGGGAAACTTGCTTTAAATCTCTTCAGGGAAAGAGGCATGTGCACCTTCCTGTTTCGACCTCACTGTGGAGAAGCTGGGTCTATCACACACCTTGTTTCTGCCTTTCTGACAGCAGACAACATCTCTCATGGATTGCTCCTGAAGAAGGTATTGCTCCTAAACTAATCACTGTGTGCTCAGACATCTATCACTAAACAGTAGGCACCAAATGGACATTTTTCATTAATTCACTTTCTTAGCAAGGCACAAGTAACTCTTCAGTTTGGTCAGAAACTCCACCCAGACCCCCCCAACACCAGAACACATGGATCTGCTGGAGGGAGTCCAGAGGAGGCCATGAAGATGCTCAGAGGGCTGGAGCACCTCTCCTGTAAGGAAAGGCTACCCCAATGCTTGTGTAGCCTGGAAAAGTGAAGGCTCCAGGGAGACCTTCGAGCACCTTCCAGTAGCTAAATGGGGGTTACAAGAGAGCTGGAGAGGGATTTTTTGCAAGGGCAGGTAGTGATAGGACAAGGGGGAGTTGAAAGAGAGTAGGTTTAGATTAGATATTGAGAAGAAATTCTTTACTGTGAGGGTGATGAGGCCCTGGCTGCCCAGAAGCTGTGGACGCCCCATCCCTGGGAGTGTTCAAGGCCAGGCTGGATGAGGCTTTGAGCCTCCTGGTCTAGCCCCTGCCCATTGCTGGGGGTTGGAACCAGATGATCTCTAAGGTCCTTTACAAACCAGTTTCATGATTCAATGAAATAAATAAGCTCAACTGAACTTCCTGTTCTTAAGCTACAAAAAGACAGCTTTGTCCTCACAGGGAAGGAAGATCAGCTCTTCAGATATGTCAAAGACTTGGCAGCACCCATTTTTGGTTACTCCAAGCAGAGTTAAAATTATGTGAACAAAATTTAAAACTTTAGACTTGCTACTGCTCCCTGGTTTAGTCCCAGAAGAAGTTAAGGAAAGCTCTCATTTTTTCTCTATGGGGACAAAGGTCATTTTCTCTGATTGGCATTTCTGTACTTCAGGGTTCTTTCAGAAGTTCTTTAAGGATTTGATTATTTTGATCAAGAAATTCAACATAGCTGTTTGACACAACAATACTTTAGATAGAACAAATGTTTTATGACAGAACAAATACCGTAATTGCTGGCACATTAGTTAATGAAAATCATCATTCAACCCATCCTCAGGGCACTGTTTCATAATTAAAATAATTCGTCAGTGGGTGGCAGACTTGTACTGAGTTTACTATAATTTTTCAGGAGTTCCCTTATAAGTGATTTTTTTCTGGTTAGTGCTGGAAAATTCTCAGTGTTTTTCAACATAACCAACAACAAAGAAAAAATATACCTAAAATCATGGCCAATACTATGCTCAAGAATAATAATTCATAAAATTAGACTCAGAGTAGCACTAAAGCGGTGTGTGACCAAAGCATTCTCCTCTTCCCTCTCTCCTGCGTGGTCTGGTGTGATAAGATGGCATAGCAGGTACTAATAATAGTAACAGTAATAAAGGCACTTGTGAGGTTCATAGGTTGGCTAAGGCAAAACAGTCATAAAGATGACGTGATCACAGATTATTTCTATTATGTACAACAGCAACACATGACTTTTTGTAACTTAAAACTTCTTTTGCTCCTAAAATTTATCTATTGGACTGGAGCTTTAGAAATAAAAAATTGCTTAGCAGTTCTTCCCCATTTATCTTCTGTGACTTTCAGGTTTTGGGGGAAGGTATGCAGCTAATATCAAATGCAATGCCCATAATGGTCATATATATACTTACTAATCTACAGTTATATTAATAATTGTATTTTTAAACAGACTATATTTAAGAACATAAATTATTTTTATAAATATCAGTAAGATATAAAATTCAGACTTTTAAATATTTCCTGGAGAAGTCATGGTCAACCTAATTTTTTTGATCTTAGTCTTCCCCCTGTATTGCTGTTTCCATTTTATCCAAGGGAAATCCTTCTCTTTTTCGTTATCCCATAGTACCATTAAATGCTGACTGTGTTTTGTTTTTCAGAGTCCTGTCCTCCAGTATCTGTATTATCTTGCACAAATACCCATTGCTATGTCCCCACTTAGTAACAACAGCCTATTCCTGGAGTACTCCAAAAATCCGCTACGGGAATTTCTCCATAAGGGCCTGCGCGTCTCCCTCTCCACAGATGATCCTATGCAGTTTCATTACACAAAGGTAGGAATTGCAAAAAGCACCAGCTCTGAATTTGGCAACAGTACCACAAGGGTCCAGAATGACCTGAAAGCTGTTTTATTTCATTGCTTAGGACATAGTGTCATGTCTTTCAGTCACTTCATTCATTCTCCCTCCTCATTCTCTGTCTACTACTCACTGTTAGGCTTCAGAAGGAAATGTCTGATTTCCTAATTATGTTTCTTTTGTACTCTTGCCTCTCCAGTGTTGGCTGTTGAAGTATAAAATGAAGGATGAGGCTGAAGGGAGGTTTGAGCCTTCATAAACAATCCTCTAGAGTGCCAGGAAAGTCCAGTTTCCTTACTCTAATAAGTCTGGGGAAGTACATAACAAAAACACGATGTGGAATCTAAAGATGACACCCGAGCTGCTTGCTCAGTGAGCTGGAACAGACTCCTGCCCTTGGGTGGCCTGGCAGGACAGGAGTGCCTGGTCACTGGCTGCGATGCCCTGGTTTGTGGCTGGCACTGATTTGAGCCATGCTGTGCCCAGAGGGGCCTGTCCGTCGCTCAGCTCTGTGTCCCAGGACAAGCCGAGCTCCGCTAGCCTTGGCCCGGGCTGGCTGCTGGCCCGGGACACGGAGCTGCCGCCAGCCCGGGACACGGGTGGTGTCACACGGAGCCTGCACGGTCCTGGGCTGGGCCAGCCCGCCGGGGCCACACCCGCCCGCCCCTCGGGGCAGGGCTGGAGGGAGAAATTGTCCTGCTACCTGTCCATGTGCAAAATCACTCAGACTTTACAACTGAGTGCTCCAGGAGGTTTGTGTACCATGGGGGCTCCTTTGGAATTGCCTAAGAAATGCCTCCAAGGATCTGGACTGCAGGCTGCAATTTCTTAGACTAAGCTAACTGGATACCCAGTGCCTATTAATTATTAACCAGTAGTCCTTGGGAAATTTGAAATTAACACTTCTTTTCATGGTAGTTGTGATTTTAAAGTTTCAAACTTCTAATTTTTCACAGCTGTCTAAAGAGCATGTATAAAATCCTTACTAGTAATGAGTACATATCCCCATTTATATCTTATTTACATATAATTTAATCTCAAATGTATTTTGGTGCTGCAGGAAGCTCTCATGGAAGAATATGCTATTGCAGCCCAGGTGTGGAAACTAAGCACGTGTGACTTGTGTGAAATAGCAAGAAACAGTGTTCTACAGAGTGGATTGTCAGATAAGGTAAGTATGGCTGGAAAACCTCTCCTGTGAATATTAAGGCAAGTAGAAACCCAAAAGTCAATAGTCTGAGCACTGAATAGCAGGTGCTGAGTGATGGATTTGGGCTCATTTCTGTCCTCTTTTCCATAAATAGTCACAAACTATCTGCTATGCAGTCTTACATTACAAGCAAAGTATTAATATTACTTTTCCCCATTAGCTTTGTTTTGGAATTCTTAAAATACATAGAGAGACCAGATATCTGTTTATACTCAGTTCTCCTTCCAGTTACAAACTTTTAATTATTTGGGTGATATCCTTCTGCCAGTGATTTTCTGCATCATGTCTTAGCATTAAGTAAAAACAAACTGTCTGTCATAAGTAAGACATGTTTTTTTACTTAAAAGGGAGTACTACAGAAAATATTCTGGTTTAGATAGGCAGTCAGATTAGATTAAATTCCCTTTTGGCTTGAAGATTTTATACAGCCAAGGCTTTCTCTAGGACTTACTTTAGAGCATTCTCTCTTCTGTGTCACTTTTGAACATTTCTCTGAAGGAACTGGTATTTGAAGGGGCTTCATGAGTATATTCTGTTGCTTCTTCCAATATTCCCTGCTGACAACTACTCATTTTCCTCTTGTGTGACATTTAAGCAACAGAAGAGACCTAAGCCTCTTTTCGCCCTCTCAACATGCAAGATGTGGCAGTGAAGGCTGAACACTAACACAGAGGGGTTTAGCAAGCCAGACTGAGTGTACTTTTCAGTGATTATATGGATAAACTTTGGCCTTAAAATCTCCTAAACTGGTTAAGACTCTGAGGAAGAGTTCAACGGCCAGCTGGTTGAAACTGCTCTTTTCACTTGTGCTGGACTCATTCAGCTAACACTTATTTCTGCAATAAGTCAAAGCAGTTGAACTGACTTCTTCCTTTTGACTTTTAATCCCATTCACAGGAAAAGCAGAAATTCTTAGGGGTGAATTATTGCAAGGAAGGGCCTGAAGGAAATGACATTCGAAAGACAAATGTTGCCCAGATCCGGATGGCCTTCAGGTACGAGACTCTGTGCAATGAACTCAGCTTCCTGGCTGATGCCATGAGAACAGAAGATATTTCTACTCTGGCCAAGTAGTAACAAACTCAGAGAAACCAGTATATGTTCCTCTTAAGCAGGATAAGATGCTAATTAACCTCAAACCACCTGTCTTTGATGCTACAGAGACATAACTGAACAGTACAGAGACAAAGGGAGTATCTGTGGAAGGTAAACAGTGTTTGCCGTCACCTGTTACTGCGTTATTCTCGTTACAAAGATTTCAGTTTCTACCAACATTAGGCTTTTTAAGATTGCTGTAAATATTAAATGCAAACTCAGAATCATGTACTATTTGTTTCATACTGTCTTAACTGTGCCCTGCTGTGTAGTCTGGGAAACCAGAGAGAGTATCTGTAGAGCAGCTGTGCTGTGCACTTGAAGATCCTGCAGATGCTGACAGCATGCACCCACCTGGGTTGGTCCTGCAAGTCCCAATACCAGTCATGGCTTTTAACACTTTTAAGTTTAACCCTTTTTTTTCATTAGCATTTTTTATGGGGTGCAGAATTTTGAGGCTACCCTTTCATTCTGGAAGGTGTTCTGACACAGTTTTTAACTCAATGTTTCAGCAGTTACATTGGAAAACAAGAAAAGCCAACATCGGGTAATCTTGTTCAATGACTAATTAATTCCTGTTGTTATGTATGATGTCAGTGAAGAACAGCAGATGAATGCTTTTTAATCTAGCAAATGGAAAACATCATGTCAAAATCACTATTATAGATTGTAATGAGTCCAATTATATCAAGAAAATTTTGCCTTGAAAGTTGAGAAGACTTTTTTATTGCTTTGTAATGAGAATATGTGGATATGCCCATTCAAATTACTTAGAAATTTATGCAGATAATTCTGGTTGCATGTAAAGAGAATTTTTTTACTTGAAAAAGGGAAGTGTTCTTATGAATCAGTGGTAGAAATGCCAGACCTGGTTCTGGTCCTACTTCTGACATATTTTTACACATTTGTTTTAGTCTGTATTTTAGTCAACTACAGCTGAATGGGAAGTCAAGCTGTCTATTTATACAGAAGCCAGCCCACTTGAAATCTGTCATTTCAAATCATGGTATGTTATGTTAAACTATTTATTTATGAGGAAGTGGTTAGTAAAATACAGCTACTGGAGTATTTATCACTTTCAGCCTTCTTTCGGTTTCATCATCTTTATGACACAGTACTTCAGAAAGGATTAAAGGTGATAACATGATGGCAGCTATGTACTGTAGAAGCTGCACACAGTTTCACACCAAAAAAGACTCGAGGCTGCAGAAGCAGAGGGTGTGGATGCCTGTGAGTCCAGCAGAGCAACTCAGTTCAAAGGCCTGCAGTCCCTGAGGCAGGTCTGAGCCCAGGGTTAGACCCCTGCTCTCTAAGATCCTGCACAGGGACACTGGGCTTCTTCAAACAGGCATTCAGCATTAATGCATAAAAAGCCAGTAACTGATACTAGCCCATCAAGGTTCACCTGACTTTGAGCCCTGCATGTTGTGCTCAGCCAGATGTCTTGTGCCACTTCTATTTCCTAGGCCAGGCCCTTCTCCTGAGCAAGGAAATGGCACTAAAGTCGGGGAAGGATGAATTCCTTATCGCCTCCTATAGCTGTGCAGCCTTGCAAGAACACCCCAAGAGAGAGATAAACCTAAAGATGTCAGGAATCAGCCTGGAATTAAGGCTGCTCTGAGAGGAGTACAAGGCACAAGAGGGAGAGCTCTGGCCATCCACTTAGCATCACAGTTAGCCAATGTCATGCAGAGGGAGCTGCACTGATTGCAGAGGCTTTTCATCCAAAACCAGGGCTGCAGACAGGTGATGGGAATTTGACTTCTGCTCTTCAGTGCCCCAGCCTAATGACTGCAATGTGCCACATTTTGTGTTCCTTCTACTCCTAAAATCATGTGAAACCACATTATGCTGTCCAGCTGTATGAGAGTAAAATATTCCCAAGTTCTGTCAGCAGCCCCTGTCAGCCTCACTGTTGGGAACTTTAGCAGCTCACAGAATGCAGTCTCAGGATTGGTGTCATTTGTTTAGGATGAAGTCTGAGAAAGTGGTTTAAGCTGTTCAGCTGCATCAAATGCAAATGTCTTGTTTTCATCAGTACAACTTCCTAATAAACTGTTATCAACATAACATTATTTGGGAAAAACATCTGCATCCAGGCTAAATAAGCAACATGCTTGGTATGAAAAATTTCAGTTTTAAGTATTTCCATCTGATGAACATTGCTTTACTTGGGTAGTTTCACCTATTAGTGCTGCTTTTGTTGTCGCTTACATGTTTTTTTTAGTTTCCTTAAAATTACACCAAATTTGTGTATATATTTAATACATTTTCAGCTTTCCTTACCTCAGGTTCTAATAGGTCTGTAGCTGTTATTGAAAAAAAAAAACAACTGGATTGCATATTCAGTGAATGGACAGTAACTGTGATTCTGACAATAACCACAGTGACCACAAGTTCTGCTTTCTGTGCTTTCTTGTCTGCTGCTTTCAAAGGGAAATTGGGCTTAGAGCATTTTATTTGGGGAAATATAAACAGACATCCTTTCAAGCTTCCACTACTACATTTCTCCTGGTCACCCTTTAATTGGGCAAATGTTACTGATTGCCAAGTTCAGTTCTTAAGCTTTGCCTTGTTTTGTTTTTTTAAAGTTGCACTTTTGTGCTAATGTGAGGCTGTTCAGAGTAACCTTGAGGGCTCAGGCTGTGGCTGGAATGAAAAGACAGATGCAGCCCAAATCACTGCTGTGCATACAGACACCAGTGCAGGACAGGGCAGTGGCTGATCCCCCCAGCTGTGCTGAGGTCAAACCTGGTTAGAACACAGCTGGTTTGACTCAGGGGCTGGAAGAACATCACTGCAGGTGGCAACTGGGTAAGTACTGCTGCAGGATGGAGGACCATCCTACTTGCTCTTTACTTCATTAGGAGAGAGGTTCAAATGTTATTCAAGGCTTCCTTAAATCTGTTGGTTGAAAAGCATTTTATACTTTCAACCTGAAATGGTTAGTTATGGTTATTTGATGTTTACAACCTATCCACCTGAACATTTCTTTCTGTTCTGTTACTTTAGCAAACTTAAAGCATTTGCTCTGCTACTGGAGAATACATTTTTTTTCACAGCCCAGAGCCACCTTATGGTCTCATATAATTGTTCTTTATGTGTGGGTAAACATTTCTGTTCTCTTTGCCTAGTTAAAATCCAGGTCTAAAAAGATGTCTGTAAAAACTGCTTTTTCTTTCTGTGCCTGAGTTACATGATGTTTATCTTTTGCCTCTTGTGGAAGCATTAAACATTACACTAATGAATGAATTGTAAAAGAATATGGTTATGGATTTTGTGTGTATATCTATCAAAAAAAATGTAGCTCCTCTCAATCTCCACATTTAAGGAGAACTAAAACCATGTGCAATTAAATTGACTAAATGTAAATAAAGCATGAAAACTGAAAAAAAAAAAGCCCAGTGGAGATAGGGAAGACAGTGAGAACTATTTAGAAAAGGCTAAAGGCTTATCTGGCTTAAAACAATTCAGTATTAATGCAAACCAACCATTCAGATCTGGCATAAAGTTCTGAAAGTGAAATTGCATTGCTGCCCCCACTGTCTCTTGGTGCTCCCCCTGCTTCCCTGCTCATCCAAGCTGGGCCCCAGGGTGGGGCACGCAGCAGCTCCTGCTGATCCCGGAGCCTCATGTGGATATTGAGCTGAGAGTCAAGGCACCCAGCCTGGGAGCAGGAAAGCAGCCCTGACCCTCAGGGCAGAGCAGTTCAAGGTTCTGTGATTTTGTGAGCACACACAACAGATTTATCTGACAAAACCCAACTAAGAAGCCAACAAATGACAGATTTAAATAAATAGTATCAACACAGATCTTCTGCTACAGTCACCATGACTTTTGAGGAAAAGCATAACACAAAACACTTCAGTATGAAAGGGAGTCAAGATTTTTAGATTAAGATTAGAACACCATCCCTTTCAGTACACAAACTTTAGTTCTGTACACGAGCAGCACTGGTGAAGCACAGGAGTACAGGCTCATCTGTAACTGAGAAATGTGCATGTAGGGGGATAGAACATAAGTAAATAAAGGTAGTATAGAAACTAATCTTACCCCCTAAAGAGTTGCAGCTGAGCCAATTATTAGGGATTAGGAGCAGGCCTGATTTTAACAGGCTGCACCTGTAGCCAATCAGAAGAGTGTTATAAAAGAGTGGATTGGTTGGTTGAGGGGACTGGAGTCAGTTGGCTACTGCAAGGATGAGTCAGTGCTTAGAGGAGCTGCCTACAAGAAACATCAAGGAGGTATGAAACTAGCAACATGGAACCCTTGCAATGTGATGACAGTAGAACTCTTACACCATATAATAACATGTGCATTTCTCCCCCACACCTCTCAAAGCACTGAACACCACTGTTAAACAGCACAGTCTGTATAATACTGAGACACCAACACCACTGCTTCATTAGTCACTCACCATGACTGACAGGTCTCATAAAAAGTAGTTTTTGAAGGTCTGTTAAAATGGGTCAGAACCACATCAGCGTGGAAGCACAGATTGTTGTATCAAACACCTACCTTCTTACACTTACAAATTTCAGAGGTGCAGATTTCCAAATACTTTAGGTTTACTTTGTGAAAACACCTAGCATTTTTAAATAGCACTTTGAACTAAAGAAGAGTGCTCATTTAATCACCTATTGGATTGTATTCTTCATTCCAGCAGACACACAGTGCAAAGTTCTATCGAAGTTCACAAAACTGATAATTCCTTCTAATATTAAACCTACAAATCCCATGCCCAGTGAAATTTGATGGGTTAGTGAGGTAAGTAAAGATCTGCTAAGGAACATTTTGGCAGCTCAGACACAAAAGCAGAATGTGCTGTCCCATCCCTCATGGCTGTAACATTGGCTGGCTCAGAGCAAAACATTACCTGGTGATCACACACTGTGGTCACTGGAAAGCACACAGCCCCATCCAGGCTAATTCCCAGCAGGAAAAGTTTTCAGTCCTTAAAGAATATTGCTGTATGATAAATTCTATGCCTTGGAATCAAGCATTGGAAGAAATGACAGTTAACAAAAATTGAAATGACTGATGTTTAAGACACACTCATAAAGCAAAATTCAGTTCACCCACTTAAAACAGGTGAGAATAAAACCTCTGGCAAGTTATATTCAAGGATGATTCAACAATAGAAGCCCAAAGAAAATACTTCATTACTGTCATATTATTTCCATTACAGAGTGTGTGTGAATAAAAATTAAAGCATTGTGTATATGCAGTGTAAGGATTAAGGCCAGGCAGGTTAACATACAGCTCCTACTTACATCAAACATCCTTAGGGCTCCCTGAGAGGGCTGTTCTTCCAGGATCTAGCTGGATGCAAAGCACAAAGAACTATGGCCAGTATGTTCCTTCCAAAAATAAAGCATTTGGCACATACAGCTCTACAGGGGTGGGATTGAACAGCTCAGTTCAAACCTGTAACACAGAGATCTCAGTGGTTGGCCTGGTTTCCAGAACTGGAAAGAGTATGGATTAAAAGACCTTTCTAATTATGTATAGAATTTTCTTTAAAGGAAAGATAAGGAAGGTAAATACACCATTTCCCACAAAAAACCACAAAACAAACAAACAAACAAACAAAAAACAGCCCATCACACTGATATGGTGCCTAAACTTGAAACCTAGTAAATATAAAGCTTTGCTAATCACTCTGGTACACCTACCTCCTGCTGTGCCTGTCAACTGGTCATTTTATCCATTCTAATTTCCTGATCTGTTAATGAATTCTGCTCCCATTTCTGCCTTGGCTTTGAAAGATCCAAACAGATAAGACATGTAACTAGACAGAGGAAAGAGTTACATTAATTACATATTTTAATTCTTACATAAAACGAGGCAAAATTAAGAAAAAAATACTCCAAACCATAGCATTCTTAAACTTTAAAATATCATCAGAAACATGATGAAATTACTTGGGGTAAAAGTGTATCACGCTTCTCTGAAAATAAAAATCCTTTCCCCAAACAAACACGCTCCTCAATATTGTCCTCTAAGAATTAGAGTTGTTTAATTTTTCCCATAATCTCAGAATGTTCCAATTTATTTGTGTACCTAGAAGAGGTCAAATCAGAGCCAGTTTCTTTTTTTGCAGAGCTGCATGGAGGTGCCTTCTTGATACAACCCTTCAAAGTTAAAGAGAGCTCTGACTCACACTGCCACACTTTTAACCACACCCCCTGTACAATGCAATTGTATTTGGATCAAAATTCAGTTTTCACAATTCTGTGGTACTAAAGCCAAGAGATTCCTTAAGCTTAAAAGAACTCTAACATTTCTTCCAAAGTAACTTTATTGCACAATTCATACACAAAGTTTAATATAGTGGAATGTTCTTAGCTATTAATACCATCTCTAATGTTTAAATTACAATTTCACATTAAACCTGTAAGAAATGTTCACTTAACACAAGAAAGTTAATTTATTCTAATGCCCCCCACCAACAGCTATTTGCAGTAATTCACATTTTCAAGGTCTAGCTTCTGGAACTCATTGCCATGTCCGTGCCAATGGATTCCTTTTCCAAAATTGTTTGCTAAATGTTGCACTTCAGACTAAGTAATACCAACCAGTACCAAATTACTAGGTTTTCAGTATTAAAGTATCTATTTCTCCATATAACATACAGTACATATATTTTACAAGGCACACATTACAGTATCTACATCACAGCAGTGTGAATTACAGCAACTTAATTTAAAAAAGCTGTACAGAATACAAAGTTTACTTTTTCACTATTTAAATAATTTTTGCATTAGTTTATATTGTAATTGTCATTATGCTGCAATTAACAACTTGTTTGCATCATTATAAAATTACATTTTAAGAAGTTCATGTAAGTTCTCAGCAGAAAGTTAACTTATAAAATCTCAGTTCAGAAGTATAATTCTTGAAGTACTTGAAAAATAAAGTTAGCTTAAGTCTTTCATTTAGATGCTCTTTCTGTTCCAGTGATATAAAAGGTTTAAAAAATTCAAAGATTATCTGAAAGTTCTGAATATGGACTAATGCAAGCTCAAAAAGCAAAAAGAAACCAAACTGGTGCATTATTAGGAACATCTGCACATGTTTTAGTGGGAAATCCTGGGCCAGTAAAGATTTCGAGCCCAAACAACAACCGCCTTTATGCAACCAAACACTCTACATTTACTACTGAAGAATATCTCATTGCTATCAATGGCTTAAGAAAGGGGAAAAAAAAAAGAGTTCTCAGCTATATACACCCCTAAAATGATTTTTCCATAGCTAAATACAGATTTACACACTAAGCCATACTGGCTCTCGGATGACAGACACACGAAGGGTACGTTGCTTCTCTGTCTTAAAACCTATGATAAATCTGACAATGATGTCACAAGCCAAGCTCAAACAGGTGCCATACTCTGTGCACATTCTTTAACAAATTGATGTATTTAAGTTATTTGCAGCCAATTAAGAAAAATAACCTAAATGTGCACATCTGCATGTGCACATGCCTTTTAGTTCAGAACCTGTCTGTGAAAAAGGACTTAAGCCTTATGGCATCATGGAATTTTAACAGGTATGGTAAGGAAAAATGCAGTCTCACAGTAAGCAAGATTTATGCTGTTATTCCTTCAAATGCTACACTTGAATATTTTAACTTGAGGTTACTGAGTGAGAAAAAGTAGTATTTGTTAATATACATATATATATACATAAAATTAATTCTCTACAATAGCCACTCATTTCCATAACACTATTTATGCACAAGAGGCTTAAGATGGGTTTCCTGAATACTAACAATTTTAGACTGTCTAAACTCAGCTCTTAAAGACTTTATTCTGCTAAACACAAAATACTGTTGCACTCCAGTTGAGATATCCCTTTTCCACGCTGTTACATGTGCATCTTGCTCCAAGCCACATTATTGTTAAAGAAGTTTCCCTCTGCTACATAAAAGCATATTGCACTTGTAGATATTAAGTAGAGCACCCTTACTTAGATTACTTGTAGCTCTTCATATACCTTTTAACTCTGATCTCATCACTTCAAAAACTCAAAAGGAGTAGATAAAGCCACAGCATCAGACTAAACTACGCCTTAAGTGCTAATTCAAATAAAGGCATTCTCTTCAGATATGCCCAATGTTTAGAAATAATTTTAGCTGTTCTTTATCAAAAACTACTGAAGCTGATTTACTACTTTTAGGATTGTGTTCGAAACTGTCTAATGTTTCCAAGCTAATAAGACTATGCTAAACATCACATTTAAAAAAATATTCTAAGAGATAAGTCTTGTTAGAAGAATAAGGGGAAGTGCACAAGTACATTTACAGACCTGCCTACACTCTCAAAAACAGATTTAAAATAATTAATACTAAAAGTCATAACAGATCAGATTAAGTATCTGTAAATGCTAAGAGCAGCAATAACTTCCTACTGAAGAACAGGCAGTGGGACATCTTCAAGTATCAACAGTAAAATTTCAAATTAATAACCACTAGTGCTAACTGATCATCTTTATTCACATTAGTTGTGAATAAGGGACTGCTTTGAAGGGTAGGAACTGTGAGGTCAAGCCATCTGCCACGGTTCATCTCTGTAGCAGTACACTGTGATGCTCAAACAGCAGTTTGCAGTTGTAGTTGTGCTGTTACAAGTTCCTTCATCAAGTAGTTGAACTGTTAATTAATATCAAACGTTGTTGTTAAGTAAACTGTGTTAACGATCCAAGAGTTTGCTGAAAGAACAGTTCAATAACGAGGACTGCACACACAGAGACTTGCTCAGATCCCCTGTGCTTTAGGAGAGCAGCGCAGACTCACAGCAGCCAAGAGGAGAAGGGAAGGACAGACTGTGGAAGAACGTCAAGGACAGGTAAAACCAGACGCTGGGGAAAACAAAAGCCTCAAGTGGTTCTGCCACGATCAGCCTGTGGGCAGGGTCAGGGTCTGTGGGGCTGCCCAGCCTCATCCACCATGTTAAGGATGTAAGTGGCAATGTCATCTTCTGTAGGGGCCTCTGACACCACCCAGGAGTCTCCTGCCCCAGTCACCTGCCGGCGGCACACGGGACAGTTTCTGTGGCGGTCACTCCTGTTAGGAAGGCACAGAAATGAGCGGTTTTCACTGATGGTCTTTTGCTGGCCAGAAAAAGCCAAAAGAGCCCCCAAAAGGACAAACAAAACCCAAACAAAAACCAACCCAGTGAGAACTTCAAGAATGATCACATTAACTGGATTAAGCCACCTAACTATTTTGTTTGTTTAAGAACTTCTTTCTTTGTGAGGAAGACTTCTGAATGCAGCTCCATTCTTTGAGTGAAAATTTGGAATCATGTTCCTCCTAATCCTTTGCTCAGATCAGACAGGATACATCTGGCTACCTGGCCAGAAAGTTTAAATGGAAATTCACTGTCTAAATTAATTCTTCCTATCTTCAGGAATTCAGCTGAGGTCCTTAGAAACCAATCTCCACAGGCTTCCTAGATAAAGAGAAGAAGGAGCCTTTTCCTGGGTCATGCAGTCCACAGAGGTTTAGAACTGGTCCCTTGGAGGCCCAACTCCCTCTCAGGGGTCCCCAACACTTATGTTTGAGGTGGAAGCCTCTGTTATGCCTTAATTAAGAGGAGATCAACCTTAAAAACTGCAGACCAAAAAAAAAATCACGGTGCAGCTGGAACTTAGTGAGGAGTTCAGCTGATTCATCAGCCAAAGCAGAGTATAATCCACTCTCCAGCACAGTTACTAGACTAAGCCCTGTCCTGCTGATAGATGTAAGGACATTTTCCCAGAAGAGAGAAATTACTTGCTGTATTCTGAGATCCAGTGATTTTTACTATGTTTTTTCCTTGTGGAAGCCTGGTGTTTGTTACAAGAGTAACTTCCCTGTTAAGTATTTCAAAAAGCCACAAAACAAATTCTTATCCACAAATTATGTGTAAACCCATTTGCATTAACTATCCAAAAAAACCCTTTTTTAACAAGCAGGTCTGTGTCCCCTAATGCCAGACTGCTAGAACACTTCCCTAGTCCTTGAAGGCCTGCATGGTCAGACAAGAACTCTGTTCCTCCACAAAGGAATTCTTCTCTCCCGCTTTTCCAAGAACTGGTGTATCAGAGATGCAGAAGCTGAAAAGGTGTTCAATTTACTGTGAAGCTGAACATTGTAAGCTACACATTTTATACATTGTTATAAATTTGAAGGTGCTGCCATTGAGAAGAAATATCTTTCTGGAAGAGTCTGATATAGTTAAATCAGTAAATTGTATGCTATTTATCTGAAGGGAAAGCATAACATATGGAAAAAGCCTCCCTGATAGTTATTTCCCAAGTAAGTGACAGACAGTCCAACTTGTCTTCATATTTGCACAGTCTTAACAAGCCTTAAATGAGATTTGTGAAGCATAACATGACAGCATCTGCACATACCATCTTCTCAAGTTTCTAAGCAAGACTGTAACAATTCAATTTTAGAAGAATAAAAAGATGTAAGAAATTACAAAAACAAATGATGAACAGCGTTTTCACATCTCTTTTTTACAAAATTTCCTGCCTTCCTTCTGCTTCAGTCTGCTTTTACTCAATTTTAAATTATATGGCAACCATAGAATCTGTCAAATCAAACTGAAACATGCATACTATAAAATAATTAATGTTCTTTTATCTATATTACCATTTGTCAATGCATTTCTGGCAGAAACTGTGAGCACACGGCAGGATTAGATCAGCACGCCCATCCATGCAGATGCAACATTCCTCTTCATCTGTCAGCTGTTTAACCCTGCAGAAGAGAAGACACTGTTTTCTTCCAGATGTTTGATATTTATGCCCCAGTAACTATAACAATTACTACATTTTTCATAATAATTAGTGATGGCCAGAAAGAAACACCTGTGCTTTTAATTTGTGAATGGACTACTTAGGTCATCCCAGCCTATGTCAGCAGTGAACTAAACTAAGCCAGAATGTGCATTTATTTTTTGCGTCAGGTTTTTGTGCCAGTATTTGTATCAGGTGCTTTTGGTGTTGTCAAGGGTTCTGTAAATCCCTTTTCATAGCAACAAGGAAGTGTGAGGAGATGTAACTGCTTTGTATCACATGACTGGGCAGAACAGAAACATTGTTTACACTAAAGGCAGGAGAAGAACCTGCCTTCCAGTCACTGCACCTCAGGCTGAACTAATTCATAATGAACTTTGCCAAATTTCTGTGTGCTGGTTTATATCCTAGACAAAAACGTGCATGTCAAGAGGATCACTACCAGAATGCAGTTCACTCATTCCACATGGCATTAAAATGCCAGGAGCTGAACTACTCACTAGATTGAAAAGGCTGATTTTAGCTTGCCATATGCCCCATATGAATGCTCCTCAAATTAGGACTCTCAAGATGACTGTTACCACAGCTTTTCCAGTCAAACTCCCAGGTGTTTCTGTTGGTGGAGAAGCTTAAAAATTATCTCACTACCCAAGATAGATGCTGACATTTTATATCTTTTTCCCAAATATCAGATATCTTCATCTAATATTCTTATCAGGAGTATCTCAAATACTGGCACCATCAAGACTTCTCAAGGGCAAAAAGGTGCAGAGCATCCTCAGCTTTCACTGGCCTAACCAGACATGTAAAGTTTGCAATTTTACAGTCACAGCTCACTTCCAAAACAACAAAGGAAGTGTTCTAAAATGCCTGGGTTTTCCAAAAACCCTAATTTGGGAATCCTTGTTCTGACCTGAGGGACAGAGATAGCATTCTAGAAAAAAATAGCATTTCAGGAGTTAGTCCACCTTAATAACTATTGACCAGACCATTTTTGCTTAGGTATCTAAGGCAGCTTGTCAAATACAGATTCATTTTTGACCTGTACAGAATAGCCACCTACTGAACAGCAGTCAATATGCCTTTGTTTTATCTTTCAGTAGGCCCTTGGGGTTTCCTTTTCAATTTGCTTTTGGAGAAATTACTTTAAAATGACAGATTTTTTTTTACAGAGGGCAGTTTGCATACAATGAGTACAACAATTTCCAAGCCTGCTCACTGTGTCCTTTAGACCTGTTCCCTTCTCATTTTTCTCCCCCATGCAATTCTCAGTACTAACCTTTAATAGCACTTGAATTTTTGAGATTTGCTGGTGTCTACACAATCAATTATAGAAGGCCTATTTATAAAGCTTCTGAAAGTCAGCTTTAGTCACAGTACTAAGTTCCTGAAGAAACAGTAAAATAAAGGAGTGACAGACAAAGGAAATGCTTATCTCTTTGTTATCAGAAAGCATAAACCACTTAGGCATATTTTGAATGCTCTGAATAGGAAGTGGATGTTGTAGAGATATGGGGTATTATTCTAGGGGAAAAAGTTAAGAAGAATTGAACAGATAACACTTGCTATTTTTAAATAGTGAGGGCTAATTTTGCAGAGCTGAAAAATGACTGAAGGTGAGAAGAACTGAGGCAAATGGGTGATTATCACAGAAAAATATACAAAAGATTTCATTGGTGTAGAAATCTGGAAGGTGCTTCAGCTTATATTTTCCCTAGTAACTTGAAAAACTTGGCTAAGACACAAGCTCACCAAACTGCCTCATATTAGCAAAGTATACCCTGTTTTTATTTGTGACTGATATTGCCTCAAGTAATGAAGTTTACAAACAAGAAGGATGCTCATCTCCTCTGTCTCCAAGTCTGAAAAACTGAAAAAGAAACTCATATAGGAAATATTTTATTCTCCTCATTGACTTTAGCAATATATGAAGCTGTTCTGCCAAAGTATCTGGGGTCTATGTTGTTTGATTGCCTGTTTGAAGCAAAAGACCATTTCCAGAAAAATGTGTGTTCTGGTATAACCTTGAGAAAGCAATTTTCCTGTTCTTTTGCAAACATGTTCATGATTTACAGGAAATTAAATTAAAATAATACCTTACTTAGAAAAACCAGAGGGCTCTGTGGAGTGACAACGGAGGTGACCCCTTTTTCCTTTCAACAGCTGAAGAGTGACGCTCAGGCTGTTTCATTAAAATACCTGGCTGCCAGCTCTTCACTGGTGAACATAGAGAACTCTACCGTTTACTACCTTTTCTAGTAAAACCTAGCTCTATCTCACTTTAAACGGAGGTAGAACCATGAAATTATTCAGGAAAAGTAAGGAATTACTGGTAGCAGCAACACCTCCACACAGGGAAAGGGTGACAGGCTTCTTTGCTTTTACATTCAGTTTGAACTCAAGCTATTGCAGGTGTTGACCTCAGTCTTTTGTTTTTCCTCTGGTTAACAAAGCAGAAGGTCAACATGAGTGAGACAATTCACATTTTTCCAGTCTTGCAAGTTAAATTATTACCATAATGGATGGGTTTCTAGTTCCAACAGATGGGAACTTCCACATGCCAAAATGTAAGAGGAAGAGAAAGTTTAAGTGGAACAATAACAAAATCTGTTTAAACAAACACTGTCAAACCCCCTGGATTTGTAGCTGCAGCTGATTCCGTTTCCTCCTGTTCCCTTATTCAGGACATTCAACACATACTATGTTTCTACTAGAACTGATCTCTAAAGGGGTTGTTCTGAAGCTAAGGTATGGTAACACCATATTTCAGGATTTAACCCAAGCGCACTGCAGCTCCCTTGGTGCAAGGGAAAGTGTCTGTTCCTGTCTGTGATGGTACAAAGCTCTGCAGCTATCAAGAACCAGCAGGTATTTGCAGTTCAGGTTTGAAGCACAACTCCCAAAATGCTTATGCTGTAACTGTGTATCAAAATACCTTCCCATCCACAAGCTGGCCTGACACGAAGACAGAGACCTCCAGCTCTCGGCAGCTTCTTCAGAAGTATCACTCTGTGCAAGAACTCCTGCTGCTTGACTGGTGATGTCTTTATAAAGTTGAGTGAACTGATATAAGTTCAAGATTCTGGAAGCTTCCACGATGCCACTTGTTTTATTTATCTTAAGATATGAGAATTGTTTACAATTACTTATCAGCTTTTAACTTGGCATTGTTCAGAATGTTTGTACAGCACTGCAGTTCTCATGTAAAGCAGTAGTCTCCTTCCTTCCTAAGCGTCCTTCACCACATTAACAAGCTGCAATCTGCCTCAGCAAGAGTCAGGACTGCTCATAGCTGTTGCAGTCAGGAACACCACAGGCAGCACCATAATTTTAGGCAAGGCAATTGCCATCACTACTCAAATGGATTCAGGTGTGAGTAGGGACCTAACACCCAAAGAAATGGGCTGAACTTAGAACCAAGCACAGGAAAATCAGTCATATGATATCTGAACTTAAAATTGCCTACAGTGATGGCTGCCTTAATGAAAACTAGGAGTAAACAGAAAAGTACCAACTGTTGGTTTCAAACAGAGTTTGAGGGTTGGCTTGTTTAACCACATGTTAAGATTGTTCAGGGGACTCAGGATCATTAAAGGACTTTACCTTTAATGACAGGATAGAGAGGGGGAAATCTCCTCATTAGAGCAAATTTCCTAAGTTTTTGTCATAAATTAAAACATTTAATCTTTAGATTGGTTTTCTAAGGGATCAGGCTATGTACAGGCACACTAGCTCAACTAATAAGGCCTGAAAGACCTGATTAATTTCTACTACTAATTTCAAAATCTACAGCTGGCAGTTTGTTGTACCATTTGATTACTTGACCTCACAAATCACCTGCATTTGTAATTAAAGGGCCCTAAGTGCTCCACTGGAAGGCATCACTCCTTTAAACTTAGTTATAAATATGTTTTTGTTGCCATGTTTTTGCAGAAACTTAGCATTTAGACTTAATTTATCTCCAACAGCATCTTTGAATACATCATCTGTATCAAAACACGTGTAGCAGGTGTTGGATTTAGCAAGTAAAACTGACAGTCCTCAAATCTGTGCATACAAACTGGCCATCAAATTAAAATGTTCACACTTACTTTGGTACATATTATCCTAACGATCACCTTCCAGAAAGCAGAAGAATCAGACCCAGGCTGCACTTCAAATAACAGATGTTTGTCTTGTCCAGAAGCCAATTTTGCAGTACTGAAACAAAGCAACATCAGTTTAATGCCACGTGCTGGACCTGCAAAGATCAGCAGCCTCAGCCAAGTGCGATTATTTATGGTTCACCTGTCTCCTCTCTATCCCTAAAAGAGACTTTAGCAATACTGCCCAGGGGCATCAAATTTTAGAGTATGACTTTCTTAGCATGTCATTGAATACACAATCCATTTCACTTTAAACTGCACAGCAAACTTCAGAAAATGTTGTGCAAGTCTTCTGATCCAGCACCAGCAAGCAGGTGTACTGCACAGACATTTAAATTCATATATACTCTCACTGTTTATTACACTAATCACAAATCTTGTCTCCAGTCTGAAAAGGTTATTTCCTCAACAGGTACGTAAAAAAAAAAGCCTGTGAGTACCAGCATATGCTGATGAGGTGACTTTTTGTTAGTATATATTAATAATGATGTAGTCAGGTGAACATGTCAGGTGATCTAAGATTTGTTTCTTTAATGAAACACAGACACAACATTCTAGTCCATAAGAATCAGAGTATATTCAGGCTTAAGTAAACACTGGAGAGAAAGAAACCACTTGAATAACAGTAGTTTGGAGTGAATTATACTAATATATGGCTGGAGTCTCAGACAAAACATCAGGTTATGTTGTTCAAAATCTATTTATGTGTCTACCCAGAAGATAGCTGTGTGTTTTTCAAGGTTATTCAGGAAAGTACGACCCTCTCCAAGATAATTTCTAAACTGAATACAAATTCACGTTTTAGTTAAACAGCAAGCATTACAAAGTCCTTATTCAGTGTGTGTGCATTTCCACTTCATTTTATCACTCTCACTGTATACCACAAATACAGGCTAAAAATGACAACACTGCTTTGTTGCTCATTTCCTTTTACTGTCATTGTAGCGGTCTAGCAAAAGGCAGGCTATGAAAAATCTGACAAAAAAGCAGCCTTTTGTTTGGGATTATCTAGGTCACTGGTTTGGGACAGTAAGAGACATCTCATCCTTAATGAGGAGCAGCCTGGCATGTCTGCAGAGGTGGCAGGGATGGTCACCAACATTTCTGTCTCAGGTGCCACCCTCCTCACACAGATCTGCTGTCCCTACCAGGCTCCTGCTTCTCCTTCCTACCCAAACTGACAAGCAGAGAGGAAGTAGCATTGCCTCTTCAGGTGGGGAGAACAATAAAGGACATAGGTGACACTAACAAAAAGATGACTCTAAACCACCTCTTGTGAACTTTTAAGAGAGAGCAACACTTGCTGGAAGAAGAGGACTGCAGAGAAGTGAATTTAAGGAGGAGAAAAGGCTTTAGTTTTGAAGTGTAATTACAACCATTATAAAAACATAAAGAAATGAAGGATAATTTCAAATCCATCAGGCCAGTTCTGGCTTAGTCAGTACACAATAATATATTGCATACGTGGTCTTTGTAAAACACACCAAAAAAAAAGAAAAAGAAGCAAAGTAAGGCTTACATATCATTGAGTTCAGCTACTCTTCCCAGAAACTCTTCATAGGTTAGGAAACCACTTTCTTGAACCAAAGAGGCATGCTTTGCTACTTTTTCTGGCAACTTGTTAATTACAGTTTGTGTGTGGTTTGAAATCTGTTGACCCATGGTGAAGCTCTTCACCTCAGTTTTGCAGAGAGAAGTTCTCATTCACTTGTAGAGTCTCTGCCAAAAATATTTGAGAGTTACATTTGGGTGTTTGTGAATGGCTACTCCCTCACTTTCTTTTAGCCTACAGTAATTATTCCACAATTAACACAAGTAACTGAATAGTTAGATCAGAAACAATGCAGAACACTTCAAAGAGTCTGGAATGTGGCATTATAATCTTACTAAAAATGTACTATTTTGCTTACAGCAATACTTATATTAAACTGAGATAACTTTCCACACAGATTCAGCTCCAACACACACATATATAAATACATTCAATGGAATGGGAAAAAAAATCTTAAGATGACAAAGGTAATTTATGACAGTCTTTGTTTATTCTAAATATTTGTGTGTGTGAATATCAGAATGTCTGCAAATAAGCACATCAGTGTCTGTTTATACATAGACATCACATTAGGAATCAGCTTTTTTACATCAAACTTACACTGGCAGATCAAAAGAACTCTCACAGCATTCTGAAACTGGTAAGCCAAGGAATCTATGTCAGTATAAACCAATTTAGAGACCTCCCTATCCACACAAAACACTCAACTTCAGGCTGTATTACAGAACTGACTTGCTCAAATGTCTCCAGCTCCAAATTACTTCATCTTTCCTTCACACCCAAATCTTTTTCCCCAAAAGTCTGCTGAAGATTAATGCCATGCCCTCTGAGTATTTATCTACTTACTCCCCTTGATCCCCCTGCATTTGACTTCCCCCAAAATGCCTCTTTGCAGAGTTCATTGTTTGTCAAGCAAACCAGTTGTGTCAGGCCCTTTTAAGACTTCTACAGATGGAAGTCTGTGAGGGCAAGGGAACTGCAGAACATCACACACGGAGCAGTCTGACATAAGCTGTGTTACAAACTCCTCAAGGGAGACACCACAGAGAAAGCAGCACTTTGTCCTGCAGGTAGCTGCAGCAGCACTTGGGCTTAACCCCGCCCAGAACAAAATTTACAGCTCTTGAGATCTCACCACGGTGCGAGAAAAACACAGCACACCAAGCGAGGATACTGAAGTACTGTGCAATTTCACCACAATAAACTTCCAATTTATGGCCGGAATTGTGACTAAATTCTGTTCCCACACATGATCCCCCTCCAGCCACTTTTCTCCTTCCCGAGAAGGCTCCAGCCGCCTCCCGCCCCGCTCTCCGGGGAGTGTTTGGTGAGCACACGCCCAGCCCACACGTCAGCAGCACAACCTGTCACCTTGCGGGCACCTCCTCCCGGACCTGCCGGCCTTGTGTCCCCCGAGCTTCTGAGGGAGCACCGTGCCTCCTGCGGGCTGCCGAGCTCCGCACCTAAATCCCAGCACTGAGAAGTCTGGGGAGAAACACCTGCGAGGGTGTTTGCAAAACTGGATATCGGGAAAAGTTTCACCCCGAGGGAGGTGGAGCACTGAACAGGCTGCTCAGGGAAGTGGTCACAGCACCAAGCCTGAGAGAGTTCAAGAAGCGTTTGGAGAACACTCTCAGGCACATAGGGTGAATCTTGGGCTGTCCTGTGCAGGGCCAGGAGCTGGACTTTGATCCCTGTGAGTCCCTTCCGACAAGGCACTCCATGAAATATTCCCTATTGTCCACCCTTCAAGACCCCACACACCCCGCGTCATCCGCAGACCCACGAGGCGCCCCCAGCGGCGCGGACGGGCCCGGGCGCGGCCCCTCACGGCCCAGGCGCGCCCCGCCCGCCCTCCCCCGGTGCCGGCCCTCAGCGTCGGGCGCGGGACGGGCCGCGCTCAGCCCGGCTGCGTCACGGCCGCCCCGCCCGCTCCCCCGCCCGGGCCTGCCCGCACCCGCCGGCTTCCCCCGGGCCGGGCCTTGCGCTCGGCGCCGAGGGGCGGCAGGGGGCGGGTCCCCCGCTCACCGCATCCCCGGCACGTCCCGCGGAGGAGCCGCCGCCGCCCCACGGGCACCGCAGCGCCGCGGCCGCCCCCGCGCCGCGCAGGCGCGCGCTCGGCGGCGGCGCGCGGGGTGACGCAAGCGCGCGGCTCGCGCCGTTGCCGGGACACGGCGGACGCGGGGCCGGGAGCGGGGCCCGGGCGGCTCTGCCCTCGCTGCCGCACTCACGGCGGGGCCCGGCCGGCTCTGCCCTCGCCGCCGCTCACAGCCCTCGGCTTCCTTCCCTCCGTCCCGGTCCTGGCTGTAAGGCCACTGCACCCAGGGCAGCCGGTGGTGGCGTTGTCGCTGAGAGAGGAGCGGGCCCCGCCAGAACATCCATTGGGTCGGTTAGGTTGGAAAAGAACTGAGATCATCGAGTCCAACCTGTGACCGAACACCACCCTGTCACTTAGACCATGGCTCTGAGTGCCACGTCCAGACGTTCCTTAAACAGCTCCAGGGACGGTGACTCCAGCACCTCTCTGGGCAACCCATTTCGATGTCTGATCAACCCTTCTGTGAAGAAATTCCTACTGCTGTCGAACTCTGGCACCTATGAGCCTATGTCCTCTCATCGTGTCGCTGCTTTCCTAGGAGAAGAGATCAACCCTCTCCTGGTCACAGCCTCCTTTCAGGCAGTTGTAGGGAGTGATAAGGGCATCTCTGAGCCTCTCTTTCCCCAGGCTAAACACCCCCAGCTCCCTCATCATAATTTTGCTCCCGACCCTTCTCCAGCTCTGTTGCCCTGCTCTGGGCTCGTTCCAGCCCCTCTATGTCCTTCCTAAGGGACCCAGAACAGGTCACAGCACTCACAGTGTGGCCTCACCAGTGCCCAGTAAAGGGGGACAATCCCTGCCCTGCTCCTGCTGGCCACACCATTATCCATTCTGACACACAGCAGAAGTGCTGTATAGAGCTGGTTTGTGTGAGAAACACTCTGTAATAGCTGGACTGACATAAACAGGATGACTTTTCACCTTGCTGCACCCTCAGCAGCTGCACACTCAGTGCTGCACTGTCCTGGATTCACAGTGCCTTCACTCTTAACTATGAGCTCTACTAAATAGTGATTTAAATGATGCTGAATGGAGTCTGAGTGCCTGGCTCAGTGGGATCATCCCAGGCCACAGCGGCTGGTGCAAATCCCGGGCTGCAGGGAGGATGTGGGCGGTGGCTGGGAGTGGCAAAGGTCAATGCTCGCTGACCTTTTCTCAAAAAAACCCAACACCCATAAACGACAACAAGCCATTGAGAAACAGACATCCTAGAACATCCTATGGGTCATGCACATCCTGATGCTGTAATATTTAATTCTACTTTTTTTTTTCTTGATTTTAAGAGGAGAAAAGGAGTAGTACTTCCCCTTCCTGCCTGCTTCTGTTCACACATGGACACACGTACTTCCCACGCCAAAGGCATCCCTATATTCCAGGCAGGGATTGGGCTGGACTGGAAACCTTGCTGTATTTCCTGCAGGCCAAGCACCCCTTTTGCCTAAGGTCAGCAAACATCTGCAGCCTCAGTGTGGGAATCTGAGTGGTGTTACCATCAAGTGACAAGAACAGACTGTGCTCTCCTGCTCAGTGGGATGAGTTTGTCCAAGGTGCTTGAGCAGCTCTGGCACAGCAAAGAGCTTCAGAACTGTTGAGGTGGTCTTATTAAAAAAAACACGCTTGACAAAAATCAGAAACATAATGAAGAATTTCTCTTAAGTTTCTGCTACCTCTAGTTAAGGGTTTGGTGTTTGATACTCTTGGTCTAGATACTTAAATAAATGTTTCCTGTTTGCCTTGTAGTAGTGCATCCCTTGCAATTCCATTAAACAATGAGCAGGAATGTTTTGTACTTTCCAATGAGTTGTGCTAACTACATTGAGGCAATATCAAATAGAGTATTTGTTCATTAGTATTTAGAGCTGCCTTAATTCCATACAGAGCAGTGTAACAGCTCCTTTAGCCCTTGTGGTGTTGGCATAAATTGTGTAGTGAAATGGAGGGGCAGATCAAACCATGTACACTTGTCAGGTAGCAGTGGGAAGGTCAGGATGAATGCTCAGTTTTTAAGGTACATGATAAAATAAGACACTTAGAGATTAAGACAATATCTTATTAAAACGGGAGAATTTTTTTTTTAGAGTAAACACTTCAGGGGGAAAAAAACACCCTTATTTGGCTCTAAAACAGAAGCAAATTATAATTATCTCTATTCCCCTCTTCTCTGTAGGGAAAAGAATAGAGAAACAGGTAATTTCTGATCTCTAAAACATGGAAAAGAGAGGCAGAAGGAAGATTTTAAAAATTTCCCAAACTACCTGGAATCCACTATGTTTGCCTGTGTCCTCAGGCCTGTTTGCTACTGTGGCACCTTCATGACTGGTGGCTGTGGCTCCTCCTGATGGCCTTACTTGTGCTGGCTACTCCTCACAGAGCACTTCCATTCAGGACACAAGGTGTTACTGTGATGCTTTGCAAGGAGAGGAGTTACTTAACTGGCTGGGAAAGCTGTGTCTAATGCTGTCCTCTGTTGCACATTTTTCTGCTAAAATTCTGCTGATGGACATCTGAAATGAGCAGTTTATAGAGCTGCACTGAATCACTTGGAGCCAAAAAATATTTCTGAACTATCAAAAAAAAAGGCAAAAAGAGATAACAAAAAACAACCCAGGGAGTCTCTAAAGTATAATGCTAGAAATACACTATAAGTCATTACTAGTGAAATGTATAAACATTGGGCATTTAAAAATTTATGTGAATGAAAAATATTCAAGTTCATAACCCAGTATCCTACACTGTTGATAACACAATAAACACAATATAGGTAACCAGTTTTATTGCTATTTTAAAAATTATTATTATTATTATTATTATTGAAGACTATGCTTCTCAAGCTGCCTGATGAAGGAAAAAACTTCTTTTGGCATAACAAGCTCCTTCAAACATAAAGATAAGTTATCTAAATACTTTATTCAGGAAAATATTTGATAAACTGCTAGTGTTGTTATAACAACTAATTACTTCTGTAACAATATGATTATATGAATTCTTTTTACCATGAGGCAGTTTTCATGAGAATACATTGTCCAGACAAACATATCCACCATAGTTTATTTTTTAGGGAGTACTGTAGACATCCCATATCACCTGAGACGTTTATTATGAAAGCCACACTTAAATACACTGAAAAAATCTCCAGTATAAGTCTTGTTCAAGGATTTTTTTGTCTCCCTCCGTCAAATATCTCATGTGGAAGAATGATAATGGTTTCAATAAATAAAGCAGTAAATTATGATACAACAAAGGTATCTAAGTAAGTTATTCATTGCTGTGTATATACACACACATCAGCATCTTTGTACCCTTCTTTGGGCATTTGAATGACAGTGGGTTAATCCTTTGACTTTTTACTCCCTTGTAAACAGAACTGTTTCTTCTGTTTGTAAACAGACATTTTTTAAAGCAGCATGCAGCTACTGAATGGAAATAAGCTAATCTACATGCGGAAGAACTACAGTGCCAGTTTTAATTTTAGGTATAAGGCTAGCAGACATCCTCCAGCCAGATATAAAAAACTTTTTGTTATATATTGATCTAAATTCCATGCACATAGTTAATGTAGTGCATGTTGTTAATAGCATATTCCTAATTGCTTCTTTATTAAAGATGAAAAATAAGCTGTAATATGGATTTGTAGAATTTATTTCAAGTAAATAGGATACCATGTTCTTCTGCAAGAATATTTGTTGCCAAAGATGAAATCATTAAAAAACCAAGGTTTCATATGTTAAAGATAGAGAAAATATGAGTATTTACAGTCACTTATGTTTAAAAGCACTGCTAAGTTCTGTGTGCTTTATTTTATACTTCCATCAAGAACTGTACATTCTTTCCTTTAAACTTCTGCTTCTAGACATTTTACTGTGGCCTCAGGCTTAGTTTTACACTCTTCTACCTTATTTCCATTATTCTGTGTTTCCTTCTCAGGTGTTTGGTCATTTGATTTTGTCTCTTTGAGAGCAGTAGTTACAACTGTTTCTTTTTGCTGCTTCTTGTTTAAAAATGGTAAGGTTTTCTTGTACCTTTAAAAAGAAAAAAAGATAGTAAAGCAGAAATACTGACATAGTTTGGTAGTATCACTCAAACAGCTAGAATTAAATTACCATACTCAAGCAGAAGTCTCTCAAAGGATAGTGGCTTGCTAGATCATTGTGCTTTTTCCAGCAGTGTGCTTTCTAAAGAAATATTTTGGTATCTTTTTTAAAAACAGACAAGGCATATTCAGGATTTGTAGTACACAATGTTAAAGCTGTCTGGGCCAGGGCGTGAGAACTGCACATTTCTTAGTAGCATTTAATGATGCACTTTGTTGAAGGTCCTTAAGTTTGACAAATGAGTTTAACAATTATTTTTTTCTGAGCAAAATCACAGTGCAATAATAAAAACTTTCACCTTGAGTGTGACATAGAAAAAAAAAGGATAAAACTGGTTTATGTATGAAGAGATGCACATTTCAGTGTTGCTATTTTGACACACTTGGAAATGTTTCCCACTAGGCATGATTGCCCAATTAAAAGTAGGCAATATTTTTTTGCGTTCCTTTTCTAAAGCAGGGAGTGGCAACAGCAACAAAAAACTTATCTGCATAAAAACAGGGTTTAAGATTTTTTCAATTTGTGCAACACTATTATGTTATCATCACTACTTCTCTGTTCTTTAGTATATATTTGAAATATTCAGTGATTGCACTCTAGGAGTTATGTCATTCCAAGAGAGAGAAAAAAAAAGGCAACTTACTTTTTGATATAACAGACTGCTAGAACAACAGAAATAATGAAGAAGATGATTGCCAGTACAAGAAGTGCAGTGGGGATACCTGGAGGCAAAAGTGATACAAGCACAGGGTTTTTATTTATGTACTTAAAGCTGATGTCCTGAAGGCTTAAGAGCAAAAATCTGGATTCTTCTAAAATCAGCCTCTTATAGGAGTACATACATATGAACTGAATAATAGAATATTAGGAAGATCAAAAGGTGAGTTACTCCTGCTCATTTCTTTCAGGATAAGCTGAAAACTGGTGTTTAGGCCATCCCTAACAGATATTTGTCTGCTCAGTGGTGGGTTTTTACAACCTGCTTGGAAACACATTCTTGTTATTAACTATCCTTACAGTTAGCTTGCCTTTCCTCATTTTTGGTCTGTTTCTCCACTGCTGTGTATTAGGATTGCTTACTCACACCTCGTATCTCAAGAACAATTATCCTTCAAACTTTCTTGGCTTCTCTTGGTTTTAAGAACCTGGTAAGTTTTCCATTACACTGAGAGTGTTTGCCAAGATTTTTTTTTAATTTTTTTTTTACCCCAAATCACATTAATCAGAATGAACTTACACAATTTCACATTAAAATTTATCATAAAGTATAAAATCAGATCTTAGTTCTTCTTAAAAGCTATTTTAAAATCCTCTGCCCTATAAGCCTTGTTCTGCAAAACCAAAACACTCCTATTCTGCCTCCAGGTTCAGCTATATCAAAATGGATGGTGGAGCAGCAAACAAAAATAGCAGTGAACAGTTTGACTACTGACTTCTACATAAATAGCTCTTTTCATTAAATAACTACCACATAAGGCCTTTACCTCCAAAAACAACAGCATCATTCTTAAAGGCCAGGTGGGGAGTGTGCTTGGGAGAGTGCTCCTCTGGCACTGGTGTGGTGGTGGGCCCCTCTGTTGGTGAGAGTGTTTCAGTTACACAAACCACACGAAATCTCTTTCTCAGGAATTGTCCTGCCTCAGTCACAGCCTCAGCAGACACTGCTGTGATGTTCTCAGTCAAATCAGAGGCTGAAGATGCAGTTAAGTCCCTTGATGCAGTTGATAAAGGAGGTGTAGTTGGGTCTGGTTGACAAGAATTAATCTGTACATCTGCAGCAGGAAAAAGAAATACATAAAAATTGTGTTGGATGCCAGTTTTGTACTTACTGCACACACATTTATTGAAATTGTTCCTCAGTCTTTCCCTTCTGGAATTTTTTTGTTGTTGTTCACAAAAGCTTTACCCAAACCAGGCAAATATATCCTATTTCAAATATGTGGTTACAACCTAGATTTTACAGCTTTTATCATTACTCACATAGTTACACACTCCTTTGAGCAACCATGGTATTCATTTTATGACTCCAAACCAATGACTATATCCCTCATGAAAACTGCACATAAAACCCAACAGTATAACCTCCCACAGAGCAGGGAGCAGCTTAACTGCAGATCCAGTATTGAGAAATATTTCAATTATATTATATCTATGTTCAAAATATATGCATGTACTGTTGATACTTGGAAAATTATTTTATTTCCTGTAAAAAAATGTAGCCCATAAAAGTTTCAAATAAATCAGGCACCAGTGTGAGATAATAAAAAGAGTTGATTGTAAGTGGGGAGGAGAGAATGAGAAGTAAAAAACTTCAGGTCTGAAGAAGAATAAGTAATTTCCAGAAATTAAGTCATTTAATAGAAGTAGATGTTGTCTATATAAAACTGTAGCTGCAAGTGAAGTTTCATATGGCGTTGGAAGAGCTGAGCTCTGAATCAGGCTCATGTGAAAGTGTGAAAAGTCTACTTTGCTAGTAAAATTCTCTATTATGTAAAGCTATAAAATTTCACTAAAGTAACAACCAGGTTAACATAAATAACAGGGAAAAGATGTATGTGCTGTTTTCCAAGTGAATCCCCATGAGGAGCCTGATGACGCAGTCACATTTACAGAATGAAATGCCAAAGGGCAGGGGCTTGACACTTTTTCCACTATGGTTTTTCAAGAGCTTTTGGCAAGTTTTTTGGCACAAGAAAATTAACAAAATGAGCTTCTGACAAATATTGTGGAATAGAATGGAAAGAAATGCCTAGAACAGGCAAAAGTTTGGAAATTAAGGACTGCAGAATGTGAAATATACATTAAATGGTTTTCTAACCATTGAGCAAGCTTAACTTTCTTCACACACTCTTACAGTATATATGTATTTATTTTCTTTTAATTGAAGCAAAACAAAGCAAATAATTTGGAGTTGCTTGCTGGCTCTGTAGCATTACCCAATGTACCCAACACTTTCAATGCAGCATAACACATTTCATGCAGTGAATCACCATGTGGCATAGGCCTTCTCACTGCAGTTTTATCCTCAGTCTCTTTGGAGCCTCCACTCTTCACAGGATCTCAGGTCCTTGTATCTTTGCATTTCCATCTTTCTCCTGCTTTCCAACCCTTGTTCACACAGTGTTCCTGAAAACTTTCGGGATTTTTTACACATCCTCTTGCTCTTGTTATCTAAAACTCACTGGCAAAGTCTAGGAATGGATTATAAATAATGAAATGATCCTTTATTTGGTCTAATTATTGGGATATTTGTTATGTAATAACCCCAGATACGAGACACAAGTAGGAGCACAGCATCTCTAGTTGCTTATTTTTAGTTAATACCACAGAAGCCATTAGGAAACAATATTGATCTATTGTGCTGAGATCTAACTTTTATCAAGTTCTCCTGTTGGACTTCAGTCTGTAAATAGCCAGTGAGAGGAAGGGCAAGTCTTTTCAAACCTAGGGTGATACAAATTAAAAAGAGCTGTTGGATTTTACTGATTAGGAATCAAATTAATTTTATGGTCTCTTGCCAGGTCTGGCTTATAATTTAATTTGACTTAATAGACAGAGCTCTTTTTATTAAAAAAAATCCAATTTTCCTCAAGTACCCCACTCTTACCTCACTTTTTGCAAGAGTAGACACACCACACACAGATACCCTGGTTAAAGATTCAATCACTCTCTTTTAAATTATCATGCCCAAATAAATGAAATATATTAAAAGCATTGTGTCAACATTAAGTAATGGTAAAAACAAGTCTTCTTCAAGAGCTTTAATGGCAGCACCACATTATTAATTGGGATTAACTGAATTCACCTTTTGCATTTCTTGGAAGTGTCTGAGCTAAGAACAGCTTGACAATATTTAAGACTGGGGGAAAGGGTCAACAAATTATAGGAAATTACTCCCTTATATGATTTTTTTCATGCAGATTTAAAAAATCTAATATAATCCAAAACACACAGAAAATGCAGTTGTTATGCTTACATACCTGAGGAATTGAAGCAGTAGAGATTAAATTTTTGATCCTTGCCAGCATGCCATTTTACAATTCCAGTATTTCCCTGACCACATTTCTGGTTTGATGTTATCCGAGGAATAACAACAATTCCTTCTTTCACCCATCCAAAACTACAACAAAAAGGATCAGTGCTTTTAGTATGAGATTTGTCCCCAGCCTCAGCTGTGTGTGAAGGTGCTCACTAAAGGCAGTGGGCCACTAACTGATGGCACTTACTTGCATGTTTCAAAGCCATGTTTCAAAGCCTCTTCAACTTGTATTTTACTTGCCAGCTCTAGGTTGAATTTATTGCATCCATGACTTGCTTCTGAGAAATTCACTTTCTGATCAAGATAAATTCCTATACCCTTGATCCTGCAAGGTGAATTAATGGAACCTGTAATTAAGCCATAAAATAGTCAAGGTTAGTATTTGAATACTAACATTTATTCCTCATAAAGAATTTAAGATCAACTGAATTGAACATTTTTTAAAGTTTCTAGCTTAAGGATAGCAGAAAACTAATTTCTAGCATAAAAGACATACTTTAAAAATAGAATGCATTTTTTGAACACAGTAGTCTGGGATTTCAAGTGGTTTGACTGTCATTAGACTAAATGCAGCCCTTTTTCTTTCTTCTCTTTTTTAAAATAAATTAAAGCTAGCTGTTGCACCAAGGCATTGATACTGCTATTACACCCTTCTTATTGAGATGGTAAGGTATATAACGGCAAAGGAATTACACGTAACTTTTCATGAAATTAATATACCAATAAGAAAATAAAAATATTTAATCATTTCTGATGTTCCTTATTCCTCCTAAACTCTTTTCTTTTTTTTTCTAGCTTTGCATGATGCTTCCATCCCTCAGCAACTGTCAAGTGTTCCATTAACTGTGTTTGGCAGGGAGCAGGAAAAGAGGAGATAGGCCAGGTGAGTTTAACACTTTTCCAGGCAGTTCATCCAACTTTTTAAATAGCCACAGCTGGCACGCTCTTTGTGACACCTGCACCAGCAAGTGCATCGCTCAGATTACACCTGCTCTTCTTTCTCATCTCTGTTAAGGGCATAGGACGAAAGTCAGGATTTGGCACAAATAAGGAAAAAGGGTATTACTATTTTGCTTTCTTATTTTACTGGGAGCATTTACTGGGGAAAAAAAAGATTATTTTGGAGTCACATGCAGTAATTGTCCTGTCAAATGAAACATTTCAGCATTTCATTGCAGACATGTCAGATAACCACCAGCCACAGGTGATACTTCCTTGCTCAATATGTTTGTCAGACTGTACTCACTAGGTGTGTACACTAATGTGTATTTCATAAAATCTCTGCTTCAGAATACAGGCAGTCCATGAACTCTCAAGGCAGGATGAAGTGATGCCCACAAATCCACCCCACAACTTCTTAACAACACAAATTAAACTGAATTTTATGAATGAAAACATAGAACTGGCAGCTAAGCTACTCTTGAGATGAGAAGGGAATAAAGGTGACTAAGCTTGTATGGAGTGCTAAGAAACCAGACAGGCTTTTAGCTCCTGCTCCCTCTGGATGTGATGGGGCTGGAAATGGCTTTTGGAAAATGATGTCTCTGCGGTCCTTAAATTAGTTTAAATATTTGGAAGAGCAATCTTTGAATCAGGTGGCTTTATCTCAGCTGAGAGGGAAAGCCACTGAACCCTTGAGCAATCCCCTCAGACAAACTGTGGGTGCATCCAGCCCTGAGCTGAACAAGAGTCAAGCCCAGACACATTGCAGGGGGATGCAGAGAAGCCCTGGTGCTCAATGAAGGTGTGTGTGCTGTTAACAAGGACATCAAGTCTACCTGAAGACGTTATTGAAGACATATTATTTTCCTGTCTTCACATTTGAGCCAACACAACTTTTAAAAAATGTAATGTTGAGAAAGGAAGCTTCACAATGACCAACTTTACAAATTTCAAATAAAGCTGAGCAGCTGACTGAAAGGAATTTAAGGAAATCCTAGTACCTAGAAAATTACCTAGGTACTTGTGAACTGCTACACTCATTAGTCATCCAATTACAGGACAAATATTGTCACATGTGTATTGCAGGATAGATACACAGCATAATACAGAAATTCAGAGCCAGAAACTTAGGTTGCAAATCATAAGAAAAGTGACTCTAGGTTATGGACCAAAGTTGTGTCTTAAAATTTGCTAGGCCTTTTAAAACAAAACAGTGATTTATTAATACATTTTATAAAAGTTATTAATTTCCCACTGTGAGGAAGGAATCCAAAAAGAGAACAGTAACCTCTTCAAGTCTCTACATAGCTCATTAAATCACCTCTGAACTCTGTTCTAAAGATGACTGAGTTTGTACAGGAAGCAGACTAATCCTTTTAGAAATACATTATCCTTTTTGGTCCACCAGCTGCACATAGCTGTACTTTAAGCTCTGCTCTATTTAGGTAACCTAGTACTGGCACATTCTGCTCAGTACTTTGGTCTTGGGTTAAAAATTTGGTTTACTGAAATTAGTGAGAAGACCTAGACAGAAGAATCTCACAGCAAGACAAAGTTACCATAGAAGAGGAAGAAAATTGTTCAGTTGTTGTAAGCTGTGGATATTGGCCTTGATGTGCATTAGTTCCCTTTTTGGTTTTTTTTTGTGGGGGGGAGCTGTTGTTTTTCTCTTTGCCTTGTGTCTAACCTCCACCCTGATATTAGAGTTCCCTTTGGCTGCTGGTGTCAGGGAGCAGCAAGCATGAGGCTGCTCCACAAGGAAGGGGGCCACGAGCAGAGGGTGACAGGTACAGTCCCACAGCACCTCAGCAGCACCACAGTGGGGATGGTGGCAGGTTTCATTGCCACCCAGAGAGCAAGACAACGAGTCAGACACCCAGAAAGTCCCTTTGGGAACAGCAGGAGATGGTTCTACACATGCCTGGAATCTATCCTGGTGACAAGGTTACCTACAGCCTAAATCCAGAGTCCATGTGTGAAGCCCAGACAGCAAATCACTACAGAAGGGGACAGGACGTGCCACAAAACAGCTCCAAGACACAGCTGGAGATCAGCCCTGAGCTCAACTGGAGCTCTTGGAGCCATGAGGGTGCATGAGAAGGTGTCCCAAGGAAGGGCACTTCCTCAAGCTCTCCTTTTCCCCATTGTACAGTGTTGGTTTTGCTGGAGGACACCACTGTTGTTAGGTACTCCAGTCCTGTGGAATTTCAACAGGACTTGAGTATTTAATTCACTCAGTCCAGAAGTCTTTCAATAGGTGAGAAAATCAACTGTCTGCAATTACTGAATATGTTCTTTAACATAAATAGAACAAGTATTAAATCCTTGAAAAACAGCAAAGCATCTGGAGGCTTTTGGTGTGCATTGAGCTTCTGCAGATATCCCAGCAGCTACTGCAGTAAGGGTAGATTCTGTCAAGTTAATAACAGAGTTTGAAAGAGAACTGGTGTCATGTTTTGCTCTGGTATTTAAAATGATACAAAATGAAGTTACATTTCAAAAGATCTGAGCTTAATCCCTAATGCCATACCAGATCTTTAAAATAATCAGTTTTTTGGCATTTAGATTCAAAGGCTTCAGCATTTTCAACAATTGAATTATATCAACACTGAAAGTTTCCCTATATCCCAGTTTTTGTTACACTGTATTCTCAAAAACCTGTGGCTTCCTCTGCCAGAAACACATTTACACACACTCCTTCCCGACATTTTTGTTTGTAAATCCAGCTACTTTTTTCAAGACTTTAAAAAGTGGAACTTTACATACCTGTTACAAAATAATTTTGAGCCAGGAATGTCATAACCCAGATGAAAGACACTGCTGAGGTAACTCCAAGATAATTTGCCATTGCCACCAGCTCGGAAAACTCAGAAAAGTAGGAAATTCAAGGTAGTTTGTCTCCTGTGATAAGGAAACTTAAGGTATTGGATGCTGTCAGATGATGAGATGACTTCTGGAAAGCATATGCAGCTGTCACTGCAGTGCTTCATAGAAAGAATGGCAGAGGCAGCGTGGTGGCTGTCCCACTGCAGGGCGAGGTCACGGAGCGGAAATCCCTCGTCACCCTTTCCACTGGCTTTCATGTGGGATTGCTGGAAAATGTCGCTGCTGCTGATTCACAAGCATGGCTGAGGAAGGGAGATAAGGCTGTTACACTGCTAAGTCAGTAAACACTTCGAAAGAAGGTTTTCTTCTGCTGTTTTTTCCTGTTTTACTGATGAACAGATCATTATTCATGTTGCCGATTCATCTGGTTAATAAAACAAATCTATCGTATCACAATATGCCACAAAAGAGTTTTCTTTTTTATTGGAACTGGGAGGGCTTCCCCATTGTCCTATTTGTCTTGATGGAGTAGTTTTACTTTTTTTTTTCCTTAGAGTTCCAATGCAAAAGTAGTTCCCATAACACAGAGGGAAACTTATTTTTTAAGAGATTTGCAGACACATTACTGTAAATGAGATTCCTTTTGAGATCATAGGTACAGAGGTTGTAGTCAGTGCCGTCACTGCTGCCTTTTGTAACATTCCAACAAACAGTGATTCCCTTGGATTGATTCAAAACACAGATGGTCCTCACAGTTGATTTTAAATACTTTCAAGAAGTCGTAGTTTTTTTCCAGAGGTTCCAATAAACACAAAGCAGGAATGGAGTTCAAGGGATAGGTTGATTCCTTTAGTGTCAGTCATGTCTGCTGTATCTACGTTATTCCTGACAGATGTTTGTCTAACCTGCTCTCAAAGATTTCCAGTGACACATTCCTAACATTTCCTCTAATGCTCTTGTGTCCAGTGCCTCACTGTTCTTTACAGTCAAAGGTGTTCCCTACACTAACTTGACTTAGCTATTCCCTGGTACAACCTATCACTTATTTCCTGCTGGCAATGGATGTGGAAGATAGTTGTAAAACATAAGGGAGTAAACTATTTTACGTTTCTAAAGAGTTATGCCTCTGCTCCCAGTTTGCTTTCAGCTAAGAAACCCCTGCTGCCTCACTCTCTTGCTCCACGTGACACCTTGCCAATGTCAAGACTAATTAATAAATTGCTTTACCTGCTTTACAGTGTCAGTCTTTTTATTTTTGCAACACTATGATTTTCTTACATCACATTCAACTTGTGATTCAGCAAACTTTTAGACGTCCAGCGTCTCCAGGCTGTTTTCAGAGTCCTATAAACACAAGTGTAACAGTGTAAAGCTACCTCTTTAAACTGTGGTTTGCATTTGGAAAGTCCCCAGTCCATATATGAAAGAGCATGAACATTTAATGGGGCACAGGCACATGTCCTGCAGCAGCATGTAACAGGGTTATTAGATGGTGCTCTGTAACACAGGGCCTGAAGAGAATGCTTGGGGTCAGTGAGATCATGTCTCCATTAGGAATGATGAAATGAAAATTGAGTTGTGTTTGGGCTGTGGTTTGGAACTCCATTGGTAAAAATCAATGAGATATTTAGAAAAAGTTCTAGCTCCAATTTCTGTTCCCTCCCTTATTGTGCTGTACTCACCTGCTTCTGCAAAGCCATGGCAAAGTCAGATACTGTAACCAGACTTAGCTCTCACTTGAAGGCTGTAAGAGGATTCACAAAGTAGAAGCAGAAACTAATTATTAGTTATTCTGTAGCTCTCATGGACTACAGACTGTGGCTGTAAAATACTGAGAACATTAAACAAAATCTTTCCATTGAAAACACTTACCTTGAACAGCTAAGTATTTCCTACCATGAAAACTAATAAATAGCTGGGTTTCTGACATTTTAAAATTGCATGCTACTTGTCCTGCCAGATCTTAACACTTTGTACCGTGGCAAAGTTCCTTTAGTCAAACTCCTGATGTTTAGTAGGATTTTTAGCTGTAAAAGTGAGATAAACACCTTTGCAACACCAAACAATATGAGATCCTTCACAAGGTCTTCCAGATTAGAAGAGGGAGAACAGAATCTTAGAATGATGAAGCAAGACTGAAATAACTTTGGTTTTTGTGTGTTTCCTCCTTTTTATAGTTCAGCTGCTCCAAAACTGCGTGGAAGATCACTTATCTGGACTGTAACAGTACAAAAGGTCTTTAACCTTTTGGTGTGTCTTCTTCATAATCAGTGTGGTAAAAAAAAGCAGACCTATACTGAATGATTAATTAGTCTTTGACCTAAATACTTATTGTAACCTATATGAAAAACTCCTGACCTTTTATGTCAGCATGTTTTAAAACGCTGATGAGGATAGCTAAATCTGAAAACTTTTGATAAGGCAGAACACATGTAACTGTTCTCTACAATAATTTCAAAAGGAACCTTGAAACCTTAACAACAGTAGAGGAAACAAAAAAATTGTTCACATAGAAAATAGAAATATCAGGGTCTTTCCATGGAAACAGTAATTCTTTTCCAGTTTTTTGATGTCCCAGAGACCATCAGAGATTCAGAACTTGAGGATTGATTCCTACCCTGTCAGGCAAGTCCACTCCCCACCAGACCCAGGCTTCCCAGACCTCCCAAGTCCATGAAGCAAATGAAGACTCCTGACCTTTCACCCAGAATCCTTGGGTTACAATTTCCCTTGTTGCTCCCATGTTTAGCCTCCTCTGTGACACATGGCCTCCCTCTGAAGCAGGAGTTAAACTCTTCCCAGGATATTTCAGCTTCCTCTCTCAGCTGGTTTCTAGGGCATGGCAGGGATGATCCTGCTTCCAAAACACTTTCTCCACTGACCCAGGAGTTCGTTCTCCTCTTCTACACCATTTTCCTGAAGAACTAGAAGACTAAGAGCAAGATCCTCGGAACATGTAACAGTGTAGACAAGGCAGGACTTGTTTCATGAGGACACGGCCATCGATATGCAGACAGAGCACCCCAAATCTTTAAGGTAAAAACACTGAGGACTTTGAAACCATAATTTTATTTCAAAACTCAAGTATGTGATACTATACAGTACAATACCAGCACACTTGTGCAAAATCTTACAATATTACAAATTTAAATATGATACACAAAAATAGTGCCCTTTTGAAATTCCTTTTGCTAGAAACATTTGTGCTGTGCAGGAGAAACCATAAATGTGTCTTGTTAAAGCAGAAAAATAAATATTGCACCTCAAGAAAACTATTTCAGTGTTAATAGCATAAATAATAGGTCTCTTTCTTGTTATCTGATGTGATCTTTGAACACAGAAGAGGTTGTTTGGCTTTTCTTTTTTCCAGACAAAGCAAACTAATATCCAACAGATAAAATTATAGTTAGAATAGTTTTTGAGCTTAATCTAGTTTCCTATTAAACAAAAGGTGTTTTAATTAAATAACTGAAAAATGTAAGCATAGCTATTTAGTGTGCTGTTAGTCATTGTGGTTTGTTATTTTTAGTGGACAGTTTGCTCAAAGTCGTTTTAAAAAGAACTTTTTTTAAGTAAATTTTATCTTCATTTTTACACCCTCATTAAAATATCTTGTCTCTTTCAGTTCATTTGTGGCTAAATTATACTTACCACAGACATGCAAGTAGTTCAGCTCAAATCAGTACAACTACTTATGGGAATTGTCCCTTTGCACTAATTGCACAAAAAGCCAGTGTGCTGAATTTTAAGAGAGGATGGAGACCTCATTCACCCACTGACCAAAAAGACCTTTTCACTTGCTTAACACTAAGCAATTAGAGAATCCTGTTGAGATCAATAACTTTCCATGTGTATTTAAAATAAGTTGTTGGACTCACAACAGTGCAGATGTAAATAAAAACAAATTACTTCAATTACAGGCACTGTTAATTATTTTTCTTCAGGACAGCCCAACATTTCCACAATCACATAAATATACGCCATAATTTTTGGCTTAGAAAAATCTGAATATTTAGGAGTATTTACTTTCAATTTTATTGACTTATTAAATTACCAATGTTATTTGTAAAGAATATTAAGTTAAAGAAGTTGATTTTAGTAAAGTATTCAAGAAACAATTGACAAATTTCTTCAAATACTGAAAGTACATGAAAGGTCACAGTAGTTCTTCACAGACAGAAATTCTAACTGAACCAGATTCCAAGTAATTTGCAAGAAACTTTCTCCTTATTCTTTACCAATTGCAATTTTAGAACAAATCACACTTCCCCATTATCATTTTGAACTTCCTTAAGCACACTATTCCTCAATATATATACTTTAAAATAAAAAAACCCTTCTAATTGCTTATAGACTCCCTTCTCCACCCCCAAAAAATGTGGTAGTGGTCTGCTTTTTTTTTTTTAATTTTTCTTTTCCCATTTAAATATCTTCTAAGAAACATATGGCCAACAAAAATTCACCAGCAGGATATTTGTTATTAGTGCCAGGTATGTGAACTAAATTTCTGACTGAGTTAGAAACCTATTTTGACAGTTAGCTTAAAGTTCAGTGTTTCCACCAAAAGAAGACAGGACAATATTGACTGTATCAGAACTGAAATTACAGTACTTCATAACACTCTTATCCTTCTGATGGAAAACAGACCCATTTCTCAACCAGAAAATGCCAGGAGGATGCGGGACAGGAGTGCAATCGAGGGTCACACTGGATTTGCCATTGTGGCCATAGCTACGGAAAGACAAACATGGTTCACCTTCCCTCAGAAGTGGTGCTCAGCAGGTACAAATGGCACACCTCCACTGACACACATTTTGGTCTCAACCCTAGGTGCTGGGTTTTGTACAGGTAATGCCTTCACTATTTTCAAATAGCTTGTCCAAAAAATTCAGGCTTTCATATTCTTGTGTAAGAACTCACAACTCCCAAATAGGCAGAACTGGCAAAAAATCTGGGCAAAAGATGAGTTTGACTTTGGAAGTGTATCAGATCAGTTTTGGTCTTGCCATCAGATTCTGAAAATGAACTACTGAAGACACACAGGGATCTCTCCTAAGGCCTCATTGCTACCATGGCCTGATTCATGCAGGCACTGGTTGGGTTCTGGCTGCTCTCAGGGCTCTGCTCCTGCTGCAGATCTCCAAGAATGCCTATTCCAGTGTTAGCAGGAGGGCAGAGTCCACTTGGTGTGATCACCTCCATACAGAGGTTTGAAGACATTTGTTTTCTTTTTCAATCAAGAATTGAAGATTGCTTCCCATGTCCAAGACTGCTGTGTTTTGGGCTTGGGTAGCACATGGATCCTTCCAGGCAGTTACCACTTTTGGCTGTAACCAGTACTGACTGAGTGGCATACATTCATTTTTGGAAACTTTTATATAGCAGAAGTTTCCAGACTTATTGGATGATATCAGCAGTGCCACCTAGACCCCATTTTAGGTTCTGTTGAGTACCTCATTTTAAAAAAAGTGGTGGTCCCATTCTTAAAACATATCATAAAAAACATTTATGCACGTACTTAGCATTCCATTTAAATAATCATATAGATAATTCCTCTTATAAAATGACTTTAGCAGCAAGGCATTTGGTCTTAGAATATAATTATATTCTTCCATGGAAGTGCTTCTATTTCTACTGAATAGTAACGAATAAGGAAATTAATTAGCCTCTTAAAACCCAAAGGACTTAAATGCAATTAGTACTTCAACAATCAACAGTAAATTCAGGAAATGCAAAGTAAAGAATTAACTGCAAATGGGGGTTTTATGATGGTCTTCAAAATGTCAATGTCCTGTGCAAATCATTCTTTTAAATGTCTTGCAGGTTGCTGATTACTGCCACAACCTTACCATGATTCAACACTACTTTATTTCTATGAGTCCTTTACAATAAGAGGACAGACAGGATTATGGATCAGATTGGTATCTTAGCAAGGAATGCTCACCATGGATCCCAAACCTGGTGGTGTAGAGTAACTCACTTGCCTAAGGGATCAGTGGAACAGCCACAGGGATGACTAAGCACTACCTTTAAACACGGTGCTCTAATACACAAACTCGCTCAGGGACCACAAGGGCGTGGCTGTCCCTCTGTTATTCCGTGCGTTGCTGCTGTCGGAATCCTGAGTTCCACCAGGAATACTGCTGGGCCGCAGAGCAGCTGGCCTTCCCTTCAGGTGCCTCTGACTTTTCATCACAGGAGTTGTAGGAATGGTAGATTCCCAACACCACAGCAAAAATGACTATTGCAGCCACCACAAGCCAAACCACATTCCAGTGTTTGCACAGTTTGGGGTACAGGATATATAAATAATTAACGATGACTTCAAGTCTGCTGTAAAATGAAAAGAAAACATATATTAATCAAATACAACTTTATTATCTTAAGCTTTTCAGTTTGGAAGGTGTCATAGGTGGTGCATCATCTTTTTTCCCTATACAAACACCTTGTCAAAGAAGAATCAAACTGTAAAGTTCTTTTATGAAGAGCTGTACACTCAGATATTCCAACTCCAGCTATTCCATATGAGTAATATTTGTGAGACAGCTGGAGACTGTAAACTTGACTCCTATTTCTCCCACCTGTCAGCTGGCAAATCTCAGAGCTTGGTATCATGCAAAATTCTGTGCTGTTCATACCTTGATCAACTAAATTAAATGTTGGAATATGTGGTAAACATTTCATTCCAAGAGCGTCATGACTAATGAGGTGGTTGGTCTCTGAAGGCAGCTGAAATCTCAAATCAACAGTTGTTAATAGCTATAATGGTCATGGAATGGAAATGAATTCTTCTGGATTAGGTAAGGATCCCTGCCTTAACCTGGGATTGGACATATTACTGGCTTTGGCCAGCATTCCATGCCTCTGTCATGTACAGACAGAGAGCACCGGGTGCAGATGGATGCAGTGTCACTCCAGTGACAGGAATGACACCGGGCACCAGTTCATGCTCCTGAATTACAGCCTTTATAAGGCAGTACATATTCAGAGAGAGATACATTTTGTCATCTAAGGAACTTTTATGGACCATTCTTTTACCTCAAATCAGAACCAAACTCCAGCAAGATGAAGCATCTTGATGTCAACATACAGCTTTAACTGAAATATCAAAATCAAAAGTTTTGTGTTTTGCAACTATCTTGTGTTAAAATATTACTTTCTGTGGAAATACTGTTATTTCAATATGCTTCCCCAGGAGGAAAACATGGCAAAAGGACAGGATAAAACACTTGCTTGGGTACCACAAGTAGAAAAAAGTGGCCTCTCTTGTGTGGACATATTATATTACTGTCTCACCTGCTTTTCAGATTTTTTATCTCATCTTCATTTTCACTTTCTTCATGTTCCTCATGACTTTCTTTGGGTGTCTCTTCATCTTCTTCCTTCAGTTCCTGAAGTTCTTTAGCCTTCTTCAAGGCTTCCTGATATCTTTATCAGATAAAACATTTCTTTCTTAGCATTGGATGTATAAGCATGATCTTATTTAATGAAAAATCAGCTTTATATTTTGGTACATGTAATAAAACACAACTAGAAGTGTTGCAGCACCTGAATAAGAGTAAAAATTAGCTGAAGACCATGAGTAAGGCACACAGACAGCCACCCTTCCTGAAGAGAGGATTATCTTAGAGCTGATACCAAATTTATCACTTTGAACAAAAAAAGAGGTTGCTCTCCACAGAGAACAATTTCTGTCTATTGTAAAGGAGCCAATAAACATTTCTCTATAGCTCTTCATCACTTTGAATATCCTCTAGATACTTCTTTTTTCCTGGAGAATAAATGCAATTCAGTGCTAAAGTCAGATGGCATCCTGGATTCTGCAGGAGAGGATCAAAATTTGTCTCACTCTTCACATAATGCAAAATTATTTGCTTGACATTCAGAAACAGATCCCAAAGTTTTAAATTGCCCCAAAACATGCTCTGTGAAATATTTTGTGAGACCAACAACATAACTACCGTATTTAAAATTAAATTTTAAAAACACATGTCCTCATCTGGTAGCACATATTTACAGATCTAGTTCACAACAAGTATTCCCACCCCTTGTTATATGCTTCCTCTTCTATCTTGGCTTTAGTTTCAGGACTGATCTCTTCCAACCCGCCCTGTGTCAGCACAGAAGTTGAGGTTTCACAGTCAGGTTCTCCATTTGACTTCCCACTGCCAAGACAAAAGAAGCAGACAGATAGAAAATAACATCAGGGAAACGTGTTGTATTTGGAGTATGCTGCAATTTTGTGAGTCACGATTTGTCTTTTTTAATGTATATCAGAGAAATGAAATGTCTTTCAAAAGAAAAAAATGGAACACCAAGAAAAATACTCGTTTCAGGATGTTGTGATTTAAGAACAGTAATTATGATGTTTCTAAGGTAAGAAAACTATCATTTTTATTCTTCTTTAAGAAAGAAAAAAGCCTTTCTTACCTGGCTGATCCACGACATTTATTTGCTATTCATGAAAACATATCCCTCAACTTTCTAAAACTCATCTTAGAAATTGTAACCTGCCACATAAGATGAACTTAACAGAAGTCAAATACTAATTCAACAAAACATTGGTTTTATTTGCCTTTTAAGTATTCTCCTGTGCTGACTTTCTAGAAATTTCCTCAAGTAAAAGTTTGGGCATTCAGCCTGAAGATAAGCTGGTTTATATTGCTGTCTTCCTGCAGTGCTCTCCTGTAATTTATTTTTATCTGGGACAGAGAGTTTAAGTGATTGAGACATAGCAGATCTATCAAAGTGAAGGTTTAATAAGCTCAACAATGGATCCCATTTCACCTTCTGGAACCTCATCCTTTTCACAGGCCTTGCTTTCCTAGCACTAAAATAGTTCCTAGCACTAAAAAACCTGATCAACACCATCTCTGGGCAATGGATTTTCTCTCAAGTCATATTAACAATAAACATTATTTTCACTTGGACTTCAAACAAGCCATGAGTATAAGCTTGAAGTGCTTAAACACACAAAACTGTGCTGGTCTGGGTAATTCTACACTACTAGACCAGCTGGCCCATGCACACACACACTTAGGCTCAAACTTGAATTTCAAGTTCTGCCTGTTACTTGGTAACATGATTTGTTTTCCTAGGTGTGAAATATTGATAAGGTTTTTTGGTTGTTGTATTTTCTCACAGAATTTCTGCGCAGTTTCAAAAGATGGGCTAGATCTTGCAGAGTTCTTTTGAATAGTAGCAGCCAGTGCTGTAGTTTCCCATTTTTGTTTTCTCAGTTGTTGCATACTTACATTCTTAGTGAAGCACAAGGTAAAACAAGGACATATGATAAATTTTGTCCTGCCTCAGCACTAACCTAAAATACATGAAATTCAATATTTTGCAGTCATGTACACATTGAAAGCTTTTAATTTGCATGTTTAAAGCATTCTAAAGAGTAGTAGGAATATCACAGTATTTCAAAATATGATTCTTTAAATTATCATATAGTATTATCATTTAATAGTTACTGAGATGACCTAGACAAAACTCACTTTTCTAGAAGTGCTGGCAGAGCAGGAGTAGATGTTAGGTTGCTCCTTCCATTACTGGGTGATTCAGACTGTAAGTAAAACACAGCAATAAATGTTATATTCATTAATTAGTTAACATTCGTGACTAAATAATTAAATACCAATTAAAATTCATTAATTAATTTCAAATGAGTGTTCAATAAAATAACAAAGGCAGTGTGCTGCTTAGGTTTCCTTCCCATATTCATAAGCAAAGTATCTTTAATGTGATGCTTCCACATTGCTCCAATTAACCAGAGTAAACAATGGACTGGGACATTAAAAATTTTTTCTGACATTTCCTTCTACCCTGTTTATTTTTCCCCAGAAAATGTTCTCCTTCATATATTGATCACTGAAAAGTAAAATTATTCTCTTGCTCCTCTCCTATTATCCTAAGAACATGCACTTATTTGCTGAGTTTTCAATGGGAAATTTTAAACAAAAATTATTCATAATAAACCATGGCAAACAAACACACCTGGTTCCTGAAGCAATTGACTCTGAGTACATAATAAATAAACTGAACAGATGTTTTTCTTACAAGTAAAATAGACAAATAGATTTAGTTTCTCAGCAAAACCCTCATTTAAATAACCCTATATTTTAACAGAAAACGCCATAACTGTAATGATATTGTCCCATCTTAGCTCATCTCTGAACAGTGAGTATGTCTTGCAGTTTGTCTCCAAAGCATTTGTACGGATTTATTATATTCAGATTAGAGGTTCGTTTAATTTATTAAAGTTTAACAAAAAACCAAAATCAACATAGAGGCTGATGTTGAATCCAGATCATCACAGAACCTCTGAATTGCTACCACATACATTTCTGTACATTAATTACATGGCAATGGAGAACAGCAGTCCAGCTATGTTCTGTGGTTTCTGGTTGAAATTCCTCTTCTACAGTGTACAGCTATTTTCATTATTTCTTTCCTGTGTGTTACTTCAGATTAAAAGGCAAATTGCCTCACCAAACAGTGCCTGTGAATCAGCAGCCTGCCCTATTCAGCTCTTCCCAAAGGGATCATTCATGCAGGTAGATTGCAATGTCCCCTTACACAATAGGAATTACCTCTGTCTATCCCCTTCAGGATGGAGTCAAAACAAGCTAAAAGCTTTCATTCTACAGTAACTATGGCTTGCCCCTATGCAAAAACAGTTTCGACAAAAACTGGTAACTTTAAAATGTGGGTTTTACTTACCAGGGATGGCATTGAAGGTATAGGTGAAGCTGTTGGTGACTGACCAGGAATGTTCAAGGAGTTAAATTTAGGAACAACTGCAACACTGACTCTCCTTCGAGGCATATTCTAGGAGAAACAACAATTATTTTTTTACCATACAACAAGACAGAATGAAGAACAATTCTGTGGGTTAATCTGTGGGGCAAAGATGTAGGTCAGTGTCTCCTTTGGGAAAAGGAGAGTTGGGAGCATAAGTAAAATAAAAGGTCATGGTTTTTCCCAGAAATTCATCTTGTACTGCCTGGTATGGCAAGTGCTTAATGTGAAATGAGGTGTGACACACAGATGCTGCTCCTTTCCCTCCATACTGAAAGCCCAGTGTAAATCACACGACAGAAATGTTCTGAGTTTATATTGTCAGCTCTTATCATAGGCCTTTATCTTTGATGAAAGCAGATGCATAATGGTACTGGGGAAAGTGCCAGTGTCACAATGACTGGAAATAAGGAAGTCACACATGAAACTCTTATCTTGCTATGTCCCTATTATGATATACTGTACCCACTGTGATCTATTAATTACATGTAAACATAATAATTATATGTTAGATACATGCAACACTGCTTATATTTCCCAAAGACCATAAAAACTCTTTCTTATGACAAACACCTGCTAATTGTAACAATATATTCTAGCTCAAGTACAGATTATGTAAATTTTTGCTGTCATTTGGTAAGTAGCCAAATGCTTCATCTTGTAGCATCTATGTAACATCTATGCTTGCAGCTAAGTAAAAACATCAAAACACTTATAGCATCTAACAGCTTTGTTTTAGTGCATATCCAAGCACTTCTAATATTCTGTTCTTTAGACAACTTTACAGGAAGGAGTGAACACAGCTTTAGTGAATATTTAAGAGTCACTCCATGATTCTGATTCTAGACAAAACCAACCATACCTATTAATTAATGACAGTTTTATTTAATGTACTCCTGAAAAACTACTCTGGGAAGTCTGCAGCCACAGTAGGCAGCCAATTCTAGTGTTTGGATTCTTCTTCTCCTTGTCTTTATTATTTGGACTCATGCCTGTTAAATTTAGTCTTTTTTTTGAGACCTCTGCTTCAATCTATGGGGTTCTCATTCTGAAATCCCATTTTGCCCTCTGCGTGCTCTGTGCTGTAATTCTTTATACCCAACACTCAGAGGTGGCAGGAATAAACCCAACCTAAAGAACTAACTACAATCTAATCAAATAAAAATATGAAAATAAACAGTAGGCTGAGTATAATGCACCTGGTCACCAAATTTCATAATGATCATAACTGGGACTCATGCCTCCCAAATCACTGGTTGTTTTAGCAAGCTTTGTGATAGAGTTGATCTCCAGCACTTGGAAATTTTGCAGAAATAAACCACTAGAGTTTCACATCAGGCACTGCCATTATTGCACAAAGCCATACTAAGTCATGTATCCAAAATTGCAAAGCACATGCAATAAATTGCATAAACGATATTGAGAATTTACCAGCACTGTTTGACCACAGCCTAAAGAACTGAGTATAGACAAAGAACTGAGTATATAGAAGAAGAAATTTTACTACATAAAATGTTAGTTTTCTTTATATTGCAGAAATACCTTTCCAACAGTGAGAGACATGGATCTAGATGAACGAGGAACCCCATCTTCTGCACAGGAACAAAGATAAAGAACACTCTTAGACTAGGTGAGTATCTCTAAACAATATGAATAGAGCCTTTGCTTATATTTCAAACTCAGGTACAGTATATTTACACAGGGTCTGTAAGTGACCATGTATTTATTGTCATACAGCTGTCTTCTCAATTACACCTGCACAAGAAATTTGAAATAATTGCAAATAACCAAATCAGTACTATTTTCACTGAATCAGGCAAAAATCCCACTATTGGCCTCCATATACAAGTTATTGCAAAGGAAAATCCTCATATTTCAGTTTCCAGCAAAGGAAAGAAGAGGCTGTAAAAAAAAAAAAAAAAGAGTTTTTAATAATGAAATTTTGCCTTCATCTGGACCTAAAAGGTAGTTGCATTAAAATTGTGCAGAGTACATGGATTTGCAAGAGGCCATGAGAAAATATGACTGGATCTCATCAGAATTTGGTAAGTGATAGTGATTTCAAATTACTATACTATAGCATTAAGTATGGCTCATATGAAACATCTTATTTCTGTAACTTTTGAAAATCTACTCCTGTAGATCAGAACTTCATGGACAGGTTTCACAATACTTTAAATCATTAATAGCACCAACAACTCTCTGAATTAGACAAATCCTTAAATTTTTATTTTTCTTTACCAGATGCACCATAGGTTCTGCTAGAATTCTGATTGGCAAGTTTCTTGAACTCCATTAGTTCAGCATGATCCTTTTCATATGTCCTTTTCAGATTTTCCACATACTGCATCATTACTTCTGTTGCCTTTGACATACGCTTCTCCTAAGGAAGAAAAGAAGGAAATATCCAGGTAACCTCTACACATCTCCAACAAATCATTTGCCTCTATATGTATGCTCCATGTCAGGGCTAAATCTGGAGCTGATGTTCTTAAGAAAATATTGGTGCCTCTGTGACTGAAAATTCCTAAGACAGAAGAAAATGCCAATTCATATGCATTTCACAGAATAAAATAGTTGATGTTGTCATATATTCATAGGACACAGGCAGGGTATATCTGATTACTTATGTGGTATAACATATTTGTTTTCAAACCCTCAAAGGTGTTAGTCACTGGCATCAGTCTGGTTACTTTAGAGGGCAGAGGGAACATTGTTAAATCTGGGAGAGTATTGATGTGTTCTTATTTATACTCACTCTGTTCTAATACTCTTTGTAACTGACTGAGCTATTGCCAAAGGCAAGTGACTGAATTAGATGAGCTTTCTGACCCAGATAAGTTATCTTTTTTTTCTTAATATTTTTATTATGTGCTGCACTGATGTGAAATTAGTTTCTTGTGATGCAGCTGTAATTCTGAATAAAATATATGCTCCTGTTGCTCATTAAGCTATTTAACATCTGTACAATCTTCTTCCGTTGGAGTTCTATTTCCAGGCTGCAGGGGTGTGTTACCTGACACTACAACAGATGTTTTAATCTGTCAAATGGCAACTAAAACTCAGAGGGTGAACACAACCTCTAGCCCAGGCTGGCAAAGAGAGCACCTGTGGATCCAGGATAGAGTTAAACACAGGGATGTCCTCACCTGGCGAACGGCTCCAACCATTTCGGCGCGGCTGGAGAGCCTGGCAGCCAAACGCCGCAGCACCACAATGTCCTCCAGGAGCTTCTGGTAGGCTTCCCTGTGCTCATAGTGGTGCCACAGGTGAGCTGAAGACTGAAGCAAAAATACAGCAGCTCTATCAGCATGGTTTTATTTCAAATGGAGTGGCCAGAGCCTCAAAATGGGGTAGAAATGCCCAGGCAGAGCTCCTCATGGAGAGATTAGCCCCAGAGAGGTGCCAGCACTGCCACCGCACCCAGCTTAGAGCGCTGCTGCTGCCCTGGTTCTTCACTGCAAGAACACAGTTTGAGCTGTGTTAGAGAGGGCTCAGCACATTTGTGATACTTCCCTTCTGAAATCTATAGTGAAACATACCCCACTACCTCTGAGCTCTACAAATGTCAAGGTCATTTCATCTAGCACTTAAAAATGATTGCTGGGGGACAAAGGACATTTTAATTTTCTAGGCACAAGTATTAAAAAGGCCGCTTGTGTTCTTTCAGTTCCATGATACTTCCCTTATTTGGAAAATAAGTCTCAAGAATATAACAGTCTCAAGAAAAATAACAGTCTCAAGAATTGTAATGCTACCTTGATAATAAATTGCAACCAAAATTTGACTGCAAGAACAAAAAAAGAAATAAGGGAATATGTTTAGGAAAAATCATGCACAGAACTTCGCAGTTTCCTTTTCTTTCTTGACTACTGTAATCTCCTTATTTTCTACCAAACATTGGAAATTCATGTAGATCAGCTTTTTCTTGAAATTAGGTTTCTGAATAACACATCAATTATCACAAAACTGATTAAAAAATCAGAAAGACTGGTAAAACTGTCACTGAGCCATAAAATATGTGCCAGTCCTACAGAAATGAAGATAGCCTCTCAATGGGATTGGAAAAAGTCTAGGTCTAGTATGATACACATTTTACAGAAGCCATCACTGCTTTTAATTGCTTCTTAGTTTATCCCATTGTCCAGAACAAAAGCTGTCACAGGGAAAGCAGTTTCCACTTTGTTATAAATCGTGTAAAAAAGCTTGTAAAAGCCAGACTGTAGCGTGTGAACTGCTTAAAGGAAGAAAATCCTAATCACATTTGTCCCATGCTGGCAACATGAACCTTGGTGCCTAATTAGAGATTCTTGACAGAAATACATGGCAAATCTAACAGACTTATTTCAGTCTGAAAACCCTGAGATTTAATAGGCTGTTTCTGCTTGCTCTTTACACAAGGAACAGAGGGAAGAGCAGCAAAATACTCTCAAATTTATATTTTTTTTGTTCAGAAACAAGAATTTGAAAATGGAGATGTGGAATTCCAGATGTGAAGAACACAATCTTTCTTTAATTATTTTCTTATTTGAGGATATTCTTGATAAAGTACATGGGAGAAACGTGTTCTCCTCACTATCTCATAAGAATGGCAGCACCTCCCTGCAATAATGCATGCTGGGTCTAAGGCTATTTCGTTTATCAGCCTGGTGTGTAGCTATCCCTCCCTTTATGCACTAAGACACACACAGCGCTTCAGTTGACACATTGTAGCAATTTTTTGTCGTTCCAGTTAGGAAACCTAGAGAGTGTTGGCAGGAAGGACTCAAAACTACTGCTCTAAAAGAATACCAGGGACAGCTGGAATGAAAGTGTACTCAGGCCCAAAACCTGAGCCTGAGATTGTACCTATTCCTTAAGTATTCCTTGCTGTTTCCTTTCACACAGGATAACTTCTAGTATCTGCAGTTAAGAGGCCTTTCAAGTTACAGATCTCAGAATTGAGGTTTCAAATCATTTTGGTGTCTTTCATATCTGGACACTTCAAATTTACTGCTAAAGGTCTTGCTCAAGAGAGCATGGATCAGTGCTCTATCTGCAGTTCTGAATGCTCTTAGCTACGTCACAGGCTTATGTCAAGAACTGAACAGCAAATTCCTAGTATTTGTTCCTGAAATCTGCTAGACCAGGGAAGCATCCCCTAGGCATTTCCAGCAATGCTGGCCCACTCTGGCAGAATATGCCCTCTCTCAGAGTAGTAGGCAGCTCGTGGCAAGAAGTGTGAGCAGCAGAAAATGAAGTTTTGGGGCTGAATTGACAAGTCAAACACATTTGTGATGTTTGTGCACTTTCAGGTACACTACAGCCCAGGAAAAGAATTCCCACAATTTCCTTACCGTAATGGCTGCTTTAAAGTTTTCCAGTTCCTTCTCAGCATTCTCTTCAGTAAGATTTCTCTCTCTCTCTGCCTGCTGAATTCTAGATTCCAATGTATAACTATCATTTCTAAAGGCCAAGGAGAGTTGTACGAACACATTCTGTTTGGATTAAAAAAGGCATTTTCCAATGAGTCTCACAGTAATATAATTTTCAATAACAATTTATGAATAAGGTATATGTTTAACTAACTTTGCTGTTTAAATAAGTATTGCAACAGAAAATTGAAAGTATTTTAAAATTTGTTTTCTTTGAAAAATCCACTGAATTTCCACTGAAATAGGAATAATAAATGTGTTGCTGCCTCTTTTCCTGGATGTTTTTCTGGGAGCTCTGTAGGGCAGAGACAAAATGAAGGAAGCAGCCTACCAGAAGCACCAGAATCACAATGGATCTGTTTTCTAGCTGGACTTCCTCCAAGGGTCCCCAAGGTTTTTAAACAGATAGTCTGTGCAGAGGAAGTCCAGGGATGAGCTCAGCATGAGCACTGTTTTATCTAAGGGATAAACACCTATCCCTGAAGCCAGCAAAAGATTAATTGCTAACATTTTTATTCTCTTGCACCCCTGCTTTTAAAGATTATTTCTTTCTTTACCAGAGTTTACTAATTTCTTAGGATTAATACTTTGCAAAGTACAAGGCACCAACAGCTCCAGCAGATTGCAGTGTTGTAAAAACAGATCTTTTCTTGACTGGTATGTCATTTAAAAAAATACAAGAAATAAATGCTACAAACTAAATAGAGACCTGCAAACAAAATTATTGGCTTGAACTGAGAAAGCAAAAATTATGTAAACTAACAGCAGGATATTATTAAAAAATGCCCCAAAGCTCATATTAGCCAATAAAAATGCAATTTGAATTGTTGAGTTTCTGGTCTTATTTAATCTCAATTTTTTTTTTTTTACTACTTTAGAATATTAAAACTATTTCAAAAGTGAATTAATATTTTATTATGAACAACACAAACAAATATTTTGCTTACTCCTACTCTGTTGTTTTACAATTTCTATTGCTCATATTTCACAAAATTGTTATCTTGATGGAGTTCAATGTGTTTTGTTATTGGTTTTTTAAAATATATAAATATTTAAAATATTTCTATTTTTTAATGTTATATTTTGGGGAAATAAAATCACCCCATTACCTAATCCTAATAACCACACTTCAACTTAAAATAATCACTTAAAATTGGAACACGTCTAAAATAATAGCATGCTTACCTCAACTTCTTTTTCAGTGAGTGGTGGGGAGCTAGAAATAAAAGTAAAAAATTTCACATTTTAATGAGTTTTTTTCTCTAAAAACAAAGCTATTCTAATACTTAATTGAACAAAAAAATTATGTTTGAGTTTCCAGAATTTTCCACTACTTTTCTGTATTGATTACAATCAAGCAATGGTCTCTCAGAAGTTCTTCACCTCATGCATTCATTTATATAAAATAATGTATATAACAATTCCTTCACCATAAATGGTAAATATTTATTTCACCTGCACAGAGAATCCTTATTGACAGTTCAGATAAGTGAAGGCTCTGGTGGTTTTAGTACATAACCATGTGACTGAATGGAGGAATCATTTTTTGGCTGAATAAGTTTGGGATTGTTTTATTGTCTTGAAAAGTCCAAATCAGTGAATTCACAAGTGAGTCCTTCAACTACGTTTGTGAAATAAACTCAGTTTCCCTAAAAAATTGTCACCTGCAGAAAAACTGCAGAACTCTTACATGCCCAAATTCTATCACTGGAAAGCATCATCTGGCCTGATTATTTTTATGGGGGTGAGGAATAATATTTTCAATATGAGTACATATCTGCAGCAGCAGTCCTGGAAACATCTGTATAAAAGTCTACTTGTAGCATGCAATTAAAGTTTAAGGCTTTCTATGTAGAACTCTCAAACTAATTTTAAAAGTTGGCCAGTTACTGGCAGCTGGTGCATTCCCCAGAATTTTTCAGTAAATCTGTGTTGCACATTTTAAGATGCAACAATTTATCTCCCTATGAATGGAGGGAAGGGAAGTTGGCTGGAAACCATTAATGTGCCTTCTCCTGGATGATGTGTTTCCACTTCTAATGAGTTTTACCTTCCTGGAAGGGATTTGTGCACTCTCAGCTTTCGCAGCAATACATCAGGAATGCTGGGCATGACATCAGAGCTGCTCTTTGTCTCTTCCTCTTCAGTGGGGGAAGGCAGAGGTGAAGGGCCTAAAGACATTTTCAGATTTAAAAAAAAAATTATGTTACTTGAAAAGTCACACATTCTTTTCTGGAATATTTTAGCTGATATTTTGTAATAGAATACTGTCATTTTCTAAGGCTTTAAATGCCACCTGCCAGGATGAAGTGTAGTGTAATGTACCATACTACAGATTTTGTACACTATTTATTGTTATAAATTACATCAGGTACCTGTTTGTGCTGTATGTCAATTGAAACAGGATATCAAGTTTGTACTTACATTCTCTGACTCTGTCACTTTCATAAGGACCAAGACGTGGCTAATATTTTTTTATAATTCATGGTACTTAGCTTCTGTATTTTCATTTTATTTAATTTCACATATATTAGTTCCCTTATCTCCTCTGTCTTACCAGAATTTCATGAAGGACTCTCCTGTAGGAAAGGCAGATTTCTCAGCCTGAATCTCAGACTTGGGAAGGAATCTTTGAACAGTTCTTCTGTTCATAAGTTTAACAGAAGGATTCTTAGACTTGCCGTGTAATTAGAGTGTAAACCTGGAGAGCATTAACATGAAAGATGGAACAGAAGGGGAGATTCTTTCCAGCTACATTTTAGTTCTGTGCATTTGCTTTATATTAAAAATTCCAGTATTTACTTAAGAACAGTCACATGTATCCTCATAAAATCCAGCCTGACACCACAGTGTCTCCAGATTTAATGCATTCCACGTATCTAGTGTAGATGCAGAGTTGTGTTTACTCAGATGGTGACAGTAACTTGTCATTGATAAAAACCATGATGGAGAAAGTACATTGGATTCATGACAGTAATAATGAAGTATCTGACCATTTCCTATTGTTTAAGTAAAATTACCACTCCAGTTGAAAAGGTGGCTTCTATGACAATGTAAGGAAGTACGTCTCCCTAACAAATTAACTAAGAATTTGACCCCTTGCATGTTTTCCCCACTGACGACAAGAAGTTGACCTTTAAAATTCTGGCTACCATTTAGATAACTTACTGGACTAGAAAAAGCTTGTGATACTCATGAGATCCATGCTGAGAAGCTGGATAAAATAATCCTAATCTTATTCACTTGTTTTCCCTAAGACTTCCAAAACTGCCAAAATTATGTAGCAGGCTGGTAAAATGGCAACTATTTTATAGTTTCAAGCAGAGTCTGCTAAATAATTTCTGGGAAATTCTACATTAACAGAGTGACAGGAATAATATCATCATATCTAAGAATTCAAAGATATAATCACAAAATATAGAGGACAAGAAGTCTTTTTCATCTTTATTCATTCACACTGAAAATGAAGCCATTTCCAGACAAAGTGAAATGCAGTATCTCAACCATCTCTCAGTGTAACAGGAACTTTAAGGCTCATGAGCTAGTCCCAGTGCAAATGCATGAATTAGTAAAATGTATAGTATTAAAAGAAATTGAAATTGTCTTTGGATTAAATTTTGGACAATCAGTTTCCTCTCCTTTCATAGCAACCATCCTCATTTCAGTTAATGTCACACTGAACAAGCTCTGAACTAACTACTTCCAAACAAATATATAGTTTTGGTTTAAATATTTTAGGTTGATATATTTGGTTTAAATATTTAAGCTAAGCACTACTGCTATTTAACTCTTCCACATGTTGAATTATCCTCAGGTTCATATCTTTGCTCTTCATTCTGAATCTCTTTAAATGCAGCTACAGGCATAAAATCTTTTTTGCTTGTTTTAGATTGGAGAAAATATTCAGTGCCAGACTTCTTTTTCCTCATTTATGTAGAGTTTTAAGCCTTTTTCTTAAGCCTTTTCCCATATTTTTCCTTAAAAATCACAGAAAATGAGGTTAAAAAAAATCCCACTTATTCTAAGTCATATTTTCCAATCCTTCAAACACCTTTATGACTCTTTTCTGGCCTTACATTTTCTCAATCACATTGACATGGAAATGTGGACCAGAAGTGAAAATGCCATTTCAATACTTGGCACACATATACTAAACTAATAATAAAAAAAGGAATAAAGCATCCCATCTCTTATTTATACTCCCAGGGATCATATTCACCCTTATGACCATAATATCTTGCAGAAGTTACATCCATTTAATCCATCACTGCTGAAATGTTTTTACAGAAAGTTACTGAAACTTCAGTCCTACAGCTATTAGGTACAAGCCAGACTCCATTCCACATGTGCATCTTTTCCCTTGGTTATACTAAAACCTACAGTATCTTCTTGGTTCAAATCATCAAGAAAATGAGGTTTTTTCATAATTTATATATATTATATATATTTATAATATATATAATATATATAAATATAATATATTTATATATATTTATATTTATTTTCATAATTTATTACTGTTCTCCATTACTGCTTCAACTATTCTTGCAATTGAAGATTTTAAGACTTTTTCTCCTCACCCCCACATAATAGTCAGTTATAAAAATCAGTATATAATAAACATTCTTTCCAGTTTTTATGATACTGCACCTTTTTCCTGTTCCGCTGCTTCACTAAGTTCAGGAAGTTTAAGTCCAACTAAATTTTGATTTCTCATCAAAATATGCTCCTGTGAAGAGAAACAATAATATTTCTAACTGAACTAAAATTTTCAATTTAAATATCCCTGCCACATGTAAATAAAATATTTACTTTAGTTAATAAACATAATAGAGATATTTGCATTACATAACAGTCAGATGCTACATAACATGGATACTCATAAATTCACACACACTCTAGAATATTACATATTCCAGTTTTCATACAAGCATTATTTAGAAAAATTCCTGATCATGCAAACAAAGATTCATGAAATGTGCCCCTTATTCAAGTAGATATGTAGAGTTTTGGTGAGAGCTTCAGTAACTGACAATGAAAAAAGCAATTGTGGATATAGCCACAGTAATAACTAAGTATCCCAGATTACAGAAGAAATGCAGAAAATCTACATGTGAGACTTCGCCACTTTGACTTTATTAAAACCAGAGCCTGGATGCTTCGTTGTTACTGTGTTCTACCTCTATTCCTTACAGGTAGGAATAAATGCACTCTCAAGGATTAAACCTTGTTCTCTTATTTCTCCTTTTACCATCTCCTCATTTTCTTTCATATTCTCATACGTTTAAATTCACAAACTCCTGTTTTTGTTTATGACTAGACAATTCCTACTGGAGCCAGAGCTCAAATCTTGCCTAACTGGAATTATAGATCATGTTGCAAAATTGTTTTATTCCCTTATTTGTGCTTAACATCTTCTGGGTCATTCAAAATGATAGAATTAAAGAATTATAAAATGGCTTGGGTTGAAAGGGACCTTAAAGATCATCTGGTTACAAACCCCCTGCCATGGGCAGAGACACCTTTCACTACGCCAGGCTGCTCCAAGTCCCATCCAACCTGGGGCACTGCCAGGGATCCAGGGGCAGCCACAGCTGCTCTGGGCAAACCTGTGCCAGGGCCTCACAAACCTCACAGGGAAGAATTGCTCCTGTAATTATACAGCCCAAGGGTCCCTATAATCAAAACTTCCAGTATACACACTAAGAATGTGTATATCAACAGGAAGAGATGAATAATGAAGCTGCCATTCCCAAACAATACAATGGGAATGAATTAACCAAAGTGCAGAATTAAGGTCCTCACCTGTCAGCCTTATATTCATCTTAAAATATTAACTACTGGGGGTTAAGGAAAATATCCTTATTAGGCTGTTCAGGACAGGACTTGCTGCCTCTTCTTTTTTCTTTCAAAAGTCATTATCAGCAATAGAGACATATTCACTGCTTTCTTTTGGTGGTTTATCATTTCATGAAATTTCTGCTTTTTTTCCTAGGATTTAATTACTTACCATTTAGGAATTTATTTAACAACAGATTATTCATTTAGAAGCTGACAGATTTGCAGCAGGTTATAATTAGGAACTACAAATCTGGACATGCTCTACCTGCCCTTGCTGTCAGAAATGCCCAGTTCTACAGCTCTGAACACTTTGAGACATTTTCTGAGACAATTCAATAATCAATTAATCATTACAAACCCATTTCCTGTCCTCTGAGATCTTGCAAATGTAAATATGCAAGAGCACATGCATATGTACACACCTTGAAGTACCACAGTGCACTTGATGCATACCTGAGGAGAACTAAGAGATAGAGTAATTCCATGGAATTTACTTACAGGTTACAATTTAGTAAAGGAAAGTTGCAAATGAAAAACATGATCCAATTCTGTATTGTTTATGCTGAAACTGTTTCCTATTTTATCACTGTATGTTTCTTGCAGTGATAAAAACAATACTAAGCATATTGAAAGTTTTGTAGGGTATGAAAATGACTTTTTAAAACAGGATACAGCTGATGACAGGACTTACCTCTCTGAGCTTTGTCAGCTTCTGCATTCGAACTGGTTGAACTTGGATTTGAAGGTCTTTGAATGCTTTTAACTGATTGCTGGATTTATTACCAAGAAAGCTTTTATCTTCCTCAGATGGCAATTTTAAAGGGGTTTTCTCTTTCTGTCCAGGCTCCAAGCTATCCCAGGACACAGCCCGTAATAGAGGAGGACGCAGTCCACACAGTTTAAATTCTGGTTTACATGGAACTTTATGGTCCCTCATTTCTGGAACAGGAATTTTTAGCTTTGAGTCCATATTTCCTATTCCTGGTCCTGGTAGATGGGTTCTTAAAGGAACATCATTTTCTTTCCCTTTCTTGAGGAATGATTTTCCAAGTTCATTTTCACAAACATTCACACAAGTATTGAGAGACATTCTGCCACCATCACCAGCTGAAGGGGAGAATTTAGGAAAAGTATCCATATGTTTACATGGATCAAAGTTTTCCTTTTGGTCTGAGAGCTTCTCTTTGGAGTTTTCAAAGCCAGCAGAACGAGGAACCAACCTTCCCTGAGAAATCTTTCTTTGATCATTCTGCCTTCGATCAATTAATCCTTTTGCAGCATTCTGAAAGTACAGGGACATACATGAAACAGAGAATCAAGTCCAGATTCCTCTTTTCCCCTGCCCAAGGACAGATTTTCATTGTAAAAAGCCATTTCCTTTTCAGGGACATTTGCTTTTGAATATGTGCTGTTGACAAAAGGAATAATTTTTAAAAAGCACTTAAAGAATATTGACTTTGAAATCTCCTCTCTGAACTTTTGAGTTAACCTCTCCCATTCCAGAGTCCATTACATCAATCCTCCTAAGTCCAAGCTCCTCAGCATGTTAATGTCATGGAAAGTCTAAACCACTGACATACACCAAAATGGCTATAGTAGCTATTTTTACTTTGAAGTTATTTAGTATATTGATTTTAATTGAGTTAGAGCAGGGTTCATGATAGGATGAAAAGATCAAATGGTAAGCCCACTGTCCTACACTTCTTTTGCAGGTTCTTCATAATTACTTAAAGCATTGTAATTTTCTTTTCACCCAGTGAACAATCTTTCAGCATTTTTAATCATATGTATGCTAAGACAAACCAGCAGACTTTGTTCAGCTCTCAATGTGAAACACTTACCTCTGCAGTTTGCCTGTCATCCTCTTTCACAATTCTGTTATTCTAGAAAAAAAAAATGAAAAAACTGCTTACAAGGTTCTGTTTCACACCTATGCTACAAACATTAGATATAGATATTAATGGCTGAACTTTGAATCTCATAATTTTTACATTGCTTGTTGCATTTATTTATGAAATAATTTTACGGATTAGCTTTCTCATACATTAGGATTATATTGCATCTTTTTCTATTTTCTACACTTAACAAGTCTTCATGATCTTTCAGACCTTGTTTCTTCGTAGATTTCTGTCTCCAGACTAAATATTTATTTATCCCTTGCTGCACAGAGAAAGTACCAGTAATCCAATTTTGGTCTTTAAAATGGTATTCTAAACATACAATTTTTAATAGGGACTAAAAGGGCAGCATATAATAATAGAGTACTGTAATAACCAGGTTATTGCACAGACTATTCAGCTCTTACCTGCCCTGGAGATACTGACTCAATACTAGTGGTTGTGCATGCATCAGACCCTGAAAGATACACATATAATTAGGGCATATCCTGATATTTTGCTCAAAATTTGTACTACTATAGCATTAACAAACACATATGTGCACAGTTTCCAATAATACATGAAGCACAAAAATTCAAATGTCAAAAATACTATTATAAAAGAAAAAGAAAAATCAAACACATAGCAAGTGAAACATCATTAAAGCTTCTCAAAACTCTGTATTGACAAAATTTAAAAAATAGAACATGTGAACTTGCAACACCACAGGAATAAAAATATATATATGCAAAAATATAATTTGTATGCATTCAGAGCTTTATCATATTCAGGACTAGATGCTTAAATCTACTCTTCTCAAGAAATACTAAACAAATATTTTTTGGTGAGCTTTTATAAGTTAAAGTTTGAGCCTGCAAATGATTGGATTTGATGATCTTAGAGGTCTTTTTCTCCCTTAATGATTCATGATCATTTTACCTGATGGAAATGGGAAAGAGTTGCTCTGAGATGCTATGGGTGAAACTTTAGGACTAGGAGTAGGGGAAACTGCTTCATTAGAACAAAGACAAACAAAATGAAAAGCTGATTTTACTTTCTAGGCTTGTACCTTCTGTATTTTTAGAATTCAGATGAGATTAAAACATCAATATCATAGTCATGTGTTTGTCCAGAACCTGACAAGTCATTTTAATTGCCAGGTTCTACTTGGCAATTAGGAGTTTAGAGCATGTTTCATATCTTATACTCATCAAAATTTGATAAATTTCTATTGATACTGGGAATACTTGCTCTCCTCAGTTTTCTGATACTGTAAGCACTGAGGGGAGACAGCACAAGAGAAGATTCATGAGGAATTTAGGATAAAAAAAGAGGTGATATATGGTTGTGGGAGTTTTTTTCCCTCCAGAGAGTGTCAGGCCAATTGTAAGACAGAATTTTGTTTGAAATGGCATTTCAAAGCAAAATGAAAGTCCTATTTCATGGTAAAATGGCGTTTTGTTCCAGTTTTAAAACATTTCACATAAAAGGAAAAGTAATTTCAATTGACATTCTAGAACAAAACATGTTATTCTGCTGTTTTTAAAGGAGGATCTGAGCCATAAACTAAGGTAAATGGATATGTTCAGAATATGAGGCAGTGTAATTGTGTCTGGAGGGGATGTTTGTTCAGCAAGATGAATTCTAGTCACTAGAATTTCATTTAAACAACAATTTGTGATCATTTTTCACTTTTCAATAGAAATATTTCATGCCTTCTTGTTACACTGTTTGCAGTGTAACTTTACGCCATTTTACCCTGACACATCTGGGTACATGGATGGGGCATTTCTGTTTTTGTGGAACCTTGTGGAGGACATGAGGGATTCTGGCCTTGAAATTAACCAAGTGCATGGCAACAGCAGCAATGTATAGATTACAGGAGATGTTTGCCTTTACACATGCTTGAAGGAGAAGATAAAATCTGGTTATCAGGATCTGCCCCTACCTGTGGGTGATTCTGAGAGGCTGCTTCTTGACTTCCTGCCTCTGCGTGTTAGGAACCTCTCACTCACTTTCTTTGCTTCTTCTAACAATTCAAGGTTCTTCTTTTTGTCTTCCTCTGATATTTTGACATCTGGTAGTGGATCATTCACCAGATCAATCACATGACCACTATTGTCTGTGTAGAAAATGTCAGAATTAGAGCTGGACCTTCCATTTCCAGGTATATTGTGGCATGTGAGAGCAACAAGTTCAAAACAAACCTGTAAATTTATACCTATGAATTTAGCTTTGAGCTTGCATGCAACAAAAAATTAATGTCTGCTCATTTCTTATGTTACAATCCCAAATTTAGAGCAAGTCCTCAAAACCACAGGTAATCCACTAAGATTAATTCACTGTGATCAAAAATTCTCCGAATATGTGAAACTGGCTTTTCCTGCTGTGTCTCCATTGCAGTTTCTCATTTCTAAATAAAAGTGCCATTAAGTCCATCTCAACTAACAGTAATGGCATTTCTGTTGTAGACTGAGTTTCTTCATGGAATTTTCATCTTCAGTTTTTCAAGGCTAAGAACCCACAAACTCAGCCAACAAAGATTTATATACCATAGTTTTAACAATAATTTAACACTTTGTTAATCTGTGGCATTTAAATTGGTTCAAAACACTAAACTTTGAGCATCAATTTTTACAATTCTCCAGCCTATGATGCAGCAAAGAAGGCAGGCAGTTGTCAGAAAGGCCCTTTCTGTGTGAGTCAGTATAAATGGCTTTTATGAACATCTAAAGAACAGCTTGGATGAGGGGGAGGAAAGTCATCAAGTAATATGAGAAAAATATTTTAAAATTTGACAAGAGCCATTACAGAGCCATCAGTTTTCAGAAAAGCTAAGGATTTAAGCAAGCAGTAAAAACACAAGGGTTTTTTGTTTGTGGGTGTGGAGTAGTTTCACAATTGGTTTTTGATTGATTTTTTGAGGGGGAGGGAGAAGTCCTTTGGTTTTAACTTCCTTAAATTTAGTTCAGTTTCAAGGATGTAGAAAACCATACTTACAGATTGAATATTCTAAAGCAATCTATTTTCAGTGAAATATCTGTTTTGGTTTAAACTCTGATTTGTGTGTTGGAAGTTTGAGAGACAGACCTCCCATGACACTTTCCCTGTGCCAACAAAAGAGAAGCTCAAGTGTAGCAAAACCAGTATTTCATATTCTACAAGAAATAAAGCGTGTATATATCGAGCCTTCTAAAGATGTTAAGCTCATGCACCAATTAACAACTTTCTGAAAGTAACAATGTGTGTATTTCCCTAAATTGGTCTGCATGCAGTCCACTTACAAACTCATGATCATAATTCAATATCCCAGCAGCATTCCCTGTGCATGCATTACACAGTGTGCACAGACAAAAAAATTGTGGTCAATACAGTCAGACTCTCTATATAGGTTTTCATGGCATGTCACATTTTTTGAGAATACATCCTAGCTGAAATGAATAATCACTTCTTACCAACAGAAGTCAGTGAACTTGTTGAATTCCTGGTGGCACGGTTAGAATGCCTCCTATGAGGACTCCGAGGCCTAGAGAGAGAAGTGAACAAAAAAAATTATAGAGTATGGCACCAAAAAAAGGTCCTAATTACCTGTTAAAAATTAATATTAAAAAGAAAGCCCTTTGGTTTAAAAATGAAGACAAAAAGCATTTATTGCAGTTCCTCTCATCTCCAAACAACTGGAAAATGAAGGAGATTGCAGAAAGAAGGAAAATTGCAGAAATTGATCTAGCAAAGAAGTTCTAAAATTTGCTATTAATCTCATTCACTGTGAACCTGATTTCTTAGGAAAAAAAAAATTTACATTTCTTTAGATTATTACCATCACTTAAAAATAATGCAAGAATGGCATATAGCAAAAAACCCCCCACAAAACCAAAAACAAACAAACAAAAAACCCCACCACAAAACCCCCCAAAAACCAACCACCAACAAAAAACCCCAAAAGACTTAGTCTTTCTGAATTGTTACTGCTTCTTAAACTAAATTTTATGGCTAAAATAATTCCTTTGGCTCACACATTGACACTCCCATAGGATCTTTCTAAACTGCAAACCAAGTAAGTCTCAAACAACTGCAGAAATGTAAATACTGATCCTGCAAATAATTCTGCTTTTGAAGGGCTGCATATAAATTCTGACTGTAAAGTAATCTTGAAGTTTGGAGAAGCACTTTTTTAAAATACAAGCAAATTAGAGATGTACAAAATATATTTTCTGATATGTTTTCTCCCCATATTTTAAGTTTAGTGGTAGGTCAATAAAATTAAAAAGCCCAGGTCAGGAAGTATGCTTTATCACAGTAAATATAATAACTGAAAACTGAATTGAAGTTTTCAGCTTCAAAGAGCATTACCATTTCTATTCAATGCCTTACTTTCACATATGCTTAACCTCAAGGTGGTATTCTTGCCCCATCTATGTGAATGGGCCCAAAACTGCTTCAAACCCATTGTATCACAGTGCTCAAACTAGATATTTAAGTTGTCCAACTCAGTGAGTGGGGTTGTCAGGCTCAGTATTCTGTGTAACTCTACTCTTTTAGTCTCAATTATATTCCTGTTCTTCCACCTCGCATCCCAAACACCACCCTCAAAATGCAAAGGCAATATGACCAAATGAGAGATGTAGCATTAATATTTTCATACAACATACATTTCAGAGCAATGTTTTAGAAACACAGCCCCTGAAATTTATGGATGGATTGGTAATGTATTATACAGTACCTGTTAACCAGATTTTTATCAATTTCTACATCTGGAGTGACAGCATTCTCTGGAAGAACAATAGAAGGTGTGCTGCATGTTGTCCCTTCAACAGTTGTGTCCTGAATGGTGTATGACAAATATAAAAATGTAGTTAAACAGAAATTTAAACCACTGAACATTGACTCTCTGTGTGGAAAACAATGTGTATTTCTCAATTTACCTAAAAAAGAAAAGATAATTTAAATAAGAGATAATTAGCAGTAATTTGACAAAAGAAATATGAATTAGAGGCCTATACTTACATTACTCAAAAGACATGATAGAGACCAGGAAAATCTGTTTTCTTTAAAAACTTTTAATGCATGCAAGCTGAATTCAATAAGCATGGAGCTAACGAGAAAGCTTTAAAAAGGCAGACAGTCTGGTTTTGCACACAGCAAACCATTTCTCTAGTGAAGTACATGTCCAAGAGTTTGGTGAATTTATGAGCTGAATGCAAGAGTGAAAAGCAGTTCTGTATAACAGGGCTAAATTAAGCACACAAACCCTCCAAATGATAGTAATGTATAATGAAAGCTTGAATAAACACAGTATCAAGTGTACACATGATACCCAAAACTCAAAAAAATAATTTAAAAATTATCTTAAGAGCTCCACATGATTTTCCCTCAAATTACTTGGAAACTTATTTTTTAAATATAATCTAAAAATAAATACATCAAATATAATGTTTAACTGCTAAAAGAAATTGGCAAGCTGGTACTGAATATTAATATGTGTTTGCCTGCTTAAATGTGAGACCTTGCCTCAAGAACTTAAATCTCTCACCTTCTGCATAATCATACCATTCAGCTGAAGAAAAGGAATCCATTTCCTGTGAGATATCACAAGTGGAGATGCATCAAGTTGGCATAAATTAATGTGGATGCCTCATATGTGGTAAGAAAATTATCAATTCTACCCCAAGTACTGTGTTCAGACTAAAACCAGAAAATAGCTGAAGGGAAAGCTTCCCAGCAGTGGCAGTGGACTGCTGTCAAGTGACTTCTAAAATTTAAAGAATAATTTATAAATTCTCAAATCCTAATTGCTTCTGCTAGGTACTGATATATATGACAGTATTGTTTTGGTTTGTTATTTGGAGTCTACAATTTCCTTGAAACTACATCCCAAAGCTTCACAAGAAATTTGTAAGGCAGGTAAGAAAAATCTGTTGCAATAGCACTAATTTAGGCATTAACAGAATGAAGCATGTAATAAGTCACAGTTTAGCAAGTCAGGTTTAGACTCTGGAAGTATTCCAGGCCAGGTTGGAGGGAGCTCTGAGCTACCTGCTCTAGTGGAAGGTCCCGTCCACAACAGGGCAGTTGGAGCTGCATGACCTTAAAGGTCCCTTCCAGGTCCCTTCATCCTAAACCATTCTATTCTATTCCATAAGAAAGCTGACTCTTACTTGACTGCTAATTTCTGTCATTTACCATAGAACTCCTTGCAATACCTCTCCCAGTGCTGCATTTTTTTCTTGTTGAAGTAACATTTTCTGATCAAGTAAAAGGATTCTAGAATACATGGCAAATGGTATAATATTAAAATACATAGCATAACTCTTCTACCTCTCAAAGGCAATGAAATAGGCCTTGATTTGGACAGAGTTAGGATTCTTGATTCTACTGTAAATAGCATAATTTTTTTACTAAAATTTTTTCAAGCAGCTTCACACTTCCATACTCATAATTTTCATATGAACTGCCTTGGCAAGTTCACTTTGTCAGTCACAGGAAAGCAGGATGGGGAACATGCCAAGAAAACACTGTGAAGATTTAAATTTAGGAAAAATATCATTGCAATTCCGAAAATGTTAAAATCCCAAAGCATATGTGATTCAAATGCACAAGTGACATTTTATGACAATAGCTTGAAAGCAATTTTTAGTAATATCCTCGAAAATGTTAAAAAGTGACAATATATTTTGTCAGTCACAAAACTAAGGTGACTGCCCTGCTTGTAGGGCAAAGCAGCTGAATACACATGCACGGTGTTTTTATTAATCTCATGACTGCCAGAAAGCAAAAACTTCTGAATGATGTAACAACAGCCTTGAAGTCACTCAAGCCCATTTTAGGACTCTAAAAACAGCTCATTAAAAAAAAAAAAAAAAAAAAAGAGAGAAAAAAGAAAGAGTTTGCAGTCAAGGCTAGTTCAGGTCAGGTAGAAAACATTAATCCTGGTCAGCAGCTATAGGAGTTCAGCATGTACACAAGTGAAACCTCATGGCCCCGTTGTCCAAACCTGCCTTGTCCAGGAGAGGAGCAGGAACAGCCAGAGCAGGAAGCTCTTTGCATGGCCAGCTGGCTCCAATCAAAAGGAATTGTTACAGACTGAGGAGTTCTCAGGCTGCCCTACACAGGCCTTGGAAGAGAAGCTTTAACAGGAAGCTTAAGCTGCCTTACAACAGTGCAGTGTTGTACAACTGCACAGAGATGTTACAGAAGATTTCCATCACCTTCTTATTTGTGTGCCTTTAACTCTGCTCCCTTGGGAGCTTCCAGACCCATCTGCTCCTCAACTATTCCCAACAGTTGCCTCATCTCCTACTACCAGTGGTTCCCTGCTACTCAAGTCTTTGCTTCCTTTTTTTCCAAAGCCCTCCCCCCCAAAAAATTAGGGTAAAACTGACTCCACTTTTGTGGTTCAGGTGGGAACTGCTCCACACGGGTGACCAGGAGCCATCCAAACTTGCAGGGAGGCATGTGGAGGGCTGAGAGGGTGGCACAGGCAGTTTGGTCCATAACAGAACAGCCACGAGGATCAGGGAGGGAAGTAGAACCTCCAGACATTCTGGCTGTTAAGTTCTACCAGGCCCTCACTAAACATACAGAGAATGTGCTTTTGAAATGTTTATAATCTAGAACAAGTCAGGTGATTTTTACATGAATGGGATGAGGGGAGAAGGAATACAAAGATACTTTGCTGAAAGATCTACCATGCCAGGCAGTCAGGTGACAGAGCTTTACTGTGTAACACCTGAATTCTTTAAAGCACTGGGGGAAAAAAACCAAAACAACAAAAAAAACAGGAAACAGAAAACCCTCTGCCACCTGGCCATATTCTTAGATATTAATTAAAACTCTGAACTGAACTTCAGAAAAACTCAGGCTGCTGTAAGAAATACTGAAATGAAAACCCACATTTGTTTTCTCAAAATGAATTTGTGACATAGAACCCAGATCTCCCCATCATGCAAAAGCATGATCATACTTGAAGCATGCAGAAAGCTACATGTGATGTAACATTTTACATTAAACATTAAATGAACTTGTGATGTTCATTTTCTTTTTGTCAGAACTGTTTTGCAATCTCTGTGCATTTAGGCATGCAGGGAAAAGGTGGGAAAGAATCTCCTGAAATAGAATGAGGAAGTTCATAGACACCAGGCAGCACTCTAGATAGATGAAATTCCAGACATGGAAAAATTTGTTGAATGGCAGAAAACAAATTCACCAGCTTTTAGCTCCTTCTGATGCCCTCTCCTTGCTTGCAAGTCCTTATCTCACAATAAGCTGTTTTACTTAGAGTGACTTACAGTCAGGCTGTAGAACTTGACCTGCAGCAAGAGCCAAGAGTGACAACAGCTATGAACAAGACCAAATTTTCAAAACATTGGCTAGTGGCAAACTTTAAGTAGGCTTACGAGCAGTGTGTTGGTTAAAATAACTCCACTGCATTTTGTGCCTAAAAATAATCACTTATTTAAAATGAAGCATTTTGCACAGTAACCTGATTCATGAACTATCACATTACCACAGTTCATTTAAGACCTACATCTAAAAGGCCTGGAAAATGTATTAAAAATTTAATGCTTTTATATCAGGAGGTTGGAAATTTTATTTCTCCCACTCAACAAGCATATTTAGGATTAGAATCACTATCACTGATGTCTGCTAGATTTTCCTATTTTTCACCTGTGGGTATGTTTTATACAGCAAGTCTTTTGTACTAGAATACTTCTCACATAGGTGAGTTAAAAAACCCCAATAAAATCATCTTCAGCTAATAGATGTTATCAGATGGCAATCTTGATGAACTTGTATCCAACTGGGGTGTTTATCTTAAGGCAGGAAATTAACACTCAGCACCATGTGCAGCTTAGATGGAAGGCAGGACAAATCAGTGCAGAGCTCACTGCTGACGGTATTTTCCAACAATGTTAAAGTAGCGGATGTTTTCACCTAAAGTCTGGAATGCAGTGTCCCCAAACTCAATGACAGTGTCACATCTTTAACTGAGGATGTGCCAGACTATAAATCCTCTCTTTCTTTACACCAGTTTATATAAAAACTAATGATTTGGATAGCCTGTGATTTCTTAATCAGAGTAAGGTTCTTTACTTCAGCAAAGCTAACAACCAAAAAAAATCCAATCTCAGTTTATTAAAGCATGAAGTACACTTTTTATCTGTATAGATTACTGAAAATAGGGAAGACCCATCTGTTATTGATTTTTCATATTTATCTGGAATGAAAACATGTCAAGACGTGTAGATGCCACACAAATTTGAAGCAAACTGATGAGATGCTTGAGGAACCAGATGCCCACATGCCTCTGTCTAGTTCCAGTGTCTGATCATCTATTGCTGTGGCAAATACAGCACTGAGAAAGACTGCAAACCAAAAAAGCCCATTTCCATCTTTCACATGCATGAGTCCCATAACATCCTCTATATCTGTAAAAGCAACACTAGTTGTTGAAGTGCAAGCCTAAGTTCTGCTCCCAAAGTTTAAAGTTTTCTTTAATAACATCACAAAGGTCATTTTTGGACAGCTTTGATATATGTCTGTCTGTTCTGAACCATTTATAAGCCTCCAGTTCAAAATGATAAACAACTGCTTGAGCAATTTAAGTTCTCATCCCTTAGGCTATAAAATATTTGAGGAACTCAAAGGATTTCAACTGAAGGATCATTCATAGTTTCATCAATTAAACAAAACACCCTAATACAGAGCAACAAATAGATTTGATTTTATAAATCTCTAAATATACACAAACATGTTTCAGCCTCAGGTTTCCAGCAAGTGTCAGAAAACACCATTGTAAGTAAGAGAGCTTACTTTGGCTGGAGGAGAGCTGTTGTGCTGGGCCTCTTTTGCTTGTCCCTTGTCTTCAGGTAAGGTTGGCATTGTGGGCAGCGTGAAGCACGTGGAGCTGCAAGGTTGACTAAGAGGACCATGCACTGGTGGCAGTATCTGTTTCAGGTTAGCCTGAAGGCATAAGCTCTGGGAGGCCTCGTGATCTGCAGGCTGGGTTAGATGCCAAAAATACAAATCAAATCCATTTAAAAGTCTATGCTCCAAAACTGAGATCACTTTACAATAACAAACAGTATTAAGGTTTAAATTAAAAATGCTATCTTGTGTTTTAGTAACTAAAGCTTTCAAGGTCAAGTATAACTTCGCAAATGCATTCAAAACAGACAACCTCCTGTTCTTGTTGCTATTTCGATATCTTTCCTCCATTTTACAATTTTCATTTTGTCACTATGATGTGACCAAACTGCCTTCTCTAAACATCCTCTAAGAAGTAAACAGCATTCTGTTATCACATCCCAGATATCACAGAACTGCAGAATGGTTCAGGTTGGAAGGGACCACAGGGGTCGTCTGGTCCAACCTCCCTGCTCAAGCTGGGTCATCTAGAGCTCATGGGACAGAATTACATTCAGAAAGTTCCTGAATATCTCCAGTGAGGGAGACTCCACAGCCTCTCTGGACAATCTGTTCCAGTGCACAACTATCTGCTCAGAAGAAGTTTGTCCTCATGTTCACGTGGAACTTCCTGTGCGTCAATTTCTGCCCTTGCCTCTTGTCCTATTGCTCAGCACCACCAAGCAGCATCTGGATCCATCCTCTGACACTTCCCTTGAGATACTGACAGACACTGCCAGGGTCCCTTCTCGGTCATCTCTTCCATAATCTACCTTTTAGTAACTAATAGCCTTAATGCTACAGAGAACCAAAACTGGAACCCTAGAGGGTGGCACTTCTCCTTTAAGCAAGGCGAATTGTGAAAAGACTTGGTGTACCTCTGCACAAGACAACAAGGTGCAAGACACTTTTAAAGCAAAACAGCAGAAATGCCCAAAGAAGGAAAAAAAAAAATCACTGCCTATTAGGTGAGAAAATTCTTATTATTAGTATCAAGGGGAGGCAATGCATTCACAAGGGTAACATCAGCATGAAAGCCTGCACCAAAGTCTGAGGGTCAGCAGGGCAAAGTGCAAATCAGTCCTTGGAGTGGCAGCGGATGGGTTGCAATACTTACTGTGACACCTGCCCAGGAATCAGAGAGCTGTCCTCATCAGCGTCCTCATGAATGCATCACTGCACTCCCCGGCGGTGCCTGCAGGTCACACACACACAGCTGAGGCCACCTGGCGCCCACACTGTGTCTCCACCAGGAACCGCTGCCTACTGCATTGGAAAGGAACCTGCTACAGTTTTCCTTTCCATTTCAGGGGTGGGCAAAGAAATGTCTTCGGGAACATGCTGGTTTATTGAGGTTGCCAATTTCATTTGTCAAAATACATCTGCTGCTTTAAAATTAAAGCAAAAAGAGGCAAAACCATTCACAAGAAACACTGAAGCAGCCTCAGTAGTGACAAGTGCTTCACCTCAGCTCTCACAGAAGAAAATCTGTGTTGTAAAACCTACAGAATGTGTGAAAACTTTGGACTACAGAAGCAGCTAAGACCCATGCTTTTATTATGTTCATTTCACATTATGTTGGAGACTTAATTTTCTCTTTCACTAGAAGAGGAATACAAGGCCATCTCACATGACAATGCAGAATGAATAGATTGTAAAAATGATCCTACACAAGTATTGGTGTGTTCAAGAAAAAGTAATTATATCATTGCAGTTCCTCAATAACAGCTCTGAAAAAGATGCAGCACATGTGACATGATTATGAAGACCAAGATACAGACTCTTTTTGAACAGTGGGCATAAAGATTTTTCAGATTAGTGCATGCTGTAGGGACAGCATGTTTCAAGCTTTTCTAGACATGTACTTGTTACAGGTGATTTTCTAACTCTACAAATGTGGTAGTTTATGTTTGTATCATGATTTTACCCACCTCTGACTTCAAATAAGAGTAAACTTTCTATGAACAAAATCTTTTAAAATGGCTATTAAGGCAAGACAATAAAGTCCGTAATAGGATGAAAAAGACATATTTATGATTATGTATATTTTAATAAATCCACAGATTAGACACATACTGAACAGCTGTATGTTTCAACAATTAAGTTCTTTGGTATCAAACCAAGTCGCCAACTATTAGCAACACATGAAACTGAGATGGAAACAAGGTAACTACAAAAGGGACACAGACTTACTTTTCGTCTCTGTAACAAAATCCTGCCATCCTACACAATTTCAGAGTTTGCAAGAACTCAAATTCAAATCAGAAAAAAAAAAAAGAGAGAGAGAAAATAGAAATCTGGCTATTTATCTACTCCCTCTTAGTGTTTCCCTCATGAATTTATTATGGTTCTGATACATTCAACCCAATGCCGGGCCTGAAAAATCAGGAATGTTTCAAGTCATGGCCAAAGCATGCTTGCAGTCCTACATGGAATTGTAGAAGCTATTGCACCAAAGTGGTTTATTCCCAGTCTAAACGGAATACTTAGTGCATACTAAACTTAGAGAAATGCGACTTATCTTGAAACAAGAAAGAGCTACTAAGCACATCAAGTTTCAGTTCATTTTTCAGATTTAAAAAGCAAAAAAAACTTTAAAAGAAAAAGAAATAAATCAACAGGCTTGTCTAAGAATAGAAAGGGACAAATCCCAAGCTGTGTTGTCCTAGAGATGCAGCACAGAAAGTACAGCCAAGGGAAAACAGAGGGTAGAAAGATGAATTTATGCCACCTTAACAACCCCCAGATTTGGAGTGGACTGAGTTCAGGCTGTCTCTGACACAATTAGAACCCTACTCCAATTTCCTTACAGAGATAACTTGCAAATAGGAATAAGCTTCAAATCTCTCTGCTGATCAGTAGGAAAATTTCTGCTTCTGACTTTCCAGTTTTTCCTAGTACCAGTCCAGAAAACCCCAGGGCTGAAGACTGTATTGGAGCAGTGAAAGCTTACACCTAATTATTCATATTCTTAGGCTTCTTGAATCAAACACCATCTTTGCACACCTTAACTGCATTGCTGCAGTCCACTACACTGCCAAAATGAGGGGTACTGCATTTTGGTATTTCAGTATAAGGATGTGGGTCAATTAATAAACTATATGATTTAGAACTCCAAAATAATTAACTTTCAGTCTAAAAGCTTAATTTTAACCTGTGCAGTGTTCTTAAATTCAGTAGCCCATATTTTTTAAAGACTATGATGCTTACCAAGCACAAATATCATACATTGTAAATGCAAGTGGATATACATGCTCTGCAATGAGTTCTGCCATTTTCCAATCAGTTATTGCCTTCTCTACTGGTATGAAAGGCAAAGGTTTAGAAAAGATGGAAGCCTAAATATTTGTGAATAAATGTTCTTCCATCACTGGTGAAGTGACCTTATACCCCTTTAGCTGGGCAATGAAAACAGCCCCAGTAAGTGTCACAAGGAGTCAATATTCACAGAAACAGAGGGCTTTGTGAGAACCTCTACAAGAATTAGAGGAGCTTATCTGCATCTCAAAAATGTAGATAGAAGATAAAGAAATGTCCTTGGAAAATTTATGTCACTAGAAGGTACTTGTTTTTTTTCAGCAGAGCATTAGGGCAGAGTGCAGCCTTGGAGCTTACAGAAATTCACACTTCTATTTACAAACCCAGTTGACAGCCTTACTGAACCCTGAGCTAGAATGTGTAGAGCTTGACTGGGCCTGCATCTAAGCCTGGCTCACCTGCCAGCTGAACAGCCTTTGGAATCATGCTACCATTAGCTTTGCCAGCTTTGTCCCCTTTCCACAAGAACAAACGTGTTTCAGTCAAAGAAAGAAATTATGTTAACAATATGTGCAATTCAGTGAGGGACCAACTGAAACACCTGTAATTATTGGCCCTGAAGACAGTAAAAAGAGAGCTTAAAAATACACCTGCACTTTGAAAACAGTTAAGGTGCATGAACACATACTAGCCTCCTAGGCAGAGATAATTTCAAGATCCTCTTATTGGTAGTTTTATTTCTTTTTTTTTCTTCATTGATCAAGCTCTGTTGGGCCTGCCTTTATCTTATCAAAGGATGTAATTAGATTATTTTAGTTTTTTATCAAAGTAAATGATCTCCCCCAAAACTCAATTATTTCAGAAATGACAAAAGCTTCAAAATTATCTTTTAAAATTAAATACTTGTAGAGATTAACTCACATGTCACAGGCAGAATGGATATGGGTGAAGATCTACAATTTCAGTATGCACGAGCCTTGTGCACCTACAAAATGAGTTTAAAAAAACACAAACAAGTTACCTATCCAGTTCACAAAATTCTGCTCATTCCCACACTAAGAGGAGACAATCTAAAGAAAAAAAGTAAGAAAAAGAAATAAGAGAGGATGGAGTGCTTTTAACATTTTGGTCTGTTATTATAAACTTACTGCTTAAAATAGTTAGGAAAAAAATTATACCCTGAGCTCAAATTTGTAGTCAGATACAGATCAGTGAATGCAGAGAACTTTCTTTTACCACTGTGTAGGCTTGAGTACAATCTCCAGGAAATGGAGATCTGGGAGCTCTATTCCATAAAAGGGAAAAGTATTTAGAGGCCCTTGGCTTTCAGTGTGTTCTCTCTGCAACTTGTTTTACCATAGCAGAGAAAGTTAAGTATAATCAGTTAATTTCCCCTGGCTGAGTCATGGCTGAGTCCATGTCAGCAAGGGCTCAGAGAAAGGTGCTTTATTCCATCCCCACTGATAGCTGGGCAGCTGACCCCAAATGCTCTGTCACATCTTAACGAGGGGACACAAAAAAGAGCAGAAATAACCACTTAAGAAAGCATTTTATTAATATTTCTTGACATCATGCTGCCTGTGGTCAAGTCTCATTTGGCAAAACAGGAGCTGCTTCCTCATGGTGCAGCAGCTGAACTGCACAATTCTGAGTGGCTTTTTGCAACTTTTTTCTTTGTTGTCCTGTACAGTGGTTGTAAAACATTACCAAATTTAAAAGGTACCTTTTTGCATAGCTGTAAAAATACATGGAATTCCCATAACATTTTGAATTAGGTTTTGCAGCTTTGAAGTACTTATGGTCCAGCAAACTTCCTTCAAAGTCTGAGCAAAACAGGGTGTTTTTCTTATGTTTGTACCAAAAAAGTGTTTTCAAACACAAAGCATGATTATAGCTTAAGATACACAGTTTGTTGGCATACATTAACTATCTCCTAAAATTTTAAAAACCCAAAACCACAACACAACAAAAGAAACAAACCCCCTAAAAACAGATGCAGAATATCTTTGTAGAAACACTTTGAAATTTTGGATTAGGACTCCAAGATCTTTGTATAATAGGAACATTCACTGGGAAAAGGAAAAAGAATCCTGCAACTGAAGCTGACTCATGTACATTCTTGCCCTTTGTGACAAAAGGTCCTACATGGAAACTGGAAGACATTTTCTTTATTGTCTGCAACACAGGGAAAAAATTGACTAGTAGTTTCCTACTGCATCTCATTTTTATGACAAAATAGTGGTTTTTCATGTTAAATACTCAAGTTTGCAAAATATTAAGATCCTGTAGATGCAGCTTCAGCCAATTTACCAAACCACAGAGCCATAGCCCCAGGACAAAAATAAGGCACCTCTGTGATAACCTTAATGAGTTCCAGCCACACTAACATCCATACAACTGCTCAAGGTAAAACCTGGAAGACAAAGTGGTGTTTCTGCTTTTAGGATACAGAACACGTCCACTGAGGCATGCAGTGCACATGCAACCACTGTGTGAATTCAAAGGATCTGTTCTCATTCTGAGACTAATTCCTGAGTATTGGGATTCCTGAGTGACTTCAGTAAAATTTCTTAACAATCAGAACACTTTCAGGTTGCAGCTTCAGAGACAAGGGTTAAATGTGAAGAATTCTGTCACAAAAATATCTTAAAGGAAGAAACTGGAGAAAGCTGAAGGAAAACACAATTTCTAAAAAACTCCCCTCAAACTCAATGGCTACAGACTTCCTTGGAACTACAAGCTACACATGTAGGACTTGATTTACAGAGCAGCATGACAGGAAAGAATCTCCTTTTCTGCTTCCTGCTTTCCTCATAGCTCAAGAACACATAAAACTTGATGGCTTTCAATAACCTGCTTGAATGAGAGAAAGGAAAAGTTAGATCAGACAGAAAGTAAAATGTTTTGATGCATGTCCAGCCTGACAGGCATCCTGAGAGAATATCTCCAATAATGGGTACTTACGACACTGTTAAGACTGAAAACCAAAAGGTTTGGGGGTGAAAGGTGATGCTGTTCCATTATCAATAATTCCAATACTTACAACAAGGCATTTGGTTTGATTATGTACCAAAATTTGCATCAGAGTTTAAGGAAATCTGAAAACTAATTCCAAAGGGTTTAATGGAAAATTTATTCTGGGAGTTCTGCACTTAACTCCTAGAGGATCCATTCTGGTCCCAGCTTTAGCTTTTCCTTGATGCATTAAGAGAAAAAGCAATTGGACCTATTTCTCTCACAGACAAACATTTTAACATAGCTAAATGGAAATTTAAATCTTACTAAAAAATCATAACTGTGATCAAAAATAGCACTTTTCTTTCTGTAAAATGTCAACTTTATTTGTTTTAGTAATGTTTTTACAGTTTCTGTTTTGTTAGCAGTCAGTGTTTAGATTTATTTCTCTTGCAGCAAAGCATCTTTGGAGTGGCTTACAATGACTTTTTTTGTCTTGCAAGAATTCTAGGCTGATTTTTATGCTGCAGACAATCAGCAAACAGATGAAGAATGTACATATTTTAGAAACACTGAGGAGCAGTGTTTCACTAGCTTTTTAGATGAGTAGACCCAGATTTTTAAAAAAAGGTATTTCTTTTAAGGAAAGCCTATTTTAGACAGCCTGAAAATTTCCCAATTCCACTTTTTTTTTTCTTAAGAGGCAAGTAGGAGTCAATGTTGCATGAATCAAACTTTTATAAATTACTCTGGTTTGGATGCAATTTTTTTCTTTTCAAGGGTTTTTTATCTAGCACTAATGAGAACATAAGGAAATGAGGTTATAAGCAGCACAACTTCCCTATGAAACCAAATGGTTTTAAGAATTGCATACAAGTTCAGAAAAAAATATGTTCGGCTTCACTTGCAGTTTGTATTCATTCTGGGGCTTTTCTTTGAACAAATATTCTTGAGACAGAACTCCAAAATGGCAATTTTATCTGGTTAAGTCTCTACCTAAGATACTGGACTCAGTTCTCTTATGAGAAGGATGTCTTACTGCCCTATTTTTTCCCCCATCAGTGGGCTTTCAGCTGGAAAAACAAGAAGACAACAAAAAGCACTACTCAGGCAGGTGGCCTCTAGGAAACCAGTTGGGATGAACTTTGAGGTACTTAAAAATAATTTAAATATATATATATATAAAGATGGTACATGTGATACTAAGGAAGTACGAATCTCTGATTTATTCAGTATTATGCATAAGTTAAAGGATTCAGCCAACAGTAGCAAATTTGATGATCAGAACACTGTCAGATCTCAATGCGTAGTTGCTATAGTTCTTAACTTACAGATTATTTTTTATAGACTTTGAGGAAATGCAGTTTAAGGGAAGAATGTGAATATAGAGTGGGAGGATATTTGGGATGGAGAATAAGGGTTTCTAGCATAAGGAACAGCATCTAAGAAAGTGTGAAGGTAAGAGTGGGAGAGCAGTACACTTGGTGTCATTCAGGAGGGCAGTTCAAAACAAACCCAGAGCTAGGAAGTACCTGGAGAAAAGTCCATTACAATATAAAGGCAGTGAACTTAAAACAGGATAAATCAAAAAAAGTTGAAACGATATGTGAGTAAAAATGTTGCTCTCTTCCTCCTCCTAGACAACTTTCTATTTAAAAGCAGAATTGTTTAGGAGGCAGTGCCAGTCTTGTTGTGTGGTGTTGAAGGATCCCTCTGATGCAGGACCTGTGCACTGATCAATCTCCCAACAGAAATTGCACTATTCAGAATACCAGGAGATGATAATACCACCCAACATGCTTTTGCCTAAATGAGCATCACACACTCAGTCACACAGAGTCACTTGGGTTTCTTTCTTCTACTCCTTCTCACAGATTTGGAGAAACCTAGATATGTTTCTGCTGTCTGAACTGCATGTATTACACATCACATTCTAGTTACACATTTATTTTTGTCTATGGTGTAGGCAGAGTTGGGAGATTGAGTTGATATTTTCTCAAATTGCCACTTATCTATATTCTTAGTCAATGTAAAATAGAACAAATAAGTTTGTGTGGAAGGGAGACAGCTAAGATTAGGGGGAAAAAAATAATCAGTGTTCCTTGATGTCAATTCATACTTTTTAAAGAAAAACCTTAAGGTTTCTATATTAAGTAAAATGCTTGAAAGCAATTTCTACATAGAAACATTCTACAAATTATTCTACTTTGCAGGGCAGCAGGATATCAACTTTGCATAATTTGGAAAAAACTACTACCAACGGCCTGACTTAGAAACATAAATAAGTTGAAGGCAATTAGGACAGAACACTATTGCTTAGTGACCCAGGAGTCTTGTTGCTAGTCAAGCAAAAAATTTTCCAAATGAAGAAATTAAACTAAATTCTTTCTTTCCCAATCACAAAGGGTAATCGCAGAGGGCAAACTTGGTTGAACAAACCAGCAATAAATAGCTTTCTTTGCGATCTCAAATGCAATTGTGGGCTTTCAAGTAGGGAGATTATACTTGGCTTTCTATCTTGCATAGATAAAGGGCAAAGCAGTAAAACAAGCATTTTATTCCCATTTTATCCTTGCTGGACACAATCAGATTGACATTTGCTTACTTTAGTGATACATGGACATCTATTTTTGCATTGCAAAAATGAACACGTGCCAAAAGAGCGTGAAGGTGGTTCACTTCCTTTTTATGAGAAAAGAATTATGGATCTTAGTCCGCTGAATGTTTTTTCAAGTACTGCTGTACACCAGGACTAGAATATCTTCACTATCAACTTATTCAAATAAACAGCCATTGTGTGGATTTTGACTGCTTACTTTTTTTCTACAGACCTGGTAGTTAACTCATCCAGGATTCAATGTCCCAGCTTGGATCTGAGGATGCTGTATATTAGGTCACAAAAATTGTTGCTTTTGCTAGGAACAGTCCAATTTTATTTCTAGAGTACACATGAAACTTGCAGGCCTAGCTGTCTGTGAAAAAACAAAGCTCATCATATCACCTCTTCCTTCCTGCCAGCATACAATACAGAAGTGTGAAAAAGCAGTAATATTTTGTAATGCCACATTTTAAGCTTTTTTCCTAGAAACAGACAATTTTGAGGGCAGCAGCAACACTAATTTCTCTTATCAATATCTAGCTCTAAAAACAGGTATAACAACAGCAGCAACAACAAAAGCAACAACAACAACAATAATAGATTAATAATGCAAAAGATGACTGTTCAATTTTAGTATTTTCCAAAGAGGTGGGGTGAGGGAAGAAGTCCTCAGTGTCTCATTCAGGTGTGATGTCAAGGCAAAATTGGAGCCAAAAGCTCTTTTTTCCTCAAAAGAGCTATTAATGCAATACAATATTCTGCAAACACACTTTTTTTGCCTGTATTGCTGAATAATTTACAGATTTCTGAGGGCTGTGTTATTCCTTGCTACTGACTGTGCTTCTGAGACATTATTAATACTCTGACTAGAACCCAAGATGTGGTCACACGGTGTTATTTTCACACTATGAAGTTCTTATAGTAAGCATTCCTAAACTTATGCAATTTTTCATTTAAATTTAATTTTTAGAAGGTGTGATAGGAAGAGGCAGCATATTTACAGCACAATTCAACTTAAGTACTATGTAAAGGCAGGCTTTCAGTAGCTTGGATGAAGCCTGATCTTGGTAGGTTTTCGGTTCAGTTTTTTTAAAAACTGATATTTAAAAGCTAAGGCCCACAATACTCAGAGACAGAAAGATCACCTTGTTACTGATGCATTTAGCAAAGATATTCTATGTGCATTTTACTGGCCAAGTTAGCAAAGAATTGGATTGGATGACCCTCCAATGAGGCACATGCTGAATCAGCAACAAATTCCTCAGTCTCTCTTTTGCTAATTGGGCTAATTGAGACAGTTATTAATTTCAGGGTGAAACCAACAAAGTATATTTGATTTAATAATTTGAGGGCTGTGAAGGTGTTGCAATAGACAGGATGATAGTAACTAAGACAGAGGTGAAATAAATCCTCCAAAATTCACACATCATACAGAAACTAACTGTTAGCACAGAGACTGTTTCACCAGGTGTGCTCATGACATGGCTATTCTTAGATCTCCCACAGTAAAATATTAATTTGCATTCTTTAAAAGGCTATTTTATAATACAGGCCAAGCACTGAGTTAAACTTCAGTCATAAGCAACATCTGGTGAACTTTGTGAGATGAACCCTTTTGCAAGCAGCCTTTACATAGTACATAAATTGAATTGTGCTGTAAATATGCTGCCTCTTCCTATCACAACTTCTAAAAATTAATTTTAAAATAAAAAGTACATCAGTTTGGGACTGCTTGCTCTAAGAACTTCATAGTGTGAAAACAGCTGAGTTCTGACTGAAATTTTTAGTAGAGCAGTGCATCATATCACCATTACAACTGACTGACTACACAGATGCTTTATCTGGTTACAGAAAAGTAATGCTCTGCCTCCTGTCCCTGGTTTGAAAATACCAGCATCCCAAGGGGATACTTAATCTCAGGTAGCACTTGCAAGCCTCTCTCAGGTAATCTCTGGCTGCATCTCAGACTTGAGGAAGTGTCATGGTTCTCTCCTGCTCTTAGATCCCCAAATCAGCTACTTGGCCTGAACTACATGTGGCCAGAAGGAGAGTTCCCAGTGGTTGCAATCAAGAACCCACGGCCAAAATCACAGGGTAAATGATTTGCCCTTTTTTGTCCTTATTTGAAATCCAGATGTAGTAGCTTCAGGAAAATGTAACCTGAGCAATTTATTTTAATGTGGGGGGAAGGGAGAAAGCACACTGCTTCATCTCTTCAGAAAGAACAGATTTGCTGACTTGCAGAAAGGATGGTCTGAAAATGAAAGCAAGCAGTTGTTTGTGAGAAGAGAGAAGCAAGTCCCCATTTCCTGTGTTCTCAAAGTTCTGCACGCCATCAGAATCCAAAATGAGGGACAAGAGATTTGCGAGTACCAAAAAAACCCAAATAAACCACCCCAAGCCAGCTCTAGAGCTGCCTTTCCACTACATCATACAAAGCCTCTACCCACAGACTCTCAAGATTGGGAGCACATGGTAATGCCAAACAGCAAAAAATTGTTAAAAGCAATTCAACCTTTCATTTTCAGGTGTTCTTAAAAGTAAAGAAGTGAATGTTCTCTTATACCATCCACTTCAAAAGCACTTCAACCATTCTATTTATCTTCCAGGTATTAAGAACCCAAGAACCCAAAGGAGAATTCAACCATCTACTTGTAGCATCCTGACTTTAAGCACACACTGGTGTATTCTGCATATGGACCAGACTGAAGTCAGCATTTCCAAAGCTAACCTTTGATGATTTAAGTGAATGAAGTACAGAATTCCTCTTACTTTTAAAGTCTTCTTAGCAGGAAGAAAATAAGGCCTATTTTGGCTGCTTGTCAAAATTCTAGATTCAGGACCTTTACAATTTGCATTCTAATTGGAAAATTATCCTTATTGGCTTGCATCTCCTAGAAAGCATGGTAAGAAAAATAACTTCTCATTTTCTTTCAGAAGGCTACCAGATACAACAGTCTGAGAACACACAGTTTACTAACCTTATTTCTGCCATTTTCAATTACTGTTTTTCAAAACCTAGGACTAGGAAAGTTAATAATAAAAATCAAAACTATCAGAAAAAGAAAGGAATTTTTATGCATTGACTGGCACATACTGTACCAAAACCCCACATTTTTCTGGGTAATAAGACAGTTCAGAAAAAAGCTTTGAGGAAAACAACAGCTCTGCTCTTCTGGAATAGCACAAGCCAAATGCAGCAAAATGTTCTTCATGTCCTCTGTCAAAATCTTTCCCTGATAAAATTATTTAGCCAACACCATTCCATTCCTGATTATATCCAGGAGCTGATCCAAAAAATAATGTACCAGCTTTATGCACAATCTCATCTGATCAACATCTAAAAAAGCCCCACACTCATTTGGAATGGTTTAATCAGTGTTGCGCACAGGGAGGCCCTAGGCAAGAGATGAGCTTAAACCAGGGAACTGCTTCTCCAGGGAAAGAGAATTCTACACTTTGGGAGCTGCATTTCATATACTAGTTCAGACATTTTTTACCTCAAAACCTAAAATGAAAATAGGGGATATGAGAAGGGCATAAAAAGGAATAGAGTTATTCATATTCTACGAGGCTTTAAAAAAACTCCAGGACATGCCATGGGTCAAGATTTGCCACAGAAATATCAGACCTACTGCAATTGTCTGGTTTTGCCAGGGCACTCCATATCTGCACTAAGAGCAGTGGGTAAGGCATGGAATTGCATTTCAGTCTCTCAGTTCACAAGCAGCAAATGACTGAGTTTGTACAACACCTCCTGTTCCATTGCAGCTGCTGACAGTGTGGTATCTCCTGGGAGAGGAGCAAAGAGAAAAGTGAGAAAGGAGCAGCAATCACATCTTGATACTGAGCTAAACTGGCCCAAATTCATGTTTCTTAGTCCTGTTTTACTTTTATTGCACTGTATAAGCTATGCTAGAACTCAGTATTGCTCTTATCACTCTACTAAGAAATTGTCATGTGTATCTAATAATACTAATTTTACAACTTTATATACGATGAGTCAAAATGGTCTACTGTATTTGCCTACTTCTAAACAATTAGTATACAATAAGCATGCAGTCACAAACATTAAGATTTATTACTTAACTTTCTTTTCTTTATGTCAAATAAAGTAAATAAGGTTGCATTAAAGTAAACCCATTATTTTAAGTTTAAAACAGTTGTAGAGAATGATGGAGTGAAAAAGATTCAGTGATTCTAATATATTATGGAATAAAAAAATACAAAACCAGGTAAATTATTTAGAAAATATCTCTTAAAAGATTATATAGGAACTCACTGTAATTTTAACAATACCAAAAATCTACATAGATAAGACTAATCTTAACAGAAAAAAATGCTGAAATACCAATGCATCCAAGGTTTTACTGTTAATCAAACTTTTAGAGGTTTAGGGTGCCTCTGGACAACATTCTGGCAAATGCCAAGAAAAAAAAAGCTGTGCATTATCTACCTGAGATAATGGAAGGCAAATAAAAAGACTTAGAGACTGAGATAAGAGCACACAATGAAGGATGCTCATTCTTTCCAAACATCTCTTCCAATATTTTGATGTTGACCTTGAACTGCTTTGTTATTCTGCCCAAACAAAACAAACTTCTGATTTGAGAACTGATTGCTTTATAACTTTATTATCACTTAAGACTTCCATCCTAGTTCCTAACTTTTAGATAATAACTGTCCTAGATGAGAAATTTATGTAATAGTTTATTACTAAATAGATCCAGATACAAAAATGATAAATTAATACAGGATTGTCCAGCAATCTAAACTTTGCCATTTCAGTAAATCCTTTTACAGAAATCAACAGGCATTTTAATACTGGCAACATGGATTTTTCAAGGAGAGGTTTTGACAAAGTTTTCTATTAAGCATCTTAAGGAAACTGCTCCCACAGGACAAAAGAGAAATACCTCCTGTGACTGAAGGAGGAAAAAGGACAGAAGCAGTTCTGCGTGCTGCAGACATTACACTTCCATGGGTGCTGAAGTGTTCAACATAGTCCTGAAGAATCTGGAAAAGTGAGTCTGTACAGATGATAAAAGATGAGATGGGAAAATCAGAGCTAAAGACAGCCAAGGTAGTTTATGCAATATTGAGCACCTGAATAACAAAACATCAGGTGAAAAAGGCAAGTAGATGCACACGACAAAAAAAAAAGCCCAAACAAACAAACAAACAAACAACAACAAAAAAAAAAAAAAAAAAACCCCACTTAGTTAAATAAGAGTTTGTCATTATGTTTTACAAGTCAGGAAAGAGCTCAGAGTAATTTTGAATAGTTCTCTGAAAATAGCAGCAGCAGCCAAAAAAGCAAAAATGTCAAGAATACGAAAGAGCTGGAAACAGCATAGAATATGAGACCAAATCCTTAAAACAGTTCTAGTCACATCTCAAAAAACCAAAAAAACAAGCACACACATCCCCCAAAAGAACAACAACTAACCCCCAACAACATAAAAACAAATGGTTCATAGAAGAAAAACTGGTCAGCAACTGCAAATGGTTTCCATGCAAAAAAGACACTTCTGGATAGAAACAGGTTAGAAAGTGATGAATAGACTGAAGAGGGTGGCCTATTAATTATTTGCCCTCAATTCCTCACAGTATATATGAATAAGGATGCCAAAAGCAGTTACTAGGCAATTGTTTGAGTAGAAAAGAAGTTCCTTCTCAACAGTATATAAATAAATAATTGAATTTGTTACCACAGGAAGTTGAAAAATAATTGGAGCACATAAGTCAGTTCAAACAGAAATCAGATGCAGGCAGAGATGTACAGTAATAATTCTATACAGCCCCTGGACCTGGAAAGGCCTGAGCTGCAGATGTTGAGAACAGTGAGTGTTAAAGAAGGGTTCAGCTTTTGGAGTAGCATGAACATGATCTCTGTGTGGGATCAGATGAACGGTTTGCAAGACCTGGATGTGCAGCCCTTATGTTCAGTGGTGGAAGCAGCTTCAATTTTTGAAAGAAACTGATTGCGAGAAAGTAAACAAAGGAAAAGTGCCTTTTTGTTCACCATGTGTAATTGGCAATGCTGAAGAAATGGATGGACAGAACAGGCAGAAGAAAGCAATGGGAGAAAAGGCCTTTTTCTTACATTTTTCTAGTTAATACAAACAGTACATGCTAAGAGCACAGCCAGGACTAAGACTCAGGATGATACTGTGCTGGATTCCTCAGCAGCTTCCATGAAGAAGTAAACATATCTCAGCCTGAAGAATGTCTGGCATCTCCCTGCTTTGTCACGTTTTAGATTCTTGCAGATGAGCAATCTTCAGATGTTTTTAAGAGGCTATTTGGGTGGCAGGTTACTGAAAGTGTTTTGAGTTCTTTAAGATGTACCACAGAGAAAGAATTGAATTTCACAGGAGAAAGGACAGTAAGCCAGCACTTTCCAAACTTTGTAGTCTTACACATAGAGGCACATTTGCTTGCACACACACACTAAAGGACATCTCCCATTTTATGACTCAGTGAAGAAAATCCTATTTGTCTTCAATGCCTTTTAATAGAAGACATAGGTGCAAATCAATATAGAAATTTCCAGAAAATCAGAAGCTGAGACTGGTGTGAAGGTTTACACAGCTCTCAATTACAAAGCATAATTGCTGTTCTCCATCTTTTTTCTACTTATTATCACTGAATCCCAGAACAGCCCAGGCTGGAAGGGACCTTGCAAGATTGACCTGCCCAACCCATTGTGGGAAAGGGAACCTGGATGAGATTGAGCATGGTCTCTATGTCTTGAAAACCTCCAGCAATGGGGACACTACCACATCTCTGGTAGTGAATGATTGTTCTCACTGAAAAAAAATGTCTCTTTTTTATTTTGAGATGACACCTCTCCCTGTCACATATATTCAGCTGTACAATGCTGCCTACACTCCTGGTCCAAAAGCCTCACATGTGGCTGAGTCAGAAAAAACCATGAGAATAATCTCAGCTCAAATCAATGGTACAAACTGGGGAAATGTCTTAAGATGCTCTTGCACTCCCACTGGTTTTCTCTTAGAGAATATACAGCAGTAGGAATAAATTCATTTTCTGGGATAGAGGCTTGAAATACCTCTTCTCTTCCTCTAATATTTCTTACTAGTTCAGCCAGTATAAACATCAGGTTTTAGCAGGCAAAGAAATGTAAAAACCAAAAATATAAGATTGGTCTATGATACAGTGGATGGCCTTCCCCCTGAGATACTAAAAACTTGAAAAAGGTCACATGACTTTACAACTCTAGAAGTTATTTCACACTCTAATTACCATTTTGCTTATGCACCAGTAAACTCAATCTATAACAAATTCCACAATAAGGTTGCTTTAACAAAGAGATAATATATATCATTGTAAGCTTTCATTCACTATGGCTAAATACTCCATCATAGATGCACAAGATCAAAACAAACTACATTTAATTCTTGTCCAGAAAATTTTGTGAGAAACCTACTTTTTTTTTCCACAAAGCAAAATCAAAGCTTCCACTCTCTACTTTGAAGAGAAACTGTAAATTTTGTGTGCCTCTAAACCTGAAGGTTTTCCCCATGCTCTTTTGCTGCAACACAATTATGCCTTCAACTTGGCAGGTCACACCTTGTCCTCCCTTTGTATGGCTTGCAGGACAGGACTAAGCAGGGAATGCTCCCTAATATCAACTCCTGGGAGTACAGGTAAGTAAAGGAACATGACAAACGGCTCTTCCAACACCTCAAAGCCAAATTTTCACCTGAGCATCCCTCTTCCCCTTGAAGTTTTCAAGCTCAGTTTTGCCTTAGGTATTGTGATTTGATAAGAATTATGAAACTCTATCTAGTTTGCTTGTGTCTCTTTATCAATTCAGTTAAACTGAATACCACCTTTGCGTTAGTCCCATTATAGTTATTAGAGTTGATATAAAGAAATGAAAACTTGATAAGCTGAGGAAGCAATTGTTGTCTCCCAGACAACGCAGATATCTGCTTTTACTTGTCAGCAGAAATTGCTGTTTTCATTCAAAGATTCATCAGCTGGGATATGGCTGGATACAGTTGCTAAATGCTGATCTAAGATCTCTTTCAAGTGTTCCTACCAAAACCAGTCACACCAAAGTTGATGTTCTCTGTGAGGAAGGATCAAGAGAAGAGCCTGGACCCATTTCATTCTGTTCATCATCTTCACTACTGTATTATTAATAATACCACTTGCCTTCAACATATTGACAGGCATGAGGATATGTATACAGGGAACCATCATGAGGACTCATTTTAGCCTAAGGCCATTTGTCCCCTGAATTTTTCTGTTAGTTTGGTTCGGGTTGGTTTGTTGGTTTTTTTTCTTGTTTTTGAATCAACTTAAGTTCCTGTCCTAAAACCAGGAATTTAATTTAGGCTCTCTGAATTGCATTCTGCAGGAACCTTTTGCTTCTCAGATGACTACAGAGAAGCCCAGGGAGACAAGCTTTGTTAGGTTAAAATTAATCTTTTTTTATATAATGGCCTTTCCTGAAGTGACTTACTTCAGATTACCTTCCAAAAAATTTTCTTGGGGCAGTTGAAGGAATAGTAAGCTAAAGAGAGACAGTTTCTATCCTCCTCTTAATTCTTAATTATATTGGCTAAGAGCTTATGTTCTTAAGAACCAAAATCTTAATTCCCTTTATTAATGTTCTATCCAAATCCTAGGCTGCAGTAATTGGGAAATCATCTTCCCAATATTTTTCCTCACAGATCAAAAGAAATAAGAGAGAAATAGAAAGCCAGAACTTAGAACTGAAGTTTATAGGCTTTCTAGAAATATTTAATGCATGTTCCACTCATCTTTTTTCATATCTTCCTTTCATTTCTTCTTTATACCCAACAACTGACCAGAAACAAGTAACAATTGCCAAGCTAGCTTAACAAACAAAATCTATAACGTCTATACCTATGCAAAAAATAACTTAAATCTAAATATAAATTAATACCAATGATACTGTTTGATTTCTGCAAATAAGAGGATATCAAATTGTGTTGAACATGTTTCTAAGGCATGTAAATATTTTTTCCAACACAAACTTTTTTGTTGTTGTGTTTCTTAGTTAGAACAATGTTTATTTGAATTTCCATGGCACTTAAAGACACCCTACAAATTCATTTTCTAAGTGTTTCCTCCAAGTGTTGTGTTTTTAAGCTTGTTGAAAACAGAAAAGTATATTTTTACAGAACAAAGAGGATAAAGTTACTAACTGAACATGCCATTTATGTAATTGTGTTAAAGGAAATATTTAAATTTAAAGTCAGAGCCAGCTATGATTTTTTTTCTAAAATTCTCATTATCAAGTTAAATCAGAAACAATTTTCTGAAGAAACAATGGAATTTAGAAGATTAAAAACAGGGCAACTACAGTGCTTACCATAACAATTTGCTAACCTGCGTGCATGGCACCACACTTTTCTATCATATTCAGAAAAAATCCACTTCAATTCTAGATGTGTTAAGTGTACTTTTGAACTGAGGTGAAGCAAAAAGCAAACTTGAATCACAGAGATTGTTTGAATTACAATCAGTTCCTTCAATGAACATACTGCAGATCTTCATGAATATTCAACTATAAAGTTACCAATTACACTATATCAGTGCTTTTGGCATTAAAAGTTTAATTTTCTTCATTTTTTTAAGCAAGGTGGAGTAATGGAATTTTATTTAGTTCACTCATTAGGTTCATACTCTGTCTTCATTTTTATTTCTTCAACTACACCAACCCAAAAGTCAGGCATTTATAAGTCTCACAACATTTCTAGTCAGGTTACTCTGCAAAGGCAAGCAGCAGTTACTTGTTCAGTTTACTCTCACAAAGCTGCCCAGCTGCAGCCCTTACTGTGATAGGTTAATATTCCTGTGAAAGGTCTGAATATTGAAAACATGCTGAATATTCTTTGCACTGGTACGTTATTTAATCTTATTAACTGACTAGAACATTAAATTTCACCCACTTAAATCATTATTCCATAGCACAAATGCAGCAGAAAATAATGGAACTGTGCTTAAGAAAGTCAGGGATACAACAGTTGAGTCCTGACCTCTTCAAGGGATTTGGGTCTTCACTGTATAATGACACATTTTTCACTATGTCCTACAAATATTTTGGGAAAGGTGATTTTTTTTTTCATTTTAAGAACCTCCAAGCATTCAAAATACTGTGAATGTAATACTTCAGCACTTTCCAATAACACTTGCCAATAGCATAAAGATTTACTGCTGTGAAGAAGAAATGATCACTTCAATGAAGTCAAAGTGGTCTCTGGTCTTGCTTCTTCACCTGAATTGTTTATCAGATGTTGGCACCATGGAATAAATACTGCTTCAGGCTAGGTCCAAATGATAAAATTCACTGTAGTAAAACTCATTGTGTTACCTAAAAGCAGTTGTCTCACTTCTTGCACCGCTGAACTACATCTCTTTTGTCACATACCCGCACATTACACTTCCAGTCACCAGGAATGCACACTTACATCCTGAGTTTTATCAACAGGCGGAGCATTCACTTCAGTGGAATAATGCTTGATACATAAATAAAAATATATCTTCTTGGATATTAGTTAGGCAATCCAACAATGATTTTTATCTTCTAGGAACATTTTTTTAGGGTTTCATATCTTCTCATCAATGACCCCAGCCTTAATTTTTACTGACCAGTTTAATTAAAATTGCTTATAAAGCAGCATTTAATTTAAAAAAACAGCAAATGGGTAACGTATACGTTAATCAAGAAAAAAAACTGAAATATGTTAAAAATTGTCAGAATAACAACCGATTTGTGCAACTCTCGTGTACAGGGCTCCTTACTCACTGCACTGGATGAGACCCACAAATGAGTAATTAGCCCAACTGTTTCAAACTGCAGGAGTAAAATTTAAAATGCAAGCAGAAAGTTTATTACCTATTAGAGGAATTTAAGGTCTGGAATTCTCATGCTCAACATAATGCCTTGCAGCACAGGTGAAGGAAGGATAATGAATATTCAGCAGGCTGATAGCTGGAATGCTGTAAGCAGGAGCTTCCTGTTTTAAATATAGAGAAACAAATTCAATACTACATAGAAAAGGGGGGGATTTTTAGTTTGTTCAAGCAAAATGAACAACTCCTTCCAAGCAGATGATCAGGCAAAGAAAGAAAACAGGATGCTACCACAGGTTAATTTCCTTCAAATAATCACAGAATAACAAACCAGTGAGTAACAAAGTGTGCAGTCAGTTTGCTTAAGAGCAAATGAGATCTCATTCTGCCATTTTTCACTGAAGTTTACTTCAACAAAAGATCTCCAGAAACTTCTGAAGTGAGCTGAAGGAAGACAGAAGGGGAGTTCTTTAACAGGATCCCTGTATCTCATGTTGAGAACATTTATTTAGTGTTGCTGGTTTTCCCAATGTTATTTTAAAAAAGGAGAAGAACAAAAACTCTCCTTATCCATAAACCAAATATCTTCATACTCTGAATAGTCTTTAGAGAAAGAGACCAGTATTTTTCTATATATTAAAAAACAAAATAGACTCCTAAACCTATGACAAGTGATTTAAGGGCACCTAAAGTAGTGAGTCCAAGTGAGCAGTGTTCATGATGTGGAACTCCTGGAGTTCCATAAGTCTTAGAGCTTGCCTGATGACCTTGAACATGCACAAAAGGACATAATTGGTGGAGAAACCAGTACAAATGCAAGGAAGTTTTCAGGGAACAGATTCCTGAGCCCCAACTGCCTTCTTTAAATGACCAGAGAGCAGATAAGGGCTGCTGTCTCTGGGTATTACTTTATTCTCCCTGGCTGAGCTTCAAAACATCTGTTGCATAAGGAAAGCCTAATTAGAATGGCTGCCTCTACCCGGCTGGCTGACATTTACTTGCCATGGGAAGAACCTGTCCACTAACAACATTCCCATGAACCTGACTGACATGCCTAAAGAGCAGGCTGAGCAGAGTCTATAGCCTGTTCCCAAAGACTGCAGAAACCTCAGACCTTTTCCTTTTAGGCCTCGATGGAAAAATCTGCAAAATAGATGAGGGTGTCTGTTACAAACTAACACCACTTTGGAAAGCAGACAAACATATGGACTGCCACCAATGATTAGAACTTGGTGTGAAATCACAGGAGTTATCAGCCTGCAGCTTTCACGATCTGTTTCACAGACATTTACGAATTTTTTCCAAAATAAAGATAGCAGTGCACAAACAGACCATTTAGTAACCTATGTCTCCCTACATTAAAAAATGGGATGTTTCTAAGCAGCTCAGCTATCAAAACCTGTTCTTCGGGTATTTTATTTTGATGATTTTGTGTCTTATCTCCCTCAGAGCAAGCTTACATGTCTCCTTGTCTTCTACCAGTCTAGAGAGCCAAGAGACAGCATTTGCTGTGCCTGGTTTTAAGCTTCACACATGCCAGGTTGCCAGCTGGCAGATCAAACAGAATCAATGATAATTTCAGCTCACAGTGGAGCCTCTCCTCTTAGCGGCACTAAGCTGGGTCTCTCCTCTCTTACCACACCACTGATTTTCACTTCTAGAAGTTTAATACTTCTGCAATCCTCTCCTGCCAAATTCAACAAGTTGGACAAGTTCAAAGGGTACTGGGAGAGAATGAAGGGAGGGCAAGGAAGAAGGGGGAAAGTTAGTTGGCTGACAACCAGAATAAAAGCATACTTTTTAGTCCAAGGAAAACAATACCAAAAATAGATTTTGGAAAGAATAAATGTATAGCTAACACTTAAAGAAGGCTAGTGGACAACATATAAAGAGAAACGTGGCTCTAAACAATAGCCACATAATACATTTTCTCTAGAAAAAAGCTTATGTAGCTAATGTTGTGTGTTCAGGTCTCCCTGCACTGCCATAAGCTGGTGATGAGTTTCAAGCTAAGCTGATGCAGGAACTGGCAGATATCAGGAAGTTTGTATTTCCATGGCAGAATGCAAGTTCAGATGTACAGCATCTGAAACAGAGACTATATAGAAGAACTTAGAAATGCAGAATCAACTGATGCCATAACTGTGGTAAGGGATGCTATAAACACAATTCTAAGAGAAATCAGGTTTCTTGTTTTTAAGTATTTGACAGTGTCATGAAAAATAAAGGCTATAGTTTTTAAATTTCACACATCTCCTCTGTTGTCCTCTCCCCTTCCCCAATTAGGTTATTCATGTGGCCACATATTCTCAACAGTAGAAGTTCCAATATTGTAAATGCAGTGCAGATGTGCTGGTTTTACAGGCACACAACAGTGTGCAGTCACAGAAGCACCTCCCAGGCTTGACGTAACAGGATAACCTTTGGAATTTTAATTACACAGCACTTTAATAAACAAGTATCAATAAATATTTATGGATCTAACATTTGGACTCCCCCATTAGATTTGTAAAAAAAAACCCAAAACCAAGCAACAACCAACAAACCAAACCCACAATCAGTGCTGTTGACCTTCTCATTTAAGGATAAACCCAGGTTATTGTCCAGCACTCCATGTGGAACACCTGGAAAGTAAACAAAGAATCCCCACAAAGGTTGAGAAAGACACATGCTTCCACACTCACTGGAGTTGGCACAGCTCTAAAGCTAAAAATTTTCACATTTTTCAAGACTTAAAAAACCCAAACATTAAAATTAAATCCCAAAGATGCTCAAGATTCATTATAGAAAAATACTGTACTGAGATTGCAAATACAAGCTAGAAGAAATGAGAGGGGTGCAACTATGTACGCAACTTTGCAACCCTTATTTTGAGAAAAACTGTGATCCATGTACGTGGCAGTAGTTTATCCAGTCTTTTTAGAAAAATAAAAAAGCCCAAAAGTACTTAGAGGTACTGCAGGATTTAAGTGGGCCTTCAAAGTACAGAGTATCATAGTTGCCTCTAAGAATTACTTCATCAACATTTTTATAACACTCTTGAAAAAGAGCATTAAACAATAACCACTAAAACAAAGATTTAAAATATATATTTCTACCACTGATACACTCTTGATATCAGACCTCTCAACTGGACTTCTAAGAGTATTAAAGAAAATTCTTGAACTAACTACAATGACTGTTGTGAATTACCATATGCAAATTAACCTGCACACTGTTCTGCAGTTTGAGCCAGTCTCATTTGAACCTTGAGGATTCTTCAAGCTAATTGGAATAAAGAGAACCAGTTATCTTGCTTTCAAACATAGCTTCAATTTCTCCAAATCTTTCCTCTAGCATTCCTCAGGAGACAAGAGAACAAGGCATAGAAATGTCTGAGGAAACAATTCCATTCCATAACCAAACTTACAGTTGCCAAAATAACATGCCTTCCTCTGCTTGCTGTGTTTTATGAAGGAAGTTGAATTTCCTGCTCTCTTCGAGAAACAACTGAATGTTCAAGGCTTTGAGCCCCACAGAGATGCTAAAGATTCCATTAGCTACTATTTAATTTCTTTTCTTTTGATAGCAGGGTGCCCATAACTGCCTAAGAAACAAGGACATTTCACACTGACCACTGGGATGTTACGGGGAGAAAAATCTACACGGGCTGATGCAGTCTGTAAGCTGATTTTCACACTTGCTGTCATGGGACTGAAGGAATTTAGAGAAAGGTCAACATGTTCAGCAGCTTATCTTGCAGAGAAATGGGAACCTGGTCCAAATATTCAACATGCAAGTCATGAAGAAGCAACTGAATTCAGTAGGGACCCAACTGTCCTGTTTGACCCAGCCAGTTTGGGATTCACACATTTTGGGACACATTTTGTCCATGGGACACATTTTGCTCTCAGATGCCACCACAGGGCAACTAGAACTATGGGGCAATTCTGCTCTCCAATACACTGAGCACCTCTGTCACAGTCTCAGTCCCACAATCTCCCTGTCCAGGAAAGGGCTAGTAATGCACTGTGGCAATTTGTACATCATTTTTGATATTTTTATTGCTATAGCAACTGAGTGTAGGCATTTAAACATAGCAACAGACTTTTTATAGCACTTTCTTGGATGTCAAAAAGGCACGTTGTTTTATTTTCCAAGCAGATGCTCAGAAGATAAGTACACAGGATGATTGTACAGTACCCACCTTCAAAAGGAAGAAAAAACCTCTCAGCTTCACAACTTCTGAATCATATAAGCTGACAGATGAGTCTAAGATACATTGTGACTTGTGAGGTTTCTGTCATGAGTTTAAGAGACTTCGTTCTGAGAAAACATATCACCAACTACCTAAGAATAATATTAGGTGAAAAACCTGGTGGATTTGTCCTCATTTTGTAAAAATCCGTACAAGAAATTTACCAAGTCCTGTCCTGAAGGCAAAAATATCCATCAATTCTGATTTTTACCTGTTAAGCAACAGAAAAAGGGAAATTGTCTTCACATTAAGTGGAGCCAGATTCTCTGGAGTGATCAAAGTCCAAAGAGACAGACCCATAGGTCATGCACACGGGGAAAGCTCCACACAATCCAAATGGGAACAGCAATTTACAAGATGAGTCTGACTTGCTAGATGGTTTAAGAAATTACAACTTATCATTTTCATAATAAGAATCACAGAATAATTAGGGCTAGGAGGGACCTCTGGAGACCATCCTGTCCAACCTCCCTGCCAAAGCAGAGTCACCTGGAGCAGTGACACAGGAATGCATTCAGGTGGGTTTTGAATGCGCCCAGAGAGACTCCACCATCTTCCTGGACATCCTGTCCCAGTGCTCTGACACCTTCAATGTAAAAAAGTTGTTTCTCATGTCGAGATGGAGCTTCCTGTGTTTTAGTTTATGGCCATTGCTCCTCATCCTGTCACTGGGCACCACTGAAAAGTGGCTGGCACCATCCTCTTAGCCCACTTTGAGATATTTATCAGCATTAACGAGATCCCTCTCAGCCTTCTCTCAACTAACCAGGCCCAGCTCCTGCAGCCTCTCCTCACTGGAGAGATGCTCCAGATGCCTCATCCCCTTTGTGGGCTCTGCTGGATCCTCTCCAGTATCTCCTTGTCTCTCTTGTCCAGAGGAGCCCAGAACTGGACACAGCACGGCAGCTGTGGTTGAATAGAGAGGCAGGATCACCTCTCTCAACCTGCTGGCCACACTCTTCCTGATGTAGCCCAGGTTACTTTCCTTGTGTGCAGTATTTTTCCTCTGGGTACTTAATTTTAGCATCATTCCAAAGTGATCAGTAAAATTCACCACTTGGTATTTAATGTAATTTCTGAACACGTTACTAGACAGGGAAATACCAAACAGCAACAGGACAGATTTCCTTGGGGATCTTTAGGTATTATTCACCCCTCTGTTACAATTATACATCAGCTTTGTAGAGAGTGAGATAGTTGACATCTGCCATTTTACTAAGAAAAAAAATCTGTTAAACAGAAAATGTCAAGGTCTTACAAAAAAAAAAGAATCCAACAGGAAATATCAAGAGCTTCCTATAAGGGTTCAAGGTTGTTAATACTTCAGAGACTCTATTCCATTGGCACATAACATATGAGGTTTGGAACATTTTAATGCTGTGTTTTATACAGAAGACATTTCAAACAGATCCCAAAATCTCAACATGAAGATAAAAACTGAGTTTTACATGTTGAGGTTTTAGAATACATCCCATGCATTCTTTCTCCCTGTCCCTTAAAGATATTTTTACTTAATGCATTGAGTAGTTCCTTGCTTCAGATTCCTAAGATACTTGGGAATTCTGATAAATCTGCTTTGGTTTCAACAGTCTGCTCCACTGACTATTGCACTTACTAAAATCAGCTTTTGAAACAATGCTGATGATTTTATCTAACAGAAACCAGGAATAAGTCCTTAACTGCAACAGCCCTCAGGGAAGTCTGGATGGGCTCCCCTACACTGGCATAAGGGAACAAGGCACAATATGTAGGGTTGCTTCCAAGCCTTTTCCAGTCTGAGGTGATGTGCAGAACACCAGATTGACTTAGCACCTCCTCCTGGGACAAACTCCACCCTCCACTGCACCTAGGCCCCAGTCATGTAATTCTATTTTCACAAGCCCAGAGGTCAGAGCCTTTCCTTCACTATTTATAAAGAAAAATATGGGAAATGAAGCAGCTGAAGTTGGGAAGCAATTTTCATACATTATTAAATTATTTCCCTTCCTCTCTACAAGCTCTCCTTCAACTTATGGCTAGACACTTTATTTTTTTCTGTTCAGCACTTACAGCACAGTTCATTACAAGTTTGGAAGTTTTAACAGGAAACATTAATTGATATATGAGACCTTACTATATTCTACTACCTTCAAAAAGAGACTGGAGAAACTGGGAGAACATTTGAAAATGAAATAGAGGATTTTTCTTGTCCAAAATGTCAGAAAAAGCTATCATTTTACTGATTTTGTAATTTGTTAGTACAAATCAAGTCCAAAACAAGATGGATGAAAATAGACCTTCTCCTACTCAGATTGCCCTGAGAGAGTCTTTACCTTTGTGGTGTTTGCTAAGTGCCTCCTCTGGCAACACTGAAGTCAATGGAAACTTTGCTGACAATTTCAAAAGCAAAGACTCAGAGCCAAATTCCCCATGTATAACTTCAGCCTTACAAAACATTCTGCAGAATTATATAAACAGCAATAATTTTACTCAGAAGGCAAGTCTCTACCCCAAAGCAATCATTGTACTTGCCCCAGCAGCCCAGAATTTCTGTCACACATTCATTTTCAGGATGCAAAACATTACGGCGGGTAAGAAGACAGTGCGCAGCTCCAACATAAAAAGCTTTCCCCACCACCACGGTTTGTTAGATCAACTTTTCAACCCATTTGCTCTTTGTAGAAATCACAGTAACTAATCCCAGTAAACACAGTGGGCTGTATTTTATAGCCATGAGATTGCCGCTCTCTTTGGACAACCACCAGGCATATTTACACATAAATCAGGAGACAACAGTGACTCTAAAGTATGTATGTGCATCACAACAAAACAACAGAATATGCTTCAGCTGGGGAAAAGATTTCCAGGTTTACATACTCACTTGACACACGTTAGCTGACAGGTTTGCATGCTTCCCTCCCTGCTCCTCTCATCCTCTCCCAGCAATCCCTGTCAGCATTGGAAAATCATATTCTACAGGCCTTACTTGTGTAAATCCACAGATCTCTAGAGATATCCAAATTACTACAGGTTCCAGATTACTTGTGATACCTAAAGATTTTGTGTTTTGCACATTTTAAGGATAAGCGAAAGTTTTAGCACATGGTAAGGCATTTTTGATTTCAGCTATGAAATGGAGGTAAGCGTGTGATCTTTGTTGTCGGTTTTGTTGTTTCAATCTTTTAGATATTTAATACATTTTGCAATTCCTAAGTAAAATTTCATTCTCAAATTGTTTTTTGTAAAAGTAACGATAGACACACTGAAATTAACCTAAAGGAAAAGAAATATAAAGCAAAAAACCCATTACATCTACCTACTTAGATCAGAGGATTAAATCCAGGGATGCTATTAGAGCTGAAGCTCTCCATCAAAACCTAAGGTTACAAGTCCACTTGCTCTAAATAACAAATCCCTCTCTCCTTTTCAGAATTCTTGGGATCTACTTTCCAGGGAGGGAAAGTGAGTTATTATTTCAAGGCACTACCATAAGTCACAGTCTTAGCTCTCCACAACAGCTCTACACTCGTACATAAGCAGTAATTCATGTCTTGAGTCACTGGTTTAGAAGCTTACAGAGATCCATCACCCACTCAGATTTCCTTTCTGTCAGTGATACCAAGATCCAAAACATCTCTTTGACCCACTTTTCAAAGGAAGCACAGGCAGAGAGCACATCACAAGGAAATTCTTCTGCTTAGTTTACAGGAAGCCTGCAAGATAGGACAGCAAAAAGATGTATTCTCTGCCCACAAATCCCCCAGATCTTTAAATAGCCCATGAATCTTGAAACAGCAAGGATTTTCTTTCCCCTTCCACTCACAAGCCATTTTATCCTTCTTTTTCCTGGACTTAGACATTTGTCTAAGAACAGCAAATAGATGAGGAAGGAGAACTCCATGTGAGGAACATACATATACAACCCTTGAAAGGAGAAGCTTTCATACCTGTCTCTCCCAGGTCCAACTCCCTATAGCTTGCTGTAGTCTGTCCTAAATAACTTTTTAAAAAGTTATTTGACACCAAACTACCCTTAAAAGCTAACAGGAAACAGACTGATTGAAAGGAGAATGGAAGCAGCTGGGGCTAAACATTGGAGTTATTAATCTGACTGCTAGATAATTCTTAATTTCCAATGTTTGCCTCCCAGACAAATAGGACTATAGTTATTAAAACTGACATATAAAATGATACAAAGTAGAGAGGCATATAGGTTTCATGCTCACAGACAATTTAGAGTTCAATCCAGAAGAATGTGAAGCAGATAGATTTCTAAAAGTTAAAGCAGATGGATTTCTAAAAGTTAAATACTATGAAAATCCTAGGTACTTATCAGTGCTATGTTAACACAATATTCACCATGCACAAATAAGCCAACTCGTACTTTTTATATTAAATTACACTTTTGTCATCACAATTCCTTTACTGAAGACAAATTTACACATAGGTACTTCATTACATATTCTAAGTTACAAAATAAAAAAAGAACTGTGTAAGACAAGAATAATAGTTGTTGAAGAGCTATATCATGTATTAGAAATATATACTTGGTTCACACTTGGAGGACTTAGACACTGATTAGTTATCCCAATGTTTACATATTGTTAAAAGTAAGTCATGGAAACTTAAACACCTTCTAGAATACCATCTAAACTTGTACTCCCTTGCAGAAGTTGAAGGGTTGCATAAAACATCACAAGTAAAGTAACATATGCAAGATCAACAAATCAGAACGAGGTCTTTGGAGGCCCGAAATACAAGAACATTGTGTAGGCGAGGACCCTCAGTATTCAGCATTTCATATACCGGCTTCTTATTTTCCACTGTTCTAATAAGCTTAGATTTCTGTGAGTTGTATCATTAGATTATTAGGCTCCAAGTGTGGTCTAATTGCTGATTTGGGATATTACTGTTGATGTAAAACATGAAGGTCTGCTAGAAGTTTAACCTAAATGTACTAATCTGTTCACTAATGATAGTTCAGAGAAAAAGAAAACTATTCCAAGTTTTGCAACAAGATATGAAATGCTTTAACAAGTAAGATTCATTTATCACAGCCTCTTGAAGCTGGATGAAGAAAACTTTCACAAAAGTGTACACAACACCTACCATATGAAACATAAATGCAGTGACTGTCAGCACTCACAAGAACACTGTCTAGACTCAGAACTCTAAATTCACCCAATCTCTGTATGGCAGAAACTAAAAACTATGCTCTAATCACTCCACAGAGAAGGAAATTCACTACTGATTGCAGAGAATTTTTCACCACGTGAAACCATGCTATGCAGATTTGAAAAATCAACTCACTAACACAATTTGCTTGTAATGTGAGTTAGTAACAGAAACCTAAGTCCCCAGTTTCAGTTATCACTTCCTTGCACCGACCTCATTCTTTCAGGTTGTTTACATTTTGCTGTCTAAAGCAAAAGAAGACCTTGATATACATATTAGTAAGACAAAAATGTGTTTTAATTTATCAAGGAAATTAAATACACTTTAATGCAGGATAGCATTAAAGATAAAACTGAAAATCAATATCAGGAAAAGGAAATAAAGAGATTTTTCTAAACTAAAGGAAACATGTTTTAACACTTTAAAGATATTTGTTTTTCTCTTTACAGCATTCCAATTAAATACAACTTTGTGGCATTAATTTATATCTAACAGAACTAAACTCAGAGACTGTACAAAGAAATGGCTCTGGAAATACCTTTTTAAAAGATAAGTTCCAGACGAGTAGATAATCCACCAACATGAACCACTCCAGCACTGTTAAAAGCATGAGGGAAGGAAAATCATAATTAATAAGAAAAAGAGCAATCTGTGACTTATCTGTTTCTCTATGATATGGATTGCTCCTTAGACTCCCTCTTGGTTAGTACAATACAGATGACAGTATCTGGGAATCCGGTTACCTTGAATTACTCACCACATACCTTTATTATTCAAGTCTCAGTATAATTAACACAGCTTTTTCTTTTTCATTCTTGTATAGTCCCAAACAGCAAGCAGAACGAGGTTGCATTGACTACACCCAGTTTTTAAGCAGCTAAAATCTGACAAAGAGGTAGAATTTGAAGGGGTGGGGGAGAAGAAGTAAAGAACCAGCTCCTCAGTATCACAAGAACAAGGTACTGTACCTTTAAGGAGGAAAAATGGTTCCGTTCTGTTTCAGGCTGAAAAAGAGCTTATTCCTGGTTATAGAGATTACTTACCTAAAACTTCAGTTATTCCTCTCTTTCCCCTCGGGCCAGCCTCTCTTTCACTCTTGGGAGCTTTTACCATTTAAGGTCAATGTTGCATCTGGCTCTAGTAACTAAAGCTGAAGCAATTTTTAACTCAGAGATCCAACAGGCTGCCTAACGTTAGAATGAGAGTTTAAATTTAAAGTAATTCTTCAGAAAGCTTTTCTTGTCCCAGAGAATTACAGAATTAAAGGCTCTCCTATTCTGGCATAAGTACTCTGGGTACAACATGATGCAGACATCCCATTAGCATTCTTCAAGTTCAGTGCATATAAGCTCTACTTACTCATTTCTGATTAAAATGGGCAAGTAGGAAGAACAGATGAAACAGTTTACATCATGTTATGTTAACCCTTAGAATTTTTTACTGACACAGATGCTACTATTTTTCTTTCCTTTCCCCCTCCCTTTGTTTGGTCAGAAGGAGTCTAAATTAGAGAGCAAATAGAAGGCATGTGAACTTTTAAAGAACGCTGGCTTCGGTCCAGTCATGGGCTCTGCTCTCCACTTGCAGAGTAGGAATAATTCCCAATGAAGTCCACAGTATCCCATGAGAGAATGTAGCTACAAATGAGGCTTGAAGAGGGAAAAGAAACCCAAAACCTTTACCACAGTACATTCAGGTACCTACAGAGCAATCGTGAATGTGATTCAGAGCTCTCAGCTCTAAAACTGACAGAGATTTTACTTCAGCCCTTTAGCTACTTCAGACTATTTACTTATGAGTATTACAATTACACCCACAGATCCTAACTAAGGGCTCTCTAATGCCCAGTGCTGGGAAGTTATTAAAGAAAAGAAAGCCAAACTATCCAAAAATCCTTTCACAACTGAAGAAAAGACAAGAGAAAAGAAGGTGGGTAACATTAAAAAAAACAAACAAAAAAACCCCCAAAAACCCAAACAGCAACAGATTGCATTTAAAATTGTTGGATAGTAAGTTGTAAGTTTTGAAGGGATGTATTAGGGCTGTTTTAAGAGAAAGCAGTGAACAATACTAAATTACTGTCTTTGGACAATATCTGGTAAGAGCAGTAAGGCAGAAACAAATCAGACAAAGTAAGGGATTTGATGATTCGACTTGAAGAGCATCATAGGGGACTGGTGTATGGCTTGTAGGAGAAGTGGGCAAAGATGAGTTGATGGCAACAAAGCACAGAAAATTAGAAGCTGAGCACCTGCTTTGTGCCACATCATCTTTCAGCTGGCACTAGAAAGTCTGTTATTCTACACTTCAGACATTCTTAGTTCCAAAAATCAACACAGTGAAAAAAGGCTCTGAAAACTTCTACAACATTGGAGCTTAAGCTTGCTCCTTACATAAAGGGAGCAGCTAGGTTTTTCCTTTTTTTACCTTTTCAGGTATTGATGCCCTTTGTCCACTTATAGTACTTGACACCATTACTGACACTGACAAGGCATATTAACACACCTCCTTTCATCTTTTTCAATTACTATCTCAGTACCCACAAACTCAAGTTCTGAAATAGCTTCTTGTGACTCAGCATGGTTTCAGTCTTCCATCTAACTATCCGCAGTCACAGAGTTTTTACTAGCACCTGTAATTCATAATTTTTCAGGTTTATTATCTCAGAATTTCTAGGCCACAAGTGTCAAATGCTTCATTTGTCTACAACAGTTGTGTTTCTGTTAAATCTGCTTTTGTCCTTTTCAGAGCAATGCTTTAAACCCAGTTTGGGCAAGAACAAGTTGTTTACTGTCCTACAGTATTGTCGTCCTCTGGGAAATAAAACTCTTTGCTGAAGTTGCTTGTTCATTGGTCCAGCATCCTATAACAACTGTTGGCCAAATTTAGCCCAAATTTCTTAAAGTAATTGAGGCCTCACAATATTTTAGAGTTCCCAGAGAGTTAGTGAAAAACCAATGTTTGTAAAGCAGATTTAGGCTACTGACCCTACTATGGAGAAAACCTATAGCAGCAGAGTTTCAGTTTTGTTTTGTTTGGCCCCTCTACTTGCAGCACACAAACGTGACCCCTGCTGTCTATGTAGGATTTAGAGGACACAGAAGGATCCTGGAGGTACTCACAAGAGGAGGAAAACAAGGCTTCCCATCAATCTTCTGCTCCTGAAACTGCTTTGTATAATTTATTCTATAGTTTTGGCAGATCCTTTGTCCAGAGATTTGTTTAATGTGAATGATTTCAGGCCAAACAGAGGTGAAAGCTGCTAGCTAAAATCTAAATTACTGAATGATAAAATATTAGCAGCTAAAATTGAATTATTTCAAGTAGATTGTTAAAATTCTATAAAGAAAGCATAGTAGCATGTACCATATAAAAAAAAGTCACTTGTTTACTTGTTTATTTTAAGATCTGGTGATATCTATTTTTTTAAAAAGCATTCTAACACAGATGGCTTGGCAACTCCCCCATAACACAACATATTTATGTTGCCAGTATTCCACTACTGTAGACCCCTGGGAGAGCATGAATTTTTTTTTTTTACAAATATCTGAAGTATTTCAGAGTAGCTAGAGGCAGTTCTCTGCAGTTACATATGGCTTGGTGGTTATGGGATGTGTGTGCCCTCATCTCACCATTTACCTTCCCATTTCCCTGATTTTCACAGCTCTGTGACCTACGAGAAAGCAGCAGTGCAGGAGTAGCAAATTTAACACAGCAATGTTAAGTTTCCTGGGTTGGGCTCCTCAAGTTCTAAGATTTTTATTTGTGCCTTTGAGAAGGTGAAAAGCAGCACTAAACACAAGCACTAAAATACTTGTCATACTGAATGAATGGAGACTTCTGCCTCTCAGGCTGAAGTAGAGGTAAGGTACTCCAAAAATGAAGTTCCCGGGTGGACTACAATTTTCAAGCACAAGCTCCATCTAGCAACAGCAGAAAAGTTATCTTGCCGCCACAATCTTTGTTTTTTTCTAGTTCTGGCTTTAACTGGGCAATCTGGTAGATGAGAACTTAAGCTTAAATAGCATATTTGTGTATAAATAGTTGTAAATATCTTCATTTGAGCTTTTGAGAATTCTCATTTTTAAGATTTACTTTATTGTTATTGTTACTGCTATATTTGAAGGTTTTATGCTTCAGGACTTAAAGATACTTTGCATTAAGATGTTCTTTATTATCCCTCCTGAGCATCTGTAATAGCCATCTGTAATGGCAAGTCATGATTTCATGCTCTATTTTTTATCCAGTGACTAAAGTATAAAGATTATTCATCAGACAGGCTAAAAACTTGCAGCAGAAGTGATAACATTTGCACTTAAAACTGGAGTTCTAGGACATGAGTTTTCATGTTCCATTTTAAAAGCATCTCAAAGGTGTTTTTATCAGTTAAAACTTCACTTGCATCACACTTAGAATGCATCTCTGTCCACCTCCCAAATAACAATGTGCATTGACAATTTTGTTAATTGAATCATTCTCATCATCTTATTTCTCAACTGTATGGAAAAACCAGTTAGCTGAGTTAAAGTTTATGCCAAATTTTTGCTGTGTCCTTTTGTTTTTCTGCACAGAACACTTTTCTGAATTTAAATATTTAGTCCTGCATCCAATTTATGTTTTCAATTGCTTTTTTGGCTTGTATGCTGCTACCATCATAGTGCACACAAAACTGAATTTACCTTCTGTCATCTGATGGCACCCACCATACAAATCTTATTTATGTATGCAATTCTTATCTGCCAGCTTCATCCAGACAGGAGGAAAAGAAACAAAAATAACAATTCTGCTAACTTAATATATTAAACAAAAAAATCCAAGGCAAAAACATGCAATAAAATTTTCCCATCTGGGACTCATTCTGCTGAATATTAAACCCCAAATGCAACCCAGAAAAACTGAACTAAAATGTGTGCTGGTTCAAAAGGGTGGTATTACTCAATATCACTTTTCCAGTCAGCTATGCTAGATCATTTACACAAAATGTAACAAACTTTATTAACTTTTAATAATGTTCATGCAGCAACTTATCTAGATGAGTCTTTGAAAGGCAGGAAATTTGCTTGAATTTTCTCCAGCAAAAAGAGAAGCTTTTCACATGAATCAGAAATGCTAAATTAAAAGAATATGCAGTTGCAGAGCCTGTAGGAGGTAAGGACAGGTTTGCTAGAGCCCAGTCATCTTGAAGAAAACATCTCTATGGACAACAATGAAAAATCAAGTTTGCTTTGATGCCATGATTGAGGTCGAAATGATCCTGTAAAGCAGCCCAAGTTAGATGGAAAGATTTGAGACTTTAGGGACAAGGACTCAAAGTGCCTGCAAAACTCCTCCTCACCAAGCCACAAGTCTTTTTATTTACAAAAAACTAATGTTTTTCTCAGTCCCAAAATAGCCAGCTAATAATCTCTATATGAGAAACAGGCAGGGGCCAAGAAAAAAATGTCAATCTGTTTTCCAGTTTTCATTGCTACATGATCAATAAAATGATCCAAACGGACAAACACAGTTTCAATGCCCAAGTCCTTCTGGACAAATGTTAGTCAAAGTATTTACAGCAATCATTATATTTTCTTTTCCCATATTCATGTCTTGTTTTTTTCCTCCTCCCTTTAAGAAAGTGGTTTTAAAAATGGAGTTCCAAATTAGGATGTTTATAATGACTTATGGGAAAGCAAAACAGTATCAGAAATTTAAACCTTTGTGGGCAAGGAAGTGACTGTTTCCATGCCCTTAAAACCTAGCCTGCCAAAAGCTAAATATAGCAAATATTTTTAGCATACATAGAATTTTCCAAGGTCATGGATACATTTCACTTAGTCTAATTAATTGTTTTCTGGGGTTGAGCTTTAATTTCTGTTAATAGCAGTTGAAAGCTTAGCATGCCTACAAGCAATACATTAAATACATTGTTATGTCATTGTCCTGTGGTTTAGGGAAAATCCTCTTGGGAAGATGATATCATTAAAAAAAAAAGCTGATGGGTTTTGGAGTTTTTTTGGGGGGGAGGAATGAAATAAAAAAGGAAAGTTTATCAATCAAAGAAAATCTTCCAGAAGATTTGACACAGTCATAGCCATTGGGTAATTAATCATGTATAGAGAGCTTCTCCCACCAGAGCTCATTTTCTGTTCTGATTTTGGGGGTGGTGGCGGTGAGGGGTTAAGATGTGATCTACAATAGCAGGATTCCTGAAGAAGAATAGGGATGAAGTTTTAAAATTATTTTCAGGGCATCTTTTAGGAAAGCTGAAGAGAGTAGTTATTACTATCACTAAGCAGCGTCTCACTTTGGTTGTGTGGGAATTAGACAGAAATTAAGAATTCCAAAGGATTCCAAAGGAGAGTTCCAAAGGATTACAAGCTTCTCCTTCCACACAGCTATACAAACACATAATAGCATCATCTGGTAATCTGAAGTACAAGTGATGGAGACTGGTACTGCACACCAATCTAGGCCAAACTGGTAAATGCTATACTTCTTCCTGAATTCAGAATTCATACTGAATTTGGACTTCCTGCCATATTCCAATCTAGAAATTAAAATATTGCAAGAAGATACTTCAGATTTGCAGGAAAAGGATGCAAGACAGACATTTTTAAGAACTTAAGATTACATTCCCTTGCTGAATTAATCATAAAAAATTGCCAATCTCATATGAAACTTGATACCAGCATATCCCCTACCCAGAATGTTTGTACTCAATTAACAGCTCTAGATTTTAAGAATAAGAATTATTTGCAGGTTGAAGTTTATGCTTACCACATGGTAATATCAGACTTCTGAGGAAGCAATGTGGGAAGATTTTATTAGGTACACTGTAAGTGACTTTCATTCCTAGAGCAAAAAGTAAAGATAAGCATAAATCCTGGTCAGAGCCTAATTTTGGTTAACACCTGCTTTCAATGCTACAATTTTACACTGTCATTTGTTCTAAAGTTTCCCAAAATATGGACAGAAATGTTATTCCACCTTTACCAGTAGAATTTTAGAAAAAAGCTTTAACATACATTTATTGTTGACTGATTACTGCTGCTGCCAGTCTGTTGCAGGGTACATTGGATGGTTTGTGGTTTTGTACTTTTCCTTAGACAATATTAAGTTAATGCAATTAAAAAAGGAAAAAAATAGTATCAGTAGGAATGTCTGTAGATGTTGTCTGTCATTTTCCATTGTAACACTGCACCTTTGCAGTTTCAGATATTTGAGCTATGACACAAATGTGATCATTTGGATCAAAGTGACTGGCTTCAAAATTTTGTTTTTCAGCCAGCATGTTTCAACTGTTTCCAAAATAAAAGGGGAGCAAAATTTGTTATATATATACTATATACGTTTTAGAAAATTTTATACAGTTTTAGAAAATTTAAAAGAAGCAACTTGATTTTCTATAGAAAAGGGACTGAATTTGGGACTGCAACATAATTTTTGCTTGTCTCTTTGGACATATCCAATTTTTATTTTTTTAAAAGTCTCAAATAACACATTTCTACTGAGCACATGTCTGCAGTTTCAGAAAACAACAGGAATTGATTACGCATAGTCACTATCACCATATGCACATAGCTAAATGTTTGTCTGCCTTGAACCTTTGCAAAGCTGGGATTAATAGTCATTGATTTTACATTTTTGCAGCTTCACATAGAAGTGGCTGCTGGTGCTTCATTCTTTATTTATGTTTAACAGGATGCGTTGCAGTGGAAATTTTTGCCAGACAGCCCTTGAAGCACACTGCATTTCTGCCGTGCCTCCAGAACTGCCTAAAATACAATTTTATGATCTGTTGGAAAGATATACCACTATCAATATGAGACTAAAGTTACATTTTCTTTACCTGCTCCATGCACATCCTCCTTTTCATCCTCCCCTCTCAATTAGATTGTGACTTTTTCACCTCTGATCTAAGGCCTCAAACCTCCTCTCTACGTTTGTTCCCGCACATTTGTCTGATCGTATTTTCCTGGTGGATGTTTATTAATGAAAAGCCAGTGATCTATTTTTCTGTATGCTCTCTTCCCAAGATCCTCCTCAAGGTGAAGGTCCTATTTCTAAAAGACATAAGTGTTTGTTCAAAAATGCCAGCAAAATTAGGGATGTTTTGTTGGCTTTAATTGTAAGCAATATTTTCTATTTTTCATAGACTTTTTCACAGAATTTAAAAAGCAAATATTTATCTGTTCTTTCAAAGGAAATGTTAAGCTTAACAACAGTCTTACACAAAGAAACTTAACAGTAAAAGATCTCATAAGTAGATACTTTAACCTACATATATCCATACATATACATTTATATAAAAATCAATGTCACCTTGTGATATATGGAACTGTCACAAAATGAGACTGGCATACCATTACTAGGAAATGTATATTCCAAGATGAATCAAGCCCTACTGCAACAAGGCAATGAAACACTTATTGGTTCTGTGTTGTGATCACCAGAGCAAGTGATTCTGCTTTTTGAGACAGTGTTTGCTTTATTTAAAACACAGAATCTCCATCCACAACAGCTTCAGACCTTTCATTCACCTACTACCCCATAACAGAAAAAAAACCCCAAGACCATCCAGGACAAAACCAAAACAGCAATATTATTTAGACAAAGAATATGTGAGAATCCAGTAACTCTGATGAGATATGAGGTTCCTGGAACTGAGAGAGTTTAAGTAAAGGTTAAGGATATTAACTGACCCTGAATCCAGCCACTCCATATTCTGATGCTGCCACTGTAGTGAAGGTTTAGCAAGAGAAGAAATTGCCAGTATGACTTATAACTGCAGCATCTCAGAGTGCCACGGTATCCTGCTCTGCCTGGATGTTGTACAGTAAGACAGCAAAGTTAAGAGGTGCCCCAAGTCCCCTGCAGGTCCCAGGATGGCAGGGAGTTCACATTCCCTCTTTCTCCCTCCAGTGGGGCTGGAACAGAGTGGAAACACCCGTTCTGCTTTTGTATGAGAGAGCAAACATTCAGATTGAAAGTCCCTCCAGTTTTTACCTTCTATCCCCCAGAAGTTCATCTGGACTTTTGTCAGAAGGATGAGAACTGCTGGCAGCAGCTCGGCTTCTAAATCTGCTTCCTTCCACCCTGAACGGGATTCACACATGTGCTCAGAACCCCTGAGCAGTGAACCATAAGGAATGTAAACAGAGCATAAACAAAAAAACATGCTCCATTCCTCCACACAGTGATGGACATAAAACAAAGGAGATTTCTCCAGACTGATGTTTTCCCTAGAACAAGCTGCATAGCTTTTACCAGAGGAAGGAAGAAAACTATTCAGTATTGCTTCATCAGGCTCTCTTGACTGACAGCCTTGGTTGCATTTGCAGGGGATTGCTTCAATTAGGAAAAATGACTGTCAGCAGTCAGCAAGCATTCCTTGTCCCTGGAAATGCTTCCACTGTTTCTGAGTTAATCACATGACTTCACAGTGGTTTAGGTGCTGTCCCTACTTTTCACCAAAGCTATGAATGTTTCCTAGCTGCCTGCATCCTGTTCAAAATCAACTTGTCAATCAAATCTTTTGACTTCTGGTTTCCCTTCCCTCTGAAGCCTGCCTAGGGTACAATGCAATTGCATTATTCTTTAAAGGGAACCTGCTGATTTTTTTGTTAAAAACAGTCACCAAGGTAACAACCCCTTCCTGGGAATTCTTAGTCCTCTTGGAAGACCATGCAGTTGCAATTTTGAGTAAAAGCAATTATCCTTTTTTAAACTGTGATCAAAAGGACCCCCAAGAAAAAGCTGTTCAGCCAGCACATTGAAATCAAAGTGCTGCTTGTTCACTCTGGCACTTGATCCCTCTTTGGGGAAATGCACAGTTGGGTAATACTTTCTGATACACTTCTTAAAAACTTGCTTTCTATCCTACTTTGATGCCTCTTAAAAAAATCCCAAACTACTATGCTCATTCTGCTATATTCAAAGACACATTCTTTACATTCACATTTCTTATTTGTTTCTTTTTCAGTTTTAGTCTCTAAAAACTAGCAGGGCTGCTCAGCCTTGTACCTTTGGATCTATTCTAGATCATTGTATCTTCTTATCAACTGCTCAAAGCCTGATCACATCAAAATGTTTTTTGGTATTTGTTTACACAGCTATCCCTGTTTTACTTACTTTTCAAAAGAAGTAAGGAATGCTGTGCCTGGCAAACACATTTTTCCCAATAGATTAACATTTATTTCTATTTGGGCATTTTGTAGCCCAAAACACATTTTTTAAAACCCTTTAATTTAGGTTTCTCTTCTCACACACTGTTTCTTGCAGGGACTGAGTTTACATCCAACAGAAACAAAGCTCTGAAAACCATCAGTTAAAATCAAGTAATTGGGAAATATCAGCATGACTTGGGAGTGATTCAGCCAATAGGACAACTAAATAGAGAGAAGCTATTTCAGCTGGAGTAGAGAATATGCACAACTTTGACATCAGGCAATTACAAAAAGTTAAGATGCAAAATCTTATTATCAGCTTGTCATCTTAAAAATTTAGACAGTCAAATATTAAATAAGGATGTGCAAATGCCATACAACTTTACAAGCTACAGGATTCAGTAAATAGATGTGGCTAAGTCAATGCTCAGAATAACTTCATCCTTTGCCTTTGATAAGTATGCAGACAAAGCTATATAAATTGAAGCTCTCTATCCAAAGCCTGATGTGTTTGCAGGAAAGAAGCTCACCATCAAAGAAAAGAGGTAATAAACAGTTGTTTACACAAGTGGTTTGGTGATTAAACTGTTAAATGACCTGACATCAGGAGGGGGCAAGAAAAACTGTGCAAAAGTCACCATACCAATTTGAATTTTACATGTCAAATTCAATCAGCATTCCTTTGACTTGTAGCACTAAGCCAACAGGAATCCAACTGGAGTGATGCTGTGTTTTTCAACATGTGTGCACATGCAAATTAAGTGAAAGTCAATGGAATAAGTAATAATTTTGGATTTCATAAGAGTTGAATAACTCTTAATATATGTGTATTAAGAGTTTCTACAATAGTATCACTCTGAAAATTGCTGGATCCATAGAACAAGGGTGCTTCTCCTGCTAATAGAGTAGATATATTCACCAAGCTAGGAACAATGGAAAAGGTTGAATTTTTTCTACTGCTCTGGCTATAAAAATAGACTATTAAGAATATTGGCCAGAGTTAGCTAGAGCTGCTAATACTATCCATCTTAGGGATGGTGTTTGGGAGTCATCTTTAAACAAAGAGGAAAAAAAAGAGATGGAGTCTCTTGGGAAGAAGTTGTGAGTCATGACTGAGTCCACAGAAACAAAGATGAGACTGGCATAATCTTCACAAAGCTGGAAGAGGAAAACAATAAGAAATAGGCAAGGTGAGGAGCAAAAACCTAGTCAGGACAAATTGTACTAAGCTGGATGAACATCATGGTTTAGAAGACAAAAATGACAGATTCATGAACATCCTTCAGTCCCCAGACTGTTTTAGGCAGATAAGACAAGATATAGAGAAAGGAAGATTTTGTTTTGTTTCTGTTGAAACTGGGTATTTTTCATGCCATTAAGTAAAGTTTCGTGTTGTTTTAAGACTCCCTGAAAACTACAGTTTCTTCTAGTCTATCATTTTTGGAAGACTTGAACCATAGCCTTAAGACACAGAATGTATGGAGTAATGTGAGGAATCTCTTAGTCAGTTACTTGTCCTCAAACAAGACAAACCCCCAAACATTTAGGATGTTTCCCTGAACAGCTGGGATTTAGATTTCTACTACTGTGAAGCAGCAGCAGAGGAAAAATGCCAGAGCCAAAGGAGAAAAGCATGTCAGTGCATACCAAATCCTTGGAAACTGACTGCATGCAAGCCCTGTGGGCTCAGGAGCCCAGCAAAGCCTGAGCAAGAAGAGTGTGATCACATTTATGGGAACAATTTGAGAGCACAGCTATGTTTAAAGCCTTATAAGCATTAAGTTGTGAGACACCTCAGCCAAGTATCTATTGTTTGCTAAAACATACAGGGAATTCCAGTTAATGTCTCAGGCCAAGAAGGAAAAAATATGTACATTTCAGCATAATTAAAACCAAACTATGGTTGCACTATAGAAAACCAAAATTGTTCCCTTACCAGATCAGTGCCATGTAAACAAGAGAATTTCATAAAATAGAAACACTATTTGAATTGTTCCAGGATTTCCTCAAACAGAGCCTAGGATTATTTTCCTTCTATGAGTGACTTAACAGTTATCTGATATTGTATTATCCAATTTTTGACACTTCAGTCAGAAATCGAATTATGCCTCTGGACAAAATACAATTCTTTATCAGGGGTGGTTACCACATACCTTGTGGCCCTTCTCAGTATGGTAAAATTGCCTTGCCTTTTGTGTACACCTTAATTTGCTTGGACACATTGGTAACATATGTTATTATGGGTAAATTTAGTTATATGATGGGTGACTAGGACACTACCCAGCTGCAGGGAAAAAAAATTCTAAGATTTTACTTATAGTTTTCATGTTCTGCCCCTCTGCTTAGCTAGACCAACCTATAATCCACAGCATTCCTGCTGCCCAAGCTGTCACCAAGGCTAATAGATGTTACTTCTTAGCCAAATCACAGGAACTTTAGAGCAATTCTTCGGACTGTTAGAAGAATTTAACTCTTGCAAGCCACAAGAACAAGGAGTGGGGAAGAAGGGTTGTTTGCAAATCCATGGTAGAATAAAGACTGCAAAGGAGGAATAGTAAGAAAACACTGCTCCCAGGAAGGGACCTGAAGTTATTAGGAAGTGTGATACGTTCATACAAGTAAAAATATTTAACAAACAGGATTTCAGAATATTTTGTTAAAGAAGCATTTAAGGAAAAGGGAAAAAAAAGCACAAAAAAAACCCAAAACCAAAAAGACTTCCGGCAATGTGATAATTAATTATAAGGCAGGAAGAAATCTAAAATCACTGAAATCAGACCCAAATGTGTAGCCCCTAAATGAAATATTTTCTGCCCTGAAGATTCATTTTTTGCCCTTTCGGATCATTCGGATATTATTAAAGAAACCCAACTTGTTCTACATTCAAATAACCTATAAATGCAATTGTAAGAAAGGGAAAGAAGAATTAAACTGAAGAATTAAAATGGTTCTTTCTAAAATCTATTGATTTTGAACCCGTGTGCCGTTTTATCTGGGATAACTGCATGTTTATGCTGCAGGAGACACTTTATTCCTTTCCCTATGAACTCAAAAGTCATTATCTAACTATTTTAAAATCCTCCTCTGAACCTGTGCAGCCCTAATGCTCTACAACAGATAGAGTTAAGCCAGGTTTAAGTGAGATATTGAAGACAGTCCAGGCATTACAATAACTTAATTAGCTCTATGCCGCCTTTGCTGGGCTAGTGAAGCCTCAGTACTGATACGTCACACTCCAGCCTAGGGTGAGCAGGGGCCTTGTTTTTATGTACTCTTGCAAGGCAAGACATCTGAGTAAGCAGCCTGAATCACCCTACTTCAAAAGTTAGTCCTTTTATAATCCTATATTAGCCTAAAAAAGTGAGAGTGGTAAAGCAGTATGTTCACTTGATCTGAACATGTTGATTTATCCAAGTATAAAAGTAGAAATTAAATGAGAATATCTGTCTCAAATTCAATCTCTTACCTTGCTGAGGTCTCTCTTGTTTCTTTCATCTCAGATGGATTCTTCACATCCAGAGTAACTTCTCTGTTCAAGTTGAGGAGCAGAGGGAATGCAACATTTCAGATATGACTATTAAACAGGATTTTTCAATTGCATGAGAAATGTTCAAATGGGAAAACTTTGCAAAAATGTTTTCATCCTCTGTACAAGCAAGAATATAGCATCTGCATGTCTTCTATATAACTCAGGCAACAATATCCTGGCAACCACATTTCAATGGAACAAAACCAAGTAATTAAAATGACTCTATCTAGCATCCATCTCTTTTTTTCATCCCACTTGATAGGCCAGACTTACTCATATGGGAAGTTATGGTCAAAAATCTACTGGATGTATGAAGTGAGATGTTGTCTGTCTCTAAGTTACAGTCTTTAATTTTGTTTGCCATTGCCCATTTAGCTTCTCTTTCACAGCCCTACCCCCCGATAACTTAAAAAATGAACTCTACTGTTTTGGATGCTATACTTTGCAGACATCTGCATAGCTTGGTGGATTTCATTAATACTTCACTAATAACCCTGTCAAGCTTTGTTATTTCTATAAAAAGGCTAAAAGGATTAAACTCACTGCAGCAATAAAACCATTCAGTGCATTACTATCCTCATCATGTCTACTCACTCATTTTAATAGATTCCTAATACCATAAGTCAAAATTTTGGCTTCCACTCCTTTGCAACTGCACACCCTAATCCCCCTGCAGAAGCCTATGAGACTATGAGGCATGAGTTCAGCAATGAAGAGCTTTTGGATTCCCTTTTTTCCAGTGGTCATGCGAGCAACTGCTCTGAACTGTACATTGGTATCTGAAGATTCCAGCAGCCACACCATTCCTCTGAAAGGGAAAATGAGGCAGGATGCTACCCTGCAGCAAAGTACAAAAGTACAAATGAATGACTGGTGATCTAGATCATATCTTGGTCAAAACAGACCTCAAACTGACTGTCATACGAAGCAAAAAAAAAGCAATCTTACATTTTGGTTTTTGGGTGCAAAAATTTAATGTATCTACATTCAGACTCATCATCTCTAAGATTTCATTCTCAGCCTTAGATAGCATGCAATGACCTCAGTGTCTGGAAGAAATGTTAATAAAGAGGCTTTAAGGTGACAGGCATAACAGAGCTGGTAACCTACAGAAATACTTTATGTTTCCTTGCACTGTGTCACCCCATGCTTACCCTCAATTCCCACAGCCTAACATGTTATAACTACCTTATTCTCTTCCTAAAGTGTAGCAACTTGAGTAATGGAGAGGAAATTTCTGTTCTCACTGTTTGTATCTAAGATTGCTGGTCCTTTAACAATGATCCATTTAAGCAAAGTCAAATACCCCTGGGAATTTCTTCAGAAAGTAACAGGGAAAGAAAGAAACAAATCCTTCTTTTAAGAGGTTGGCTCCTCATTCCCTTTCCCAAGCTTACCTTCCCAGCCATAACTATGTAATTAGTAGAGGTTTAAATGCACAAAGTGAAGCAGATTTTATTCCCTTAACTGTATTTTGCCTGGTTAAGACATGGGCTTAACACTACAGGTCTTGCATAGAAATAAATTTGGCTTTCAAATATGTACAAACTAGAGCCCTGCAAATACACAAATATGCACAATGCTAATTTTTCTTATGGAATCACAGACAAAGCATAGCTTTGGACCAGTCTGTCCACACACTTACTCTCTTTTCCTTTTCAAAATTCACCTTGTATTTCACCTTGCCAAGAAAGCAAAAATATTTTCCCCTGCTTGATTACATGGTCAATCACTACAAGCTCACATTCTACTGGCCGATTACTGTGCTGAAACTTAAGATACAAGATCAGGAAAACCTGATAGCATTTTCCACACTTACAGCAGAAGAGAAAAGCACACACAAACCCCTCCTGATGCCCAAGTGGACAAAACAGAACATGTGAACAGAAACAAAATACATTGCTATTACCTTCTGCACAGAGGATGCCCTCTTAGTATTTGGAAAGGGGAAGAATATTTTCATTATTAATTATGAAGCAGAACAGCTTTTGTTACAGATTCACAATAGCTTATCCCATTTCATCTCTGTAAATACAAGGATTACTTGAAATGGTTGGGATGTCTCATCTAGAGACTACAATGGTCTAGCAAAAAGAAATAGATGGAAGCTGAATGATTGCTTTTACACTTTTACAAGGCAACTTTTAATTCAACTTTTAAATTACTTCAAGGTTTTTTTGTTTTCAATTAAGCTGAATAAGGGTAGGTTTAGATTTGATATTAGGAAGGAATGTTTTACTATAAGGGCAATGAGGCACTGAAAGAAGTTGCCCAGAGACACTGGGGACTCCTCATCCCTGATACTCAAGGCCAGGCTGGATTGGGATCTGCGTTACATGGTCTAGTGAGAGATGTCCCTGCCCACAGCAGGGAGTTGGGACTAGATCTTTAATGTCCCTTCCAACCCAAAGCATTCTGTGATTCTGGGAGCTCACTTCCTAGAGGCTACCAACACATCTAATAGAGCCTGCATTGAAATGTTAAAAAAATTAGTCAAAGTCATACTAAATATGAGTGTGTAACACGTGGTTAGGCTGAGTATGCACAAAATATTTAAATTCTTTAACTACAGAATTAACTACACAGCAGCCCCTGCAGTACAAAAATAACAAGCATTGCTTAATGGACTTTCCAAGTGCTGCTGAAACACCAAAAATAAGGGAGCATAAACTTCCAGTATGAGAATGATTCGTTTTCTTCAGCTTTCAAAAACCAGGCAAAAGCCAGTGAAAAGTATTTCAGCTGTCAGACTCAGTGATGAAAGTCACAATGATCAATGATCACAAGATAAACTTGCTGAAAGCTAACTTTTATCAAGGTTCTCTTAAACAGTTGATGTAATAGAGAGTAAGTATTTTGTTGGCCTTGTTATCCAGAAGAAAGCAATGGATAAAAAGAAGGCACTACAAGAGCAGTGCCCAGAGTTTCCAGTAGCATCTACATTGCTAAGATGATTGATTTCTGGTATTAGAGTCAGTATACTCAATAAATTAGGCTTGAATAGTAAATTCAAGATGCAAAGCTATTTTCTTTCTACTTCATGAAAAAAAAAAAAGAGGAGAAAACACATTCATAAATCACAAGCTGCAGTTCCCAGTCCTCCACCAGCACATTCCTCTACTAAACCTCACTTGGATGAGAGCTACAACCAGCAGCAATCAGCTCTGGCCTCTGTGTACACTTGAAACTGAGGCACATTTGTTTCCACAGGCTGCTCTGCCTTGAGCACCTCCAAAAACAATCCTGAGAAAGGACTGAACATGCAGCTGAGTCTTTAGGAGAGCAGTTACTGCTTCATCACCTCCCTGCAGTACTTGCATTTCTCACAGCAAAGCTGACATTCTTTTGAGACTATAAAAGGCAGCAACAGATAAATTAATGGAATTTTTAGAACAGAGCAATAAAGTGCTTTGAAGTAGCAAGCAACTAAAAAAGGAAATCAAGCAGCCATTACATCAGCTGAATTACAAAGGCATCTGAGAATGGGTTCGCAATTTAATCTGCCATAATCTTGTATGAGAACATTACTCAAATGCATTTTAGTAAAAAATTAAATTGATCCTTAGGACATTTTAAACTTCTCCTAAAGCCTTGGTTCACAGAAAAAGATGTTATGTGTGAGTCTTATTCTAGTTTAAGGAATGATGAAATATCAGCAGTTCCTCACTGAGGTTTAAGCAAAGTATTTTTACCTCACATGGCAGAATCTGTTCAATCAGTCTCAATTTCTGTTTAGTTGTGGGTAAGCACACACTTCATTATTTCCAACAGCTGACTTGTGTCACCTGCTGAGTGAGCCCTTGAAAGCTGCTGCCACACACTCTTCAGCCTTCCTACCCAATCTCTAAACTTTTCTGAGCACAAAGGATGATTTTAGAGACTTCATGTGTAGTCTGTTTGGATTCAGAGCCAGAAACAAGGAGCCTAAGTTCTGCAATGCCTGGCTTTTTGGCTTACACCATCCATACCACACTATATAGTCCTTCAACAAGTACATATCTCCAAAAAAGGAGTTAAAGACATTTTTAAAAAGAAGCGTAAGAAATAAATCTTAAAAGGGATGGGATAGCTGCAATGTCACTGCACTAACTCAACTCTGAATGTCTTCAAAGTCTTACCTTTCTCCTCAACTATCACTCATATATTTAGTTTGAAAATCATGATTAAGAGTTCTTGTCCTGAATTGTTTCCCTAATATTGCCTGCCATCACAAACAGCATTCAATTTCTTAATTTACATAATTCTTCATTTTTAAAGCTATCTTTATTTCCTCTCCCTCAGCTTTCTGACTATTTTGCTCAGAATAACTAACATTCCTGACATTGTGATTTTCAGCTTTTAATTAGATAACTATTTTTCCAATTCAAAGTCAGCTCTCTGTTAAACTCAGAAATGTGACTTCTATCAGAAAATGCAAGAATTTGGTTTGATGCTTAGTAAATCTTTCCCCAGGGGACTAAAATTCTGCTATACACAAAGGCAGCACTGACTAAAGCATATCTGAAAGTAGCCTGCTTCTTATACAGTACTCCTCCATGTACAAAATGTTCAAAGCATTTTACATGCTAATATATTGGTTTTGTCCTAAGATCCAAAGCTAGTGAACAGATTTGGTATATTTATTGTGAACAACACTATGCACATGGAAGCTTCAGTTTAAGATAAGGGGAAACTCAATACCTGAACATACAAGGAAAAATTATCCTAGAAATCTAAAGTGTTTGCTAAAATGCACCATATTACTTTGCTTCACACATTAAAACTGCACTATTGTTATATTGGATATTGATAACAATATTGTATATTGTTAAGCTTTTTCTTGCAAGGCAGAAATTAGAATGCTCATTTATCATTTAAACTTGTTGCAAGCTCATTTCACCAAAAAGATACTCAGAAAAACAATGAGAATAATCACATGAAATTTACTTTGCACCCCATTTACACCTCTACCAGCAAAATCAATTAATGCTACAGTTCTTCTTCAAAATTGGGCCCAGTTTTACAGCAGCAAATGCTTTGAAAATTCTACAGTGTGAAAAATGTACAGTGAAATACACAAGTGCTGATAAACATCTCCTTTGCTTACAAGATGAAAACAACAGCAGGTCCCATTTAACTGCAGACTGCCTTTAATTCAAATGAAACCAAAAGACTCCATGAAGAAAGTGTTTTTAACAACTGCAATCACAATGTCAGAAAAGACTCCTACAAAGAACAGAAAGATGAAACCTGTTTATCAGCTGGATTGTGATATTTGTTTTGGTTTTTGTAAACTGTTACTATGTGCTTCTACATTCTATTGATTTTACTTCCCAGGCATATTCATGCTTCAGAGGACAAGGATCCAAAAGTAATACCAGCACTCATTTACACACTTAGGGTTTGTGCCAGAGTCCCAAGTAAAGATTTTCTTTTAAAAGGTGACAAGGACAGCTGTGTAAATCCTATTCAGCTCAAAGCTTACGGAAGAAAAACACGGGGCTGAGATGGTTTTGGAAGACACTGATGTGATTAACAGAGCTTCTCTTTTGCCATGATGCAGGAGAAATGAAGCAAAACCAAAACCATGAAGCCACATGTGATTATTCCATTCATTCTCAACAAAACTTAAATTCAATTGCTTTAGGTTCCCAAGGATAGACAGGACTGGGAAAGACTGAGAGAAACATGGAGACAGGCCCAGTAAGTGCCGTGAGACATTAAGAGAGATTTCTGAAGGCTTATAGAAGTTATTTACTCCTTCCTTTTAAATGGGGATAACACAAATCCAAAAACATTGGAAAAAATGTATCTTTGGCAATGGGGGACAGCACAATGCCAGAGGAATGCCTTTTAATCATAGCTGTTTATAAAATTCAGGGCACCAATATAAACAATACAACATATAAACACAAGTTTGCAACTGCACCAGTTACCATCTGCTTAAGAGGCTTTAAGCAAAAAAAGCCTTCTAAGTATCACTTTCTGAGGACTTAATCTCAGACCTCTAGTCTGCTTCAAAAGTAGGTTTTGTTTAAAGTTTGGGAGAGATACAATTATTACCAGTAGCATGCAATATCTGTGACAACTCTTTTGCCAGCTTATGTTTGGAGGTACCATTGTCAAGGTAAAATTACTGCCTTTGTCACCTGAAAAAAGCAGGTTTCATAATGACTCACATGCCATTGTAGAGTTAAGAAGTAGCAATATTTTATTCTTGCTAAGACAGGACAGAAGTATTCCTATTCAAAGAAACTTTTCCTCTACTTGTTTTACATAGAAGTCTTCACACAAGTTTCAAATTATTTAAATGTCATGACTGTTCTACTCCAAACATTTCAGCACATCAGTAATTTCTAAATTTATTAATGAAGTTCTTTGCTTCCTTAACAAGTGCTTCAATTAGGTAAACAAGATATCTTTTGTCCATTTCACTGGATGCATCATTCTAATTTTCTACACCTAAAGTCCTACATGTTTATATATTTATCTGGTAATGTTATATGGAAGACTAATTTCTATCTTGTTTCTACATTCTACCTGCTGAACATCTGCTCTCTTTCACTGCTTGGAAAGAATTTTAACCTTTAGCAGGCATTGTGGAAACCTCTCTAAGTTTTTCACTATCAGAAAGCTACAACTGGGCTACTTGAAACCTTTGCAGCCAAGTCTACAGTTTTCCTTCTACTGCTTTAAATACCTCTCCTAAATGGTTTTACCTGGTATGAGAGAGAGTTGACACTTCAGTTCGCATTTGGACTTATTTTGAAAATTCAAGTTCACATTGCCTGGGAAGATGGCAGAAAAATTATTCTAATTCGCCATAGTCTCAGTAATAGTAGGATTTTCTGCTTTTCTTCTACATTACTCTCAAATCCTTTGTTAATTTTTTTTCAAGACCACAGGCTGTATTTTGTGATCTTTTTTGCTGCATAAATAGAATAGTATTATTTATCAAATATTTCTTTTCATTAAAAGTGTTTTATTAGCTTATCTTCCTTCTCCCCAAAATACAAAACTACTTATTTTAGATCTCAAATGAGACCTTTGCTACCTTACAGGTTTTTTTCCAGTAATCAATTTGTTACTCTGTAGTTGATTGGACTTAATCCAGCACCGTTGAAGTCCTTACCCTATAGGCATTTGTGCACCAAGTCACGCATAAAGAGCTTTCTGGAGAATGAAGCAAATATCTGTGTCCTTTTGACAACGCATCTCCATTCTTTCAAATATTGAAACCAGCTTTACTTGGCAAAGCTATGTCTTTGGTAATATTATTTAGGTCAATTTCTCTCAAATTATTCTTACTGCCTAAATATATCAAGAGGGAGCATTTTTAGACTGCCAGCTCTTCAGAACAAGAAAATTATTAATTTTACAGTGTCAGAAACAATGTTATGATCTTTGTGCACTACTGTTAATTAAACAAGGAACACTGTCACAGAACACAGATGGGTAAGTACGATCAGAAGTCAGCACTCTGCCTGTTCCTCCTTCTCTCTCCATTATTTATTGAATTTGTTTAGATTTGTTTACAAAAACACCAATAACAACAAACTTCTATTTTTTTCCTGCAAATGACTGAAGAACAAGCTTGCATTGCTTCCCTTCACATTAAATAGAAGCAAAGCTGAGAACAAAAAGCCATTCCCATTAAAATCCAGTCCATGTAATTTATCATTTATGTACAGCTGTCCTAACAATTTTCCACCAAAACCATTGCTATGGTTACCTTATGTGCCAAAACAAGAAAGAGCAAGTGTATCTTGACATTTTTTTCCCTTTTGACACTGCCCTTTGAAAGTAAATTACCAGTTTTCACTACTAAACACTAACATACAAATTCTATAAAATTAAGGTAAAAGTAATACATTTATGTTTATGGTGGCAATCCAACATTTAATTGAAACCAGTGTAAATTGATGCCAGGAACAGAGAAAGACACATGGACCCTAACTGGATATAAACCTCTTGCAGGTAAGGCAGAAAAGGGGAGAGAGGAAGAAAAAAAAATGGTATTCAGAAATGTCACAACTGACATTTTTGGATGCAGGTAAGACTGCTCAGACTTTATAGGAAAAAAAGAAAGCATTATCCACATTTACAAGGAAAATGCACATACCTGAGGCCCCCTCCAGTGATGCCAGCAAGAATTTTGCCATTCAGTTTAGAGAGAGCTGGACAGAGCCTCAAGGGACTGAGGACATGAACATTGCCATCCTGTTCACAGCTTTATGCACAGGCCACAGTGAGAAGGCAGCCTTTCAAGATGCTTTTTGCAAGAAGGAATGCCTGCATTTCCAATAAAATATTTTTACACTCATTCTAATGAATTTAGCAAGGAATGCTGCTATTAAATGCATTATTCTCAACAGCTAGATTCCCAGATCAGCACTGTACTTTTTGTAATTATTATCAGCTATTGTGAGCAGCTTTTATTTATCTGTTTCTCCCTCTGCTTTAGTTATGACTCATTTTCTCCTCATTAAAAAAAAAGAAGTTGAACAGTGGATCAAGTTTCTCTCTCTGCTGTTTGAGATGGTTTTTATCTATCAAACTGCTTCCTTTTGGAAAATACAAGCACATATATGTCATGCTAATGAGTCTGTAAGAAGATAACTAAAACATGTAAAAGTGTGTTTTATCTGTAGCTTACAGATAAACTGTCTCAAATACCATTGTCATCACTATGAATTTTTGTTACACTTGCTGTAACATGATTGTATTGCCATAAAAAATTCATCCATGTTAATTATGACCAGGAGAAATATTAGTCTATTAAACAGCAAGAAAATACAGCTATAATTACCTCCTGAGGAAACAAAATGAACAAAAATATTTACGCAATAACAAAAGCCCAAACCAAATTGGACAAAACAAAGCAACCAACCTTCTTTGTTATAAACTAACATTACCTGTTTTCAAAATTCCTATTTAATTCTAATTACTGTCTTTCTTTACTAGTTTGATACACAGAAAAACCCTTACATTGCTGCTTTATCAGATACAAGAGCTCAAGTCTGAACTTGCTAAAGATTTTGCAGTTCAACCTTAGATTTAAAAAAAATAAAAATATCAAACCAAGAACTCCAAGCACACAACATGCTCCACTCTACCCCTCCCAACTTGTCTGGAAAGAACTGTCTCAGGAAAACTTGAGCATAGGAGGATGCCTTACACATCTGATGCTTTGCAGCACTCTTGCCAGACTGTTGAGCTTTTGGGTTCTGTTTCCTCTCTGGATTTCATCACTGAAACCCAAATGCAGCCAACAGAAGCGTGCCAAGGCAAAGCTCTTAGCATTAGTACCCTGCTAAGTGGCAGGGTCAGGAAGTCTGCATGGGGTGGGAGGACACAAGGCAGCAGTGGCAGGGAAAGAGCTAAGCCACAAATCATTAAGAGGTGTTTACTTGTCCCATTAAAATAGGCTCCATTTACAAATGCTTAGTTCACTAAAACTCAGTTTTAACTCTAAACCAGTAAATTCCACATAGAAGCTTTAAAAATTTTCTTTATTAAAAAAAGCCAAATATTGGACTTAAGTTTTATTGTATTGCTTCAAAATTTTATTTTGCTTTTCTGTGTGTGTTGGTGGAGGTTTTTTGTTTGTTTGTTTGTTGAATTGTGAGAATTAAACAACTCCCAAATACCCAGTAAAAGGAAAATGAGAATCACCAACAGTCAGAGGACCAGAGGACCAGGCTTGCCTGTCAATTATGATTTTAAAAGTTACTCCTTTTCATTTGAGTACTCCAGTGGCTAAGTTACACAAGGTACACAAAAGGTCACAGGAGCTTCTAAATTAATAAACTGATGTCTTTCTTGTGCCTTGTGGTACTCAGAAATCCTCAGAACTTCTCAGCATGTTCTACTTTTCTGCATGTTTCACCTCATTATATTTTAAGTTACTATTGTCATAATTAGCTTCTTCTTTGAGCATCTGTTCCTTCACCCACAGCAACTGCCTGCACACATTGTTCTATCTGTGCTGCCAGGTATTGGAGTGTTCTCATTATCTTAAAATCCTTGTCTGACAAATATACTTGAGGATTTGAACTGCATGATCTTTAAGGTCCCTTTCAACTCAAACCATTCTATGATTAATGTAAGTTTTAGATGTTTTTCCCTACAGAGAACACAGTGGGTTTTACCAGACCTGCTGGTATTTAGGACCCCTACTCCATTTCCTATACAGGAGATATTTTGTAACACTGAGTGATAAATTAGAGGGACACAGATGAGCTCTGAAGCATGCCACCACTTCTCTTCATTTTGGAATGCCTTTTTTTTTCATACATTTCAGTCTACTAAATCTATAATTGCTGTAAGCTGCTTTTTGTGAAGTTTATGTAAGTTGGCCTGGCCTTAACTTTCATGGAAGCATTACCTTTTTTTGTGTGCTGTCAGAACTTTGTGATCTTGCATGTCACACCTCAATATGTTTGAAAACAATTTCATTTATCTGTAAACACCTTGAAAATCCTTTTCACTGTCATCTACAACAGTGCATAACCTCCCAGAGCATAACAGCTCTAAAGGAAACTGTCAACATACCAGCTCCTTCTGCACATTCAATAAGAGGCCAAGGAAAACAAAACCCTGCAAAACCCAAAAATCAAAGCCAGACAGCTCCCAAACATATTTCCACTGATTTTTAAGATGTAACATGGGGCAAGACAGTCTGAGACCATCATATATATATATAACAGGCTTTCAATTATTTTCATGCAAACACAAACGTTACAAGAACAAAATAAGCATGGCAAATCCCATTTTAGAAGACAGTTAATTTCTAGACCTGAGACTCTAAAACTCAGGCCTTCAGCTTCCCAGATCTGACCACTATAAAACAACATCAAAGGGAGCCAATTTCAGATCAACAACAAAACTGGCTCCACCATCTCCCTGGAGCTTTCATTCTTTGGAGGTTTTCCTCACCACCTCCATCACTCACAAACGTGAGGTAGGATTTCCTGTTTTGCCTGCCCACAGCAAACCAGACTCCCCCTCCCACCCAGTTACTGATTTGCTGTCCCTTTCTTCCAACCCTTCTGCATCTGGGACACAAACTCATTTTAAGAAGCTGCATTTCTTCAGCCACAGTCAGCCTCATTCCCCAGACCCAACCTAATGAGGGGCTAACCATGGCCCAGATACACATTCTGAGAGATGCCACCACACTGTCTATTCCACACTGCTGGCTCCAGCTTCTCACCAGGAGAAGCAGTCACCTGTCACTTCCTAGCCTCCAGCACAGGCCTTGGCTCAAAGCCACCCTCATGTAAAAAGTCTTGCATTTGGAAATGGATTTAACCAATCTCTCAGCAGTTCATAAGCATAAGAAGAAGGTGCAATATCTAAACAATCAGCAGACTTTCATCTGTTTCTAGGTCATTTTCCCCTTCATCTGCTCAGTAGTAGTTTTGTATTTTTCAAATGAAATTTTTCTTGCAACACTGCATATAACATTGTGTGCAAGAAATCTACAAAGTTGATGAAAGCTTGTTGCATATGGTAATAAAAATCTTACTATTTTTGCAGCCAAAGCAAGATAATATTGACACTGCTGCACATTGTCCGTCCAGCTGAGTTCACAACTACATTAAAATTTTTAGGGGCTGCAATAAATCACCATACAGTCCACAGCATTTAAACCCCTTGTGAGCCCTTTTCTCACTCAGGCTGTAAAGCATCTTGTATTCTTAATCTTGCCTCCAGAACACTGTCCATTTTCATCACATATATTGTTTTACAGAGCACACTGTATGGAGCACAGAATCATAGAACCATTAAGATGTAAAAAGACCCCCAAGATTATCAGGTCCAACCTTTCACTGATCACCACCATGTCAACTAGACCAAAGCACCAAGTGCCACATCCAGTCTTTTCTTGAACAATTCCAGGGATGGTGACTCCACCACCTCTCCAAGAAGCCTATTCCAATGTGTAACAACTCCTTCTGTGAAGAAATGGTTCCAGATGTCAAACCTCAACCTTCCCTCGTGCAGTTTGTGGCCATTTCCTCTTGTCCTGTTGCTGGCTGTCTGGCAGAAGGGACTGACCCTACATCAGCTGCCTACATCCTCCTTTCAGGTTGCTGTAGAGAGTGGTAAGGTCTTCCCTGAGCCTCCAGGCTAAACACCCCCAGATCCCTCTGCCACTCGTCACAAGGCTCTCCAGACCCCTCCCCAGCTCTCTTGCCCTTCTCTGGACTCTCTCCAGCCCCTCAATGTCTTTCTTGCAGTGAGGGGCCCAGAACTGGGAAAAGCACTCACCAGTGCCCAGCACAGGGGGACAGTCCCTGCCCTGCTCCTGCTGGCCACACCATTGCTAGTCCAGGCCAAGATGCCACTGGCCTTCCTTTTGAAAATCTAGTCAACAGTAATAAATTATTTCTTTAAAATGGTTGAATAATCAAAACAATGGCAAAAGTCTTGTTTCCCTCCTTTATCCAGTTGCTCTGTCCACATATCCCTAATAAAAGAACCAATAGATAATTCACCATATCCACTACCAGTCTTTCCAAAAGAAATGGGAAATTCCCATCAATATTGTTTCCAGATCAGAGGCAGAGCGTCCTTGTAAAGCTCCTCTTATGAGATATACTGATCTTATCTGTTTGCTTTCAGAAAGGTTGTTGTAGATAATTAGCTGCATGGGTTTGGGAAGATGCACTACACGCAGTTGCTTTTAATTCCAGGAATTCAAGAAACCTTGTTGGTAAGTGCCTTTGCAAGTGTTTATAAGAAATTCCCTTCCATCACTATTTTTCTTTAGAGGTTCAGAATAAATTTGGGGAAATGAAAGACTTTTAATTCATTCTAACTTGTTCCACAATGTAGGAAGCATTTAAACAACCTTGACATAAATCCCACTGATTTTATTTTAAACAATTTTTGGAACTAAATTCAATTTGGCAAAACAAGAGCAACACCTTGGATAGCATCCTTTTTGTGTAATAGTGAACTTAAGCCTTCCCCGAAAACTCCTAAGGAAACATGCGGATAATCTCACAGAGAAGTGTCACAAACCAAAGCCCTACAGAGGAAAGTAAAAATAAACAATATCCTCTTCTCTTCACTCATCCCATTAGAATGGCAACAGAATATAAACTCAGCAAGAGAGTAATTGGTCATCCTGATAGTAAAAGTCAGCAAAGAATTGCAACTTCACAATATTAAGGTAACAAAAAATCACAAAACTCTCACTCTAATTTGCTACAAAGGCAAAGTAAAACTTGTCATGTAAAACTACACAATGATGTGCCATTTCTACTTTTTTTTTAAGAGTGTACACAGAGAATCACATAATGAGAGTCCAAAATTGCTTGGCAGCCATTTGAGGGCAATGTGCTAGCGTTTGTGCAGGGGGGAGGAGGAAAAGGAATACCAAAACACAGGAAGTTACATGAAGGATCTATGATGCTATGTGCTTGATTTTAATCAGTCAGGGTAACATTGATGTCACAAAGTCATGGCTAGAATCATTACTTACTGCTCTGTAGATGTAGTACCTGTCTGAAAGCACTAGGAACCTGTGCCTTTTGCAGTCTGCCAGGTGTAACTCAGCTTATTTCCACATAATTTAACATATCTCAACTCCTTCCAGTAACTGGATGATCCAAGGTGTGACTTTTAATCCCTTTTCACTAAGAACACTCCAAACACTCACTGCAAGAAGCACTGCCAGCAGCAGTGCTAAATGTGCTGTTCTTTACAGTGGTGGTCACCACTGTACCCCGGGAGTCAAGAGTAAACCTCTCACACTGTTGAGGTTGGGTCAGTCCCTCATCACTCTCCCCATATCCCTTATGAGCCACTTTTTCTGCAGGAGATACAAAAGTTTACAGTAGGGGCCCTTCCCACATTGTCACTGCTGAGACTCCCCAGCTGTGACTTCTGTTGCTCAAAGCCCAGCATTCTTCAGTTTGGATCAGCATTCAGAAGAGATAGTGTTGTCATTAGCAGTTGTCCTAAACTGATATTTAATTCTTCTGTGCCCCAAGTCCTCCACATCATTCAAAACTCACTACACAAGAACTTCCTCATCTCCATGCCACCATCTTCCAGCACAGTGAAATACCACATTACCTCCACAGATGTTCATGTCTGCCTCTCTTTGACAACTCATATTGCTTAGTTGCCTGTTTAAGAGCAATCTTTATTTTTGAAATAAATAGAAGAAAATAAAAGCTTTGCTAATGTCACCTAATTGAAAAATAGAGATCTTCAGCATTTTGAAACCAGGAATATTGCAGAGTTTTTTAAAAAAAATTTTAAAATATAATTTTGTTGTCATCTTATTACAGGGGTTCCATACTGTTGTCTCTTTATCACAAAAGTTTCATACCCTCTTGGTGTTTTCTCACAGGCTACTCCTCCGAGCCCTCTTTCTTCTTCACAAAGCAGCCAACTGATTCCAGTTCCCTTCTCACCCAGCCATCCCACACTTTTCTAGCACTCTTCTTCTCATTGCTTACACCTGTGGCCTGGTAAAGTCAGGCCTGTTCCTAATCTTTGATAATTGGCCCAGCTGCAACTCCTTAGGACTAAGATGACTTTCTACACTATCTTTTTCTTCTATTCTATTCCCCTACACCATTTTAGTTGGGAGTATATATTCTAAGTTTATATTATTCCTACATGGCAAACACCCCCATTCATCAAAGATTATCAGGGATCAACATATCCTGCCTGCTCAACTGGACCTGCCTCCAACTGTGACACCAAGGAGACACTTTACCAGTGGCTGAAAGATCTGGCTGCTGCTGCTCCAGGAACATCACCGAGCACATAAACCCTGCCCAAGCTCTGACCACAACCCAAACACTCACCATACCCTGCCTCTGCTGCTAACAGAGCAGTCCTACCTCAGCTCCCTGCAGCCCTTCCCAGCCTGCACAGAATTCCACACCAGCTGGTATTGCATCCATACACAGCAACACTCCTAGCTGCCTGTGCCTCAGGAACCATTTGCCTCTTAAAACTAATTTGTTTGCAGAGCTGCCAGCAATCTAAACTGACATTTCACTAACCCCACTGCTTGTGTTTAAGGGATATTTCAGCATCTGAGAGGAGCTAAAATTTTAGGTGAACAGCATGCAAATATAGTTGATTAAATGAGGCAGAAAGTGCTTTTAAGAGGCCAAAAATCTCTTTAAGAGTTGTTCTAGCTCAAAATCCATAGGGGTAGGCAAACATTTGTGTTACTCTAACCATACCTAAAATATTCATTTTTCTAGGAGTGAAAAGAGAATTTAAAAAAAAAATGATGTTACCTTTTTCCACAGCCCTATTTAATATGTAAAAATCACAAATATTTTTTCTGAATAAATATTGTAACTAACAGTTTGTAAAAAACAAAAAAAGAGATTAAGAGGTAACAACATTGCTTCTCAGCCTGAAGACAGTAGTGAAACATTTGCTTTAAGGCAATTAACAAATTACTAGTGCATCCCAGTGGTTTTAGTAACTACCTGAAATTCTTTAATGTGGCATGAGTGTCAGTAAACTCCCTAAAGTCGCACCGAGATTGGTATTTTACAGCAGATATTTGTTCCTCAGCTTGGAAGTCTGCAATTTTGTCAAAAATACGCTCTTGAAAAGCATTGCAGAATTGGATAAGCTAAAGGAAAATGCTGTATCCTACAAAATTCAACAGTTTACCATTTTAGCCAATAAAATTTGAGCTAATATAAGCAACTAGATTGAAAAGAGGAACTGGAATTAATTCAAGTAGCAATGACAGGCTACGACATACTAAAACAAGAAAAAATTTCCTTAATAAAACTCACTGATTTGGAGAAGCCTCTGCTTTCTATAAATCTGTCCACACATTCAATACAACATCTTTGGAAAAAAAGGCTTTAAAACATGAGAGTGGTACTCACTTGTAAATTCTTCCTGTTGCTATCTACCTCAGCTCTCCAGTAAAGTGGTTGGAAAGAAATAAAAGTCATACTATTGAGTAAGAAATACTTTTTTAAAAACACATAAATCAACAATACTTTGCTTCAACAGTACCTACATTGAAACTGCCATGCTGGTCAATCTTGCCCTGCAGAAGTAACAGACAAAATACTTGTAGAACTGATTTTTTTAATGATTGACTATTTTTATTAAAGTTGAGGAGCAACTGCTCAAAAACCTGTTTACTGACTTTGGAAACAGAAATGGTTAAACAATGTTTTTCTGGTCTTACTCATACAAAATAACTATGCTTCAGTTCTGGGCATGCTCTGCATCCAGCCTCACAAATGGCTATAAATGTGGTTTGGAGAAAAATTGAATCTGCTTGCAGATTGTTACAGGTGACCCAGCAATGTAGAAACATTACCAAGGCCATATTCATTGTATCTAACTTTGAATTTGGCTCTGAGGCAGGGATGGACCCAATGACCCTCAGAGCCCCTTTCATTGTAAACTACACTGTGATTCTATGAATGGATACTGAAAACACATGGCAACACTTTTTTTATGCCAATGTATTATTATTCTATTTATAACTCAATAGTGCCCTCTGCTGATGTTTTCCTGTTCGGTTATTTGCATGGGAAAATTGTGAGGGTATGTTATAGGAATGTGTTAACACTTTTCCTGCAGATGAAAGAAGGAAAATGGCAGAATATCCATTCAGCACAGGGAAGAGAATGTAAGTGATCAACCAGTGACCTTTACCAGGTCAGTCTGGAAATTGTTTGGGTATTTAAGGTCAAAACAGGTCTCTTCACACTCTGCCATTAAAATTTAGGACATTTCACAGCAGCTTTCAGAGCTACAGAAAAATCCTTCCCAGAACACATAAGCTCCAAAAAGAACCATCAGCCTCCCTTGCTACAACAACAGCAGGTGCATACAGGTAACTTGAAAGAGGAGGTAAAAAATGACATGATAGACAAACCTCTCAGACCTGGAATATCAGAATTAGTAACCATTCATCTTCACCTGTCTGAGCTGTAATTTAACATATTCAAAACTTTGCAAGTGTTAGAGAAAAAAAAATTCTAACCTCCAGTAAAGAAAGCATTTTGGTGTAATTTACGTCTTGACCTTTGGCAGAGTCTACTTAGGAGGGCAACATCAAAACTGGTTTTAAGACACAACTCAAATGGATGTGTGTTCAAAACAAATTTTACAACAGACAACAGAGCCTCTCCAAACACTTGTCACAATTATGACCAGCTGTTTTAGAAGCTTCTCAGTTTGAGAACTAAACTTTAAAAGAGCACATTTCTCCCTTCCAAATTTTTTAGACTACTTAAATTTAATTTCTAGGCAAAATTATCATCTTTTTCCAATTTTTACACTAACTTCCAAGCTTTTAAGTGCTTTGTAGAAGTGCTTGCTCTTATTTGAGACATATCATTTCAAAATCTGTTTTTTTCTTTTGCATTCCTACAGTCTCAATGGCCAGTAAGAGTTCCTACTAAATGGACTGTATTCCCTAGTTAATCAGCAATAATAGCCTATTAGCAACCACCATGATTGAACAATTCTGAGGGCAAGTTATACAAGTACTTTCATAATAGAGATAAGATTGTAGAAAAAATAATTGCAGAAGTGACACGGCCATTCACATATTTAAGAATTCAAAGGATTTCAGGTACCCTTCATAGTGCTTAAATGTCTTTCATAAACATCTATTTACAAAGAAATGCTCTGTTTACATGCCCATGGAAAATAAAAATTACACTAAAGAAAGCTAAACCCCCATCTTTTTCTGTGTATTGCTGAATGAGACAGAACAGTAAGGGAAGTTCAGGCTAAACTTGTTTTTTAAATCCAACAGCAAGGTTAAGCAATGAAACTGATCACCACAAGGGTTGAAAGATTTCCATCACTGCTGTTTCAGACAGATGATTACCAGCATTGTAGGTGCAGCTACTGCACAAAATGGCACAGCTAAATTAAGAAAGAAACGTGATTTTTAAAGATTATATAAGAAAACACAAAGGCCCTTAGCGCTGTTAAAAAATGACTCAATATTAGAACCACATCTGAGTAAAAATGTGAGAATGTGGTTTGTTGCTTTTGTTATATTTGATTAACACAAAGGAATTAAGCCTAAGCCATAATTAGTTATTAACTAGTCAAAGGTGTTTCTCTAAGAAGTTTTATGTTTCCAGCACATTTTGAATTACCAAACATGCGCCCTGAGATTCTAAAACTATCTGCTAAGGTGCAAATGAGAGCCCAGTGAGATGATAAGGAGTCACTCGGGAAAGCTGCACCTTCCTTCATTTGAATGGCCTGATATGTATTCATGTATAGTCACCTGACTGATATAAATAAACTTTTACTCATACTTGCAGAGGCAACACAGGCCTGAGAGTTTCTTTACTGGCTTCTGAATCAACAGAATTCTTGACTGAGTTCCAGCAGTAGTTCTCCTAGTGGTAACGTGCAAGCCAGAAGAAACACAACTCGACTTTCCATTGCAGGCTGAGCTTGCAGCTAGAAATGGTTTTATTTATAAATGTGCTGCAGCATGGGTGGCAACTCCAGCAGCAAGGACTGCAAGGCACCAACAGTACCTGACTGCTCTGGCAAATGAAAGCAGCTCAGAACTCCAGGCACACATCCACATGCATCTTACTGAGAGAGAACAATTGAATTCCCTACACCATTCCATCTTACTCATTTTGAGGATGGTAGATGTTGTTCTATTAAGTGCAAACCCCCAAATTTCCAGGCAGTTCACTGTACAGCACTTCTAGTGTAGTAGCTTGTTACTGCTGTGCCTAGATTCCATCAACAACACAGCTTGGAAATACTAAATCCAGTATCTCCCAGTATAACCACTCTGACTTATCAGAGAATACCAATTCTAGAGGACGCTGTGAGAAGGCATCTCTGAAAAGTTACAACTGCACATTTTTTTCTCTCGAATGTGGTTACCTGCTTCTGGGAAGTAGCATTTAACAGGTACTCCGTTAAATTACTTTTAAATGAATACTTCTTGCTGCTTCCACACCACCATTAACCCCTTGCCACATGGCTTTAGAAGTTGAGCAAGAGCATCTATGCAGTGCAGTATGTGGAAATAGGTCCCAAATGATTTAGTGAACCATTCCTGAGAGTACCTCCTTGCATCTTAAAATAACTTTTGCCTCTGCCGGATAACATTTATTGGTTCTCTTCCAACCTCAGGCCTTAATTCAAGAAGATAGCCAGCCTTCTGCTTAGTCCAGAATAAATGGCTCTACTTGCATGGATCAAGTTAATTGTAAACTTACATGTTGATAGGGGATATGAAAACAGGCTTTGAGCATGGCATCCATCCACATCACTTCTCAGTCACCGAACAAAATGTCCCTGGCCTTCCAAGAAGAATGTGCATATAAACACATCAAGTGCTAGGGAGGAACACAGAACAGACATTTCTTAAATTAATTAATAGCTAGGTACACAACGTGCTATTACACTGGAGTTTTAAAGTAATCTGATTGTTTTCATCCCCAATATAAGATGATAAATAGTTTTGCATTATTAGCAAGATATGTGTTAAGACATAATATAGAATCTTTGGCATAAAAGCCAAGTTTGAAAAGTTCATATTTTCTTCCTGGGGTATATGTGGGAAATAAATGACAGATAATATTCCTACTTTACAAGTAGGAATTGGATCCAGTAGAATAATAATTTCCATCTTGAGTGGGAAAGAAATTAGAATGATTACTTTTCTCGCCGATATATTTATTGTCCTTTCCCTTGGAGCAAAAGTTATTTGTGTGACCAGAAAAATTAAAGACTTCTATCTGAAAAGTAAGAGATGTTAAGGAAACATTGGGAAGCAGCAAAATTGAACACACCATTCAGATCTCATCTGGCAGGATAGGACTCTGCCCACAAAAAGCAAGGATGTTGACCTCTTTAAACCTTGCCACTTTAAGTGCTTACACAAAAGTAGAAAGTGTTCTGTAACAGAAAAAAATAAAGGAGCTATAGAAGTAAATCATCAGAGAAAGGATTTCATATGTTAGATATATGAAAATCAGCTGTTTTTCTCTATTTAATTCCTACATATAGAAGTCAGTATAGAGTTTATATTATAAATCACATTAATGAAAAGGATGTTAGAACAAGCAGTCACCTCCAGGAAACAGAAAAAGATTTGTTGACATATTCCCATAAGCTTTCTTCATCTTCAGGCTGATTCTCAGGCTTCATCCTTCCTGAGAATTTCAGCACAAGTGTTCATTGTTATTTTTGGAACTGATTTCTGCACTCAAGTCCTTGCTTCTATAATGTGTTTTCGCTTCCCTAAGTTTTCTGTTAAAAACTTGGGTTTTAGAGAGCATGCAGATTTCAGAATGCAAACACTTGTTTTAAAAAGGATCTAACACAAAGAGGATACATTTTAAATAAGATTAAGTTCCTCTACTACTTACTAACATTTTCCAAAGTACCATTATACTACCAGAAGACAATATATATACATATATTGTATATACATATACAATTCTATATTTATTCTGTAGTATTTTCTTTCCATTTTCAGTACACAAGTTACATTCTGTTGAATAGGGAAAGTATTTTGTTGTAAGCATTTTATGAAAAACAAGTCTCATAATCAAATGCCAACATTCTAGGGTCAAGTACCTGTCAAAAAAACAACAAACATTTCATGTCTACTAATTTAATCAAAAAGCCTAGAGGATGATAGAGATGCTAGATCTCAGTTGTTCTTGGGTTAGCTGCTAATATTTCCATTGAAACATTAAATCATATTAATGTGTTAGAAATGTACTGTTCATTTCAAAGAATGTGGTATCAGAACTGAGAAGTCCTCTTGGAAGAAAGCTTTGGCAAGGAATAATCAATGTAGTCTCCACTTCAAACTTTTGTTTCTTTTCAGTTTTCCTCTGAACAAGTGGAAGCTTCTGTAAACTAAGTATTTCCAAAGAGAGGATACAGAATAGCAAAATTCCTGAAGTTCATCATAAGTAAATTCATAAAAAATTAACCTCTCTAGTGTTACTGTATTTAAAGTCTTAAAGACACCAATTTTTCCTAGAAAACATTCTATACTAAAAATCTGTGATACTATCATTCTTTACATTTCAGCACTGCAATGTCATTCAATACTCTACAGACTTTTGTGTAATCCTCACTTGTTCTATTAATTGCTGACATGCACTTTAAATTTGTAATGCTGATTACAGGTTTAAAATGCATGTCAGCATTCACCAGGAAGGTGAATGCTGTTTTAAAATGCAAAACAGCTTTCACCAGGAAGGGAAAGGAGCAGGGGAATAATCGGCCTTTGCGCAGTAACTCTTTGTTTATGAGGTGTTCGTTTATCATTCAAATAAAAGTCATAATTGAACAACCCAGTGTTTATCAATCACATCTTCCTGGGAAAAGCAACATGTTTGACACGTTGGAAAACGCTAAGCCAAAGGCAAAAAGATGACTCCACCAGGAAAATGTAAATCTATAAGCAGAGAAAATATCAAACTCCAGAAGGTGAGTCCAAATTCTCTGTAAGCACAACACTGGACAGTGACTGTGAACCCCTGTGCTTGCCAGAAGGTGGCAATAATGACACTGTACTTGCATGGACAGCTTTCGATTTAGAAAGTTGGGGAGGATTTAAGGATTAAAAAAATTAACTTCCTAGACATGCACTTACACTGCTAACTTCTCATGGCACTTTTCATTTCCCACTAGCCCCACAGGGGGCAGAACAAAAGTCTCCTGAATCCTACAGCTGCCTTCTTGAGTTTTCTAAGAAAAACTATAAAGTAAAGCCAAGACTGGACTGTTTCTCTGATTCATTTTTTTTAAACCACGCTTTTATACCTACTAAATGCACTAGAGAGGTGGTAGATGGCTATCTGTGCAAAATCTAGCAAAAACTGAACAAACAATTCTGTAGATTTAGGTAACCATCTAACTCAGTAGAATGCAATTATGCTTGTCAGATAAATAAGGCAAACACAATCATTTGATGAAGCACAAACAAAAAGTAGTAATAAAAGTTACTAATCCTTTTATCCAGCATAAAATACTGCAGCTTTAGTAGCTACAAAAAATACTTCCTGGTCTGCAAAAACACAACACATTCCAGTGAAACATTAACATAAACCAGTAAGGACCACTCATCCTTACAGCTCTGGTTTGCTACACTTCATGTAGTTTTCACTGAAAAAAATACCCATAACATTGCTCAAAATCTATCTGATATGGCCTATTTCAGCATTCCTTGCCAACAAGATAGAAAAAACTAACTCCTTAAACTTCTTATAATAGTTTTGATATCAAGAGCTAATACAGCAGCCTCTGGAACCAGCACAATATTAAACTAATAAAAAATTATAACCATTAAACCTATTTTCGGCACTCTTTAAACCAGTTTGCCTAACACTTTACTAAACCTGCTTACTACCTTTTCAAGATGTACATATTGTGTCAGGGCCTAAAACAAATTAATAAATTCTGATGGCCCTGGACAGCTCCCCCAGGCACATTTTGCCACTGCCCTACCTACAGCCCAGCGTTTTTACCTTAAAAATTAGCTACACAGATATTTTGCCACTAAAATACCTTACTCTGACCACCCAGCTGTTACAGCATAAGTTGCAGTTGAGACAGCCACAATACACAGAGCATCATCAAACCATTTCAGAAAGCATCAGCCCACCCAGAGTAACATCTTACCGTATCAGAGGGCTTCAGGTATCTGCCCATACAGAGTAACATCATCTCACCTCAGAAAGCTGCAAGCACCAGCCCATCTTGTTCTTTAGCCCAACCTTTTAATACCCCTTATTGCTCATGCACTGCACCTGTGAGCCCTCTGTTCCCTTTAGTGATTGGTCAGCAACACCTCAGCACTCCATGGCTCATCACCTCCAACACTGCTCACCTGCTTTTCACAGCTGCAGCCCATTGGGGAAGAGGCTCAGGCACAGCCCCACTCCCAATTACCACCAACTGTGTGCCCACACCCAGCTGTCCCTAATTCTGGCTCATTTATTTAAGGACATGCACCTCAAGCATGAATGGTAATTTGCTTGCAAAGAGAGGTGGTTAGGTAGGTAGAGGTCTTTTTTTATACTGCTATTAAAATAATTTCATTAAGCTCAGTTTTTGTTCCTGAAAAAGGTTTATAATTCCATATGATAATGAAGTTTCCAGAGGTTTTTTTAACTGTATATAACATATATCACAAGTGAAAGTTCAATTTGCTGTATCTTACTTTGGTTATATCAGTTTTTCTTGTTTAACAAGATCTTCTTAACAATCCAAGTTTAAAAGTAGTAAATTCAATTTCCCCAGTAATAAAATCCAATGAAATAAAAACAAAAGACAGCAGGATAAAACAAGCCTCTTTTCTTGAAATGTCCCTAAGCACTCATAAAGTGAAAAAAAAAGCAGCTGTTTTCACTAGAGCAACAGCTTACACGCTAAAGAGATGCTACATAGCCAACAGTGACTTATTGTTATGAGTGTATATGGAAAAAAAAGGAGTCTTCCTGCTTTAAACAATATAAAAGTCAATAGCATAGTAATAAAATTTAATCTTTTTAAAATGTGTGTAGTAGGTTTGTACCAGGGAGCAAGAATTGTTTTCCTTCCTTAACTTTGGCTTAATATTCTTAAGGTCTCGCCTTATAAAATCTTTCATTAAGACTAAATTTCTGTCCATGAGGTAATCTAGTTTTCTACAGCCACTGGTGAACAAACATTCAGGAAGATGCTGTCTTTTCAATCCAAAGAGCTTCAGCATTAACTAAAATATCAAAAAAGTAGTTTATTTCTGAAAAATGAGCTTAGAAATCAGAAAAGAAGGCTTAGGAACTGTATTAATTAGCATCTGGCTCTGCATAACGTTGGTCCTGGCATGTTTTTACTGCAAAAAATGCAGTAAAATGCACACTCCCATAAATTTCAACATCACTCTGCTTTCCTGCCACATTTCTCTAAAATAGGTATTTATGGAAGAAATCTACTCAAAGAGTAGAAGAAGTATTTGGTAAATGCATTGGAGCAGGTTACTCACTTCAGAATAATTAGTACCTGAAGAAAAATTAGATGGTCACATTCCAAATGTTAAGTAATCAAAAAATGCTACTTACTTTGGCTTCACAAAACAGGTGACACTGCAAGTCATCTAGTCATTACCCCTATGATATATAGGAGTATAGTAATTCATACTTATTTTTAAAATAAAATTAACTAATTTAATGCCTTATAGTTGTGGCTATCAATTGATTCAAAATTTTGTATTCTGTAGACAATTAGCTATAGGACAAAATCAACTTAGCTCTAGGGTTTAACAGGCTGCGTAAATAACGTTGGAGGGGTTTTTAATAATTTCTGTAGAAATGTGTCTGAGGATCTTTTAGTCTTACTATCCTTTTTCCCCTTGGTACAACTGTAAAAATGACCAAGATGGGTCATAGGTTACTGTGCTTGCTGTGTTTGATCTAAATATGCAATGTGTCATAATATCATGATTAGAAAAAACACAATTTAGGAGCCCAGTTGTGGAATTCCTTCTTTACTTTGCGCCTCCGTAAGGCTGAGTCCCTCACATAGACCGGGCTCCAATGTTACCACATTCCGTATTTGCCATTAAAAACACTCACCTAACTACAATATAGTTGGCCCAGCTGAGGCTGAAAATTTGTAAATACGCATCAAAATATTACACCACCTGAGCTAGTCAGAAAATATACATTTGGATTTACACACTGGTTCCCCACGAAGATGGGGAAAACCCGCACGTTTTAACGCGTTTATGTGGAAACCTTTTGACGCTTTTGAGATGCCGTGAGGAGAGGAGCCGCCTGAGGGAGCCGTGCCCCACAGCCCAGGGAGCTTTACCCCGGTAAACCTGCTCCACTTACCGCTGGGTGCGCGTACGCACAGACACCCAGCATTGCCTCCTGGGGATCCATAAGCGTAGATACACCAATTCCTAGGGGCAGGTGTGCGACAGGGGTCAGAAGGAGCAGGCACCACCCTCACACCGCCCTTGTACCGCCCTCGAACCGCCCCGGGGCCGGGCCCGGCCCGCTCCGCCCCGTTGCCGAGCACGTCCGGGTCGGGCGCTGCCGTGAGGGGAAGTGCGCGCGGCGGCCCCGGCCCGGCGAGTGGCGGCTCCGGCAGCGCTGTCGCCAAGATGTCGCGGGGCTCCATCGAGATCCCTCTCCGGGACACCGACGAGGCGAGTCGGGCGCGGGGAGGGAGGGCGATCCGTGCCGGGGCGCGGGCGGTCGCCGCTGCCGCCCGTGGTTGTGCCCCGGGCTCGGGGCGCGGGTGTCGCTCGCAGCCCCCGTGGCGGGGTCGCAGGTGCGTGTCCGGCCACGGTCGCGCCGCGCTGTGGTGTGTCAGGGTCTCTTGGTGTTCCTCAAGCAGCGCAAAGACACAGCCAGGGCAGAGGACTCATTCTGTAAAGTTGTTTCACCGTGGAGCTAAAAACTTAACTTTTTTTTTATTTAAGGTACGCTGTCACAAGCCAAGGTTAGAAAGGATCAGGAGAAGTGTGTGGAGGTTTGCAGCGCATAACAAAGTTTGACGTTAAATCATGCCATGGCAAATACCAAATTAATAGTGTAGTTAAATAAGGTGTTGCAACATAATGCTTGCAGGTTGAAGAATATTCTCTGTGAATATCTGTATCCCTACTCTTCTGTATACATACACATATCATACATATATGCATACATATATATATGTCCACAGAGACATACATGCACAAATATATATACAGAAACAAGTTTCTGTATGGCTGCCATTGAGGTTTTATGTCTCACAAAATTACTTTATTCTATGGAGTTTACGTGTTCAAGGGCATTTTCTTCTGTGACAGAAATGTCTGTCTGAGGTGTCAGCATGAATTGTGATCTTGGTGCTGCTGTTCAGGCTAGGACTACTTGGATCCCAAAATTCTGAATTAATCACTAGGGAATACAATAAGATACCCCTCTACTCACCCCTGCTCTCTTTTACTTCCATGTTTATTTGCTGTGTTGGTAATACCTATTTCTCATTCATAACTATTTTAGTTGATGGATGAAGGCCATTATCTGTCAGACAGGAGGCACTATGCAAGATAAAATAAAATGACCAAAAGTTAAGCAGAAATATTTTTGCCAGTATTCTAAAGTCTTGTACAGTCAAAACTAGAAGGTTTTATAAACTGGATTGCTCTAATTCAGCCTACAGAGGAGTCCCAGCATTGGTAGTCAGGGTACAACAACTGCAACTCTTTCTTGCTGTAAAATTGACTTGTAACGCAGATGACTAATTATTAAAGGCAGCATGGCTGAGTAAGGTGAACTAACAAGCAGTTAAATTGTGTTCCCAAATATCCCATCTGGGGATTACCTGTTCCTTTTTCCTCATTTTATAATATCAGAAGATTAGATCAACGTGGGAGACTAATACTCACAAAACAACGCCTGAATGATGAAGAGTTCTTGATGTCATTTGCTGGTCATATCTACAGTTGTGAATATTCAGAAATTTTGCTGCTTCAGTAGTGTCTTAATTTCCTAGGGCATAAAGATGATTTTACAAAATTTCAGGAATCTGAGTCTTGGGTATTGATTTTCTGACACCAGATGACTTGGAAGATTTTGTCTCTGAGCTAGATCTCTGTATTACCTGTAGGGAAAGTTTTAGAAAGTCAGCAGTGTGCAGTCAAGTTGGTTGTTAGCTGATTCTGAGCATGAAGTCCATAGTGAAAGAAGTTGAATTAGGATCTCTGCTTATTCTCCCTCACTTGTATCCCAAACATTGCTTTGTCTTTTCTCTAAAGAGAGGCCATCGCTTTTATCTTGTACAGAATGCATTATATTATCTCTCCTTCCTTTGTCCATAACTTCGTTTAAACACAAATAATTATTTATGTTTTGTGCTCTGACAGGTCCAGTTTCCTTTGAGCTCAGTGACAGACGATGTTTTTAATGCTTTGTGAAAAGATGATCTGTGTTGTTTGTTTCTAGGTTATTGAGCTTGACTTCGATCAGTTGCCCGAGGGTGATGAAGTTATAAGTATTCTGAAACAGGAGCACACCCAGCTGCACATATGGATTGCCCTAGCGGTCAGTATAGATACAAATTGTGTATTTAAGCATTGTATTTACATAATCAAATCATGATTTCCAGTTCCATACTCTATGACTGAGTTCCAAACAGGTGCTTTATGGGGTCTTTCTGTCTTTGATTCTAGGCCAGATATTTCTGACTGACATATGCATATTAGGATTTAAATTTAATCTCTTTTTCCTGAAACAATGCCTCTTGAGGGTTGCTTTCTATGGGGTTTTTTCCCTCAATCCATAGTTTTCCTTGTTTGTGCCTTTGATTATGTGCTTCATAAAAAAGGAGGGGGCAGTATCTACACTGTGGAAAGTATGGTTAAATGTCAAAGAGGAAGACCAGTGGATTCTTCACTTATAAATAGCTCAAAAAGTTGTGTTTTAAGGTGGTTAGGCACTGGCACAGGTTGCCCTTAGAAATTGTGGATACCCCATCCCTGGAAGTGTTCAAGGGTAGGTTGGATGGGCCTTTGAGCAACAGGAAAGTGTCCCTGCCCATGGCTGGGTGGTAGGAACAAGATTATCTTCAAGGTCCCTTCCATCCCAGGCCATTCAGTGATTCTAGGACAGAAAAATATTTGGCATTATCAGAAAACCTTTCTCTGATGATACCTACATTTATTTCTGCTTTATCCCTACATCCCAGAAAAAGTGTCCGCGATACCTAAAGCATCACCTTGGTGTGTTCTGTACTCACTGGGGTGGTGTTGTCTGTTCAAACTGTGTTTTGTAGCTGGAGTATTACAAGCAAGGCAAAACAGAAGACTTTGTGAAGCTGCTGGAAGCTGCCCGCATCGATGGCAACCTGGACTACAGAGACCACGAGAAGGACCAGATGACATGTCTGGACACCCTGGCAGCCTACTATGTACAGCAGGCTCGGAAGGAGAAGAACAAAGACAACAAGAAGGAGCTCATCACCCAAGCCACCCTGCTGTACACTATGGCTGACAAAATCATCATGTATGATCAGGTAAAACAGATACCTGGTCGCAAAAACATTTTTGTAAATTAGTGATTGTAAAGAAAACAAGTATCGGTTCACTAAAGGGAAGCTAGAAGCTGCTCAGGCTTTAAAGTCACACTTAAGCAAAACTTGTACCTGAAATGTGCGTGGTGCCACCAGGAATAATTCTGTCTAGCTTGGCACACCTGATAGAACTACTTCAGTCAACTTAAGAGTATGGGAAGGAAGGATTGGTATTCTCTTGCTTGATAAATGTAAGAGAAATAATTTAATTGTAAAAAGCATTATAGGGCAAATAATCTGTCACATAGTCCAAACTTCATATTTTACAAATATAAATGTATTGCAAATGCTTTCCCTTGTCTAGAATCACTTGTTGGGAAGAGCCTGCTTTTGCCTGCTTGAAGGTGATAAGATGGACCAAGCTGATGCCCAGTTCCACTTCGTGCTCAACCAGTCTCCAAATAATATTCCTGCCCTACTTGGTATGAGTTTATGGGTATTTCTAAAAACCTGGTCTTTGGTTGAGTTTTGGAATGGATTATGTGCTTAAGAGGGTGTATGTAGAGAGAATGTGATCAAGACACACATGGCAGAGACTAATTCAAATTTGGGAAGTACACATAGGTGGAGGAGCCAGGAAAAATGCAATGCTAACTGGCATCTTCTGAGACCCGTGGGCATACATCCAGTCCAGCTATTTATGCTTCCCTGGTGGTGGCAGTGAAGTTGGACACTCTGTTAAGGGTGAAGTTACCACTTGTGAGGGGTCAACCGACTGTACACTTGTAATTTAAGTTGTTTACTAGTCTCAGTATGTATCTTTCCTCTGGACCAATAAGGAATTAGGTTTCTGCAGAAAAATATGAAAATGTAAATTTAATGTGTTTTCATGTTTGCTTTTTTCATATACTTGACATCATCAAATCTAATAGAAGTTGTCATTGTCTGAATTTTCTGTTAGTTTTTAACTGTAACTTTTGAAAATGGGCACAGCACAAGTTAACCAAATAATACTTGAATTTCTGGTTTATAATCTTGGTTTTATTCCTGGTATGTCCTAACAGGTAAGGCATGCATTTCTTTCAACAAGAAGGATTATAGAGGAGCCCTTGCCTACTACAAGAAAGCACTGCGTACCAATCCAGGCTGCCCAGGTAAGACAGAAAGTCTTTGCTACTGGAGGTATTTGCTGTGCTTGCAAACTAACTCAAGTCTTCCTAATTGAAATTCAAAAGGCATTTTTGTGGTCTATATCTGTCAAAAGAACCCCAACTCTCATTATAGAGGGATTTAGGCATTCATTGTCTTGAAGTATTTCTTAATATTTAGAGAAGGAAGTTGTATTTAGGAAAATACTGTTCTTTTCTGGAGTATTACCTTTTAAAGAGGTATTAGAAAATGGGATTTTGCATGTAAGAGAAATTAAAGTTGCATGGAGAAGGAGGGAACTGTTCAAGACTTAGAGTGCATTCTGTGAGTTTTCCTGGTTTTGTATTATTTTCTTTATGCAAAAATTTGGGAAAGTGATTTTTAATGGCTGTAAAAGTGGTACATGGCATTTAGATACATTAATTCAAGATATTTACATTAGGATCATAAATAGTTGAAAGTCTCTTGAGAGATGTGATAGACTTTGCAATAACCTGTCTGAGAAAAGGTTTATTGCAAAGTTGAAGTGTGTTCTGTGGTCTGCTTTACCATAAGACTGATTGCTACAAAAGTCTTACTTTTCAAGAAACATCTTTCCTTTGCTCCCCTTTTTCTAACAGACATAGGTTTGAAACTGCTGTTTATAAATTCTCTGTACTCTTAGATCACAAGCAGTATGATGTGAATTTTCTCTATTAGTCCATCTGTACTTGGTCATGGAAGTTGGAGGATGACAAACAGCACATGAATAAGCTGATCATTTGAGGAGAAATGCCAGCTAACTTGTTTATTCATCTGTGTTTTCTGAAGACCTGCTAGTTTGGGGTGAACTTAACTTGCCTAAGAAATTTCCAGCCCTTCCATCTGGCAATTGTTTAATGCTTTTCTCTATTATTTTTTAATACATTCCCATAAAAGTAATTTTTTATTTGTTTGGCATTGGAGTCTGTGGGAGATAGATCAGTGTTCTGGGGTTTATCAAGAAATAAAGTCTTACTAATATTTTCAAGTTCATTTTGTGGCCAGCCAAGTATGGGCTGCTGCCTTGAAAAACAGCAAATTGTTAGATGGCTTTACAGGCCTTAAGGAACTATGAAAAACTCTGCTTTTGCTCCAGGTTGTGAAAAACAAAGGCACAAAGTTGAAACTTTGGGATTGTGAATGGTGTTATGTTGTTCTCTAGCCGAGGTTCGGTTGGGAATGGGTCACTGCTTTGTGAAGCTGAACAAGCTGGAAAAAGCTCGCCTGGCCTTCAGCAGGGCTCTGGAGCTCAATTCCAAGTGTGTCGGGGCCTTGGTTGGACTGGCTGTTCTGGAGCTCAATAATAAGGAGGTGGGTCTGACTTAGCAGGAATCCATGCTCAGTTCACTTTCTTTTAGCTAAAAAAAGCAAATATTTTATCCTTTCAAAGATAGTCCAGTTTTGAAATGGGTAGTAACTTCTGTGGTTGAATAATTTTAAGTCTGTGCTACTATTGAATGATATAGATATGTGCTTGTGATGTGAGCAGCACATTCTGAATAGCTTTCTTCTGTTGTTAAAAATCTTCCATTCTGTTATTTATAGAAGAGTTAGGTACAGAAAAACAGTGCTAGGTTAACTGTTTCATTTAAAATAATAAAACTCCATGGTGAGATATGTGAAGGAAAAAGACATATTCCCAGGAGGTTAGAACAAGTGTTTTAGAAGTTTTGGAGTTGAGAACAAATTTTCAAACAAGTTTCAGAGGTACATTCAGGCATGCATGGTGCATGGTAAACCAAAGAGTAGGCAAGAAGAAATTTTAACTGGGCTGATAAAAGTCCAATTAAGTGGTGATTCACCTTTCTAAGTATTGTAACACTAGAAAAATACATGCAAATATAGCTTAGTTGTGATCATAACTTCCTTAGCATGGATTAACCATCTCAGATATATTATCACTGGAGGATGAGACCCTTAAGTGTTTTTAAAAATATATATATTGTTACATAATTGTATGTGGCTAAAATTTAGTGTGCTGTTTTCTGTCATTCAATAGAACTATACTATTCTACAGACCTATACTACTTCTTTCTATAGAAAGATGTTTTATAGCACAAAATGTCTGAAAATTTCTTGGTTTACTACTTTGTAAAGGGAAAAAAACCCCTTGTTATTACTTCCATGAAGAAACTAAAAAAAAAGTGAGTATAAGAGGTTTTTTCATAAAACTACAGAAAGAAACAAAAATACTCTAAAGTCAAATTTTAATAAATTCCACAGATGAGAAATTGATCATATTTGGTATCTTTCCCTTTCTTTTCCTGAAGATCTTTTGACTGAAGTCAAGGGATGAGCCCACTCACCTGAAGATTCAAAAAGCTGTGATTAAAAGCTGATCCACTCAAAGATGTTTTGTGTTCTTTCTAAGAAATATATCACCTGTGCTTTACTTCAAACTGTTCTCTTAACTGTGTAGTAAAAGTTAGTGTAACACTGAAGAATTGACACAGGGAAGGGAGAACACTCTGGGGAAAAGAGCCTCTCTGAATGTCAAATTAATTGGTATCTTTTTTGTGCTTAGATATTTCTAATGTTTCTTCCTCCTAGAAGATGTTATGATTTCAGATCAGGGTTGATATCACACTGTGCTCTTATTGAGGTCTGTCTGATCTGTGTTTCTTAAATGAAAGCACTTAGAGCTTTGGGACCTCTACCCATCTACTGGATTGGGTTGAAGTTGGACATGAGACTCAAGGTGTTGGAGAACTTGGACAAATGCACAGTGTGATGATAAACCACATTAACCTTTGAGAATGAAGGCAGGAAAGATTCAATATCTCCTTTTCCAGGTGTATTGTTACGCTAGGTTTGGAAAGATTGCACCAGTTCAAACTGAAATTGATTTTTTAGCTGCCTTCATGTTATGTTTTAACCTCTTAAAACCTAATCTGTTCAATAAGACAGCTTTCTTCTCATCATAATTACAAAGTAAAGCACAGCTGTTAGATGATTCCTTGATAGCATTTTTGGTGTTTCTCTTCAGAAATAAGTACAGATTAAGCTGACATGCTTGTGATACAGATTTTGTGGTTGTCCTAAATAAAGAGCAATTATTTTATCAGTTGTGGATTTGAACTTGTAGGTAAATCACATTTTTACCGTGGGAAGCTTTCTTTAAGGTGTAAAGCTTCTTTAGAAAAGACTAAGTTGATGCAATGGTATTTCTATATAAACACCTCAAACTCGCACTGATTTTAAAACAAGATCTAAAATTGTTATTTAGAATTTGAACATGAAAATATCTTCATTCCACTGTTGAATGAATTGGGTAAAACATTGAAACCTAAACCAAGCAGGCATTGGGGACACTGAACAGTAGAAGGAGCAGAAGAAAAGCTGTCAGGCTGTGAGTGTGACATATCAAAGGACATCAACACTAAATCTTTTGGGTTTTGTTGCTTTTTTTTTCCTAGAAAGTCCTGCTGTGCTCTTTTCCATCCCTTTGCGGTAGCTTCATTTCCTATTTTCCATCTGTATGCTGCAGAAAGAAAAGCTGGTAGCTGAATTTACTTTTTTTTGTGAGCTCAGTATGGTGTTGTAAGAAATCCTGAGCAGCCTTGACTGAAAAATGGTTTTGAAGATGGTAATAAGATACTGAGGTGCTGCTGATACCTGTCAATGTTTCATTTAGGCTGATTCCATCAAGAATGGTGTTCAACTCCTCTCTAGGGCTTATACAATTGATCCCAGCAATCCAATGGTGTTGAATCACTTGGCTAATCACTTCTTTTTCAAGAAGGTAAGAGATCGCTGAAATTTTACAGTTAAATGCTTGGTAATCTCTGAACAGTAAGAATTTTGGTATTAGATTCAAACACATTTCATCAGGTGCCTAATATCTGTTAATCTAGATGAAGAAGTGTGAGGTTTTTGGCCTGAATTTTGTATAAACCTTTCTCAAGAAAACCAAGAAAGGTACACTTACCTAAATCAAAATCAACTTTGTGTCCTGAAGAGGTTTTGGGTTTTCGATGTTTGGGATTGGTTTTTTTGGTTGGTTGAGGTTTTTGTTGGTTTGTTTTTTCCACCTCCTCACTCTTCCATGCTTTAAAACATGAAATAGAGAAAAGATTAGTAACAGCTAAAACTGAATCTGTTGTTATTTAGTCAGTGCTGTGACTAAAGCTTTGTCATATTTTCCAGCTATCCATGTTTAAATCATAAAATCACTTGACCATAAATAAAGTGAAGACTTCCAATTTTCATTTAACTTCCTTTTTTTTTTTTTTTTTTGTCAGGACTATGGTAAAGTACAACACTTAGCTCTTCATGCTTTCCATAACACAGAGGTGGAAGCGATGCAGGCAGAGAGCTGTTACCAGCTGGCAAGGTCTTTTCATGTACAGGTAGGACAGTTTTTAAAAGTCCCCTTTGAGCTCACATTTTTAAAAAGTCTCTGTTATAAAAGTTCATGCAAAGGCTGCCTCTAAAAACACTGACTGTTCTTCATTTAATTCCTTTTAATTAGGAAGATTATGATCAAGCTTTCCAGTATTATTACCAGGCCACTCAGTTTGCCTCATCTTCTTTTGTACTTCCGTTTTTTGGATTGGGTCAAATGTATATTTATCGAGGGGACAAAGAGAATGCTTCACAATGCTTTGAAAAAGTCTTGAAAGCCTACCCTAACAATTATGAAACTATGAAAATCCTTGGATCTCTTTATGCAGCTTCAGAAGACCAGGAGAAACGGGATATTGCAAAGGTGAGTTTTCCTTCCACCAGCATCGTGTTCATTTGCAAGAGTAGAACTTGGAAATCAGACTTGAAATCAGTTTGTTCCTTAAGTTGAATAAAACAGGGTTAGGTGGCTGTAGGTAGGGAATATTTCATATGGGTTGTCATGAGGGGTTTTCCTGTCTGTGAAGAGTCACAACTTCTGGGCAGAACTGAGACTCCCCTGGGCTCTGGGTAAAGCATGTCCAGGAATTTAGAGACGCTCCAGCCTCATGTCTCTGTTTGGTACATGAAAAGGGTAGAATTCTTTCCATATATATGAAATTGTGTGAAGATGGGAAGTTAGCTCATGATTTCCTGAAGAGAGCAAATCAGCTGGTGATTTCCAGAAAGCACTGGTCTTGTCTGGGCTTATTTGGAAAGACAGTGATGCTTTTTTTTTAAATGAAGGGTATTTTAAATCTAATTTTGGGTAGATAAAGGCAAGAAATGTTAGGCATTTCTCTAGCTTTTCATGTTGGTGTAATAGCCCTTGTTTCTCTTAAGACTTGAAGCAGGTGTTCTGTTCTACAGAAGAATATAATAATGAAGGAAGAAAACTAATGCAGATTTATTACAGATGTTTAGGATGTTTGCTTCTGCAGTATGGTATATCTTTCTGATGTTAAAGTTAATGCCTTCATTCTTTCTTTTATTTCTATTTTTTTTAAACAGGCTGTGTGTCTTTGAAATGGCATAATTATCTTCTGTTTTTCAGGGGCATTTAAAGAAAGTCACAGAACAATATCCTGATGATGTAGAGGCTTGGATTGAGCTAGCCCAAATTCTAGAACAGACTGATATACAGGTATTATTAATACTCACTTGGTGAATTGTGCGTGTGCTTTTCATAAGAGCATCTAGAGCTTATTCTCTTTTTTCTTTCATCCACTTTCTGTTTCTTTCCAAAGGGTGCTCTGTCAGCCTATGGCACAGCCACACGCATTCTGCAGGAGAAAGTACAGGCTGATGTCCCTCCAGAGATCCTGAATAACGTGGGTGCCCTGCACTTCAGGCTGGGAAACCTGGGAGAAGCAAAGGTATGCAGTTACTCACAGTTTGAATGGTGTTTCTTGGTCACACAGAAGTTTTTGGTTGAGGACATTCTGCAGTGCTTCATTGCTCTTTTTTTTCTGTACTTCAGAAATACTTCCTGGCATCGCTGGATCGTGCGAAAGCAGAGGCTGAGCATGATGAGCATTACTACAATGCCATCTCTGTGACAACATCCTACAACCTTGCCAGGCTCTACGAGGCCATGTGTGAATTTCATGAAGCTGAAAAGCTCTATAAAAACATTCTGAGAGAACATCCAAATTACGTTGATTGTAAGAAACATTTGGTATTTCAGTTCTACAGTCATCCTTATAATGCCAGAAATCATCTGGTTGACAGTGTCTTATGCTGTCCTTCTGTCTGTCTTCCCTTGTTTTCACAGTAGCATTGGGGCTGAGTAGCCTGTGCTATTTGGCACAAGCTGCAGCACTCATCATGCCCCAGCCTCATCTGTAGCCTTTTCCCTGCTTGTTTTCCATTGTCACCTGCAGATACCCTTCCCAAAGCTTGTGGAGATGGGAGAGCTATTTAAAGTGGAAGGAGGAGAATTATGTAACTGATGGATCCTTATTTCTTTGCAGTTTTTCAGCTGTCTTTAACTTATGAAGCCAATTTAACACATTCACAATACTTTAACTATTCAAAACCTGCAGTTTCTCTCTGGCCATCATGGGTGCAAATTCCTCTTCACATCATATTTCTTCTTGTGAATAGAATATGAAAGGTGTCTTAGTGTTTGCTGTCCTTAGCTGGTCAAGAGAAAGATTGCTTTTGAAATTGATGCATGGACAATATTTTCTTTGTATAAGATGACTTTAACCTGTTCCCTGATTTTTATTTCATTTTCTATCTTTATTTCCAGGCTACTTGCGCTTGGGAGCTATGGCTAGGGATAAAGGGAATTTTTATGAGGCTTCTGATTGGTTTAAAGAAGCACTTCAAATCAATCAGGTTTGTTACCCTATAAGTGTTTAACATTAAAACACTCTAAATAATAAGTTAACTTAAAATTTAATTTTCCTCTTTTTGTGTTTTTAATTTGTTTAAACTATGGGAAGAAGAGAGAGCTGCCAGGTCTGCTCTCTGTGTTTTGTTTGGGGTTCTTTTGAATATGGAACTATGTTTAAGACGAGTAACACTTTATACTTGAAAAAGAGCCCTTGTAAAGGAAAAGACTTTTCTTTTCTTTGTAACTTAGAGTGAATTTTTATTTAGGACCATCCAGATGCCTGGTCTCTGATTGGCAATCTTCACTTGGCTAAACAAGAGTGGGGTCCAGGACAGAAGAAATTTGAAAGAATATTGAAGCAGCCCTCCACACAAAATGATACTTATTCCATGCTGGCTCTTGGCAACGTCTGGTTACAGACTCTCCATCAACCCACAAGAGACAGAGAAAAGGTAATGGGCAACTTTCTGCCCTGTGTGTGGGTTTGTGTCTTTATTTTTTGTATGTTGTTAGCTATTCAGAGCCTCTTCTTGATGTCTGTTTGGCATCTTCTAGTTCATAAAACCTCTGGGTAGATCTTTTAATACCCCACTTTAGAAGTGAGTGATGAATTGGGGCATTTCTTTCTGCAGGAGAAACGTCACCAGGACCGTGCATTAGCCATCTACAAGCAAGTCCTCAGAAATGACCCAAAGAATTTGTATGCTGCTAATGGCATAGGTGAATATCAGACTCTAGTTTTGCTTCAGAGGTGATAATATTCTTAAGTTTTTTGCTTTAATAGAGAATTGTTTTTTCAGGGCCTGAGCACTGTAGAGTGGAGTCCAGAAAGTGGCAGCCATGTCAGTTTTTGAATGGGCACTTTATTGAGGCATATTGAATTTTCTGTGCTAGGGGTGCACAGTGCATGAAGCTGGAAGCTCACACTGTCCATATTCCTCTCCCCTCAGGAGCTGTCTTGGCACACAAGGGATATTTCCGTGAAGCTCGTGATGTTTTTGCCCAAGTGAGAGAGGCCACAGCAGATATCAGCGATGTGTGGCTGAATTTGGCACACATCTACGTGGAGCAGAAGCAGTACATCAGTGCTGTGCAGATGGTAACATCTCCACATTGAACTACCTTCTGTTTTGGCTCACATGATTTCTAGATGTCTCTCTGCTGTCAGGGCAGCTGGGAAAGTTTCTGAGCAGTGTTTTAACAAGTTCTAGGCCTATTTCTAACAAGCTGTTGGCTGTCCAGTCTAGATTTAGTAACAGACTGCCAAATGTGGGTAGGGGGTAACAAAGCACTTACCATATTTTATACTTTTTTTGGTAGCAGGGTTAGAATTTTGGTTGTGGAATAAATTATTAGCCAGAGCAGTTTCAGTCAGTGTAGTTACTGTGTGTGGTTTACATGCAGATGTTTCCAAAGTAAGTGAATACAATTTGCTGCTGGGATTTTCTTTTAAATAGCAACAATTCCCATTTTTGTTCTTGTAAATGACCGCATGAATACTTTAAGAGTTATCTTAAAAGCTGACTGGGCTGTAATTTCAGTCACCACGGTTAAAATCACAAAATAATTCATGTTGGAAGAAATCTGTTGAGGTCAGCTAGTTTAACCTGACCTGCCCAAGCAAGTAAATGTTCAAGTGTCAACCTGTTCTGAGTAAATTGACTCAACTAGTTGATGAAAAGCATACAAATAAGCTTAAAAGCACAGCATATGTTGAACAGGACAGAAACTAAGAACAAACTTGTGTCATTTAAGATGCGTGCTTATTGAGGCTCAAAGGCACTTCATTCAGAGCTATTCTGAAGCTTTTTGTGATGCTTAATAAAGAAGTGTTTACTGGGCCTTTCTTACATGCTCAGGAGCACAGTAGTCACTGTCCTGCAGTGAGCTATTGTTAGCAAGCTTTGGCAACACAGTCACATTCACTCTGTTGTGCTTGAATGGGGTCTGTTGTTTTTTTAGCACTTTGACTATTTTTATTGACAAAAAAACCTAATGAAAAATCTCATTTTAGCAATTGCTTAAGCCGTGAATTACAGTGGGGAAGTGGGTATCACTTTCATCTATTGATTTGGGAGAAAAAAATATTTTACTCATTTGCTAATTTATTTAAGAAAAGGTGTTATTAGGAATGTGTTTGTTTACTGAAGTGTTTCATTGTTCCCTGTGTTTTGCCATGCAGTCACAGTGTGAAATACATTATATTGGACTCAAAGGGAGACAAATTGAAATTGCTAGCCCAGCTTACTGCAGCCACAATAATTATCCTACTGTGTTCTCTACCCTAAAGCATACAGATCTGAGGTAGGCTTGAGCTAAACACAAAATCTGGGATGCTGAAGGTGCTCACAACACAGTGAGATCCAAGAGTAACAACCTCAGGTGTTACAGTTCAGGACAATTTTTCTGTACTTGAGATGCAAATAAAACTTACTTTGTATTCCTTCCTGTTTTGGTGGCTTAGAGAGGGTGAAGGGTTCCTTAAGGAAAGAGTATGTCAAACAGAAGGTGGTTTTTACTGAAAATTATAAAATTTGCTGTCTTTTAAGCCTTTAATTCTAGACCCACAGAAGTTATAGTAACAAGTCATCTTTTACACTTTAGAGAAACTGATATCCCTTGTCATGGGTAAGTTCCTCAGCTGGATGGAAGCTGAGATATCTAGAAAGTCTGATTTTTTTTTAACTAATTACATCAGATATATAGAATTAGTATATTAGATATATTTAAATTTGTAAAATATCTGATATGAATAAAGAAAATCGATTGTTTATTCCTCCCACATACTGTGGAGAATATTTGAATGATCTCAAAATGAGTCATATTGGTTGGACTTTGTTGCAGTAAATGCTACTTTAAAAAGTATTCTTTTGTACTTAAAGCCTACAGAGCCTTCTGGGCTGCAGCCAGTTTCTGGAAAAAAGGTATGGAATAGGAGAATGTTCTGATCACTGAAAGGGAGGCGCCCATGCAGCATAACACACTTCTTCAAAAAACAAAAGGCATATTAGCAGTAATGCCTCTTAAGAATAGAAATATTTATTAGAGTTAGCTAACCAAAACAACAAACCACCACTAATCAATCTAACTTTGATTTTTTTTTTTATTTCAGTATGAAAACTGCCTCAGAAAGTTCTATAAGCACCAAAACACTGAAGTGTTGTTATATTTGGCCCGGGCACTGTTCAAATGTGGCAAATTACAGGAATGCAAACAAACTTTGTTAAAGGTATGGATCTAGAACATCATGGATCACAGAATAAAATTACTGTTAGTTGATGTGTGTTTGTGTTTCTTTAAATTTGGTGGTCTGGGGTTGAAATTATGGTGTTTATTCTCTTTATGACATTTCTGTATCACGTTGTAGCTTATCTTTAAAACGTGTTTTTTTTCCAGGCCAGGCATGTGGCTCCAAGTGATACAGTCCTCATGTTTAATGTGGCTTTAGTGCTGCAAAGACTTGCTACCTCTGTCCTGAAAGATGAAAAAAGCAATCTGAAGGAAGTCCTTAATGCTGTGAAGGAGCTGGAGCTCGCCCACAGGTTAAAATAGTTTGTTTCTAATCCTTATAATCCACGTTGTTGTCCCCTCACAGTGTACCTGCAGTATTGAGCACAAATCTGGTTAGAAGAGCAATCATCTTCTACAAGGCACTGTGTAATTCTAGAGTTTCTAATAGGAAAACAAAGTATTGGGCCTGACAAAACTGTGTGTTCAGATTTTGTTCCAGAATCAGTTTTGTTTGACCAGTTGCCAATATGTGTTTCTCAAAGAGTTTTGTTATTGCTGTGACCAAGATGCTCTATTTCCCAGAAATGCATAGTTGAAAAGATGTTGATAATTATTCTACAACTTGAATACTATTTTATGACTTCTTTCAAAGCAAACTATAAGGCTTAAAAGCAAATCTGTTTATCTTACATAAGCATAATTAATGACTAGCAGTCCCTAAAGACTAATTTCACCCTTCTTTTGGTAAGTAAAGCCCAAGTACTGTCACAGTTTAAGAACAGAAACAGTTTCTTAAGTGCATTTGAGATATTTTAGTTCTGTTTAAAAAACAATAATAGAAGATTTTGTGCAGACACCAGTGTGATTAATCTGATCCAGTTGTTACCATCCTTGAACAGAGCTTTCAACCATTTATCCTGCTCCTAGGCATAGCTGGTGCATGATTTGTGCATTCCTAGCTCTGCTGTTATGTTGAGGATAGACATTCTAACTCAAGTTCTAACTTGAATTTGATGAGAATCTTGTTATTTATTGTCTTGAAGAAGTTGCATGAATTTATTTTTGCCTATTAACTAAAATTTTTGGAAAATACTCTCCATAGTGTAGACCTCAAGCAAGGAATTATTATGTTCATATACCCAAGAATTTGCGTCTAGCACAAAACTACTTCATTTGGAATGTGTCTGGGGGTATATGGGAAGAAACTGTGGCAATCTTGAAAATTAGAAGTAATTTTGTTTTAAATTTGAGAAACTTTTCAAAGCACTGATCATTGTATCTTACTTGGAAGTTTGTTGTATTCCCAAGGGCCTGTCCACTAGGTCAAGGAGGCTGTTCTGAAAGGATTTTTGAAAAACAAGTTTCCCTTCCTTCTCTTATGCTGAATTCAGGCATGTAATCTTTGACAGATAAATCAGTCTTTTGGGGTCAGCAATGTTCTTACTGGTGGGAGCCAGCAAATGAAATCTCAGAACTCTCTTTAGAATTTTTCCTCTCCGGAGTGGTTTTCGAATGCTTTAGATTTGGAGTACTCTGAATGCACATTTTAACTGTTAAAAGGTGCCATTTTAAAAGGTGTTAGCACAGAGGAAATTGGTGTGACTTCCTCATCTGTTGAGTTCTACAGGTTTGTAATTCGGGAGTAAATGCTTTGTTTTAAGGCAAAATTGCAGTAAATATGTAAGTAATGCTATCTTTGCTTACTTTGGTTTCTTGTGATTTCCTCCAGGTACTTCAGTTACTTGAGTAAAGTAGGTGATAAGATGAGATTTGACTTGGCACTTGCTGCTACAGAAGCCAGGTAAAAAAAACAAAAACAACCCACAAAGAAATCCTTCATTCAGATTTTAAGGGGAATATTTTTGTCCTGTTTTTGGGGTTTTGTCTAAGTATTAAAACTAGATTCCAAAATTTCAACTGTCGTTTTGTTAGAACAATAGAAATACAAGTGCAGGTCTCTCCCTACTACTGTTTCATTCTTTTCCTGTGTTTCACTTCTGCACATTCTTGTAAGATTTCCACAGCCCCATACAAAGACCATGTGTTGGCCATCCTGCACTGTACATCTGAATGGGTATCATTGAAGCACTTTGTGGAGAGAAGAAAATTTCAATATTGAAAGAAATGTCATTTTAGTATCAGCTAAAAGGGGGTTGAAAGCACCTTGCTTTAATGCTTTGTGTGACTTGGACCCTTTATGCAACCTTAACTCTCACATTACTGGGTTTTTTAAGCTTGAATTTTGCCCTACCTTTCTGAAAGGATTTGTTAGGTTGTTGTGATTAAATACAAGTTCTTATTAAGTATACTTTTGAAGCTCTCCAAATTGGTTGGCATGATTCCTTTTATGTTCATGTGTGGGTTTTCTGTATATGAATTGGCTACATTTGAAGTGTGAATCAATATGTTCTGAAATGATCCATTGGAAGATAAATTAGCTTACTAAAAATGCTTTCATTTTCTCAAAAATCTGCACTGCTCTTCTCTGTGCTATTTCTAGTAGTTTTTTTTTTAGTTCATTGGGGATATGAATGAAGTGTTGTGATGCAGGCACTTTATAAAAGCATTTCTTTTTGTGTCTGCCACCTTGCCTTACCTGAGAACCTTGATTTTGCAGGCAGTGCTCTGACTTACTGAGCCAGGCCCAGTATCATGTGGCTCGGGCACGCAAGCAGGATGAGGAGGAGAGGGAGCTGCGTGCCAAGCAGGAGCAGGAGAAGGAGCTGCTTCGCCAGAAACTGCTTAAAGAACAGGTTTCATTCCACTAAATTCTGTATATTGCATTTTATAAGTGTGCACACTGACAATATGTGTGGTCCTGCTGCTCTGCCGTGGTACCTAGGAGCTGTTTTTCTTAGTCATAGTAAGTGCCAGCTGAAAATATTGCAGCTAACAGGTGATGCTCTTGCTTCCCCATAGCCTCAGAAATATTTAGTTGTATAATGAAATAAAATAGATGTGCCAGAAGTTCTACCATAAGACTTTTACCTATTCTACCATGGGCTTTTTTGTAGAAAACTTTTTGTAAAAAAACTTTTTCTTTTTTTTTTTTTGCCATGTTCATCTTCTGCTGTGACACAGAGCATCAAAAAGCAATTTTCCAGTCTCCTGACAGCAAATAATTTCTGTGCCTGCTGTTAAATCACCGTGGGGTGCAAATACAATGTTAATGGTTGGCTTCCTTTCCTTGGTGTTTCAGGAAGAGAAGCGCCTGAGAGAAAAAGAAGAGCAGAAGAAGCTTCTGGAGCAAAGAGCTCAATATGTGGAGAAGACCAAGAATATTCTGATGTTCACTGGTGAAGTAGAAGGATCAAAGGAGAAAAAACGTGGTGGCGGTGGAGGCAGGGTAGAACAAAATGTTTTAATCTCTTTTTTTGTTTTTTATTTCATTTAAACCTCCTTAATTTTTCCCTTCTGATATATAGTCTCTTGCAGGAACACAGGTTTTTAGTTTCCAACTCCTAGGTTCTACTGAGTAAAATTGCACAGGTTTAATACTAAAATGTCAAATTGGAAGCTAATACTTAAAAGTTCTGAGCATGGTGGCATCACTAAAATGTGTTCAATTGTTAAAATAACAGAAGATTATCTTATATGCCAATTCTGAATCAGTTTCTAAATTATACCTCTCTGGTGCCAACTTTGCCATAGTCTCTAGAAGGTCTGTGTTTTCATTTCTCCCAGAACATGTTCAGCTAAATTTCCATTTTGAAGTGTTTCCTGGTAGCTTTGTAACTGGGATGTGAATAATAGGTTGTGTTGCCTGTGTTTCTTACAGCGTTCCAAAAAAGGAACAGGGGAGTTTGATGAGTTTGTCAATGATGACAGTGATGAAGATCTGCCCATCTCTAGAAAGAAAAAGAAGAGGAAGGGCAGTGGCAGTGAACAGGATGGGGAAGAAGAGGAGGGTGAGAGAAAGAAGAAGAAGAGGAGGAGGTAGCTGATACTTTAATTAATTAATTTTTAATTAATGTCAATTTAATACTAGACTTCCCTGAGCAGTAGTAGGGCTTTTAAGTAAATTCTCTGCAGTCTTTTGTAACAGTTTAAAAACAAACTCTTACCAAGAGATCACATGGTTATTTTTTACTAACACGTTACACTTTATAAGACTTAAGCAACCACTCTGCAAAAGAACTACGAGTAGCACTTGATGAGGTGGACATTTCTTGAGACTGGTATTTTTGTATTTTTTAAGGGTTTTTTGCAATATTATGCTTTATGCCCTATAAAATATGTTTCTGTTCAAGACCCCAGAAGGCAGAAGAGGGGAGTGATGATGAAGAACATGAAAATGGCCCACGGCCTAAGAAGCGACGTCCACCCAAAGCAGAGAAGAAGAAGGCTGTAAGTTAAACCCTGAATAACTGCATCACTCTCTAAATATGCATTTGGAGTTCAGCATTACCCTGGTCAAGAGAGATTTATTAGTGTTGAAAATTACAGCAAAACCTCCTGAAGCAAACTGGTCTTAGAGCTTATTTTTATCCTCCTGTGTTGCTATTGCTGCTTCAAGGATGAAAAGGATATTTCCAAAGCCATCTAGAATTAAGTGATAGTAAATGGAAATTTTTTTAAAAGCTTGTCTGGTTTTCTGAACGTTTTTCTACATTTGGGCCCTGTGCCACATGAACAAGCAACTCTTTGTTTTCCCCCTGTACAGCCCAAACCAGAGCGTCTGCCTCCTTCAATGAAAGGAAAGATCAAATCAAAAGCCATCATTTCATCAAGTGATGATTCTTCTGATGAGGACAAACTGAAAATTGCTGATGATGGGTAAGAACCTTAATTAACTTTGTATGAACTTAGAGTAACAATGCATGCCTTCAAGAGAAAATGCAGTGTTAATGAGATAACATGAAGATAATGAGAAGTTTTTCATTGTACTTGCAGCATCCCTTCCCAGTTCAAATTAATTCCACTCATTTTTCTAAAACTAGTGTGAAAAATGCATGTATTTTATGATTGGCTTTTCGCAAATATTAAAATGAATGTTATATGTGTTGTGTTAGAAAGTAATGCTGTATTAATTCTCTTAAGTAGTGTGTTAAATATAGTTTTAGGTAATAAAAAATGTTAAAATAGAAGCTATGCTATGTAGGATACTTTTTTTTTAAAGAAAGGACTTGCAGTGAGATAGCAGCCACAGGACACCTAAATCTTTCAGAGAAAAAGAATTTATTGCCCTCTTATCAGAAGAAACAAACTTCTTCCCACCTCAAAGGCGCTGTTAGGATTCAGAGGGAGAAGCTGACGATGACCAGACAGAATCCTGTATTTGAATGGAATTTATGCATCATGTATGAAGTGTATGAATATGCAACAGGCTATTGTTTTTAAGGGTTAATCCTTTGGTCCTTTTTCAGGCTCGTCCTGCCCAGAAAAAGGTACCCGGACTTCCATAACTCTTTGTCTCTATTGTCTCGTATTGTCCTAATTCGATTTGTCCAAATTATTATTACTCTAATTGTATTACTATTTTTATAACCATTTTATTACTATTAAGCTTTTAAAATTTTAAAAATAAACGATTGGCATTTTTTACAACTAGCATTACCCAAATCCTGGTGTCTTGCTTTATGTATCAGCTAAAGGGAGCACCTTTTAATACCATTTTTTCCCTCTGCTTTTCCCCACAGGCACGCTAGAAATAGCAACAGCGATTCTGAGGAGGGGGAGCAGCAGCACAGCAAACGCATTGTTTCCGACAGCGATTCGGATAACCGGAACAAGTCGGGCAGCGAGGCAGGCAGTCCCCGCAGGTCCAGCGCCCGCGCCTCCGAGGAGGAGTCTGACAGTGACCGGTCCCCGAGGAAGAGGCGGCGCTCGGAGTCGGAGCAGTCGGACAATGAGTCCGTGCAGTCGGGGAGGAGCCGCGGCTCCGGCGGCTCCGAGAACGAATCGCGGCCGGCTTCGCGCAGCGCCGAGTCCGACAGGGACTCCGAGAGGGGCTCTGACCACGAGGGGTCTGCCAGAGCTTCTGGGAACGAGTCTGAGCCAGAGGCATCCAATGATGAGGGCTCTGAAGGGGGCTCGGATGACAGCGATTAGAGCTGAATTACAGACCCTATTTTTAAAAAGTTCATGTAAATACATCTCAGTTACAGGGAAGATAGAATTTTTATATTTCAAAACTGTGATTTAAAGAACCTTAATGTTTTAGTAAACTGTTGTGAGACCTTCTTGTGATTCTTTCTATTAGTTACTAATGGATGTTTCTCTAAGTTGGCTTATGGTGTATTTTTAAATTTAAACCACTGTAGGTGCACAGAATCTCTGTCCTGTAGTCAGCACACCGAGGATGGAATGCATGTAAAAACTGTGGAACATAAAATCTCCTTAGGTGGTTCAGTGTGGCTGAAACTTTGTTCTGTGATTAAAGATGCATAGATGGATCTTAAAATCCTACCAGATGCAACAAAGAGCTATGGATATTTATCTTTTTCCTCACTTGGAGTAAAGGTCAGTAGGGAAGTTTTTCTTACTTTCTATTAAAGAATAAATGTGCCACAATGCAGCTCTTTTATGTTTTCAAGGGTTTGTTCTTTTGCTTCTGTTTTTGTGTTAAATCAGTTGAAAATGTGCAGATCTTAGAGAAATTTTATAAACTAGTGATGCAGATTTAGATGAAGTATTTAAATTGGCTGGTAAAGACATTTGGGAGAACTCTGTATTACTTGAGAATAGTAAAGCTGCAAGTGTCACAATAAAATGTTCTTGCTTATTTGCTTGGAGTGATTTATTTTACTCCTTAGAAGGTATAAGCAGAATACCTGAAAAAGTTTGAATTTGAAATCTCTTTGGAGGAAGTGGTCCTCCCTGTATTGTAAGTACATGGCTTTGGAACTAAGTCCTTTCATATAATGTGTTCAGGAATAACAATGAAAAATTGCTGTGCTGTAGACTAAATTGGATTTCTCTCTGTGGTTCTGAAAAGGAAATGTTTTCCTTTTTTTCATTGGTCATCAATTCCTATGTCAAGCGTTTGCTAAGAGAAGATTTTGTAGGTCTGGATAGTGTATTGCTACCAGTTCTCATAGACCGTATGGCCTAAATATGTTGCCTTGTTTTTAGGAGCCTGGATTGTCACTACTGATAGTTCACTTGAAGCACTAAGTGAAAGTGAAGTTTCCCATGCTGCTATTTCTGGTTTGTTGTGAGCATGAGCTGTTCTCATTGTGGATGGGTTTGTTCATGTGTTTGTGGGCTGTTGGTAACCATAGCAGACAGCAGAATGCAGAACACTCAAGAAGTCTCTCCTTGTGGCTCAGTTTGTTATCAGTTTCTATCTGTGTTCTTACCTAAAACTTAGCATCAGAGTAGAAGAACAACCCTCATGTTTGCTGGGTCAGAGCAAAGCTGAATCATGACCCAGAGCCACAGGGAAGCAGTGGATAGCTGAGCTGGGCATGCTTGGTGTCACATGGCTTCATTTATGAGGCTGTGGAAAGTGTGAGGAAATTGGTGCAGCTAAGGAAAGCTGATACATGCAACGTGAAACAAGCAGAGCACAGACAGCGTGGCAGGTGTGAGAGTAGCCAGCTCTTAACAATAGGAAGGAAAACGATGTACAGCACTTACTGTGGGGTCTTAGAAACTTTTCTCTGCCTCAAATACACCTCTGCTGTCATAGCTTTATCATGTTACTAATTCTGTCTTCCTTGTGAAAAGTCTGCAGATTTTGTTTGATGCTGTATGTACACAAAATACATCTTCTGTTGGCTAAAGATAGCTCTAGATGAAGAAGTGCTGTGTGGGTCTTCAGACCTAACATCCAGCTGGAGAGAAATTATTTCTGGAACTGTAAAATAACAGGGATTTTCAGACATCTCTTTTGAGAAGTATTTTTTGGCTCTCCACAGTAAGGAGTTGTGTAAGGAGAGGTTATGACTTAATACAGCTTGAACTGTTTGATGTCCAAGACACCAATCAACAGGGACAGAAAGGGGACAAGGGATGCATTTGCTTTGCTATTCCTCTGCTTTTATGTAGCAAAAGAGGAATCAAAAACCAGAAGTAATTTTCTTTTTTCTTCCCTTTGAGGAGGAAAGTTAATGGGAGGATTAAGATTATGTAAAAAGTCATGTGTTGCTGTAGTTGGAGAGAAAGCTGTGTTTTAGCTTAATTCATATTTTCTAATGCTTGTTTTTTGAAAGTGCTGTGGTGGAATAACATTGCCGTAATTCTCTCTTGGCAGCATTCCTTGCCTTCTGAAGTAGGTTGTTGGCTTGCAGCTATTAAATTCCTTTATTTTTAGCAGTAATCTATTCCTGGATGAAATACAGCAAGTTAGAAGTGTAACACTGCCTGGCTAGCAAGTGCTTTATTCCTAGTTTGTGTTTTGCATCCATTCAATCCGCAGTTCCATGGCTGCAGGAAGTGTTTCCTGCTGAGCTCTGTTGCTGCATTTTGTGTGAGCAGCACATAATCTCCAGAATACAAGAGGAAAGGAGCGTGTAGAATTTGCTCTCACTCCTGAAATTTGTAGATTTGGCCTTTCACAGAATGTTTCAAGTGTAACTTGACCAAAAAAAAAAAAAGAAAAGTTGCTGGGTTGGGTATTTTCATTTTGGCGGGGGTTTGGAGGAGGGGCAGAAGAGGAGAGTTGGTTGGGGTGTGTGTTTGTAAATTCTTGGGTTTTTTAATCCACTTACTCAATTTTCTCTTTCAGAAGCTTTTCCAGGTCAGTACTTGGTGGGAAGGAGTAGCTGTCACTGCTGAATGACAAGGCATCTGTGTGTAAATCGATCATTCTCTTTGCAAATGTCCACTTCTGCTCATTTAACTCAGAAAACCACAGTACTCTGTCCACACAGAAAAAAGGACTATATCTGGGAATGTGCTGCCAAGGAAGGGTTTGGACAAGGCAAGACCTATGGTAGGAGTACAACAGCTAAAATTATATCAGTTCTTTATATAAGGAAATGCCACTTCCTGGGAATAAGTTGCTTTCCACATTAAATATTTCACTGCTTACAGCAGTGTTTGTTGCAGCAAAGCTTTAAACTTACATTACTGTTGACATCTTCTTTTAAGACTTGCAGGCTTTCTGGAACAAGTCTGTTCCCTACTTTTTTCCTCCTTCCTTTGTTCTGCAGTTTTTTAGACTCCCTTGTTAAATATTGGTCAATATTTATTACAGTCAATAAATCTGGAGCTTAGAAACTACCTGGAAAAGTTCCTATAGCTGGAGCAGCAGTCAGCAGAGACAAATTCAGTATTAATGTGAGTAACAAAACAAGTTGGCAAAATGGATGTGAAAAAAGGTGTGTAACTGAATGCTCATTATTCTCATAGCTATAAGTACTTACTCCTAATAATAGTATTTTGTTATTTATCTAAACACTAATTGCTCTGCAGAAGAGGATTTGAATTGGAGAATATAAGGGACTACCAGGTATGGGAACACCTAGGAGAGAAATTCAAAGTCAGTATACTGAAAATGAGTACTATTTCCATCCTGTTTGTGTCTTCTGGTCCACATCTGCTCAAGCTTCATACTTTTATACTAGAAATACTTGGAACTTCAGGATTTTTTGGTCTTGGCTGCACTATAGAAGGTACAGTTCATGTGTAGTCAGGCAGCTTCTAATGTCTTTTTACCTGTGGTTCATAACTATTTGAGAGATGAAGAATGCTCATCATAGCTGTGTTGTTCTTTAAGTGCCTCTGGGTTGTTTTCTTCCTCTTTTTAATTCTTCCTTTGCCCTGAGGCAAAAACTTCTTTCACTGCAGCTTCCAGGTCTTGGGGCTGGTGAAGTATTTGGGGCTGGCAAACTTGATTGAGTTTACCTGCATTTGAAACGATAAATGCTAGACAATCCCTATTGCTGCTTCTAAATATGTGTCATCCTTATTTTATGCATGTCCCTTTATCTCCCTGTTTGGAGATGCCCCCAACATTGTTGTGGTGTTGCCTGAGCTCCAGCAGTGCTGTTTGGCTCAACAGCATACAAGAATTTCATATCTTCCCACCCAGCCTTTGCTGATTAAAATACAAATGCCCACTTTTAGCTGAAGAAAACAGGGGGGTTTAGCACCTGAGAGTGAGTTTGTGGCAGTGACTTCTGGGGTGTTTTCTTTTGCCTTGGAAGGCTCCAAGCAATGCTCTGGCTCTTTAAATGTTTTTGAACCCTTCAGAGTTCTTAGCACTTGAATCTCCTCTCTTGCCTCTCTCCTATGCAAATCCCACATGCTAATTGCAACAGCTAAAGCATTCTTGGACACACTGAGGAATACCTAAAACATTCTTGGACATTTTGAGAAGCACTGTGGGCCCACTCTGGTTCTTAGACCTCCTGTCAAAGGTGCAGTTGAGTTGGTTGCACAATCTATCTTCAGTGACAGATAGGTCTCAGCCAGAATGTTCCAGACTGTATCTGCTAATTCAGAAGTGACTTTCTGATTTAGGGCACACAGGCAATAGTAGAGAGCTTGTCTTTTCTGGCTGCTCATTCTATAGGACAGAGGGGGTTGTAATTTGAGAAGAATCTCATGTAGTGCTATAGTCCCTCTGTCTGGTTCCACAACTGTATTAGAGAAAACTGGTTTTGGAGTCTTCTCACCTTTGCACCTGAAGGTTCTGGCTGTACAGACTTTGCTGAACCACAGACTCCTTTAAGCAGAGCTAATACTGATAAATACTGATAAATACTAATAAATACCAGTCTTGCTCTAAGTTGGTGACAGTAAACTGCTAATTCTGAAGATACCTCAGAGAAGATGAAACATTTCTTCATCCATCTTTACTCTTTAAAGACAGATAACTGCTGTGTTCCAGCTTTCAACAGAGTTTGAACTGCTGTAAACTGTCTGTATCTGTTATGCTGTGCTAAATTATTCCAGTGTGTGTTCCATTCTCATGGGAATCTGTCTAACCAAAAGGTAACATTCTTTTTTCTTTTGGGAAGCTGTCCCAGACCAGCTGGAGAGGAAGAATTATTGTCAGCAGCTATTTACTATCACTGAAAAGGGAAGAGGAATTGGGTCTCATTTGGGTTTGCAGAATAAAGCACATTCATGCACAAATTTGAGGTGGTGATTTTAGTCAAAGTGTTCATACTGACAATTCCATATTCATGCAGCTGTTTTGTTGTATGGTCATTGCATCAGGGGAACTGGCATGGACTGCAGGAGATTGAACCCATAACTCTTGGAGTTTTCCTCATTTCCTTCTGCAGTCTGGACTGCTCAAGGTTTGTCCAGGCAGTAGCCAAGATATGGCTATGAGGTAATTAGGGTTGCTATATAAACAGAATGGCATTACTGGAAGGGGCAAGGAAGGAAAGAAAATCAATGATGTGTCAGATCAGTGCTTAGATGGATATTATTTATAGTCTTGATCCTTAATTACTTGGGTCTCTGTATTTCTGTTTTGGATCTTCTGTGTTGGTTTTTTTGCTCTGCACTCACTTGTCTGTAATTAATGTCCCAAGAGACACTTGCCTTGCCATGAGTGTTTCAATTTCTGTTGCCTTTAAACAGTGCAGGGAAAGGATGTTTTATTCAGTGCATGTGCACGAACTATTGATCTATCCAACTGTAAAACAAGAGAGTGGAAGCTGTAACAGTAAAATCAAGTGAAGTATACATTAAAAATAGGAAAAATGTAACATAAAAGACACAAGGATCTAAAGGGATTTGTCCAGTCCAGACTGTGCTGTGATCCCAGAAGAACCCAAGATTCACCTCAGTTGGCTGCAGTGCAAGCTCTCCATAAGGGAGAGGTTGGTGGTATCCATAATATTTGCATAGAAATGATTCTCAGTTAAAAAGAATTGCAAGTTTTAAATTGTTCTCCGTCCTGGCCTAAATTTCCCCAAAACAGCAGCAGTTCCCTTCAGCTGTACTTTTGCAGAATGTCCTGTTGCTGTATCCCAGCTGAAGTGATGTTGTATTTCTTAGGCCTTTCATACATTTTTGTCTTTGATGTTGCTTTTGAGAAATGTGTAAGAAAACATGGTGGGCAGGGGCGTGGGTGGAGATGTGGGATCCAGATTGTACATCAAGACCACATTTCATGTAGCACTGACATGAAGCTGCTTTGGGGCAAGATGATTCTTTACTGAGCTGTACTGAATTTTTGTCTGATCTGCAAGGTTTTTGGAGCATAAATTGTACCTTGATTAAAAAAATGACAAACATTGTTGCTTGATTAGTAATAGAGCCACAGCCTCTTTCTCCTTCTTCATAAGATCAAGTCCAGTGGAAAAAAATCTGTCTTTGGTTTTGAATGATTTAATTTAAATAAACAAAACTATAAACATCATTTTGCTATTATAAAGGTTGAAGTGCTGGCCAAGAGTGTGACTTGAAAACAAATTATGGCCAGAATTGTCTTACAGAATTAAACCTTTATTGCCTAAAAGCTGACCATCCTTGTTGATCCCCACATTGAAGAGCTGGGGTTTGGCCAGGCATGACTTGATTCAATTGCTGTCCAAATTAGACTGCTGTGAAGCTGCTTTGCTTTCACAGAGTACTTTTTGTAGGCAATTAATCAATATCTCCTGGAGAGCTTCAGCAGAGGCTGTGGTTGTAGTTGCTCAATCACTGAGGTTGCCAAATAATCACATGCATTTGTTTTGTTTGGGAAAACTTCATGTGATGATTTGTTTAAAAAAACAAACCCAAAACTACCACAGACCAATCACTGGGGGTGGCAGTGGGGGGTGAGTGTGGGATGCACAACCAAAAAGCCACGAAAAACCCTCTGAAAGTTCACATATTGTGTGATTATCTGGAAAAACTTCACTAGACAAACCTGCAGGCTCACAGATGTCTCAGTCAGAGCATCAGAGCTGCTTTGGGTACAGTCCAGTGATTGTGTCTCCCTAGACTTCTGGTCCTGGCCTAGTATTTAGCATCCTTCCTCCTGCCTTGCACCTGGGTTTAGTTTAATGCCCAGGTGTGATGATCTTTGCTGTGAACTCCCTGGTCAGCTTTCTCAACTATTCACTGCTACAAATGCAGACATTGCTTCTATTAATAGCTAAGAGGATGCATTTCTGTGATCTCCTTTTAAGAATCAGTAAATCTGACATGACTAAAGTGGGCCAGTGGTATAGCTTTGGGGTACAGGAGAAAAGCTACAGCAGGGCTGGTTATTCCATATCATTTCTTTTCCTGAAGCAGAAATCCTTCTGATTTGCATCTCTGTGATGGAGATGGCCATTTGGATCAACACATGCAATATACTTCCTTGTGGATGCTCTAAGTGCTTCATGAGACCAGAAAACAAAGTCAACCTAAAAATCAACAGTGTAAGCAGAATTCAGCTGAGGCTGTGGGCAGGGAAGGGCAGGGGGAGCCATGTGCTGGGTGTGCTTCTTCCCTTCCCTGCCAACTGCTGTGCCTTGAGAGGCCGCAGGTGCTGCTCCAGCCCCTGGTAACAAATGTGCTAAATGCACACCTAGTCCTGGGAATAATGTTCAGGAATTCGTTATTTGGTGATTTTTTTAATTTTCATTTTTTAACAAAAGCAGTTAGTAACATTAATCTCACAACTAAAATGCTGCTCTATAATTTCAGATTGACCTGTGAAGTTGAGAGATGTAGAAGGGAATGTTCTTGTCACTTCAGATAAAGGAAATTACAGCCATGATTAGTATCAAGTGGAAAAGGATTATTTTGAAAGCAAGCTGGGACTGCACAGAATAATGAAGAGTTATCTTGAAGAACACTCATATAGGACATGAAAAGAATAAGCTGAAAATCCAGCTGAGAGAATCAGGGGAGGACAAATCTAAATTTAAAGCAAAGCAAGCTTCTTAAATAAAAGGTATTGATATATTAAAAAATCTAGGGAGTTTTGTCAGATTATAGGGCTTCTTTACCTCCTGTCTACTTCCCAGGAGTTCCTTTTGATTAATGCAGTTGTCCCTGAGCAGCAGAGCATCAAGTTCTGTATTCAGTATTGCTACCTTGTTTGATCCTGATTCTTGTTTTACCTGCTGCTTTCTCTAAGCCTCACCTGCAAGAACAATGAGAAATAGCACTCCTCGGTGTTTTAGGAATTTTTGTTCGTTTTATTGTCTTTGGTTGGGGTTTTTTTTGTTTGGCTGTTTGTTGTTTTAAGTGTTCAGCCTTTGTGGCTGCAATGAAAACCTGGATGTCTGAAGGGAAGTGCCCCGGGGATACAAAACTGGATAAGCAAGGAAAAACAACCCAGAATTTACTATGTGTCAAGATTCCTAATTCAAACATTCTGGATTTAGGATTTGGTGGACTCATCTCACATCCTTGATGGTTAGGGTGGGAAATGAGGAGGGAGATAGCACAGGGTGATGTGAGGAGAAGCACGTGTGCATTTATTTTCCTTTGTGCTGCTTCTAAATTCCATAATTGTCTCCCCTGGGCTCAGAGAGAGCTGTCTCAGCAATTCAGAGCTGCAGCAGCTGAAGAGGCTGTAGGGAAATGGGGCTGACACCATTCAACAGGGCAAAGAAGAGAAGGGGAAGGAATGTGGGTTAGAGGTGCGGAAATCCAGTGTTTTAGAGAAGGTCCTGAAATCTCCAGAAGCAGAAAAAATCGAGAAGGAAAAACAAAAAGACAAAATAATTCTGTAAATAATGATTACCAATTTGATAAAATGAGCATTTAAAAGTCAGTATAAAAAAAATCAGAGACCTTGAGAGACATTATGGCCAAGATTTTCATTATGTTTATTGCTGGATTTGTTTTTTCCCATAGAGCTGTACGTATTTCCTGCACCTGATCCTACAGGTTATATATCTACATTTGCAATTCTAATTAAATGGATTGCTGTAAGGGCTGTGTAGAGAAAATTACTATGTTGATTTCCAAATTGCATCAATCTCATACTGTCATCAGAAAAAAAGAAAATTAAAAAAAAAAAGAAAGTTAGGGCTGGATCAATCACATTCTTAAATTTTCCTCTTGCAGCAATGGCACGTTTTATTACAGTGTTATAGGGCCAGGTGATTTAAGTGAATTTTATTTATCTTCAGACATCTCAAAATTAGCAGTCTAGACACCTTGTAGAGAGACACCGATGGCCTGGCATCCCCAGGGGGCAAATCATCCCATCCCAAGGTAATTGTGTAAGGTAGGAGGAGTGAGTCACTCTGAGGAGCCTGCTCCTGTCTGCTGCCCCAGGAGTGTGTGATGTCTAGACACCCAGCATTTGGATAGTTAAGTAAGAGGAATCCCAGCCAGCACCGCAGGAGCTCAGATGTTTCCTTTGTTATTCACTTGAATTAGTTTCCAATTTAGATGTAATCTTCCCCTCTCTTTCCTCCCTAGACCAATCCAGTAGCATCAAGTTTACATGAACCTTTATCACACTGAGGAACTGAAAGGGAGATTTCCCCAGAGCAGGCATAAATACAGCTGGCATCCAGCTATCAACTCTCTCCCTAATTGTGCTTTTATGAGGTTTTTTTGTTACATTTAGAGGTTTTTCTCCCCAAATTGTGCTTTATGTCTGCCATTTCAGCAAATGCCAACAGCAAGCTTTATTCAGATTGTCAGGCAAACTAAGGATTACTTCTTGTGGAGCTGTGAAAGTGCCTGGCAAACAGCATCTGGGAATTGGGAGCTCCTGGAGGTGCTGGGGTGAGTACACAGAGACAGCACAGTGTTTGTGGTGTTGCAGTGCAGGGCAACTCTTCCTCTGTGGTGCACATGCTGGGATCCAGAGCTCTCAGCCTGAGCCAGGTTCTGTAGGAAGCCCATTCCCATCTTTCCAGGCTCTAGTGTCTCATTTAGCTGCTGATTCTGTGTCTTACTGTACAGGTAAGTACCAGGATTCAACTCAGTCTGTAGTGTCTTTTTATGTTCCTTATTGAAGGATGAAATCCAAAGTTCCTGTGATGTCAGAAGTAACAGGATTACCTGGATTTATATTGTTCAATCCAAGGAGCAGCCTGTTCCTAAAGCAAGAGGGGAAGGAAGAGTTTGAATCAATGACATTTCCCCTCACAAACCAGTTAAAGTGTGTAGAGTCTTTGAGGAGATTATGTAAAATATGAAATGATTCCTGAATTGAGTTGCAGTTCAGTCCTTCATGAAGATTATTACGGAATCTGCACTGGCAAGAATTCCACAGGGATAGAATAGCACATTCTGTATTTATAACTGATGTGTTTTATCAGAGCCATTCCAGCCCCTGGACTGCCACAGTCAGGTTTCACCTGTTGCAGGTATGTGCTGGGGTTTTACTGCATTATGGTCCCTACCTGCATGGTAAATCTACTGAGATATTTATCTAATTGAATTTATGAAGGGCCTTTCATCACAGCTAAATACTTCATGGTCTTGCCAATTAAATTACATCAATCCCATAGAAGGGAAACTGTGGGAAATTGGAGGTCACCATGGAAACCTTCACTGGAGCAGGAAATGAAACTGCTGTGTTGATGAAGTGAGTAATCAGTTATGTACAGCCTAAAAGCAGTGCAGTGCACCTACCCTGCCTCTCATGGCTGTGGCCTGCTGAGCCTCTTCCCCACAGCCTGGATGGGGCTCTCTTGACTTGAAAAATGTTCTTTGTATGGAACTGAGTGAGCCCTGCCTTTCTGAGCTCGGCTCACGGGGCTGTTTAAGGTTAACATGGCAGCTGAGGCCCAGGCCAGTTCCTGTTTTGTTGTCAATATTGGGAAGAGGGATTAGGACTAATGCTTCTACTGTTACTCAGAAATATTAACAACCTAAGCTTAAAATAATCAAGTAACTGAATGGCATTTCTCCAAGGGGAATAAAAGGAATAAAGATAAATGGGGATATATATAATATGTATGTGTGTATATCTGTACAAATAGAAAAACCCAAGGCTTTAATCCTTCCCCTGCTTTATGGCTCTGGGCAGGAACTGGACAGGAACACAAAGCTGGCCTGCTGCATATGCCTGGAGCTTTGTTTGTTACTCTGCTGTGGAGGCAGAGTCTCTGAAATCTGAAAGAACATGCAATCATTTCTTAAAGGGTTAAACAAAATCCCTAAAGAAAGGCAGATCAAGCCTTCACCTGTCTTTCAGTTTTAACTCTATGTACTTCCACGTCTCAAATTTCACTTTGTCCTACCAAAAAGAGAAGCATCCATTTTGTAACAGAGCAAACTCTATAAACTCCTCCACACTATCAAACCAGTTAAAGATCCCTTTTCCTTTCACAAAGTTGAGTGGTTTTACACAGCTTCTTAGATAATAAAATTCTGGGAATACTTCACACATCAGATTCTTCAAGCACTTCTACTGCTAACATAAACAAAAACTAAATGCAAGATTGACGTTGTTCTAAACTGCAAAATATTTGAAGATAAAAATCCTGTCAGCTGGCTGCTTTCCTCGCTCCAGCCATGTATCCATGCCAAGTGTAACTGTTGCCATGGCTGCTTCGTCAACTCATTAAAAATAACAGTTCACTCCTCTCCAACTACCCTCCCTTAAAGGAAAGGGATGTGGGCTCCCTAAATCAAACCCAGACAAGCCTGTGTGCTTTTACAGCACCACTTAAAAGGCACATTATTCAAGGAACTGCTGCTGAAGAATCTTAGTCCCTGACCATCAGAGGGAAAGGCCTGAACCTGTTTGAGAGAATTCTTGGTCTTTCAGAAGTGAAGCTTATTCTGAAATGCCAGGATAGGGGTGGATCCAGGGAGATACTGTAACCAGCTTGTATCTTGCTGGATAACAAATACAGCTACTTCTGAAGGACTGACAAAATTATTGGGGTATATCTTGTGTTGTATGCAGAACACCCCTGGCACGAAAAAAACTCAAAGCCATTTGATACAGTCTCCTTTAAATTACTGTTACACCCTGATGCCTGCAACTGTAGCTGTGCAGCTTTTCCCTCTGCTGTCACAGAGCACAGCTCCCGGCCCAGCTGCTGTTTCTGTTTTGCTGTTCCAGATGCAACGTGTGGAGATAAAATCATCCCAGGCTAGAGCTGTGCCTACAGGATCTTGCTCCCTGAACTGAGCCTGTCTCTGCCTGCTGGGCAAGAGGACCTGCTGTGTTCTCTGGTTCTCTGGCCAACAGCATTGGAGATAAAAGAGGAGCAGTGATCAATTTACAGGAGATTTATGTGAGGTGAGGGAAAAAGCCACTACCTTTGTGTGACACTTTGACCCATTCTGCCACTAGACTCACACTCTTGTCCCTTCTCATATTCATTCAAATAATTTGATGTAGGAGATGCACCATGGCTGTTTATCAGCTCCCAAGTATGGACCTCCTCCCAAATTGAGGGGAATCCTTGTGACATCAGTGGTGCCACATAGCCCAAGCCCTTGTACACTCCCCACACCAGGACAAGGCTGGAGCTGAGCAGTTTTTGAAGCAAACACTGCGGCAACCACAGTTGATAAATGGGGGTTTCTCAGGTACCTGTGAGCACAAGCCCACCACCCTTCACGCTGCTGTACCAGCTCCCTGGGAATTCACTTTTGAGAATAAGCATGAATTAGCAAGAGACTCTTTTTTAATCAGTCTCTGCAGCTGCTTGCCTGGGTTGCAACATAAACCATGATAATTCATGGTTCAGATGTATTCTAAATTTGTACAGTTCAGGAGTGTGCTGGAATGATCAAATTGTTTGGATTGACACACTGCTCTGGGGAAAAAGCACTCCAAGTCCAAACAGCATTCAGAGGGAAGCTTCCGTCTGCTAAAAAAGCAGGTCAGATAAGCCACTCAAAAAATTTTGTTCTGGACCCAAGCCTCCCCCTTTTCCCACACACTGTAAGGCTTCTTCCTGCACTGTTCCCCAAGAAACAGAACTGCATAGGAGTCATGGAAGTGTTTTGACTTTTAGGACCTGATCAGGTGATTTGGAACAGCCCTCCCAGGGGGAGAGGCTGCAGTTGGAGTTGTTGAGCTTGTGTAAGGTTCTCCTACAAGAGAGCTGGAGAGGGACTTCTGACACAGGCAGGTATTGACAGGACAAGGGGGATTGGCTTTTAAGAGTTTAGGTGAGGTAAAAGGAAGAAATTCTGCACTATGAAGGTGGTGGACACTGAACAGGCTGCCCAGAGAACCTGTGGCTGCCCCATCCCTGTAACTGTTCAAGCCCAGGCTTAATGAAACTTTGAGCAACCTGGTCTCTTTGGGAGGTATCCATGCACATTACAGAGGGGCTAGAATAGATGATTTTCCATCATTCAATGATCAGAACACATTCCTCGTATTCTCAGATTTCATACCTAAGCACCACTGCTGCTTGGACAGATAGTGGCCTACTGCTGTGATCAGTGACAAGGCAGCAGCTGTCCAACTGTGACACTCTCTAGGAGCAGGTGAGAATTCACCATGACAGGTCCTTCTCAAAATCCATCCCACACCTGAGAGGGTGAGGGTTCCTGAACAGGAACTGCAACCTAATTCAGAATTTCAGAGTATCAACTGAGTTGCTCTAAGTGGTAGGAAATACGTGTAAAATGCAGTTTCTCCCAATGCTCCTGGCAGTATAATTATACCCAACCCTTAACAAAAATAATATTAATAGAAGCCATTATAATTTCAGTTACAGTGGTTTAATTTTGCTTGTGACTTTACTATGTAGAATTAAGCACTCTGTTTACATTTTAAGTACAATGCCACTCATAGTCAACAGGAACACAGAAGTGAGACCAACCACCAGCCATCTCTGTTCCAGATTAGCCACAAGTTTTGCACTTGAGCACTTAAAAACTTCAGCAGCAGTAAAGATTGTGAAGATGCTACCACCTGTCCTCATCTATGGAGGGACCACTTTGACGTGCACACTTCAGTAAGCACCATTTTTACTACCAGAGCTGTTCACACTGCATGAGGATTCTCCAAGTCATGTGACGGTAATTCCACCTTTTTGTGGCATTTTCTACTGTTTCTGTTCTATTCTGCATTTTTAGTTGTTCTTTCGATAGTTTTCTCTACTAGGGTTCCTAACTCAGTGGTCAGTTAGAAACAAGCCAAGCACCAAAGCCCCCATGCACAGGTACATAAGGCTGTAGTAAGGACACATCAGACTGGGCAAGAATACAAGGCTTAGCTACTGTGGCAAGAAGCCCAGAGCTGCCAGCTCAGCCTTCTCCAAAATGTGGTAGAAAAGCTTAGCTGCAGATTCTGGATCTATTCCCAAGTTTTTACTTGCACATCCTTCTACCTTCTCCTCTCACCTCTGATATAACTTGAATTGGAAACCACTCTTTCCTGGCTTGTAGTTCCTCCCCATCTTCCCTCTGCAGTGCACAGGAGCAAAGTGCATCACGTGCTTCATGTACACAGGAAGTATTATAGCACCATACACCACTAAACCAACCAGCAGTAACAGCAAAGTTCAAGGAGAAACTGACAAACTTAGAAAAACACAACACTATTAGTGAAACAATGGTAAATTTCACTTCACAGCACCTTGTTACACTTTAAAAAGCAATTCTAGAAGAGAATTTTGAAATAGGATTAAATGAACCCTGTAACTGTACCTGTATTTGTCCATCCTGTTAAATGAGTATTGAACTGCAAAACCTTAGTGCCTATAGCGCACATGCACCTGAGCCTGCACCCCACCCCTGTAGTTCTAGCAGTGACTATCACTCCATAGGTAGGGAAGAGTAATGAGTTTCAGAGGAACAACATTATCACTAAATGTTCCGGGAAGACCCAGGACATCAGTGCTCACCACTGCCACCCAGGAGTTACAGCTCCAGCACACACAGCCAGCTCTCCATCTCGAACCACTGAACTGCATTTGAAGCATTCCTGTCTCTGAACTGGACCCCATCCACACCAGTATCCCCTGCTCTCCCTTCAACTGCTGAATACACTGCATTTCTGAAATGCAGGAATGGTGCCATGAATTCTGACAGCCATTCAAGCTCAACGCCCTTTATGTAATTTGGCTTGTAGAGCACAGTCCCCAGAGTTCCTGGGCTCCACACTGCACAGAAGCTCCCAAGGCAGTAGGAGAACTCCCTCACAGACCATGGCTCAGGAACACTCAGGAGGGCAGAGCTGTGACTGGAGTTGGGGAGCCCTTCAAAGCAAACCATGGCTTTCCCAGCTGCAGTGTTACAAGGGGCTCTACCAACTCTCCCTTTCCTCAAAGCAAGCCTTGTTATCAGCTCTAGTCCTTTTCTTGAGCTCCACTTCTTCACCTCCTGTGCTGTGTAACAGTTTATAGGCTACAGAACTCACACCACTAGCAAACAAAGCTCCAGTCCAGGAGCCACTACCCTTTTGCCACTACATCACCTTTCAAGAATTTAAGTCTTGAATATCAATGAGAACAAAAAAACTCACTGGGGACAAGGTTCTAGGAAGTAAGGTGTTTGAGTATTTAATAGATGACATTTCAAGCCTGTACAATGCAACATCTTTCAACTCTTCTGTAGGCATTTTTTTTTTGCCAATTTGATTTGAGAAACAGGCAGCTAATAGACAGTGCCACTTGATTCAGAAACATGCATGTGGCCTGGGGGGAAGCTCAAAGCATTAACCAAGTCAAAAGCACATACTCACTGATAAAGCATACATTGGACCACAAGGCAAACCTCTACCATTTCTTCAGCAGAATTCCATCATTCTCCTCCTGTCACAACACATCTGTAGTGTCTCATCTTGTCTGTGACCTTATTTAGCATTCATCTGCATATCCAGACAAGGAGTGTAAAAAATCATTTTAGGATGGTTGCAACCTAAGGCAACTCCTCCCACTGATGTTTCGTTTCTTAAGTGAACAAGTCATCAGCCAAAGCTTTTCTACTGGGAAACATTCAGAAACAAGTCAAGTATCACAATGTTTATTGATAGATACAAGTATATAAAATCAGGGCATGAACATGTTTTGATAAATTAATAGACTTAATTTCAGTACTGTAAGAGGGACCAATTCAAATTTCTCACCATGTCATGTTTCACACCCACAAAAACCTCTTCCAAAGGGCATTAAACCATCTCTTCAGCCAATCAGTTTTTGTGCAAGTAAACTGTTCCTTTTATAAAACACTTGTGCACTTGCCCAGGCTCAAGGATATTAAAACCTAGCACATAAAGCCCATTACTAGAGGTAGAAATACAGGCAAATATACTATTACGGCAACAACCATCAATTACAGTTAAGGATTCTCTGTAACAACCAAATGGATAATCAAATATTGCAACAACTCAAGTATTACACTGAGCAAAGTGCATTTCTACAGTATTCAGTGTTGCTATTCAGTTTCTAACTTAAAAACAGCCTATGATAACTGGCAGCAAAGAAGACCCTTGCAACAGACTGCTTCTGCTCGAGAACTTATGATGTAATTATTGCATGCTGCTAATACACTGTTATCTAAACATTGAAGATACTCTAAAATAGTTTTATTGTAGACTATTAAGACATACTACAAAAACCTTTTGCAGAGAATATCCTACTGACATACTTCTGCTTTAAATATTGTGAAACATTACAGCGGAATGAATTTTCGCAGTGGTTAGGTCAAATGCAGTTACATCATAGCAACAGTATGTTTGCACAATTTAAGGCTTTGGCTGGTTCTTTAGTCAGCTTCTTCTTCAGATTCTTCTTCTTCAGCAGTTTCCAGCCAGGTTAACCACTGGTTTACCTGCAGTTACACAAAATTGGTTTAAGGGAGCAGGAATTGTTTCCCCATTACGTTTTTCCACAGAACACTCATCTTCCCCTCCCCCCATCTCATTTAAAAAGACCTTTCATCCACATTTGCACTACACACAGGCCTATAGTCAATAGGAGAGATTTATGTAATCTTGCTCCTAGTGGAATATTCCGTGAAAATTCTAGATATTTACAAGTCTTACACGCTTCAAAATTCTTCTCAAACACTCCAGTGCAGCAGAAATAACAAAAAAACAAGTCTCTATTCTAACGTTAGGAGGTTTACCTGGAATAAAGCTTTGCCTTTCCCTGGAAACTCTTGAGTAATGTCTTCTTTCCATGCCAAGAAGGCTTCTTCTTCAATGATCTCCATGTCATAGAAATGAACAAAGAAGCGCAGTAACATGCCTGTGAAAGTCAATTTAAACTTGGTTAGCTCTATAACCTTCTCAATCACTTGCTGAATTTTAAGAAATGTAGGGGACAAGCCAATTCAGGTGAGACTTCGATGCACTTACCTTTTGGAAAATTATTGTTGTAGCAGTGCACCTGGAGTGCATATAAAGCACTCACTTGCAGATCAACATGGTCATGGAGGAACTTCTGCATCACCGGCTTGAAGGAAAGAAGCAGCTGTTTTTCCTGCTCAAGCTGCTCTTTAGATGGAGCAGATGAAGAATCAGATTCGTCACTGGGTGGGTTTACTTCACTAGAAATATACTGCAAGAAACTGGACAGAAGAAAAGCCAAACTCAGTTCTATAAACTAAGAGATCAAAGCACTTGACATATATAAAGTTCAGATAGCTATCACTGCAACTATCCTCCTCCTTCCACCTGCAGTCAGGAGCAAGCACAGGGACTTGTACTATGGTTGACAGTGCACCAGAAAAATCCTTGTTCTGCCTTTGTTACAGCTCTGCATTTTAGAAAAACACATGGATCTAGATTTCCTCCCCAAGAAAACACTTCACATACTGGAGACTTGCCTTTCTTCTCAAATACAATGGGATTTTACTAGAGAAGATTCACTCAAAACACTTGGTCTTCCCCAGGTACTCCATCTCAGATTTCTGCAGAGCTACATTTGAGCCTTTACTGAATTAGTGCCTTACTGGTAGCTTAACCAAACAAATACCTTAAATACATCAAAACAGCATCCCACCTGGTCATCAATATATTCACAAATCCCTTATCTACATGAAGCTTGGGTGAAATGTTATCTTTAATCCACTTATAGATGGCTTGAGGGGATGGATCCGATTTTATTTGCTTTAGCAGTTCCTTCTCCAGTTTCAGAAGTGGGAACAAGAAGCTAAGCCCCTTCCCTTCCAAGATCTCCAGCATGCGGTCCTTGTTCTGGTCAATTTCTGACAAGGAAATAAAGACACATGTTAAATGCTTCTCAAGAGCTCGAAGTGATGGTTCACGCCCCAGCCACCCCTTAAACATCATTCCTAACAATAATGACAGCTAATTCCACCAAGAGAACCCTGCAAGTTACTTTACTCTGGCATAAACTAGAAACACGTCTCGCTTACTCTAGGATCAGGTAACAGAAGAGCTCTGTGGCAAATCTTACCTGGTAACATCTTCTGCATATTCACTTTGCTTTGTTGGAACAATTCTGTTAGCCATTCACGGTCTTGTAACTTAGCTAACTGCTGAAGACAGAGCAGGAAGAGAGGGAAATGGGTGCCACTTTCCAGTGGTTGAGCCAGTTCGGAAATGCTCACCAGGTCTGAAATAATGGCACGGGCTGCAAACTGTGCTAAGTAGGATTTCACCAATGGGATGTCCACCTCCAGTTTGGGGCACTGGTCCAATACATTCAGGAATGCCTAAGAAAGAGTAAACACACAAGATGAAATTCCTAAGTAATTCTGTTCCTGAGCAACATAATACTCATAGTAAGTTTTCTGTTATCACTTGCAAAGAGGATCCCAGGTTCCAACTGCCTGAATACTGCATGTCTTCCTTTTATTGCTTCTTGTGCCCCTCACAGGTTCATGTACTATTTTTACCTCCTCAGATTAGCAGGACTTAAAAATATTTTGCACACTGCCTTTACAGCAGCTAAACACCATGAAGAGCCAAGAAACAAGAACTGCAAGATTATCAGACCACAATACCTGCATGAAGTTGTCACTGGTGGCTATTCCCTCCTGCTTGAGCAAGCTGATCAAAGTACTTGCTTTCTCTTTGTCCTCATCTGATCTATCTAGGGATTGAAGGATTACTTTGCTCAGCATCTCAGGAATGAAGTGTTTCGGAGCTCTCATTTCTCTCACAGTATTGACAGCATCATTAGCATTTCCATTGTTCAGATACTCAGTCACAACAGCCTCCTGGAGAGGAAAGAAGCACAGTTAAAACATTCTTTTTGAACATCACATCCAAAGCTCTAAGATGCACTACTGAATACTAACTTACAGTTTGTTTAAGTAGCTCTTCCTTAGAAGGAGGTGGTTTCTTGGTGGTCTTTGCAGGCTTCTCTTGTATAAGTGGTGGATTTGTTTTAAGACCAAGTTGAGGCGGCTGAAAAAGAGACCAGACTTTGTTTCTTTGTAGCACATCTACCTTTGCTTACCTAAGTTTTACAATACAAAACATAAAAAAGCAGACGGAACTCAAATTACTTTGGTTTCATACATTCTTTTCCCAAGTCTTGCTCTGTGCAATCAAAGACTTCTCTCTCCCCACATTTGAAATTAAGTTTTCCAAGCACAAACAGCAAAGTTTAGCCAAAAACATGCAGGAATTTTTTGTATTTACCTGTCCCAAAGGCGGTGTCTGAGTGCGTGGTGGTTGAGCACTGGGAGGAATCATAGTTATCTGGGGCTGAAGCTTTGGCACTTGGTTTTTATTCATCAGGAAAGACTGAGCAGGTCTCAGGCTAATCTGTAAACAGTAATTCAAAGAAAAACTCAAACTGTTTCAAGTATTCTGACCAACAATACACAGCCATGGACTCGCTCCAACTGATCTCGCTGAAGCATGACTCCGTTTCTACAATATTAATACTCAAATACAGATTAAGCCACATGTGTTGTGAAACTCCCCAAAAGCAAGTTACTGGCATTTAGTTCAACTACTATAAAAATCTGGAAATGCTCCTTTTAGATGCAGTATGTTAGAGACCCAAGAAGATAATCAGCATGCTTGCTGATGTATTTTACAGCCAAAATGAAACTCTACCAAAATTGCTCAGAAATCGGGATACAAGTCTGGTTAACACTCAAAATCACAATGCAGTTTACTCTGCATTTGAAATTTTGCCTATTAGCCAGTTCTAAACGAAAGAAAATAAAAAAAAAATAACCTGGTCCAGCACTTCAGGGTTTCTAAAATTCAGGATTTTCTGAAGTTTTAATTAAATGTTTTGTTATCAATAGGATGCATGGGAACTGATGTCAGAGTAGTGTTCTTGCAAGTGTGTGGGAAGGAAAGGACACCCCAAAAAAATTGCCCTCATATCTCAGTCTTGCTCATAGGACGCTGGATACCCTAAGGAAAGTGGGGGGAAAAGGTGAAAGAGGAAGGGACAAAGAAGGAGAAGAATGAGGAGGAGGAGAAAGAGTTCCAGCATTAGTCCTCATAATAACGCGTCTTGCTATAATCATTGGGCAATATTTAGAATAGGCTGTAAATAATGTAGGCATGTCATGTACCTCATCTGCATTAAGCTGTCCTTTCTTAGAAAACCGAGGTGGCATATCCTTCGACTGTCCTTGTTGCTGGGATAAGAGTCCCTGATTCTGGGTATGGTAGAGTTGGCTTTGCCCCTATTTCAGAAAGGGAGATATAGAGAAAGAAGTGCAGATGATGGAGTGGCGTACATCATTTGGTAAGTAGTACCAGAGGGACCAGAGGAACAAAGATTCTATTTGCCAGGAAGGGAGAAAGAAGGAGCAGGGGTGGTGGGAGAGTAGCATCTATCCCTAAAAACAGGGCCATCTTTTAAATAAAACACACCGTTCTGACCCACCAAAGCCACATGCACCTTTTCTTGCAGTTAAAAAAAAGTGTACTTCTTGCGTCTTTTGTACGATTTAAAAAGTGGTTTAGAATTTTTGTATCAGCTGAGCATCAGTTATCAGAATCAAATCTGAATAGGTCTTTTAACATAAGCAGACTTTAATCCATAACATACGCATCTCAGGAAGTGCTTCTAAACAAGCTGAAGTCACCGTGCGAACAGCTTCCTTACCTGACTTTTCAGAAAAGATTTGCCTAGGTCTCCAAACTGGGATTGAGCAGAAGGCATGAGGTGACCCCCATGGCCATTGAAGAGTTGGTTTGAACGATGGCGTCCCATGGTGGGTGAGAATCTATCCTGAATAACCCCTGGACCAGTACCAATTCCGCTACCTGGATCAGCAAGGAGACAAATCAAAGTTTTAGTTCTTATTCAGCACAGCAGAGCCACAGCCACCCCATCACCCTGTGGTGTCAGTGTACCTGGCATTTGTCCAAACATATCAGCAAGCCCTCCGAGTGGGTCCCTGTCAAGTTTCATCCTGGGTGGCATGAAGGGTCCCTCCAGAAAGAAGTCGCTTCGCATCCCTTGAGACATAGGAGCAGGAATAAAAACTCCCAGATCCTTTAAAACACAAATTACAACTTTGGTCAGTTTCAAGTAGCAGTCCCAAGAAATCAAAGCTTTTAGCCCCCAACTACAGAAGTCCATCTAGTTTTAACCCTTAAGCCAACTGTGACACTGCATGAGAACTACTCCCAAGCGCAGAGTGCCAAGACAGGCTCTGGACCTCACACGCAACACTCACTTTTACTGCATCTTGACGGATTTGATTGATAGTCTTTGGTCCATTGTCAAGAAAAGCTTTGCGAGGAACCCAGTTGTGTTCTCTCAACTCCACAGTATCCTTGGAACAGAACAGGCTATTAGGAAAGGATTCAAGACCATTTTGCCAGAAAAAAAAGCAGCAGGGAGCCATTTCATCATCATACCTGCAGCAGGAAACGAATCCTTGCTGGCAATTCCTTACTTGACATCAAGGAGCGCATACGGGCAAAGTACTGATCCATTAAGGACTGGGGGAACAAAAGTTACAAGTTAGGATAATTCCATCAGTGCCTTGAGTGCTTTCACATTCAAGCATTCAAGGAATTCTGCCTGGACATTCAAGGCAAAATAATGCAACAAGCTGCCCTTTCCTGCCATCTCTAGCTCCTTGATGACAGTTTAAATATCTAATGCATCAAGACATTTGAATTGGAGATAAGCAACACAGCCAAAATTCTGTTCATTTTAAGCTTACATTCCAAACTCTCATCTCTCCAATTACCTAGCTGTGCTAAGAATAGTTCCTCAGCACATCTTTTCAAGCAGTGTTTAGAAAAACAACACTCTCACTTACATGATTTCCTGATGACCCTAACTACATCCTGGTGAGATGTTTAAAATGGTTTTTCTATCAAGAGAATTGGTCTAGAAGCCAGAGTGGGCACTCTTTTCTCAAAAATAAAAAACCTCAAACCTCTGTTTTGTACTTATGAATACTGAATACAGAAGGTTCAGGCAATCAAGTCTTAGCCACATAATTTAATTAGGTTAATGACTGCACTAGATAGGCACATACCTTGGCTTTCGCATGATCTAATCTAGGTCCCACTGTCCTCATTATCTGACAGAGGCACTCCAAATCCTCCCCCATATCTTTGAGTTGAACTCTCTTCTTCTTTTCCAAAAGCTGAAAAATTAAAGGGGAAATTTAGGATTTAAAAATTTTATAAATGACAATTTATAATAAGCAACAAACTTTGCACACTGACATGTACAAACACATTGTTTTGTTCTGAAGGCAAATGGACTTAAAAATTAGGATCTGCCAATTCTCCTTAAGTATGTGTAGTTTCAAGCACCTATGGCACACTTCTGTATTCATTTTCCTTTTGAGACAATTCCTATGGCTTTGAACAAAGCTGATTTTACTTCCTAATCATACCAAAAGATAACAGTAGGGGATGGGTAATCATCAGGAAACATTTTTGTGCCATTTTATGCTCCTGCTCCAAGAGTCTCTAAGCAGCATCAACATCTGAGTATTTTTTTCGTTTTTAAGTTCTGTTTTGCTTCTAGCTTCCTCCCGATCTGAATACTCACTGTTTTGATGCACTTATGAAGGATAGATTCATGAATAAGATCAAGCTTGCCAAGTTCTCCAATGAATTTGATGTTCCCCAGCATCTTGATCTTGGCAATGGCTCTCTGTTCCTCCTCCTCAGGGAGGAGGGGACCATCATGCTTATCATAGACTGGAAAACAAAGAAGCCCGTTTTACATGGCTGTGGGAAAAGACAACAAATAGATTCTGTATTAAAGTGGTTTTAAAACTTACTATCAACATTTCTGGTTCGGTTTTCAAATTCATCTTGAAGTTTAGATATTAGGAGGCGTCTGAATGTCTACAAAAAGAGAACAAAGAAAAGAATTAAGCTAATCAGGGCAGCTACAAATGCACCCAAAATTTACCACTGCAGATTGAGAGATGCACTCACTGTGCTTTGCTTCTGTCCTGGATGACTCTCTGCTGATGGGCCATCAAAGTTGGGTGCATCTTCTGCCAGTCGCAGACATAGTTGAGCGTACAGCGAGCTATACTTGGGCTCTTCAAGGGCTTTGTCTACGATCTACAGAGAGCCAGGTTGAGTAAGGCAGCAAGCAGCAGAAGGGTGCAAATGTTATTAGGAGACTGAGTTACAAGACACAGAATGGATTATTACCGCTCTTATCTACAACATCCTGTTTCCTGCTTAATCAAGCACAGAAGCATTGTAGTCCAACACCAGTCTCAATGCTGAAGCAAAGAACAAAAGCCATTGCTTGCTACTGAAAAAGCTCTGTAATCCTCGGCCACCAAAACTCAAGTTTATTATGCCGACACCTACATTAGTATCACCAATCTGATCTCGTTTAAACAAAGCGATGTAACAGTTTCATCAGTGTCCCCAGAGGTCACCAGTGGTTGCCTTTCCAAAACCAAGCGGGTTGCTCCTCAGGAAAGAGGACGAAGGGGAGGCCAAACCAATAAAATGGCTAACTCACACCTCAGATTATTTAAAACAATAATCATAAAACCCCAATCATCCTTAGTCATTGTGGAGACTTCTAAATGAGAAACTCAAACCATTAAACCTACTTCCCTCCCCAGTAAATCCTTTTTTACAAAGAAAGCAGGGGTGGGACATGGTGTTTGATAATCCAAATACACAAAAGCATTATTCATGCTACTTCTGTATCCCATCAAAGCCAACCAACCCCCTGCTTTACAGCATGTAAGAGAACGGTAGTTAAAAGAAATGCAACCAGCTTACCAGCAGTATGACCCCTTTTAGGATGAGCTTAGATTCTACACCCACATTGAGGAGCTCAAGGCATAGCTTGTCGAACTTTTCAGGAGTAAGCTTATTTAGTATGCTAAAGAGGAAAAAACCCAAAATCAGAATACACAGATACTGTAAGCATGCTACAAGTCACTTTAGACTCGACTTATTTTTTATTTTTGAAATCTATTAAAAATTGAAAAGAGCCATTTTCCATTCAACTGTTTTTTTTGAGATCTTCAGACTCAGTGAAGTACCACTGAAAATACTAATCTGCTTACAAGAATTACTTTCAGTGTTTTCTGCTGCTACATTACCAGGCTGGTTCCTTACTAAAGGACACACCTCCCCCAGACTCAAGGCCCACATCTTCCTTTCCTCCAGCCCATTTCTTAGGTACACATTGCTAATGAAAACACTAAGGAAATAAGTAATTCTGTGAGAAACTTACCCTCTTACTTTCCTGAAGATTGCATCATGTCGTTCTTTGTCGTTTGCGGAGTCGTCATCTCGTCTAGTGCTTCGTGAAGGAATCCATTTCTGAGCGTTTTGCCCTGGGGTTTTCCCCAGGAACTCGCTGCAAAATTTTGAAGAATACAGTTGTCAAAACAGAAACAAGTATTTAAAGAACTGCCCTTTTAACCTTTCAGTGACTCAAACCAATTCCGTTACTTGCTTTGTTAAGAGCACACAATTACCCCTACCAACACTGCAACATCTGCAGCACAGGAAAGTACTCAACAACAACAATGCCTGGCACCCAAAAATACTCTCCACACTTTTAAAGCTAAATACATCGACAACTCATGCACTGCCTATTAACCATGAAGTACACTTTAAAGGGCACAGACTAGAGAACAGTTAATGATCTTTAACTCAGTAGGTATTTCTGGTACAACTTTAAAGCTAGCCTATTTTCAGTTCTAGATTCATTATCAAGCAAGCTCTGACTTTGAAATCATGCAAATCAAAGAGCAAGATGACATACCTGTTGCTGGCAGTCTTGGGATAGTGCTGAGGTGCACCCCTACCACCTCCTCCGCCTGAAGAAGCACTGTTAAGAACAACCAGGGAATCCTGGGTTAAGTCCAAACATCTCCGTTTTGGTATAAACATTACACTAATTTAAGATGACCTCCAAGGAGATTTTCCATTGCTAACTACTCATCAAACAAACAAAGGGTACCTGAAACGAGAAGCACCCCCTTCTGCAATCGCACTCTCCACTTTGGCGGCTTGACAACGAAGAATCTTCAAAAGAATAAAATTAAATTGACGGGGTAGGGAAAAACAAAACCTAGAAAGACAAACCAAGCATTCATATTATACTTGTTTACTATCAGCCATAAGATCTAATTTTAAAAAGTACAAATGTTTGCTCGACAATGAGAACCCTCCAACACTGAACTTCACAAAAATTAAGAAAACTTTCATTCATGCAATACTTTGGGACAGTCACAGAAAGGTCGATTTCATCATTACAGCCATGTTTCCCAGCGGGAGTGAGGGCAGAGACAAGGGAATCATGGATTGAGCAAAACCCTTAAGTTTATCCAAAAGACAAGAGTACCCGTAGGAAAGAACGCAAGTTTAAACAGCACAGTGAGTCCTTTACTGACGTGATTTGGAAACTATGATTTATAATGGCACAAAAAAGCAGCCAAATTCTGAAAGGCATCAGACAACAAAACGCACGCTTAAAGCAGTAAAAGGCGTGTATTCTGCGTCCAAATAGCGTACTAAGCTACCAAATAATGAAAAAAATGCAGCGTCCACCCACCACCTCAACTTTCAGCTTGCATAAAGAACCTCACTGCACCGCTCACGTAGCAGAACGGCGAGCACGGGGACAGAAACGCCCGGGGGAGGGAAGCCTGGGAGTGTCCCGGATGCGCCCGGAGTCCTCCCAGAGGCGAGCGCGGCGAGTGCCCCCCGCCCGCCCGGCGCGGGCACGCGGAGCGGCCACAACATGGCGGCGGCGAACAAAAGGCTCGGCCGCGGAGGGCGCCCCCGCAGGCGCCGCGCGGCGCCGCCGCCCCCCGCCCGGCGGGCGCCGCCCGCTGCCCGCGCCCGCCCGGCTCTTTGTTCTCTGCCAGGGCGCCGGGCGGGACCCGCTCCCCCGCACCACGGCGGCCGCCCCGGGAGACACGAGGGGGAAGCAGGCCGTATCGCCTCGCACCGCGGCGCCCGAGCCCCCAAACAGGAAACATGGGCGAGGAGGTTGACGCGGCGCTTCGGCAGCCCGCTCTCCACTCGCGCGAAGAAAAACCAATGAACAATAGTAAAAAAAAAAATAATTAGAAAATCCTCTCGTCACCTCCCCACCAGCAATGCGGATCCTCAGACCGCAGCCCGCTATGTGTGCCGCAGCTTCTCCCTCCAAGGGAAATCTGGGGGGCAGTGCGGGCGCCCGCAGACCGCGGCCAGATCACCATCCCGCAGCCGAACCGAGGCCACTAAGGCATGGCCCGTACGGACAGGCACTGCCCGATCCCGTCTCCCCGCTCTAACCTGAAACGCTGCCCCTCAGCCTCCCCTCCGCGCCCGGCGGGGGCTGCCGAGCTCCTCCCCCCCTTTGCTCAGCGGCGGCGGGGCTCGCAAAGCCGGCAGAGAGAGCGACCGCCGGTCCGGGCCGCCATTTTGAGCGGGAGAAACAGACAAGCAACTGACAAGAAAATGGCGGCCACTCCGGGCAGCCGCCATTTTAGGTTGCAGCTGCAGTAGTACCCGCTCACTCCCGACCCCAGATCCGCGCTTCTCCCGCCACTCCCTCATTTCTCACCTTCCCTAAGGCCTTGTCAGCTTCCCCGGGTCCCGGCGGCTACCAAGGGCAGGGGAAAAGGCAAGAGAAGGGGGGGGAGGGGAAGGGAGCCGGGGACCGGGGCTGGGGAGGGGAAGGGGGGAGCGTGCGGGACAGGGCGAGTCTCCGAGTCACCACAGCAGCAGCAGCACCGACCCCACTCTTCCCCCCGCAACCTCCATAGAGCGCCGACCGCCGCCGCCGCGTCTCGGGCGCTCCCCGGCAGCCCCACTAACTTTATCACCCTTCACGCAACCTACCCCACCTCCCGCCGGCACCCGCCAATCGCCGCCGACCGCTCCACCCGTCCCGCCAATCACAGCCGAGGAGGGGGGCGGTGCCAAGGCTGGGGTGGGCGGTGGAGGGAGGAGGTTTGGTTGCGCCGCGCCGCCGCCGCAGTGCAGCACCGGTATTCACGAAGGCTGCTACGTTAGGGACTGCCGGCGCCGGCGCGCAGGGCATCGGGGCCTGCGCAAGTGGCGCAGCCGCTGCATGGCGGCCGCTCGGCCGCCGCGTCCCCGTGCCGTTTGCTGCCGAGCTGCAACACTCACAGAGCTCCAGTGCTAGGGCCCTGCCGTGCGAGCTGCAGGCGCGTTCACAGAAGGGTACTTTAGTCTATATATGCTAATATCGATGTTCGTAAGATTTTTGTTTGCTTAGGGTTTTAGAAATTTTATTTAATAAATTTATTTAAGCCCCTTCCGTCAGCCCACATTTCGGATTTGGCTGAGGTAAAAAATTGAGCCGATAGCCCACGGTAGCCCTGGGCTTGCAATCAGACCCGGAGGAGGAGGTTTGCTATCTGAGCTCCAGGAGCCTGTCTGTACAGATCCAGTTTCAGGTTTGCTTTTGGGGTTTGGAAACTGTTTCCCTGCATGTGCTTTTGGCCGTGAACCGGCCTGTCCGGGGCTGCAGGCACCCCTCGGACAGCCAGGGCTCGGGGGAGACATTTGTGTTTGTCGTGGTAAGCACTCAGCTAATGGAGTGTTCCTGCTCAGTTAAACAAAACAAAGATGGCCAGGCTTCCAGCTGGAGGTGGAAGTTTGAGTCATGGAGCCTTCCAGAGACTCAGCTGTGAGAGGTTTCATCCTTTAACAGCCCAGCCTCCATCCCTGGTGGTGCTAAGGTGGCTGCCACTCTGGCTTCCCAAAGGTCCAGCTGTAGTTGCCCTGGATGGGGCAGGGCAGAAAAGAAGGGCTCTGGAGAGGTGAGGAGAAGCCCCACAAACACCCACATCTGCTTTGTTCACACAGCCGCCTTCCGCTTTCGGTTTGTGTGACTCACGGTTCAGATGACTGGGGGAAAGTGATCTATGTAGTAACTCCTGGACCGTGCAGATGGCAAGTCCAAACACATGATCCTGCAGAACTTCCAGCTTCTTTCCAAAGCCAACCTCATTCCTAATGCTTTCAACATATGTAAGGCTTAAAGGGGCCTGTCATGTGGGAGTTCTTACATTACATCTTATCTGGGATGAGGCTTCTTCAAGGTAGATTTTCCCATATCATAGCTGTAAGCATTAAGCACAATTTACTCACTGGATTGTGTTGTGGAAAATCTCAAACAAACTATCTGAAAGCAACTTTTGAGCTCATTTGTGTTTAATAAAGGTGTCACAACTGTGACAGATACTTATCAGAATTTTTGTATAATGACACTTTCCCACATGCAGCTATAAGCACACTACTGCAAGAGCTTGGACTTCAAGAGTAAATCTGCAAGAACAGAATTGTGCAGAATGCCATTGAAATCCATGGAATCCAGCTTGAAAGGAGGCAACAATGGGCACCGAGGAAACAGCAAAGTCAACAAGATTTAAACCAATGTTAGAACCAATGAAGGTTATTGAACATTTTCAGAGTGGAAAGTAATCAAAATTACTTGCAAATCTTAGAAGAGAAAGCAGGGATTTTGTTTTGGATTGGCTGGCAGAATATTCTCGTTCAATGTTTCCAGCATAAGCATTCCAGTACTGTTAAACTGTAAATGAAAACTAAGAATTTATATATATTTGGGGGGGAAGGGCAGAGGACAGATTGGGAAACCTGCAAAACATAGTAGGTACATAGTGACAAAGTGTCACATTTCGTTGTTTATTTTAAAGCATACTTTAAAATACTTATTACCATAACAACAGAAAATCCCCCAACATTTGGTCAGTAAGAGAATAGCAATGTTGTCTTAAAGCTGTGGTTGTTTTTTTAGGATTGAATGCTAAAGGATTCAGCTGGACATATGGTGTTCCATAGCTCACACTGGCTTTAGCAGGTGGGAACCAAAGAAGTTTCTGTGCTTGGCTGCTCATAGCATCCCTTCACATGTGCCACACTTTGTCAGCCTCAGAGACCTGCTGCACAAGTACAATTGATGAGGGCAGTGAACCATGAGAGGACAAAAAAATTGTGAAATGCCTTCTATTTTCTACATCTCACCCTCTCCTTAAATTCCTTTCCTTCTTGGCATGGAAGGCACCATTATTCATGTCTGAGAATGTAGCAGCCCAATTGTTTGTTTGGTAAAAAATTTACCTAAGGAATCTTTTGTTCAGTCCGTCCCCTTGACTTTACCAACAAAAAAAACCCCACAGCCCCTGTCCCCCTAACAAGAAGAAACAAACAAACAAAAAACCAACAAAAACCAAACAAACAAAACAACCAAAAAAACCAAAAAGGAATTTTATGGCTAGCAGTTGTAGTACCACCTTGCATCCATCTATCCACCCTTTGTGATTTGTCCAAATTCTACCTCCCCATTGTATTTTCCCCCTTTCTCTCCTCCACTTGCACTGGACTCCAGTGATGCTTTAATTCAAATCAGGTGGTTTCCAGTTGGTATAGTGGTAGTTCTGGATTTGTTCCTGCAAGTCTGAGCTTGCAGAATCGATGCATAATTCCAGCCTGAGTGCACTGCCACTGGTTATTTAGAGAAGAGGTGTCTGTCAAGTGTCCTGAGGAACCCTCTGCCTTGCAGGCTGTGTGGCACAGGAGCAGGAGCTGCTGCACAGATGCAGCATCTGGCTGAGAGGAAGAGAGATGCCCCTTGCTGCACATATGGGAGAGCTCAGAAACTGGGCAGGCTCCTATGAAATGAGCCCACAAAATGTGGGAAAGGAGCTTTCAGGACTGGGAGCTTTCCCTTGCTGTTGCTGAGCTGGAATCACCGGGACTCACCCAGTATAATGGGTTGCCTTGCAGTGATTCCAAGGCTGGGCCCTGCTGGGTGGGGCTTCCAGACAGTGCTGGTGACAGGGTGGCTGGGGCAGTGTGGCACTGCAGCACTCCAGAGCATCCTGCATCTCATCCCCTGCTGGCCGTGGGGCCGGCTTTGTTCAGAGTGCCCCATTCATGCAGTGTGGACATACAGTAATTCTCTCGTGGAGAGAATTACTGCAGAGTAAGTAATGCACTGGCAATTTGCACCCTAGTTTATTTCATGTTAATTTCTCCAACATAATAGTCACCTCCTGCACCTTCTAATTTTCCCAACATTTTTTCAGCCTGTTCTTTTTCAGGGGAGCCTTATTTTTCTCCCAAGCCATCGTGACCCACCTGCTGAATGAAGTAGCTGGCACACACATTTAACCAAATGTGAAATGTACTCATTTCGTTTTTCCTGTGATAAAAGCCTGTCTCAAGGAGAGCTGTAGAAAAAAAGGCCTGGGGAAAGAAGAAGAAAAAAAAAAGCCAAGTCCAAACCCCAAACTGAAAAATACACCTATATTTTTCATTTAAACATTTTTATTGGCACTTCTACTGAAGCAGAATGTTCTTAACAACAAACCCATTCATACTGTGCAGATTCACTTTTATAGGAATTGTTTGCATTGTCTCTTGGAGAAATGCAGTAATAATACATTGGATATGTGCCTAAATTGTACAATATAGCATAGATGGTGTCAGAGCATTGCAGAAGGCTTTGTGTTTTTTCTGTACAGGATTTTAATTTGCAGAGTATTTGGTATTAAACTTCTGTATATCTGTAGAGGTGACTTTGAGTGGCACTGATTTAACAATGTTCACTGAGGCAAGAACATTCCAACCCTTCTAGACAGTGGTGCACTTTAAACCACCTGGGAGGTCCCTTCCCTTTTCCCTTCCTTTGGAAAATCCTCTGCAGTAGATTTCACTGAGTCTTCCATCTAATAAATTATTTTGCTTTCATTCCATTGTCTTCTGAAATTCTGCATCCAATACCTTAACTCACCAGCTGGATTCCTGCTGCTCAGAACCAGACATACTAAAATATATATTTTAAAATCCACCTCCTGATTCCCAATTTAAGACTCAGAAGACTTGCTGGATTTCTCAAGTGTAACAATATGTCTGGCAGTTACAATTGCACAGGACTCTTACGGCGCTTCTCCCTCCAAAATCTGGAAAGATATTTGGGGTGTGACTTGAGAGTTAGCCAGTGAAAACTGCCTGGAATAATCAAGGGTCAGAGACAGTGAGATTTCACCAGGGAATGTTTGTGCAGGAAACACACAAATGTGAGGGAAGCGAGGCAGTGCCCATAGCAGCACAGCTTGCTTTGCTTTCATGGGCCTATTTAGAACAGGGAATATTTTTAGCCAATATAATTGTACTAATGCATAATCATCATGGCTTACAAAGATATGTATTCCCAGAATGGTTTAGGACAACAAACTAACCAAAAAATAAACCCAGCAGTGACTGTCATCTCATTGGGTTCAGTTCAGTGAAATACATAAGTGCAAAATTTTCACATTCTCTAGTCTTCTAAAATGACAGATTTGTTCATAGTCCTTAGCTCAGCAGAGGGAGTGTGCTGTGCTGCAATGTTCTGTTTCTGGTATTGGTTAGCGTCAGCTTTACAACAAAGTAGGAAAGATTTCAAATTTATAATTGTCATTATTTGCCAGGAGAAGAGCTTTTCTTTCTCCTAACCACTGCCAGCTCATGTTTGAGTTACCTTGAAGCATGTCCATAATTTGTAATTTTTATTGTTACTAGAATTTCTATTTTCTATGTTAATGTCTGATTTTGACAGCTTTTAGGCCCTCTAGTAACACATTTTAGTGAGTTCTGCAGTTTAATTGTGTGATGTTTAAGAAGTAATAATTCTTGTATCAGTTTTAGGATGTATTGGCTTGATTCCATTGTAATCTGCCTGCTTAAGTGGTTTTGTGGCAATCATCTTCTATATGAAATACTTATGATATTCAGAAACACCTACTGCAGCTGAACACAAAGTACCGTTGATTAAGTTGGAAGAGCATCTGAATGTCCTATAGCTGCATTGCATTACTCCTTAAAAAATATGTATTATTGATGAACTCAAAACATGGATGGGAAATTACTGTTACTGAAATGCTGCACATGATTGTACCAAACTAATTTTGTATTCTCTTTTTCAGTGCAGAAGATGCTGTGTCATGGTTTGTGTGTGAAAAACCACTAGGAATACACCACAAAACATTTATATACATTTATCTGCTTGTAGCAAAGGGCTTTTGTTGGATGTAAATAGCTACTCCTTGCTGTTTGCCTTACTTTTCCATGGGCAGAAATACAGAATGGCTTCTTACAATTTAAGGTAATATTCAGGCATAATAGTTATCAGTGGTTGCCATTAATATGATTTCTATTAGTGAAAAAAGAGAGCATTGATTATCTGTTAGATTTCTGTAACACCACATTTACTGATATTTAGGGATCAAAGATCCACTTGAGCTAGAAAAAGGAAGAGGAAAAGCTACTTTGCCTTTTCAGTCCTTAGGAGGAAGCAAAAACACAGGGAAATCAGGCAAATAGTTATAAATCCAGGTTAACCTTTGGAAGGCAGTGAAGTCCTTCTGTTTTCCCTCGTTACCCATTTGAAAAGTTCAAAACCTTCTTTTAATTTTAAAAAAAGATGATTATTTGTATGCTTGAGCATGTTATTGCAAACCTGTATTTTTAAATAGGTGCAAGAATGTTAAGCCATTAGATTACAACAAACAGCATTTCTATTGTTTGATCTATGGCTCCCTTTATTAAATCCAGTCTACTAAGGGTATGTTAAAATTGTTTTGCATTTCTGTAGATTAATTTTAAATTGTCATTCTTTAGTCCCTAAAATCCATTTAAAGCAAGTGCAGCTGCTCAAGTGCACCTGTAATTTTTTTCCTATTTTGGTGAAATCTCTTTTGTTTTTAAAGAAATTCAATAAAGGAGGCATTTTGGGAAGAGAGGTGGAGAAGAGAACCAAAGCCATTACCAGAACATGACCTAAATCAGGACAAACATTGGAAGATTGCCAGATATTAAAAAAAAAAGGCTGGATCTGACTCTGAAAGTAGTCGGCTTCTATTAAGCAGTAGGTATTTCTGGCTCCATGTGGCATGGTTTTATGTCATACAGAAAAGCTGGTCCACAGGAGGGCCACAAAAGTGATCAGATGGCTGGAGCACCTCTCCTGTGAGAAAAGGCTGAGAGAGTTGAGGTTGTTCATCCTGAAGACTTTGGGAAGGACTTAATGTGCTTTTCAGTACTTGAAGAGAACTTTTAAGAAAGATGGGGACAGACTTTTTAATAGGGCCTGTAGCAATAGGATAAGGGACAATGGTTTTAAACCAAAAGAGGGTAGATTCAGGATAGGTAAGAGGAAGAATTTCTTTACAGTGTGGTGTGAAACAGTGGCACAGGTTGCCCAGAGAGGTGGTGGATGCCCCATCCTTGGAAACACTCAAGGTCAGGTTGGATAAGGCCCTGAGCAACCTGATTTAGTTGAAGATGTCCCTGCTCATTGCAGGGGGTAGGATTGGATGAGCTTTAAATGTCCCTTCCAACCCAAAGTATTCTATGATTCTATGAAAGTGTTAAATGTGTTCTGTGGATTGAAAATAATTAATTCTCTGGGGCGATACAAGCCATTTCAGCACCATAGAATGATTTCCTGCTAGCCAGCTCCACAAGTTTAATGAACAGGAAATTGACAATCATTAACAAAAGGTAAAAATTACTTCAGAGATGTACTTGAATAGCACGGTCCCATTTCTCTGGATACTTTTCTGTGAAATTTTGAGTAAAATTGGAAGGTCTGAAAAGAAAAGACTCTGAAAACCTAGTTCTTTTCCAAGTTTCTGAGCTTGTTTGGCTTTGCAGCCTCATATGGAGCTGTGGGAATCGCTGTATTCTGGTGGGGGATCAATCTCAAGAAGAGTTGCAAGGTGAATATGGGGGTATGGGGGAGTTGTATGTGTGCTTATTGTAAAATACTTGTAAGAAGAAGAATCTTCAGCTGGAGCAATTTTCTCCTTGGTAGAAAGGAAGTGGGTTTGTCTCTGTTTTTTTCTGGTCTTTTGTTTAAGATGAGGGTGCTTGTTTGCTTTGGGTTTTGCTGAGTTTTGTTTGTTGTTGTTTTTTGTTTATTTTTTAAAGTAGAAGCAGTATAAATAAGCAAAATTTCATCCTAGGAAGTTATTTTGGTTAACATATATGATTTTCTGAAATTATACTAATTTTGCAAAGCTTTCAGGCTTAGCATTTACATGCTGTGTGTCTGAAGGAGAAGTCCCGCATGCAGTGAATCTGAGTTAACTCCTCTGCCCAAAGACACATTTGTTTCACATGTGAATAGCTGGATCCCTAGACTGAGATGATATTGGTTTGAATTTACAAAAGTTTGTACAGGGTAAGTTCTACAGATAATTTCTGGCTTAAGTGTTGTTCAGATACTGTAAGAGCTGACCCTCCCGGGATTGAAGTACTGAAGAGACATAAACCCCACTCCTGAGCTAACCAAAAGCTTTAATTCCTTCTACAAACTCCTACTATTGTGTTTTAGAAATGGAACTCTAAAGGACACTAAAGGACATAACCACTGACTTGAGGTCAGTTTTATCACGGATTAATTTCACTCAGTATTTTATCCATATTGTACACTTTATTGACTCATTTATTGAATGCAGCAGTTCTCAGAGAGTTAGCTGAGAGCACAGCTATTGGGTGCTGGCTTCATGTCCTGATAATTTATCTGGTTCCATTAGTAAATAACAGGTTTGTCATGGTTGTTTCCTAAACAACTGGTAGAAAAGCTTACAAAAAAGAGGAGTCAGTAATTTCAGTTTAAAGCTTGCTATGATTAAAGGAGACAGTTTGGTTTGTCCATCTTTGCAGGTCAGAAGCTTCATTAGAAACCTCACAAACTCAGATTCTTACTCCTGTAAGGGGTTAAAGTACCTAGAGAAGGCAAGACATATACAAATAATGTTTTAAAACTATGGCCAATGAGTATTTCCGTCCTCAGTTAGTTTGGTGAAAGCTTTCTGGAGTTCTCTACGCTTGTCCTTCTCTTCCTTGGCTCTGATTTTCTTAAATAATAAATACATTCTTAGTCAGCTCCCCATTCATCATGCTCCCAGCAACCATATGGTAAATATACTCACATTATGTCCTTCACTAAACAGATATAGAACCATGATAGCAGTGTAACAAACAGCAAAAGCATGAGGATGAGGATGTGTCAGCAGGAGAACACCCTGGAAGATGAGTCCAAACACACACAGTTTATGCATTAATTGAAACTAGAACCTGGACACTTTCAGCCAGGAGCCTTAAATTAAATTATTAAAGCACTTTCTGAGTAAATTACAAAAACAGTTAAACCAAATTAATTTTGAGCAGTAAGAACATCTAGAAATATAGCACAGTTTGAGTGGTCATTTAAAAGATAATTAAAATAACTTTTCCTGTGTATACCCACACAGAAACAACAAAGCACTTAAGCAGAGCAGTTCACCTCATACAGATAAAAAAGGACTAAAGCTGTCTGCCTTTAAAGTGAAATGAAACAAGAACTATATTCAATCTTCATAAAACTCTCATCCTTTTTCAATACTCTAGGCTGCGTTTCTCAGTTTCCCTTTTCACGAAGTCTGGTAGCAACAGATGTAGTCACACCAGCTGAGAGGCTGAGGAGGAACTTGTACAAAGCTAGATTGTATTATGGAAGGAAATTATCCATCCTCCTATCTGGGCCCAGCCAACATCACCCTTGCCCTGTTTAACACACAGCTGCACCTCCAGGTGATGCATTGCCAAGAGGGGCACTCACAGGGAAGGTGCCTTCTTTGAGAAGAGTACACGTGACTGACAGTTGTTTTGCACTGTTAGCTGTGAGCAGCAGCAGGAACAGGCAGGGCAAGGAAAGGTGCCAAGAGCAGTTACACTCCATGTTCATTGACTGGAGGGAGCTCTGGGTGCAGAGGGCTCCCTTCTAACAGTTTTTGCTGTATTGTGTTCACAAAAGCTGCAAAGCCATCGAAGCCAAGTTATGGAAGACAGATTTTATCTGTAACAAGCTTCATCCTGCCCAAGTTGTATCATGAACTCCTACAGAAACATCAGATAGAATAGAGGCAAAAACCCCAACACCTGGGCAGGTATTTTACCTCCTAGCAGCTACATTTTGGATACTTCAGGGGTCCTTTTTCTCTTCTTATCAAAGTTTCCTAAACCCTCTGTACTTTACCTTTGAGTGTAATCTTATCTAGTTCAGTGGCAGTGGAACGGGAAATTTATAATTGCTGGAGATAGTTGTCACTCTTCAAAGGAAATAAGAACAAAAAGTCTTTTAATCAATATTCACGCCAGTGACTGCCCAGATCTGCAGAAATTCTGGGTAAGACACAGCATTTGGAGGGTTGATATTTGTGTTGCTGATATGTTAAATTCAGTAGTGACTTCCTCCACTCTGATAGTGGTCTCTTTCCACAAATCTTTGAAGGACAGGAGGGTTTCAAAAGTTGCAAGTCTGTATCAAGACCAAGAATATTTCAACAGAAAACACATTCTAGTTGGTATGGAAAAATTTGATCAGTCAATTACTGCTCCTTTATTCCAACTGCTATTTCATTGATTCACATGGTTTAGGCAGAAAGAATCTAAAAGAAGTCTTCAGGCTTCTTTTAGAAAATGCAGAACATCACCATGGTATTTTTGTTTACAGATGTGAAAATCTCTGTAAATATTACTGAGCAACATTAATTGGTTTTTTTGGGATTTAGCCAACTAACAAGGAAAAAAAAAAAGACAAAAAAAATGACAAAACATTTCAGCATTTATACTCTAGGCCAGCAAGGCCTCAGAAACAGTGAACCTCAGGATTCAAAAGAGGGATTTGCAGCTTGAAACTTTACTGGAAAATAAACAAACAAAACTGTTGTCACAAGTTTCACTTCTCAGGCTTGCTAGAGCTGATCTTAAAAGGGCTGGCACTTATGTTTTAAACCATTTGATCTTTTACAAGATGCAAAATTGTCACTTCTGTTGTCCCCTCTAAGACCTGCTGCCACTGAGCTTTTGAAAGGAAATCACTACTAATGCAGCTGGCACTGCCTGGAGAAAAAGAACTGCAAACACTGTTGGCCCCTTTTGATGTCAGTCAGTGATCTGGCCTCACATGCTGCCAGCTCCTCTGTGTGGTGTTACAACCTGTCACAGATAACAGCCTGAATTACCTGTAATCTAAAAAATTATGGTCAGACTACTGTAATAGTGATTCTTGCTTTTAGGGTGTGTGTTCTGAGAGGGAGAATTCAGAGGACAACATCTTGTCTCACAGGACAACAAACACAGAGAGTGGGATGGATACTTCCTGCTTACAGTGAGAGAGTACAACACATGCTTTACCTCAGTTTTAAGCATGGTTACTTAGAAAATGAGTAGACAAATTTATAGATAAAACTATACAGAATAGTCTTGCACCAAAATATTTTTTTTCTGTTGTTGTTTTTGGGTTTGGTTTGGTTTGGTTTGGTTTGGTTTGGTTTTTTTGTTTTGTTACTGAGTTGCAGGATTTATGCAGACCTCATTAAGTTTTGAAAGGAATTTTACAAATAGTCAGTGAAAGCAAGGTTTATAGTTTGAGTGGTAAAAAAGGAAGAGGATAGATAAGGCTACCTAAAACAGTACACATCAAACTGATGTCTAATTGAAGAAGGAGGCCATTACTGCCTGGCTTGCAATACTGTGAGAATTTATGGTACATTTAGCTTGATAACCTTTGCTATTAGGCCAGAATAAAACCTGTTTTATGCTACATGTGTTATCTCTGTTTTATTATGAAATTTATTTGACAAGACAGTTTCTTGGCTATTTGCTGGTTATAATTTAGATAAAAAGATAGAAAAAAGTAGCCACACTTCATACATACACAGGATATATAAATACCAGAGCATCTCCTTTTCTCATTCTGCGCACTGGACTATCCATAAGCAACCAGAACTGCTGAATCTTGGTTGGGAACATGAAGTATTTTGGTTCATAGATTCATGAATACCAGTTCCTTTCAATTCATCTTACGAATTAGATATGATCTTTGCTATGTAATTGACAGCAGATCTTTGGATATTATTTAAGACATGGAAATACAAAGTAGGATGGATGGTGTAATAGTTTCACAATGAATTAAGAGTTCAAACTTACTATTTTACTTTTCTTGTTACTTGTCAAAAGAGATCAACATTTAAAAAATGGAGGGAAGAGCAGAGTTCAAATTACAGTGCATTAAATTGAAATTAATAGCTCAAGCTATTATTTCATATGACATAGGAAAAAAAAAGTAAAAGTTGGATTCTGTACTTGGGGTCTCAGAATAGATGCAAAGATGACCACACAGTGTAAAATGAGAAAATTCATTACTTCTGCCTTTGCGGTATCTGTCCAATTTACTCCATTTCAGAAACTCTCTGAAATCAGTGTTTGTAGCACAAAACTTGTGAGAATCAACAAGAGATCAGAGATAACTCTGTGTCCCTACTCCCTCTACAGCTTTTCCCCATGAAATTATGATTTTTTTCTGTTGACCACATGGACTTATCATAGTGCCAGATTATTCTGGGATGTATATCCATGTGGGAAAGCTTGGGAGCAAGGCTTTTCATCCCAGACCATCTATTCTTTATTGACAGATCTTTGTAAACAGCAAGTGGCTTCTAAGGAATGTGTGCAAATAAATACTATTGTTTCTTAGCTTTTAAAAACATGTAGGTCATGGTCACATAGGCCATTACATTATTAGAAATCTATTATTAGTAGTAGTAGTAGTTTTAGTTTTAGTTTCAGGGGTTTGTTTTGGTTTGGTTTTTTTATTTTAGTTTTTATTATTATACTATGGAAAGTACCATAATGAAACTACCAGTTGATTTGCATCTCAGTAAATTAGCTCCAGTTGAACAACTTACCATGATGCACACATCAAAATCTTCACTTGTGTGTTCTTCTTTCTTTGTCTGCCTTTGCTTTTCTAGATATTTGCATAGATTCTATCATTATAGTGTCTGACCAATATAGAAAAAAATTACTGTAAATTCCTGTCTTATTACAACCTTTCGTGTATTAAATGTAATTTATGTTCTATTTAGGGGTGTTTCACAGTGCTGTAACAAGGACAAAGGAGACACAGTACAAGACCAAATTAAGATGTAGTTAATTAGTCGGTGTGATAGTCTTTGCAACTGGGAAAGGAAGATTAAGGATAAAGTCATTGTCTTCATGGAAAAGTGAGTACTTTTTAAGTACCAAGTTATGGACCATTCTGTAAAAATGTGTTATTGATAGTGAAAGGATATTTTCATGCCAAAATGCAAAGCTGTGTCCAGTATCTAAAAGTACCTCTAAACTGAATTAGGGAAAGTTTGAGAAGAAGCATATTTATGACTAGATGGAAGACATGCTGCTTCTGAGAGATTATTTAAAAAAAAACAACTTTATTTTTGTAAAGCACTTCATTATGGAATGTGATTATACCTTTGGATTTTACTAGGATTCTCTTTGTTCAGAGTAGTTTAACCCATATTCAGAGTTGGAAAAGCTGCTTTTCTTTTCTATCTGATAAGAATGTTTCCACCAGGAGTGAGCCAGGGTTGCTGCTGGGCTGAGATTGAGTTTTCCTTCATGTTTACTTCCTTGTGTAGGCAAACCCCGGGTGAGTGCGTCACGCAGGAAGTCTGGGGAGTTGCTCCAGGTTTATGCTGATGTAACAGGACACAAGAGAAATTTTTTTACTTTCTGTCACAAGCAGATGGAATACTGTTAAGTGACAGCTCCAGCAGGAACAGATTTGGGAAGTACTGTTTAAAAGGCTTGTTAAAGGAGAACTTTTAAAGAAAGGTTGGAAATAGCAGAAATAGGAATCATGTTCTTTTTTTCAGGTTTAAATAATGCCTGAGTAGTGCATTACAAGTCCATGCTGCTTATAATGCTGGAATACTATCCAGTGGCCTCTGTTTCTCCAGTTTTGTTGTTGACTTATCTATTTAAATTTAGACTGTAAGGGGGAAAGACCAATGCTAGTACTGATCCAAGATGTGGGTACTCCTGGTCTGTCTGGACTTGTGGTAGGCTGCCTATCCTTGGCTTGTGATCTGCCTGTTCTACTGCTAAAGTACTGAAAGAAAAATATTTGTATTACTGAAAGAACTGAGAGAGACCTTATAAATGTGCTAAAAGGCATCAGGGCAGTTTTAAAGCTCTTTGTAAAAAGTAAAACAGAAATGTGGTCTTCTGCCTCTCCACCAGTGTAGTAAATGTCATCAAACTTCCCTTTAGTACCATGCTGTGTTTCCCAAGAAGAGAAATGCCATCATGTTCATCCTATTCAATTTTAAAAAATCTCTCTCTCTGTCTCCTGCTTTGAAGCACTATTGAGAAGACTGGACAAAATTAAACACAGCAATTCAGAAGTCAGATCCATTAGCCAAGATGGAATTGGGCTTTCTGCTAAAGGAAGAATGATGAAAAGTATTGACAGAGTGAACAGACTGAGGCTTTCTTTAATTTAAATATTGCAGTTTCTTACTATTACATATTTCCTGGATAAATTTCACTGAATAGAATTTATTTTTTCTGGCCTAATGTTTTCCTTTCTTCAATAGCCTTATGTTGCTTTTTGTATAATGCATGTGATATATTAAATAATTCTATTCTGTTTTCTAATCAGTATTTGTTAGCTTCCAGGAGTCAGATCTTATTGCTAGGCAACTAAATCAGAAATCTCCATCTCTGTATGAAGCAGTTTGCTGTATCCATGCTGACCCTGTGCTTATCTATACATACATCTGTAAAATTACCTAAGTGCAGCTGTAAATGTCAAATGTAAACATGCTGTATATCTTACCCATATGGAATTTATCTTGAAACTGAGTTGTTAATAATCAAAACAGCTTGGAAAAAGGCACAGATTTTCCCCTCCCTCTTTTTAGACATGTTTTCCTCACATGTACCTATCTTTAAGAGCAGCCTTAGTGCTGAAAATTATTTCTTTCCTTTGGACTAAAAGAAATAGAGATTTATTTATTAATCACTGCAATTTTTTTACACCAGGATACTTCCTTAATTTAATGAATGCTTCTGTGAGATTTTGATTACTGTGATTATCTGTCGAAGATAGAGATAGAGGACTTAGTGTGAAAACCAACAGCAGGGCTTTAGCAGGTTATAGTGCCAGCAGTCCTTCTGCAGTTTTTACAAAGCTTATACATTTAATAATTTACTGAGCTCTTATTTGCTATCTTGGTGCTTGATTGCATTTCCAGTGTCATCCAGAGTATTTTGGTGATCTTCTAATAATATATCCTCTGTAATGTCATTGTCTAATTACTATAGAATTTGTTCTTATTTTCTTCAATGTTATTTTTGTTGCTAGCGTATCACTATTCTGCCATGGAGAAACGGACTTCTGCTGTCACACATTGGCATGACCTTTTATTTTTTTTTAAGCTATCTTGGATTGTTTTTAACCAGTTCATGATGTGCTTTTAACATATGTGTGGTGTGGGAGTCTCAGGAGTGTAGAATTAAGGTCAGCAGGGGCATGTGGAGGTCACCTTGTTAGCGTGCGGAGACATATAATCACACAGGCAATTATATGTAGGTGCTTTTATTAAGAGCTCTGGGAATCAGGGGCGCTTTCGCCTCAGATCTGATCCCACCATACATTGAAGAGGAACGTGTTTTTATATTCTATGGTTATATAACTTACATGTTAATTATTAAACTTATATTGTTCTATTGTATACATAGATTTTTAGCTAAACATAGCTCTCTTAAGTTCCCAGTGAAGTTTCTCATGATTCTTCCTATGATTATATAATAATTATATTTAATTACTAAACAATCATCACATCTAACAATTATATCATTTATCATACTGCTTACATGAATGCACTGATCTGAGAAAACACAAAGCCTAACATTTTCAGAATCTATCTTTAGCATTTTCCAAGGTCCCACTATCAACCTGGTTCACAGTCCTGCTCCAGACATAGTTAATCTCCCAGGTTCAGGGCCTTGTTGTGTTCTTCCTCTCCCCTGTGCTGAGTGCCAAGACTGGACACAGAATTCCAGTCAGAGTATTTTGGCTGTGGCCTGACAAGTGCTGAGCAAAGAGTGACCAAGAGGTGACTCTTAGAGGCATTGCTTAGACATGCTGCTGTCACCATCCCTTAGATGGTGGCTTGGCTGGCTGAATTACAGCTGTCCAAGTAAAAGCCTTGAGGGGAACGAGCCCCTTCCACTACCCAATTCTGCATTTTTAATTTCTCTTTGAGCCAGCTTCTGATCCTTCACTGAGGATCTGCAAAAGGAGTTTATGTATATATTTTCATATAGGTACACCTAAAGTTGGTTAGTATAAATAAAGGAGCTGAACTGATCCATTTTTCTGTTCTAATTTTGGTTCAGCGGTGATTAAGGATGTTCCACTGTCCTTCCTGTTCAGATCAGAAATAGATTGGTAACTGACTCATGTTAGAAAATGCTGTGTTTAAAAATAGAAATGATCGCACGCTGTGGGTGAGCCCATGGAGTGGGGCTTCAGGTGAAGGGAGGGCTTAAACTCTCTTTTCTGCTTTGCTGTCATAGCACTGCTATTATTTATGGTTCCCACATGGCACCACTGCTTTTCTCACCTCCTCAGCCTCACTTGCTGTATTTAGGGACTGAGGCAATCTGGCAAGTACAGTTGAGGGAGCAGAGGGAAGCTGTAACTCTGCCCCATACTTTGTGTTTCAGTGGTGCCGAGGATGTGGGAGCTGGAAAGGCAGATGCTGAAGCTCTGCTGAAGTATGGATGGACACAGGAGTTTGTGCTGTGAGAGATTTGCTTCCTGTTCCTGGGGCCCAGCAGGCACTGGGCATACTGGTGGCACTGGTCACTCAGGCTGGCTCACATGGCAGCCTGTGCTCAGCTTACATCAGGTGCACAAAAAAGCACACTGTGGAGCAGAGGACACAGAACATGTGGAAATTGAATAAGTTTCTCCCTTCCTTTCTGCCAGTTTAAAGTGAAGAGGGCACTTCTAAAGAGGAAATAGTATCTCACTCTTAGATTCAGCAATTAGCCTCTCTTTTAACTGCAAAAGCAGGTGACAGGCAGTGCTGGTTGCAGTGCTGTTCATCTCTGATGCAAACCAACCAAACTGCACAGGAATATTCCCTGGAAGCCACCAAACAGCTTTCAGGTTAAAAAGAAGCTTGCACATCCTCCCATTAGGAATCCACTAAGCTGTCCAAAATCCACAAAATGAAGTTATGATGTTTGGTATTGTTTACTCAGTTATAACTTTTAGTTTAAGTCCCAAGTTAGAGTCACAGAATCATTATGATTGGAAAAGACTAGAAGATCCAAAAGATCCCCAAGTGCTGGGGCACTACCACAAAGTTTGCCTCTCAATTACTAAACCATGTCCTGAATGCTACATCTGACCAAGCTATATCTACTATAAATATTATTCCTAACATAATATTGACTTATACACTACTTATTTTCTTTTACAGATTCCAGCCAGTCTTTTTGTTTTCTTATGAGATTTTTGTTGCAAAGTACCTGATTCTTTGAGATGTTACAGATGGAAGCATGAAAATGATAAGTTATTAGGTAACTAGAAATAGTACCTGCAATCTTAATATTTTTATATTTTATGTATTTTAAATACCCTACATTTTTGTGAAGTTAACTTGCTTTTGCTTAAAAAATGCTGTAAGTGTTGATTTCTTATAGGATGATTTTCTTAACATACACCACTTAATCTCTTGATTATAGAAACTTGTATTTGTGTGGTCAGGCAATTAGAATAGATGATCATTGTAGGTCCCTTCCAACTGAACTATTCTATTCTATTCTATTCTGTACATTTATTTTTCATTTTTTGGACAGAAAAATCAGGGTTATTTTTAAAAAAACACTTCAGTCTTCTGATAGAGTTGGTTCATCCACCTTCTTCAGCCTTTCTACAATAGTGCTTCAAAGACAGCAAAACCTATCTCAGTTATTCATATCCAGACTAAATAAATGCATTTTATTAATCTTTTCTATTCCTAGTTCTCACTTCCTAATGTAGCTGTGATTTGCCTTTTTTTTTTTTTTAAGTGCTTCAGTGGAGAGATGAAGTTGCTTGCCACAAAACAGCTGAAATAAATACACAGGCTTTCAGCCTTCAGGGAAAATTTGGATGGATTCGCAGGATAAGCCTGATAGCAGACTCTAGACATGATAAAAGGAACCACGTAGCCCACACATTCAGTACATTGTGCATGCAGATAACATGCTGGGGTTGCTACAGCTTCAACTTTCCATCCTGAACTTCCTGGCATAGGTGAATCCAACTTGCTCCATTCCTCCCAGGCAAACAAAACTATCTATTTTTAGAATGATTTAATCAAAGGAAGTTTTATAAAGAGGAAAGCTGAGATTCAAAAAGGAAATACATCCTGCTGTGCAAAATTTGGCTCCAGCCTGCCCACCACCTTCAGCTAATATTGTCCAGGTCTACATTTGCAAGTGGTGCTGTGCAGTTGGAGCCAGTTTGCCTTTGGTGCCAAGAGCCTGATGTCCACACTGCATGTGAGTGGGTGGAAAGGAGGGAATGTGCTTTGAACTTGGTCCAGTTTGCTCCTGTGAACTGAAAGTCAGCAATAGCTGGGGTACAGGAGATGCTCTGCAAAGTCTGTAGAGTACATCTTTCAGCTTTGTGTCTTTTGGGGGTATCTGGCTGTACTCTTTGATCTGGGCTGGATGAAACAAGGTAAGGTGAGAGGGAATGAACAGGAGATTCCCTTCAAAAAGCATATTCCTGGGGTGAACTTACAAAGTCATAAAGATGCCTCCACTGATTGGATGGTTTGAAAAGTAAACATATTCTGACAGACTGTAGGGAATTATTACTTTCTGCTGTTTGAAAATAAATTTTCTCTGTATTCACTGATGCTTAAAAAAATATTCCAGTATTTATTCTCTGTGCTAGGGTGAGAGAGGGAAACATGGTAGAGTATAAAGGTGTTCACAAGGGAAGCTACTTGTCTGGTTAATAATGAAGGACTCACCTGGTAAGTGATGACATTCTGTTTCACAACTAACATAGAAGGTACATGGACAGATAGGTATCTTCCATATATGTGATTTTAATATTTCAAAGCCTTCACTATTTACCTTTTTCTAAAGCTGCAACTAAGAGAGCTTTCCCTGATTTCAACTATTTTTATTCTTCATAAAATGAAAACTGATAAATTGAAAGCCTTGCATAAAATCCAGTACACCACTTAATTCCATAGCATTATTACAGACAATACTATTGCTACTTTTATTCTTCTGAGTCAGTACTGTAAAATAACGCAGCAGTGAATACAGAGAAATATGATAGTCCTGTAATAATGGTGGAACTGAAGAAGGTTATATAATTCAAACACTTGTGAAAGTAGTAGAATTATGGATTTCTTGCCAAGGCTTGTCTTCTGAGACTGTGATTGTTTACAGGAGTTGTAGCACGGAAGCCCATGAGGAAAGATGAGATGAGGAGGCTGATTCTGCTGCCTCATTCAGATGAAGCAGGACTTGCTCTGAGCAATGAATGCATTCATTTTCATGAGGTAGTCTAAAAATGGACTACAAAGCAGGATGGAATCCAACCCTACATCTCAGCATTCACTCTGTTTAAACAACTGTCTGCACAAGGCTGTGTTGCACTTGTGTTTGGGATGGCTCTCAGTGGAAACCAGTAACACCAGTATGTACCACCAAGGTGAGAACACAAAGCCAGTGGCCATGGCACTTTTTACACAAACTTTACTTAAAATAGGTAAGTGGGCACGTGAGCAGAGGTAATGAGCCATGTAGAAATTTGCACCAAAGCTTTTGCAAGCCTTAGCATGAGAGCTGCAGCCTTTATGTAGCTTTACACATGAATATTGTTGGCCTTTTGTACAGGAAGTCAATCCATAACTGAAAAGCTCTCTTTTCAAAAAATACATGTAAAATAAGCATTCTTTTATCCCAAACTCTCTCTCCCCCTTTCTGAACCACTTTATATTGTTGTTCCACATATGATACTTCCTTCAGCACTACATCAGCATGCGTGGTGGTCACTGGGACTTTTGCCAGAGTACAGTGTAAAGCAGGTTTTGGCAAACTGTGATTGCAGATTATAAAAGGCTGGCAGCAGAGTTAGCATGGGGTTAGGAGCCATAATACTGAGAAAGTTGGCTAAGAAAACCAATATGTTTCTCAGCAGAATCCCTGGATCTGGGAAGTCCTTTCCTTATACTGCAGATTTTAAGGTTATGTGGTGAGCAGCATTTAATTTCCTTGAGTTTGGGATATTTTTAAATTCTGCTGGGTGTCTGTGAGCATTCTCAGCATCCTATTTGGTAAAAAAGAATATAGTGTAGTGTACCACGTTCAAAAATTCTCTGGTCCCTGAGCATTTGAGGCTTGATCTTACTGTGAACCTCTACTTTTTAATCATATTTAGGTCCTGAGTAATTCTAACCATTGCTTGAATAGTAAATGCTACTTGGTCCCTCAGGATTTGGCCTTTATTTTTGAAAAAAGGCAATGGCAAATGTAAAAATTAATTAATTCCCAGCAGATTTTTGTATTCTCTTCAACTCTCAATCTGATTTTCTGGATCTTTCTGCATGTTCATATGTACTCACCAGCTGAGCAACTATGGTTTAAAAAAAAGTCACTGAAAAATACCAAAAACTCTGTTTCTCTCCTCCAGCCTTTTGCAAGATACCTGCAACAGAGAGGGTCAGGAATTTTAATGCCAGCTGATTTGAGTCCTAGGAGAACAAATAACTGCGCAGTATTTTTGCCAGTGTAATCTTAGGTCATTATTATTGATTGAAATGAAGCTTAAAAGTGGGTTTCTTCTGAAGTCTTTTGAAAAATGGTGGCTGTCAATATGCTTTTAAGGCTGAAACATCTATCAGCAGCCCTGTAAAGATGGTGAATTAGTTCTGCTGAAGTACGTGACACCTGTGAGAGCTCCTCAGTGTGTCTGATGGGGAATCACAGGTAACTATCAAATTTTGGATACAAATGGAGGAGAAGAATAACAATTCTCTGTGATGTGCCAATTTATGAGCAATGAGTAAGTGCACTATGCAGGTTAAAAGCGCCTCTTTTTTGAGGAAGCAGCAAGGAAGAAAGTGTAAAATTATGTACTGAGATCTGACCCCAAAACCACTCAACTTTACAAAACTTATTCATCAAGAAGACCTGTGGAACTCAGACAGAGTTTCCTGGGGAGAAACTGTAAGTGCTTGAGTGTAACTTCTTGAGTTTCATAGGGTTGTGATCTGACTATTTAGTTAGGTTTTTTCCTTTGAGTTGATATTTGATGTCTGTCAAGTGGAAGGTCTTAGACAAGAATGAAAGTTATTTTACAAAAAAATAGGTGTGACAGAAATAATTGATTTCCAAGAGCATGGTCATGCTTATGCAGTCTTGACAAGAACATTTTCATGAATTTCTATTCTAGAAGGTAGCAATACATATTTAAATAAATTTTAAAACTCCCCCAAAGCAACAAAAAACCAAATGCAAAGAGTAAAGACAAGTAATTTCTGGTGATTCATGCAGATAATTCTTTCTGATTTGCTTAATGTTTTATGTGGAGATAATCTGTGAAGTCCCTTGAAGCAGAACAAAAGCTTTAAAATATTCTTAAGATCTTATTGATAATATTCATAAATGTTATCAGTGAGGAAGTAGAAAGCAATTTTTCCTGAACTTTGCCTCAACAAATAATTGTTGAAAAAGGGCTCTTCAGGATGAAATGTCACATCTTCTTTTTCCTATGGCTTGTGATAAGTTGTGCAATCAAAACTCTAGGGTCACTAGTTTTTCCTAGGAAAGAGTTTATTATGTCTACATGCCCGAAGGTTTTCAGTTCTCCATAACTCTGATGGCACAATATGTGATGGAAGTAAAGGAAATCAAGGTAATATTTGTGTCTGCTAATACAAACACAGCTGTGCCACCTCTTACTAGTTAGGTAAATACTCTGTCTACAAAGTTCAGGGCTGGAAGTAAATATCAAAGATGACCAGTGTCACATGTGTTGTTTAGATTGGGCCCAGTGTTCAGTTTGTTTCCTACTGAAGTTTTCTGTGCTGCCATTGACAATTCCCATCTACATAAAAGCAACTTAAACAGATAATTCTTTTGCCTCTACTGCTCAATAAAATAAACTCAAAAGCAATTTCCTTTCCTCCAATACATTTATGTCTTTAAGAAATGAATTGCTGCATAAAATTGCTAAGCAGGGCTGTGATTTTTTTGTCATCCTTTTAGCCAACCTTTCTAGGCTGGAAAAAGGTTTTAATTGTAGATCAGGCCCTATTGAAGATTTTTCAAATCTTGGAATAATTTATTATAGTACATAAAACAAATGTAATTTTGACTCACCCTGTGTATAAATAGCTCCTCTAATGTACTAGATTTTTTCTCAATTACTCAGATTACTCATATGTTTCCTAGGTTATCAACTGATTTTTTTATATAAAGAAGAGGGAAGATTGATTCTGACATTTTCTCAGTTGTGTACAATGACACTTTTTAAATCGTAACAGTCTCCTGCCAGCAACGGATGTTGACTCAGTCATGAGATTTTCAGAAGACATGCTTACTTTAGACACTAGTTTGTCATGTTTCCATCTGTTGGATAAATATCTTTTTGACTAAGTGTAAAACCTCAAATACATGTCATCCCAGATGCCCAAGAAATTTTTCACTTGACTGCTGAAAGGATGAGATGCAAAATCCTTTCAGAACACCTGCCAAGTGAGACAGCCCAATCCTGTCCCAGGCAACTGGAACAGCCACCTGAGGTTTGGAACTTCAACAATCCCAATGTAGAAAACAACAATCCACGAGACAAATCTTACTGCTGGGGAGTGTATGATTTCCCCAGCAGGTGGGAGATGTAAATCAGGAGCCTGGAGGGAACCAGGAGATCTGAGAATGGCAGAGGGTTGGACGCTCAAGTGCGTGCCCTCTGCAGCCAGGTTCCCAGAAACCTGGCCTTGGGTTATTTTGGATACTGGCTGATAAGAACCTTTTCCTTGCTGTCTGAGCACTGAGACTGAAGAAATTTGCATTCCTCCTTTTTGCATTTTATCCTACTGGCTGTACCAGACAGGGCTGATGTGGGCAGGTGAGACTGAAATCCCATTGTGCAAGCTCCCTCGCTGGCACGCAGAGATTTCTGTCCCTCACGGGGAGTATTTGTTAGATAGACCTTGGGAAGTGTTCCTTCAAGGTTCTAAGAACAGTCTGTTCACTTGTAAATACTCTTCTTTTGCCTTTCCCCCTTCACTGAGATAAAATAATGCTCTGGTGGCGCAGTCTCTGTAATCCGCCTGTTGTTTCACTTTAATAGACGTGGATGGATCTGTTTTTTAAAAAGAAGTCTCCTCTGGAACACCAATGTGCTTTCATTGATACTGGGGTTTTCCTTTCTTAAAAGTATTCTACCTATTGATGGATTTGCCTAGGAAAAAGCAAAAGCAGTTAAAGCAGGAAGGAAGCAAGAATGACAGAAGAATCACTTTATTATACTGTTGACTTCTCCACAGCAGGTTTGATGAGAGCAGATAAAGACAATTTCATTTTTTTATTCAGTAATGAGTTTTACTTAAAGTCACCAGCAGACTTGGTGATCCTATTTCCCATGTTATATGGTGTGATTTTAACCATGCAGTTTTCCCTTTTTCTCTGTCAGAATAACCTGAAAAGCAGGTTTCTTTTATTTTGTCCCTAAGTTTGATTCTGACCAAGGCAGTGAACAGCTGTGGTCTTGCTGTAAGTTGCTACTTTTATTTTCCCTATATTTTCTCAATCTCTGCATGCAGAACAGGAATGTGGGACTGGAAGTGACTCATTGGATCACAGAATCCACCTCTCTGCTGCAGCATTCATCCCATCTTATAAACTCCCTTTAAAAACATCCAAACTTAGTCTTGAAACTGCTTTGTCATGCACCTCACCTGCTCTGAGATATCCTACATTATTTAAAAAATACTGTTAATGAACTTGAAAGGCCTCAGCTCTCCTCAGTGTGGCTAATTAAGCTCTTTTTTCCCAAGATATACACATGAAAATATGGTATGTAGGTGTTTCTTTCCAGCTGCTCCTGCCAGAATGCTGCTCTGGGACCCCACTGATTAGAAACCCAATTATTTTGCTCAGCCTTCATGGCTAATTGATCTGTGCTTGGAAGTGTCACCCAGCTTGCAGTTTCTTGTGTTGTCAGAACTCTTCTGGGGAGGTTTGTTTCAAATAAGTCTGGGATTGCTCACTGAGTTATGGGAATGCACAAACTTATTTTGTCAGTTTATATTACATGAAGAATGTAGGAATAGGGTGGAAGATCCAGGGTTTCTGAATGACACTGTAGGAAGGGAAGAAATGCCTGGATTATCTGAGAATGAACAGAATGAGACTGATTACAAAAGCTTTGTAAATAGAAATATTTCAGGACATCTCAATTGTGTGTTTAAACCATTACAGAATTCTTCTCATCCATAGAGAGGATTTAAGTTTAGAATGCATTGAAAAGCAGTGTTACTGTCTCTATGATAGTTCTTCTAAATCAGTGAAAAAACATACTTTAAGAATGCTTCTATGGTCACAGAACATTCTGAGTTGGAAGGCACCTATAAGGATCATTTAGTCTAACTCTTAGGTGGATGACCCATACAAGGATCAAACCCACAATCTTGGTGTTTTTAACACCATGCTCTGACCAGCTGAGCTCATCTCAGGGTTTTATGAAAGGAAGTAGCATGACCCAAGCCTATGTCTTCTGGTAGGAACAAGAATGACAAAAATCTCCTTGAAATTTTCTTTCCCAGATTTTTTTCTCCTCATTCACAACTTCTGTTGTCTTCAGTGGTGAATTTCTAACTATGTCCACCATTAACCATGCCATTAAATTGTTCTTTTTCCTTTCAGTTCTTGTTTCCTGGACTGATACCATAACATTCTGAATTGATTCCATAATTTATAGAATGGTATTATAACTAAAGCAGATCACTTTATTTTTAAATTTTAAAATTAATGTGTAAGTAGATTCCACCTTCATCTGATATTTTAAGAATATCAGAATTTACTATCAGCCTCTGGCAAGGGAAATCAAATGGATTTTAAGAGAAATGCAACAAAAAAATCCAGAAATAGCTCTGTAGAACTCTATTTTTTGATTCACATTCTAGTAATCATGGAGTTGTTAATGAGAGATTTCATTGATGAAGTAGGATGGGGCTCTTTCATATATTCCTTGGAGTCCTTTGTTGATGCTTTCAGGTCACATTTGCACAAATTTCTGCTTTTGGTGGGGCTCTGGCAAAGGCAATTTGATCCAAGAGCAGAGAAGGGGGAAATTTAATACTGTACATGGGGCTATGTGCTTCCAAAATTTTAAAATGGCTGCTTAGGGCTTGGTAACTGAGGAAACCTCCTGAGTCCAGTCATTCACCCTCTCCTTTGTATCAGAATTGCAGATCATCTTAATAATCATCTCTTGCGTCCTAATATCCGATTTTGGACACTGCTTCTACATTCACTGTGTCTCTCCACAGTATTGAATATTTTTGGCTGCAAGGAGCAGCAGCTGTAGAAGGAGGGGTTTTGTTTAGGAAGGTTGCAGTGTCTGTTCATATATTATTCTGCCACATGATGTCCTCCTAAGCCAGGTTAGAATTATGGAATGCAGGTACTCAAACTGTGCAATTCTTCAGCATTCAGATAGGTATTTATGTAAAAGGTACCAATCTTGTAGTAAGCTATTGCTCCAATCAGAAATACCTAATCTGTAATTTGTTTCAGTTGCTATATATGGATAGTGAACATTTCTCCTGAGGCTGTGTTGTTAATACAGCCTCATGATCACCTGCATTAAAACCCAAAGCTAAGAAACTTCAGCATTTTCAATTTGTTCACCTTAATCTTACTGGTACTGCTCACTAGTTTGTAGAAGCATTTTGTCCTAGTTGTGTATTTTTTGCACCAAGGCACATTTTGAATGCTGTGCACATTATGTGAGCATTGTGATTAAGCTTATGAATAAATTACTTTAAACAAAATGTCTACTACTTGTATTTTGGATATGACAGAAATAAAGACTTTTATGTACAGCATCCTGCTTTTCCATTGTGTCATATTCCTTGTTGCTTTAAATAACTTTTCTTTTTCTGTCAAAACTTAGTGTTCTTTATAATGCTGATGTAGTATATGTTTGTGTACTTAGGGCTGCATGAATGTTAGTTTTCTGCCAGTTCATTAAGTTAGAGGGGATAATCTCCCACCCAGACAAAGGAAGATATTGAAACTAAAGAAGCAGCCTTGGGGATTTTGGTCATGGTGCTGAGCACCTGGTTCACTGGAGGTCAGTAGTGCACTGTCTTGTCTTAACTCTCAGGGTGGTGCTCCACAATATTAACCAAAACAAGGATAGAAAAATAACCCTGCTTTGTTTTCAGCAGAGTCAACAGGTCTGTCTTCTCTCCATACTTTATCTGAGTCTGTGCATATTCATATATATGTACAGGAATGTGTATCTCACCCTGTGGAAGCCGGCAGAGATACAAGTGAAGCTTCACCCCTTGCTCATCTGAGCTTTTACTTTGTCAGGGGCTTACACTGGACATGGATTATTTATAACAACACAGGTTTACAAGGTGGCTGGATAGTAGCAGAAAGAAAATTTTCCAATGCACATATCTCAGTTTTTGAAATTTTACTTGCAGGTCTGGCTCTTAATATGTCCACTGAATTAGAAACTTGGACTTATGACACAATGCAGGGCTTTCTTCTGGTATGGAATTGAAGTTTAACCTAAACTTCAGTGTAGGATTTTTAAATGGACTCATTCTTCAGTTAAAAAAAGGAGGAAAAGGGTCACACAGCAAATTATTAGGGAAATTAAAAGAACTGTTTTCTGTGGAATACTCAATAATTAGTTCATCCCTCTGCCCTGAATGCATCCAGTACTATTTAAAGTAATTATACTAATCATTACAGTATTTAGGCACAGATTACATTCATAAAGAAAAAAGAAAATGCTGTTCTAGCATGCCAGTGAAGTCTGCTTTGACAAGTTAATCCAATATTTATTTAATTAAACAATGGTAATAAAATATTTAATTGCACTTTAAGATTTCTATTTCTGTCGTCCAACCAGGTGAAAAATTCTGAACTCAACATATGTCAAGCAATGAAAATGCCTCAAGCACATCAAATACCAGCCCATTATACAGATTAATGAAAGAAACTGAGCTGCAGTGTTCACAGATATCAAATATTTAACTCCTTTTCTGTTCTTTGAGTCTGAAGCAGAAGAGAAATAGCCTTCTTCTCCCCCATCCCAGCCCTGTTTGTTTCTGAGGAATGTTAATCAGCTTCCTAGTGCCAGCAGGCTACAATCACCAACTACTAATTAGTTTTAGATAATGATATTGGTAATGAGGCTTTAGTTTCTCAGAGGAACCAGACTGAGCTTGACTCGGGTTTATTCAGTTATTTATTAAGAATATTATTGTGCAGTATGAACAGTTTGAGCATATTTAATGCCAAATATTTGTCTTTCATTTAATAGTATCAACACACCATTTTAAAACAGATTATTCTGATAGAGCAACTGATTTTAAATTAACTTTCCATTTAACAGAGACAGTATTTGTCTCCTTGTTACTCCAATTGTTTGATTGCTCTCTTGGACATGTTTACTACTCAGGCAATTATCTAATTACCTGAGGTAAGAACACGTAATTAGGGGAGTTTTTAAATTAACTTCCTGTCACATGGCCTCTCTAGGAGGTCTGTTCATGGTCTCATGTCAAGTGCTGCTGTGTTTGCAAGGTGTAAAATTCTCTGCTAGGTATTTCACAAACAAGATTTTCATTTGTTGGAGCTGCCAACTGTGAGGGGTAGAGAGAACAGATCAATTTCCACTTCATGTAGAGCTGTTGTCAGGTGTGAGGTTAATTTGTATGTTCCCAAAAGTTAGCCTCAAAATACTTTCCACCATTAAGGCAGAGAAATACCATTATCTAGGAGATGATAACAAATTCTGTGGAATTATTTTATACCTGGAGCTGTATTAGGGAGGAAGAAATGAGACATTTCAGCATCTACATGTGGATCTCAGTTTGGTACCACCTTTCTATCTGGTAAGTTTACGCTGGAGGATTGTGTTTAATGGGTAAAAACATGAAAAAATGCCATGTCTGTTTCCTTGTAACTGTGCTGTAATTATGTACTGAAAGTAAGACTAGAGAAGGCAGAAATGTAATGTGTTTCCTGGCATGCTGTCTTTGTTCTGCTAAACATTGCAGGCCTTATTTGACCTTTAATCCCTTAAAAGCACCAACCCACTGTCAGAAGATTATGGTGGAAGAATGTAGCATATTGAAACATTTTGGATTTTATGCTTTTTGTCTTTTCATGGCGGTCTTCTGCTTTTATATTTTCAGTATTTTAGAGTAAAAGCCTGAATTTTATTGATACTCCCAAAAGATCAGGTGTTTAAAGGCATAAGTTCTGTCAAAGTCACACGTCTAACTTGCAGTTATGGAAATGCTTGCGAGTGCTTTCTGTTGGCATGTGAAGTCCATTTTTGGCTTGTTTTTGTAGTTGAAAGTTCCCCAATATGATTAAAACATTCTCAATTTTGACAAATTGAGCCCTAGAAAGTAATGGATTTGTTATTCTTTTGAGTAAGCATGTGGATATCAGGTTTCAAGGTATATGTAATTGTATTTATGCCGTCAAGAAAATGAGTGCTATTTCTATATTCCACTCAATAGAGCATCTGTCTGAGATGAAGAATACTTCAAATTTTTGTTTTGGCTTCCAGTAAAATTTCTATCACCAATAACAAATGTAAGAATCATTAATGAGATGCTATGTTGCTCTGTCAAATGTGATCCTTCTACTGGGCCCAAGAAACCTTGAATTATTTTCCTAGCAATAATGCAGCTTCTGCTGAATGTGGTAGAATAGTTTCCAGCTTGCTTCTTGATGCATTCTTTGGGAAAATGGAAGATATGGATTTGAGCTCACTCATTCTGAGGAGAAATCAAGGTTGAGCTTTATATTTCATAGGTGACTGGTAGGCTCTTCTATGAACAATAGTAACTTCTTTTTCTTAAATTGTGTTTTGCCTTTCTACTTCCAAATAAAAAAATACACATTGACTGTTTAAACATTATAATCAGCCCAGCTGAAGCCTGGGGATATCAGGATATATCAGTTATAATGAAAATATAGGTTATATGTGATTGAGGACCTAAGTTATCCCAGGTTTTAGGCCAGCTGTGTCCTCCTCTGCTCACCAGCTGTATTCCATGGGAAGTTTGGTTTAAAATATGCTTTCCTTGTATCATGATTGTAGAAAACTTTTATTTTTTTGTTTAATGTAATGGGGGGACAAATCTATTCAAAGGTTGTATTTTATAAACTGAAATTGTCTGCAGTAAGTAGAATTTGAGGTTAATGGCATTAGAGTATGATAATTTCTGAGTGACTGTGCACAGCTGTGAACTTTGATAATTAGGAAGAAACCTTGAATCAGGAGCAGATTTCTTCATATCTTTTTATTGAGCATATTCTCCAAACTTGCTGATCAAACATAGGATACATACCAATTATGAGATACTGGAATCTGATGAGTAAGATCCCAAAATTGACAGAAAAACCTTCTCTCTAATTTTAACAGGCACTGAAGTGAGACTGACAAGCCTGTAATTTCCAGGGTCTCCTTCTCACCCTTCTTGAACTTTTGCCACTTTTCAGTCAGGTGGAAGATCTCTGGACTATGAAGACTTTTCAAAAATAAGGAGAGAGGTGCTGCAATAACATCAGCCAGCTCTTGCAGTACCCTGGGATGAATGCCATTGGGCCCCAGAGGAGATGAGGGTGAAATAGCAGAGTTTGGTTGCACTCCCAATGGTCAGCTGACTTTTCCTTTTCTTCCTGGAAGCACATAATGCACATGGCCATTTTCTCTATTTCTGCCACACCAATTTTTCTGCTTCCTTTTCTCCTGGAAATATGAAATGATTGCAGCTTACCAAGGTGCCAATAACTGTGAGCTAGTTCAGTGAAGAGCTGGTGGTTTATAATTTAGACATGCCATGTTGCTGTGTGTCACGCAACATCTCTCACAAGAGGATTATGGTGTGCTTAAATGACAAATGCATCACTCTGTGCCAAGCTCCTCAAAGCTAGAATTTCTGTACTTATTTGGAAACAAATCCCTTAATGATGGTGATGGGTATTTCAAGTCCTCTGCTAGTTTCAATTTTCTTTAGCCTGTCTTGATGTGTGAGAAGTGCAGATCATTAACTTGTCAGTCAGGCGAAGGCAGTATTGCTTTACAGACATCTAATTATTTTAAGAAAAAAAAAAAGATTCTGTACACACATTTGTCCAGTGAACTTTTGAGGGTAAAGTTATCTTTGACATCTGAGAGGTATGACACAGCAGTGTAACAGCACATACTGCTGCCTGGAGGAGTTCTGCTGACTTTTATCATAAAGAGCCTGTTTAAATTGACTCTTAGAATTGCTTTGTTTTCCTGTTAGCTACATAAAGGTATCATAATTATTTTTTTTTAGCTTTCTTGCCCTTGGTGTGACTATGTTGACTGTCACCAGTCACCTCCTTATTTCCCATGTGCCTCAGCACTGTTTCCAGGAGTATCTGCTCCATGACCTTACAATATTTGGGTTCTGCTGTGCCAGTAGACTAACTCATGGAAACTCTCTTTTGGTGTCCTCAGTTTCCCAGTCTTGGGGGAATGATTTCCTTTTGGTTTAATGTGGCAAGAGGCTTTGCAATGAAGAGCAGACTAGCCCATAAAAGCTATTTTACCTCGGTCAGACCCAATACACTGATTTATTGGTGAATTTAGCCAATGGGTTTAGCAGAGTGTGAGACATCATGGTAGACATCTGTCTCAAGGTATCTCACTTTTTATCTCAATATGGTTAAATCTCCACCACCCCCCCCAACCCCCCAAAATATTTTTGTAATTAATTACAATGGAGAGTTGTGAAGAGGTGAGGATATGAAGGACAGTGGCTGAATGCCATTTCAAGACATTAATTGTTGATCCACTCAATCCCAGGCTTTTAAAACAACTTAGAATGCTCCCTCCTTCTCTCTATCCTTTGTAAATTTTGTAGGTATTGTTCTCTTCCCTCAGTCTTTGTACCCTAGGAGTTGCATATATTGGAATTAAGAGTTGTAAGAGAAATGTTGCCTGTATTTTAAAAAAACAGAAACTATGTCAAAAGAAAAACAAACCTGTCTTCACCTTGTCAGTTGACTAAGAGGATAAATAAATTAGGAGTTTGGCTTCCTTACCGCCTTCCTGCAGAAAACAATTTTTGGTTTTCACAGTAAAGCACTATACAAGTGTAATGCAAATCTAATTCAAACTGTAGTGCAAATCTATGCTTTCTACACCTTTTTTTAAGGAATTCCTGATGTTTCAAATTGTTTCCCTCTTTTATGCCAGAATGGTATGAAATGTTTTGGCTGTCCTCCTGAAATTGGGTTGTCCAAGTCAGAATTTCAGCTTCTGATTTTGGGAATTATGTGTGTGACTATCACCAATATGTGTACCATGCACAGAGCAGTAGCACAACATGTAGTAGGTCTAGATTTAAATCTCTGTTCTTCTTGATTCAGAGCAGTTTATTCTGCATTACCTGGAGGCATGCAGGACATGAACTTGAATATGGATCCCCTGTTTCAAGCCATGCCACTGGACAGGCTTGTCAAGCCAGAGCACAAGTTTATGTGAATATATTCATATGTAGGCTTCTCCTATGCTATAGCTCTGTGCAAAGAATGCAGCTTGGAATAACAGTTTTGATAAAGTTTCATTTAATCAAAAATACTCTGTTCATGTCTATGTGTATAAACAGAAAATAATTAGTTATACTCAGAATAACTCATTAAAATTCCACTTAAAGCCATTAATTGGGGCATTTAAGAGGTCATTATCAAGGAATTAGTTTGCTGTCTGTTGAATATTGGACTTTTTTTAATTGCATCTGAAAGGGGAAATTGGAAATGGAAGAAACTTGCAAAGCAACAAAAATAAATAAAATTACTTGCTCTCTGGTGAAAGAACTCTCCATTAAAGCAGATATGGATTTCCAAAAGTAGGCTTCCTTTCTGATAGCCTGTTCTTTCCCCTCCCTCCTTAATTCTGCAGAAAAGTTATGTTTCTGTCACTTTTTCATTTCCATTGTGGCTACATCAGGGAAGACCAAATTATTTCCTCAGTGATGAAATGGGAGGGAAAAAATTAATAGAAAGATAAAGTCCTTATTCAAACACTAATTACCAAGTTCCAGCATTCTGTGCTGGAATGAAAGTTAATGTCTTAAGCTCCTTGTTTCTCATTGTCATCAGGCAGGTGTCCTGCCCATGGCAGAGGGGTTGGGAATAAATGATCCAGAAGATCCCTTCCAACCCTTAACATTCCATCATCACTATCCTGGATAGCAGCATGTGTTCTGCAATGGCTGCACAGTAAAAGCATCCCAAACTGTAGCTGCTTTCTGCTTTTATTAGCTTGATTTTGGAGTTTTTTAAAGTAAAATAACTAGCAGAAAACCAATTAATATTTTAATTGTATAAACCTTCTGAATTTAAGAATTTAATTGTATAAACCTTCTGAAACCTTCATGGTAGTTGAATGGCTGGGAGAGTACAATGCCAGAGGAACAGACATTTTGGGGTCACCGGAGACTCATTCCATGTATCACTTTTCAACATTCTGAATATGCTTGGGGATAATTAAAAAAAACCCATCTTATGACAATAAGATGCTGTTAAGCAAATGTTACGAACTGGTTTAGGTATTGAATGAAGTAAGAGAGGAGATAGAAATAAGACAGCAATATGCTGGTAGTGCTTTAATCTCATCTTCCTTTTTTAAGGATGAGTTTAATCCTTTACTGATTTTTTTCTCATTTGTCTCTTAGTTTTGTTTATTAAAACACTTCAATTCTGCCTACTTACCTTTTTCCTCTAGAGTTACATGTGAATGGGTCTGTAAAATGAAACATTTTCACTTGCATGTTTACAGGCTAGCACAGTGATATGTAAACATTTCTAAGAGTTTCAGTCTGAAGAAAATGCTGGAAGTCCTTGTTGTGAAATAAAGAACATACTACCTGACACTTGGGCCAAATTCAACAAATAATTTGGGGGCTTATTCTTATAATTTGTCATGGAATCATTCAAGCATCAACTTCTTTCCCAGATGTTTTGCCCTTATTTAATTGCTGCTGTGGTGCTCTTTAGCTGATGCCTCCTCCCTGCTGCAGTGGCCAGCAGTTGTGTCCTTGGGCAGTGGCTGGCTGGCCTCTGGCAGGCCTTGGCACTGACTGCACCCTCTGCTCTTATTCCAATTATTTCCAACTTGTTGTCTTTAGTGTTTTAAAGTGGGGAGTGAGATGAACTAGTGAGTTAATTGGAGTGAACAGGCAGACAAGTTTTTCATTGTAAAGAAAGGAAATTGCTGTAGCTATGAAAGATGGAATCCTGTTGATGGCTTTTAACTGACACCTTGGCCGCTGAGATCAAACAGATGGGTGGGTGGCACTTCCCTGCCTTTATCCTTCCTGAGGAGATAAATTCTGTTCTGGAGAACCTGGCAGCAGAGAGGTGTGGGCTGTCCCATGAGGGAGGATGCTCCAGGAGCCAAGAGGGACCAGGGCCCAGGCAGGACAGTCCCTTGTTGTCCCCAGTGCAGTCCCTGGGCCCTCAGGCAGTGCTCCTGGGGCTGCAGCTCCCAAGTCATTTTAGGGCTGTTGGTGCACTCAAGGCCCTGATGGGAGGTTTGTGAGGAATTGACATCATTGGTGAGCTGGCACTTTCATTTGTGCAGCAGTTTTTGTGCAGCTGGCCTCTGGCACAATTTGGAATAAATTAAAATGGTTTCAATTCTCCCTGAGATAAGAGAACTATTCCCACTTGCAGATTAATGGAATACATTTTTGCCATTTTCTTATACAACATAGTTTATATTCTCACTGGGGATAATGGCTGAGTTCATAGACTGAATATAAGGAATTAAATCTCTTGATCAATATTCTTCACTATTATGTGGTTTTGTTCTTTTATGTGTGCAGAGCACTATGTTAATACAGTCAGAAGATAAAATTGTGCAGACTGTTAAGTCTTTGGAGCTTCTGGCCTTGGATTTTTTGAATCACAAAACTTTTGATTGCAGCACGAACCTTTTTCTAAAAAAATTAGGACATTTCAGTGGTAAAATACCATACAGTATTTTGTATTTCAATTCCTTACCATGTAGATTTTTCAAAAGCTTGTAAGAGTAGAGTCATTAGCATTTAGACTTTTGGTTGCTTTCTCTATAATCTTCATGTTCAAATAAAGCTTTGGATCGTGATTTGATGTTCAGCTTATGTTCTGTTCATGTGTTTTATCCTGTTGTACAAATAATTATTATATGTGGTTAGTCATCTTGCTCTAAGAGGAACTGGGTTTTAGGTTAGAAATAGCTGGTCTTTGAGAGCCCAGCAGTTTGAGGGAAACTTAGGCTGCAACAAGGCAAATATTAAAATACAGATGCCTCAAAAGATTAAGTACCTTTAGTAGTTATATTAGCAATTTTTGTCTGCCTCATAGTGTTTGTTCCATTCTCTAATTTTATCTTGTGTTTAATGAGATTATGTATTTTTGAGTAGTGAATAAGTATAGAACTTATTTTTTAAAGACAAATATTTTCTGCATACTTAGAATGTTTTGCTGAAAAAGCCTTGGCCAAAAGTGAAATCTGCAACTTTTAAATGAAGATCTGAAATATTTTGAAGATTAATTATAACTGGTTTTTTGGAACTGCTTTTATGATGTTTTTCACAGGAGCTGCTTCCCAGCCCCCTTTTAAATCAACTCTGCAGGGAGCTATTTCTATTGGAATGTTTTGCTTTGCTAGTCTAATGGAGCTCTAAGTTCTAATGATGCTTTTAGATGGATGCTGCTGCAATACATATATTAAAAACCCCAGAAAAACAAAAGCAAACAAAATTCAACAAAAAAAGAAGCTGAACAAAGAAAAGCCAATCACCACCACTACAAAAAACAAACAAAACAAAACAAAACAAAACAAAAAAAAAAAAAACAAAACCAAAAAACCATCACAAACCAAATAAAAAACACCCCAATGTTCCAAAACTTTGTGACACCCTTCTGGTCTTCATAGAATTCATTAAGCTGCACTGTTAATAGTAAGTCTGATGCAGCAGATCAAGGCTGTTATTGCTATTTGAGTGCCTTTGCTTTTGTTTCAGCACAAGCAATCTGCAGTGACTGTTCCTGTAATGGTATTTTCCAGAGAGCCTCTGAGACACTCACTTTGATTGGCAGTGCTGTAGGACAGGGCACTTCTGGACAATTTATGCCTCTTATAGCAGCCACTCAATGCTGTTACTTAATGTGCAGTGTTCTATGAGGGCTATAATTTACAGCAAATTGAACATATTCCCCAGTCCATTTAAAAACTGTTCCATTGTTAGAAGACTTGTGTCCACTTTTATATTCTGTTGTTATTTTTGTGATAGTTTTTGAGTTTTGCCTGGTGCCAGTGGCAGATTTATCTTGCTTCTTCTATATTTAATTATAGTTCCAGTGGAATTCTTGCTGTGAAAAAGCAAGTCTGACTTGCATTCCCTCTGAAGACGTTTTGACAAGTAAAACACAACTAATTTCTGCATAGTGCTATTCACAGTGTTTCAGGCCACATTCCTTGACACACAAATAATAATTGGGAGAAAGGATGGATACTTTAAAAGTTTTCCTCTTCTTGATTTTGTGGTGAGTAGTTATAGGATTCCTCTTCAGATTTATGTCTACATGAGGTTCTCTGAAGACCTGGAGCTCTGACCTCAGTGATTGCTTGACCCTCAAAGCTTCAGAGGTATGAGTAAGGATACACAGATACTTCCCAGAAATTCTTTTAGCAATAATATAAACCTGTCTTGACAGTTACAAAACAGTATTTTGTGACTGTTTTTCTCTGTGGGCAAAGAATCTCTGTACCCATTTTTCCTTTTTATATTGTCACTGCATGCTCGTAACTTCATGGAAATGGCTTCAGGGAGCCTCATTTGTTCTTTTCACCAACTTTGCAGTACAGATGTCTCATTTAATATACAGTTCCTTCTTTTGGTTTGTCCCTAGGTGAAGCACTTTGCTAAGTGAAATTAAATTTCCATCGTCTTTTAAAATTAAATTCTTTAAATCTGGTTACAAACCCCTTTCTTTACTTCTAACTTGCTGCCCTCTGTCCCATAGTTACTCTTTCAACTCTTTGTCAGCTTTCACTGACAAACTGGGTACATAAAAGCTCAGGCCAGGCTGATGAGGTTTGGTGCAGCCAAGAGTGACCTTTCCTCCTTTGCCCACTGCAGACTTTGGACCTGAGGGAGTTTTTTAATTCTTCTCAGAAATATTTGAGGACCAGAAACATCCCTAAGCCTTTTTGGTTCCTGCTTGTTCTGTTTAGTCAGGAGACTCTAGTTCTTGCTCTATTCTGCCTGTGATGCAAGTCATTCCTAATTTCTTGTTGCTCTGTTCCTCAGTTTGATTCACAGCTGAGTTCTTAGGTTGGCTGTCGATTCAGTCAGTCCTGGGCTCTTTGTTTGGGTCATTGTTTAATCTGCTGTGATGTAGCTGTTCAGGTGACATCAGCACCCTGTTTGTGGGATTTTTCCCAGTGTAGTTATGGTGACATGTAAACAGCCAGTTGAAATATGTCAAATTTGCATTTCAACTGATGCAGCCTTCACAGCTCCTTATTGATTTAAAGGGATTTCTGTTGCTTTAAAGCAATGGAATAACTGTCCTTTGTTTTCAATATGCTATTATGATTCTTAAGCTGTTCTTGCCATGTTGTAGCTGCTTAGGTAGGACACAAAAATGACCAGGGCTGCACCTTAACATGTGCTCAGTGTTCAGTACTAGGTCCACGATCTCTTTTTGGTTTTCTGTAACTATTTCTGGTTTTAGAAGTAGGCCTGTTTTTTCACTTTCCAGGCTGCTTTCAATTATGATGAGATAAGAGCAGGTTTTTGACAAATTCTATCAAAAAGCAGACTATACATCTATCCTTAGAATATTTCTTGAACCGTATTAGATATTAAGGTAGGTATATTTTCCACTGAAGTCTCCCACCAAAATGAAAGTGTAGTACAAAGAGAGTAAATGCCTCTTCATGGAGCTCTAGCTGCAGGACTGAGGTATAAATGGATGGGAAAAAAGGTGACAATTTGCCTTCAAAGGATCACTAATCAAGAATTGCTTTTCTCCCCTCTACTGAGAAAAATTCAACTTATAGTGTACCCAGTACATAATGACATGCCTTTCTATTTTTATCCAAGTTGTCTTCCATCTTTCCCATCAAAATATTCTGAGACTTATTATCATTCTTAATTATTATAGCCACTGTTTCTATCTCTGAAACATCTTTCTATATTTCACACTTTCAATCATATTTGTGGTTTAACCAGCTCCATCTACAATGCATTAATTAGAAGATCTACATGCTTTCTATTTGTTATAGGCAAATAAAGATTTCAGAGCTCTGTTTTTCCTCTGTTTCCTGTGTCTTGCAGTATTGCTTGGTTATGACATGCACTCCCACAGCTGGTTGCCCATTTAGTAATTCCTAATATTACACAAAAGGCACATCCTGATTAGACGGGGATTCTAGTCTGCAGATGAGCACCTCACCTGTTGTGTCTTTGAGAGGCTGGTCCTTTTTGGCTATAGAATCTAATTTTAGGGAGAGAAATTCTGCTCTTGGATTGTGCCAATGATCATCTGGTTAGGCTTGCTTTACTCCTACGACTCTTAAGGACACTTTGAATGAAAATAATTTTACTATTTACTGATGGAAAGAGTATTATGTAGGGTGATTTAGTCTGAATAATGAACATCACTCACACACACACTTATGCTACAGTACCTGGTACTATACATAATTATTTTTATAAAAACTATGCATAATTTTATACAGTAAATATATACATAATATATAACATATTTATATTGTGGTTTTTATTAAAACATATTTTTATAAATTTATACATAATTTGTAACAGTAAATTTTCTTTTTATAAAAAGAGAATTTACTGTCATCAAAAGATAATTTAATTGAATAAAGACATTGTCAATACACAAAGCCCTAACTAAACTCTGTGAACAGAAAGCTAAGCACTGGAAAGGTGCCTTCCTTAAACTAAGGTGTTCTACCTTTAATTATCTAAGAATTTAGAAAAATACTCAACACTAATTACTTCAGTATCTTTTTATATATGCAATCTACTGCAGAATGCTAGAGATATGAATGTTATCTTTTCTTTATTAATGCTTATTTGATTTGGAAGCCAGGGGATATATTGGGAGAAGTACTTGAAGGTGTGCTTTGGAATATTGTAAAGATGAATATCCCAAAGGAAGAATATTGCTGCCATACCCTGCAAGGGGTTATTATGAAACCTTGGAGTAGAATACCACCATTTTTTTCTTGCAGAGGCAATATTGTATGCAGGACAGAGGTAGTGAGCAGCTGAATAAGAGCTCCTAATTGTGGATTTCAAGTTGCCTAGGTACAGAACCATGTCTAGTTATAGTTAGTATGGATTTACAACTGGGATCAGAAGTGAACATTCTTTCAGGATGACAGAAATTCACACAATCACCATATGGTAATTTGCCTATTTTGTCTTCTCTCAGTGCCTGTGATCAACTGAGTCCTTTATTGGCAGAGCCAGGGAGACTCTCCAGCACCAACCAGATTTCTGTGAGACTTTGATTTCGGTGAGTTTGCAGAGGTGAGACCTGGTATGGTGAGAGCCATTAGCTGCAGGCATGTGATGGGAAGCAAAAGCCCTGTTTTACCCAATCCTTTCTCTCAAGATGTATTGAATCAAACATGAAGCAATGTGGGAAGCAGTGCAAATGGAGCCAGAGCACAGGGAAGCTTTCCTCCCAGCCTGCTCAGGGAACAATGAGTGAGGGCCAGTGTGTTGGAACTGCTGGGGGCACCTGAGAAGGTGGGGGAGAACAGCATCATGGATGGCTGATCTCCCTCCCTGTGGGTGAAAGAAAGTGGGAAAACTGTTGCTGGTGACATGGAGCACATCTCCCTTTGCTTAAATACTCCCATCTCCCACAGAGGAAAGTATCTGTGACTCTGAAATGTGACTCCTTGGGTTTTTCCTTCCATCCAGAAGGGTTTGTATCCTAAGAGATGGACTGGGGGAACAGGCTTGTTCACATACAAGGGCTTTTTTTCCATCTTGCTTTCAAAACAAAAAAATCAGTTTGTCAGCCTTTACTCAGCTTGTTCCCGGTTCAGCTCCATTTGATCAAAATATAGCAGCTTCCATCAGTATCTCTCTTACCTCATAATATTTATTGCCATTAAGAAATTGGATACAATATTACCCAAGATAGCTTCATTATCAACGACAATAAATTCCTCTGCAAATGTAGCGCCAGAAGCATGTTGTTATTACTATTTTTGGTTTTTGGGGTGGGGTTTTTTTTTTTTTTTTTTTTTTGTTTGTTTGTTTTTTGTTTTTTTTTTTTGTTTTTTTTTTTTTTTGTTTTTGTTTGTTTGTTGTTTTGGTTGGGTTTTTTTTGTTTGTTTTTGGTTTTTTAAATTTTTTTTGCAAAATCTCCCTGGTTTAACAGTGAACTCCGAGGCAGATAATTTGTTTTGGTGAACCATTGATTAGGAATTTTGTGTCTTTGACCACATGAATCAAGATGTGGCACAACTGTCATCTCTGTGGAAATCTAGTACTATTCATTCTTGCACACCTTTGCCTTCTCAGTGATGTGTATAATACAAGACAGATCTTTCTGAATATTCATAACACAGATGTGATGTGGTTTAATCTGAGCTACAGCCATCAAGAGGATGTAAACTCTATTTCCACTGGATGTCACTCTTAGCTTAGATCTGTGGGAGCTTAACACTAAGGGGTTGTCTGCATCAACCTGATACCTGTTGGTTTGTTTGGTGTTTTTAAAGATGTTTATTTAATCTCATGGTTCTAAGTGTATTTTTTTAAGGAGAAAAAGTGCTAATGATGGTGATGATGATATGTTGAGCTAGTTTTTACTTGTGTGATTCCAGCATATTTCTGAAGGGGTAATGAATTTGTGAAACTTCACAGTGTACAGATGCACTTGGATAAAATTCTCAGGTATTAAGAGAAAGTATTCATGAGTCTATTTCAAACAATTCCCCCATGCTTGGGAGACCGGATACTAGGCTGCAACAAATTTCCTTTTTTTTTCCTTTGCTTACAACTATGTGGGTGTTTCTTTTTTGGGGGCAGGGTTTGTAATTTTTAGTATTTTAAAATTTTTTTTGTTTTCATTTTTTGGAGGTTTTTTGTGAAGTTTTTTTGTTTGTTTGTTTGTTTGTTTGTGGTTTTTGTTTGTTGGTTTGGTTTTGGGTTTTGGTTTTTTTTTTTTGTCTGTTTGTTTGTTTGTTTTTGTTTTTGTTTTTTGTATGTTTGTTTGTTTGCAATTGTAGCTTTTCCACAGCCAAACACAGAAGTGTCTGGCATGGAATGGACAACATTGCATTCCTTTCCACCGCTTGCTTATGTAAATTCAGTATACAAGAGAGACTTGACCCTAGTCAACACACTCTCAAAAGTCATTTTGGGTCATGCCAATGAGCTGAACTGCTTATTAATTGATGTTCTGCAATGCTCTACTAGAAGCAGCAATCTAAAATATATCACACATAGGTTTTGCTTGCCTGTGTTTCATTAGGTTGTCACAGGATGCTCCTGGTTCTAGGGTGTTTTATTTTGTATTTCTCTTCAAGGTTGCACAGAACAGCACAAAACTGCTCCTCTGAAATTACATTTCAATGACACAGCTCAGAAATTTGGCTCTTTAGTTTGACAGCCACAATGTCAGAATATATTGGTCACAAACAGGCTTGGAAATTAACATTCCTCTAAGGTGAGTTGTGAAGTTCATGTCTTTGATACTTAAATGTCACCTGACTTTGACTCCAAATCAGAGCAGAGAGGATCAAATTCATATGGATGTAGGAGCCTCCCTCTCCTCCCCGTATCCATATCACAGGAAACACTTATGTGGGCTGGAAGGAAAGTCCCATGAATGAATTTGGAAGTTCTATTCCCTGCTGGCTTTTGCTCCCACAGAGTTGGTGCAAGCAGCTGATGCAAGCCTAAAGAAGGATGTTAAGTGTCCCAGCCTGCTTTAACTTAGTTTTTCATTTGTCAGTGACATTTCCTCCGTATATGTCCCAAAATGCCAAATCAGGGTGTTTGTATTCCAGCCTCATCTGTGAGCTACTCAACACACAAAAGCAGGCCTAAATTATTGCAGCTTGCACATGGCCCTTGGCAGCCCTTCCTTGGTCTTTTAGGCACTGACAAGGCTGATTTCTTTTCCGTGTCTGCTAAATGAGAGATGACTGCTCATGCAGGGTCACCACATAAAGCCTCTTTGGTTTTGTGTTACTCCTATACAGACTTTGTTCCTGTTAGAAAAAATATACTTTTGATATTTATATTCAGTTTTCTTTTATATTTCCATTGAAAATGTTGGCAATAATTATCATTAATGTATTTGATCTGAGTATTTAGGAACCAAAATTACACCTCATACCCTACAGTCTGATTCATTTTGGGGAGGCTATAGGTAATTGTTGCAGCAGTGTTTTCAAGCCTGGTCTTCTACTAAAAGGAGTTTTCCAGTTTAGAGGTAAAAGTACAAGATACTTTAAAAAATGTTAATTTCCTTTCTTGTATGTATTCATTTTCAAAGAAAGTTACATTGTAAAAAGCAGAGCATTTACATTCATTTAACTCTCCAACTTCTGCTAAATTTTTAAGTACAAAATAAAATGTTTCTCTTGAAATAATTCTATTCTTCACAGTTTAGGCCTTCAGAGTTATACTTAGGCCATGCATTTGGGTCATTCACTACAAATGAGAAGCTGACACAGTCTGGTCAAGCAGGCATTTACAGGTGAGAACAGACACTGAGTATTTAGGCTTTTATGTACAAGTGGGAAAAATACCCCCTCAGGTTTCTTTCATCAGATATTTAATAAATGTAATAGTGGACCTAAACCCCTTTTCTCTGTGTCTAAAAATAATTGACTATTTTTAAAACCATGGGTATTCAATCTTATCCTGAACATGTTTATGTTAGGCACTGAAATGTGAATTAATTAGTTCAGTTGTGTGCTTAGCTCATAATATCAGACATCATGATTTTCCTATTGAAAGGCAGAACTTGGTAAATGTGATCTCCCCTGCTTTTTTCCCTTTCCTCTGACAAAAGGGAGGGACATGAACTGAACAGCCCATTACAGCTATTCAGAACAGTTCTGGTAGAGTTTTTATAAAGAAAAGCTCTCAAGGGTCTATTTCTGTTGTATTCACAATACTTGCTAGTTCATTTATGTGCACATTAAGACTTCTGAAAAAATTATTTCTTTAAATATATTACATTGAAGGCAAAATTATGTGCAACTTATGATAAGGAAAAGTGGTGTGGTTTGAGGATAATTCCACAGATTGTGATTGATATTTGTTTCCATGCTGGAATAACATTCCTTAATATGTGAATATTGTCTGAACCTTGCCTGAGGGAAGCCTGAGGACCTGACAGAGTCAGGCAGGCTTGGAGCTCAGCTGGAGATACAGAGATGTTTTCCAGTATCATCATGTAGATCAGCTGTTCCGTGGAATACTTCTGGTATGTTAGGTTTGATTATGCTTCAGGAACAGAGTATTTAGCATTTTCTTTAGATGTTAACTGATTTGTTGTTTTAAATTGGAAAAAGCCGCACTCTGTTTGCTTACATTTGGGAATATATCTTGCAGTGGTTTTGATTGTAAATTCAGATGTAGCAGTAGCAACAACATAAGTGGTGTCTATATATTGAAAAAAAATTAGTATTTATTTGACAGTTTCTGAAGAGCAGCTGCTTCATCTAAACTAACCCAATAAAGGCCTGGAAGAGAAAGGGGGCTTAAATATAGACTTTAAAAGGTTCACGAATACATACTTCAAGGAAGGTAAACAACATATATGTCTTATCTCCTACCCTGAAAATTAATGGCAAGAATTTCTCTGAACAGCCAGGGAAACTATATTTTCCCCAGCCCTCTCCTTGAATCATGCAACAATTCATAAGGACATTCATAAGTAGCATTTGGATGTTTTCTTAAGGAAATTCATAAGAAGTGGCATTTTGGATGTTTTTAGCCAATGTGTGAATTTTCCTCCCACATGTAGGGATCCAAACACAGATCAGGAGCCCCATGAATCTCTGCTAGTACAGGAGTTTGTTGCTAAGACTCAGACTGGAAAGTATTGATCCCAAATAGTGTCCCAGTTTGTGGTGGGAATGATTTTAAGAGTGAAACAGACCAGTCTAGGAGAAATGGTTTAGTTGAGCTCCGAAGAAAATATTCCTATGAGGAAAAGCAGCTGAGTGTTGCTCCCCACCCCTGTGCTCTTTATATCAGGCATACAAAGGAGGCAGCTGCAGTGGTACCTGAAGCATCAGGTAATTTCCTGAATTCTAGGTGGGGAGAAATGCTCATGGAAGCTCTAGGAACTGTGCAAGAGCAAGACACAAGGAGTGGATGTGTTTGACACCTCAATGAGGGAATGTAGGCACTGAATTTATTTATGGTACATGTAATCCTGCTCTGACTAGCACTCCTCTGACTGGCATTTTTAATGGCTTCACAGGTTAAACTATTAAAATGAAACCGGGTATAGGTGTCAACTTAGGAATCCTCTCCCTGGGTCAGGATTAAGATACATGGGTTAAATGAAATCACTGCAGGCTAGCAGGTGATGGTTATGTGAAGAACTGGAGAAATTCTCTCTCCATGCTTTGCAAATCTAGTACAATTCACAGGAATGAATCTTGTATTTTTTTAACTGAAACAGGAAATATAGCAATACAAATCAATATATTTCTATTTTATTGAAACTTTCTATGATATTAAATACAGGTAAGAGCCCAGGGATATGTTACTGCTAAACAACATAAGCCTGTAGACACTTAAAAGAGGACAAAGTAGCAAAAATAAAGAAAAACTAATTAATCAGACTCCTAGTTCTGCTTGTAGGTCCCTGAAGAGATGGAAGGATTGGACATTTGCTTTAAAAATGGTATCTACAGCACAATTACGTGTTTTCATCCATTGTTTTAGTGTATGAGGTACGCTGGTTGGAGTCTGTTCCATGTTCAGGAACATGGAACCTTACATTACAACCAGCCTGTCGCTGTCCCAACTTACCTTGACTCCCCTGAGGCTCTCTTGGCCTTTAGGGATTGTTATTGATCAGAGATGCCCTCTTTTATTTGTTCCTGTATTTAAAGTTTGCCTTTTTATTCCATTTATTGCCTTTGCATGCATACATTTAGAACCAATCTGGTTTATTTCATGATTCAATGGGAGCAGGGTTTTGGGGATTTTTATCTCACTCCTTTTTAACCAACACTTGTTTGCTACAATTTGGGGTTACAATTTCTGTCTCAGAAATGCCCTAAATATAGAACTGACTTATTTTTACTTCTTTATTTCACCTCTTAAGGTACATTCAGTGTCTTATCGGGAGTCCTGAAGATTTTCTTGTCATTGGGAAAATAATTGGCCAGCTACTAATCATTTCCTGCTTGTGGGGAAGCTGACAGGGGAAAGAAGGTAAGAGGAAACAGCTTCTCTGGTTTGAAATGGATGAAAGAGCACAAAATATTACCTTTCTCTTCCAACATTCTTTTCTTTCTGAAGATAGGGGTTTTTTTCTTCCTTAGGCCTCCAGTAACTGTGGAATTAATAAGAAAAGGATAAAGCATTGCTACTGAATCAAACATTCTAAAATCAGTTTGCTCAATTTTCTGTCCATGTTGCATTTCCATTGTTTTCTCCAAAAGGAACAGTAAACACTTTTGTTGTTGCTTTAATGTGTCATTTATGTTGTTGCTTTGCATCATATGTTCTGCAGGAAATTTCTCAGCTTTTCTCTGTAGCTTTTGACATTTAAACACTGATCATCAAAGCAGCGTTGTGGAATTAGGATGTAACTTCAGAGGTTTTAGTATTTGTTCTTTTCGAAATGTAGAAATACCAACTGACATCAGTTCAGAAGATTTAGGTTCCCTTTTGGCAAAGCTGTCAACTTTTGACATTCTAGTCACTTTTCTTCCCCCAGCTCAAAAGGAGATTGATCCTTTCTTTTTGCAGATCTCTTGTTGATGTTCTTACAACATTATTCTCAAAGAATTCCAGGGAATGATAGTCTTGATTTATGTGGCTCTATTTTATTCTAGATGACTCACTGCATAAAAAGAAATGGCCACTGTTCCTAGGCAAATGAGTCAAAAGTCTATATCATCCACCCTGTCTTCATGGTAGAAGGATCTAAACAAGTCATCAAAACAACTTAGATATGACCTATTTTTTTGTGGGTTTTGGTTTTGTTTGGATTTTTTTGATTGTTTGGGTTGGGGGTTTTTTGGTTTTCTTTTTGTTTGTTTGTTTGTTGGGGTTTTTTGCGGTGGTTTTTTTTTTTGCTTGTTTGGTTTTTGGGTTTTTTTGGGTTTGGGTTTTTTTTTTTTTTGCTAGTTAGGCACAGGTGAAAATTTACATTCCTATCTTGTGAAACTTTTAGAAAAATATTTATTGCCCTATTGTTATACTGTTTCTCACACAGCAATTTCCCATGGGCACCATCCCCCTTAACCATTTGCTGAGTTTATCTCCAGTTTTTAACAAAAAACTATAAAACTGGAGATTTCCTGGAGGAAAAAAAAAATCAGTCACTGTTTTATATATGATGCACAATGGAAGGGAATGTTCAGATTAAATCCTGTTTGGCATTTCTCTTACATTCTGAGAAGATGATTTATCCACTGAGCTCCTCTTTTGTATGCTGAGCTGTTCTTTTCATACCTTTAACTCAAGTATTTCAGTTGTCTGCTTTGTAAAGTGACTTCCCACACAATTACATCAACACAGTGGAGGCAGGAGTGAGTGTGGGTCAAAGCTTGATGCAGAGGGTTGGGGAGACATTTTAAACAGAGAAGAAGCCACAGTCTATACCCTCACATGTATACAGGAACAAAATTTCTCCTCATACATGAGGGAGGCCTTTTTTGACAATAGCTGCATTAAAAGCATGAAAAAAAACCTGTGTTTTTCCTGTGTTTCACCTCTTGCCCCCAAAATATTTTCTGCTGAATTTTTTTCTTGCTGAAAGTTTTGCAAGCATTTTTAATACCAGCTTTCCAAAAGAAAATCTGTGTAGTGCATGATGTTTATCAATCAGATGTTGTAGCAGACCTTTCCACATGAACCAAACTGATTGTGTGTAATGTAATACTCGATGTATTCTGTACTGATGGGCAGCAGGAGCACTTTGAAGTTTTTGTGGTGCTAATCTGTAAATCTGGGTACAGAGAGGAACATTTGTCATGCTGAGGGGTGAATCCACTGTCATTGCATGGATTTTTTTACTGGGTTTAGTGGGGACTTTTTCTCCAATGATCATTTTATCTGGATTATGAACCTGGTTTGCTGCATCAGGATATTTGTGAAATGGACATAACTTAATAGCATTTGTAAGAGCTCCCACACATGGGAAGGAGGATGTGCACCAACCTCCCTCAGGGGTAACAGCCTCTGTTCACACTTGACCTAAGGAACCTGGAAAACTGGAATTGTGAACAACAATAATCAAACTCTTTAAAAAGTTGGACCTTGAAGTTGTTGAAGTGCGCTGGGTTTTGCGTGAACAGGAATGTTAAATACCCCAACAGGTTTGCAATGAGCTCCAAGAGAAACTCGCTGTCAGGATGGTTTTGTGGATGTTCTTGCGTAGAGTGATGCTGGCTGGAGTATTGCTAATGCTATAAGAAGTACAACTGAGTCAGCCTGGTTTCCTAGTTCACTGAACCAAGGGGCATAAGGCAAACTTCCCTTCTGACAATAGCATCACAAGCTCATTTTTGTCATTAAGATTTAACAGTATTTGTGTTTTCCTTGCTACTTTATTAATTAAGCAACTGTGATGGTGCTCAGGCTGCAGATCAAGTCCAGCAAACAGGAAAGAAAGTGAATCATGACTGGACTATTAACTCAAATGAGAGTCATGAGGTGTCCTAAGCCTATTTTCTGTTGGAGTTTTGGGCTTTGAATCAGAACAAGGCTGAACTGTAAACTATGGCCTGATTCAGGTAATTTTGATTGCTGTAGAGAAATTCCTAAATCGATTAGTACTAACACAGGTAGACAGAACAGCTAGATCATATTCCTACATTTTCAGATGTTGCCAAAGGTGTGGATAGAAAAGCTGTAGTTGGAACCTGCAGAGTGACTTGGAAACTGCAGGCACCCAAGAAACTCCTCCTGACATGAACAACCTCCTTTGTCCCAAATAACCTCAGAAGGGCCTATAGGTACAAGTAGAACTCTGCACGGAGCTGATTAGCTAATCCCATATCAGTGGAGTTTAATCAGATATAAAGAGTGTGGGCACAGTCAGGTGAGTGTGGAGACCTTCCTCGAACTGGTGAGATTCATCAGCTTTGGTGCTGTGATTTGTGGTGCCACTGACAGGAATGACACTGCTGGGATCACCTAATTTACCTTTATAGGAGAACCTGTACTGAGCAATTGTGAAGAGTTATTGAAAGTTCCCTGTCTCCTACTGGTTTACAGTGTGCATAAGTAGGAAAAAAGGTTATGCTAGACTCTTATTTTTATCTGGATTTCCATGGGTGATCCTCATGCTGCTTTAATGGTTGTGCATGAGCATAAATCTTCCAATGATCAGTTTTCACATAGTGTCGCCTGAAATACTTCTTAAAAAATATAAGTAGTTGGCGAGATGCTAGTTATATTTGACAGAATAAACTCCAAATTTGGATATTTTCTGCTACTTTTATACATGTGAATTTAATTGTCTCTTCTTGTTCTGCTACCTGAGTTGTTCTCAGTCCTGTTTTCTCCATGCTGGTTTTACAGGACATTGAGGACTTAATTGTTAGTGTGCAGTTGCTCATTTTTCATTCAATCACATGGTCTTGGTGTGATAATGAAGGAAATGGAATGGGAGGATGGGGCCTAATAGATTAAAAAAACCCTTAAGATAAAGGTTTGTTTTTTAATGTGACAATTAAAACTAATTGACCTTTAGACCATGTTTGAATCCTGTGAGATTTAAAAGTTTCTTTAAAGAAATCACTGTAACTTAAAAATGTGTTTTGTTAATTTAATGGTTTAATACATTTAAATTAGCTAAGTAATTTGAAAGAAAATTACTTTGTCATCACTTTGAAACTTGTTTCCATTGGTTTCTAATGGGACTTGAATTCTTTTCCAGATATAATCTGTTTCATGAGGGTGGCTTCACGTTGCAATAATCCTTCTCATTACATTTGTAGGACTTAACTCCTTTATTCCTTAATAACATTCTTGGCAACTACTACAGAGCAGTTTCCTGTTCCAGGAGTACTCTGCTTTTTAAAAATAGCACTGGAGCTCTGTGACGTTTGGCTAAGGGCTCTTCTTGATGACTAAACTGAGGATTATCAAATACCTGCAATGTTTCCAACATGCAGAAGAGATCTCAAGATCTCTGGGTTTATTTGCATTTCCTGGACCTAAGAAAAATATCTGGGGGTTTGGGGAAAATACTTCTTTTGTTTTGATGTTTCAAACCCCTACAGTTCACACTGGGAGAAACCCTGATGGTTTCTTGCTATGTTAGAATATTGTTTCCAGGGCCTGGTGCTGGCTCACAAATGTCTGGTTTGCACTGTATTCAGAAGGATTCCTGCTCCTCACACACAGTGAGGGTGGTGTCTTTGTAGTTCAGTGCTGTTTCCAAAGCTGCATTTAAGCAGATGTAGCTGATTCTGCAGTGTCTGAAAGGACTGAGCCTGCAGGGTGTCTCTTTAGACTGTTTGTGTGGTTCTTCTTTGGCTTGGAAAAGTGTCGTGAAAGGGCACGTGACAAACTTGCCTTCTTTTCTAATGGCAAAGGTTCTTTGGAAAACTTCCAATCCAAGGACCATTCCACTTCAACTAAGCAGTGTCAGAAAACAGTCTTGTCCCATCAAACATGGAATAATAATATTGTGTTGCCCTTGTTAATTTGATCAGTATTTTTATAAATTTATTCATTTAAAGAATAAAGGAAAATTAAAAGTCTCTGAAGATAGACTCAGATTAATTTAGAGATAAACACTTTTTGTGAGTTGTTCTTTAGATTTCTCCATTAATTTAGGGGCTTGTTTTAACTATGTTATTCCAGTTTTTCTCACATTTCCTATGTCAGATTCTGTTTGCATGTCATTGCTTAGGTAGCCTAAAGTAGTGGGATGAGCAAGCTCTGGGCATACTCAGTGGTTTGTATTCTCCTCTAGTTAGAAAAAATAGGGCCCCTTTTCTACAGTTAACCCTATTTGTTTGCATTACAGGTCTCTATTGCTTGTACTGCTGCATTGCATGTGATTTGAAAAGAGCCTTTAGGCCAAAAAGATCTGTATGATGGAAAGTGATCCTTTCTGAGCAAAGTGTGGGAACAGCATCTTTCAAAGGGAAAAATGTTTTCCCCTATTAGTTACTAGCAGTTCCACCAGCCTGTGGTGCAGATGCTCGCCCATGTATTTGCACAAGCTCCATAAAACAGGAGGTTCAGAAATATAGAGGAAAATGTGAAGTAATTATGAATATGCAGAGCCAGCCACTGGCAGTTTTTTCTGCTTTTGAGAGTGAGAGGCAAATGATGTTCTTACTAAAATCCAAGTCAGAAATGGCTAAAATTGGAATTTATATACAGCCAGAAAATATATGTCAGGTTTAAGTGGGTGGTGGAACTCCAAATTGAGCCAATAGTTAAACTCAGTGTTGTGATGAATATAACCTACTGAATTAATAATGTTCTTTGTCCATTGAGGCAAAATGTTATTGAGAACTAATCCACATGAAAGATTATCTAAAATGCAGTTTTAGACTGCTTTGTAAATCATGCTGTAAGGATCTGGAGTAGTCTTTATCCTGGTTCCAAGTGTGTTAGTTATCAAGGTCATTTATAAATAGTATGCTCTTGGCAGCCAGTGATGGTGTAACTCTCCTCTACTGGCAGTAAGGAAATTCTTAACTCCAGATCAAATGTATAATAAAACATTTACTACATGGCACAAAGACTTGGTTGTGTGGTTTTGGGGCTTTTTTTCAAATATACCTATATACTTGCAATTCTAAGCTGAGATGTACTGGTTCAAAACCACCAAACCCCAACATCTGTTGTTCTGAAGGGCGTTTTGAGTTCAAATCTGTTGCATGAGTGCATGTTGCTGCACTCAGTGGTTTTGTTCTTGCTTCATTTTGGTTATTGAAGCCCTTTGTTCATCTGGTAACTCAGGCACTGCGTAACAGCAGCCTATTTAAGCTGCTTTCTGTATTGTGTTGGATTCAGTGGTATTGGAGTAATTGCCACAGTAGTGTTGAGCTCACTGGGAGTGTGAGGACTCACAAAACACTCAGCAGGCTCTTCTGAGGCAGTGGGTAGCACCATTGCTGCCACAATATTCAGGTGCTTGTCCTGTCTGGGGGCGGTCCCTTGCTTGCCAGGCAAAGGATTCCCTTCCCGCTGTGTCTCCAACCATGGGAGTTGGTCTGGGCTGTGTGGCATGGCCAGAACAACAGCTTTGGTTTGATGCTTCTGATTTAGGCTGAGCTGTTGGAACAGAATGCTTTCCAGCAAGCACTCCAAGGCAACATGATTTTCGTACCTTATTATCCCCTTTCCCATTTCCTGTCCCTTTTCCCTGCTGGCATACTTCCCTGTCTCCTATCCAGTCTTCTCCTTCTCTTGCTTTTTATCTTGGTCCCAGTTTTGCTGCATCTATACCCAGATCTGGCATTTCTGATGCATTACCTAGATAATCCCAGTCTTTTGTGCTGCTACTGGTACAGTTACACAAATGCTGCTGGCCTCTACTCTCCAGAAAATCCCCAGCACTCTCCTTCAATTATCTGTGGAATTAATCTCTTTTTCATGTAATTTCCACATTCCTACCTGTGAAGCCCAGTTGTTCTTTCATTTCTGCTATCTGTACCTCTTCTCACCTGTGGCATTTTTCCATGCCATGCTCAGCAGATTTCCATGTCCCTGCAGCCCTAGTAGGTATTTAAGACAAACTCTGTCCTTCTGCCATGCCTTTTCCCAGGTGGAAGAGCTTCTTTGGGCAAGAGCAGATCTTTCTGATCATTCAAAATGTCCATAAAAGGCTTTTTCCTTGCCCAGCAACCCAAAGAAGTGAAATAAAACTTCCATGGTAGGACACTGAGCACTGAAACTGAACTGAAAGGTACTCCAGTACTTTATCACTGCAATTTAGTTATTTTCAGAAAAAGCTTAAATATTTTGTGACTCATGGGCTTCCTGTTGTCTCAGAAGTTGTGCTGTCGTTTCTACAGAGACAGAGATTCTTTTTCCAAGGTAGCATCAATAGGTTTCCCAGGCTAACATAATGATTCTGTTTGGTATCCACAAGGATTAGAAAGGATCTTTCAGAATAGCAGGTAAGAGAAGGATCAGTTATATTACTCATCAGATGAACTGGATAGGATAAAGACACATTAATATTTAGAAGTCAAAAATTATTATGTAAATATTAATAGTAATAATAGCTAATATTAATATACTATTAATATAGTCTAGTATATTATATAATAATATCAATAAAATTATTATGTAACTATTAATAGTAGTCATACTTAATATTAATATACTATTAATATAATATAGTATATTATATAATAATATTAATATACTATTAATAGTTAATAGTAATAGTAATTAGTAATTTTAGTTTAATAGTTAGTAGTAATACTTTTACTCGCATAATACCCTTGTTAGTAACTTCAAAGGAAGCAAGAGGAGTTTTCTATAAATTATCTCACTTCTAGAAGTTTTTTCCCTTAGGCACAGCCTCTGGGTTTACGGGCACAGGAGGGAATTTCCAGCAGGAGCTGAGGCGTTTCCTTTGCTCTGCCCAGCCCCAGCAGGGCTGTGGGAGGCAGAGGATGTGGGAGCAGGAGCTTTGCCCACTGCCCCGGGGGAGTCTCTGCTGTGCCAGCCCCGGCAGAGCAAACGTTTGTGGTTTCACATCCCGTTCCAAGGAGCTGCCAAGGCAGGAACGGGGATGGGCACGGAGCAGGGATGGTGCCAGGCACAGGGTGACATCCAGAGGGTGCCACCAGCCCGTCCCTGCTGCCCAGGCTGGGATGAGCAGGCTGGTGACTGTCCCTGTGTTTGCTCTGCAGGGTGAGGAAGCCAACCCTGGCGAGGAGGAAGATGAGGAGGTGTGGGAGGATGGAGACAGCAGCCACCAAAGGCTGGGGAAGGCCCAGCTCCAGTAGGAGATGCTGCCTTCCAAGGAGAGGGACTTGTCTGTCCCACTGGAATTTGGGGGTGAGGCCAATGGAACAAAGGGTTTGATTCCATTTTCTTACATGGGCCAGGCTGTGTTTGAAACAGCCCAAGGTAGCAGAGAGCTGGAGTCATTTCCTAGCAGGGAACTTGACTTGGAAGCTGCATTCCAAACTCTTGTCCACATTTATTTTATCTCCCACATGGAGTTGCCTAAAGAAGCAGAGGTGGGGTGTCCCTAACAAAAGAACATCCCAATTCATCTGTGGCAGAGGACTTAAAATTAAAGTGTGAGTGGAGGTGCCTTTAGGACACTTCCAATCCCTTAGTATATGAATGGAATTTAAATGAAATATCCAGATCCTGACAAGCTTGTGTGAACTCCAAAGCCTCTGGAAGTGTTTTACAGCCAGGGAGGGAGACAAGAGTCTGGAGTCTCTCCCCAAAATCTGGCTGCTGTTTGTTTGACCAGGCATAGGAATGACTGTGTATTCCCTGGGGCTGTCCTTATGGAGAAAGGTTTATTTATGTGCCCTGGGTTTATTCAGGGTATCTTCACAATGATGGAAACTGATTTCATTGAAATGCCAGAGGTGCCCAGTGCTTTCCCCAGCCAGAGCTCAGGCCAGCCCTGTGGGAAGGGGTTTAATGCCCATTTTCCCAATCCCTCCAGGCAGCAGCACTGGAGCACTTGAGCCAAACATGGCCAAGGTGCCCAGTGCTGGCAGGAGGCAAATCCAGGGATTGGACAGTGGGAGTTTGCACTGCTCCTGGAATCCCAGACCTGGAGCTGTGCTTCAGAGAGCCCAGGAGATGCTGCCTCACTCAAAACTCATTTAAAGCTCAGCATCATCCCTGCCCCCTTGGAATTATTGCTGCTCCCTTAGCTGCTCTTCCTTATTATTACTGTTATTGATGTTCCTGTTACAATTATTACTATTATTGTAAACTCCCACCTATGTCTTCCACAGCCCTTTGCTTCCCAGAGGTGGTGCTTTAGGGAAGCCCCTCCAGCCTGGGAAGGTGCTTTTGGCTCCAGACACATTCCCAGTGCCCAGGAGCAGCAGGAGCTGTGCTGTTCCCAGCAGGTGAGGCAGAGGTGCCTTTCCTTCCTTCCCTGCTGCACTTTGGCTTTTTGAGGGGTCTCTGGGGCTCTGAGGGAGAAGTTCTTTGTCACTCCAGGGCAGAATTAGCCCTGGTCCCACTAAAAGCAGGAGAAATCATTTTATCCTTCTTTTTTAATACACATTTTGTGTTTTCTCTCTGCTGCTGACACCATGTGGTGAAGCAGCAGCTCCCAACCTTGTCAGGGCTGCTCCCTGGAATAGTTTTTATTTGTAGAACCAACCATGAATTCCCTGCTGGAATCCAGTCACAGCCCCCAGATCAATGTGCA